>NC_080663.1:3058041-4462882 GCF_027579445.1 Ammospiza nelsoni
AGGGTGATAAAGTTCTGGAATGGTCTGCCCAGAGAGATGATTGTGTCGCCATCCCTGGATGTGTTTTTAAAAAACCAGAAGTGGCATTCGGTGCCATGGTTTAGTTGAACTGTTAGGGCGTGGATTGGATTTGATGACCTTTAAGGTCTTTCCCAACCTAGTCATTCTGTGAACTCTGTGAATCCTGTGAATCTTGGCACCAGCCAAGAGCACACCGGGTAGTTTGGGAAACACCCTTTTTATACCATTTCTATTGTATCAACTGCTGCATATTCATAAATAATTATGCATATTTAAACTTTTCCATAAACTAGTTTACATGTTCTGAGAAGTGTATAGCATGGCTCCTCCTCAGGTCTGCCTTTTTAGAGCATGTGTGTGTCGTGGTTTGACTCTATGATGCTTTTATCCCCAATCGTCTCATTCTCTTTATGATGAATAATAAGTTTTGTACCTTTAAGACATGTTCCAGAAAGTGAAGGGGGGGAAAGAAGAAGCGCGCAGTTTTGTTTTCAGACACTGCACTCCTGCCTCCACATTCCTGCTTCTTGACTGTGTTGTCTGTGGATGAAAAGACAGTGGGACAGAGCTCTTCTTTTGCTTTTAATTAGTTTTAGCTAGCTGAGGCAAAGAAGTTCCCTGGATTGGTTTTTTTCCCTTTTTCTTTGGACCTCTTGAAACTGCTCTGGACTGAACACCCAGAAGAGCACTGGCAGCTGCATCTGTGGCCCACCGGGCCGGGCCTGGTCTGTGACAATTCCAGCACCGGAGGGACTGATCAGAGACTGAGTGAGCTGAGCTTCAACCCGGGGTTTTCTCAGTTAGTCATCTCTTTTTAGAGTGGCAAGGGGTCTCATTGTTTGATATTGTTTTGGTATTATTGTTTAATAAACAGTTTTTTTCCACCTTTCTCTTGGAGGCATTTTTTCCTCCCCGACCAGTTAGGGGGAGGGGCCGATTGGATGTGCTTTTTCCCACTGGAGCTGCTTTGGGGGATTTTTCCCCAAATTTGCTCTAAACCTGGACAAATACATGAATTGGCACCCAATGCGCAGCTGGAAAAGGTGGAAAAAAGCTCTATTAATTGTGTGTTTGTTGTTGTTAAAGCAGTCAGTAGCCATGCTGCTTGAACCCCTGATGTCTCTGGGTGTGAAAGCCTTCGTGTGGCTCTAGGCTCTAGACCTTTTTGAGGTTTCAATACCTTTCTGGTCACTAGGATTATTGTCCTTAACCAGTAATTTTTGCGGTAGAGGGGTACGGATTGGAATAGCTGTTGTGCTGGCCTTGGTGATAATGATTTATAAAGCATTTACAAAGATACTGGCGTCTGTTTATGATATGTATGGTTTATGGTTTCTTCGTCCTACCCTGCATCCCAATTCCAGTAGTAGGTTTTGGGAATTTATTAGTAATTACACTCAGTCTGTTAGAGGAGGAGCCGAGAATAAGACTTGTCAGCCTTCCCTTTCCTTCTTCTCCTTTGGATCGGTTATGTCACTTTTTGAGAATGTTCAGTTTCCCCTGAATGTTAAAGAGACCATCTTTCTGGTATTTAATCTGGTAAGCTTCCTCTATATGGTCTGCAGCTTCTCTAGAATGAGGGCTGAGATATCCAGAGGAGCTGGTGAGACCCCTGATCCAGAAGCAGATGCAGGTGTGAAAAATCCTGAGTGGTGTGGACAATGGGAAAATATAGGCCAAACCCTGAAGGAATTTTCTGATCCTGTAGACTGGAATTTTCCATGGGAACAAATTCAGAATGCAGCAGAAGTGGGGAAATACCTAAAAGAGAAGTGCCATAACGATTCTAAGGAGAAAAGGCTAATTGCAATAAGCTGGGCCCTGGCCTGTGTTTATCGCACTCTGTTAGATAGTGTAGGGCAGCAGACAGAGGCAAGGGGGCAGGGAGATAAATCAGCTATCCCAGTCACTCAAGCTGTAGCCAACAGCCCAGGCTCGAAGCCAGCAGCCAGACCAGATAGTGAGCCTAAGCCAGCATCTAAACCCATGGCTATTGCTACCAGTACTAGAAGTGGGAAATGCACAGAAAAAACTAATCGACCAGTGGATGATGATGACAATGGTGATACAGGAGAAGGAACCTCAGTGCCTCCTGACATAAAATCAGGAGTCAAAGCAGCAGGTGCAAGATCAGACACAAATATTGAGTCTTATTCCCTGAAGGACCTTCGTGGCCTAAGGAAGGATTGCACCCGATGACCTGATGAATCCATAATTAGTTGGCTGGTCCGTCTCTGGGATGCTGCAGGCAAGGCTATAATTCTGGATGGCACTGAACTGAGGCATTTGGGATCCCTGTCACATGATCCTGTCATTGACCAAGGAATAATGAGGGGGGCTAACATTCACAGCCTCTGGGCATGGGTCCTGGGAAGTGTAGCACAAAGATACCTGTGTGCAGATGATCTCTATATGCAGCAAACCAAGTGGAAGACCATAGAACAAGGGATTCAACACCTGAGAGAAATGGCAGTGGCAGATTATCTTCTCAGGTGATGTAACAACTAGGAATCCAGACTTGGTACCATGTACATCTGTGATGTGGTGAAAACTTGTATGACTTGGGCCACGAGAATATGCTTCCGCCTTAGCCCTAATGAAGAGGGATGAGAGGGAAGAGACTGTGCTGGATATGGCAAGGAAGCTCTGAGCATATGCAGATGCTGTGCATGGCCCAACACAGAATAGCAGCGGTGGAAACATGTCTGCAGAAATTAGAGGACAAGATAGAGGAGAATCATAAGAATCTTAGAGAGGAGATTAAAGAAGACCTTCTCCAAATCTCAGTACAGATCAGAGGTTCCGGTATCCAAGGCAGACGTTCCCCAGAGGGAGAGAGAAGGTACACCCAACAAGCTGAGCTGTGGTTCTTCCTGGGTGATTGCAGAGAAAACATGAGGAGATGGGATAGAAAATATACTGCTGCTCTGGCACAACAGGTGCGTGAACTGAAGGAAGGCAAGGCTCAGAGAGGAAGTTCCACCAAAACGAAAGTAGCTCCAGTTGCCTGTAGCTGAACTGCCAGGTATGATGATGATGATGACATGTCCAATCCCCTTGAAGGAACATCCAAGACATATACCCAAGGAAAGAAGGATAACCAGGCTTAGAGGGGCCCTGCCTCTAGCCAGGTAGAGGCTGGGGAAAACTGTGTTTTCTGGACTGTGCAGATTCGTTGGCCTGGCACATCTGAACCACAAGAATACGAAGCTTTGGTTGACACTGGTGGGCAGTGCACATTAATCCCATCAAGATATGTGGGGACAGAGTCTGTTTCTATTACAGGTGTGACAGGGGGATCACAGGATTTCACTTTGGTGGAAGCTGATGTGAGCCTGGGAATGAATGGAAGAAACATCTTATCGTGACTGGCTCAGAGGCCCCATGTATTTTGGGCATAGATTTCCTTCGAAGTGAGTATTTCAAAGACCCAAAGGGACTCAGGTGGGCATTTGGAATAGCTGCTGTAGAGACAGAGGGTGTTAAGCAGTTGAACAGCTTGCCTGGACTGTCACAAAGCCCATCTGCAGTAGGTCTCCTGAAGGTGGAAGAGCAATGAGTACCAATTGCCACCTCAACAGTGCACCACCAACAATACCGAATGAATTGAGATGCTGTGATCCCCATCCACAAAATGATCCGTGAGCTGGAGAGCCAAGGGGTGGAAGCACAGCCCCACCATCTGCCATGGACTGATCCAGGCTGCACTGGAAAAGGGTGAGGCTCCAGAACACCTGCAATATATTGATGACATCATTGTGTGGGGGAAGACAGCAGCAGAGGTGTTCAAGAAAGGGGAGAAAATCATCCAGATTCTCCTAAAAGCTGGCTTCACCATCAAGAAGAGCAAAGTCAAGGGAACTGCTCAAGAGATCCAGTTTCTGGGAGTGAAGTGGCAAGATGGACGGCGTCAGATTCCCACTGATGTCATCAACAAGATCACAGCAATGTCTCCATCATCCAGCAAGAAAGAAACACAAGCTTTCCTGGGCGCCATAGGTTTTTGGAGGATGCATATTCCCGAATACAGTCAAATCATGAGCCCTCTCTACCTGGTCACCCGTAAGAAGAACACTTTCCACTGGGGCCCTGAGCAGCAACAAGCCTTTGCCCAGATCAAGCAGGAGATTGCTCATGCAGTAGCCCTTGGCCCAGTCAGGACAGGACCAGAGGTGAAGAACGTGCTCTACTCTGCAGCCGGGAACCATGGCTTGTCCTGGAGCCTTTGGCAGAAGGTGCCTGAGGAGACTCGGGGTCGACCACTGGGATTTTGGAGTTGTAGCTACAGAGGGTCTGAAGCCAACTATACTCCAACAGAGAAAGAAATCTTGGCTGCCTATGAAGGAGTCCAGGCTGCCTCAGAGGTAATAGGCACTGAAGCACAGCTCCTCCTGGCACCCCGACTACCAGTATTGGGGTGGATGTTCAAAGCAGAAGTTCCCTCTATGCACCATGCCACCAATGCTACATGGAGCAAATGGATTGCTGTTATCACACAGTGCGCCCGTATTGGAAAACTGAATTGCCCTGGGATTCTGGAAATAATTACAAACTGGCCAGAAGGTGAAAACTTTGGTCTCGCTGATGAAGGGGAACAAGAAGTGACGGGCTGAAGAAGCTCCACCATACAACCAACTGCCAGCAGAAGATACACAATACATTCTCTTTACTGATGGTTCTTGCCGCATTGTGGGAATGAACCGGAATTGGAAAGCAGCCGTATGGAGCCCCACACGACAGGTGGCAGTTGCCACTGAAGGAGAAGGTGGATCAAGCCAACTTGCTGAACTCAAAGCTGTTCAACTGGCCCTGGACATTGCTGAGAGAGAGAAGTGGCCAAAGCTCTACCTTTATACTGATTCATGGATGGTAGCCAGTGCTCTGTGGGGATGGCTGGAGAGGTGGAAAGAAGCTAACTGGCAGCATAGAGGAAAACCAGTTTGGGCTGCTGAAGAGTGGAAAGACATTGCTACCAGGGTAGGGAAACTGCCTGTGAAGGTCTGCCATGTAGATGCCCATGTACCCAAGACTAGAGCTACTGAGGAACACCAAAACAATGAGCAAGCAGACCAGGCTGCAAAGATAGGGGTGTCCAAAATAGACTTAGATTGGGAACATAAGGGAGAGTTATTCCTAGCTCAATGGGCCCATGATGCCTCAGGCCATCAAGCCAGGGATGCCAACTATAAGTGGGCATGAGACCGAGGGGTGGATTTAACCATGGACAGTATTTCTCAGGTTATCCATGACTGTGAGATGTGTGCTGCCATCAAGCAGGCCAAATGAGTGAAGCCCCTCTGGTGTGTGGGCTGTGGTCCAAGTACAAGTATGGGGAGGCCTGGCAGATTGACTACATCACACTGCCCCAGACACGCCAGGGCAAGTGCTACATGCTGACCATGGTGGCGGCCACCACTGGATGGTTGGAAACCTACCCTGTGTCTCATGCTACAGCCCGGAACAGCATCCTGGGCCTTGAAAAGTTCTGTGGAGACATGGTACCCCTGAGAGGATTGAGTCAGACAATGGGACTCATTTCAAGAACAACCTTATCAACACCTGGGCTAGGGAACATGGCATTGAGTGGGTGTACCATATCCCCTACCAGCTGCAGGCAAAGTGGAGAGGTACAATGGACTGTTAAAAACCACATTGAAAGCATTAGGTGGGGGATCTTTCAAAAACTGGGAGCAGCATCTGGCAAAAGCCGCCTGGTTAGTTAACACCCGAGGCTCTACTAACCAAGTGGGCCCTGCCCAATCTGAGCCTTTGCAGAGAGTAGATGGAGACAAAGTCCCAGTGGTACATGTCAGAGGTTTATTAGGGAAGACAGTGTGGATTAATTCTGCCTCGAATACAGACAAATCCCTTTGTGGGGTTGTTTTTGCTCAGGGACCAGGTTGCACATGGTGGATAATGCAAAAAAGATGGAAGAACACGATGTGTACCTCAGGGAGATCTGATTGTTAGATAAAACCTGTTTTATCTAACAATCAAATATCACTGTTTGCTGAATGTTATTACCATTGTCTGTGTATAGCTGTATAATGAATGTATCATGTACGTACTTGTGGAGTTAGAATTCATATTAGTTTTAGAAGTAAGCAGACAATATGGGGATAAGGGCTGGAATGTCCTGGGTTGACTATATGATGCTTTTATCCCCAATCATTCTCTTTCTCTTTATGTTGAATAATAAGTTTTGTACCTTTAAGACATGTTCCAGAAAGTGAAGGAGGGGAAAGAAGAAGCGCGCAGTTTTGTTTTCAGACACTGCACTCCTCCTCCACATTCCTGCTCGTGGACTGTGTTGTCTATGGATGAACAGACAGTGGGACAGAGCTCTTCTTTTGCTTTTAATTAGTTTTAGCTAGCTGAGGCAAAGAAGTTCCCTGGATTGGTTTTTTTTTCCCTTTTCTTTGGACCTCTTGAAACTGCTCTGGACTGAACACCCAGGAGAGCACCGGCAGCTGCAGCTGTGGCCCACCGGGCCAGGCCTGGCCTGCTACAATTCCAACACTGGAGGGACTGATCAGAGACTGAGTGAGCTAAGCTTCAACCCGGGGTTTTCTCAGTTTGTAATCTCTTTTTAGAGTGGCAAGGGGTCTCATTGTTTGACATTGTTTTGGTATTATTGTTTAATAAACAGTTTTTTTCCACCTTTCTCCAAGGAGGTATTTTTTCCTCCCGGACCAGTTAGGGGGAGGGGCCAATTGGATCTGCTTTTTCCCACTGGAGCTCCTTTGGGGGATTCTTCCCCAAATTTGCTCTAAACCTGGACAGTGTGTTTCTTGGCTGTGGTTTTGGTTCACTGTCATCAGCATTTCAGTCTGGGCCTTGGTCCACACTTTCTTCAGAGGGCAGATGCTGATAGTTGGCATATCAATAGCAGGGTCCTTATGACATGCTCACTAGATGTCCTCCTGACCAAACTGTGGTAGCTAGGGAAGAGGCGCTGCGGAAGATGACGGGATGTGACGGAAAGGCAGGACCCTCGGTTTCCCGTAGATAAGACCCCCAGGTACTCATAGATAAGAAACTAACAATAGGAATGTGGCCCCACTAACAATAAGAATGCTGTCCCACTGAAGTCAGCAACTTTCTATCCCTTACCCAGCACTTTTCCACTCCTTACCCAGTACTTTTCCATTCCCTACTAACCATAGATAAGAAAGACAAACCCCTTTTTGACGTAGAGACCCCCAAGACTATAAGACCCCAGAAGAAGAAGTAATAAACGCCATTTGACCGTCCACCACATTGGTGTCTGCGTGTGTCATTGGCCCGAACGGCCCTGGAGAGTGGGCTGTCGAGCTGCACCTCAGAACCAGGTCGCCTGCCTTGGCATAGAAGGCAACACCAAACAGACAGTTCACTCCTAACTAGATCAGCTACCACTGCTACTATGTCTAACTTTTTCTTAATAGCAGAAAAAAAAGCAAACTTATTTTAGCATTATACATAAATAATCCATCTTAATATTTGTGAAAAGCCACAACTATAATATACATTTATAACAGTAGGCAAGGGGGAGGTGACAGAGGGGACTGAGGGTGGCAGGGGGGTGGCAGAGGGAACAAGGAGCTGACAAAGGGACAGAGGGCATAGCATAGACCTCCAGTGAGGGGACAAAGGGAACCCTGGGAGAGCACTGGGGCCACCGTAGGAGGCCACAAGTGTCGCAGACATCTTTTCGTAAATATCCTTTCTTTAGGATTTTCCCTTCTGGGAAGCTGAGGCCCCAGAAAAAGAA
This sequence comes from Ammospiza nelsoni, assembly GCF_027579445.1. Classification (NCBI taxonomy): domain Eukaryota; kingdom Metazoa; phylum Chordata; class Aves; order Passeriformes; family Passerellidae; genus Ammospiza; species Ammospiza nelsoni. Next base: position 3,065,816 of record NC_080663.1, read on the forward strand.
TGTAAACAATGGTTATCTGCTGCTGTGGAATGCAACAGGTGCACCTGTGATTGGCCCATGTTGGATGTTTATAATTAATGGCCAATCAAGGACCGAGCTCTCTCTGGGACAGAGTCAGAGACAGCTCCTTTGTTATTCATTCTTTTCTATTCTTAGCTTAGCTAGCCTTCTGAGAACTTTTCCTTCTATTCTTTTTAGTATAGTTATAATGTAGTATATATATCATAAAATAATAAATCAAACCTTCTGAACATGGAATCAACATTCTCGCCTCTCTCTTCATCCTGAAACCCCTGGTGACCACTGTCACACACAAGTGCCATCAGGTTCCTGTCACCTGCCCTGTCCCCTCCCCAGCTGTCCCTAGCCCTGCTGCAGCCCCTGATGGCTGTGGTGGACACCCTGGGTGAGCTGGTGGCCACTGTGGCCGGCTTGGATAGGGACATCCTGATGCTGACTATGTCCCCATGGGCTCTGCAGATGGCCTTGGAGATCTTCATGCGGCAGCTCCATGACACTTTGTGCCACCCTGATGTCCTGTCCTTGTGTTACTGCCATGTCATCTCCCTGAACCATGGCCATGTCACCGCCCTTACCTAGGCCCTGGCTGCCCTCGAGACCACCCCATGGATCACTGGGCCCATGTGACAAGCACCGCTGTTGTCGTGTGTTTGTTAAGTTTATTGTATTACTCCCCCATTTTATGTATTGTTTCCCCCTGTTTAGTGTAAATGGTTCTGCCCTCCCCCAGTTTAGCCCTGCCAGTTATGTTGTTCCCATGGCAACTCCTGCCATTGGGGTTGTCAGTCCTTTTGGTTATATAATTTCTCCTCCCTCTCCTTCCCTTATATGTATATTGGTTCCTCCTCCCTGGGCCCAGTCAGTCACCCCCCCACTCCTCCCAGGTTTCCGGAATCTTCTCCTCTCTGGGGGTTGTGGTTGGCTGAGGTCCTGGGGCCCCTCCCTTACTTTATGTTTATTGGTTCTCATCTGTTGCCTGTCATGTTTAGCTCACTCCCTTCCCTTCCCTGATTGGTTACTTGTAAACCCCTCCTTTGTACACCCACCCCCTTTATAGTCTTGTTTCACCCTCCATTCCTTGTCACTCCCTGGGGCCTCTCCATGGTCGGTTGCTCTCGGGACCATCAATAAACCGACTTCACCCCCAGAGAGTGTCGAGCTCCTCTCTCGTCCTATCGGCAGCGAGACCGTCCGCAAGCCAGCTCAGCCTGAGGCCAACAGACGCCAAGGGGGGCTGCTGTTTATGCAGCTGGGTGTCGGCCATTACCCTCTGCTAGCCGGACACTGACCTTTTGGCCACATACACCTCGCCGCACACCACCAGCAACTGGTGGAACTCAGTGGCAGCACTTGAGGAGAGCTGAGCCAGGCTGTCTGGGGAGGCCACCAAGCTCCATGACACCTGCAGGGACACAGCTGCTGCCAAGGCCACCACTGGGGTAATGGATGAGGCTGTGGTGGCCACCAGTCAGGCATAGGAAGCCATACGGAGGGGACAGTGGGCAGAAGTGGCCCTGGACCGCGTTCCCCTGGGAGCTGCGGCAACAGCTGAGGGACATCGAGGCTGCCCTGGAGGGGACAAGGGACGTGCCCCCCAATTTCCACACAGCCTCAGTGGCTGTGAAGGCTGAAGCCAAGCAGCTGTGGGATGCCAGCACCAGCCTCACCACGTGTCACTTCCTGGGGACACTTGGGGACATCCACACCCTCTTTTGGAGTTTCCACTGTGACCCTGGTGGCCCTGGTGCCAGTGGGGTGGCCGAGCAGTGCCAAAAAACCATTGAGGTCATCCCAAGGCTGTTTCAGGAATAATGATGTCACCGCTGTGTTGTCATTGGGGCAGTGATATCATCAGGCACATCACTGTGTCAGCTGTCCCCTGCCTCCTCCAAATGAGAGACAAATTCGGGGAAATTTCCGGGAATTTTCATTGAAATTGTCCCAAATCCTGATGGGAATTCCTGGGGTGATGTCATTTGGGACACTCAGGGACACTCAGGGATACACAATGATACTCAGGGACAGGGCGGCAGGTCAAGAGGTGAATGAGACCCTTGGTGCCTTGCAGCAGAGGCACCTTTCCACCGTGGCTGCAGCAGAGTTGGGTTATGAATGAAAATATAATATTGACTTTTGCATTTCTGAATTAGCTTTTGCAGGTTGTTATTGATCACTAATATTTTGATATGGTCCAATTTATAATTTCTTATAGCTTCTTTTTGGTGCAATATAATCCATCAGTTTATGTGTGCACCACATAGCCTACTTAATAGTAGAGTAATAAGTAGCTATTATATCATAGGCCTTAGGGATATATTAAAATAGAGAGACTGTTATGAGTAGAAAAGTTGTCCATTAAAAAAAAAAAAACTTGCAGAGTTAACCGGTTAAACCAATTGCTGCTAAGTTGGAATTTAAACTATTTGTTGTTAATAATTTCGTGTTGTAATCACCTGTTGTTAGTAGTTTTTCTTTGATTATCTGTTGTTGACAGTTAGAAATCCCTCTTCTATTTGAAATCCCTATCACCTTGCTGCTTCCTGGAAAATGCCACCCAGGACTGTGAGGAGGAAGTGACATCGGGGCTGGTATGCAAATGCTGAAACATGTCACCAAATCTAGCAGGAAAACCTCTAAAACAATGAGCCACCATGGAATTACGAGATCTAAGTGATGTCTAGAGGTGAGGAACTGAATTCAGTGTCTGCTAAGATCCTTTTTACCTTTCACCGTAACCTAAAAGGATGTTGGCTAGAAAGAGGACCTCAAATGTCAAACTGAAAAACAGAAATCTTCTGGTGCTCTCGTGAGGACAGATGCCCCAGCTCTGCCTGCATATCAGCGGATACAGCTGCACTCTTCTTCTTCTGTGCCACTCCTGGGAGCAGCGGCAGCGTGCACACGATCCGTTGGTTCTCCCCACCTAAGTTGATTTTTAATAGAGGCATTAAAAAGGAGAAAGATCTCATGCCCTATTTATTTCAGCTGGGTGCTCGTCTGGGAGAGCCACGCCTGAAGAGGACACCAGGACTGGGACAGCCACCTACACTGGACCTCCAGGACAGCTGGCTATCAGAACCAGAGAAGATCGACTTGGGACCAGTGACACGGAGGAGCGCCAGACTGGTAAGAGTATCTGGCAGTGAGACTAGGGAAGCGAGCAAGTGGAGTGTGATTGAGATGAGGGCCGGCAGCTTGGACCCTCAACGTCAGTGAGGACCCCCTAGTACCACAGTTCCGGACTCCCGTGAGGGGTCCAGCCAGTAACGGGGGAAGTGAGTGGGATTGGTGATTGAGACGTCTCCTAAGGGGTAAAGAGGGACCTCCTCCAGGCATGCAGAGGAAAGAGTGTGTGAGTGGCAAGCAACCCAAAAGTCCTGATACATAAGTTCTAACGAGGGAAGTTAGGCAATTTAGTGCCCAACCCATATAGTCTTCTAAGCCGAATACCAAGAGAACATGCTTGGTTCACTGTTATAGATTTGAAGGATGCTTTCTGGGCAGGCCCTCTGGCAACAGAATGTAGAGATTAGTTTGCCTTTGAACAGGAGGATACATAACTGTGGGATCTCAGCACCTCAGGACTGATGTGCAGAGTGACCGAGATCACCCTTGGGGGGCTCGGGAGTCCTGGAATGTTGCCAGAAGTGTCTGGTGGCTGGACTTTGATCCTACACAGGAGACGACACCTGTATGAGGATGGGAGGATTTCACTGGGTGAATGGTGAAGGGATAAGTTAATTAGAGTGTAAGACACAGGGTTTAGGATTTCTGTACAGGGGGGTCTAAAGAAGTAAGATGGAGGAATTGGGGCATGTCCTGTTCTTCTTCTTCTTCTTCTTGGCCTCCATCTTCTGTGGTGATGTTGGCACTTTGGGATTGGTTATTACTAAAAGTGCACTGGTTAATAAGGGTAAAAGGTATTGGGGAAAAATAATAAATATTGTATACGTAACTTCGAGTATAAAGATAGGTGACCGCCCCGGGGGCTCTCAGTGTGCTCATGGCTGGCTGCTGAGCAGACCTCTGTTGGGCCGAAAGAAAATCTTTTAGATAAACAATTAATAAACACCGAGACCGAGAAAAGATCTGAAGTCTCTTCTCGTCCTTTGAAGCGCGGGCTGTCCCCAAGGCCATCCCTGGGCCTTTCCAGGCCACCTAAACAGCCGAGAAACCGACAAGTGGTGTTCGCTGCGTGGGCTACTCCCCACCAACCCTTTCAGGGGGGGATCAGCCCTGAAGAGCTGAAGAGCTGAAGAGCTGAAGAGCCGAGAGGGCAGCCCCAATCTAGGACGAGTTCTCAGGAGAGCACTGATAGCTCCTGAGGAGAGAAGCCTGAAGAAAAAAGGAAAAAAAAACGGCCAGAAGAGTCTGCAAAAAACAGCAGTCACTGAGAATTACATCTCTCAGCTTCTGCTGAAGAAAGTTCGTAGCAGAGCAGCCCGGATCGGAACTGGAAGACGCCTCTGGATCCTTCTCCCGTGACCTGCTGGACAGAGACCGGGAGCCTTCGGACAGCTCTGACGACAGATTCGGTGAGAAGGTCAAAAATAAGAACATGGGGGGCACACTCTCCCAGGAACAACGGGAAATTTTGTCCGCCTTACAAGGCGTGGCTCAAGCATACACAGAAGGGATCCCAAAGAAAGAATTAAAACAGTTATTGTTGTGGGAAAGGCTTAACTACCCACTTGCCGAAACATGCCTGCTATTCGAAGTGGGGTTTTGGCAAGAAATTAATAGACATTTATATCTCTTAGCAACAAAAAAAGATGAGACAGCGTTAAAGCTGCTCTCGCCGGCAAGATTGATGCTAGAAGGCATTTTGGTGCAGTCGAAAAGACTGGAAGAGCAACGAAAAGTTGCGGTACCCTGAGAAGGAGGAGGGGAGCAAAGCTCTGGGAAAAAATTAGCTCTGGCCTCAAGAAGCCAGGGGGAAAGGGCTCTCGAGAAAAGAGAGCAGGAAATAATATTAAAGCCCCCGGTCCCAAAACCCAGAAACTCCAGGAAACTCCTAAAGTGTCCTGAAACCCCGGAGAGTACAGGGGAGTCAGGATCGGAAGGGGGGAGAGAAGGGATCGGGGGGGCGCTTACTCGCGGTGGGCACGGCGCGGCAGCGGCGGAGCAGGGCGGCCAGGCTGCGGTGGTGCAAGCAGGAGGTGCGAGTGAATTGATAACGGGAGGCACGAGTTCTGGTGCGGCTTTTGTCAGCGCAGCGCGGGGGGGGCGGCCGCCCCGGCCGGCAGCGTAGCAGAGACGCGCGCGGCGGGCAAAACTCGCAAGAACCCGGGGGGGGAGTCACATACCAGTGCGGGGGCGGTACACACGGGCGGCGAATTGGGGGAAACTGCACAGCCCCAAAGGGCCACCGTAGTGAGACGCGGGAGGCGCGCGGTTGTGACGTCAGACCCGGTGCGGATGTCGGCTCGAATGGCGGAGCGGCCCCGGGTGCCGGCGGGGGGCAGGCTGTACACGCCGGTGGGAGGAATGGACACAGCGTCAGAGGAGGAGGAGACAGAGTCAGGGACAGACTGAGGGGAGGAGACCTCGGAGGTGGAACGAGTGGGAGAGAGTGACGTCAGCTCGGGAGAGACAGGGAGCGGCTCGGAGAGCATGCATACACAGAGAGTAGAGCGCGGGCGGGGGCGGGCCCAATTCCCTGTGACGTCTCGGGCGAGGAGGGGCCGTGTTAAGGATTCTACGTCCTGGGGCTCCACACCCTCTCCAGACTCAGTGCCTTTGGTTGAAACCCTCGGAGTTCCAGTCCCTTCCCTTCAAGGGAGAGGTTCTGGTGTTCAAGCTCCATTTTCAGCTGAATTAAAAGCCAAGCAAACACGGTCTCAAATGAGATCGCCGACACGGCAGTCAACCGGAAGAGGAACCGGGGCAGTCGAGCTCATTCCGTCATCTGAGCTGGGGAGGCCAGTGACAGCGCCACCTAGTGGCAGGAGGACAGAAGTGCATGACATGCCGGAACGGTTCGGCGGAGCCACAGCGCCATCTCGTGGCTAGACTGCAACAATGCAGCAATTTTTTCCAACATTATACAAAAAGAAAAGCACTTTAAAGAAGACAATGTTAACACAACAAAGGGATTATCCATCGACTTTGGGATTTCATGAAGATGATGAAAGCTCAGATGAAGAACAGCTACAAGGAGAAGATGTCATAAGGATCACAGCATCGGAAGGTGTTCCGACATGGATGCTGTCAGCAGCAGAAGCAGCAAAAAGCTTCTTGCATTCAGTTGATGCAGCGAAAAAGAAATATCAACAGGATCCTCGAGTTTCCTTTTCGGATTTAGGAGCAAGGCCAAAAACCTCAAGGTGAGAAATGAGGCACGATGAATCACCGATGACATCCACAACACCATTATTCATGCAAATCCCAATGGAACCTCAAGAAGAGGAATTTCAAGAGCCAATGAAGACGATGGATTGGAAGCAAATTAGAAAAGCATTGGCAAAGGAAAAGCATTTATTTCCGGGATCAGGAAATCTGACAATGCCAGTGACATATGATGCCCAGGGGCAGAATCCAAGGTGGGAAAGGATGGGTCATGAGATACTCAAAGACTTAGGGAAGGCGGCTCAAACTTTTGGGCTGAATTCACAATACTTCAAACAGCTACTAAAGGGGACATTCACTACATATGACCTCACACCATATGATATTCGAAGTATTGTGGCAATGATTCTCACTGACACGCAGAGTCTAGTCTGGGAAAAAAGGTGGAGAAAATATCTTGCTAAATTGCGCAACAGATATCAAGGTGGGCCAAACGCAAACCTCACAGAAGGGCAGTTAGCAGGAGATCCTCCAGATGACAGCCCAGGGGAACAAGCAGCGTGGCTTCCACGAAGAGTGTTAAGCGACATCAAGGAAGCAGCACGAAGGGCAATCATGCAAATCACACCAACAGGAGCTCCAGAAGTCCCGTTCTCTTGCATCAGATAACGTCCCACAGAGCCATTCATGTCGTTCATCGATCGACTCACGCAAGCCGTGGATCGACAGGTGACGATAGAAGAAGCGAAGAGGCCTCTCTTGGAGAGCTTAGCTTTCGGCAATGCCAACCCGGATTGTCAACGGGTATTTAGCACCATGCCAGGACGGCCATCCTTGGCAGAGATGGTGGAGGCATGCAGCAAGGTGGGGACACCTCAGCATGTCGCATCGATCGTGAAGAGTGAATTAAGAGAGGAATGGGAAGAACAGTTAAAGGGATGTTCAGAAAGGCAAACAGAGAACAAGACATTGGAGAAGATGCTCAAAAAAATACTGCAACAGCAGGACGAGAACATCAACAAATTTCTTGCGACGATGCAGAAAAAGAACAATCCCGCAGGAGGACAGTGCTACAAATGTGGGGAGTTCGGGCACATGAAAAGGAATTGTCCACGGACACATACGCCAGCGCCAGCACAGAAGGCGGAAAGGCCAATTTGTGCACGGTGCGGAAGAGGAAGACGCTCTGTGAAAGAATGTTATTCCCAGACAGACGTGGACAGAAATCCGTTACCGCATCCGGGAAACGCAAACAGGAGCGCGCCCGTAACTCGCCAGCGCGCTCAGACACAAGTACTGGCGGTGTCACAAGAGCAGACAGGGCAATCATCAGTGAGCGACAAGCAGATGCCCTCAGCAAAACCCTCAGTCGATTCCACAGTGACCCAGACCTCCTCCCACCAGGGGCACAGTGTGCCCCTGCTTCAAAACTAGTATGCTTTTTAGATGAAAGTCATGTGGAGATACCAACGGGTATCCATGGGGACTCATATAAGAAACAAGATTTCTTGATAATTGGACAAGATAAGTGCAGTATTCTTGGACTCATTGTTTATCCAACAGTTGTCTCAGCGGACAAAAATACAGAATTAACAGTTTTGGCAAGAGCGTTTCGTCCACCATTGACTGTACCAGAAAATACTGTGGTTGCGAGAGCTTTCGCATTGCCGCCACATGCAGTTGGAGAGGTCATGTCAATCTTCGATGAAGAAGGTTTCCCTATGAAAGAACATGTTGAAGTACATACAACATGGGTGAAGCACATAGGTCAAGACCGACCCACGCTCATGTGCCAATTGACATGTGGGGACAGGACAGTAGCGATCAGAGGTATGCTCGACACAGGGGCGGATGTAACGGTGATATTGTACATCTTTTGGCCACGCAGTTGGAGCTTGGTCGTGCCATTGGGTTCTCTCTCAGGCATAGGGGGAGCATCTCTGTGTCTGCAAAGTGAGAATTCTGTCATTGTCACGGGACCAGGAGACAAGACGGCGATCATTCGTCCTTTTGTCGTCCAAAAGCCGATCACAGTCTGGGGTCGGGACCTTTTGGCACAATGGGGCGCGAAGATCGAAGTGGATTTTTAATAGGGGTCACTGCGGCACTCGCCACATTGAAGCTGACATGGAAAACAGATGATCCAGTTGGGGTGGATCAGTGGCCCCTTGAGCAGAGAAAATTGAGTGCTTTAAAAGACCTGGTCCAAGAACAATTGCGGAAGGGACACATCAAGCCAACAGACAGCCCTTGGAATTCTCCAGTGTTTGTCATCAAGAAAAAACTATCAGGCAATGGAGGTTGTTACACGATCTCAGGAAGATCAATGAAGTCATAGAAGACATGGGACCGCTTCAGCTGGGACTTCCATCTGTCTCAATGATTCCCAGAGATTGGCAGCTTGTGGTCATTGACCTCAAGGATTGTTTTTTCAGTATTCCACTCCATCCAGATGATGCTCCGAGATTTGCCTTTTCAGTTCCAAGTATCAACAAGGAAACACCTCTGCAGCGGTACCATTGGGTTGTTCTTCCACAAGGCCTAAAAAATTCTCCGACGATCTGTCAATGGTATGTGGCATGAGCTTTGGCACCAGTGCGGAAGAAATTTCCGAAGGTGAGGATCATTTATTACATGGATGATTTGCTCATTGCAGCATCAACATGACAGGAGCTGCAAGAAGCTCGTGACTGTGTGATTGCAGAGGTGCAAAAGGCAGGTCTGGAAATCAGCATTTCAAAGATTCAAGAGGTTGCACCTTGGAAATATCTAGGGTGGAAAATTTCAGAGAGAACAATAAAACCTCAAAAAATGGAGATCAGCACCAAGATCAGCAATTTGCATGATTTGCAACAGCTTTTGGGAGAAATCAACTGGATGAGGCCAGTTTTGGGAATCACAAACAGCGACATCCCAGCGTTGCCCGATCTTTTGAGAGGAGACACAGACATTCGGTCTCCCAGGACGCTCACGCCAGAAGCGAAAAAGGAGTTGGAGAAAGTCACAGACGCGATACAGAAAAGGCAGGCACATCAATTTGTTCCAACGTTGCCTTTTCAGTTGGCAGTGCTGGGGAAGAAAACACAGTTCCATGGTTTGATCTTCCAATGGGACGAATCGCAAAAGGACTCTTTGATAATCATAGAGTGGATTTTCCTACCACACAGGCCCGCAAAAACAATTCTCACAGATTTGGAGATGGCAGCACAAATCATCATAAAGGCGAGAACAAGGTTGCTGACAATGGCAGGAAGAGAATTCTCAGTCATCAGATTACCTTTGAAGCGAGACTATTTCAATTGGGCAATGCAACAATCGAAGGACCTGTTAATCGCGTTGTTAGCATTCCCAGGAACTTGCACAGTCCACTTTCCACGACATAGAATACTGCAATCACAGATATGCTATAGAGCAAAACCAAGAATAAGTGAAGAACCTTTGGACGGGATCACAGTGTTCACGGATGGCTCAGGGAAGACACACAAGTCAGTGATCACGTGGAGAGACTCAACAACAGGGGATTGGGAATATGACGTGAGGATGGTTCAGGGCTCTCCACAAATTGTGGAGTTGGCAGCCGTTGTCCGAGCATTTCAGTTGTTCGAACAACCTCTCAATCTGGTGACAGACTCCGCATATGTTGCGGGTGTGGTCAAGAGATTGGAAGGTTCGCTCTTGAAAGAAGTCAGTAATGAGGTTTTATACTCATATCTGACAAGCTTGAAAATACTGCTAGAGAGCAGGGAAAGAAAGTATTTTATTACACACATTAGAGTGCACACAACACTTCGGGGATTTTTAGCGGAAGGGAATGCTCGGGCGGACAGGTTGACAATGCCCATTTCGCAAACACTGCCGGACATTTTTGAGCAGGCAAGATTAAGTCATGCATTCTTTCATCAGAATGCGCAAGGGCTAATGGAGTCCTTTCGTCTCACAAAGAGTCAGGCGAGGGAGATCATTAGTGCTTGTCCAGACTGTCAGCTTGTGCAGCCACCTTCTTCTACCGGAGCCATCAATCCGCGGGGGCTGCAAAGTCTTCAGTTGTGGCAGGCTGATGTCACAAAATATCCATCTTTTGGGAGGCTCAAAAATGTTCATGTTTCTGTAGATACATTCTCAGGGGCAGTCTTTGCTTCAGCACATGCAGGGGAAACAGCAGACCATGCTTGCCAACATTTTCTGCAAGCATTCGCAGCATTAGGTGTGCCTCAGGAGATAAAAACAGATAATGGTCCAATGTATACAGGCAGGGTGCTTGACAGATTCCTGAAAAGGTGGGGTGTCAGACACACGTTTGGTATTCCACATTCATCCACAGGTCAGGCAATCATTGAAAGAACACATCACACCCTGAAATCCCTTCTGGACAGGCAAAGAAGGGGTGAACCAGAGGCAACACCTCACATGAAATTAAATAAGGCACTGTATGTGTTGAATTTCCTAAATAGCTCATTCTCGGAACCTAATCTACCGATCGTGAGACATTTTCTAAACAGCACACAGGCAAAGCTAAGGGAAAATCCTTTAGTTTTGATCAGAGACCCAGAGACAGGACAAATAGAAGGTCCTTTCAAACTAATCACTTGGGGCAAGGGTTTCACTTGTATCTCCACAGATCGAGGTCTGAAGTGGGTGTCGGCGCGGCACGTGAAGCCATTCCGAACGCGAGAACACGAGAACGCTGATCCAAGAAACAAAGAGACAAGTACTCAGACAGGAGTCGAGACTCAGACTGGAAAGAGCGGTTCAGAAGAGATATAAAAAGAAACTAAAGACTTTGGGGGAATTTTCCTTTAGGGTCTTGAATGAAAAACAGAACAATGATTTCACACAAAAGCGGAGTCATGGGTTTCATGATGCTTATGTGCATCATTCTTTCATTCATTGCAGTAAGCAATGGAGGAAATTTACCTGTTAGTCAACCAAGGCAAAATGTATGGGAGACTTTAGCTCAGGCAGCGAATTTAGATAGTATTTGCCTGACACATTCGAGGCCAGGGAAACCATTTTCAGCATGCATGGTTGGATTGCCAGTGTACGAATGGCCAGTTCCAGGGCACTCCGCAGTTAACATTTCACAGGTCATTAAAGATCCTGTGAAAGAGTGGTGTGCTTGGACACATCTACTTCCTGTGGCTTCTACAGAACCTCAGGAATTGGAGATTTTTGGGTCCATGACAATGGAACTCTGCATGCAGTTTGAAGCTCCGAAGGTCACAAAGGCAAAAACTATTGATTTGACTCCCATTCATGAATTTTATAAGAATGCATCAGCATGGTGTAAATATACAGAGAAAACTACCAAAGGATCGGTCCAAGTCCCAGTGCAATTGCCACGGGGTTTGTTCTTAATTTGCGGGGACAGAATTTGGCGCGGCATTCCTGCTAATGCCATGGGAGGTCCATGCAGCATTGGGGAAATTTCAATGCTATCGCCTGATTTGAACATGTTAAGGGAGAGAAAACGCAGAGAAAAAAGATCAATAGAACAATATGCGGCAGATTGCAATGATGAAATATTTTCTTGGGACAAGAAAGCGAGTATTGCTACAGCAATCTTCTCACCTCAAACAGCATCAGGGGTAGCCTTGACTCAAGTCGACCGCATGGGTTGTTGGTTGATCAAACATGCACGGTCTGTGTCTGTCGCATTGGATGACATGTTAAAAGACATCAGTGGTGTAAGACAGGAGACTCTTCAAAACAGAGCGGCGATCGATTATCTATTGCTCGCTCATGGACATGGGTGTGAAGAGTTTGAAGGGATGTGCTGCATGAATCTCTCAGATCATTCAAGGTCAATTCATGAAAGTATTAAAAATATAAAGGACAGCATAAATAAGCTTGGCAAGATCACAGGATCATGGATCAATCAGCTGGTAGAATTCTTTGACATCTCTCCCATTTGGAGAGGAATTTTAAGAGTAGGGTTCTATGTTTTAATAGTTCTCCTAGTCCTCATACTTGTCGTCCCATGCATATTTGCATGTTTAAAACATGCTATGAATCGGATAGCAAAAGAGATTTTCTTGGTGCAAACAGAAGGGGGAGATGTGGGATCTCAGCACCTCAGGACTGATGTGCAGAGTGACTGAGATCACCCTTGGGGGGCTCGGGAGTCCTGGAATGTTGCCAGAAGTGTCTGGTGGCTGGACTTTGATCCTACACAGGAGACGACACCTGTATGAGGATGGGAGGATTTCACTGGGTGAATGGTGAAGGGATAAGTTAATTAGAGTGTAAGACACAGGGTTTAGGATTTCTGTACAGGGGGGTCTGAAGAAGTAAGATGGAGGAATTGGGGCGTGTCCTGTTCTTCTTCTTCTTCTTCTTCTTGGCCTCCATCTTCTGTGGTGATGTTGGCACTTTGGGATTGGTTATTACTAAAAGTGCACTGGTTAATAAGGGTAAAAGGTATTGGGGAAAAATAATAACTATTGTATACGTAACTTCGAGTATAAAGATAGGTGACCGCCCCGGGGGCTCTCAGTGTGCTCATGGCTGGCTTTTAGATAAACAATTAATAAACACCGAGACCGAGAAAAGATCTGAAGTCTCTTCTCGTCCTTTGAAGCGCGGGCTGTCCCCAAGGCCATCCCCGGGCCTTTCCAGGCCACCTAAACAGCCGAGAAACCGACACATAACATTAACCCAGGAGATTGGATTTTGATAAAATCATGGAATAGTGGACCATTAATACTTAAATTTGAAGGCCCCTTTCAGGTACTTCTCATTGCTAATTCAACTTGGAGACCAGAGGAAAGGGTTGGACCCACATCAAGAGAATAAAGGACCAGTCTCACCCTCTGGCATTGGACCAGATTCAACATCAGTTTCTCCCTCTGGCATTGGACCAGATTCCACATCACTCTCACTCTCTAACTCAGGACAAGATTCAACCACATCACGAGTTAATTCACCTGAGTATACCATTATAAAAGTTGACTCTCAAAAGGAAGAGCCAAAAAGACTGATAAACTGAACAAGAGTTTGATATCAGACCCAAACCGTATCGTAAAGTGTTTTAAGACAGTTCTGTGTCGGGACTCAGTACATCCCTCTTGGTGTCCAGAGTTGCCGGGGCCCCTGCCTGGGGGCTCAGACACCCTGGCACACAGCCCAGAACATATGTGGATTTGATTATGACCCGTGGAGCAAATTGCCAACTTTGTATGAAGACCTGAGAGTCACAGAAGTTTAAGAAGTGTAATAATAAAATTATCACTGGGTGAAAAGGTAGATTTTGGGATTTTTAGAATAAGGATTTTGGGGACAAGATGGAGGGACTTGGGCGTGTCTAGCCTTTCTTCTTCTTCTTCTTCTCTATCTCCATCTTCTGCTGTGATGTTGGCACTTTGGGATTGATTTAGAATAGAAGTTCACTGTCTAACACCGGTGATAGGTATTAGAAAGTAATTGTAAACATGTTATACGTAGTTTGTAGTATAAAGAGACAACACCGCCCTGAGGGTGGTCAGAGTGCCGCTGGCAGTCCTGCTGAGCAGACCTCAGCTGAGTAGGAGAAAAATTTTATAGATAAGATATAATAAACAACTCTGAGACCAAAAACTGAAAAACTCTGAATTGTTCTTCAGCCACACGGGCAGAAACAGAGACTTTTCACATATCTCGAGGCTGCAATTAACAGCAAAACTCCCAAGATTTTGGCATTCCCTGGGTGACCTGTGAGCTTCAAGAGGGAACTCCTGATAAGCCCCTTGGCAAGCAGCCAGAACAGCCCAGGAAGCAGCAGTCACTCTCAAGAATATCCAGAGAGAACATCCAGCTTCTGCCAAAGAGACTCGTATCCAGACCGATCCAGAAGGGAACCAGAAGCGCGCCTGGGACCTCTCACCTCTGAACTGCTGGCCAGTGACCAGGGCAACCTCCGGACTGACATCGCTGATGATTCGGATTTGGTAAGAAGGTCAAAATGAAGATCATGGGGGGTACACGCTCCCATGGACAATTAAGGATTTTGTCAGCCCTACAGGGCGTAGCAGCCACACACGCGGTGGAAATTTCAGAAAAAGAGCTTAGAGATCTCTTGGTGCACTGTAATCACCCACACTCAGAGACACGTCTGTTGTTTGAAGTAGGCTTTTGGCAGGATATCAACAGACACCTTTATCATTCGGCCACAAGAAAAGATAAACCTGCTGCTGTCTGGCAACCTTCTTGGTATTCGTTGTGGATGCTTCCAGCATTACCTGTGCAGATGGTAACAATTTCAAGGGGCAAGATTCCTACTGGTGATGGTGTAACGACAAGAACACCTGTCGTGTCCATCCCAGACAAAAAAAATCTTGTCCTCATTGTGAGACTCAAAAGTTTACTAGGATGTTGGGGCTGATTGACCACCTTAAAAGGGCACACGGGCAAAGAAAGATCATTTTCAGGTGCTCAAAATGCAGTAAGCAAAATCTGGATTACCACAGTATCTCCTGTCACATCCCGCACTGTAAAGGGGTGGTGAGTGTGGCTCCCACTGGGGAGTGGGTCTGTGAGGTATGCCACTGGATTTGCCACCAGCATTGGCCTAGGCCAGCACAAGAGGATAAGACATCCCCTTGGAGAAATGTAGAACGGATTGTTGCCTCCCATCCCAAAGAGTCATCAGCCTGAGGGGCTCACAAACGGTTATGGACTGATGAGGAGGAGGCTCTCCTGGTACAATTGGTGGAAAAGTTTGCCGGTAAAAGAAATATTAACCAACTTATAGTGGGGCATATTCCATCAAAAACGGCAAAGCAGATAAGTGATAAAAGGCACCTTCTAGCAAGAGGTCCCTCTGCGAAAGGTCACGCAGAACTAGAGGGTGCCACTGGGATTGAACATCTTCCCAGGTCTGCTAAGTTGCCAGAGGAGGGACAGTTAAAGCTCCAATACCGTGAGGTTATCAAAGCGGGATTATTGGCGGACAAATTCACCATGTATCAGGAGGCCTTCAAGAAAGTTCTTGATGGGCAAGATCCATGTCGGGTGGGGAACAATGTTTATGAAGACTTTCTTGGTATTCTGGGAGTTCCTGGCCAAACTAAAACTACCAAGGGTCAAAAAACACAGACATCCCATGGCCAAAAAGCATCCAAGACACCAGCAAATTGGATGCATAAAAGAGCTATTAAAAGGGGGAAATTTCTGATGTTTCAGTTGTTGTACGAGTTACATAGAAGGCACCTTGCTTGTATCATCTTGGACAGCACGGAAGCCTTTCAGTGCCAATTACCCTCTGGTGTTGTCCAGGATCATTTTAAAAGAAGGTAGGATACAGCTGGTGCATTTGGTGGCCTATTGAACTTTCCTCCATATAAGGAGATGGATAATACCGTGTTCGAAGCCTTGATTACTGAAAAGGAGATTGATAAGAATGCGAGTGAGATATGTAAAACCTCCGCTCCTGGGCCAGATGGGATTACTTTGGGTCAACTTGTTAAAAAAGGTTTAAGTTTTCCCGGTTGACTGAGATCTTCAACCTCTGGCTTATTACCAGTGCTATTCCAGATCCGCTGCAGGACTGTCTTGATACCCAAGTCTTCGGATGTAGAGAGGCTTGGTGATATCAATAACTGGAGGCCTAACACTATTGGTTCTGTGGTGATTAGGCTATTTTCCAGGATCGCTACGGGGAGGCTGTCCAAAGCATGTCCCATTAAACCCCGGCAATGGGGTTTTATTTGCGTGTCAGATTGTGCCGAAAACCTCAAGTTATTACAACTTGTGGTCAAAACAGCTAAACGAGAGCATAAGCATCTGGGGGTTGTGTTTGTGGACATTGCTAAGGCCTTTGACACCATTTGCCATCAGCATGTACTTGAGGGTCTGGTCCAGAGAGGTGTGGAATCGCATGTGGTAGAGTTGGTGAGGGAAATGTATTAAGACATACATTTCCATGGAAAGAGAAAGGACAGATCCCAGATACATTTGCTCAGGTGTCAAACAAGGCGACCCTTGTCACCCTGGTTTTTTAAGAATTTCTAAGCCTTCTGATGTTGACATTCTTGTAGTGAACTTTCTCACACACTTTCTGTAAATAACTCATTGTTTTGCATTCCTTTATGGAGGAGGAGAGAGTTGATGGACTGTTGGTTTGACCAGTGTCATTGGAGAGGTGTCACTGTCACCCTCCAATCCGCTGTCACTTTTGTAAAACTATAAATATTGGAGTCAGAAAATAAACTTCCCTTTTTTCCTTCACCTTGAGAACGGTGGTGTGCTTGTGTTCTTTCGTGTCCTATAGCGACAGACCCTGTGTCACCTTTGCTGTTAATTTGGCAATGGACCCCCTTCTATGTAAACTCAAGAGTGAAGGTGAAGGTTTCCATCATGGTGCTTGGAAAATAACAGCTATGGTGTTTGCTGAGGACCTGGCACTGCTGGGTGATTCCTGGACAGCATGTGTTGTAACATCAGAATTTTGGAGGCCTTTTGCAAACTTACTGGCCTCCGTACTCAGGGGGGAAAATGTCATGGCTTTTACATCAAGCCTACAAGGGATTCATATACCATCAATGATTGTCCTGCATGGCTGATTAATGGATCCCCCCTTAACATGATTGACCCAGGAAGCTCAGAGAGATATCTTGGCACATGGATTGACCCTTGGACTGGCTTTGCAGATTCTGGATTATCAGAGAAACTTATGGATTGGCTCCATTGAATTGGATGTTCGCCCCTCAAACCTCTTCAGAAGGTCCCTATACTCAGAATTTATACCATCCCAAGACTGATATATCTGGCTGACCATACAGAGTTTAATGTGGGCCTTCTTGAATCCCTTGACCTTTTAATTTGTAAGCAGTCAAGGAGTGACTTCACCTCCCTCCGAGTACGTGTGATGCTATCTTGTATTCGAGTTTTAAAGACGGTTGTTTGGGTATCATCAAATTGGCGGCGCTTAATCCAAGTATATAAGCGCAAAGACTTTATAGTCTTCGGATGAGGCTCTTGTTGGTTTTCTAAGACAGGAACAGCTGGAACCGTTATTCGAGAGGCTATGGCTGAGGACAGGAGGAAGGCAAGAGTCCACCCCATCAATCTGGGAACCTATGCCGAGGATTGAAGGTGGAAGTGGTGATGAAGCCCAGTTAGAATGGGAGGCATCCATCCCTAAAATCTGCTACCCGAGACCCTGTAACTGGCAGAAAGTTGAATTTCAAAGATGGATACATCTGGTTGCTCAAGGCCATGGTATTGAGAATTTTGAGGATGACATCAGTAATGCCTGCATAAGGCAGCATAATAGCATACCTCATCGTAAGCTTATAACGGCCCTCCAACTTAGAACCAATGTCTACCTGACAAGAGAGTACCTGGCTACGGGTAGGCATGAAGATGTTGTTCGATCATGTAGGCGTAGCAGGGCTAGGTTTGAAACAGTAGCCCACATTGATGGAAACTGTCCAATAACACAGGATGCCAGTATTAAGAGACATAATGTCATCTGTGAGATTCTTAGCCATGAGGCTAAGGAGGAAAGCTGAACAGTTTTCCAGGAGCCACACTTAAGGGATGAGGTAATTTAACTGTTTAAACAGGATTTAATCTTTGTAAAGGACTCTAAAGGGGTTGTGATAGATGTCACAGTGAGGTATGAGCACTCTGATTCCTCATTGAAGGAGGCTGCCTCAGAGAAGGCTAAAAAGTATCAACGCCTTCACTCACAGATTCAACAATTAATGAATGCTGTGGAAATTGATTATGTAGGCTTCCCCATCGGGGCCTGTGGAAAGCGGTATGGCAAGAACTCTGAGCTGCTTTCGGCCCTCGGTCTCTCTAAAACAAGGCTAGAGAAGACCGCTCGGGCCCTGACATCAAAAGTACTTTTTGCCTCTGTAGATATTGTGCATATATTTTCTAGCAAAGCTTGATCGATTGTATCTAGTTAATATCTAATAATAAACTGGATCACTTCCCCTGGCGGGTTGAGCTGGACAGTGGAATCGATCTTGGGTGGGAGGGGTTCATCTCTCAAAACTGTGTCTTTTAGCCCATTTTTGTGGGCTGCAAATTCTAATCTGGATCTTCAGGTGGATGGGCCACCTTACTTAACCTGGAAAAGGAACATGTACAATTTGTATGTGTTTACTAAATAGCCAAATGTCTCGTCATCTAATTAATGACGCGCATGAATGGATGAACGAGATTTCCACTGTCCCTACCTACTATCCAGCAAAACCACAGCCAAGGGAATGGGCTTGGCGGAATCAGTGGATTGGAAAGCCGAATTGCCCTGAAATTTTGGAAATAATTACAAACTGGCCAGAAGGTGAAAACTTTGGTCTCGCTGACAAACAACAAGAACAAGTGACACGGGCTGAAGAAGCTCCACCCTACAATCAACTGACAGCAGAAGAAACACGCTGCGTTCTTCTCACTGATGGTTCATGTTGCATCATAGCAATGAACCAGAATTGGAAAGCAGCCATATGTGAATCATGATTTTAAAGGGTTAAGATCTTATCTGAGGGTTAGAACCAATTCACATTGAAGTCAGATACACCAACAACAAGATAACGGTTATTAGATGCTTAAGCTAAAGCTAATTGTTATATTATGAGCTCATTTGTAGAAAGAAGTGAAGCAAGTGAACCATTATAGGAACATATTGAAACCAGTAGAACAATGCTCAGCACCTGGATTCCATGTTAATCCATCACAAAGCAGGGGGCCTTGGATCATGCCAGAGGGTCACAGAGACCTGATGAAGACCTTCCTGACGTCATCTCTGGGACCACTGACCCAATTTAGGATCACCAACTCAATTCAAGAGAAAAATTGTGCATGAAGGAGTAATAACCTCATTTTAATAGAAATCGGGGATGGGAAGTGCTGGGGTTATGCATATGTATTATTTTGGGAAATATATGGAAGACGAGCCTTGTGTGTGGTCATCCATTTTGAGGACTACCCCCCCCCCCCCACCACCCAGTCACATAACAAACATACAACTTTCTAACTTTAACTAGTTATTTTTTGTCCATGATCTTCGGTTTTAATGATTCAATTGGCGAGCCAGCCAGGAGGAGACTCTGCTGGCCTGTGAGACCAACTCGGGTACTGGACCCCCTCAGGGCGCTCCCCAGGATATTCCGGAAAGAGTGGGCTCCGGTGCCTGGACTATTTATCTAGCAGCAGACAAGGACCCCTGACCACTAAAACTCCAGACTAAATGGTATGTTTAAAAATTGAAACAGTTTTAAACAGTGACCTCTAAGGTCTAGTCAGGGAAGGCTGTTCGGTAAGTCGTGGGAGACATCCCATGCGCAACTTGTGCCTCTGTAATGTGCTTGCAGGCTGAAGTTGCAGTTGAAATCTGGTTAATCTGGTTGCCAGCAGAAAGAGTTGTTGAACTCTTGTACTGAGCTCGGGCTTTTGTTGCTGACAGTAAAGGATTTTGTAATTTCTTTTGCTGTAGAGGGCTCAGTTTGTTACCAATTGGGACTAGCAGTCATAAGGGCAAATTCTGGTCTAAAACTGTGCTATTGTGAATGTGTCCTGACTGTGAGAACGATTGTGAAATTGTTTGTTAAGATGTGCTGTTGGCACAACGCAAGTGGGAGTTTGGACTTGCTGCTCCATTTTGGGGTGACTGAAATTGTCAGAGAAAAACAAAGTGGGTGGGGTGCATGATCCTTAATAAATCCCCTCTCCACTGTGACTGTGTGTCTCTGTGTTTTTTGATTAAAGGGGATAGAATTTACTGTAACACCTGGTGTTCACGTTTAAAGGGTTCAGACTCTGAGAAATTACAGGGGCAGTGCTTTGCTATTCAGGTGCTTATGTTTGTGGAATTTGAAATATAGAGGTTAAGTAGGTTAAGTGCTTTAGTGTAGTGTGTTTGTATATTGTTAGATCTGCATGAAATGTTTCCCAAGGGAATAATAAGATTGTGATGTAATTGTTATAGGAGCTGTGGTGTATTTCTTGAGGCAACACTGCCATCTAGTGTCAAAAGTTATAAGTGTAGCACAGGTTGAGTATTAAGTGTAAAACTGGTTTGTTTTTCTGAAAGAGTTGATTAATTTTTGAGGACTGAGGCATGAAGGGAGGGACCCACAGTGAGTGGGTCTGACATCACCACCCACCCCTCCCGTCAGTCAGTGCAGGCTCAGTCTGTGCCAGGGACGGCGCATGCTTCCTGCGCACCCCCAAGCCAACTGATCCTCCTTCCTCCACCAGGGTGGCAGTTGTGCCTCGCTGGTGGTCAGAGCAATCAAGCATTGTGGTGCTCAGGGAGCCATCATCACCTGAGGAGGCACATCCCACCCCACCCTGTGCCCATCAAGCAGAGGCTTTCAAAACATCGCAACCCACAGCAGTCTCTGCTGGTGCCGCTGTGAGAAGTGGCTCACAGCTGATCCGTGGAGCAACAGCGCAACCTTGTGGAACAACAGCACCATTACAACAAATTAAAAAAGGCTGCAAGGTAATTGGAATTAAAGACCCTCCTACTCAACCACAGTCAATCCAAGCCCTCAAAGCCTCCCTTTCAGAAGAAGAACAAGATGCAATCATCATATTCCCAGGCAAATGGGAAGTGTCAGAACAAGACACAACACACACAGCACAGGAAACTAGAGCTCGAGACAGGGGTGATCCAGAACAACTCCCACAAGCCCAGGATATCAGCAGTGAAAATATTGTATCCATCACAGCTGAACAAGGCATTCCTATGTCATCCCAAGACCCACCAGGTTTTTGGACCACAGCAGGCAGCATTTCAGCTTTTTACATGCCTGCCCCAAAAGCTTGGCTTTCAGGGTGATGATCCAGTTCCTCCTCCTGCCCACAGCTTTTCTCATTTTCTAAAGACTTTGTAACACAGCTCTTTCTCCAGCTTCACGAATGTGCTCATGAATTTCTATCACAACCTCATGTACGCTCTCTTCAACCCTCCTTATCAGAGCCAGATGGCAGCTCCCTTTTTGCATCAACCTCATCTACAGCAACACACACCTGGATTCAACCATTGCTTCTTCATTTCCCCAATAACCGCAACCACAAACCCCTCACATCACACCTCCAGCAGAAGTAGGAGGGATGCCTGGGATGCACGCAACCTTAAGGCCAGAAGAAGGTGCATCCAGGCAAATTACAAATCCACTGGATATGGGCATGGATTTGGTTTCCATTCCCAGAAATATTCCAAGAGATGCATCATCGATGAATTGGGCAAACATCAGAAGGAAAGCGCTGCAAGACAGAGATAATGAAATACTAGATACAGATAGCATTGCAATGCCAGTGAGGTATAGAAGAAGAAATGAAAACCCTAGATGGGAACCTTTGGACCATCAGGTCTTGAAAGACTTATTAGAAACCGCAAGAAAGGAAGGACTTGGCTCAACATATTTCAAGCAGCTTTTGAGAGGCATTTTCAACAATAATGACTTAGTGCCTTTTGGCAGTAGGTACATTACCTCAAAAATATTTGCAGATTCACAGCTCCTGCTGTGGGATGAAGATGGCGAAGGGCTCTCACTCAGCTGAGAAACACACATGGAGGAGAGCCACACACAGGTCTCACATTGTATCAAACAGCAGGAGATGAACCCCATGATAAACCTGAAGATCAGTCAGCAGAATTACCTCCAGATGTGATTGCAGACATCAGAGAGACAGCCCATGGGGCAATTTTCCAATTTCAACCAATTGGAACTCCAGAAGGCATTTACACAGAAGTAAAGCAAGGTCTCTCTGAGCCTTTCACTTCATTCATCGATTATTTCATGCAAGTGGTGGACCAACAGTTAAGTTATGAAGCAGCGAAGCCACATCTGCTTTGAAGTCTTGTTTTTGTAAACACCAATGCAGAGTGAAAACATATCATTAGTGCCATGCCTGGTCAACCAAAATGACTGAAATGATTAAGGCATGCAACAAGGTAGGCACACCTCAGCACATCACAGCAATTCAAGCAGACATTTGGACAGAACAGGCTGGAAAAATTCTTGAAGACCAACATGAAGAATTTCCAAAAACTCAAAGTGCTTCATCCAGCTCTTCAATGGGGTGGTTCCACTGAAGTGATGCCAACAGCATTTGCCAGAGGACCGTGTATCAGATGTAGAAGATATGGACGCATGAAAAAGAATTGTCTGGAACAAACAAAAGACACAAAAATGCTAGGCCTTTGTCCAAGATGCAGAAGAGGAAAACACCATGCGAATCAATGTTGCTCCAAAACAGCTGTAGACAGAGGCCCTCTGTGGGATCTCAGCACATCATTCCTGATGTGCAGAGTCACTGAGACAACCCTTGGGGGGGCTTGGAAGCCCTGGAACGTTGCCAGAAGTGCTTGGTGGCTAGACTTTGATCCTGCACAGGACACAACACCTGTATGAGGATGGAAGGATCACACGGGGGTAAGTGGTGAAGGGATAGATTAATTATAGTGTGAAAACACAGGTTTTGGAATCTTGGTACAGGGGGGTTCTAGGGGACAAGACGGAGGAATTAGGGCGTGTCCTGTCCTTCTTCTTCTTGTCATCCATCTTCAATGGTGATGGTGGCACTTTGAGATTGGTTCTTACTGAATGTGCACTTGTCAATAAGGGTGAAAGGTATTGGGGAGAAAAGGTAAATATCTTACACATAGTTTTTGGTATAAAAATAAGCAACCGCCCCGAGGGCAGTCAGTGTGCTCATGGCTGGCTTGCTGTGCGGACCTCTGTCAGGCCAGGAGAAAATATTGTAGATAAAAATTAATAAACAACACTGAAGAACTGAAAAACCTGAAGACTCCTTTCATCCTTTGGAGCGCGGGCTGCCCCAAGGCCATCCCGAGCCTTTCCAGGCCATTAAAAACAGCTGAGAACGGGACACTAGGTAAAGTTGCCCTTGGCTTGAGGATGCAGCAGACGGAGAGAGAGAGGAGAAGGAGAAGGAGCAGGCTGTTCCAAGAAGATGGCTTTATTTGGGGAGGTCTGTGAAGGGTCTCTGCTCTTCTTCTTCTAACTAATGGGGTACAGTATGCTTCTTTTATAGCCTTGGAAAGGATCCAAGCTTGACCAATGGTCAGGGGTTAGGTGTATACATAAATGACTAATAGCTAAGGGTTACAAAGGCATTGCCTTACATGGTTATAGAGATAGGGTATGAGTCGGGGGATCAGGGAGACAGGAACTTATCTGCTGCTGTACCAGCATTCCTATTGTTCAAATTCTCCATGATGCCTTTGCTAAACCTATGGGTTTTACTACAGGTGGGTAGAAGTAGAAATAAAAAGAATTTATCAATTTGGGTTATAAAAGAAGCATGAATTAAATTAGTGATATAAAAGTGGAGGGATTGTAATATATGGCAGGGATAATTCATGCTATTAATGTATGGGATAAAATATTGTGAAATCCAAAACATGTCTTTTGACCATCCCGGCCAGGAGCAGCTGTCCATTTAGAATTGAACTAGTTCCGGCACACAAGTTAAGATAACGATCGATGCCTTAACATAAGAATAGAAGCTTCCAGGATGATGATCACCGGTATCACCGAGCTGTCGGGAGCCACTCAAGAACAATTATCACCTTGGCAATTACATCTATCAAGATAGTCAGTGGCACCAAATTGATACATCTGAATACACAGCTCCTGTGAAGCCAATTGACACCCGATGGCAGACCTGGACTCAGCCTTTGTCCACCTCTGCACATGGAAAGAAACAGCAATGCCTGTGAAGAGACACAAAGGAAATCTGGTCGTCTTTGCCTCAGACAGAATAATCTGTATAAAACCTCGCTGCAAGAAGCAGTGAGCATGAACAGATGGGACTCTGACACTCGGGAGGTCAGATCCAAGTTCACCCGGTGCCGATCCCGGGCTCAACGCTGTCTCTTTGGTTGTGGTGATTTTGAAGACTGAACTTTGGTCTCGCAGACAAATTAAAAAATCTTTGCTAAACTTTTGATAGTTTTGGCTCACGATTTGATTGTTTATAACATTAACTAACTGTTCTGAGTTAAGGCTTAGATACAGAGCAAAGTATTTATCACTTTGAAATGCACCCCATTAACCAGACAACCTTGTGGGAAAGACATTCTGTGCTGTCCCTGTGAGCTAGCAAGGCCTCCTGAAGATAAGGAGAAGCCCCATATCTCTCCTGAAGGAATACCAAGGTTGTTACCATGGAGACCAGAGAAAGGAGAGAAAGTTAAGAGATATGGACTCTGGCTGGCTGGCAGAATGACATGGCTCCCTGGTCGCCTGCTGGGAACTTTGTTTCTCTTTTGTGGCCAATGGGCACTGTATGTGTGTTAGATGGGCGTAAATTTGAGGAAGAACTGTAAAAGCAATGTTGCTGTAATAAATTTGTTTCTTGCACCCTTTTGATGGAGTCGTGTATTACTGTACTGTGTCGCACTCTATAATGACATCTGGTGGCCGTCCGCCGTGATTGCAACAGGACTGTAAAGAAGAAAAGAAAGTTGAAGTGTACCCTAAAAAAATATGAGTGAAGGCAGCAGGGATGCTGTGGAGATCTGGACCTAATTCAGACATCTGATTTGAGGTGAGTGATTGGGAAAAATCATGGGAAATAATTTATCAAAGGAGGAAATGATTGTTTTGTCCACGTGGAAAACTTTACTGAAAAGAAAAAATGTTCAAGCTTCTGATTATGCTCTTCGTAGTTTACTGATGTGGTGCAAATCACAGGACTTTGAAGCTAATGCCAACACTGCCTTCAGTGTCAGGGCATGGAAAAAGATTGGGAAGAGACTATGGGAAGTGATATCTAAGGGGGCTAAGACTGTTGTTGATTTGGCTGCTACTTAGGGGCTGTTGCATGAGGCAGTGAAGGAATGGAGAGTAGAACAAGCTAGAGAGGAGGAACTGCAGGAGCAGGAATTAGAGCAAGAAATTGGAGTAGAAGAACAGGAGGAAGAAGAGGCTGAGCCTGTTGATGTATCTCCCCCTGAGGAGGTTGCTGCAGCTGCCGTGGAGCTTTCCCCAGGGTTTACTATCATAAGAATCAAATGGTAGTCTGGAACTGTTCCTCGGTACTTATCTCCTAAAGACTATTTTTAAACCTGTGTATATTTCGCCTGCTCAACAGTTAGCAGAATTGAGTGCTAGACCAAAATATCTCACGCCTGTACAGCAACTAGCAAAAATGAAGTCACAAAAGAAGCGAAGTGAAAAACAAGCTGGGTCGGCTGCTCCCCCCCGCCCTCCGCTCGGTCAGCTGCTTCCCCCTCCCTCTCCTTTGGGTCATCTGTCTCCTTTCTATGTTCCCTTGAACCAGCCACCCCCTCTCTGCCCCCCTCTGAGCCGTCTGCCTCTGCTCCACCCTCAGTTGAGCCATCTGCCCCCCAACTCCCTCCTGAACTAGTAGAACAAATGCAATCTTTAACATTGTGTCCTGCCTTGTCTAGTGACAGCTCTGACAATGAACTGCCGGTTATAAGTACATCTAAAAAGACACAGGAATCTGTTTCTGTTAAACCTCGTAGCAGATCCAGGCCTGCTGTTTCCTGGACTTTGCCTCCCTTCCAGGTGGCTGTGACTTCTCAACATCCTTTGCAATTTTGGGAGCATGCAAGAATGAAAGCAGCTGAAGTAGGAGACTGGAATTTGTTAGAGAAAATAGGTCTACCTAGAAGGATGGGGATGACTGCTGCTGCTTCTGGCGGCCCTGTGGCTTTTCCTGTTTTCAAAGCTGCTCCTAATTCAGGACAACAAGACAGTCATCAGGTATTTTCATGGAGGGTTGTACAGAACCTTCAGTCCAAAGTAGACCAGCATGGTGTTAACTCTTCGCAGGTGATGCAAGTGCTTCGTGTTTTAAATGCTGATGTGTTGCCCTGGTTTTCTAGGATTTTCTAAGCCTTCTGATGTTGACATTCTTGTAGTGAACTTTCCCACACACTTTCTGTAAACAACTCATTGTTTTTTCATTCCTTTATGGAGAAGGAGAGAGTTGATGGACGGTTGGTTTGACCTGTGGCATTGCAGAGGTGTCAGTCACCTTCCAATCCACTGTCACTCTTGTAAAACTATGAATAGTGGAGTCAGAGAATAAAACTTCTCTTTTTTCCCTTCACCTGAAAGCAGTGGTGTGTGTGTGTGTTCTTTCGTGTCGGTCGGCGACATCTGGTGACCGCCGAAGTGTATTGCAGCCTAGGCTGAGATACGAACAGCGCGTTGCAGTGAGAAATTCCCACCCCCCCCCCCCTTTTGGTGCTTTGCCTGTTGTTCTTGGGGCAATGGAAACCTCTGTGGTTTTCCAGGATGATTCCCTCATTTTGGATCTCTGGAGGGAGGTCCTGCAGTTGAAACAGGTGTCTGTTTCCTGGGATGGTTTTGAGAGACTGATTCTGGGGGCCCAAGAGCGAGGGTTCTTTTCGGATCCTGTGAAGGCGTTTAACAAGCAGGAGTGGTCTCTCCTGGGGATCCATCTCATGGAGGCCCTCTTTGATGATTGCACGGTAGATGTGGGACCGCTGCTGGTGCAGTGGAAGAAATGTGAGGAGCTTTGGCGGGGGTCTGGTTCTTGTATCCCTCGGAGTTCCCAGGGAAGCCCGTCTACCTCAGATGTGGATGAGGAGGAGATTGAGCTCCTGGGTTTTATGGAGTTCCCTTCCCAGCCCCACAACAGTGTGCTGGGGTGTGGCCATTATCCTCCTGGGGTGGATTGGGCTCACAGCCAGCTGGTCCCGGGTCCGGGGAGCTCTCTGGATTCAGCGGGCCATCCTCACCTCACCTCGCCCTGTGCGGGTGGCGGGGCAGGGGACGGGTTGCCCTCTCTGTGTGCCTTCCCGGCCTTTAAGGGTCAGCCTCCGCCCAGACTTGAGGCTGCTGCGGTGACTACCTGTTGTCCGAAATGCGGTCTGTCCACCACGTTCCCCCTGAGTGAGGTGGGGGTGGACTCTCCCACCCCCGAGTCGGGTTCCTTAGCGGGGGAAGCGATTTCACCTTCCTCCGGGTCTGAGCAGCCTGCTGGGCATGCGCAGTCGGTGGAGACAGTCGGGGGTGGGGTGTCGGTCGATGCTCCGCCCGGCCCTGCTCCGGTGGGAGGGCAGCCCGTCCCTCTCCGCTCGGTGGGGGCGGTGCCCGCTGCGGGACCTTGCAGCTTGGGGCGGGCTCTCATAGGGGGCTTGCCCAGCTCCTTTGTGCCGCCCCGCAGTGACGCGGCTCCAAGGGCCGCACCTCCCTCGGCATTCCACCCAGCCCCCGTATCGGGGGATGGGGGCCCCACGCTGGTCTCATCCATGGCCATGCCGGTCTCGTCTGGCGCCGGGCCAGATTTGCGGGTCGTGCCAGCAGCTGCGGCCGCCGAGGGGGCCCCTGCCGGAGCTGGTGCGCAGCAGAGGACTGGGGTGTTTACCTTTAGTGCAGCTGCTAACACGGCCGGCAGGAGGCCGGTGGGTGCCCAGGGCCATGGCGCTCTCTCGTCAGGTCTTTGGACGCTTCCTGCGTGCCTGGTGACCATGCGTTCGAGGTACCCTGAACGTTTCTGGCCAGAGGCAAAAACCAAGACTGACAAGATGAATGAACTTATCTCCTCCCGGCATCTGCAGGGTCGGCGGGCGGATTTCTTTGGCTCTGCCGGTGCTGCAGAGGGCGCAGGGACGAGTGGTGTTGCCCCGGTTCCCAGTCAACCATTCCCTCTTGTCTCTGGGGGGCCCAAGGATCAGGACACAGCAGGTGCGGTGGCTTTGCCAGGGGTTCCTCAGGCTTTCCCTGTGCTCAGGGGCATCACTCATAACACTTATGAACCCCTTGCATATAAGCTGGAGAAGGAACTCCGTGAAGCGGTTGCTCAGCATGGTTTGGGGTCTGCTGAGGTTATGCACATTCTTCAGAGACTTGCTAAGGACACACTGACACCTCTCGATGTCCGTTGTGTGGCACATTCTCTTTTTGACCCTGTGCAATTTGGTGTTTTTGAGACCAAGTGGGCTCGTTTGGCGGCCCAAGCGGTGAGGCGGAATGCTGCACTGGCGCCAGAGGACCCCAGGCATGGAGTGGTTGCTGACATGCTAATGAGGACAGAGCGTTATGAGAGTGTTCACGGGCAGGTTGGATACGATCCCCTTGTGCTTCAGCAATGCAAAACGCTAGGCATGGGAGCGATTGTGCAGACCCTGGAAATGGCTGCTCCGAAGCAGCCATTTTCGACCGTTGTCCAGGGGGATGATGAGCCTTTTATGGTATTTGCGGCGAGGTTGATTGCGTCCGTGGAGAGGCGGGTGCCTGATCCTGTGGCGAGGGACGTCACAATTGCAAACCTTGTCAAGTGCAATTGTAATGAAGCTTGTAATAAGGTTATAGCGGCTATGCCTGGTGATCCTAGTATCTGGGAGATGGCAGAAGCCTGTGCGAACATCATCCCCTCATGTCGGAATTTGGCCGCTGTGGCCGCCGCTGTGCAGCCGGTCTGGGCAGCACCGCAGAGCAGGCGGCTGCAGCAGGGGAATGAGCAGACTAGCAGGAAGCGGGGGAAGAAGGTGCAGAAGGTTAAATTCCCCATGTTCTTGTGCGGTCGGTTTGGTAGGCCGAATCACATGTCTAACGTTTGTAAGGCGACTGTTCATGCTAATGGCCAGGCGTTACCGGGTTTGAGAAACGTGAGGCGGAGCGCGCAGCAGGAGGGGCGCGCTCAGACACAAGCTTCTCTCCAGACCCAGGTGCCGATGGAGGTCTCCTTTGCCGGCTTGCAGCCAGCACCCACAGATCAGCAGGCGTGGATGTCTGCACCGCAGCAACAGTTGTCTTAGACTCGTCTGAGATACGCAAGGTTCCCCTGGATGCCTTTGGTCCCTTGGGTGGGGGCATGAGTGCTCTCCTTATGGGGAGGTCCAGTGCCACCCTTCAGGGTATCATTGTGCACCTGGGGCTCATTGATGCAGATTTCACAGGGCAGATTTGTGCCATGGTTTCCACACCCACTGCCCCTGTCACAATTCCAAAAGGGACACGGTTTGCTCAACTTGTGCCTTTTAAGTCTTCTGTTTGCAGGACAGCTGACCGGTCACGTGGAGCTGGTGGTTTTGGATCCACTGGGCCGCCTCAGGTTCACTGGACTGCTGTCCTGACCAAGGACTGTCCCGAGATGCTGTGTACCCTGTCTGTTCCTGGTGCAACACCATCAGAAATCCACCTCCGCGGGCTTCTCGACAGCGGTGCTGACATCACTGTTCTCTTCCTTGCTGCCTGGCCCTCGGAGTGGCCCCTGGATCCAGTGGGGACGTCTGTCGCGGGCCTGGGAGGGACGGCACAATGCTACATGGCCCAGCAGCCCGTGCTGGTCATGAACCCGGAGGGACAGATGGCCTGGGTTAGGCCTCATGTTACTTCAACTCTTGCCAAGCTTTGGGGGAGGGAGGTTCTGTCTGCCTGAGGGGTGCGCATCAGGACAGATTTTTGATGGGGGCCACTGCAGTGAAGGGCGCAGAGTGTCCTACGTCTCCTATACGGTGGCTGGTGGACAAACCCATTTGGGAGAAGCAGTGGCCCCTCCCTGATGATAAATTAGTCGCTCTTCGGAATTTGGTGCAGGAGCAGTTGGACCAGGGCCATCTGGAGCCTTCTAACAGTCCTTGGAACACTTCTGTCTTCTGTATAAAAAAGAAATCTGGGAAATGGAGGTTGTTGCAAGACCGTCGAAAGGTCAATGCCGTGATGGAAAGCATGGGACCATTGCAGGCGGGCATGCCATCACCTACCATGCTTCCTGCAGGCTGGTCGGTCTTTATTGTGGATCTGAAGTATTGTTTTTTTCCGATTCCTTTGCATCCCGATGACAGACCGAAATTTGCCTTCTCAGTGCCAGCGATTAACGAGGCTGAGCCCGCACAGAGATATCAATGGAGGACATTGCCTCAGGGCATGCGCAATTCTCCTGCCATATGCCACTGGTATGTGGCCCGTGCCTTGTCTAGAGTTCGGAAGCAGTTTCCTGATGCGCGTCTGTATCATTATATGGACATTTTGGTGGCCGCGTCCACCCAGGATGAGCTGCTGAGGATTCAGCCTCGGTTGCTCGATGCTTTGCATGCTCATGGACTGCAGGTGGCTCCAGAAAAGGTTCAACAAAAACCACCTTGGAAGTACTTGGGGGTCAAAATTCTGGAACGGACAATCTGTCACCAGGAGGTGCAATTTGTGCATTCTGTGAAGACACTGAATGATGCTCAGAAATTGATAGGTGTCATCACTTGGTTACATCCATATTTGGGATTAACCAATGCACAGCTGTCTCCTCTGTATGATTTGTTGAAAGGAGACTCTGATCTAAAGTCACCTTGCACACTGACCCCTGAGGCGCGTAAGGCGTTGGAGGTGGTTCAGCAAGCTGTTTCGGCTTGTCAGGTTTATCGCATTGATCCCTCCGTTGATGTCACTGTGCTCATCACCACTCCAGATTCGCATCCCGCAGGTATCATTGGTCAATGGAGTGACAAATGGTCTGATTCCTTGCACGTTCTGGAATGGGTTTTCCTGCCCCATCAGCTGCAGAAGACGGCAACTACATTGTTTGAGCTAATTGCTCGCTTGATAATCAAATGCCGACAACGGTGTTTGGAATTGATGGGTGCGGATCCTGCAAAGATCATACTCCTGGTGCAACAGGAGGATTTTGACTGGAGCTTTGCAAACAGTGTGTCCCTGCAGAGTGCTTCGGAAAATTTTTCAGGGCAGATCACTTATCATCTGCCCAGCCATAGGCTGTTGCATATGGCAAAATCCACACAAATTTCTTTGCGGCCCAAGAATAGTCAGGAAGCCGTGCAAGGACCCACCGTCTTCACTGACGGTTCAGGGAGAACAGGAAAGGCCATTGTTACCTGGAGGGATGGATCTGAGTGGCAGGTTCTGGAAGGCCATGAGAATGGGTCAGCCCAATTGGTTGAACTGCAGGCTGCTGTCATGGCATTTGAAAAATTTTCCCAGGAACCTTTCAACTTGGTCACGGATTCCGCCTATGTGGCTGATATCGCACAGCGGTTGGGTCATTCGGTTTTGAAGGAGGTCAGTAATCCTGCCTTGTTTCATTTACTGAAGACCTTGTGGTGTGCCATTCAGGCCCGAGTTCATCCATTCTATGTTCTGCATGTGAGGAGTCACACCGATTTGCCAGGCTTTATAGTGGAAGGTAATGCGAGGGCTGACAAGTTGGCTAACCCAGCGTGGGTAGCACCTCAGCCTGATACACTCACGCAGGCCAAGGCATCGCATGGGTTTTTCCACCAAAATGCACATACCCTGCAGAAGCAGTTTCAGCTGACGCCAACTGAGGCTCGTGACATTGTCGAGTCATGTGATGACTGCCATGCACTTGCTCCGCCTCTACCAGCAGGGGTAAACCCGAGAGGCCTTAGGGCCTTGGAGCTTTGGCAGACAGATGTCACCCAGGTTGCCGAGTTTGGCCAGCTCAAGTATGTGCATGTCACTGTGGACACGTTCTCCTCTGCGATGTGGGCTTCTGCTCACACTGGGGAGAAGGCCCATGATGTCCTTGCCCACTGGAGGCAGGCCTTTGCCGTTCTGGGCATACCTTCTGCTGTGAAAACCGACAATGGTCCTGCTTACGCATCACAAAAGGTGCGGCAGTTCCTGCAGTTGTGGGGTGTCTTGCACAAGTTTGGTATCCCTCATTCTCCTATTGTGTGGGAATCTCGTTCATCCATTCATGCGTCACTAATTAGATGACAAGGCATTTGGCTATTTATTAAACACATACAAAAGTATATGTTCCTTTTCCGGGTTAAGTAAGGTGGCCCGTCCACCTGATGTCCAAATCAGAATTTATAACCCAAATATAACAGGTCAAGGGATTCGAGGAGGCCCACCTTAACCTCAGTATGGTCAGCCAGATATATCAGTCTCGGAATAGTATAAGTCCTGAGTATATTGACTTTCTGGAGAGGTTTTAAAGGCGAACGACCAATTCGATGGAGCCAATCAGTTAAGTTTCTCTAATAACCTAGGGTCCGCGAATCCAGTCCATGGGTCCACCTCTGTGCCAAGATATCCTTCTGAGGAACCCGGGTCAATCATGTTAAGAGGGGATCCGTTTATTACCCATGGGGGACAATCATTGATAGTATATGAGTCTTCTCATTGATTGATAGTATCACAGTCTTCTGATGAGACTCTTGTGAATTATTTAAAGGAAATCCACCTGGAACGTTTGTTTGAGAGATTATGGCTTAAAGCTGGGGGAACACAAGAGTCCATCCCATCAATTTGGGAGCCTCTACCAGCGGTAGAGTTGGTGGGTGAGGATGAAGCCCGGCTTGAATGGGAAACACCCGCTCCAAAAACTTGTTATCCAAAACCGTGTAATTGGAGGAAACTAGAATTCCGAAAGTGGATCCACCTGGTATCCCAGGGTCATGGAATTGAAAATTTTGAAAATGATGAGATCAGTAATGCCTGGTTAAGGCGGTTTGGAGGCATACCTCACTGAAAATTAATCACGGCCCTTTAATTAAGAGCTAACGTCTACCCCACAAGGGAGTTCCTGGCCAGGGGTAGACAGGGGAATGTTGTTCAATCTTGCCGACATTGTGGTGCTAGATATGAGACCGTGGCCCACATTGTGGGCAACTGCGCCATCACTCAGGAAGCCAGGATTAAGAGACATAACACCATCTGTGAAACTCTTAGCAAAGAAGCTAAGAGGGAGTGTTGGGCAGTATACGAGGAGCCACACATCAGGGATGAGGTAAACGAATTGTTTAAACCGGATTTGATCTTTGTTAAAGGGTCTAAAGCAGTTGTGGTTGACGTGACAGTGAGGTACGAGCACTCTGATATCTCATTGAGTGAAGCCGCCTCAGAAAAGGCCAAAAAATATCAGCGCCTTCATAAACAGATACAAGAATTGACAAACGCAAAGGAGATTGAATATGTTGGCTTCCCTATGGGAGCCCGTGGTAAATGGTATGGCAAGAATACTGAGTTGCTGACCGCCCTCGGTCTCTCTAAAACGAGGCTGGAGAGAACCGCTAGGGCCCTAGCATCTAAAGTACTCTTTGCCTCTGTCGATATTGTACATATTTTTGTAAGTAAAGCTAGATCGATTGTACCTGTAAATGCATTGTAAATAAACAAGGCCCCTCCCCTTGGCTGGGTCAAGCTATTGTAGAACGCGCTCATGGTACTCTGAAGCGGGTTCTTCAAAAACAAAAACGGGGAATGCAGGGTGAAACCCCGCACAGTCGGTTGGCAAAAGCTTTGTGTACAATCAATCATCTCACTGTGCCACAGAACTCAAATAACCCTATCATTTTGAATCACCATCTATCATTGCAGGCGGCAGACGAGGCACATCAGCCTCGAGCAAAGGTTCGGGTGCGGAATTTAGTCACCAAACAGTGGGAAGGCCCCTATGACCTTATCACTTCGGGACGCGGGTATGCTTGCGTGTCCACAGATACTGGGGTACGCTGGGTACCTTTCAAATGTGTTCGCCCTGATCTGCGACCGCAGAGACAGAATCCAGCTGATGAGCAAGATGGAAACCGTGACCAACCTGAAAGGCATCAAGTGGGGGAATCATTGAGTGATGATTCGGATGTAGACGCTGAGAGTGATCACTCTGATGATTCCTCTGCAAGTGGACACTGAACATTGTTCATATTTTTCCTTTTCACATTGTTCATTTTTTCCTTTTTTCTTTTTTAAACGGAAAAGGGTGAGATGTGAGATGTCGCCCTGGTTTTCTAGGATTTTCTAAGCCTTCTGATGTTGACATTCTTGTAGTGAACTTTCCCACACACTTTCTGTAAACAACTCATTGTTTTTTCATTCCTTTATGGAGAAGGAGAGAGTTGATGGACGGTTGGTTTGACCTGTGGCATTGCAGAGGTGTCAGTCACCTTCCAATCCACTGTCACTCTTGTAAAACTATGAATAGTGGAGTCAGAGAATAAAACTTCCCTTTTTTCCATTCACCTGAAAGCGGTGGTGTGTGTGTCTGTGTTCTTTCGTGTCGGTCGGCGACACTGATGTACTTGCAGCTGATGATATTGTTCACCTTGCTACAATTCTGTTTCAACCATTGCAGTATGGTGTGTTTCAAGCTACCTGGAAACAAATGGTTTAAAGAGTAGCTTTGGACAATATGCAATTACCTCAGCAGAATCCACATCACGCTGTGGGAGCTGATGCCTTGCTGGGCAATGAACCATTCTCTAACCCGGATTTACAGGCAAGATGGGACCCCCTGGTTCTGGCACAGGCCCAGCAGCTTGGTATGAGTGCCTTGCTTAAAACAATGGAGATGGTAGCTCCTAAACCAAGGTATATTACCATCCAGCAAGGGGTGAAGGAACCTTCTCTGCAGTTTGTGGAGAGTGTTGCTGCAGCCCTTGAGAAGCAAGCAGAAGATGATAAGTTGAGGCAAATTTTATGCAGACAGCTAGCATGAGAAAATGCAAATGACGATTGTAGGAGAATTATTGATTCTTTACCAGGAGAACCCTCGCGATCTGATCTTGTAGTTGCTTGCTCAAAGGTCAGTTCAGTTGAACATAAAATGGCTGCTTTAGCAAGAGTCATGAAGTCTTCACCCAGATGTTCTGCTTGTGAAGAATCAGGGCATGTGAAGACCCAATGCCATCAAACTGCTGGACAAAGTGCACACTCTAGGGTAGTTTGGGCCAGTAAAGTGCCTTATCATCGTTGTGGTAACTTTGGCCATATTGCTAAATTTTGTAAGTTAAGATCTTTTTCAGGTGGTCGATAAGTGCAGGGAAACTGGAAAAGGAACGCAAAGGGGTGAGTGGAGACACAAATACCCCGACAACAATCATGAGCCCTGCCAGTGCTGCAAAACTCTCAATTTGTGATGGATACACAGGGACCACAAGAGGCTTGGCAGGGATTGATATACGGGTAGCTGTCGGTTTCTTGGCTGTTTAGGTGACCTGGAAAGGCCCGGGGTGGCCTTGGACAGCCCGCGATTCAAAGGACGAGAAGAGGCTTCAGATCTTTTCTCGGTCTCGGTGTTTATTAATTGTTTATCTAAAAAATTTTCTCTTGGCCCGACAGAGGTCTGCACAGCAGCCAGCCATGAGCACACTGCGAGCCCCCGGGGCGGTCACCTATCTTTATACTCGGAATTACGTATACAATATTTATCATTTTTCCCCAATACCTTTTACCCTTATGTGGTGGTTTGACCAGAAAGAAGTGGGAATTCTGGGATGTTCTGGTCAAACCAATGGGTGCTTGGATTTTGATACTGGCACCTGGGCTAGCCAGTGGGTTTTAGGACACACCTCCGAGAACACCCAGGGGTTAAAAGCAGAGCTTCGGCCCTGGGAGGCTCTTTTGGGACTTCGAGGGAAGGAGGTCGGAGCTCTCCCCCGTCCAGCCGCTGCCGCTGGGCGGGGGAGGGGCAGCCATGTGGTAGGCCTGGGGCTGGACAGAGATGGGGGTGAGGAGGCCTTGGATGATGGAAGGGTGGAGGAAGAGCCCCAAGAGACATCAGACAGCCTTTCCCCCCCCCCCTCCCCCGAGACAGATAGAGAGAGAGAGAGAGTGCAGCCTGTGTCGTTACCTTGAAATTCAGTAAATATGTGCTGGCAGCAGGCAGCCCAGCTGAGGAGATGGGGGGGTGCAGCCAGGAGTCCAGCCGCCTGGAGGAGTTTTTAACCCCTTTTGGACAATGAAAACCCTACAGAACATTAACCCTTCCTAGACGAGTGATAAGAGTGGAGGAGGACGAAGGAAATGAACCAGTGATGGGGGTCTGGACCGGAGAGAGAGTGAGAGATGTTGAAAGAAGGGAGAAGATGGAGTGGCATTTTATGCTGGACTCTTTTGTGTAGCCATGGACAGAGCTATGTTTCTGTGAGATACAGAGACTGAGTCCAGGGGGAGAAATGTCCCAGTGCCAGAGAAGATTCAGTGTGGGTACCCCTCGGCCCCAGGGGGTATATAAAATATGGGGGGGACGGATGTCCCAAAGGTGAGAAGGTGAGATACTGTGCTTTTCTGGAACTGGACAAAGCACCCTTAAAAAAAGACAACCCTGGAAACAGCCCTGATCCCTGTTCGGTGGTGAGAGCACCGGAACAAGGACGGAAGAGGCCACCACGACACATGGAAGGACTCCCTCTCCTCTTGAGGAGCTGAAAGTCTGAGCAATCTGAAGGGTGGTGTTGGACCTAGAATTGGTGATTTTGGAGGATGTATTGTATTGGGAATTTATGGGGGAGGAGGAGGAGAGTGTTTTTGTGAGGTTTTCATTTTCCTTGTTTTTTTCTTTTGTGTGTAGTTTAGTAATTGTTTGTGTGTAGCTTAGTTAATAAAATTTTCTTTATGTTAAGTTTGGAGCCTGCTTTGCTTATTCCTGGTCACATCTCACAGCAGACACCGGGGAGAAGGTGTACCCATGGGGCTCTGGCTTTGCCAGGCCCAAACCATAACACCTTATTAACCAGTGCACTTTTAGTAATAACCAATCCCAAAGTGCCAACATCACCACAAAAGATGGAGGCCAAGAAGAAGAAGAAGAAGAACAGGACACATCCCAATTCCTCCATCTTACTTCTTTAGACCCCCCCTGTACAGAAATCCTAAACCCTGTGTCTTACACTCTAATTAACTTATACCTTCACCATTTACCCCAGTGAAATCCTCCCATCCTCATACAGGTGTCGTCTCCTGTGTAGGATCAAAGTCCAGCCACCAGACACTTCTGGCAACATTCCAGGACTCCCGAGCCCCCCAAGGGTGGTCTCGGTCACTCTGCACCTCAGTCCTGAGGTGCTGAGATCCCACAGGTAGCTGACACAGTGACTATTTCGACAAGAGGTATATGTAAAGTGCCTCTTGATGCCCATGGTCCTATAGGCTGAGGTTTGAGTGCATTTCTAATGGGAAGATCTAGTAGCACTATTCAAGGTATAAATGTCCATTTGGGTCTTATTGATTCTGATTATGTGGGACAAATTCAGGCTATGGTGTCTGTTAGTGAACCTCCTGATGTTATTCAAAAAAGTACTTGTATTGCTCAATTTGTTCTTTTTATAAGTCCTGCTCCAACTGTAGTGGACCGGACTCGTGGCACTGGAGGTTTTGGATCTACAGGACCACCTCAGGTTCTCTGGACTCAAAAGGTGACAGAAGAGTGTCTGGTAATACAATGTTTGGTCACTACTAAGGGATATCACCCAGAAACTACAACAATATCAGGTTTACTTGACACAGAAGCAGATGTAACTATAATTTCACAGCTTGTTTGGCCTCCAACATGGCCCCTCATTCAATCAACCTTTGGAGTTGTTGGGTTAGGTGGGTCAATCACTGGTGCTTTATCTGCGATCGCGATCACTGTAACACATCCAGAAGGCCAACAAGCTAACATTTGACCATATATTACTAATGCTCAGCTTAATTTATAGGGACGTGATTGCTTAACCCAATGGGGTGTTAAAATTACCATGGATTTTTAGTGTGGGCCACTGGGATGCAGGGCTTTAAACGTCCAGTTGTGTCCCGGACATGGCTGACAGATAAGCCTGTCTGGATTGATCAGTGGCCCCTGTCTACTGAAAAGCTTCTTGCCCTGTGAAGCTTAGTGAAAGAACAACTACTAGATGGACATATTGAAAACTCATTTAGTCCATGGAATACACCTGTGTTTGTGGTAAAATAATCTGGTAAATGGAGACTTTTGCATGATTTGTGGCAGAAAAACACTGTGATGGCCACAATGGATGCTTTACAATCAGGTCTCCCAACACCAACAATGATTCCACAAGGATGGGAAATAATTATCATTGATTTGAAAGACTGCTTTTTAACAATTCCATTGGCTGATCAGGATAAGGAAAAATTTGCCTTTACTGTGTCTTCTTTAAATCATAAGGAACTGGCCCAAAAATATCAGTGGACTGTTTTGCCTCAAGGAATGAGAAATTCTTCAAGTATTTGTCAGTGCTTTGTGGCACAGGCTTTATCTCTTTATCTCAGGTCTGAGAGCAATTTAGCAATCGTTATTGCTATCATTATATGGATGATACCTTGTTGGCATCCGAAAAGAAACAATTGTTGGCTCTCGAACAATGTGCTGTGAAAAATTTAGAAGCCTTTGGTTTGGTTATTGCCCCAGAGAAAGTTCAAAGACAGGGTCCTGGGTTGACTATATGATGCTTTTATCCCAAATCATCTCATTCTGTTTATGCTGAATAATAAGTCTTGCACCTTTAAGACGTGTTCCAGAGAGTGAAGGGGGGAGAGAAGAAACACGCAGTTTTTTCAGTCATTGCACTCACTCCTCCACATCCCTGCTCCTGGATTGTGTTGTCTGTGGATGGACAGACAGCAGGACAGAGCTCTTTTGCTTTTAGTTAGTTTAGCTAGCTGAGGCAAAGAAGTTCCCTGGACTGTGGTTTTTTGGTTTTTTTTCCCTTTTCTTTGGACCTTTTGAAATCTGCTCTGGACTGAACACCCAGGGGAGCACTGGCAGCTGCAGCTGTGGCCCACCAGGCCAGGCCTGGCCTGGGACATTTCCAGCACCGGAGGGACTGATCAGAGACTGAGTGAGCTCAGCTGCAACATGGGAAGGGGGTTTTCTCAGTTTATCATCTCTTTTGGAGCAGCAAGGGGTTTTATTGTTTAATATTGTTTAGGTTTTATTGTTTAATAAGCAGGTTTTTTCCACTTTTATCCAAGGAGGTAGTTTCTCCCAGACCAGTTGGTGGGAGAGGCCGATTGAATCTGCTTTCCTACAGGAGCCCCACTGGGATTCTCTCCAAAATTTGCTCTGAACCATGACAAATACATCTATGGCATCCAACGTGGGGCTCGAGAAGGTGGAAAAAAGCTCTATTGATTGTATGTTGGTTGTGCTTGCTCTCTAATGAGTCAAAGCAGTCAGTAGCCATGCAGTTTGAATTCATAATGTCTCTTGGGGTGGAGGCCTTCATGTGGTTCTGGTCTCTAGACCTTTTTGAGGTTTCAATACCTTTTTGGTCACTAGGATTATTGTCCATAACACGTAATTTTTATAGTAGAGGGGCACAGATTGGAATAGATGTTGTGCTGGCCTTGGTGATAATGATTTATAGAGCATTTACGAAGATACTGGCATTTGTTTACAATATTTAGGTTTATGGTTTCTTCGTCCTACCCTGCATTCCAGTTCCAGTAGTATGGTTTGGGAATTTATTAGTAATTGCACCCAGTTTGTTAGAGGAGGAGCAGGAAATGAGGCTTTCCAGCCTTTCCTTTCCTTTCCTTTCCTTCTTCTCCTTTGAATCTGTTGTCACTTCTTGAGAATGTTCAGTTTCCCCTGAATGCTAAAGAGACCATCTTTCTGGTATTTAATCTGGTAAGCTTCCTCTATATGGTCTGCAGCTTCTCTACAATAAGGGCTGAGATATCCAAAGGAGTTGGTGAGACCTCTGACCCAGAAGCAGATGCAGGCGTGGAAAATCCTGAGTGGTGTGGACAATGGGAAAATATAGGCTGTGGGATCTCAGCACCTCAGGATGGAGGTGCAGAGAGGCCGAGACCACCCTTGGGGGGCTCGGGAATCCTGGAATGTTGCCAGAAGTGTCTGGTGGCAGGATTTTGATCCTACACAGGAGATGAGACCTGTATGAGGACTGGGAGGATTTCACTGGGTGAATGGTGAAGGGATAAGTTAGTTAAAGTGTAAAACACAGGGTTTAGGATTTTGGTACAGGGGGGTCTAAAGAAGTAAGATGGAGGAATTGGGGCGTGTCCTGTCCTTCTTCTTCTTCTTCTTGGCCTCCATCTTCTGTGGTGGTGGTGGCACTTTGGGATTGGTTATTACTAAAAGTGCACCGGTTAATAAGAGTAGAAAGTATTGGAGAAAAATGATAAATATTGTACACGTAACTTTGGGTATAAAGATAAGTGACCGCCCGGGGGCTTCGGCAGTGTGCCCATGGCTGACTTGCTGTGCAGACCTCTGTCGGGCTGAAAGAAAATCTTTTAGATAAACAATTAATAAACACCAAGACCGAGACAAGATCAGAAGTCTCTCCTCGTCCTTTGAAGCGTCGGCTCTCCAAGGCCATCCCTGGGCCTTTCCAGGCCACCTAAACAGCAACACAGAAAACCTCACAATAGGCCAAACCCTGAAGGAATTTTCTGATTCTGTAGACAGAGATTTTTCACGGGAACAAATTCAGAACCCAGGTGAGATGGGGAAATACCTGAAAGAGAAGTGCCATGACAATTCTAAAGAGAAAAGGCTACTTGCAATAAGCTGGGCCCTGGCCCATGCTTATCGCACTCTGTTAGATAGTGTAGGGCAGCAGTCAGAGGCAGGGGGGCAGGGAGATAAATCAGCAGCTCCCACAGTCACTCAGGCTGCAGCCAACAGCCCAGGCTCAAAGCCAGCAGCTAAACCAGACAGTGAGCCTAAGCCACTGGCAGTTGCTTCAGGAAAAAATCACATGAGCAAAACCAATCGGCCAGTGACTGATGATGATGATCCAGGGGAAGGACCCTCAACACCAACTGATACAAAAGCCAAAGTTAACGCAACTGACACAGCATAAGAAGCCAATATTGAGTCTTATTCCCTGAAGGACCTTTGTGGCCTAAGGAAAGCATTACACTCGAAGACCTGATGAATCCATAACTAGTTGGCTAGTCCATCTCTCGGATGCTGCAGGCAAGGCTATAATTCTGGATGGCACTGAACTGAGGCATTTGGGATCCCTGTCACATGATCTTGTCATTGACCAAGGAATAATGAGGGGGGCTAACATTCACAGCCTCTGGGCATGGGTCCTGGGAAGTGTAGCACAAAGATACCTGTGTGCAGACGATCTCTATATGCAGCAAACCCAGTGGAAGACCATAGAACAAGGGATTCAACACCTGAGAGAAATGGCAGTGGCAGATTATCTTCTCAGGTGATGTAACAACTAGGAATCCAGACTTGGTACCATGTACATCTGTGATGTGGTGAAAACTTGTATGACTTGGGCCACGAGAATATGCTTCCGCCTTAGCCCTAATGAAGAGGGATGAGAGGGAAGAGACTGTGCTGGATATGGCAAGGAAGCTCTGAGCATATATGAAGCTCTGAGCATATACAGATGCTGTGCATGGCCCAACACAGAATAGCAGCGGTGGAAACATGTCTGCAGAAATTAGAGGACAAAACAGAGGAGAATCATAAGAAGCTTAGAGAGGAGATTAAAGAAGACCTTCTCCAAATCTCAGCAGTACAGATCAGAGGTTCTGGTATCCAAGGCAGACATTCCCCAGATGGAGAGAGCTGTGGTTCTTCCTGGTGATTGCAGAGAAAACATGAGGAGATGGGATAGAAAATCTACTGCTGCTCTGGCAAAACAGGTGCGTGAACTGAAGGAAGGCAAGGCTCAGAGAAGAAGTTCCACCAAAACGAAAGTAGCTCCAGTTGCCTGTAGCTGAACTGCCAGGTA
Organism: Ammospiza nelsoni; assembly: GCF_027579445.1. NCBI lineage: Eukaryota > Metazoa > Chordata > Aves > Passeriformes > Passerellidae > Ammospiza > Ammospiza nelsoni. The sequence goes on from NC_080663.1 coordinate 3,107,514, forward strand.
TGATGATGATGATATGTCCAATCCCCTTGAAGGAACATCCAAGACATATACCCAAGGAAAGAAGGATAACCAGGCTTAGAGGGGCCCTGCCTCTAGCCAGGTAGAGGCTGGGGAAAACTGTGTTTTCTGGACTGTGCGGATTCATTGGCCTGGCACATCAGAACCACAAAAATATGAAGCTTTGGTTGACACTGGTGAGCAGTGCACATTAATCCCATCAAAACATGTGGGGACAGAGTCTGTTTCTATTGCAGGTGTGACAGGGGGATCACAGGATTTCACTTTGGTGAAACCTGAGGTGAGCCTGACTGGAAATGAGTGGAAGAAACATCCTATCGTGACTGGCCCAGAGGCCCCATGTATTTTAGGCATAGATTACCTCTGAAGTAGGTATTTCAAAAACCCAAAGGGACTCAGGTGGGCATTTGGGATAGCGGCCGTAGTGACAGAAGGTGTCCAGCAACTGAACACCTTGCCTGGACTGTCTGAGAATCCATCTTCAGTAGGACTTCTGAAGGGAGAAGTGCAACAAGTACCAATTGCCACTTCCACAGTGCATTGCCAACAGTATAGAACCACTCAAGATGCTGCGATTCCCATCCATAAGATAATCCAAGAGCTGGAGAGCCAAGGAGTGGTCAGCAAAACCCACTCAGCCTTCAACAGTCCCATTTGGCCTGTGCATAAATCTGAAGGAGAATGGAGATTGACTGTGGACTACTGTGCATTGAATGAAGTGACTCTACCACTGAGCGCTGCCGTGCCCAACATATCAGAAATCCAGTATGAGCCTGAGTCCAAGGCAGCAAAGTGCTTTGCCACTATCAATATTGCCAATGCATTTTTCTTCCATTCCTCTGGCAGCAGAATGCAGGCCTCAGTTTGCTTTCACATGGAGGGGAGTGCAGTACACCTGGAACCGACTGCCCCAGAGGTGGAAGCACAGCCCCACCATCTGCCATGGACTGATCCAGGCTGCACTAGAAAAGGGTGAGGATACAGAATGCCTGCAGTATATTGATGCCATCATTGTGTGGGGGAACAGAGCTGCAGAAGTGTTTGAGAAAGGAGAGGAAATCATCCAGATTCTCCTGGGAGCTGGTTTCACCATCAAAAAGAGCAAAGTAAAGGGACCGGCTCATGAGATTCAGTTCCTAGGAGTAAAGTGGCAAGATGGACGGCATCAGATTCCTACGGATAATCATCAACAAGATCACCATCATGTCTCCACCAAGCAATAAGAAGGAGACATGAGCTTTCCCAAGCAGCATAGGTTTTTGGAGAATGCATATTCCTGAGTAAAATCAGATCATGAGCCCTCTTTACCTGGTCACCTGCAAGAAGAACGATTTCCACTGGGGCCCTGAGCAGCAACAAGTCTTTGCCCAGATCAAGATCGCTCATGCTGTAGCCCTTGGCCCAGTCAGGACAGGACCAGAGGTGAAGTGTCACCCTGGTTTTCTTTAAGTTCTTCTAAGCCTTCTGATGTTTACATTCTTGTAATGAACTTTCTCGTGTGTTTTTTTGTAAATACTTATTGCTTTGCTTTCTTTTCTGGAGGAGGAGAAATTTGATGGGCTGTTGGTTTGTCCAGTGTCACTGGAGAGGTGGCACTGTCATCCTCCAATCCACTGTCACTTTTGGAAATCTATAAATGTTGGAGTCAGAAGTAAAATTTCCCTTTTTACCTTGGAGATTCCCGTGTCCTAGAGCGACATCTGGTGACCGCAGAGTGTACTGCAGCCTAGGCTGGAGGCACAGGGTCTGGTGACTGCCGTGGGTGAGGTGGTATCATTTATCCTCCCTCCTTGTTTTGGCACCATGATTGTGAGCCATTTGGCACTCTGCCTGCAGGTCTTGTGATAATAGCCACCCCTGTGGGTTTCATGGAGGATTGTCTGGTTTTGGACCTCTGGAAGTGTCTCATGGAGCAGAAACGGGTTTCCATTTCCTGGAGTGATTTTGAAAGATTGTTTCTGTGGGCCAGAGAGCAAGGGCTTTTTTCAGACCCTGTAGAGACATTCTCCAGGGATGCATGGTCTCTTGTGGGAGACTGCCTCAAGGAAGCCCTCTTTGATGATTGCACTATAGATGTGGGATCACTGCTGGTCCAGTAGAAAAAGTTTGATGCAGTTTGTCAGGAGTTTGGCTTTTATAGCTATCAGAATTCCCAGGGGGACCCTTCTGTCTAAGACATGGACAAGGGGGAGTTTGAATTTCTGCGTGAGGGAGAACCTTCTTCCCATCCAGGACAATGAGCTGGGAGGTGGTTCCATCTCGGATGGCAACGTTTGTTCCCCCAAGGTGAATTGGGTTCCTAGCCAGCTGGTTCCGAGCAGCCAGCAAGTGGGCAGAGCTCTGCGGGTTTCTGGGGACCCTGTGGAGTTGGCTTGGCTGACCCCGCCCTGCCCCACGCTATGGAGGCAGCAGGGCGGAGGCAGGGGTCGTTCTCCCTTTGTGCCTTCCTGGCACTCAGGGGCTGCAGGGAGCACCTGGCTCAGCCTCTGCCTCTGCTTGAGTCTGATTTGGTGACTACACTTCGACTGAATTGTGGCATTTCCACAAAATACCCCCTAAGCACAGTGGGAGCGGATTCATCCACTTCAGCATCCGTCTCATCTTTGGCGGGGGGGCGGCTTCCCCCATTTCTCAGTCTGCGCAGCCTGCCGGGCATGTGCAGGCAGTGGAAGCCGCCGGAGGTGGGGTGTTGGTCCGTGTTCCGTCAGGCCCTGCCGCGGTGGACAGGCAGCCCACCCTGCTCTCTCACCCTGGTTTTTTAAGAATTTCTAAGCCTTCTGGTGTTGACATTCTTGTAGTGAACTTTCTCATACGCTTTCTGTAAATAACTCATTGTTTTGCATTCCTTTATGGAAGAGGAGAAAGTTAAATGGACTGTTGGTTTGACCAGTGTCATTGGAGAGGTGGCACTGTCACCCTCCAATCTACTGTCACTCTTGGAAAACTATAAATGTAGGAGTCAGAAAATAAGCATCCCTTTTCCTTCACCTTGAGAACAGTCGTGTGCGTTTGTGTTTTTTCGTGTCATATAGCAACATCTGGTGACCACCAAAGTGACTGCAGCCTAGGCTGAGACACAGAGTCTGGATTGCCGGTGAGGTCATGTTGTCTCCCCTTCTTTGGTGCTTTGCCTGCTATTCTTGTGGTGATGGCAACCTCTGGGGGTTTCAAGGAAGATTCCCTTGTTTTGGACCTCTGGAGAGGGGTCCTGGAGTGGAAAAAGGTTTCTGCTTCCTGGAGTGATCTGAGAGGTTATTCCTGTGGGCCAGAGAGCGAGTGTTCTTTTTGGACCCTGCGAAGGCGTTCTCCAGGGAGGCGTGGTCTCTCGTGGGGGTCTGCCTCATGGAGGCCCTCTCTGATGATTGCACCATGGACATGGTATCGCTGCTGGTGCAGTGGAAAAAGTGTGAGGAGTTTTGGCAGGGGTCTGGTTCTTGTACCGCTCAGAATTCCCTGGGGAGCCCTTCTGTCTTGGACACGGACGAGGGGGAGTTTGAGTTTCTGTGCGATGTGGAGTCTCCCTCCCCACCCCGGGACGGTGTGCTGGGGGACAGATCAGACTGTCTCTTCATGGTATCCGCAGGGTCACGGAGTGGGTTCCTCTGGCTCTGCTGGTGCTGCAGGGGGCACAGGGGCAAGTGGTGTTGACCTGGCTCCCAGTCAATCATCTCCTCTTGTCCCTGTGGGGCACAAGGACCAGGACACAGCAGGTGCAGTGGCTTTGCCAGGGGGTCCCCAGGCTTTCCTTGTGCTCAGGGGTGTTACTCAAAACACCCATGAACCCCTTTCATATAAGCTGGAGAGGGAAGTCCGTGAGGTGGTTGCTCAGCATGGTTTGGGGTCTACTGAGGTTATGCAAACTCTCGGGAGGGTTGCTACAGACATGCTGACGCCTCATGACCTCCGTCCGTGGTGGTGCATTCTCTTTTTGACCCTGTGCAATATGATGTTTTTGAGACCAAGCGGGCTCATTTGGCGGCCCACACAGTGTTGCAGAATGCTGCACTGGCGCTGCAGGACCCCAAGCATGGGGTTGTCACTTGACATGCTGCTGGGCACAGGGCTTTATGAAAATGTTCAGGGGCAGGTTGAATTCAATCCCCTTGTGCTTGACCAGTGCCACACGCTGGGCATGGCAGTGATTGTTCAGACCCTGGAAATGGCTGCTCCGAAGCAGCCGTTTGCGACCCTTGTCCGGGGGGATGATGAGCCTTTCATGGCATTTGCGGCAAGGCTGACTGTGTCTGTGGAGAGGCAGGTGCCTGATCCTGTGGCAAGGAGGGCTGTGATTGCAAACCTTGTGAGGTGTAATTGCAATGATGCTTGTAGGAGGGTCATAGTGGCTATGCCTGGTTGTGGGAACTCAGCACATGACTCCAGATGTCCAGAGTTACCGAGACAACCCTTGGGGGGCTCAGAAATCCTGGAATGTTGCCAGAAGCGCCTGGTGGCTTAACTTTGACCCTTCTAGGGATGTGCCACCTGTTTGAGGACAAGAGAGTCACTTGGGAATGAATGGTGTAAGAATTAAGTATTGACAGGGTGGAAGAACAGATTTTAGGATTTTGGTACAGGGGGGTTATGGAGACAAGATGGAGGGATCAGGGTGTGTCTTGTCCTTCTTCTTTCTTCTTCTTGTCATCCATTTTCTGTGGTAATGTTGGCACTTTGGGATTGGCCCTTGGTGAAGGTGCACTTGCTAATATGGCTGAAAGGTATTGGGAAATAAAGGTAAATATGATGTACGTAGTTTTTAGTATAAAAATAGACAACAGCCCAGTGGGAGGTCAGAGTGCCCTTGGCTGCCTTGCTGGTCAGACCTCTGTCGGGCTGGAAGAAAATTTTGTAGATAAGAAATAATAAACAATATCGAAGACTGAAAATCTGAAGAGTCCAGACTTGTCCTTTGAAGCGCGGGCTGTCCCAAGGCCATCCTACGTGTGTCCGTGCAGAGACGAACAGCCGGACCAGTCACCTGGTTTTCCTACAATCTCCCAGATGGTGGAGGCCTATGCGGACATTGTCCCGTTGGGTCAGAAGTTGGCTGCTGTGGCTGCCGCTGTACAGCCAATTTGGGCAGGGGACTGCGCAGGCTGGCAAGAAGCGGGGGAAGAAAGCACAGAAGGTCAAATTCCCCATGTTCTTGTGCGGTCGGTGTGGTAGGCCGAATCACATGTCCAGTGTTTGCAAGGCTGTTCATGCTAACGGCCAGGTTTTACCAGGCATGGGAAACGTAAAGCGGAGCACGCAGCAGGAGAGGTGCGCTCAGACACAAGCTTCTCTCCAGACCCAGGAGCCGATGGAGGTCTCCTTTGCCGGCTTGCAGCCAGCACCCGCAGATCAGCAGGTGTGGATGTCTGCACCGCAGCAACAGTTGTCTTAGACTCTTCTGAAATACACAAGGTTCCCCTGGATGCCTTTGGTCCCTTGGGTGAGGGCATGAGTGCTCTCCCTATAGGGAGGTCTAGTTCTACCCTTCAGGGCATCATTGTGCATCTGGGGCTCATTGATGCAGATTTCACAGGGCAGATTTGTGCCATGGTCTCCACACCCACCCCCCCTGTCACAATCCCAAAAGGGACATGGCTTGCTCAACTTGTACCTTTTAAGTCCTCTGTTTGCAGGACAGCTGACCGGTTGCATGGAGCTGGTGGCTTTGGATCCACTGGGCTGCCTCAGATTCACTGGACTGCTGTCCTGACCAAGGACTGTCCCAAGATGCTGTGTAGCCTGTCAGTTCCTGGTGCGACACCGTCGGAAATGCACCTCCACAGGCTTCTTGACAATGGTGCTGACGTCACAGTCCTCTCCCTTGTCACCTGGGCCACGGATTGGCCCTTGGATCTGGTGGAGATGCCAGCCGCAGGATTGGGAGGAATGGCGCAATGTTACGTGAGCCAGCGGCCCGTGCTGGTTGCAAACCTGGAGGGACAGACGGCCCGATTTGGCCTCATGTTACTTCAACTCCTGCCAACCTTTGGGGAAGGGAGGTTCTGTCTGTCTGGGGGGTGCGCATCGGGATGGATTTTTGATGGGGGCCACTGCAGTGAAGGGCGCAGAGTGTCCTACGTCTCCTATACGGTGGCTGGTGGACAAACCTGTCTGGGAGAAGCAGTGGCCCCTCCCTCAAGATAAATTGGTCGCCCTTCGGAATTTGGTGCAGGAGCAGTTGGACCAGGGTCATCTGGAGCCTTCTAACAGTCCTTGGAACACTCCTGTCTTCAGCATCAAAAAGAAATCTGGGAAATGGAGGTTGTTACAAGACCTCCGAAAGGTCAATGCTGTCGTGGAAAGCATCGGAACACTGCCTACCATGCTACCCGCAAACTGGCCGGTCCTCACCATGGATTTGAAGAATTGTTTTTTGCAATTCCTTTGCATCCAATGACAAAACAAAATTTGCCTTCTCAGTGCCAGCAATTAACAATGCTGGGCCCACACAGCGATATCAATGGAGGACTTTTCCCCAAGGAATGCGAAAGTCACTGACCATATGCCAATGGTATGTGGCCCGTGCTTTGTCTGGAGTTCACAAGCAGTTTCCTCATGCCCATCTTTACCACTATATGGACAACATTTTGGAGGCTGCATCCACTCAGGATGAGCTGCTGAGGATTCAGCCTCAGTTGCTCCATGCTTTGCATTCTCATGGGCTGCAGGTGGCTCCAGAAAAGGTTCAACAACAACAATGTCCTTGGAAGTATTTGGAGGTCAAAATTCTGGAATAAACAATCCGACAGTAGGAGGTGCAATTTGTGCATTCTGTAAACACACAGAATGATGCCCAGAAATTGGTAGGTGTCATCACTTGGTTACGTCTGTACTTGGGACTCACTGAGGCACAACTGTCTCCCTTGTTTGATTTGTTTGATTTGAAAGGACACAATGGTCCTGCTTACACATTGCAGAAGATTTGGCAGCTCCTGCAGTTGTGGGTGTGTCACACAGGTTTGGTATCCCTCATTCTCCAGCTGGTCAAGCTATTGTAGAAGATGCTCATGGTACTCTGAAGTGGATTCTTCAAAAGCAAAAATGGGGAATGTAAAACCCCACACAGTCGGCTGGCAAAAGCTTTGTACACCATTAATCATGTTCCTGTGCACAGAATTCAAATAATCCTGTCATTTTGAATCATCACCTTTTGTTGCAGGCTCTGGATCAGACACATCAGCCTCAAGCAAAGATTCGGGTGCAGAATTTAGTCACCAAACAGTGGGAAGGTCCATATGACCTTATCACTTTGGGGCGTGGGTATGCTTGTGTATGCAGGAGCACAGGTAGTGATGTGCTCAGTCCCTCTGGTGGCGGAAGATAATGATGAAAGAAATAGAAGAATCCGTATCATCAACAAGTGGCTTAAGGGTTGGTTTCATTGGCATAATTTTGGATTTTATGATCATGGCGAAACTTTTACAGCATCTTCTTTGCTGGAATCAGATGGGGTACACCTCTCCGTTAAGGGCAAAAGGATTTTAGCTCATGAACTGGCAGACCTCATTGAGCGAGCTTTAAACTAAGCTTGAAGGGGGAAGGGGAACCAGCTGAGATAATTGGACACAGGCCCAAGAATTGCAAGCGTAAGATAGGGGTGAACTCAGTTGCCCAGATGAGGTGCATGTATACCAATGCACGCAGTTTGGGCAATAAACAAGAAGAGCTGGAGGCCATGGTACAACTGCAAAGCTATGATGTAGTTGCCATCACGGAAACGTGGTGGGATGACTCATATAACTGGAGTACTACATTGGCTGGATACAGACTCTTCAGGAGAGATAGGAAAGGAAGAAGAGGAGGTGGCGTAGCCCTTTATGTTAAGCAAACCTTTGATGCCATCAAAATTGAAACAAAGGAAGAAGGAGTTGAATGTTTGTGGATAAGAATCAAGGGGAAGGCCAACAATGCCGACATCATATTGGGAGTCTGTTATCATCGACCCGATCAAGAAGAAGAAGTAGACGACTTATTCTATAAGCAGTTGTGCAATGTTTCAAGATCATCAACCCTTGTTCTTGTTGGTGATTTTAATCTACCAGATATCTGCTGGGAACTTAATACAGCAGTAAAGAGGCAATCCAGAAAATTCTTAGAATCTATGGAGGACAACTTTTTGTTACAGCTGGTGGATGAACCCACCAGGGAAGGGACTACATTAGGTCTGTTATTTACTAATAGGGATGGGCTGGTGGGAGATGTGATGGTTGGAGGTTGTTTGGGGCAGAGTGATCATGAAATAATAGAGTTTTCAATACTTGGCGAAGTCAGGAAGAGCACCAGTAAAACTCGTACACTGGACTTCCGGAGGGCGGACTTTGGCCTGTTTAAGAGATTAATTCAGAGCGTCCCTTGGGAAGCAGCCCTTAAAAATAAAGGAGTTCAGGAAGGGTGGGCTTACTTCAAGGCAGAGATCTTGAGGGCACAGGAACAAACCATTCCTGTATCCCGAAAGATCAGTCAACGGGGCAAACGTCCAGCCTGGCTGGGAAAGGAGATCTTGGAGGAACTTAAGAATAAAAAGAGGACGTACCAGAGTTGGAAGAAGGGTCAGGTATCCAAGGAAGTATTCAAGAGGGCTGCTAGAGTATGCAGGAAAAAAATTAGGGAGGCCAAAGCTCAGTTTGAACTCAGGATGGCGACTACTGTTAAGGATAATAAAAAATGTTTTTATAAATATATTAATAGTAGGAAGAAAGGTAGGACCAGCCTTTGTTCTTTACTGGACAAAGGTGGGAAGTTAGTATTTGCAGACGAGGAGAAGGCAGAAGTGTTTAATGCCTATTTTGCCTCGGTTTTTAATGGGAAGATGACTTGCCCTCAAGACTCCCGTCCGTCTGGGCTGGTTGATGGTTTTAGGGAACAGAATGGTCCCCACATTATCCAAGAGGAGGCTGTCATAGAACTATTGAAATGCTTGGATATTCATAAATCTATGGGACCAGACGGGATCCACCCCAGGGTAATGAGAGAGCTGGCAAATGAGCTTGCAAAGCCACTCTCTATCATTTACCAGCAGTCATGGCTCACTGGTGAGGTTCCGGATGACTGGAAGCTGGCCAATGTGATACCCATTCACAAAAAAGGTGCAAAGGAAGATCCTGGCAATTATAGACCAGTCAGCCTGACCTCTATACCTGGCAAAATAATGGAACAGTTTATGTTACGCGCCATCATGCAAAATTTGCAGGACGGCCAGGGTATCAGACCCAGCCAGCACGGATTTAGGAGGGGTAGATCATGTCTGACTAACCTGATCACCTTTTATGACCAGGTAACCCGGCTAGTGGACGCAGGGAAGGCTGTAGATGTTGTTTTTCTGGATTTCAGCAAGGCCTTCGACACTGTTTCCCATAGCATACTCCTAGACAAACTCGCCGGCCGTGGTCTGGACAGGAATACCCTTTGCTGGGTTCAGAACTGGCTGGATGGCCGGGCCCAGAGAGTGGTGGTGAATGGTGTCACATCCAGCTGGCGACCAGTCACCAGTGGTGTCCCTCAGGGGTCTGTGTTGGGGCCAGTTCTGTTCAATATTTTTATTGATGACATGGATGAGGGCTTAGAGTCTTTTATTAGTAAATTTGCTGATGACACTAAATTGGGAAAGAGTGTAGAACTGCTAGAGGGGTGTAGGGCTCTCCAGAGAGATTTGGAACGGTTGGACGCATGGGCAGAATCAAACGGGATGAACTTCAATAAGTCCAAGTGCCGAGTCCTGCACTTCGGCCACAATAACCCCCTGCACCGATATAAGCTGCGGACGGAATGGCTGGATAGTGCTCAGGTGGAAAGGGACCTGGGGGTGCTGGTTGACAGTCGATTGAATATGAGCCAGCAGTGTGCCCAGGTAGCCAAGAGGGCCAATGCCATCCTGGCCAGTATCAGAAATGGAGTGGCCAGCAGGAGCAGAGAGGTCATTCTTCCCCTGTACTCGGCACTGGTGAGGCCTCGCTTGGAGTACTGTATCCAGTTCTGGGCCCCTCACTTTAGGAGGGACATCAAGTTACTTGAGCGTGTCCAGAGGAGGGCTACGAGACTAGTAAGGGGCTTGGAGCACAAGCCATACGAAGAGCGACTGAGGGAGCTGGGGTTGTTTAGCCTAGAGAAAAGGAGACTAAGGGGCGACCTCATCGCTCTCTACAACTTCCTGAAGGGTGGCTGTGGTGAGCTGGGGGTCGGCCTCTTTCTCCGGGCGACAACAGATAGAACAAGAGGACACAGTCTCAAGCTGCATCAAGCGAGATGTAAGTTAGAATTAAGAAGGAAATATTTCACAGAAAGAGTGGTCAGATACTGGAATCATTTACCCAGTGAGGTGGTGGAGTCATCATCCCTTGAAGAATTCAAAAAAAGACTGGATGTGGCACTTGCCGCCATGATCTAGTTGAACAGTTAGAACATGGGCTGGACTTGATGATCTTATAGGTCTCTTCCAGCCTTGAACTTCTGTGATTCTGTGATTCTGTGATTCTGTATTCACAGATACTGGGGTACGCTGGGTACCTTTTAAGTGTGTTCGTCCTGACCTGCGACTGCAGAGACAGAATCCAGCACACGGGCAAAATGGAAACCGTGACCAAACTGAAAGTCATCAAGTGGATGAATCATCGAGTGATGACTCAGATGCCGACAATGCGAGTGATCACTTTGATGATTCCTTCACGAGTGGACACTGAACATTGTTCATTTATCCTTTTAACATTGTTCATTTTTATGGGGTTTTTTTGTTTGTTTTCAATGGAAAAAGGATGAGATGTCACCCTGTTCTTCTAACGTTCTTATAAGCCTTCTGATGTTTACATTTTTGTAATGGGGTTTCTCACACACTTTTCATGTAAATGATGATTGTTTTGCATTCCTTTCTGGAGGAGGAGGAGAGAATTGATGGACTGTTGGTTTGAGCAGTGTGGTTGGAGAGGTGGCAATTTCATCCTCCAATCCATGGTCACTTTTGGAATTCTGTAAATATCGAGGTCCAGAAATAAACGTGCCTTTTTTGCCTTGGACATCTCAGCATGTGAGTGTCGTTCATTTTGTGTCGTATTGCGACACCCTACCTCTCTAAGCAGCTGGATGCAGCAGCTAAGGGGTGGCCAGGATGCCCCAGAGCTGTTGTGGCAGTGGCAGCGAACATCCACGAAGCACACAAGTTCACCCTGGCCCAGAAGATGACTGTGCTGGTGTCCCACACAGTGTCTGCAGTGCTGGAAGTGAAGGGGGGACATTGGCTCCCCCCACAGAGATTCCTGAAATACCAAGCCAGAATGGGGGAACAGGATGATGCAGAAATTGTGGTAACTAACATTGTAAACCCAGCTTCTTTCCTCAGGGGTTGTACGGGAGAACCTGTGATCCATGACTGCCTGGAGACCATCAAAGCTACCTACTCCAGAGACCCAGATCTCTGAAGGACATCCTTCTCAAGGACACTGAGACCTGGTTCACTGATGGAAGCAGCTCCATCATCAGTGGAAAAAGGCATGCCAGGTATGCAGTTACCACAAGCCAAGAGGTAATAGAGTCTGGATCATTACCAACCAACACCTCGGCACAGGAGGCTGAAATAATTGCCTTAACCCGGGCTTTAGAGCTGGCAAATGGAAAGAAAATCAATATTTACACAGACTCAAGGTATGCATTTGGGGTAGTCCATGCACATGGAGCCATCTGGAAGGAAAGAGGACTGTTGAACTCACAAGCAAAAAGCATTAAACATGCACAAGAGATAATAAAACAGTTGGAGACAATCCAGCTACCTGAAAAGGTGACCATCATGCACATCAAGGCACACCAAAAAGTGAGCTCTGTAATGGAGGAAAGGAATGAGCTGGAAGACAGAGAGGCAAAAGGAGCAGCTAAAACTGAGGTAATTGTTGTGTTGAGACAGTTGAGGCAGCCTTAATCCCAGATAGACAAATTTCTAAGGAAAGTAAGCCAAAGTAAAGTAAGCAAGAAAAAAGGCTTATTGAGAAAGAAAATGGAAGTTATAATCAAGAAGAGTGAGCTGTTGCAGATGAAGGGAAAGGAAAGCTTGTGATCCCCTCTTATATGCTGTGGTCAGTGAAAGATGAACATGAGAAAACACACTGGGGAATAGATGCCTTGTATAATCACTTGAAAGATGGAATCCTAACCAGAAACTTGCAAAGTACAGTGATTCAGGTAACTCACCAATGCAGCCTTTGCCTCCAAACTAATCCCAAAAATATTCCTAAACCAAAGCTCAAACAAATTAAGAGAGGATATGAACCCAGGCAACAATGGCAAATTGCTTTTTCAGAACTGCCCAGAAGAGGGGGTTATCAACATGTATTGGTGTTAACAGATACCTTTTCAGGGTGGCCAGAAGCTTTCCCTACTAGAACTGCCAAAATGCAGGAGGTAACCTGTAGGAGGATACAGTATGGGTAAATGAAGGTGGTATAGAATGTAATTTGATCCCCTAAAGAGTTGCAGCTGCACCAATTATTAAAGATTAGGAGCAGGCCTGATGTTAATAGGCCACACCTGTAGCCAACAAGAACAGTGGTATAAGAGTGGATTGGTGGGATCTGGAGTCAGAGGAGTTGGATGATGACTACTGCAAGGACCAGAAGCAGTCAGTGCTTAGACAAACTGCCTGCGAGAAACATTGAGGAGGTATGAAACTCTGAGGATATGGAACCCTTGCACTACAATGATAAGAGAACTCTTGCTATATAAGACAACAGTAAGCAAAGAATTTTTTTTGAACCAGTACATAACACATAGCCTGGGGATTATGTGTGTGTTAAGTCTTTTGCAGAGAAGACTCTGGAATCACAATGGGAGGGACCATTCCAAGTGCTCCTCACCACCTTTACTGCAATCAAGATTAAGGAACAAAGCACTTAGATCCATCATTCCCAAGTGAAGAAGGCTCCTGAGGGACTTTAGAAAGATGCACTGGGTAACAGCAAATTGAAATTAAAACTTTCTTGAGAAAATAAATAGAGTGTGACTAAAATGATACGCACAGTGTAATAATCCACCAAAGAATAGAAAGACTTGTAGTTGTAATAGATAATCAAGTAGGTGTAGCTTAGAGAGTTATGTCATTTATGATTATTGCTGTAACCACAGCTAATGCAGCACCACTTCCATATCATGTGACCAGTATATAAGTGCCAAGGAAAAGCCTATGATTTTAACTCCCAAAAGTCTCTGGGTCAAATGCTAAAAATTACAAATGCAAATGTGTAAGAAAGAAGAAATATTTGGGGATCTAAATATTTGTTTGTCCAAGATAGATTTCATTAATCTCATCAAGAATCCTAAATACTGTGACAAATGCTTAATTAACTGCATTGAGTTTAGACTTAGATACAAAGCAAAGTATTTCTCACTTTGAAATGCATCCCATTAACCAGACAACCTTGCCTGTGTATACAAGAAAAGTTTGTATCTGCCTCAGAGCAGCATGCCCCACTATAATAGTAGATGAGATCACAGTGAAGGAAACTCAATTTAACTTGTGCATTTGTAACTTTGTCAAAATCAAAGGATGTGCTTTTTCCTATTAGGCACTGGTCGTATCATACCAACATCTAAAGGCGAATTTGATCATTGTCCAAGAAATATTGCCTGTGCCTATAGGGATGAACTTGACTTGGGTTATTGTTAAATTGTTAAAACATTATGAATTAAAGAAAATTCTTAAAGATATTAAAGATAAAAGGCAAATAACTTTGATTACAATACACCATGACACAGAGACTATACAGAAAGTATTTAAAAGATTGGAAAAAGACCCATCCCATCATTAGTGGGATGTGCTTTTTTGAGTAGTCTCCAATGGCAGCCAACTTGCTCAATACCTTAGTTCATCCAATTATTGTTTTACTTATCTTAGTTACTATAAGTTTGATTTTGTCTATTAGAGTACTTATTTAGAATTAGAGACTGTTGCAGCAAGTAGCAGCTTTAATTTCAATATTGACAACATATGGTATGGTTTTAAGAAACACTTACCACATAAGTTGGCTCGATGAAGAAGAACCTATATATTACTAAAAGAATTTACCAACCTTGAAGAAGGAGTAGGGATTGAATCATGATTTTAAAAATTTAAGATTTTAGCTGAGGGTTAGAACCAATTCATATTGACGTCAGATACACAACAATTGGTTAATGATTATTAGATGCTAAAGCTAATTGTTTTATTATGAGCTCATTTGTAGAAGGAAGTGGAGCAAGTGAACCATTACAGGAACATATTGAAACCAGTAGAACAATGCCCAGCACCTGGACTCCATGTTAATCCATCACAAAGCCTTAGATCGTGCCAGAGGGTCACAGAGACCTGACAAAGACCTTCCTGACTTCATCCCTGGTACCACTGACCCAATTTGAGACACCGACTGTCATGGTTTGGAATGGGAGGGAATTCAGGGGAGTGATGCAAAGCTTTTTGTGTAAGTGACAGTCTGTTGGACGACTGAGAAGCTGGAGACGCCTCTGGGAAACACACATGTTAAAGACAAAAAAACCCAGGAACTCTCTCCTTTCTAGTCGGTGGGAGGGAGGAAGAGATGCCTTGTTTTTGGAGCTGAAATCCTCTTGTAAGCTATGGAGGAAGGACTCTTTTTCCTTATAACTCATGAAACTATGGGGAGGTGAAAGTGTTCAAATTGATATCGAGCAAAAGCCTCCATGCTAAGATAAGCAGATGTTGAAGCTGTGATCCCAAGAGAAGTTTGAACAGAAGAAGAGAGAAGAGCAGTCCTGTACTCCCAGGAGAAGATCTCTGTTCCCAGGGATGAAGATGATTTTAGAAATAGATAATGAGAACATTTGCCTTTGAACTTCTCATCATTTAAACAATACCCCACAAGTCGACATGGCCTATCGAGGAGCAGTGGGAAGGCTTGTGGCAATGGGAAGGATTTCACAATAGCAGGGTTCCCCGGGCAGCTGCTATTCGGGATAAAATTGAGAACCACGAGACAACTGGGTTTTTTCCTCTTGTGGTAAAGTCTCCATAACCTTAACAAGAGGGACTTCTCTCCCTCAGTGAACTGAAGAAAGACTATTTTGGAGGTGGTAAACTGACTGGAAATCTTAGGTTTGGTTTCTTTACACTGTCAGTGGAAAAGAAAAAGTTGTGGGGGGAGAAGTGTTCTGAAGGATTTGTTTTGATTCTTACTACTTTTTTTTTTCTTTTTAGTTACTTTAAAAAAAATTTTCTTTATACCCTTTTAAAGTTTTGAGCCTGCTTTGCCTTTCTCCTAATCCCATCTCACAGCAGGAAGTGAGTGTATTGGTGATTGGCCAGCACTGAACCCGCCACATTCTTTGGTGTGTTGGCTGGGAAAATCTCAAAATTGGGAAACCTGAAATTGGCAAACCAAAACCACTACATCCACCCAATTCAAGAGAAGAATTATGCACGTGTGAAGGACTAATAACAAATAAAAAGCGGGAATGGGAGTTACTGGGGTTGTGCATATGTATTGTTTTGGGAAATAAATAGAAGGCAAAAACCCTTGTGCAGTGCAGTCACGCATTTTGGGGACGAATTCCCCCACCCCGTGCCACCCACCAGTGTAATAAACATACAACTTTATAACTTTGACTAGTTAGAGGGTCTTGGTCCCTGGTTTTCACTTTTAATGATTCAGTTACAATGACCCAAAACTGACTACATCTGGGACTACACAAAAGATTATATGCGTACAAAATAATAAGAAAGACCCCTTGGAAGAAGCAAAAATTATTTATGAAAAAAAAAGAGCAAATAATGGAGAATAGAAAAAAAGAAATACTGCTCAAACCAAATGATTTGTAAAAAGGGAAGAGAAGGCATTGTTATAGATGCATACTATATAGTTGGCTTTTTGCAAATATTAAGATGAATATTGCATGTACAATGTTAAAATAAATTTGCTTTTATTTTTGCTATTAACAAAAACTTAGACCTAGTAGTAGTGGTAGCTGATATAGTCAGGAGTGAACTGTCTGCTTGGTCGGGATAACATCCAGTGAACACGTCATGAGCACCCTGCTATTGATGTGCCAACTATCAGCATCTGCCGTCTGAAGAAAGTGTGGACCAAGGCCCAGAGTGGAAGTGATCAAGAGAGGGAACCAAAACCACAGCCAAGAAACACACATGCTCTAAAAAGGCAGAGCTGAGGATGAGCCATGCTAAACAGTTCCTGAAATATGTAAACTAGATGATGGATATGCATAAGAGTCTATGAATATGCAACAGGCTGATGTAATAGAAATGGTATAAAAAGGGTGTTTCCCAAACTAGCAGGGATGCTCTTGGAGGAGTGTCTCTATTGAGTCTGCCTCCTGTTGTCCTTTATTAAACTTTTAAATTTTAACAGAAAAGTGAACTGTATTTTTCACAAAAGAATACGGAACCTTAACATATATTGGACCCTGCTTGCCACCTGCTGGTCGTAGTGGGGCTTGTAAAACTGGTTATTTTCTCTTTTTTTAACTACTACGTTTCACTATGGGGCTACGCTCTTTGATGGCTTTTCTCACGATCTTTCCCCTCCTTCGTTTGCTCAAGGCTGCAATGAGTTCATCAATTTCACCTTCCCCGGAGCTGCTGGAGCAGGAGCTCTCTGGTTCGGCTGATCCTGCTGTACCATATAATCTATTTTGCCGACCCCGATCCTAGGGAGCCCCACGCGGGATTTGCTGCGTCTTTTAACCCGGGCTGCGCGTCCGCCCGCGCCGGTGACGTCATCCCCCGAAGCCGCTCCCCGGCGTTCAGGGTTGCCATGGAAACTGACAAGGCTGGGAGCGGAGAGACCCCGCCCCCATGGGAGGTTCCCTCTCCGCCCTCCCGGCACAAGGCTCCGCCCCCGGCTCCTCCTCCTGCTCTCGGGGCGGTGCCGTGGGCGGTGCCCGCCATCCATCCCCTCCCCTCTCCCGGCACAAGGCTCCGCCCCGGCTCCTCCTCCTGGCCCGGGACCGGCGCCATCCCTGCCTGCCCGGGCTCGCCTTTCTCGTCCTTCCCCGGCTGGGCCCGGTCTGAGCTGCGCCTCCCCCGCTCCCCGATCGTGTCGGCGCTGGCGGGGGGGGCGGTGGCGGCGGGGGGGGCGCGCCTTGGCCCGGACCCGACCGACCCCACCCTCAGGGCGGGAGAGACTCGATCTGAGCCTTTTTCCTCCCTTGTATTACTTTTCTTTGCCAATATTTGCTCTTTTTTCCCTTTTCCCCCCTTTTCCCTTTCAGACTAAGGGATTCTCTTCATTTTGCTTTGCTGCGGGTCTCCCCTGACATGCTGGCACCATAAAGAGCCTCGCATACTCCAGCTCACCTGAGCACCCTGAGGATTTATCCTCGCGACTACGGCAAATCAAAATTGATAATCATCTCTTATCCCAACTACCAAACTCGGGCCTCGTCTGATTGTCCTCTAGCTCCTCTATACCGCGGCCAGATCTTTTCTGAGAGTCCAATGAGTTTGCATTTGAAAAACAAGGCTCCCCCCGGTAAGGGATCCCCAGTTTGTCAGTGCTAATCTCAGGGGACTGTCTCTCGGGATATTACCACTACAGCACTCGCAGCAGAATATACACGCGGAATTTTAACAGTTCTGAGCAGAAATTAAAAGAACCAACGAGAGAGAGAAAGAGCGAGATTCCGATCGCGGCGCTCCGGAGCGGCGCTGCGGGAACGATCCCTGCGCCAGCACTGCCGGCCCCAGGCCAAGCCCAGCCCCGCAATCCAACCCCGCTGCTCACAGCGCCCGCCCTCCCCGGCCCGGGGCACAGCGAGCCCCGCACCCGCTGCGCTCCCGAGCACAAAACGCCCCTTCCCACCGCGCTCACCCGATAAACACAGCGCCCCTGCAGCCGCTCACGCCTCTCTCGCTCCTCCCGAGCTTCTCGGCCTCCCGCACCCTCTGCCCCGCACCTGGGCCCCGCCAGTGCCGCGGGCTGGGGGCAGCAGCTGCACCTTCCTCTGCCTCTGCTCCAGCCCTGCCCAGGTGCCTCGGCTCCCTTCGTGCTCGCCACAAACTGAGGCCTTCACACGGCTGACCTAGAACAGAGGCCAGGCACGGTTACACAATAAAGCAGGCATTTGTTAAAAGGCCTCCATGGATACACCTTGGGCAGAACAAGAGCCCAGCCAGGGCTACGCCCAAGATGGACCAAAATGGCCACAAAATGGACGGCCAGTCACGAGGTCTGTCACTTTTATAAGTTCTGCTCCATTTGCATATTGGAGTTAATTGTCCAATTATGTCTTTAGATGATGAAGTCCCATCCTTCTTGTTTTTCTCTCTTCAGTGCCCGTTGTTTATGCTCTTGGGCCTGAAGTTTGGATTATTTGTCCTTGGGTTCCCAGCTAGAGCAGGAATTGTTTTGTCTCCCTGCTCTGTGAGCAGAGCTCAGCATCCCTTAATAGGAATCCCAGACCCAGAGAGTAAAGCAGCACAGAATCTGAAAAATAGAAAAGCCAAAACCTGAGGAATCAAATCCATGGGACACCCTCACACTCACCACACCTTCCCCTCGACAGCCCCCGGACCCCCCCCATTGATTGAAGCCCCCCCAGAACGCCCCCAGGCCCTCCCCCCTCATCCCCTCTGAGCCCCTGGCCTGTGTTCTCACCTGGGAAACCCCAAATCTTTGGGAATTCTCAACTGGGATTACCCAATTCCCTGGAAACCTCACCTGGGACCCCTAAAACCTCCCCTGGGACCTCCAAACCTCACCAGGGACCTCCCAAAACCCTTCCAGGATTCCCCAAACCCCCCATGAGCCCCCCAACTCCACCTGGGATCCCCCAAAACCCCAAAAACTGGTGACAGTGGGACAGAAATGGTGCCACTGGGTTGGTGGCACTGGAATGATGACACAGGGGTGGTGGCACTGGGACAGCCCTAGGGACACTGGCGTGGCGACAGTGGGATAGAAGTGGTGGCACTGGGATGGAACTGGTGACACTGAGATGGTGACATCAGGACATACCTGGTAGCACTGGGCTGATGGCACTGGGACAGGGACACTGGGCTGGAAGTGGGGACAGTGGGAAGGGACTGGTGGCACAGGGACAGGGATACTGGGACAGGACTGGGGACACTGGGAGGGAACACTGGGATGGGGACATTAGGAAGGGACTGGTGACACTGGGCTGGTGGCACTGGGGTGGAACTGGTGACACCAGAACACAACTGGTGACACTGGAATGGGGACACTGGGACACAACTGGTGACATTGTGACAAGGACACTGGGACAGGATGGGGGCACTGGGATAAGACTGGAGACACTGGGCTGAAACTGGTGGCACTGGGCTGGTGACATTGGTATGGGGACAATGGGGTGGTGGCACTGGGAGCACTGGGCTGGTGGCACTGGGATTGAACTGGGGACACTGGGCTGGCACTGAGTTGGTGACATTGGGCTGTTGGCACTTGGGTGGGGACAGTGGGACAGAACTGGTGGCACTGGAATTGAACTGGGTACACTGGGATAGTGACAGTGGGGCAGCCCTGGGGACACTGGGCTGGTGGCACTGGACTGGTGGCACTGGGATGGAACTGGGGACACCAGGACAGGACTGGTGGCAGTGGCATAGGGACACTGGCATTGAACTGGTGCCACTGGACAGGTGGCAGTGCCATGTCCCTGGTGGCACCTGTGCGGTGTCCCCATGACCCTGCAGTGTCCCTGGGCTTGGCCCGCACTGCCCTAGGGGTGGCTGAGGACGGTGTCAGTCTCTGTCCGAAGTTTCTCTCATCTGCCTCAGGATCATTGTGAAAAGGACAGAAACTGGGACCACCGAAAAAGTCCCTGGTTGGAATCCTGGTCTTGCTCAGGAGAGTTGTTCACCAAGACCCTGAGGCCTGAGCAAAGCCCTTGGCTTGCCCAGCTGTAGTTTGCAGGTTTGTTTCCATGAAGACTGAACCCAATAAAAAGGAGAAGGGGAACACCTTGCCCTTTTCTTCCCTTGCACCTGCTTCACAACAATGGCCTGGCTGGACTTTTCTGCGGTTATTTTGGTGGTCCTCACGGAAAACTGCAAATCTGCTTCACGACCACCGTGAGGCACGGACTGACATGGGAGAAGCCTCTCCCTCAAGGGCTGAGACATGAGACCCCCATGTGGAGAAGCTCCCCCTCCTCCCAAGAGCTGGGACTGAAACCCCCAACCAGGGGAGGTGTGGGGGGAGACGAGCTGATCAAAGCCAGATGTTTGCCTGCAGCTGTGGCCATTGGACCAAGGAGACAATGGCTCTCACCCACTGCTGAGAATATGGACTTTTGTACCCTTCTGCAATACCTTTTTTTTTTCCCCCCCCCAGA
The DNA here is from genome assembly GCF_027579445.1 of Ammospiza nelsoni. Taxonomy (NCBI): domain Eukaryota; kingdom Metazoa; phylum Chordata; class Aves; order Passeriformes; family Passerellidae; genus Ammospiza; species Ammospiza nelsoni. The sequence goes on from NC_080663.1 coordinate 3,127,818, forward strand.
AATTACAACAGACTACTCTTTCTACTTTTGATTCAATTTCAAGACTCATCCCCTTCCCCCATCTAAAAAGACAATAATAGGAGTTTGAATTGACCAGAATCTCTGAGATCTCCCCTGATGTGACCAGTCAAACTCTGTTGACTGAAGACTTCAAAGGATTTTGTCTCTCTACATTTGGTAGCTCTATACCTTCTTTTCTCTTCCTCCCTCTTTTTTCTTATTCTTCCGCTTTTCCCCAATTCCCCCTAACGCATTTTGCTGTGATCATTCAATAAAGATGCATTGGTTTTTGATTATTACTGCAAATCCCCTGTGCCGTGTTGGGTTCTTTTGCACTCTGAGATCAATTCATGAACCATCACAAACCCATTCGTAAGGACAGATCACGACATTAAATTGGTGTCATGGACAGGATTCTGACAGACAGAGGGGTTTGCAGGGCTGTGTGCAGTCTGTACCAGGGGAAGGAAGTTCCACTCCACAAGGTGTGTGATGCGAATTTCCTGCAAACTGTGCACACGCAGGTAAAAAGCAATCCCCATACTCTGTTGAGGGGTCTGTCTCCAGAATTTCACAAATGATCTCTCCATGCAAAAGGGGGAACTGTTTCTGTTGTGTTTGTGTGCATCTGCACTGTCTGGGAAGGAAGAGACAACCTGAAGAAACTAAGCAGGGCCTCCCAGGCAGATTTTGTCTCTTCACCCACCCAGGGAAGCAAAGGGGAGCACAGCAAAGGCTGTGAGATTCTGTAACTTAAGTTTGCACCTCCCTGTCATGGTTTTGGTCCCTTCACAAAATGACTCAAAACCTCAGAGCAAAAGGTAAAGCTGAATTTTATGCTCTGCTTGCTAAATACAATGCCACACCTTTTCCAGGAGGAGAATGGGCAAACTGCAATTGGTTTAATTTAGAAAATGTTATTGATAGAATATGTTCTTTGCAACATGAAACAAAAGTCAAACTGGGCAAAAATAAAACCCTCCTCTGCTCAGTTTTGGGAGCCTGTCTCACAGCAGCCATAGAAACTCACTTTAGGTGAAAAAGTGAGGAAAATGCTATAATAGACTCCCTTCAAAACTTAGTTGAGGTTTTGCAAAAACAATTAAATTAAGAAAAAAATGAAAATAATTTATTACAAGCTGCCTTGAGAGAGGAGCATGTTAAAAATTCACATAATGCTGATTCCTCAAAAGAGACAGAAAAGAAGGAAACTCCTCACATTAATCAAAATTACCCTCAAACAGATTTAGCTCTGATGAAAAATTGTGGGGAACACTGTTGTTACAATAGCACGAAACCACTAATTAAAACAGAATGCAGCTATATCAATAATGAGGATCTTGACCACCAAAGAAATCCCGTACACTGCCACTGAATTAACAAAACTTGCAAAGCAGTTTCTCCCCCACAAATCTGAAACAGAGCACAAATGCCAAGTGTCTCTCACAGAGGGAGATCAGATTCTTTTGTCAGAACAAGCAGCCAGTGGGTGCTGGGAACATGGGGTGTGCTTAACAACGGGAGACAGACGCATCCCATGGTCCCTGACTCAGTGTGCAGCTCATTGGGCAGGGGCCTCAACCCCTTGGAAAGGGGAGACCTTTTAACCAGAGCTGGTACCCCCGGCCAACCCCTGGAAACATTCACAAAGCTGCTTGCTTGCAAATGATGCATGAAAGAAAATCGACTACAAGCTATGAGTTACCGATGCAATCACCTGTAAAGCCAGAAATTATGACCCCATTTAATTCTAGGGCTTTCAGAAACACTTAAACCTACATCAATTGTCCTTCAAAAAACCATAGTAGCTGTATCTCCTATAGAAACACCTAGTAGATTTCTTAGTAACCAGAATGACCCATTTACTCCCCTTTATGATTTCCTCAGCAAAGGGGTGAAATGGGATTGGGGGAAACATTGCAATTGCTGACTTTTGAAGCAACAGCTCACCAAGCACTGGACCCTGTCCATCCCACAGATCCCTTTCAGGTGGAATGGGGATTTGCCTCCTCAGGGCTGTCAGCACACATTTGGTAGCAGGATCTGAGGGTCCAACGAGGCCTGTTGGTTTCTATTCCTATGGTTTCAAAGATACTGAGAAAAGATACACTACCTGGGAAAAAGGATTGTTTGTGGTTAGCTTGTTATAAGTAAAAAAATATGCCTTTTTTTTTTTTTTTTTTTTTTTTTAAAGTTGCAGAGTGAACCAGTTAAACCAGTTGCTGCCAAGGTGGAGTTTACCTGTTTGTTATTGTAATCACCGGTCGTTTTCGCTAATTGCTCCTTTTGTATCGGTATAGCCCTGCCTGGGGCTAGGTTGATGGCCCTTCTCCCCGGACGGTGAGAGGAGGGGACAAGGTAGGGGGCATCAGAGGGCATGCAAAATAAGCTCGGAACCAGCATGCCATGGGAAGCTACCCCACCAAACTTACCGAAAGGACTCAGAAAACAACGAGCAAACACAGAATGAAGAGATCGCAGTGATGTCTGGACGTGAGGAACAGAGTACCGAGCCTGCAGAGATGCTGGGAACCTTTGTTGCCCCTCGCCCCTCGCTAAGACATCAGCTGGAACCAAGAGGCCAGGCCTGGAAGACTCAGAGTTGAAGCACGAGGCTCTTCCCACTGTTCGCGTGAGAGGGGACCCCCCAGCTCTGCCCTTTAGTGGACAAACCTGCGTGTTCCTCCTTCTCTGCGTCACCCTGGCCGTGGATCCGTTGAGCCTCCCAACCTTCAGCTGATCACTTTTAATAAAGACATTGAAGAAGAAAAAAATCTCCTGCCTGGTTTATTTCAAAATCATGTCCAATCAAACAACTCTGACTATTGATCTCTTAAACCAGCAGCAACAACCAACACCATCAGTAATTTACCAGGTCCCATTGGCAGCGGAATACCTCCCTACAGAGGAAGGAGGCATCTGTGAGAAATTTAATACTTCAGAATGCTGCCTAGAGATCCATGACCACAGTAATGTAATCAAAAACATTCCTCAAAATATAGAAAACTAACCTATGCTGGAGCACAAAAATGGACCCCCTTGTTTGGAGACTCCGATTGGTGGGACAGCTTGCTCACCTGGAATGGTAAATGGTGGAAGAAATTGGTCTTCTTTGTGGTGCATGCACTAGCAAGTGTAATATTACTACTGTGTGTAATTCCATGTCTAGTCCGGACAGTGACCGGCATTGTCCACAGCAGCATCCTGCTGCAAGGGAACGTGGAAAGGAAAAATGGTGAAAAAGTCACGTTAACAAAAGAACAGGGTGATCAGAATGCCAGAGATGTGCTTGAACAATACGAGAAACTGAGAAAAGTAGAAGTTGAACTCTAAAAATTTGATGCAGGCTGGAAGCCTGATCAAATATTTAGAGGGGGAATTGTCAAAAAAGGTTAGAAAGTGTTGTAAATAGTTGATAGATGGTTAAGCATGTACTGTTAGTTTGGCTAATATATAGTAAAAGTTATATTTCTTACAACTACTCTTTTTTATTTATATAAATATACATTTATATATGTATATATAAATATCAACATAAAACATTTGTATTTTTATAAAAATATATTAAATATAGAATATATAAAACATCTATTGTATATTATATATTATTATGTTTATTTTTATATCTATATAAAATATAGATTATATATTAAATATATAGAATATATATACATATAAAAATATATCTATTTATATAAATATATATTTATAACTACTCATTTTATATTTATACTCAGCGTACCATAACAAACCTCAGTAAAGTGCACCACCCCCCAAGCAAAACCAGCCAGCCTGGACACAGCTGTCATGGGCCAATCACCTTAAACCTTCAAGCAAGTGAAGGATGCAAAAAGAAACCAATCCAAAGGGACAAAAAGCAGGACAGAAAGGGGGTTCTGACCCACTGAATCTGTGCTGCTCCCTCTGGGACATCGGGAACATCGCTGCTGAGCAGCCCCAGCGCCGGCGCTGCAGCATCCTCAGCAGGAACACTCCTGCTCAGCCCTTGGGTCCCCTTGCTTTAGGCCTTTATTTTTCTTATCATAAATGCTGAAATCACTTTAGCACCTGGAGCCTGCTCTCGTATTTAGCAACACGAAAATCAGGATTCCCGGGGCACACGAACTTTGGGATTCCAGGGGCACACAAAATTCAGGATTCCTGGGGCACACATAGAAATCAATTTCCAGGACAGACGAAGTTCAGGATTCCTGGGGCATGTGGAAGTCAGGATTCCCAGAGCACGCGAATTTGAGGATTCCCGGGAGACACGAAATGCAGGATTCCCAGAGCACAGGAAATTCAGGATTCCCAAGGCACACGAGCAGACGGTGATCGGTCCCTCAGGGCTGAGCTCCAGCGATGCCACTGAATTCTCTCCGCAGTGACAGCCTGGCCACCCTCCTCCGATGCCAAAGAGCGACAGAGAGAGGCTGCCCCCAACCCCTGCCCCCCATTCTCCCGCTATCTCTGTGCCCCCCTCCCAGAGAAACTCCCAAAAACCAGAGGAGTTCCCCCTCCCCGCCTTCTCAAGCACTCAGCCATCAGCGCCTCTCAGTATCTCAATGGGGAAAAATTCCACAAGCAACAAGGAAAGAACAGAGAAAACCCAACCCCCAACAAGGGCTGGTCGTGGCTGCGGTTTTTGGGGGTTCCAGCGACACCCGGGGCGGGGTCAGTGCTCAGCAGAGGGGGGGCCCCCCAGATCGCAGCCGGGTGTGAGAAACAAAGTTCTCTCCTTGAAAATTGTAAAAGTTTAATAAGGGCTATAAAAGGATTGTAGCTGTTGGCCAAGGAACTCCTCCGAAACTTAACCCACTGTTTTCCAGATCCGGTTCCACTGCAGGGGTACAAACACATTCCTGAGTTACAACATTATTCAAACATCCCCGGGAGGTTTGGATGTTCCAGGAGCTCATGTTTGGTTTTAACCTCTGACTTGTCTGCAGGGCATTCTGTAGATTAGATTAAAATTATTTATTTCTTCTTCTGGTTCCATCCTGTTGTTGCACACTCCCTGATAAATTCATAAATTCTTCTCAGGTTTGTGTCACTGTTATTGCCTGGAGAGGCTGATCCACAGGTGTGAGGAACAAGGGAATTGTTTTACTCCTGAGTCAGTTATGCAAAAGCATTTTAATATTGCATAGTTTCTATTTTAATACTTATTATTTATCTATTTAATATTTGTCTATTTCGAATGTTTTAAGGCCTAGGCTATAATATCAAATGGCATTAAATAGGCTATATGGTGCACACATAAATTGATAGATTATATTGCTCCAAAAAGCAGCTACAAGGAATTATTAATAATCAATATCAATATCAAGTACCATAGCAAAATACTTGTGTTCAATAACATTGTGCAGAAGCCAATGCAGAATTGCAGAAGGCAATTATTAAATTGTCATTTATAACCTGGCTCTGCTGCAGGCACAGTGCTGGAAGCTGCTGAGGCAACTCATTCAGCTCTGTCCCTGAGTGTCTACATGTCCCTGAGTGTCCCCAGAGTGTCCCTGAGTGTCGCCAGTGACGTCACCCCAGGAATTCCCATCAGGATTTGGGACAATTTCAATGAAAATTCCCAGAAAATTCCCCAAATTTGCCTCAAATCCCATGTGGGGAGTGGAGAAGAGACAAGTGACAGTAGCAATGACCCCAGAGATGTCATCACCCTGATGACGTCACAGCAGTGACATCACTGTCTCTGCAGCAGTCTTGAGATGTCCTTGATGGCTTTGTGGCACTGCTCGGCCACCTGGGCCAGCATAGGGATTCAAGAGGATGTTGTCAATGGCCTCAAGTATCCCCAGCAGGTGATCCTTGGCCAGGCAGGCACTGGCATCCCACAGGTGCTCAAACTTGGCCACTTTGGCCACCAAGGCCACGGGGACATTGGGGGACGCCTGCTCTGTCCCCTCCAGATAAGGCTTGATGGCCCTGAACTGCCGCTGCAGCTCCTGGAAGAACGAACTGACGCTGCCACACTCTTCTATCAAGCGCTCCAGCAGCCCCAGTCCCTCCTCTGCCCAATTTCCCCTCCTGGTGGCCGCCCTTATCAAGCTGGCGGGCACCACGGCCTCTCCCATGGCCTCGTTGGTGGCTGCAGCCCCCTGGGCCTTGTGCACAGCTCCTGCCCAGGCCCCCTCATCCATGCCCAGGGCCACTGGCAGCAACCGGACTATGGCCTGCAGGTCTTCCAAATCCATATCCCAATCCTGGCGGGTTGCCTTGTTCTGCAGGTCGGTGGCCCGGGCGATGGCCATGGTGAAGCCCGTGTGCGTGCAGGCTCCATAGAGCTCAGCAAACTCCATGGCCAGCCAGTCCCATCTCTCCCTGAGCGCGGCCACCAACTCCTGCCAGGCCTTGGCCGCGGCTCTCACATCGGCCCAGTTGGTCCCAGGGGTGGCCCAGAGGGCGGCCAGGGCCTGGCCCAGGGAGGGGACACCACGGTGGCCCATGGAGACGACATCACCGTGGTCCAGGGTCTCACGGAGGCTCTGGGTGAATCTCCTCAGGGCCGCGGGCAGGAACTTTGGGGACACGCGCTGCCGCACGTCCCTGTGTGACCCGGTCACGGTGGCCGCCACCTTGCCCAGGGTGGCCACTGTGGCCACCAGCAGCTCCAGCAGCTGGGAAGGGGACAGAAGGGGCGGTGTCAGGGACCTGGTGGCACTTGTGGCCTCCTGTGGTGGCCCCTTTGCCCTCCCGGGGTCCCTTTGTCCCCTCCCTGGAGGGCTCTGCTGTTCCCTCTGTCCCTTTGTCGCCCCCTTGTCCCCTCTGCCACCCCCTGCCACCCCCCGCTGTCACCTCTGCCAGCCCTCTGTCACCCTCAGTTCCTTCTACTCCTCTGTCACCTCCCCTCTTCCTGCCACACCCTCCTGTCCCCTCTGTCACCCCTGTGTGCCCCCTGTCCCCTCCCCCTGCCTCCCCCACTGGGATTGTCACAACTCATGGGTCTCCACGGCTGCTGGAGACACTCCAGGGACACTCTGGGAGGTGAACACACCAGGGTGACAGTTGGGGACACACGGGAACGTGGCACGGCTGGAAGGAGGTAGTAGGAAGAGGTGACAATGATGTCACTGTCCCCCCTGCCCTTCCCCCACCTGTGGAGCCAGGGCAGGGTCCTCAATGTCCCCCCAGTGTTCCCAATGGGACCCCAATGTCCCCCGAGTGTCCCCACATGGCCCTGGTGTTGCCCTGAGGTCCCCCACAAGGCCCAAGTGTCCCATAATGTCCATCTGGGGACACTGGGGATACACTGGGGTCCTATTGGGGACCTTGGGGACACCCCTGTGCCCTTCTCTTGGCGACATCGGGGCCGCCCTGATTCCCCCCGTCCCGGGTCACCACGATGTCCCAGATGTCCTGGCAGTGTCCCCAACAGGACCCTGGTGTGTCCCAAGTGTCCCCAACAGGACATCAGAGGACACTTGGGCCTTTTTGGGGACCCTGAGGGGACATCGAGGTCCCGTCGAGGAAATCGGGGGGGACATTGGGGACCCCGCCCTGGCTGGGGGCGGTGACTTTAGCTCTTCCTGCTTCCCCTCTCCGGCTGCGCTGCCTTCCCGCGCGGCCCAACTGTCACCTGGGTGTGTTCGCCCCCCACCAGTGTCCTCAGAGTGTCCCTGGAGTGTCCCCGGAGTGTCCCCAGCAGCCATGGAGCCCCAAGAGGTGCAACAGTCCTGGTGCGGTGGGGGGAAGGGGGGGAGGGGTGGGGTGGCAGAGGGGACAGGGAGGTGACAAAGGGACAGAGGGGCAGCAGAGCCCTCAGGGAGGGGCAAAGGGGACCCTAGGAGGGCACAGGGGCCACTGCAGGCGGCCACAAATGCCACCAGGTCACTGACACCTCCCCTGTCCTCTTTCCAGGTGCTGGAGGCGCTGGTGGCCGTGGTGGCCACCCTGGGCGAGGTGGTGGCCGCCGTGACTGGGTCACACAGGGACGAGCAGCAGCGCGTGTCCCCAGAGTTCCTGCACACAGCCCTGACGCACTTCACCTGGAGCCTCCGTGAGACCCTGGACCACAGTGATGTCACCTCTCTGGGCCACCCTGGTGTCCCCTCCCTGGGCCAGGCCCTGACCGCCTTTGGGGCCACCCCGGGGGCCATCTGGGCTGATGTGAGAGCGGTGGACAGAGCCTGGCAGGAGTTGGAGGAGGCACTTGAGAATAGCTGGGGCCACCTGTACTGGGAGGCCGTCAAGCTCCATGATGCCTGCGAGGATAGAGCCAACGCCCAGGCCGGGGACCTACAGGACAAGGCCACCCACAGGGGGACAGCTGGGGACAACCTGGCAGCCACAGCCCAGCAGCTCATGGTGGCCCTGGACAGGGATGAGGAGGCCTCAGTGGGGGCCACACGTGATGCCCAGGTGGCAATGGCCACCAATAAGGCCATGGGAGAGGCTGTGGTGGCCTCCAGGTGGGCGAGGGCGGCCATCAGGAGGAAACATTGGGCAGAAATGGCCCTGGAGCCGCTGCAGCGCTTGGCGGCCATGTGCAACGAAGCCGGCGAGTTTATCACTTACATAAGTTTGCAGTTCATGAAGATCATCGATGCCCTAGAGGGGACAAATGAGGCACCCCCCAATGTCCCTGTGGCTTTGGTGACCAAGGCCGAGTGGCTCTGGGATGCCAGCACCCGCCTGTTCATGCGTCACCTGCTGGGGATACTTGGGGACATCCACGACCTCCTCTTGAGTCCCTATGATGGCCGTGGTGGCCCCAATGGCCCCAGCAGCTGTGCGGTGGCCGAGCGGTGCCAAAAAGCCATCGAGGACATCCCAAATCTGCTGCAGGGACAGTGACATCACAGCTGTGACCTCATAGGGGTGGTGACATCATTGGGGACATCACTGCTGTCACCTGTCCCCTCTCCCCTCCCCACATGGGATTTGAGACAAATCTGGGAAATTTTCTGGGAATTTTCATTGATACTGTCTCAAATCCTGGTGGGAATTCCTGGGGTGATGTCACTGGGGACACTCTGGGACAGGGGACAGGTGAATGAGACCCCTCAGCAGCTTCCAGCTTTCCACTGTGCCTTCAGCACAGCCGGGTCATAAATGACAATTTAATAATCGGCTGCTGCAAGTCTGCATTGGCTTTTTCAAAAAAAATACTTTCACAAGTCTTTTGCTCTGGTACTTGATTATTGATTATTGGTAATTCCTTGTGGCTGCTCTTTGGTACAAAATAATCTATTTGCTCATGTGTGCACCGTGCACTCAATTTAATGGCAGTGTGATGGTCCCCTGGGGCTCGGTCCTGTCTCCCACTCCGTTATCAGCCGGGATCCCCCCGTTATCAACAGGGCCCCTCCCGCCAATTTACCAGAGCACCCCCACGCAGCGGAATCCCCCCATTCACTGCCTCCCTCCCCTTTACCGACCCCCCCAAAGCGCTGGGACCCCCCCCGGTCCATGACCCCCCCACCAGGGTGCGAGGACCCCCAACTCACCGCCCTTCCCTCACTCAGGGGACCCCCCCCTACCCCCGACTCCCCAATCCATGGGTTCCTCCACACTCATCAGGACCCCCCTGGCAACCCCTGGGCCCCCCCACACTGACTGAAACCCCCCCAAAACGCGCCCAGCCCCTCCCCGGTCCCCCCGAGCCGCGTTGGCTGCACCCCCCGGCGCCGCCGCTGAGCGGAACCTGTCAATCAACGCCGATCAGTCTTGTAGCCACGCCCACAGAGGGGCGGGCCCGCGTTATTCGGCCAATGGGGAGCGGCGGAGCAGGGGAGGCGGGGATTGGGGGGGTGAGGAGGGGAGGGGGAGCAACAGCCAATGGGGAGCGGAGGGGGCGCGGCCTGAGGTGCGGGAAGGGGCGGGCAATGAATGGGGCGTGGAGAGAGGCGGGGCCTGGAAGGAAACGAAACTGGGCGGGGCCTGTGCGGGCATTAATGGGGCGTGGGAAAGGGGCGGGGCCATCAATGGGAGGGTGGGAAGGGCAGTAAAAGGGACCCCTTGGGGACATCGGGGGCGAGGGCCTCAGGGTTCTCAAGTGATCCCAAATCTTGCTGGATCCCAAGGAATGATACCAAATGATCTCAAATCCCAAATCCTGGACCCCAAAAAATCCCAGATCCTAAATGCTGCTGGATACACAAAACCAATCCCAACAATCCCAAACCCCAGATGCCAAATCCTGCTGGATCCCAAGGAATGAGCCCAAATGATCTCAAATTCTGGATCCCAAGCAATTCCAAAATTACACCAAATCCAGGATCCCAAGAAGTGTTAAATTCCAGATCCTAAATCCTGCTGGATCCCAAGGAATAGTCCCAAATGATCTCAAATCCTGGATCCCAAACAATCCCAAAGCCCAGATCTCAAATCCTACTGGACACTCAAAACCAATTCTAAATGCTCTCAAATCCCAAACCCTGGATCCCAAAAATCCCAGATCCCAAATTCTGCCAGATACCCCAAATCCTGATCCTAAAAGATCTCCAGTCCTGGGTCCTCAAACAATCCCAAATCCCAGACCCCAAATCCTGCTGGATCTTCATAAACAATCCCCAAAACCAATTCCAAATCCGGGTTCTGGCAGGGAAATCAGAGCTCTGTGTGGGGTAAATGGGCCCTGAGGGGGTCAATGGGGTCCTGGAAGGATAAATGGGGTCCTGAGGGGGAAATGGTTCATGAGGGATAAATGAATGCCCTGAGGAGTAAGTGGGGTCCTGAAAGGATGAATGGGGGTAAATCAGGGTCCTGTCCGGGGAAATCAGGGCCCTGAGGGGTCACTGGGGTCCTGGCAGGGAAATGGAGCCCTGATGGATGGATCCAGGCCCCGAGGGGTTAAAGCCAGCCCCAAAAGGTTCCCTGAGGTCCTGGCAGGCCAAGTTCTGCCCCTCGGGGGAGGATCAGGGCGTGGGGCCCTCCCTCCTCCTAGCCTCGACGCCCTCTGCCCTCAGAGCTCCGGCCGCAGCCTCTGGATGGAGACTGGGATGGAGCTCAAGGTGGGAACCCCAAAACCCTGGGGTCGCTCCGAGCAGGTACCTGAGGCGATTTGGGGGGATTTGGGAGGGATTTGGGGGGATTTGGGGAAGTTTGGGGATCCCCAGGGCCATGGGTGCGGCTGGGAGGGAAAAGGGAAGTGGAAAGTTCCGGAGTCTGGGGAGTTCTGAGGGCCTGGGGACGGGGAAAAGGGGGGTGGGACTCCCCAAATTCCTGCGGGGATTCAAGTGGAACCCCCCATAATCTCACCTGGGTACCTGGGAACCCCAAAACATCCCTGGAGCCTCACCTGGGACACCTGGGAAACCCCAAATCCTTGGGAATTCTCACCTGGGCCCCTCCAAATCTCACCTGGGAGTCCCTTGAGACCCTCACCTGGCTGCCTGGGACTCCCCCAAATCCTCACCTGGGCATCTGCGAAACCCCAAATCTTTGAGAATTCTCAACTGGGGAGCCACAAATCCCTGGGGAACCTCATCTGGGAGCCCCTAAATCCCACTTGGGACCCCCCAAACTCCCCCTAGAATCCCCCCAACCCCTCCTCTACCCCCCTAACCCCCCTTTCCTGTCCCCAGGTGTCCCTCCCTGCCCTCCCTCCCGAGGTGGCCCCAGCAGAGGCCGCACGGCACCGGGCCCTGGCGGCCCTGGTGGCCCTGGCCGAGGCCTTGGGGACACCAGACAGTGTCCCCACAGCACTGGCTGAGGCCGAGGCTGCACTGAGACAGGCCCGGGTGGCCTGGGAGGAGCTGGAGAGGGCCCGGGAGGCCGCGGTGGCCCCGGCGGTGGCCCTGGGGACCCTGGGGGACGAGGACGAGCAGCGGCTGCGGCAGATTGGCGCCATGGCCGAGGCGGCAGCGGCGACACTGGAACGCGAGGAGGGACGGGCACGGCGGTGCCAGCGCTGGCTGCGGGCTGGGCACGGGCTGACCATGGGGCTGATGGTGCTGTGTGGGATCGTGTGTGAGTAAAAACCAGTACGGACCAGTATGGACCAGTATGGACCAGTAAGCACCAGTATAAAGCAGTATGGACCAGTATGGACCAGTATGAATATCTACAGACCAGTAGAGAACTTCCCCCATCCTGACCAGTATAAACCAGTACAGACCAGTATAGAGTAGTATGGACCAGTGTGGAATGGTATGGACTAATATGGGGCAGTATGGACCAGTACAGACCAGTATAAACTAGTTCAAACCAGTATAAACCAGTTCAGACCAGTATACATCTTGAGAGCACACTGTGGCAGCACTGTATGCTGTGGGTCTGTGCTGCCACAGTGGGAGACAGTTCAGACCAGTTCAGACCAGTATAGACCAGTATTAATATCTACAGACCAGTAGAACTTCCCCTTGCCTGAACCAGTGTATATCAGTTCAGACCAGTATAGACCAGTATGGACCAGTATAAACCGGTTCAGACCAGTATGCACCTTCATAGTACACTGTGGCAGTATTGCGTACTGTGAGTCTGTACTGCCTCAGTGGGAGGCACTACAGACCAGTTCAGACCAGTTCGGACCAGTATAGATCAGTATGAATATCTACAGACCAGCAGAGAACTCCTCCTGCCCTGACCAGTATAAACCAGTATAGACCAGTACAGACCAGTATAAGGCACTATGGAGCAGTAAGGATCAGCATGAACCAGTATAGAGCAGGGGGGACCAGTTCAGACCAGTTTGGACCAGTATGAATATCTACAGAGCAACAGAGACTTTCCCCTGCCCTGACCAGTCTAGACCAGTCTAGACCAGTATGGAACAGCATGGGGCAGCAGGGGATGCAGGGAACCAGTACAGACCAGTACAGACCATCATGGAGCCCTACAAACCAGTAGAAACCTTCCCCTGTCCCGGGATGGGAGACTGGGATTGAACTGGTGACACTGGGGTGGTGACACTGGCACAGTGACAATGGGGTGGGGACACTGAGCTGCAACTGGGAGCACTGGGCCGGTGGCACTGGGACAGGACTGGGGACCCTGGGCTGAAACTGGGTGGGTGACACCAGGGTAGTGGCACTTGGGTGGTGACAGTGGGACAGAACTGGTGGCACTGGGCTGGAACAGGTGACAGTGGGAGAGGACTGGGGACACTGGGACGGGGTGGGGAACACTGGGATTGAACTGGTGACACTAGGCTGGTGCTATATGCGATACTGGTGACATAGGTAGGGGGACAATGGGGCGGTGGCACTGGGCTGGCACTGGGAGCATTGGGCTGGTGGCACTGGGACAGGGCTGGGGACACTTGGCTGGAACTGGGTTGGTGACACTGGGCTGGTGGCACTGCTGTGTCCCTGATGCCACCTGTGTGGTGTCCCCGCAGTGTCCCTGGACTCAGCCCGCACCGCCCTGGGGGTGGCCGAGGACGGTCACCTGCTGCTGGCCCTGACCGTGGTGGCCGTGTCCTGCGAGGTGGCCTGGCGGGGCTTGGAGTCATCGCGGCGTCACCTGGCCACTGCTGCGGGCCACCAGCAGGACATGGCCCTGCGCCTGCGGGATCGCGCCCGGCGGGTGGCGGCCACCAGGGCCAGCGCTGAGGCTGCCGCGGCCACCAACGAGGTCACCGCAGATGTGCTGGGGCAGCTGGAGGAGGTGACGCGGGCGCTGAAGAAGTTGGTGGCCGCTGTCACCCGGGACAGGGAGGTGACACCGTGGGGGACACGGGGACAGGGCTTCCCCAGCGCTGCCCAGGTGCTCGGGGACATCGTGGAGGACTTGGCGACCTCGGGAAAGGAGCACGAGGAGGTGGCACGGAGGCTGGAGGTGGCCCAGCGGGCACTGGCGGGGCAAGGGTAGGGACAGGGTGGGGACACAGGGGTGGCACTGTCACCGCCGGGGCACGGGGACACCCCGAGGGACATTGGAGACCTTGGTGCCACCCCCGTGTCCTTCCCTTGGGGACACCGGGGCCACCCTGACGTCCCCTGTCCCGTTTTGGGTCACCACGATGTCCCTAAAGTGTCCCCAACAGGACCCGGTGTGTCCCCAGTGTCTCCAACGGGACATGAAGGGACATTGGGCTCCTGTTGGGGACATTGGGACCCGTTGGGGACATGGGGGGGGGGAATTTGGGGACCCCGCCCTGGCCCCGCGGGCGGTGGGGGGGCGGAGGGGGCGGTGACGTCACCCTGCCCTGCCCCCATCCGGCCGTGCCCGTTCCGCGTGTGCTCCGAGTGTCCCCGGGCGTGTCCCCCCTATCCCGGCCAGCGGCTCCTGGAGTGTCCCCGGAGTGTCCCCAACGCGTCCCCGGAGTGTCCCCAGCGGCCATGGAGCCCCGCGAGGTGCGACAATCCCGGCGCGGGGCGGGGGAGGGAGGGGACGTGAGGAAACGGAGGGGACACAGGGAGGGACAGGAGGGGACAGGGGCGTGGCAGGAAGGGGGGAGGTGACAGAGGGCTGGAGGGGACCGACGGTGGCAGAGGGGACGAGGGGGTGACACAGGGACAGAGGGGACAGCAGAGCCCTCCAGGGAGGGGACAAACGGGACACTGGGAGGGCACAGGGGCCACCTCGGGAGGGCACAAGTGCCACGAGGTCCCTGCCACCTCCCCTTTCCCCTCCACAGCTGCTGGAGGCGCTGGTGGCCGTGGTGGCCACGCTTGGTGAGCTGGCAGTCACTGTGGCCGGGCCATACGGGGACGTGCTGCTGGCCGTGTCCCCAAGGTCCCTGCAGGTGGCCCTGGGGACCTTCATCAGTCACCTCCAGGACACTCTGGACCACCAAGGTGTCACCTCCCTGGGCCAGGCCCTGGCTGCCTTTAGGGCCAACCTGGGGGCCACCTGGGCCCATGTGACAGCCGCAGCCAGTGCCTGGCGGGACGCGGTGGCCACGATCGAGGACAGCTGGGCCCGGCTGGCCCGAGAGGCCACCGAGCTCCGTGACGCCTGCAGGGACGCGGCCACCAGGGAGGCCACCACCGCGGCCACCGCCAACACCCAGGCCAGGGACCTGCAGGACAAGGCCACCAACTGGGGGACAGCTCTGCACAACCTGGTGGCCGAGGCCAGGCAGCTGCCGCTGGCCCTGGACAAGGAGAAGATGGCCTCGGCAGAGGCAGCGCACGAGGCCCGGCTGGCGGCCGCCAGCAAAGAGATGGAGGCAGCCTCCAAGGCCATGGAAGCGGCTGAGGTGGCCAGAAGCGAGGGGGGGGCGGCCACCAGGAGGGGACAGCGGGCAGAGGTGGCCCTGGGGCTGCTGGAGCGCTTGGTGGCTGCGTGTGATGAAGCCACCGCGTTCCCCCGGGAGCTGCAGTGTTGGCTCAGGGACATCGAGGCTGCCCTGAAGGGGACAAATGAGGCGTCCCCTGATGTCCCCGAGGGCTTGGTGGCCAAGGTGGCCAAGGCCGAGCGGCTGTGGGAGGCCAGCAGCCGCCTGGCCACACGTCACCTCCTGAGGACACTTGGGGACATCCGCAGGCTCCCTGGTGGCCCCGGTGCCCACGCGGTGGCCGAGAGGTGCCAAAGAGCCATTGAGGACATCCCGAGGCTGCTAGAAGGACAGTGATGTCACCACTGTGATGTCATCGGGGTGGTGACACCATTGGGGACATCGCTGCTGTCACCTGTCCCCTGCCACTGTCCCAGCACAGGATTTGAAATAAATCTGCGGAATTTTCATTAAAATTGTCCCAAATACTGATGGGAATTCCTGGGGTGACGTCACTGGGGATATTTGGGGACAGGAACCAACCCAGCAAGCCCTGGTCACTCATGGGTGCTGTTTCCACGGTTATGGGGACAGATGGGGTCCTGGAAGGGAAAATGGGGTTTTGAGGGGGTGAACTGGGTCCTGGCAGGGGAATGAGCATCCTGAGGGAGGAAATGGGATCCTACATAGATCATTTAGGGTCCTGAAGGGGTAAATTGGGATCCTGGCAGGTTAAATGGGGGTCCTGGCAGGTTAGATGAGGGTCCTGAATTCCATCTGTAGGACCCCAATGAACGCTTCAGAACCCTCATTTACCCTTCCAGGACCCCATTTACCCCCCCAGGACCTTCATTTCCCCTGCCAGGACTCTGAGCCCCCCACTCTCAAGGCCACATTTCCCCTTCCAGGACCCCAATCACCTTCTGGGACCTCATTCACCCCACCCCAGACAGGCGGTATCCCCTAGGCCCCGGCCCAAGCTCTGATTGGTCAGCCTGAAGAAAGGGGCGTGGCCAAGCCGGTGGCGAGGTCTGAGACTCGAAACTGAAATGGATTGGGGGGGGAGGGGAAAGAGGGGAGGTATACTCCAAAAATGGGATGGACACCCCCCACCAAAATCCGGGGAATTCCACGGGAATCCCCAAAAAAATGGGACCAGGACCCCAAAATCCCGGGAATTCCCTGGAAACCCCTAAAATACTGGGAATTCCATGGAAATCCACAAAAACAGGACCCAAGACCCCCCAGATGCCCCAAACTGGGATAAAACGTTGATTTTTCCAAGGAATTCTCAGTTTTTAATGCCCCAAATTGGCATTAAAAGTTTATTTTCCTGAAAGTTCCTGTATTTTAATGCTTCAGATTGGGAATAAACATTGATTTTCCAGCAAATTCCCAGTTTTCCAGGAACTTTCTGTAAAGTCAACTTTTATTCCCAATTGGAGGCATTACAGAAAAGGGCCTCAGAGGGGGGGTGTTGGGGGTCCTGAGGAGGATTTGAGGGGCCCTGGGGAGGATTTGAGGGGTCCCAAGAGGGTTTGGGGGTTCTGGCAATTCCTGGAGAGGATCTGGGAGGACCTGGAGGGCCTTGAGGGGTCCTTGGTGGGGTTTGGGGGCTCCCGAGAGGTCCTGGAAGGTTCTAGGAGGGGTTTTGGAAAATCCTGGGGATGATTTGGGGGTCCTGGAGGGCTCTAGCTGGGGTTTGCTGGTGGCCAGCGTGCTGCAGATGGGGCACGTGGTGGAGCCATGCTGACAGATCCTGCAGGAGCTGAAGGGGGATGGGGCCAGCAGGGTCGTGGTGGGGCATTGTCATCATCACGGAGTGTTCATGGTCATGATGGGTCATCATCATTGTCATCAGCACTGTCACAGAACATTCATGGTCATGATGGGACCATGTAAAGGAACAACCGTGGTCATCATTGATGGGTCATCATCATTGTGGAACATCTGTGATGGTCGTGAGTCCATCCGTGGCCTTGATGGGTCTTCACTGTCATTGTCGTCATCAAAGGTTATCCATGACCATGACGGGTCCATCCCTGATCTTCAAGAGCCATCCATGGTCTGGATGGGTCTTTGCCTTTCTCATCATCATCATCATGGACTGTCTGTGGTCGTGAAGGGTCTTCATCGTCATCGCCAAGGACCATTCGTCTTCCTGAAGGGTCATTAACCTTATGGAATGTCCATGATGGAGATGAGTCCATCCGTGGTCTTGATGGGTCTTCGCCTTTATCATCATCATCATCACAAGACAACCACGGTCATGAAGGGTCTCCATTGTCATCGTCACACACCACCCACGCTCCCAGTGGGTCATTGTGTGCCAACCATGGTGGAGAAAGATCTTCCTCCTCCTCTTCCTCCTCCTGGACCCTCTGTTGTGGCCCTTTGGCTCAACCGCAGAGAAGGACCCTTGTCATCATCATTGTCCTCATGGGGTTCCCACGGCAGTGAGGGGACAATCCATGGTGACATTAGGACTATCCATGGTGGGGACAGGACAATCCATGGTGACAATGTGACAATCCATGGTGACATCAGGACCATCTGTGGTGACATCAAGACCATCCATGGTGACATTAGCACCATCCATGTTGGGGACAGGACAATCCATGATGACATCAGGACCATCCATGGTGACATCGAGACCATCCATGGTGACATTAGGACTATCCATGGTGACATTAGGACTATCCAAGGTGGGGACAGAACAATCCATGGTAACAATGACTCTTCCTTCTCCTCCTCCTCCTCCTTCTCCTCCTGGGCCACCCACGCCACCACCATGGAGCTCCTCCAGCTCCGCATGGCCACCGCGACATCCCCCTCTCTGCCATCCCAGGAGATCAAGATCCGCATGGAGGATGGTGATGATGACAATGATGACAGCAATGACAACTATGACAATGACAAAGGCCCGGTGTGGATCATGCCAGACATGCCAGACAACACCGCCGCCACTCTGGCCATGCTGCTGGACCTGCCCGCCATCTTCTACGTCAAACCCAAGCCAGCCACCACCACAGTGACCACACTGGGACATCCCCCTGCTGACCAACCCGCCGCTGCCCAGCTGGACACTGGTGGACCTGCACGGCCACGAGCTCCTGTGCCGCAGTGGCCTCATGGCCCACGCGCCGGTGAGGCCAGGCACCGCCGGGACCACGGGAAGCGCTCGGTGGCAACGGCCCAAGGGCGAGCGGCGCGTCCGGCTGAGCCCGGGCTATGGCCGTTCACCCTGAGGCCGCCGACCCTCGGGCTGTGGCCATTCCCCTGCGGCCATTCCTGCTGACCCTCAGGCTGCAGCCCTTCTCCTGTGGCCATTCCTGCTGACCCTCAGGCCGCGGCCATTCTCCTGTGGCCATTCCTGCTGACCCTCAGGCTGCAGCCATTCCCCTGCGGCCATTCCTGCTGACCCCAGGCTGTGGCTGTTCCCCTGTGGCCATTCCTGCTGACCCTCAGGCCGCGGCCATTCTCCTGTGGCCATTCTGGCTGACCCTCAGGCCGCAGCCATTCTCCTGTGGCCACTGTCCCCCGCACTTGTAGCTCAGACACCACTGGGAGAGCACAGGAAACACACAGCAGGGCTGGAGTATGGCCAGTGACCCGTATGGACCAGTATGAAACAGTACAAACCAGTATAAACCAGCATAAATCACTATGGAGGAATATGCACCAGTACGAACCAGTACAAACCAGAAGCAGTGCTGGGTCTGTGAGTGATCACTGTGGCTCCCAGACCAGTCTGGGGTTCTGGTCCCAGTTCAGGCACTGGTCCCAGCTCATCCCAGTTCCCAGTTTAGCCCCTGTACTGGTTTGGGATCACTCCTAGTTCAGTCTGTACTGGTTTGGGCCCAGTTCCCAGTTTATCCCAGTTCCCAGTTGAGTCTATACTGGTTCAGGCCCAGTTCCCAGTTTATCCCAGTTCCCAGTTCAGTCTGTACTGGTTCAGGCCCCGTTTTGTGTTTAGCCCCGCCCCCTTCAAACCCAGCCAATCAGCGCTCTCAGTCCTGAGCACAGCAGCCAATGGCAGCACAGGATGGGCGGGACTTCTGTAACCAAGGGAGCTTCTGTTACCATGTCCCCCTTTGGGGACACTTTGGGCGGCGTTGGGGACACTGGGAGGGGTTGGGGACACCTTGGGTAAACTGGGGACATTCCTGGGACATGTGGGGACACCAGGAGGCCATTTGGGGGAGGTTGGGGACACCAAAGAAGCTCCTTGGGGACATCAGGGACTCTCTGGGGACCCTCTGGGATGGTTGTGGCAGCTCTGGGGACATCAGGGGCTGGGTGGGGACAAAGTGACACCAAGCCAGGGCTGGGGCAGAGCCATGATGTCATCACCATCATAGTGACATCATCAACACAACCATAGTGAAATCATCACCTCCACAGTGATGTCATCTCTGTCCTGGCAGTGACATCACTCCCTGATGATGTCACCTGTGTCCCCGATGACGTCACCGGTGTCCCCATGGGGGCGCTGGCACTGCTGGGTCCCCAGTGTCCCCGAGGATGGCGGCACCAAGGGCCTGGAGCTGCGTCACCAACGGGGCCAGGGACACTGCAGGGACACGTTGGGGACACTGGAGTGACACTGGGGACACATCTGGGGACACATTGAGGGGACACTGAAGACATTGGGGATGTTGAAGGACATTTGGGAACACTCAGGGACACTTTGGCGACACTCAGGGACATTTGGGGACACATTTGGGAGCATTGAGAGGACATTGGGAAGGACATTTGGGGACATTCAGGGACATTTTTAGGGACATCTGGGGACATTGGGGACACATTAAAGGGATATTTAGGGACACTGGGGACACACTTGGGGACACGCTGAGGGACATTTGGGAACACTCAGGGACACATTTGGGAACACACTGGGAGACATCTGGGGACATTTGGTGACACTGAGGGGACACTAGGGAGGGACATTGGGAACACATTTAGGGACACATTTGGGGACACTGGGGCCACATTTGAGACACGTTTGGAGACATTGGGGACAGATTTGAGGACATTTGGGGACACATTGGGAACACACCCACCTGTGCCTGGGCGTGGCTGGGTCCTGTCCCCACCCTTGGTGGCCTGGGGGGGACATGGGGGTGACACCCTGGGGACAGAGCCACCCCTGGTGTCCCCTTGGTGCCACCCCCTCACCTTCTCCGATGTCACCTCCGGGGCCACCGTGCTGGGGACACAGAGGGGACAGAGCTGCTGTGTCACCCCCGGGCTCAGCACTGTCCCCACGGCCATCCCCTGATGTCACCTGTGCCACCCCAGTGTTCCCAGGGTGACCCCAGTGTCACTCCCCACTGTCCCCAGGGCCACCCCTGATGGCCCCAGTGTCACCACTGTCCCCATCATCCCCAATGCCAGTCCCTCAGTGTCCCCAGGGTCACCCCCAAATGTCCCCAGGCTCATCTCAATGTCCCCACTGTCCCCAGTGCCACCCCTGGTGTCCCTCACTTGCTGTGCCTACTGTCCCCAGTGCCACTCCCAGTGTCCCCAGTGTCAGTCACCCACTGTCCCCAATGTCCCCAGTGTCCCCAAAGTAACCTGCCAATGTACCCAGTGTCACCCTGCTGTCCCCAGGGCCACCCCTAATGTCCCCAGGGCCATCTCAATGTCCCAAATGTCCCCAGGGTCACACCCCGATGTCCCAAATGTCGCCAGTGCCACCCCCAGTGTCCCCAGTGTCACTTACTTGCTGTCCCCTGCTGTCCCCTCCGGTTTCCGCTGCCACCGGAGCCGCCCCGAGGCCACCAGCGCTGGGCACAGAGGGGACACTGGGACAGGGACAGTGGGCACGGCCACCACAGTGTCCCCAGTGTCCTCACAGTGTCCCCACAGTCCCCAAGGTGTCACCAATCCCTCCTAAGGTGTCCCAAATGTCCCCAAAGTGTCCCCAAGGTGTTCCAGGAGTATCCCTACCCCTCCCAAAGTGTTCCCAACCCCCCCAAACCATTCCCAATGGCCCAAGGTGTCCCCAACAGGCCCAAAGTGTCCCCCCAATGTCCCCAAAATGTCCCAAACCCCCCTCAGGTGTTCCCAGGCATCCCAAATCATCCCCCAACACCTCCAAATTGTCCCCAAAGTGTCCCCACCACCCCAATGTCCCCAGGGTGTCCCCAAAATCCCCCAAAGTGTCCCCAGCCCTCCCCCAATGCCTCCAAGGTGTCCCCAAACCCCCCAACTGTCCCCAAACTGTGCCCAGAGTGTCCCCAGTCCTGACAAAGTGTCCCCAAGGTGTGCCCAGGTGTCCCCAAAGTGTCCCCAGTCCTCCCACAAAGCCTCCAAAGTATCCCTGCAGTGTCCCTGCAGTGTCCCTGCAGTGTCCCTGCAGTGTCCCCAGTGTCACTGACCCTGCAGTCGGTGCTGGGCCCGTCCCAGGCGCTCACTGAGGGTCCCCAGGGCCCCGACGGCCACGGTGACATCGGCCAGGGCCACGCCCAGTGTCCCCAACAGCCTGGGGACAGCAACGGGGACAGCCCAGTACAAACCAGTTCAAACCAGTTCAAACCAGTAACCCCCAGTGTCCCCAAAATTCGGGGGACAGCCCAGTTCATCCCAATTCAAACCAAGAACCCCCAGTGTCCCCAACAGCTTGGGGACAGCAATGGGGACATCCCAGTTCATCCCAGTACAAACCAATTCATCCCAGTTCATCCCAGTGTCCCCAACAGCCTGGGGACAGCGATGGGGACAGTCCAGTCCCCCCCAGTCCCCCCCAGTTCCCCCAGTACCGGCTCAGGGCCTGGCCCAGTTTCCCCAGCTCCTCCTCGGCCGCCTCCGCCCGGAGCCGCTCCTGGGACAGGGCCTGGACACGGAACAGCCCCACGTTGTCCCCAAACTGGCCCCAGATGGCTCCAAGGTGTCCCCAACCCCCCAGCTGTCCCCAAGGTGTCCCCTCACCTGCCCCAGGTGTGTCCCCAGGTGGGGCCAATGGTGCCAGGTGTCCTTCTCCTGTCCCAGATGTGCCCCTAATGTCCCCAGGTGTGTCCTCAATGGCCCCAGGTGTCCCTCCCCTGTCCCAGGTGTTTCCCCAATGTCCCAGGTGTGTCCCAGGTGTGTCCCCAATGTCCCCAGGTGTCCCTCACCTGTTCCAGGTGTGTCCCCAATGTCCCCAGGTGTGTCCCCAATGTCCGCAGGTGTGTCCCCAGGTATCCCTCCCCTGTCCCAGGTGTGTCCCAGGTGTGTCCCCAATGTCCCCAGGTGTCCCTCACCTGTCTCTCCTGCTCCCCCTGGCGCAGCCGCAGCTCCAACAGCGACACCTGGCGGGACCCGGCGGCCACTGCAGCACCCAGGGAGCGCACCTGGGACAGGGACACAGGTGTGACACAGGTGTGACACAGGTGTGACATCCTTACAGCA
The DNA here is from genome assembly GCF_027579445.1 of Ammospiza nelsoni. NCBI lineage: Eukaryota > Metazoa > Chordata > Aves > Passeriformes > Passerellidae > Ammospiza > Ammospiza nelsoni. The sequence goes on from NC_080663.1 coordinate 3,150,328, forward strand.
CCCAGGGAGCGCACCTGGGACAGGGACACAGGTGTGACACAGGTGTGACACAGGTGTGACATCCTTACAGCACCGAGGGAACGCACAGGTGAGGGGACAGGGGACACAGGTGTGACACAGGTGACATCCCTGAGGGACACAGGTGACCTGCCCAGGTGACCGCCAGACCCTCCCAGAAGGACACAGGTGTGTCCAGGTGACCCCAAAGGGGCACAGGTGACCCCAGAGGGTCCCCCCAGGTGTGGGGTTGGTCCCACCTGTAGGGTCTCACCTGTCCAGGGTCTCACCTGCCCCAGGTGTGGGGTGTCCCTGTGTCCCCTCACCTGTCCCAGGTGTGTACCCTTACCTGTCACAGGCATGCCAGGCCCTCACCTGTCCCCTCACCTGTCTCAGGTGTGTCCCCTGTGTCCTCTCACCTGTCTCAGGTGTGCTCTCACCTGTCCCTGTGTCCCCTCACCGGTACCAGGTGTGCTCTCCCCTGTCCCCTCCCGTGTCCCCTCACCTGTCCCTGCAGCCGCAGCTCCTGGCCCCGTTGCAGGCTCACCTGCAGCAGCAGCTGGAAAACCTTCTGGCGCCAGCGGCCCAGCAGCACCTGGGAGAGAGAGCTCACCTGGGACCCCAAATACACCCAGGGCACCCCCAAACACACCTGAGAGACCCCAAAAACACACCTGGGGAGAAAGAGCTCACCTGAGACCCCAAATACACACCCAAGACCCCAAAAACACCTGAGAGACCCCAAACACACCTGGGGAACCCAGAAACTCACCTGGGGAACCCCAAATATACCTGAGAGACCCGAAACTCACCTGAGACCCCAAACACACCTCAGACGCAGAAAACTCACCTGGAACACCCCAAAATTCACTTGAGAGATCCCAAAAACACAATTGAGACCCCAAACTCACCTGAGATCCCAAATACATGTGAGAGACCTGAAACTCACCTGAGACACCCCAAACACACCTGAGAGATGCCATAAAGTCACCTGAGACCCCCAAAACTCACCTGGGGCACTCCAAATTCACCTGAGGCACCTCAAACTCACTTGGAGAACCCCAAAACCCCCACCTGAACCACCTCCAATGTACTTGAGACACCTCAAACACACCTGGGACACCTCAGGGTGTGTCCCTAACGTCCCCTAGGTGTGTCCCCAACATCCCCAGGTGTGTCCCCAACATCCCTCACGTGTGCTCAGATGTCCCAGATGCACCCAGGAGCCTCCAGGTTTCCCCAGTGTCCACAGGTGTGGCCCAGGTGTGCCCCCAGGTGTGTCCCCAATGTCCCCAGGTGTGTCCCCAATGTCTCCAGGTGTGTTCAGGAGTGTCCCCAAGTGCCCCCAAATATCCCCATTGTCCCCCCAGGTGTCCCCGGTCCCTCCCGGAGTGGCTCCGGCCCCGAGAGAAATCCAGAACACCTGGGACAGGTGAGACTGAGAGTTACTGGGAAGCATTGGGAATTACTGGGAGTTATTTGGGGTAACTGGGAGTTACTGGGAGTCACTGGGAGTTACTGGGAGCACTGGGAGTACCGGGAGTTACTGGGAGTATTGGGAGCACTGGGAGCTACTGGGAGAGACTCAGTTACTGGGAGCTACTGAGAGTAACTGGGAGTTACTGGGAGTCACTGGGAGCACTGGGAGCACTGGGGTTAATGGGAGCACGGAGGCCTCACCTGCTCCGGGCTAGGCTCCGCCCCCTCTGGGCTGAGGCCCCGCCCCCTGAGGGTCTCCAGCTCCATCTCCAGGATTTGGCTCCGCCCCTTTTCTGCATCCAGCTCTGCCTCCAATCGCTGGCCACGCCCCCTCAGGGCATCGAGTTCCACCCTCAGCGCTTGGCTCCGCCCCCTTTCTGTCTTAAGTTCTGCCTCCAGCTCTTGGCTCCGCCCCTTTTCTGCCTCAAGCTCCGCCTCCAGCCGATGGCTCCGCCCCTTCAGTGCTTTCAGCTCCACCTCCAACTCATGGACACGCCCCCTTTCTGCCTCAAGCTCCGCCCCCAGGGACCTGTGAGGGGGACTGGGGTTACTGGGAGCACGGGGAGGGGGAACTGGGATTACTGGGAGGTTACTGGGAGGTTATTGGGGGTTACTGGGAGGTTACTCAGAGCACTGGGAGGTCACTGGGAGTTACTGAGAGGTCACTGGGAGCACTGGGAGCCTCACCTGGGGCGCAGCACAAAGTGGGAGGGGGGAATGAGCCCCTCCAGACTGGGAGGGGACAACTGGGAGCACTGGGGAGCACTGGGAGTGGGGAACTGGGAGCACTGGGGGGCACTGGGAGCACTTGGAGGGGAGAACTGGGAGTACTGGGAAGCACTGGGAGCACTGGGAGGGCCCGGGCGGGGCTCGGCCATCGGCGACCTGTGGGGGGACAGTTCCCAGTATGGACCAGTATAGCCTGTCCCCAGTCCCACTCACCTCCCAGCCCCTCCCCACGCTCTCAGCCCTTCCCAGCCCCTCCCAGTTGCTCCCAGTTCCCCCTCCCCACGCTCCCAGTCCCTCCCAGTTCCCCCCAGTACCTTCCAGTTCCCCGCCCAGTCTCTCCCAGTTCCCCCGCGCGGTGCACGCCGGGAAGGCGCCCCCGCCGCCGCTTTCCCGCGCTCCCGTCTCAGCCAATCAGATGCGGCGGCTCCCGGATCCCGCCTCCCCCTCCGACCAATGGGAGGGCGCGTCTGGGAGAGATAGGCGGGGCTAGGAGGGGATCGGGTCCTGGAAGGGGAAATGGGGTCCTGAAAGGTTCAGTGCAGCCTTTGGGCGGGGTTAATGCGGTCCGGGGATCTATGGAAGGGTAAATGAGGGTCTGAAAGGGAAAATTGGGGTCCTGAGGGGAGACGGGGTCCTGGCAGGGCAAATCAGAGTCCTGAGGGGGCAGTGGGGTCCTGACAGGGTCAATCAGAGTCCTGAAGAAGGAATGGGGTCCTGGCAGGGTAAATCAGAGTCCTGAGGGAGGAGTGGGGTCCTGGCAGGGTCAATCAGGATCCTGAGGGGAGAATGGGGTCCTGGCAGAGTCAGTCAGGGTCCTGAGGGGCCATTTGGTACTGGCAGGGTCAGTCAGGGTCCCCGAACACCCCACGCCCATCCTCGAGGGGTCCCGCTGTCCCCCAGCCCCCCCAGTCTCTCCCGCCCCACACCAATCCCGGGTTTTATTCCCGTTTTTTCCCTTTTTATTCCCTTTTTTACCTTTTCTCGCTTTTCCCGCCGCAGTCCCGGCCGCCCCGTTGCCATGGCAACGCTGTTCCCGCCCCCTTCTGCATCGCCATTGGCTGTTCCGCTCCGCGAGTGCTGATTGGCTAAGAGCGGTAAGGGGCGGGGCAGGAACCCGGAAGCGTCCTCGCTCGTTACCATGGTGACCCGGCTCGGGCGTTTCCATGGTAGCGAAACTCCCGCCCATCCTGCGCTGCCATTGGCTGCAGTGCCATACCACGAGAGCGCTGATTGGCTGAGGATTGAGGGGGCGGGGCTAAATGCAAAACAGTCCCCAAAAGGGTCCCCAGTGTCCCCAAAGGGACCTTTGATGCCCCCCACCCCCGCATGACCAACCCACGGGGTCCTCGACGTCCCCAAGAGGGTCCCTGGTGTCCCCAAAAGGATTCCCGATATCCCCAAGGCCACCACGACCAACTCAGGGTCTCCCCAATGTCCCCAAGGGGTCCCCAAAAGGGTCCTTGGTGTCCCCAAGGGGGGCCCCGATATCCCTAGAAGGGGCCCGGTGTCCTCAAAGTGTCTCCACGGGGGTCCCTGATGTCCCCAAGGCCACCATGACAATCCCGGGGGGTCCCCAAAAGGGTCCCCGGGGTGTCCCCAAAGTGTCTCCGAGACAGTCCCTGGTGTCCCCAAGGGCTCTCTGATGTCCCCAACCCCCCATGGCCACCCCAGGGGGGGTCCCCAAGGGGATCCCCTGTGTCCCCAAGGGTTCCCTGATGCCCCCAAAAGTGTCCCCACCGTGTCCTCAACCCCCCCACGGCCACCTCAGGGCTGTCCCCGGGATGTCCCCAAACCTCCACAGTTCCTCCCCCCCAAAATTTGGCATTTTTGACCCCAAAAACCCCCAAAATCCCAAATCCGCTGCCCAAATTCACTTTATTGGGGCCCCCCGGCGGCTCCGGGTCCGGGGGGGGCTCGGGGGGGGCTCGGGGACCGCAAAATTGGGGGCGGGACCCTCGGGGGGACCCCGGGTGCGTTTTGGGGTGGGATTTGGGGCTTTTTGGGCCCGGTTTGGGGTTTTTTGGGGGTTCCCTGCATTTGGGAGGGGTCTGCGCCCGCTCGGGGTCCGGGGGGGCTCCAGGGGGGGATTTGGGACCCCAGAATTGGGGTTGGGACCCCCAGGGGGACCCCGGGGCTGTTTGGGGTTTTTTTGGGGCGGGTTTGGGGTTTTTGGGGTTGGATTTGGGGTTTTTTTGGATGTCCCTGAATTTGGGGGGTCCCGAGGGGGATTTTGGGGGGGTCTCTGACGGCTCCGGGTCCTGGGGGGCTCCTGTGGGGGGTCTGGGACCCCAAAATCGGGGTCAGGACCCTCTGAGTGACCCCGGGGCCGTTTGGGGGTTTTTGGGGGTGGATTTGGGGATTTTTTGGGTGGATTTGGGGTTTTTTGGTGGGTGCGTGAATTTGGGGTTTTCAGGGGGGGATTTTGGGGGGGTCTCCGCCCACTCCGGGTCCTGGGGGGGCTCGGGGGAGGGGTGGAGCCCCCCGAATGGGGCCGGGACTGGGTTTGGGGTGGGATTGGGGGATTTTGGGTGGGATTTGGGCGTTTCTGGGGGCGATTTGGGGTTTTTTGAGGAGGATTCTTTTGGTTTTGGGGGGGATTTGGGGTTTTTCGGGGTGGGTTTGGAGTACTTTGGGTGGGATTTGGGCGTTTCTGGGTAGGATTCTTTTGGTTTTGAGGGGGATTTGGGGTTTTTGGGGTGGGACCTGGGGTTTCTGAGGGAGGATTTGAGGTTTTTCGGGGGGGATTTTTCCGTTTCTGGGCGGGATTTGGGGTTTTTTGGGTGGGTTTTGGGGGTTTCTGGGCGGGATTTTTTTGGTTTCGGGTGGGCTCTGGGCTATTCTGGGTGGGATTTGGGTGTTTTTGGGTGGGATTTGGGGTATTCTGGGTGGGATTTGGGGGGTTTTCAGTGGGATTTTTTTTGTTTTGGGTGGGATTTGTTTGGTTTGGGGTGGGATTTGGGGTGTTTTGGGGGGGCTCAGGGGTGTGTTCGGGGGGCTGCCAGGGGCTCAGCAGGAACGGTGCCAGCTCCAGGCGCTGCTGCAGCACCCCCGAGAGCAGCAGCTCCGCCGAGAGCAGCGGGAGCCGCGCGGCCACGGCCGGGGGCCACAGCCTGCGGTCCTGGGGGCACGAGATCACCAGGACGCGGGGCTGGGGACACAAAAACACAGTCAGGAACGCCAAAAACACAGTCAGGAACCCCAAAAACCACATCAGGAACCCCAAAAACCCCATCAGGAACAAAAAAAAAAACCACAGTCAGGAACCCCAAAAAACACAGTCAGGAACCCCAAAAACCCCATCAGCAACCCCAAAAACAAAGTCAGGAACCCCAAAAATCCCATCAGGAACCCCAAAAAACCCCATCAGAACCCCAAAAACACAGTCAGAAACCCCCAAAACCGCATCAGCAACCCCAAAAACACCATCAGCAACCCCAAAAACACACGCAGGAACCCCAAAAACCCCATCAGGAATCCCAAAAATACAGCCAGAAACCCCAAATAACCCAGCGAGAAACCCCAAATAACCCATTGAAAACCCCCAAAGCCCAGTGAGAAACCCCAAATAACCCACCCAGCCCGGTCCTGGGGACACGAGATCACCAGAACACAGGGCTGGAGGGGAAACACCAAAAACCCCATCAGGAACCCCAAATAACCCAAAGTGAAACTCCAAATACCCCATCAGGAACCCCAAATAGCCCAGTCACAAACCCCAAATGGCCCAGAGAGAAACCCCAAATAACAAACACAGCCTGGTCCTGGGGACACAAGATCACCAGGACATGGGGCTGGGGACAAAAACCAAAACCACAGTGAGGAACCCCAAATAACACAGAGAGAAACCTCAAAAACCCCATCAGGAACCCCAAATACCCCATGAGGAACTCCAAGTAACCTAGTGAGAAAACCCAAATAACCCAGTGAGAAACCCCAAATAACCCATCAGGAATCCTGAATAACTCATTAAAATCCCCAAAAACCCAGTCAGGAACCCCAAATAACCCACACAGCCCATTCCAGGGGACACAGGATCACCAGGACATGGGGCTGTGGGAAAAACCCCCAAAACACAGTGAGGAACCTTAAATAGCCCATCAGGAACCCCAAATAACCCATCAAAAACCCATTCAGAAACCCCAAATATGCCACCCAGCCCAGTCCTGGGCACACGAGATCACCAGGACACCAGGGATGGAGGAAAAACCCCAAATCCACAGTGATGAACCCCAAATAACCCAGTGAGAAACTCCAAATACCCCATCAGGAACCCCAAATAGCCCAGTCACAAACCCCAAATGGCCCAGAGAGAAACCCCAAATAACAAACACAGCCTGGTCCTGGGGACACGAGATCAGCAGAACATGGGGCTTGGGGGCAAAACCCCATCAGAAACCCCAAATAACCCAGAGAGAAACCCCAAATAACAAACAAAGCCCAGGGGGAAAAACCCCAAAACCCTGTCAGGAACCCCAAATAACCCAGAGAGAAACCCCAAACCCCACCCAGCCCAGTCCTGGGGGTACGAGATCAGCAGCACCCAGAGCTGGGGGAAATGGGTCAGGACCCCAGAATCCCATCAGAAACCCCAAAACCCTGTGAGAAACCCCAAATACCCCCAAAACCTCAGTGAGAAACCCCCAAAACCCCGCCAGAAACACCAAAAACCCCCAAACAACCCAAGACTCCGATCAGAAACGCCAAACACCCCAAAAGAACCCCAAATACCCAAAAAGACCCCGAAAACCCCCAGTGAGAAATCCCCAAAACCCCAATAGGAACCCTCTGACCCCAATGAGATCCCCTAAAACCCCCAATGGGGTTCTCCCCCCAGAGCACAATCTGGGATCCCCAAAAACCCCCAAATACCCCAGAACCTAGTGAGGGCCCCCCAAAAAACCCCAACCCCCCCAAAACCCAGTGAGAAATCCCCCAAACAAAGTGAGAAGCCCCTAAGAGCCCCAAAAACCCAGTGAGAAACCCCAAAACCTGCAAAAACTGAATGAGAAACCCCAAGTACCCCCCAAACCCCCTGAAATACCCCAGGAGAAACCCCAAAATCCCCCAATCCCCCCAATGTCTCCAATGTCCCCAGTGTCCCCGATGTCCCAGTGTCCTCAATCCCCCACTGTCCCCAATGTCCCCAATCCCCCTCCATGTCCCCAATGTCCCCAGGGTCCCCAATGTCCCCAATCCCCCTCCATGTCCCCAATCCCCCTCCATGTCCCCAGTGTCCCCTGTCCCCGCTGTCCCCTCACCGCGTATTCCTGGGGCAGCTGTGGCAGGAAGGTGCCACCACAGCAGGTGACAATGTCCCGCATGTCCTCGGGGCACGGCTGGACACTGGGGGTGACGTGCACCTGGTAGCCCTGGGGACAGAGGGGACATCAGGGGGAGACTGGGGACATTCAGGGGGACATTGGGGACATTCAGGGGCTGGGGACACTGAGGGGTTCAGGAGATTGGGGTATTGGAGACATTGGGAACATGGGGGATGACTGGGGGGATGTTGGGGACATTAAGCAGGTTGGGGACATTAGGGGTTCAGGAGACTGGGGTATTGGGGACATTGGGGACACAGAGGACATTAAGCAGGTTGGGGACAATGAGGGACTCAGGAGATTAGAGCATTGGGGACATTAGAGAAGCTGGGGACAGTTGGGGACATTAATGTCATCATCACCTGCAGGATGGAGGTGCCACCATGCCCGGGGCTGGCTCAGGGATGGGTTTAGGTGACATCTGGGGACATGTGGGGCAGTGTCACCTGCAGCAGGAGCCATTCCTGGGCCCGGGGACACTGAGGACACTGCTGTCACTGTCACCTGCAGCAGGACCTGTGTCCTGGCTCAAGGCTGGATTTAGGTGACATTTGGGGACGTTGAGGACACTGCTGTGACTGTCTCCTGCAACAGGGGCCATTGCCATGCCTGGGGCTGGCTTGGGGATGGGTTTAGGTGACATGAGGTGACATTTGAGGAGATTTGGGGACAGCGTCACCTGCAGCAGGGGCCATACCTGGGCCCAGGGTCGGCACACGGATGGGGTAACATTTGGGGACACTGCTGTCACTGTCACCTGCAGCAGGGGCCATTGCCATGCCTGTGCCCTGGCTCAGGGATGCGTTTAGGTGATATTTGGAGACATGTGGGGACATGTGGGGCAGTGTCACCTGCAGCAGAGGCCATTGCCATACCGGGGGCAGGCTCAGGGATGGGTTAGGTGACATGAGGTGGCATTTGGGGACATGTGGGGCAGTGTCACCTGCAGCAGGGGCCGCTCTCGGGCCCGGGCCAGCGCCGGGCGCAGGCGGAAGCCGAAGCGCCGCTCACAGGGGGGGTCCCGGGGCAGGAAGGGACCTGGGGACAGCGGGCGGCCACTGTGGGAGCTCTGGGGACAGCGGGGACACACAGGTCACACACGGCCACCAGAGCCACCCCAGAGTCCCTTTGATTGTCCCCAAGTCCTTCCCCTTGACCCCAAGGTCACCCTCCCTTGCCAACCAAAGCCCCTCTGTCCCCAAGGCCACCCCCGATCCCCAAGGTTCCAAAGTCCCCAAGGCCACCCCCACTGTCCCTAAGGCCCCTCCCCTTGTCCCCAAATCCCCTCCCATTGTCCCTGAGTTCCCCCTGTCCTCAAGGTCACCCACTCACCCCTAAAGTCCCCGAGGCCAATCCCCCTTGTCACCATGTCCCCAGTGTACCCCTGTCCCCAAGGCCACTCCAGCTGTCTCCAATGTTCTCGAGATCCCCATTGTCCCCAAGACCACCCAATGTCCCCAAATCTCCCCTGAAGTCCCCAGTGCCACCCCCTGTCCCCAATGTCCTCAAATCCTTCTCCTTGTCCCCAAATTCCCCTCATTGTCACCAAGTCCCCCAATTGTCCCCAACTCCCTACTGTCCCTGATGTCACCTGCAGTAACCATTGGTGGATGACAATGGGGACACCCCTGGTGATGGCACAGAGGAACTTTGGTGTCCCTGATGTCCCCAATGTCCCAACATCCCCCTGATGTCCCTGATGTCCCCAGTGTTCCCAATCCACCTGATTGTCTCCAGTCCCCAAAGTCCCCCAATGTCCCCAGTCCCCGATGTCCCCAAATCCCTGATTGTCCCCAATGTCCATAATGTCCCAAATATCCCCAATCCCTGATTGTCCCCAATGTCCCCAATCCCCCAATGTCCTCCCATCATCCCCAATCCCCCCAGCCCCCTGATTGTCCCCGATGTCCCCGATGTCCCCCACCCCCTGCTGTCCCCGATGTCACCTCGAGCAGCCACTGGGGGGTGACAATGGGGACGCCCCTGCCCAGGGCACACAGGAACTTCAGCGTCCGGCGGATGCCATCGGTCACCAGGTGGCTGCAGTCGTGCACTGACGTGGCCTCGGTGCCACCCAGCGTCCCCAGGGCCACCCGCAGCGCCGGGGAGGCCACCAGGCCTGTGAACAGCACCTGGGGACAGCGGGGACATCACTGGGGACATCATTGGGGACATCCCTGAGTGCCACCAGGCCTGTGAACAGCACCTGGGGACAGTGGGGACATCATTGGGGACATCCCTGAGTGCCACCAGGCCTGTGAACAGCACCTGGGGACAGTGGGGACATCGGGGGGACATCATTGGGGACATCCCTGAGTGCCACCAGGCCTGTGAACAGCACCTGGGGACAGTGGGGACATCATTGGGGACATCCCTGAGTGCCACCAGGCCTGTGAAAAGCACCTGGGGACAGTGGGGACATCACTGGGGGGTAGGGACATCTGGGGGACACTGGGACAGCTTGGGGACACATTGAGGACACATTGGGGACATCCCTAAGAGAGTCAGGGACACTGTGAAGACATCCCTGAGGAGTTGGGGACACTGGGGCAGGTTTGGGACAGGTTGGGGACACAGCAGGGACATCCCTGGGGGACTCGGGGACACTTTGGGGACATGCCCAGGTGCCACCATCCCCAGGAACAGCAACTGGGGACACTGGGACACATTGGGGACAGCTTGGGGACATCCTGAGGGACTCTGAGACCGCTTGGGGACACTGTGGGGACATCCCCAGGTGCCACCAGCCCCAGAACAGCAGCTGGGAGGGGAGGGGGGCACGGGTCTGTACTGGGAGCACTGGGGGGGTCACTGGGGTGTCCCTGGGGGGGTCACTGGTCTGTACTGGTCACTGCAGTTCCACACTGGTCTGTACTGCTCCATATTGACCCTTACTGGTCTGTACTGGTCCATAGTGCTCTAATCTGGCCTGCACTGGTCCATACTGGTCCATACTGGTCTATACTGGGAGCACTGGGTGGGGTCACTGGTCCGTACTGGGGTCACTTAGGAGTCACTGGGGGTACTGGTCTGTACCAGTCTGCACTGGTGTGTACCGGTCTGTACTGGTCCATACTGGTCTATACTGGTCCATAGTGCTCTATACTGCTCCATACTGGTCTATACTGGGAGCACTGGGTGGAGTCACTGGTCTGTACTGGGGTAAATTTAGAGTCGCTGGGGGTACTGGTCTGTACTGGTCTGTACTGGTCTGCATGGGTGTGTACCGGCCTGTACTGGTCCCTACTGGTCTGCACTGGTTTGTACTGGTTCCTATTGGTCCCTACTGGTCTCTACTGGTCCATACTGGTCCTTACCCGGATCTGGGCGGAGCCTGGTGCTGCCCGGGGGCGGAGCCTGTGCTTGGCACCCTCTGTTGGCTCCTCCTCCTCTGGGGGTGGGGCTGCAACTGAGCCCCGCCCATTTCCTTTTATGGGCACTGAGGGTGTGGCCTCTTCAAGCACTGCCACTGATTGGTCCTGCCCCCTCTGGGGGTGTGGCTTGTGTGAGGGGCATGGCTTGGAGCCTTGATCATGCCCGTTCTGGGTGGGGGTGGGGCCACGTGAGGCTCCGCCCCCTCCACTCAGGGCCAATCGTCGACTGCGCCGCACCTGGGGGGAGGGGCTGTGGTGGGGACCCCAAAATCCAATAGGAACCCCACAAATCCCCCAAGTTCACTCCAAATTCCACTGGGAATCCCCAAAACCCTCCCAGGAACCTCCAAAATCCACCTGCCACCCCCAAAATCCCCAAATTCACCCCAAATTCCACCTGGGACCCCCCAAAATCCACCCAGGACCCCCAAAAATTCACCTGAGACCCCCCAAAACCACCCTGGGTCTCCCAAAATCCACTGGGAACCCCAAAATCCCACCTGGGACCCCCCAAATTCACGGGGAACCCCAAAAAATCCACCTGGACCCCTCCCTGAATCCCCGGGGGGCTCCCAAATGGACCAGAGACCCCCAGAATCCCCCGGGACCCCCCAAAATTCACCTGTGGGGTGGGCGGGGCTTCTGCTTCCTCCTGGGCGGGGCTTGGGGGACCCTCCACATCTGGATTTGGGGCCGCCTCCTCCACATCTGGAACCTGGGGCTCGTGCGGGGCCCTTTCGGGGCTTTCCAGGGGTTCCACATCTGGGGCAGGGGGCAGGAACAGCTGGGTGGCCACATCTGGATTCAGGCCAGGGCTCCCCGGCCCTTCCACATCTGGATTTGGGGTGTCCACCTCCACATCTGGAATTTCAGGGACTTCCGGGGCTATTTGGGGTCTTTTTGAGGCTGCCACATCTGGATTTGGGCCCGCCTCCTCCACATCTGGATCAACATCCCCCAGCAATGTCCTGTGGCCCCTCAGTGACCCCTCCACATCTGGATTTGGGCTCTCCATGTCCACATCTGGAATTTCAGGCAGGTTTAGGGGACTTTTGGGTGGGTTTGGGGACCCAATACCTGGTTCTGAGGGTCCTTTCCCCTCCACATCTGGATCAGGGGGCAGGAACAGCTGGGTGGCCACATCCAAGTCCTCCTCCCCCTCCACATCTGGATCTGGGGTCTCCACCCTCACAATGGGAATTTTGGGGTCATTTGAAGCCATTTTGGATTGTTTTGGACCCAGAACATCTGGATTTAGGCCGTCCTCCACACCTGGATGTGGGGGCAGGAACAGCTGTGTGGCCACATCTGGATCCAGAGAAGGCAGCCCCTCCACATCTGGAATTCTGGGGTCCTTCGAGGCCATTTTGGCACTTTCTGGGCTCCCAACATCTGGAGAAGGCAGGAACAGCTGGGTGGCCACATCTGGATCTGACTCCTGTTCTTCCTCATCTGGATCTGGGGTTTCCTCCTCCACATCTGGAATTTTGGGAGGGTTCTGGGTCATTTTGGGTCCTTTTGGGCTCCCAACATCAGGAGAGGGCAGGAACAGCTGGGTGGCCACATTTGGATCTGACTCCTCTTCCTCCTCCACATCTGGAATTTCCGGTGGCTTCTGGGTCATTTTGAGTCGTTCTGGGCTCCCAACATCTGGGTCCACCTCGGCCTCCCCCACATCTGGATTTGGGGGCAGGAACAGCTGAGTGGCCACATCTGGATCCCACTCTTCCTCCTCTCCCTCCGCATCTGGCGTCTCGGCCACAGTTTGGGTCCCTTGGAGCCGCCCAACATCTGGAGTTCCAGGCACATTTTGGGTAATCTTCTGTCTTTTTGAGGGCTGAACATCTGGATCAGCTTCATCCTCTCCCACATCTCGGCCACTCTCCCCCACCAAGGCTCCACATCTGGATTCAGAGCCTCCAACAGCTAGACTTGAGGCCAGTGTGGGCACATCTGGACTTTCGGGCACATTTTGGGTAATTTTTAGTCTTTTTGAGGGCTGAACATCTGGACCTGTCTCATCCTCCTCCACATCTGTCTTGCTGCCCACCAGCAGTGTCCCACACCCAATTTTTATGCCTGAAACATCTGGATTTGGCATTTTCAGCCTCACATCTGGAGTTTCAGGCACGTTTGGGGCTGGTTTCAATCTTTTTAAGGATCCAACATCTGGATTTGCCTCCTCTTCCACATCTGTGTCGCTGTCATCCAGCAGCGCCCCATGATCCCTCTGTGACCTCTTCACAGCTGGATTTGGGGGCTGTGGGGGCACATCTGGAGTTTGGGGCACATTTTGAGGAATTTTCCATCCTTTTGAATGACAAACATCTGGATTCACCTCCTCCTCCTCCACATCTGTGTCACTGTCCACCAGCAGTGCCTGACACCCATTTTGGGTCATTCCAACATCTGGGCTTGGGGTCTGTGCCACCACATCTGGACTTTCAGGCGCATTTTGGGTCATGCCAAGCTTTTTTAGGGTCTCAACATCTGGACTCACCTCCTCCTCCACATCTGTGTCACTGTCCACCAGGAATGCCTGGCACCTGATTTCAGGGCCTGAAACATCTGGATTTGGGGGCTTTGCAGCCACATCTGGAGTTTCGGGGACGTTTGGGGTCGCTCTGAGCTGTTTCAGGGGCTGCACGTCTGGATCCTCCTCCACATCTGTGTCACTGTCCACCAGCAGCATCTGAGTCCTGATTGTGGGGGCTGAAACATCTGGATTTTGTGTCCCCCATCGCACAACTGGAGCTTTGGGCAAATGTTGAGTCCTTCTGAGCCTTTTTGGGGGCTGCACATCTGGATCATCCTCCACATCTGTGTCACTGTCCTCCACCAGTGTCTGATGGCCAATTTTGGGGCTTTCCACAGCTGGATTTGGGGTCGCCACCTCCACATCTGGAATTTTGTGCACATTTTGGGTCACTTTGAGCCTTTTAGGGGGCTGCACATCTGGATTCACTTCGTCTTCCACATCTGTATCACTGTCCACCAGCAGCATCCGAGAACAGAGTTCTGGGCCCGAAACATCTGGATTCAGGAGTTTTGCTACCACATCTGGAGTTTCGGACACATTTTGGGGCATTCTGAGTTGGTTTTGGGGCTGCACATCTGGATTCTCCTCCTCCCCCTCCAGATCTGTGTCGCTGTCCATCAGGATTCTCCAGTGTCCAATTTTGGGCGCCCTCACAGCTGGACTTGGGGTTTCCACCTCCACATCTGGAATTCCAGGCATGTTTTGGGTCACTTTAAGCCTTTTCTGGGGCTGCACAACTCGATCCTCGTCCACATCTGTGTCACTGTCCACCAGCTCCATCCTGTGTCGTATTTTTGGGCCTGAAACATCTGGATTTGGGGTCTTTCCTGCAACATCTGGAGTTTCTGGGACATTCTGGGTAATTTTCAGCCGTTCTGAGGGTTCCACTTCTGGATCAGCCTCCTCCTGCTCCACATCCGTGTCACTCTCCACCAGCAGGGTGCCATGCCCGCTTTTAAGCAATGGAACATCTGGATTAGGGGTTTTTAGCCTCACATCTGGAGTTTCAGGCACATTTTGGGTAATTTTAAGCCATTTTTGTGGCCCAACATCTGGGTTTGGCCCCTCCTCCTCCACATCTGTGTCACTGTCCACCTGCAGTGTCCGGTGCCCATTTCTGGCCCATAGCACATCTGGATTTGATGTTTCTGCTGCCACATCTGGAGCCTCTGAGGTGTTTTGGCCCACTTTGGGCATTTTCAGGTCCCCAACATCTGGATCTGGCCCCTCCCCAATCACATCTGGGGCATTTTGGGAGTAGGGAAGGTGTTTTTGGGGGCCCTCAACATCTGGGGGCACAGCTGGATCCTCCAGGGCACTGCAAAGGGGGATTGGGGGGGGCTTAGGAGTTTGGAACCTCCAAAATCCCCCAAGGATCCCAAAAATAACCCAAAAAGCCCCAAAGCCCCTTTCAGAACTACACAAGCTGCCCCAAAACCCTCCAGAAAATGCCCCAAATACCCCAAAAAACCCCACAGGGACCCCCAAATTGCCCCAAGGACCCCAAATCCTCCCCCCCCCGGAACCCCCAAAATGTCCCAAAACAACCCCAAACTGTTCCAGGGACTCCCCCCAGAACTCACACTCTCCCCCAAAATCCCCCTAAACTGCCCCAAGACCATCCCAAACACCTCCAGATTCTCCAAGTAACCCCCCAAAATCACCCAGTGACCCCCAAGCTGCCCCCAAAGGACCCAAATCACCCCAGAAGCCCCCAAAGCCCTGCCTGGGACCTCCCAAACTGCCCCAAAAAGACTCAAACCCAGGGACCCCCAAAATGTCCCAGGGACCCCCCAAGCTGCACCCAAATGACCCAAAAATCCCCCCAGGGACCTCCAAGCCTAGATTCCATTACAGAATCCACAACACACCTCAGGGAGCCCAAATTCCCTCATCAAATGCCCAGCTCCTCTCATGGAACCCCCAACGCACCTCAGGAACCCCAAATTCTCTCACAGAACCACCAACCCCTACCACGGACCCAGATTTCCCTCAGGAAACCCAAACGTCTCTCGGGAACCCCAAATTCCCTCACAGAAACCCCAACTCACATCAGGGGCGCCCCAAACTCCGCTCAGGACCCTTCAACCCCCTCAGAGAGCCCAAAGTTCCCTCAGGAACCCTGAATTCCCTCACGGAAGCCCCAGCTCCCCTCATAGACCCCAAACCTCCCTCAGACACATCCAACCTCCCTCAGGGATCCCCAAATTCCATCATCAAGTCTCAACTCCCCTCACAAACCCCAAAAATTCTCTCCGGAACCCCAAATTGCCAAGCCAAGCCGACAAACTTCCCTTGGAGACCCCAAACTTTCCTCAGAAACCTGAAATCCCCGTCAGAGACCCCCCCCCCAATCTCCCTCAGGGACTCCCCAAAACTGCCCCCGACGCCCTCAGTCCTCACCAAGGACCGCTCCAATCCCCGCTACCACCTCCAAATCCCTCCAGGTTATTCCAGAACCCCTCCGGACACCAAATCACTTCCAAACTCCCCCAAAATTCCCTCAGGGACCCCAAAAGCGGCCCCGGCTCCCCTTCCCCCCCCGCTCACCCCTCCCGCGCCTTCACCGTCGGGCCCCGCCCCCCGGGCTCCCATTGGCCGCTCTCTCCGCGCGCCAACGCCCATCCGCAGTTTCCATTGGCTGTCGTGCGTGTCGATCATCAATAGATCAGAGGGACGGGGCGGGGTGGTCCTCCGAGAGCGCCGGAGCGCCCGTGGGAGGAGCTTAAGAGAAGTTTAGACCAATTGAAGCGCAGAAAGCTGGATTGACAACGCAATTAACCAATAGAAGAATGGAAAGCGGGCGGTGCCGACCAATGGGCGCCCCGACTTTGTCCTATATGAGCGCGCGCGGGGCCGCGGCTGCCGCCATTTTCACCGCCGTCGCGCTCGGGCCTTCGCTCCGCGCTTAAAGGGGCCGCGCCGCCTCTTTACGTTTTTTTATTCAGTTTTCCGAGCGCCTCCGCGCCGTCCGGGTGGGCCCGAGCCCCCCCCGCCAGACTCCACCGCCGCCATGAGGGAGATCGTCCACATCCAGGCGGGCCAATGCGGCAACCAGATCGGCGCCAAGGTGAGCTTGGCGGGCCCCGCCTTCATCCCCCGCCGCGGCGGCGTTGCCCCTTTAAGAGCCCCCCCATCCCCCGCGCGCCAAGACAAAGGGTGACCCAAACCAGGGCGATTTTAGCCCAAAATCGGCGTTTTACCCCCACAGAAGCGGCTGGGAGGGAAGGGGGATTTGCTGAATGGGGCGGGTTTGGGGTTAAAATCGGGAGGTTCTGTCGCTAAATGAGGATTTTCGGTGGCTGAAGGCCCCCCCCCGCACGCGGCCGCAAAATGGCGGCTGAGGGCGGCGGCCCCGAACCGCGGCGAATTCGCCTCCAAAATCGCCTTTTTGGGGGGTGTTTAAAGAAAATATTACTATTTTATCTTAGTTTAAATGGCTGTTTTAAAGATTTGGCCGTGAATGGCGCTTTTTGCCCGTAATCTGGGCAGGGGTTCTGGCTGAGGATGGGCGGGGAAGGCGCCAAAATGGCGGCGAGGAGCCCCGAAATTAAAGGATTTAACCTCGAAATGAGGTTTTTTACAATAATATATCTATAATTAAATTTAAAACGTGATTTGTTTTGTTTTTATATTACCATACATTAAATGCTGCTTTTTTAGTCTGAAATCGGTTGTTTTCACCCCATAACTAGGTATTTTCGCCCCTAAAATCGGCTATTTTCACTGCAAAACCATCTAATTTAACCTCAAAAATGTGGATTTTGTGCCACAAAATTAGGATTTTTTTTACCCCCAAACGGGGCGTGACGCCCGGAGGGGTCAGACCCGAAAATGGGAGGATTTTTTTCTCTCCCAAAAAAGCGGCTTAATATCCACAATAAAGATTTTATTCCCTAAATAAGAGGTGGTTTACTAATTTTTTTCCAAAATGGGAGTGTTTTATCCGAAAAATCAGGATTTTTAAGCTTTCAGACTGCGGGATTTTATGACAAAAGCGGGTTTTTCTGATTCCTTAAATGTAAATTTAAGGTCTCGAAATCGCAATATTAATCTCCAAAATTGATGGGTTTTTTACTTTGAATCAGCTTTTTTAACTGAAATGCCTTTCTTACGTCTAAATATGGATGACTTCATTATCAAAGAAATATATTTTAGTTCTCAAAATGTTAATGTTTTGGATTTAAGGGATCTTTTTCATTAATGAAAGGTTTTTTTGCTGCTAAAATGCAGCTTTTTGGCCCCAAAACATTTTTTTTCCCAGCCCCAAGATGGAGATTCAGAGCTCCAGCTCAGCATCTTTGTTTTGCAAAACAACATTTCCGTCCAAAATCTTGGATCTATCCCCAAAACGTGGAGTTTGGAGGAGAAAAAGGACTGGATTTATTTTCCAGAAGTAGAAATTAGGGTTAAAATCGGGATTTTCTGCAGATCGGAGGGAGCTCGCAGCCCCAAAATGGAGGTTTCCAGCCCCAAAATGGAGGGTCGGGGGAAGAATCGCAGCTTTGTGTTTCCAAATCCGCTTTTTTCTAGCCTCAAAATCACCGTTTTTCTCCAAAATTAACGGGGTTTATTTAAATTTTTCTCTCTTTTTTTTTTTTTTTTTCTTCCCACAAACTGGTGATTTTTGCCCAAAAAAGCGTTGTTTTGGGCCTCGGAATTTGCAATTTTTCAGACCCAATTGTCATTTTTACTGCTTCAAAAATACCTTTTTCCCTCTGAATATCCACTTCACCCACAAAACGACCTCCTTTAACCCTATAGTTCTTAGATTTTTTCTTTTTTAAATGTTACTTTTTGTCGCAAAATCGCCCTTTTCAGCCCCAACCCCCTCTCTTTGTGTCTCCAGACCGCATTTCCTGCCCCCGAAATGAACATTTCCATTTCCTGCCCCACACTGAAATCTTTGTTCTCCAAAACCTTTCAAATTGGAGTTTTTAACACTAAAAAGCGATTTTTTTTTTTTAGCTTAGGGAAAGAGGTTTTGAACCCAAATTGCGATTTTGAGGCCCAAAATAGGTTTTTACTGTACAGAAAATACTGGTATTTACCAGGTCAAATTACTTTCAAAAATTGTGTTTTAGCCCCAAATCCACTTTTTTTACCCCAAAATTCACATTTTTTGCCTTTAGATATCCTTTTCTCCCCATAATCCATGTTCCTGTCACTAAACACTTAATTCTGCACCAAACTCACATTTTCTCTCAAAAAACATAATTTTTAATCCACTGTTTCCCAAGGCCCCAAAATGCAGGGTTTATTACTCTGAAATGCTGTTTATTCAAATTTGAACTTTTAAACTCATTTTCTTTGTCATTTGCCCAAAATCTCCATTTTTATCCAAAATGAACTTTTTTTGCAGTTATTTCTTTCCTACATTCCCCTAAACTGCCCTTTTTTAACCTATTTGTCCCATCAGCCCCAAAATCCCTATTTTTTTAATCTATTTTTGCTCACAACCCCCTAAAAACGCCAGATTTTAACCACTTCCTTTTTTCATCTCCAAAATTACAATTTTAAAGCCTGTTTTTTTTTTACATCACATTGCTGGGTTTTAATCCCTGTTTCACTCTCACCTCCAAAATTATTTTTAAGCCCTTTTTTCTTCTATTACCCAAAATTTTGGGGTTTTAAATACATTTTTCCCTCATGATCACCAAACCACCATTTTTGTCTCAAATAACCATTTTATACCTATTTTTTTGAATTAACAATTTCAAAATTAAAGGCTTTAACCCCAAATAAATATTGTAATGCCATTCTGTTCTCCAAAGCCCCAAAATCCCCTTTTTTTTTTTTCATTTCTCATTTTTAACCCCAAAATCACCTTTTTTCACTTCATTTTCCCCTCATGCTGCATCGCCCCCCGGCCCATTTTAACCCCAAACCCCCACATTGGTGGAATCTCAACTTCAAATACAAAACTTGGAGCCCCCAGCGCCGACTTTGGGTGTAAAAATCCTGATTTTGGGTGATGAAAAAGCCGATGTGGGGTGCAGGGAGCCAATTTTGGAGGGGTTGGTTTGAATTTGAGCGATTGCCGCCATTTTCCCCGTTCCCGCCCTTTTGGGGAGCGGGACCGCGCTGCCCTGGCCACGCCCCTCCCTCACAGAGCCCCGCCTGCTCCCCTTCCCCGCGCCTCCAAACCACAGAAAAATCTTTAAAATCGCTTTTTTACCCTCAAAAACGGTCGTGGAGTGGCTGTGTGTTGTAGCCACATCCTGTTAGGACCTGAGCACACCCTAAACTTCTTTTGAAAGCCCCCGAAATCCCCATTTTTCACCCCAGAAAAAGGTCCTGTGGGGGAGGTCTTGTGGATCCTGCCTATCGCTTGGGGCTACACCCCAAATTCCTTTAAATTCCTAAATCCTTCATTTTTTCCCCAAAAACACTGCCGTGGCGCAGTGGGTGATGCTGGATTTACATCCCATTCTTTCTATAAGATCCCAACATCCCCTTTTTTGCACCCAAAATAAATCTTGGGTTTAGCAGAGTGGGCGTAGCCCCTCTCCTCCACAAGCTCTGCTCCTCTATCCCAGACTATGCCATCAATTTTCCTTTAAATCCCAATTTTTTTTTCCTTAAAATCCAGATTTTTTGATACTTCTCAACTGCTCTTTTGTATCTTAAAACCCAAATTTCCTTTTTTAAAATTTCTGAATTTTTTTATCTCCAAATGCCCATTTTCTCCCCCAAAATGGGGTCCCCGGTGTAGCAAAGTGAGTGTGGCCCAGCTGCCTTCAGCCCTCCTTAAGCTCAACCACTTTTAGCCCTCAACTCCCATTTCTCACCTTAAAATTCTGAATTTTTTTTTTTTTAATTTCTAATTTTTTCCCCAGAATTGAGTCTGGGTGGGCCGGGCCCACCTGACCATACCCCTCTTTATGTCCTGCCCCTTTTAACCCTGACCACACCCCCAAACGCCCATTTCCTACCCTAATATACCCATTTCCCCTCCTAAAATTACAATTTTTTTCTTCTCCAAATCCTTATGTTTCTCCTAACTTGGGTTCCATTTGTCACAAAGAGGGCGTGGCCCAGCTGATCTCACTCCTCCACCAGCCCCACCCCTTTTAACCCCCTGACCTCGCCCCCAAGCCCCCCTTTTCCTCTCTAAAATCCTCATTTTTCCTCCCATAATCTCTGGGGTTTTTTGCCCCAAAATTCCTGTTTTTTGCCCCACATCTGCTCCTGGGCTGTCCCTGAGCCGTCCCCAAGCTGTCCCCTTGTCCCCACAGTTCTGGGAGGTGATCAGTGACGAGCACGGCATCGACCCCACGGGCACCTACCATGGGGACAGTGACCTGCAGCTGGACCGCATCAGCGTCTACTACAACGAGGCCACAGGTGGGGACACCTGGGGACAGCTGGTGGCACTTGGGGACAGCCGCCACACCCCCCCCCCCCCCCCCCCCCCGGGGCTCCTCTGCCCTTCCCCCCTTCATTGTGTCACTCAGTGTGGGTGGCACTTGGTGGCATTTGTCTTCTCCCCGGTGCCACTTGTCCCCCTGTCACCCCCCTGTGTCACATTCCTTTGTTTGTCACTTTCCTCTGCTGTCACTTTGCCGCTTCCAGTGTCACTTCCTCACCCCCACGTTGCCACTCCTTGCTTTGTCACCCTCCTGTGTCACCCTGTCCCCAATGTCTCCCCCCTCCCCCAATGTCACTTTCCTGTGTGTTACCACTTTGTCATCCCTATGTCACTGTGTCCCCATGCTTTTCCCTTAGTGTCACCTTTGTCCTGCTGTCACTTCCCAGTGTCACTTGGTCCTTTTCCATGCCCTGTGTCATCTCATTTCTTGTGTCCCTGAGTGCCATTCCCTTCTTTGTCATGCCAGTGGGGTCACCTTGTCCTGCCACCTCCCAGTGTCACCCCCAGTCCCATCACTGCTCAGTGTCACTTGTCCATTGTCACATCGCAATGTTTTTTGTCCCCTATCACCTTCAATTCTGGGGATCCCCTGGTGTCCATTGCCACCTCCTGTGTCACCCTGTGACTCCCCTGGTGTCATTGCATCCTGTCCCTTCCCAGTGTCACCCTGTTCTCTGTCACCCACCGTCACCCTTCTTTGTGACCCACATCTTGTCCCCAACGTACCTCCAGTGTCACCTGTCCATTGTCACCCCCCCATGTCACCTTGTCCCTGATATCCCTCCAGTGTTACCTGTCCTTTGTCACCTGTGTGTACCACCGTGTCCCCTTTGTCATCCCCCCCCCGCCCCCCCCCCCCCCCGCGGCTGTGTCACCTGTCTATTGTCATTTGTCTCCTTCCTGTCCCCATGTCCTGTTTTGGGTTGCTCTGGGGGAGTTTTTGGGGTGGCTTTGGGGAATTTGGGGGGAATTTGACGCTTCTGGGGTTATTTTGGTGTTGGCTTGGGATGATTTTGGGGTGATTTTGAGAGGGTTTGGAATTAATTTGTGGGTTTTGGGATTGAATTTGGGAGATTTTGGGGCTGTTTTTGGGGTGAATTTGGGAGTTTTGGAAGTCCTTTAGGGTTGAGTTTTAGGGAGGTCTGGGTTGTTTTTAGGTCATTGGGGTGTTCTGGGGCAATTTTGGATACTTGTAGGTGATTTTGAATATTTTAGACTTGGTCCAAAGTGGCTTTGAGGTGATTTTAGATGGTTTGGGAATGATTTTAAACATTTTGGAGTAATTTTGGGGGTTTTGGGGTTCATTTTGAGTGGATTTAGAGCCATTTTTGGGGTGATTTTTCCTGGCTTTGGGGTGAATTTGGGTGGTTTGGAGTTGATTCCAGGAGATCTTGGGCAATTTTGGGATTGTTTGGGTGTGGTTATGGGGGTTTGGTAGTGAACTTAGATGAATTTGGGATGGTTTTGAGGTGATTCCAGTTACTTATGGCAAAATTATGGGTGGTTTGGGAGTGATTTTGGCTCTTTGGGGTGAGTTTTGGTGTCATGTAAGGTGGTTTTGGGTAATTTGGAACATTTGGGGGTGGTTTGGGGGTGACTTTGGGTGTTTTGCTCTGTTACATGGGGTGGTTTGGGACATTTTAGGAGTGATTCTGGCATTTTCTGGAGCAATTTTTTTGTATTTCTGGGTTAACTGAGCGTTTTGGGGACAATTCTGGGTGGGTTTGGGGTGATTTTGGTGGTTTTGAGATAATTCTGGGTGGATATGGGTTGGTTTTGGGGTATTTCCTGGTGGTTTGGGGGGTTTTGGGGTGGTTTTGAGTAGTACTGGATTGTTTTGGGCTATTTCCAGGTGATTTGGTGTAATTCCAGGTGTTCATGGGGTGATTTGGGTGTATATAGGGTGATTCTGGTGGTTTCATGTTCAGTTGTCTAGGATTTGGTCACTCCCCAGGGAGTAAATCCTTGCCCAGGGCTGTGCTGGTGGTTTTGGGGTGAATTTTTTGGGTTTTGGTGACGTTTTTGCTGTCCCCAGGGGGTAAATACGTGCCCAGGGCCATCCTGGTGGATCTGGAGCCTGGCACGATGGACTCTGTGCGCTCCGGCCCCTTCGGGCAGATCTTCCGGCCTGACAACTTTGTCTTTGGTGAGTGACACACTTGGGACATCTGGGGACACATCTGGGACACCTTGGGCATGCTGGGGGACAATGGGACACGCTTGGGGACACCTGGGGGACACCTTGGACATGCTTGGGGACAGCTGGGACACCTGGGGGCACATCTGGGGGACATTGGGGTACACCTGTGGCATACCTGGGCCACCTGGGGATATTGGGATACACCTGGGACACACCTGGAGGTTCCTGGGGACATCAGGAAACACCTGCAGGCACACTCAGGGACATTTGGGATACACCTGGGACACCTTGGGCATGCTTGGGGACATCTGGGACACACCTGGGGACATTGGGGGGCTCCTGGGGACATTAAAACACACTTGGGACACACCTGGGAGCTCCTGAGGGACACCTGGGGATGCTCAAGACATCAGGGGTGTCTTGGCACATGACAAGCACAGCTGCACACACCTGGGGACATTTTTGGACATGCCTGGGAGTCTTGGGGACATCTGAAGGCTCCTGAGGGCATCTTGGGCACACCTGGGGGTTGCTGAAGGACATTAGGGATATCTCTGGGTATTTGAGGAACACCTGGGGATTCTCAAGGGACATTTCGGGACACATTTGGGGACACACAGGGATATTTGGGACCACTGGGGACATGTGGGAGCACACCTGGGGCGTATCTGGTACAGCAGGGGTGGCCTCAAGGGGTGGCAGGGCCCCAAAGGGGGGAGATCAAGGTCTCCAGGTGTCCCAAGGCTGGGGTAGGAGGTCCCAAGTGTAGCATGAAGGTCCCCAAAGTGAGGTTAAGGTTCCCATGTGTCCCCCCAAAGTGGGTTTGAAAGTGTTCTTAAGTCCTCAAGTGTTCTTAAGGGTGAAGGTCTGAAAGAGAAGGTTGAGGATCACAAGTGTCCCCAAGGTGGAGTTAAAGGTCCCCACAGGTAGGATCAAGGTCCCTGAGGGTCCCCAAATTGGGGCTGAACATCCCCAAAGGGTGGAGTTGAAGGTCCCTGAGGGTCCCCACAGGTGGGATCGAGGTCCCTTAAAGAGTGATGTGAAGGTCCTCAAAGAGGGGACAGAAGTGTTTGAGGTCCCCAAGAGTGGGAGGAAGGACCCAAGGTGCTGAAGAGTTTCCATAGGTTCTCAAAAATGGTTTGAGGGTCCCCAAAGTCTTCAGCATTAATCTGAAGGTTTCCAAATGTGATTAAAGATTCTTCAGTGTTCCCAAAGGTGTTTTGAGGGTCCCTGAAGTCAGCTTGAAGACCACAACCCAACTTGTCCTTCTCTGCGTCTAGCCAAGGGTCACCACAGGGAGGGGCTGAGCTGGGGGGGATCAGGGGTCCTCAGAGGTGTCTCAAAGGTCCCCAGAGATGGTTTTGAAGGTCCCCAAGGTTACTTGAACATTCTCAAGATGGAAATGGATGTGCTTGTCATCCCCAAAGAGGATTCAAGGGTCGTCAAGGTCATCAAGGTTGGGTTGAGAGTCCCTAAAAATGGTTTGAAGCTACCTAAGGTCCCCAAAGGTGCTCAGAGGGCCTCCAGGTTTGAGGGTCTTAATAAAGATCCTCAAAGCTGGTCCAAAGTTCCTCAAAGGAGATTTTGAGGCTCCCCAAGGTGGTTTTGAGGTTCTTGAAGTCCCTAAAGATGGTTTAAAGGTCTCCAAACGTGGTGTAAAGGTTCTCAAAAGTGGTTTGAAGGTTCTCCAAGGTGGTTTGAAGACCCCAACCCAACCCTTCCTCCCCTTTTCCAGGCCAAAGCGGTGCTGGCAACAACTGGGCCAAGGGTCACTACACGGAGGGCGCCGAGCTGGTGGACTCGGTGCTGGACGTGGTGCGCAAGGAGGCCGAGAGCTGTGACTGCCTGCAGGGCTTCCAGCTGACCCACTCGCTGGGCGGGGGCACCGGCTCGGGCATGGGCACGCTGCTCATCTCCAAGATCCGCGAGGAGTACCCCGACCGCATCATGAACACCTTCAGCGTGGTACCGTCCCCCAAGGTGTCGGACACGGTGGTGGAGCCCTACAACGCCACGCTGTCCGTGCACCAGCTGGTGGAGAACACGGACGAGACCTACTGCATCGACAACGAGGCGCTCTACGACATCTGCTTCCGCACCCTCAAGCTGACCACGCCCACCTACGGCGACCTCAACCACCTGGTGTCGGCCACCATGAGCGGCGTCACCACCTGCCTGCGCTTCCCCGGCCAGCTCAACGCCGACCTGCGCAAGCTGGCCGTCAACATGGTGCCCTTCCCGCGGCTGCACTTCTTCATGCCCGGCTTCGCGCCGCTGACCTCGCGGGGCAGCCAGCAGTACCGCGCCCTCACCGTGCCCGAGCTCACCCAGCAGGTCTTCGACGCCAAGAACATGATGGCCGCCTGCGACCCGCGGCACGGCCGCTACCTCACCGTGGCCGCCGTCTTCCGCGGGCGCATGTCCATGAAGGAGGTGGACGAGCAGATGCTGAACGTGCAGAACAAGAACAGCTCCTACTTTGTGGAGTGGATCCCCAACAACGTGAAGACGGCCGTGTGCGACATCCCGCCGCGCGGCCTCAAGATGGCCGTCACCTTCATCGGCAACAGCACGGCCATCCAGGAGCTCTTCAAGCGCATCTCGGAGCAGTTCACGGCCATGTTCCGGCGCAAGGCCTTCCTGCACTGGTACACGGGCGAGGGCATGGACGAGATGGAGTTCACCGAGGCCGAGAGCAACATGAACGACCTCGTGTCCGAGTACCAGCAGTACCAGGACGCCACGGCCGAGGAGGAGGAGGATTTCGGCGAGGAGGCCGAAGAAGAGGCCTGAGGGGTTTCACCAGAGGTCCCAATCCTTGGCAGTGTTGCTCCTCCCTTTCCCGGTGTGTTGTCCCAGAGAGGCGTCAACCGGTGGGCGGCGCCTTCGGTGTCATCGTCATTGTCCTTCATCATCGTCAGTGTTGGCCTTGGCCATCGGCGGCGGCAGCAGCGGAGTCCCCACCCCACCTTCAGCGTTGTCCTCATGGTCTTCAACCTTCATCATCATCATCCTGGAAGAGTCCCCAGCCTTCAGCGTTGTCCTCACGGTCCCCAGGCTTCATCATTGTCATCCATAAAGAGTCCCCAACTTTCATCATCATCGTCAATGACTTCTTGATCTTTGCCATCCTTGAAGAGTCTCCAGTAATTTTTATCAGCATTGAAGAGTTCCCAACCTTCATCATCCTCATCTTTGAAGAGTCCCCAGCCTTCAGCGTTGTCCTCACAGTCCCCAGCCTTCATCATGGTCATTCTTGAAGAGCCTCCAGTCTTCATCATCATTGAAGAGTCTCCAATCCTGATCATGGTCAGAGCTTCCAAGTTCCATCATCCTCGAAGAGTCCCCAGAGTTCATATCCTACTCACAGAGCCCCCAAGAGCTCCTGGCCTTCATCGTGGTCCTTGCAGAGTCTTTGATCTTCATCATCCTCAGCCCTTGGCCTTCATTGGGGCTGGTCAGTTGGCCTTGACCTTCATCATAATCTCCTTCATCATGGAAGAGCCTCCAAGAGTTTTTGACCTTCATTCTCATCATGGAACAGTTGCTGACCTTCATCAGGGTTGGTCACTTGGCCTTGACCACCATCATGCTTATCATGGAAGATCCTCCAAGAGCTCTTGGCCTTCAGCCTCATCCTGGAAGAGTTGCTGATCTTCATCATCATCACCTCCGCCCTTCCCCGCTGCCACCACGGCCTCCTGTCCCCTCCCCCGCCCCACTCTGGCTCCACTTTCCCAATATTTTTGTAATTTTTCCTAAGTTTTGAATGTTTTTCCCATTTTTTTGTAATTTTTCCTCTTTTTTTGGTTCATTTCCCTCCTCTCATTTAAGTCTCTCCGCATTCTTGATCATTTTCAAACAATTTTCCTCGTTTTTGGTCAGTTTCCTCAATTTTTAGTCTTTTTTTCTACTTTCCCAATTTTTGCTCTTTTTTCCCATTTTTGCTCACTCTCAGCCCAATTCCATTCCTTTTTCCCAACTTAGGGGTCCTTTCTTCCAATTTTTTGTTGATATTTCCCTATTTTTGCTCAGTCAGTTTTTGACCCATTTTTCTCCATTTTGGGTTCATATTCCTCAATTTTTGTTCATTTTTTTTCTCAATTTTTGTTCATTTTTCCCCATTTTTTGTCAGTTTCTCCCCATTTTTTGTTTTTCTCCATTTTTCTCCATTTTTCCCATTTCCCCTCAGTTTCTCCCTGATTCCGTCGCCGTTCCCGGTGTCCGGTCGCTGTCTCCCATTTTTGGATGTTTTTGTTTTTTCCCGTTTCTTTTGTTTTTCATATTGAAAAGTCGCCCCCGGGTCCGGAATAAACTCGGGATGGAAAAGCCACCATGGATGTCACCTCCTGTGTCACATCCTGTGTCACCTGCAGGGTCCTGGCGTCACTTTGAGGTCACTTGGGGGGTCTCTGTGTCCCCTCCTGGGGGTCCCCAGTGTCACCTGAGGGTCCTAGGGTCACATGGAGGGTCTCACTGTCACTTTGGGGTCACCTGCATGTCCCCATGTCCCTCCTGGAGGTCCCTGTGTCACTTCAGGGTCACCTACTGTCACCTGGAAGGTCTCATTGTCACTTTGGGAGTCCCCTGGGGTCACTGGGAGGGGTCTTGGTGTCACCTCTGGGTCACATGGGAGGTCCTGAGGTCACTTAAGAGTCACCTGGGGGGTTCCAGTGTCACTTCAGGCTCACCTGGGGTTCCCTATGTCCATCTTGGGGGTCCTTGTGTCGCTTTGAGGGTGTCACTGTCACCAGGGGGTCCCTGTGTTCATCTTGGGGGTCCCTGTGTCACCTTGAGGATCTCACTGTCACTGGGGTGTCCCCATGTCCTCAGCTGAGGGTCCCCATTGTCACCTCTGTCACCTGGAGGTCCCAGTGTCACCTTGGGGTCATCTGGAGAGTCCCAGAGTCACTTTGAGATTTCCTGGGGTCATTTTAGGGTCCCCATGTCCCCACCTGAAGGTCCCCAATGTCACCTGCATCCCTCTTCAGGGTCCCCATTGTCAGCTGGGGTCACTCTGAGAGGTCCCTGTGTCACTTGAGGGTCCCCGATGTCACCTGTCCCCTCCTCTCCCCACAGTGCCCACAGGGTGTCCATTTGTCAGTGGTGGCAACATGAGAATGTCACTGGTTGGGGACATTCAGGTGGCACCAGGGGTGGTGGCACTTGGGAACACCTTTGGGACAAGGGACAAGGTGGGCACTTAAAGGGAATGGGGACATGAAGGGGGTGGCAGCACTTTGGGGACATGGGGACATGATGGTGTTCAAGGGTGGCACTTTGGGGATATGCAAGGGGTGGTGGCATTTGGAGACAAGGTGACATTGGGAGGATTGTGGCACCTTGGGGACACATTTGGGACATGACGAAAGGGAGGATGGTGGTACATGAGTGACGCTTTGGGGGCACTGCAGCGGTGGTAGCACTTAAAAGACACAGGACACTGCTGTGGTGGCACCTTGGGGACACTTTATTGCATAGTGACACTGGGGGTACTGGCAATTTCGGGGCACGGCAGTGGTGGCACTCTAGGGACACAGGACATAGGGGTGGTGGCACTGTGGGGACACTTAGAGAACGTGCGGACATTCAGGGGTGGCACTTGTGGGACACCACAGGGGGTGGTGGCACCTTGGGGACATTTCAGGGACATGATGACATTTGGGCATGGCACTTAAGGGACAAAGTGACACCGGAGGGTGGTGGCACTTCTGGGACAGCTAGGAGACAAGGTGGCACGTTGGGACAGTGGCACCACAGGGACACTTGGGGGACATGATGACGTTTGGGGACATGCTGACACTGCAGCAGTGGCACTTTGGGGACATGCAAGGCATGGTGGCACTCTGGGGACAAAGGGACTTGGGGGCCGGTGGCATCTTGGTGGCCTCAGGAGCCACCGGTGGCACTTTGGGAAGCAGTGGCATCAGGGGCTGGTGGCACTTGGGTGGCACTTTGGGGACACAGCGGGGTCCCAGTGGCTCTGGGGGGCTGGTGGCACTTGGGGACACATTGGTGTCACTGGGGGGTGGCAGTCAGGGACACTTTGGGGGAATTTTGAGACGTTTCAGTGGCTCCGGTGCCACCCTCGGGCTCTGTCGGGGTCACCTGAGGGGAGAAGGGGGGACAGGGGGCACCTGGGGGTGTCACCTCTTCCCAGGGGCCCCAAAATTCTTCCAAATTCACCCCAAAAATCATCTGGGACCCCCAAACCCATCCAGGACCCCACAAAATCCCCCCAAATTCACCCCAAAATCCAAATGGGACCCCCAAACCTCACCTGGGACCTCCAAAATTCCACCTGGGACCCCAAAATCCTCTCAGGGTTCCCCAGACTCACGGGGGACCTCCAAAATCCATCGGGGACCCCCCAGAATCCCCCTGGGCTCCCAGATCCCCCAAATTCACCCTAAAATCCAGCTGGGAACCCCAAAATTCACCCCAAATCTCACCTGGGACTTCTCCAAACCCCATCTGGGACTCCTTAAACCCACCCAGGATCCCCCAAAATTCCCAAATATCCATCTGGGACCCCCCCAAAATCCACTCAGAAACTCCAGGTTCCACCTAGGACCCCCTAAATCCCTCAAATTCACCCCAAATTCCAGCTGGGACTCCTTAAACCCATCCAGGATCTCCCAAAATTCCCCAATATCCATCTGGGACCCCCCAAAATCCACTCAGAGACCTCAATTTCTACCTAGGACCCCCTAAACCTCTCAAATTCACCCCAAATTCCATCTGGGACCCCCAGATTTCTTCCAGGATTCCCCAAATTCACCTGGGATCCCCAAACCCCATGCAGGACCACCCAAAATTCCCCAAATTCACCCCAAAATCATCCCAAAATTCACCTGGGCTGCTCCAAACTCCACCTGATCCCCCAAATTGACCCCCAAACCCCCTGAATCATCTGAGCTCACCTGGGGACCCCAACATCCCCCCTGGGACCCCAAATTCCCCTAAAGCTCACCTGGTACCCCAAAATTCCCCGAATTCCCCTAAAGCTCACCTGAGACCCCCCCCAAAATCCCTCAAATCCCTCCTGAGACCCCCCAAAATCCCCCAAATATTCACCTGCTACCCCCAAATCCCCGAATTCCCCTAAAGCTCACCTGGGAGCCCAAATTCCCCCCTGGCAGCCCCCAAAATCTGCCAAATACCCACCTGGGACTCCCGAAATCCCCCCTGGCACCGCCCAAATTCACCCTGGGACTCCCCAAATCCTCTCTGGGACCCCAAAATTCCTCGAATTCCCCCATCTCACCTGGGACCCCCTGGCCAGCGCCCCCACGGCCCCCGGCAGCCGCGTGACCAAGTCCAGGATTTCCGAGGGGATTTTGGCCACCCCGACGGCCCCGGAGCTGCCCACGAGCGTCACCCGGCGCGTCCCCAGCAGCGGCTGCGCCACTGCCTCGGCCACCTGCCCCAAACAGATCCCAAAATCAGCTCCAAAATCAGCTCCAAAATCAGCTCCGAACGGGATCCCAAAATCAACCCCAAAATTGTCCCCAGATTGGGCATCCCAAAATCAGCCACAAACTGGGGATCCTCAAATCAGCCCAACAGCAGGAATCCCAAAATCAGCCCCAAATCAGGGATCCCCAAAATCAGTATCAAACCAGAATCCCCAAATCAGCCCCAAACCAGGGATCCCCAAATCAGGGATTCTCAAATCAGCCCCAAACCAGAAATCCTAAAATCAGCCCCAAAATTGGCCCTGAAATCGGCCCCAAATCGGGGATCCTGAAATCAGGGATCCCAAAACAGCCCCAAACCTGGGATCCTAAAATCAGCCCCAAAATTGGCCCCAAGTCAGGGATCCCCTAATCAGCCCCAAACTGGAATCTCTAAATCCGCCCCAAATTTGGGACCCCCAAGTAAGCCCCAAAACCAGCCCCAAATCAGGGATCCCCAAATCAACCCCAAAATTGGCCACAAATTGGGGATCCCAAAATCAGTGATCCCAAAATCAGGCCCCAAATCAGGGATCCCAAAAGCAGCCCCAGATCAGCCCCAGCCCCAAATCAAGGATCCCAAAATCAGCCCCAAACCAGGAATCCTAAAATCAGCCCCAAAATGAGCCCTGAAATTTGCCCCAAATCAGGGATTCTGAAATCAGGAATCCCAAAATCAGGGATCCCAATTCAGCCCCGAAATTGGCCCCAAATCAGGGATTCCAAAATCAGGGATCCCACATGAGCCCCAAACCTGGGATCCTAAAACCAGCACCAAAATCAGCACCAAATTGGGGATCCCCACATCAGCCCCAAAATCAGCCCCAAATCAGGGATCCCCAAATCCACCCCAAAACAGAGATCCCCAAAATCAGGGATCCCAAAATCAGCAACAATCCTGGGTTCCTCAAATTCCTGTCCCCAATTCAGGTATTCCCAAAATCAATCCCAAAATCAGGGATCCCCAGGTGTCCTCAAAACATGTCCAAAGTGTCCCCAAAACACCCTCAAAATGTCCTGAGGTGTCCGCAAAATGTCCCCAAAATATCCCCAAGCATCCTTAAAGTAACATCCCCAGAACATCCCCAAAACTTCCCCACTGTCCCCAGATGTCCCCAGTGTCCCCACCTGGGGCAGCCTCTGCAGCACCAGATCCACCACAGCCGCGTCCTGGAACTGCCCAAAGGCCTCGGCCTTGGCTGCAGCCGCCGCAGCCTCAGCGCGGGCACGAGAGGCCACAGCCGCGGCACGGGCAGCGCCTGTCACCTGTGGGGACATGAAACAGGGTTGGGGACACCAAAATAGGGACAGAATCCCCAAAAACGTGATCAGGAACCTGACACGGGATTGGGAACCTAGGCACAGGCACGAGAGGCCACGGCCGCGGCACGGGCAGCGCCTGTCACCTGTGGGGACACCAATGGGGTTGGGGACATGTAAAACGGGATTGGGGACATTGGAAATGGGATTGGGAACGCAGGCATGGACATGAGAGGCCACAGCCACAGCATGGGCAGAGCCTGTCACCTGCGGGGACACCAAAATGGGATTGGGGACACCAAAATGAGACTCGGGACACCAAAATGGCATTGGGGATATGGGAAATGGGATTGGGGACATTGGAAATGGGAACCCAGGAATGGGCACAAGAGGCCGCGGCATGGGCAGTGCCTGTCACCTGCAGGGACACAACATGGGATTGGGGACACCAAAATAGACACAGAACCCCCAAAAACATGATCAGGAACCTGACATGGGATTGGGAACCCAGGCACAGGCACGAGAGGCCACAGCTGCAGCATGGGCAGCGCCTGTCACCTGCAGGACCATGAATGGGGTTGGGGACACCAAAATGAGACTGGGGATGTGGGAAATGGGACTGGAAACCCAGGCACGGGCACGAGACGCCATGGCACAGGCAGCGCCCATCACCTGCGGGGACACAAAATGGGGTTGGGGACACTAAAATGGGATCTGGGGACATGGACACAGGGTTGGGGACATCAGAAATGACACTGGGGACATGGGAAATGGGACTGGGAACCCAAAACGGCATTGGGACCTCAAGCATGGGCATGAGAGGGCACGGCCATGGCACGGGCAGTGCCCGTCAGCTGTGGGGACATAACATGGGACTGGAGACACCAAAATGGGACTGGGGATTTTGGAAATGGGATTAAGGACATTGACACGGGACTGGGGACACGAAATGGGGACAGAACCCCCCAAAATGGGATCAGAGACACAACACAGGATTAGAGACATCAAAATGGGTTTGGGGACATGGGAAATGGGATTAGGGACACCAAAATGGGATTGGGAGCCCAGGCATGGGCATGAGAGGCCACAGCTGCAGCACAAGCAGCACCTGTCACCTGTGGGGACATGGACATGGGATTGGGGACATGGGAAATGGGACTGGGGACATGGGAAATGGGATTGAGAACCCAGGCATGGGTATGAGAGGTCATGGCTGCGGCCCGTCACCTGCAGGGACACTAGTAGGGGTTGGGGACACCAAAATGGGACTGGGGACATGGATACAGGGTTGAGGACATCAGAAATGGGATTGGGGACATGGACACAGGACTGGAAACTCAGAGGCATGAGAGGCCATGGCCACAGCACAGGCAGCACCCGTCACCTGCAGGGACACAATAGGGGACTGGGACATTGGAAATGGGATTGAGGACACCAACACGAGACTGGGGACACAAAATGGGGACAGAACCCCCAAAAATGGGATCAGGGACACAACACAGGATTAGGGACACCAAAATGGGATTGGGGACATTGGAAATGGGATTGGGAAACCCGACACGAGCATGAGAGACGACAGCCGCGGCGCAGATACCACCTGTCACCTGCAGGGACACCAACATGGGATTGGGGACACCAAAATGGGACTGGGGATGTTGGAAATGGGATTGGGATCATGGGAAATGGGATTGGGAACATGGGAATGGGCACGAGAGGCCACGCCATGGCATGGGCAGCACCTGACACCTGCAGGGACACCAAAATGGGATTGCAGACACCAAAATGGGACTGGGGACATGAACATGGGGTTGGGGACATGGGAAATGGGATTGGGAACCCAAAAAGGATTGGGAACCCAGGCATGGACATGAGAGGCCACAGCTGTGGCATGGGCAGCGCCCATCACCTGCGGGGACACAACATGGGATTGGGGACATTGGAAATGGGATTTGGGACAAGGACACAGGACTGGGGACACGAAATGGGGACAAAACCCCCCAAAACGGAATCAGGGACACAACATGGGATTGGGGACACCAAAATGGGTTTGGGGACATGGGAAATGAGATTGGGGACATGGGAAATGGGATTGGAGACATGGACATGAGGATGGGGATGTCAGAAATGGGATTAGGAACCCAAAACGGGATTGGGAACCCAGGCATGGGCAAGAGAGGCCACGGCACAGACAGCACCCGTCACCTGTGGGGACATGAAACAGGGTTGGGGACACCAAAATAGGATTGGAGACATGGGAAGTGGGACTGGGAACCCAAAGTGGGATTGGGAACCCAGACATGGATATGAGAGGCCATGGCGTGGGCAGTGCCCATCACCTGTGGGGACATGAATGGGGTTGGGGACACCAAAATGGGACTGGGGACATAGACATGGGGTCAGAGAGCTCAGAAATGGGGCTGGGAACCCAAAATCAGGATCGGGGACCCGAAATGGCATTGGGGAAATCGGAAATGGGATTGGGGATATGAAACGGGACTGGGGACATTGGAAATGGGATCAGGGACCCAAAGAGGATCACGGTCATCGACATGGGATCGAGGACCCAGAATAGAGACAGAACCCCCAAAAACGGGATCAGGAACCCAAAAATGGGGGCAGAGCCCCAGGAACGGGATCGGAAACCCCAAAACAGGATTGGGACTCAAAACACGATCGGGGACATTGGAAATGGGATTGGGAACACAGGAATGGGATCAGTGACACAAAATGGGATTGGGGACCCAAAATGGGATGGGGGACCCTAAACAGGATTGGGGAGCCAAATGGGATTGGGGACACCAAGACAGGATCGAGCACCCAAAATAGGATAGGAGACCCAAAACAGTATCAGGGACAGGAAACGGGATTTGGGACCCTAAATGGGATCAGGAACCCAACACGAGATCAGAGACTCAAAATGAGCCAGGGACCCAGGAACAGGATCAGGAACCCAGGAATGGGATCAGGGCCCAAAAGGGGATCGGGGACACCAGCAGGGGATCAGGGACCCAAAACGGGACTGGAGACCTGAAACAGGATCGGGGACCCAGGAACGGGATTGGGGACAATGGAAATGGGATCAGGGATACCAACACTGGATCAGAGTCATGAAACAGGATTGGGGACCTGAAACAGCATTGGGGACCTGGGAAATGGGATTGAGAACCCCAAAACAGGATAGGGGCCCTGGAAAGGATGGGAGGACCCCTGAAAATGGGATTGAGAACCCCAAAAATGGGATTGAGAACCCCAAAACAAGATCAGGACCCCCTGAAATTCTGGGAGAGCCAAAATTTCCCAGAGAACCCAAAAATTCCCAGATTTGGGGCCACAAAATCCAACTGGGACCACCAAAATTCCCTCAGGACCCCCTAAATCTCACCTGTGACTCCCAAACCTCACCTGGGACCCCCCAAATTCCCCTGGGACCCCCAGACTCACCTTGAGGGTCTCGGCCTCAGCCTCTGCCTGCAGCAGCACCTGCGTCCTGTAGGGGGCGCAAAGTCAGGGGGTGGGACTGCTCTCAAAGGGGCAATGCTGCTCTTAAAGGGGCAATGGTGCAATATGAGAGGGCTCAACAGTGAGGTGTGGTTTGTTTGAAGGGGCATGGCTTATCTTAAAAAGGGCAATGGGACCTAAAAGAGCAGTGACAGCAACCAAGAGGGGGCAACATGTATCTTAAACGGGTTATGGCTACAGACTGATGGGGTCCTCCAAGGTGTGATGGTGACTGACTGGGATGAGGCGTGGCTTCTCTCTCAAGGGGCATGGCTCACTTAAAAGGGCCACGGCTTTTCAAAGGTGGTGGGACCCACCACTGTGAAAGTGTGGCTTCTCCTTGAAGGGGCAATCCTTGTCTTAAAAGGGTAATGGATGGGACACCTTAAACTGCCACTGGGCCTACTCTGGGTGAGGGTGTGGTTCCTCCTTAAAGGGGCAATGACTCCACCCAAACCGGTGGGACCCACCACAATTAGGGTGTTGCTTCTTAAAAGGGCAACACTTCTCTTAAAAGGGCAACAGGTGGAACTCCCCAGAACACCATCACACCAGAGCAGAGGAGGGCATGGCTCGTCCCCAGAGAGGCGTGGCTACCCATAAAGGGGCGGTGTCTCACCGCTGTGCCTCGGCCAGCCGCTCCAGCCGGTAGCGCTCGGCCTCGGCCGGTTTGCGCACAGTGGCCTCGAGCTCCTGGCGGCGCCGCCCGACCTCCTGCTCCTGCAGCTGCACCCGCTGCGCCCGCTCCACCAGCGCCACCTCCCCGCGCTGCGCCGCGATGGCCTGCTGGGAACGCGCCGCCTGTGGGGGACAGGGGGACAGGACACAAATCCATCAGGGGAGGGACATGGGTGAGACAGAGTAGAAATTCTCCAGAGTGGAAATCCATTTTGATTTAGGTGAAATGCACATCTTTGAGTTGGTCTGTAGTTTGAAAACATTGCTGTTTAGCCTGACTGTAAAAGCCTAGGCTCAGAGAAACTGCTTCAGTGAAGGACAGAGATAAGGAGGGTAGACAGAGAGTGATAAAGAGAGACAGAGACTGCTGTGAGAGCAGGTCAACCTCACCTAGGAATTCTTTCTGATAAAGAAGAACTAGCAGCAAATGTCACGCGAAATTCATAAAAATGAATATGTATGAACCTTTTGTGAAATTGTATGCACATGTATTTCAGAGGGGGATAAAAAAGGACCTGAAGTCCCCAGAGGTATGCATCTTTTAAGGAGAGCAATCTCCACATGCATTCGCCACTGTAATAAACATACCGGCTTTACAACTTTCACAAAGTTGTGGAGTTTTGTTTATCTCTGCAAAACACGGGGACAGGGGAACAGGTAACACAAGGGACAGGTTACTAACCCATCCAGGGAGGGACACGGGAACAGGTGACACAGGGACCCAGGGACAGGGGACAGGACACAAATCCATTAGGGAAGGGACACGAGGACAAGGGACACAGGGACAGCTCACAAACCCATCAAGGGAGGGACACGGGGGACAGGTGACACAGGGACCCAGGGATGGGGGCACACCAGACACGGGTATGGGGGACAGGTCACAAATCCATCAGGGACGGACAAGGGGGACAGATGACACCAGGCGGGGTGGGCAGGTATCTCTAGGGGGAGCTCAGGCAGCCTGGGGGCATCCTCAGGTGACCCAAGAGACCCAAATTTGGGGGGAAATCCCAGCATTTGGAGGTTCCAGGTGTTCTGGAAGTTTCCAGGTCTCCAGGTGAGCTCCCAGCCTCCATTCCAGCCCCCCCAGGTGTTTTGTTACCTACCTCCAGATGTGTGAGTTACCTGTAACTGAAATACCAGCTAGGCAATGACTTCCAAAGTGTTACCTGTCCCATGTGTGATATCTGTTACAGGTTTTTTACCTGTCCCAGGTGATTTTGTTACTTGTTCCAGGTGTTTTACCTGTCCCAGCTGTGTTATCTATCCCAGGTGAGTTTGCTACCTGTCCCAAGTGAGTTAACTACCTGCCCCAGCTGTGTTCCCTGTCCCAGCTGTGTTCCCTG
This sequence comes from Ammospiza nelsoni, assembly GCF_027579445.1. NCBI lineage: Eukaryota > Metazoa > Chordata > Aves > Passeriformes > Passerellidae > Ammospiza > Ammospiza nelsoni. Next base: position 3,187,518 of record NC_080663.1, read on the forward strand.
CCCCAGCTGTGTTCCCTGTCCAGGTGTGTCCTCACCTGCAGCTGGAAGGCCAGCTCAGCCGTGGCCCTGCGGGCGCTGACGGCTCCATCGCACTCAGCCTGGGCCACCTGGAAGTCGCGTTGGGCTCGCGCCGTGGCCTCCTCGCTCAGCAGCTGCGCTGACACCTGCTCCTGCCTCGCCCGCGCCTCCTGCGGGGACAGTGGCACTGGGAGGGACTGGGAGGGACTGGGAGGGGCTGGGATGGACGGAGATGGACTGGGATAGGACTGGGAGGGAATTGGAAGGGACTGGGAGTGAACTGGGAGGAACTAGGACGGACTGAAATGGGACTGGAAGGGAATTAGAAAAGACTGGGAGGGACTAGGATAGACTAGGAGGGAACTGGAAGGGACTGGGATGGACTAGAATGGACTGGGAGGAAACTGGAAGGGGCTGTGAGGGAACTGGGAGGGACTGAGATGGACTGGGTGGGACTGGGAGGGAACTGGGATGGACCGGAAGGGGATGGAAGGGGCTGGGATGGACTGGGAGGAACTGGGGAATGGGGTACTGGGAACACTGGGTGCACAAGGGGTGTTAGGGCAGTTTGGAGAATGGGGGTACTGGAAAAGACTGGGAGGAACTGGAATGGGACTAGAAAAGCTCTGGGAGCACTGGGAGGGACTGGGGTACTGAGGATACTGGGAAGAGCTGGACAAGAACTCGGAGGTGCTGGAGTGGGATTAGTGGGGTACTGGGAGAGTACTGGGAACGCTGGGGGTACTGAGGCAGTTTGGGGAAGGGGGTACTGGGGGCACTGGGAGGGACTGGGACAGACTGGAATGGAACATGAAGGGCACTGGGAGGGCACTGGAAAGGCACTGGAGCATTGGGAGGACACTGGGGATTGGGGTACTGGGGCTATCAGGGGTACTGGGAGCACTGGGATGAACTGGGGGCCACAGGGAGAGCACTGGGAGTACTGGGGATACTGGGGGGTCACTGACAGGAAGGTAACCCAGCTGCCCCCAGGTGTGTCTCCAGGTGAGCCCCCAATGTCCCCAAGTGTCCCTGGTGTCACTCACGCGGATCCCAGCATCGCGTTTGGCCTCAGCCTCTCCCACGCGGGCGTCGCGCTGCACCTGCGCCGTGCGGCCCTTCCCGAGGGAGCGCAGGTAATCCTGCACGGGGACACACATGTCATACCTGTGTCACCTCCCTGTCAGCTGCCTCACACCTGTGTTGCAACTGTGTCACCTCCTTGTCACCTATGTCACACCTGTGTCATCCCTGGACCTGCGCTGTGCAGCCCTTCCCAAGGGAGAGCAGGTAATCCTGCATGGGGACACACCTGTCACACCTGTGTCACCTCCCTGATACACCCGCGTCACCTCTGTCACTTGTGTCAGACCTTTGTCACATCTGTGTCACCTCTCTGTCACACCTGTGTCACCCCGTCCCCCCAGACACATCCCAGGTGTGTCCCAAGCATCCCAGGTGTCCCAGCTGTGCCCAGGTGTGTCCCAGCTGTCCCCATCTTGTCTCTGGGCATCTCCAAGTGTGTCCCAAGTGTGTCCTGGGTGTTTTGGTTGTGTCCCAAGTGTGTCCCAAGTATGCCCAGGTATCTCCAGCTGCCCCCCAGGTCTGTCCCAGGTATGTGCCAGCTGTCCCCAGATGTCTCCAGGTGTATCCAAGGTGTATCTTGGCTGTCCCCAGCTGTGCCCAGGTGTGTCCCCAGGTATCCCCAGCCATGCCCAGCTGTGCCCAGGTGTGTCCCCAGCTGTCCCCAGCCATGCCCAGGTGTGTCACCTGCTCGTCGTGCACATCCTTGAGGGTGTAGCTGACCACGGAGATGCCCATGTTCACCAGGTCGGATGAGGCCACGCGGAAAACCTGATCCGAGAACTTCTGCCGGTCCTTGTAGATCTCCTGGGTGGGGCCGGGATTAGTGGGGCGGGGCTCAAATGGGGGTGGGGCTTGGCTGGGGAGGGCCTGAGAGTGGGGTTTAAGTTGGGCAGGGATCAGTGGGGTGGGGCTAAAAGGGGCAAGTTTAGTAGGGTGGGGCTCAAATTAGGCACAGCTCAGCAGAGTGGGGTCAAAGGGGCGGGGCTTAAAGAAGTGAGGCTCAAGTAGGTGGAGCTTAGCAGGGTGGGGCTTAGCAGACGTTCAAACTGAGCAATGTTTAGCAGGGTGGGACTCAAATAGCGTGGGACATTGTGGGGCAGGGCTTAGCAGGGTGGGGCCCAAGGAGGTGGACTTTAAATTGGGCAGGGCTTACTGGGATGGGGCTTTGTGGGGCAGGGAGAAAAAAAGGAAGGGTTAGCAAAGAAATGCACAGAGTTGGTGGGCGTGGTTTATCCAGGGGGCATGGCTTGAGACAAATGGGTGGTGCTAAGTAGGGGAGGTGATGTCCTGGGGCTGTGTCTTTGATCTCAGGAGCGTTCTGGGGGTGTGGCTTAAGCAGAAAGAGGTCAGGCTTAAGGTGGGATGTGGCTTGAGCAAAGTGGGCGTGACCTAAATTGAGGGGCGGGGCCACAATTAAGGCAGGGGCATGACTTGATGCAGGGGGCATGCCTTGAGTCACGGGGTGGAGTCTGGTGGGTGTGGCTTTGAAATAGGGTGGGGCTTATACTGGGGCAGGGTCAAGAAGGGAGGCGGGGCTTAGGGTAGGGGTGAGGCAGGAGCGAACACAGCTTTAGAGGGAAGGAGCATCTTGTGCTGGTGGGCGGGGCTTTAGCAAAAAGGTGACATATTGTGGGTGTAGCTTCACCAGTGCCTGGCCTGCTCCAGGGTTGCGGCTTTTCAAGGGGTAAAGTTTATGGATCAAATGGGGGAGAAGTCCCTAAAGGGCCACATTCCACCCCAAAGTTGTGGGATCTCACCCAGTGGGGGATAGTAACCTGTCCCTGAGGGGGTGTGTTCGTCCAGGTGGGCATGGCCACATCAGGGGCGTGGCTTCTGAGATCTGAGATTTCTTAAAGGGGGAACGTCCCATCCCAAGTAGGGGGCTGGGGGGGCATTGGTTGGATTCCAAATGAGTGTGGCTGTCCTGGGAGGGGCGTGGCTTACACAAAGAGGGCGTGGCTCCCCCCAGCCCCACCTCCACGGTCATGTGGGCCATGATGGCACGTTGGTGACCCTCCAGCGTCTCCAGGGCAATCTGGCCAATCTCGCTCTCCGACTTGCCCAGGAACATCTGGCAGGCAGCTGCGAGCATCTCCTTGTTCTGCCCCTGGATCTTCACCTGTGGGGGGGCTGGCATCATCTGGGGACCCCCCCAGGTATACCTAGGACCTCCCAAAATTGGTGTGGCCCCTTTAAGGACTAGGTGTGGCATTGTCCTTTCAAGAGGCTGCTTGCTTGACAGGATGGGGACCACCAGGACAGTGTCCTTTTATGAAGTCTCATCATCTTGGAAGGGGTTTGGGGTCTCCACGACCCCCAGCCCGTTTCTGGGAGGTCTTACCCCTCTTAAAGGGGTTCCCACCAACAAAAACTTCTTTTAAGGGAGGTCAAGACCCTCCAGTGGGATTTCGGAGTCCCTACCACCCCAAGCCCCTCAAGAATTGGACCTTGACCCCTTTAAGAAAGGTTTAGGGAGGCTGCTCCATCACAAACCTTTTTTGGTTTTTAACGTTTTTATAGGGGGTTTAAAGGGAATTTAAACATCTTTTAAAGTTTTTAATGGGGATTTTTAAAGGGTTTTTAAAGGATTTTTAAAGGGTTTTTTCTCCTCTTAAGGAATTTTTGGGTCCCCACCACTCCAAGCCTTTTTTAAGGAGGATTCCCCCTCCCATCCCAGGGGTCTGGGGATCCCCAAAACTTCGAGCTCCTTTCAAGAGATTCCTCACCCCTACATGCCCTTTTTAGGAACGTTTTAAACCCCTACAAATGTTTCCGATGGGTCCCACCACTCCAAACCCCCTTTATAGGGCTCCTCCCCTCCCCAGCGGTGTTTTGCTCTTCCCGCTACCACCGCCGCTTTAAGAACGCGCTTAGGTAGGCCCCACCACAACCTCACTTAAAAGGGCAACGCCACCCAGGTTGGGTCGGGCAGGGGCGCACCAGAGGGGTTTTGGGGGATCACTGGGGGAATTTGGGGGTCCCGGAGCATTTTTGGGAGGTTCCAAGAAGATTTAGGGGGTTCAGAGTGCGGTTTTAGGGGCATCCGCGTGGGATATTTGGGGTTTGTTTGGGGGGTCCCGGGGGAATTTTGGGAGGTCCAGAGGGGAATATTGGGGAATCCTAAAGAGATTTTGGGGGGTTCTGAATGGGGGTTTTGGAGTCCCAGTGGGGTGTTGGGGTCCGGGGAGGTTTGGGGGTACCGAGGGGCATTCTGGAGATCCCGGGGAGGATTTGGGAGGGTACTGGGTGTATTTTTGGGGGTTCTGATGGAGGATTTTTGGGGGTCCAGGAGGGGACTTTTAGGGGATTTTTGGGGTTTTGATAGGAGATTTCTTAGGGGGTTTTCGGGGTCCAGGAGGGGATTTTTGGGAATTCTGAGAGCGGATTTTCAGGGACCAAGGAGGGGATTTTTGGGCGATTTTTAGGGGATTTTGGCAGTCCAGGAAGGGATTTTTGGGAGCACAGGAAGCAGTTCTGGGGGGATTTTTGGGGTGATTTTGGGGAGATTTTTTTGGGATCTTTGGGCTGGTTTTGGGGTCAGGAGGGGATTTGGGGGGGGGATTTTTGACAGTTCTGACGGGGGATTTTTGGGCTGTTTTTTGGGGGGATATTTGGGGTATTTTCGGGGTGGTTTTGGGTCACTCCAGGGGTACCTGTGCGATGCCGGTGACGGAGATGGGCACCCCGTGGCGGGTGTAAACCTTCTCACTGCGCACGGGCAGTGTCAGCGTGTTCAGGGAGATCCTGGGGGGGCCGGGGGGTCACCACAAATCTCTGAGGACCCTTCCCCCCTCGAACCCCAAAAAACACCCCCGGGCCCCTCCTCACCGCTGGATCTTCTGCAGGCACGGGATCACCAACACCCGGCCCCCGGCCACCATCACCGGGGGGCTGCGGCAGAAACCTGGGGGGCACCGAGAGCTGGGGGACCCTGAAACCCCGGGGGGACCCCAAAACCCGGGGGGACACCGGGACACCCCGGGAGGGGTTTGGGGGGGGCCCCAGGAGGGGTTTGGGGGTGGCTGGGTGGGTCAGGGGGGAACCCCAGAGGTTTTGAAGGGGGGAATTTGGGGGACAAAATTGGGGGATAATTTGGGAGGGGTTGCCAGGAGTCCTTGGGGGCGAAGTGGATGGGGGGGACCCTCAGAGAGGGGTTTGGGGAGTGTCTGGAGGGGTTTGGGGGAGTTGGGAGGGGTCCAAGGAGTCCCAGGGTGGGTTTGGGGGTCTGGGGCGGGTTCCCAGGAGTTTTGGGGATAATTCTGGAGGTACTTTGGAGAGTTTTGGGGGGATTTTGCAGGTTCCCAGGAGATTTTGAGGGGAGAGATTCTGGGGGTTCCCGGGAGGTTTTGGGGAATTCCGGGAGTTCCCAGGAGATTGAAGGGCGGGGGCGGGGGTCCTGGAAGCGTTTTGGGGGGAATTCGGGGGGTTCCCGGGAGTTTTGCACCAATTTTGGAGGTCCACGGAAATTTTGGGGGGCATTCTGGGTTTTCCCGAAGTTTTTGGGGAATTCTGAGGGTTCCCGGGAAATTCTGAGGGAATTTGAGGGTTCCCGGGAGTTCTGAGGGACCCCAGGAACCCCCGGGCCCCCCGAACTCACCCGACACCACCATGGCCTCATTGGGGCCGCAGGTGAAGAACATCGCGGCGGGGAGGGCCGGGGATCGATGGGGATCAATGGGGATCGATGGGGATCAATGGGGATCGATGGGGATCAATCAGGATCAATCGGGATCGATCGGAGCCGACCGGGATCGATCGCGATTCGCGACCGCCGCCCCGATCCCAGCAGGCACCGCGCTCGCCACTTCCGCATTAACGCGGTGACGTCACCGAACACGCGGTTTCCCATTGGCTGCCGCACCAAGGCCGGGATGGAGAAATCTGTTCTGCCTGGCAACTTGTGACGTCCCTGATTTTCCTGCGCTCCATTGGCTGCGCAGTGCTCAGCTTTCCGGATTTTCCATGGGAAATGAACAATTTCAGCTCGGGATGAACCTGGAGCTGAGGGCAGTGACGGGGTCTGGGGAGCTCCAGACCATGGCCGGGTCGTGGTCAGCACATGTTCATCTCATGGTCAGCTCATGGTCATCCCAGGGTCAACTCATGGCCATAATCGTATTATGGTTATCTCACAGCCATGGTCATGTCATGGTCAGAATCATTTCATGGTCACAGTCATGTTATGGTGATGGTCATCTCCTGATCACCATTGTCTCACACTCATGGTCATCTCATGGTCAGGATCACATGATGGTCATGGTCATGTCATGGTCATCTCTTGGTCACAGCTATCACATCTCACAGTCATGTCATGGTCATCTCAAGAGTCATGGTCATGGTCATCTCATTTTTACCTCATGGTCAGCTCATAGACACAATCACATCAGGGTCATCTTACATCTGTGGTTGTGTCGTGGTCATGGTTATGTTATGGTTATGTCTTGGTCAACTCATGGTCAGAATCTTGTCATGATCTTGCTCATTTCATGGTTGTGGTTGCATTATGATCAGAGTCACGGCGATCTCATGGCCTTGATCACCACATGGCCATGGTTGCATTGTGATCATGTCTTGGTCACAATCATCTCATGCTCTTGGGGATCTCATGGTCACAGTTGTATCTCACTGTAATGGTCACCTTATGATCATGGTTGTGTCATGGTCACAGTCATCTCATGGCCATCTCAGGGTGATGGTCATTTCCTGATGACCATCATCTTAAGCTCATGGTTATCTCACTGTAATGGTCAGCTCACAGTCACCTCATGATCACACATGGCCATGCTGTCTTGTGATCTTCTCTTGGTCACAATCATCACATGCTCATGGTCATCTCTTTGTAATGACCATCCCATGATCATGGTTGTGTTATGGTCACGGTCAAAGTCACTCCATTGTCATGGTCATTTTACGATCATCTCATGTTCAACTCCTTTGCCACAATCTTCTCATGGCCATCTATGGGCTATGGTTGGGTCATGGTGGTGGTCATCTCATAGTCACAGTCATTTCATGGCCATCGCATGGTCATGGTCATTTCCTGATTACCATCATCTCATGTTCAGGGTATCTCACTGTAATGGTCATCTCATGATCATGTCATTGTCACTTCGTGGCCACGATCACATCAGGGTCACCTCAAGGCCATAGTTGTGGCATGGCCAAGCCACAGTCATCTCTTGGTCCAAATCATCTCATGGTCAGGGTTGTGGTTGTGTCATGGTCATGGTCACAGTCACGGTCATCCCACAGTCAAGGTCATCTCAGGGTTGTGTCACTCATGTTCATTCTCACGGCCATCTCATGCTCATGTCATGGCTGTGGTCATGGCCAGGGAACCTCTCTGAGATCCTGAGCCCTGATTTTGGGACACTCAAGGATCTCTGGGGACAACAAGGCCTGGCCTGACCCCTCCCCCCATCCCACTGCCCTTCCAGGAGCCCAGCGTGGCCAAACCCTCCTGGGGACACCTCAGACATGGGACACAGAGCGGGAAATTCATCCTGGGAGATGGAGCCAGGTGTGGCTGGCAAGCCCCCATCCTGCTCCTGGTGTCCCAGTCCAGCTCCTGATCTCCCCATCCTGCCCCTGGTGTTCCCATCCCGGTCCGGCTGCCCCTATCCCAGCTCCTAGTGTCCCCATCCCTGCTCCCAGTGTCTCCATCTCTGTCCTAATGACCCCATTACCATTTCTGGCTCCCACAGATGAACTGCCAGACAGGAGAAGGGAACCCAGATTTATTGCCCAAAGCAGGATAGTTTCACACCAGAAGCAAAGCATTGTGAATATTTGCAGTTCTTGCCTTAAAACATTGGAAAACAGGAAATGTATCTGTTTATCTAGAACTGTGGGGTGGGTGGTTGCAGCAGGATGAGCTCTGGTGGCAGCTCTCAGCTTTCCAGGGAAGAGGGAAGGGGCCAGATCCAACTCCATGGATTGCTCAGGCAGCGATTCCTGCCAGGATGAGAGAGAGTCATGGTGTCACTCTGTCCCCATTCCACAGGACTGACCTGGCTGGAGCCCATGGAGAGCAGGAGCTGCTCCACAATCCCACCTGATCCCATCCCAATCCTGCTCCATCCATGTATCCCACCTGATCCTGCCCCAATCCTGTCCCAGTCCTGTGCCATCGATCCCACCTGATCCCACTCCATCCACTCTGCCACAACCCTGCTCCATCCATCCCACCCCATTCCACCCCATCCATCCTGCCCCAATCCTTCTCTGGAACCCCAACCTGATCCTGTTCCATTCCATCCCACCTGATTCTTGTCTGGAATCTGGCCCTGATCCCACTCCAGAATCCAGCCCCAATCCCACTCTACAATTCCACCTGATCCCACTCTAGACCCTGCTCTGATCCAGAATCCCTCCTTGATCCCAGTCTGTCCATCCTGCCCCAATCCCCCTCTGGAATCTCTCCCTGATCCTGCTCCATACCTGTGCTCAAGCCATTGGTTCCCACATCTTTTCCTGCGGAAAGGGAAGATCCATGAGATTCCAGCACAGATCACACACTGGGATTAGCCCCAGGATCCATCCTGGGATCCGCACAGAGGGGATCCAGAGCTGGATCCACCATTGGAACTCACCAGCTGCCGGGTTGTATCCATTCCTGTCCCTCCTCCCTGTGGAAACAAAGTGGGATCAGTGTTGGTGGCACAGGATTCCCAGAATGGTGCCGGGTGGATTCGTGTCCCTTCCCTACCCCCATCCCGTGTGTTACCGGATTGGAGCTTCCAGACGCTGAATCCGATGAGGACGATGAGGACGAGGATGAGGATGGCAGCGATGACGGACACAGCGACCACCACGGTGAGATTCCCGCCAGATGTCGGCTCTGGGAAACGCGGGATAGTGAGGAGGGTGAGGGGATTCCCCATTTGGGAATTCCAAATTCCCAATCCCCACATTCCCAGCCTCACCCCAAGCGAAGATCCCGGGCTCCGGCATTCCAGGATGCTCCACCCTGCACCGGTACTGCTCCCGCTCCTCCGGCAGCGCCTCGATCCTGGCCCAGGTGTGGAAGGTGCCGTCGCTGTTGGGAACGATCCCGCCCCACTCTGTCTCCTGATCCAAGGTTTCACCCCCCTTCATCCAGCTGACTGCGATGGTGTTGGGGTAGAATCCGTACGCGTGGCAGGACAGGATCAGCGTCCCGTGTTCCTCTCTTCCGGACACGTGGACATCAGGGGGCTCTGGAATGGGATAATGGTGGTAGACATCCGTGGAATTCCATGGGAATGGGACTGGGGTGAGATCTGACCATGGAATTTCCACTGGAATGGGATGCAGAGGAGATCTGACCATGGAATTCCATGGGAATGGGAAGTGGGCAAGATCTGCCCATGAAATTCCATGGGAATGCAATGGTAGTGAAATTTGGCCATGGAATTTCATAGGAATGGGATGGAAATGAGATGTATCCATAGAATTCCCACAGGAATTACAGTGATCCCAAATCCTCCATTCCCAAATCCCTCACAGGAATTCTGCTCCCACCTTTGTGCTCCAGCTCCTTCTGCCCATATCTGACGTATTTCTGGAGCCATTCCGGGCAGACGTGCTTCAGGTAACTCGTCCACCTCTCAACCTCATTCCCATCCTGTTCCCAGCGCCTCCTGGTGATCTCAGCAGCGTTGTCGGCTGCCACGAATCTCCCGGATTCCAGATCAAAGGAGATGAAATCCCGCCCATCGTAGCCATCCCGGAAGGACCCACGGACGCTCCCATCAGACAGGAGCTCACAGCCATAAAGCCGCAGTACGGTGTGGAGACCTGGGGGGATTGTACCCACAGAGACCCATGGAATTGTGTCCCAGCCCCACAGAGCCCCATTTCAGCCCCTTGGAGCCCCATGGATCCACATCCCAATCCCACGGATCGCAACCCAGCCCCACAGATCCCATCCCAGCCCCATGGATCACAAGATATCTGATCCCAGCCCAATGGATCCCTGTTTCAGCCCCTTAGAGCCCTGTGAGTCCACAACTGGAGACCTGCAGAAGCCATCCCAGCCGTTCAGTTCCCATTCCCGCCCCACAGATCCCATCCCAGCCCCATGGATTCATATCCCACTCCCATGGATCCATATCCCAACCCATGGGTCACGACATATTCCATCCTAACCTAATGAATTCTCATTTCACCCCCTTGGAGACCTGTAAGTCCACACCTGAGACCTATAGATCCCATTCCAGCCCCATGGATCCCCATCCCAACCCTATGGATCCCAACCCAGCCCCACAGATTCCATCCCAGCCTCATGGATCACAAGATATTCCATCCCAGCCTAATGGATCTCCATTTCAATCCCTTGGAGCCCTGTGAGTCCACAACTGGAGACCTACAGATCCCATCCTAACCCTACAGTTCCTATTCCAGCCCCACATATCCCATCCTAGCCCCATGGATTTGTATCCCAACCCCATGGATCTGAACCCAGTCCCACAAATCCCATCCCAGCCTCATGGATTCATATTCCAACCCCATGGATCGCGAGATATTCCATCCCAGCCTAATGAATTCTCATTTCACCTCCTTGGAACCCCGTGAGTCCACAGCTGAGACTTATAGATCCCATCCCAGCTCCATGGACCCTCACCCCAGCCCTACAGATCCGATTCCAGCCCCATGGATCTCCATCCCAACCCTATGGATCCCAACCCAGCCTCACAGATCCCATCCCAGCCCTATGATTTCACATCCCAGCCCCATGGATCCAATCCCAGCCCCACAGATCCCATTCCAGCCCCACAGATTCCATCCCAGCCCCATAGATCCCAACCCAGCCCCACGGATCTCATCCCAGCCCCGTGGATCAATATCCCAACCCATGGATCACAAAATATCCCATCCCAGCCTAATGGATCCCCATTTTCAGCCCCTTGGAGCCCTGTGAGTCCACATCTGAGACCTATGGATCCCATTTCAGCCCCATGGATCCCCACCCCAGCCCTACAGATCCCATCCCATCCCAGCCCTACAGCTCCCCCCACTCACCCCCGCTCTGGTTGTACCGCTCCCGCAGTGTCTCCAGGTTCCTGGCATTGACGTGCTGCCTCCTCACAGCAATCTGGGTCTCCCTATCCCAATATTCTGGATCGACTCCATCCTTTACCCACTCTGTCAGCGGCTCTGCCCAGCCCCTCTCGCTGTCGTAGCGCGTGAAGGGGATCCCATCCACAAACCCAATGTCCATGTACTGGGGGATTCCCGGGCTGGGCTCTGACACTGCCACCTCCAGGTAATGCAGTGAGTGGAGAACTGGGGAGACACAGAGATTTGGGGGAGGTTGAGGGGATCATGGATCAATGAAAGGGGAACTGGGAGAGCTGGGAAGGGGTTTGGGGATCCTGGGGCCAAGGAAAGGGTGTGCAGGGTGGGAGAGGTGGGATGGACAGGAAAGGGCCTGCAGGGGGTCCTGGTGTCCAGGAATGGGGGCTCGGGGGGTTCCAGGGTTATGGAAGGGGAGGGGGGGAGGCAGGGACTGGGAAAGTGGGATGGGGGTTCCAGGGGATCCCTGTGCCCAGGAATGAGGAGTCAAAAGGTGGGAACACCTGGGAATAGCAGTCTTGAGGGTCCTTTATGCAGAGAAAAAGGGAGTTGTGAGCTGAAAAAAGCTGAAATGGGGGTCCAAGAGGTATCAAGGTCAAGGAAAAAGGGTGTCTGGGGACTGGGGAAGGCAGGATGGATGAGAAAGAGGGTGCGGGGGGGATTGCTACAGGATAAGGGAGTGCAGTGGGGTCCCAGTGCCCAAAACTGAAAATTCAGGGGGGCCTCAGGGCCCAGAATTCCCCCTGGGACCCTCTTGGACCCCCGAGAACCGCCCCCCCCCCAGCAGGACATACAGGGGGCGGAGAACTGGGGGTACAAAGAGATTGGGGGGTCTGGGGGCGTCCACGGATCGGGAAGTGGAACTGGGAGAGTCGGGAAGGGTCCAAGGTTCAGGGAAGGGACTGGGAGAGGCGAGATGGGGGTTCAGGGGGTCCCTGGGTCACTGAAAGGGGGATCTGGGGCTGGGAGAGGCGGGCGGATCCCGGGGACACAGCTTGGGAGACGGGAAAGAGAAAGAGACCGCGGGAATGCGGGGGGAGGGGACGGGGAAAAGGGAAAACTCCAGGGAATTCATCTGGATCCCTTTGGATCCCTCCTGCGACCCCCCTGGGAGCCTCTGGGACCCCATTTCGGGAAGGGGTGGGAGTGTAAAATGTGGGGTACACAGAAAGTTGGGAAATCTGGGGGGATCCAAAGGCCAACGAAAGGATCCAAAGGGTCTGGGAAATGCGGGATGCCCGAAAAGGGGGTGCAGGGGGGTCCCAGAACACTGACGGGGGTGCAGGGAGTCCCAGTCCCTGACAAGGGGGTGCAGGGGGGTCCCAATGCCCAGGAATGGGGGCTCAAGAGCTTTCCCTGCCCAGGAATGGGGGTTCAGAGGATTCTCTTCCCAGAATTCGGGGTTCGAGTGGGTCTCGGTGTCGGGAAATGGCGATTCAGGGGGTCCCGGTGCTGGGAAAGGGGGATCAGGGGGATCCCTATGCCCAGAAATGGGCGCTCAAGGGGTCCCCGTGCTCAGGAATGGGGGCTCAGTGGATTCTGATGCCCAGGAATGGCGGGTCAGGGCGGTCTCGATGCCACATGAGGGCGTTCAGGAGGGTCCCGGTGCTGGGGAAGGGGATCGAGAAGGGTCACAAGACCCAAAATGGGGCTATGGGGGGTTCCTGTACCCGGTAATGGAAGTTCAGGAGGGTCCCGGTGCCCAGAAATGGAAGTTCAGGGGGTTCCCGGTTTCGGGGTTCCCACTCACCTTTGGTCGCGCTCCCCGGGTCCCCCAGGAGCCCAAAGAGCAGCCCCAGACCCAGCGCTGCAGCCATGGCGCTGCTCTGCTATGGCCCCGCCCACAGCCCCGACCCCCCCCCCCATACACGACCCCGCCCTCAGAGCAGCCTCCGGCCCTGCCATAGGCGCCGCTGTTTCCGGTCGATCAATGGCAGCCCGATCTGTCAGTGACGTCACCAGGCGCCGGGCAGATCGCGGTCTCCCAGGTTGGGACGCGGAAGCGAAAGGGAACGAGGAGGGCGGGGCGGGGAGGGGACGGGGGAATTGCAGAGAATCCCTCTGGATCCCTCTGGATCCCGCTGCGACCGCCCTGGAGCCCTCTGAGAACCACCTGGGAACCCCTGGGACCCCCTTAAGGAAGCGCCGGGAGTGGAGAACTGGGGGGACCCGGAAATTTGAGAGATCTGGGGGTGCAAAAGCCGAGGAAAAGGGGGGGACTGGGATCTGGGAAGGGCGGGATGGCCAGGAATGGAGGTGCAGGGGGTCCCGGAGCACTGATGGGGGTGTGGGGGGAATCCCATTCTTGGATAAGGGGGAGGAGGGGGGGGCCCCAGTGCCCAAAAATTTGGGTTCAGGGGGTTCCTGTGCCAGGGAATGTGGGATCGGGGGAGTTTCCTTCCCGGAATTCGGGGTTCGAGGGGGTTCTGGTGGCCGGGATTAGCAGTTCCAAGGGCGCCGGTGGCCAGGAATGGGGGTTCAGTGGGGTCCCGGTGTTGCCGAAGTGGGCACAGGGGGGTCGGGGTGGGAGGAAATGGGCGCTCAAGGGGGTCCACGTGCTCTGGAATGGGAGTTCAGGGTGGACCTGGTGCCAGATAAGGGGGTACAGGGGGGGTCTCGATGCTGCGGAAGGGGATTGAGGGGGGATCACAGAACCCAAAAAGCTGCTATATGGAGTTTCGCTGTCTGGGAATGGAGATTTAGGGGCTCCTGGTGCCCGAAAATTGCAGTTCTGGGAGTGCCAATGACCAGGAAATGGGGTTCAGACAGAGTCCCTTCCTATGAATCGGGGCTCAGGAGCGTCCCGGTGCCAGATAATGCCCTGGCTGGGATCCGGTGCTGTGGAAGGGGTGATGGGGGTCCCCGTTCACAGAAATGGAGCGCTCGAGGGGTCCTGGTGCAGCGGAATGGGGGTGTAGGGGGTCCTGGTGCCAGGTAACAGGATGCAGTGGGGTCCCGGTGCCCAGGAAATGGGTTTCAGGGGGTTCCCTTCCCGGGTTCAAGGGGTCCTGGTGCCTGAAAATTGAGGTTCAGGGGGGTCCCGGTGCCCAGAAATTGGGCCGGGAATGGGGGTTCAGGGTGTTACATGCTTCAGATAAGGTGGTGCAGGGTTTATCGGGGCTGGGGAAAGGGGTACAGGGCAGGTCCAGGGGTCCCCAGTGTTGAGGGAAATGGGGTCTGGGAGCTGGGAAAGGCAGGGATGGGGCTCCAGGGGGTCCCTGGGTCACGGAAAGGGGGGTCTGGGGCTGGGAGAGGCGGGCGGATCCCGGGGACGCAGCTTGGGAGACGGGAAAGAGACCGAGGGAACGCGGGGGAAGGGGATGGAGGGGAAGGGGGAATTCCAGGGAGTTCATCTGGATCCATCCGGACCCGGGTGTGACCCCCCTGGGACCCCCAGGACGCTCTGGGACCCCGTTTCGGGAAGCGGCGGGAGTGGAAAACTGGGGGGACAGAGAAAGTTGGGAGATCTGGGGATCCAAAGTTCTAGGAAAAGGGTGGGTCTGGCCTCTGGGAAAACCAGGATGCCCAAAAAGGGGGGCAGGGGGGTCCCGGAGCACTGACGGGGGTGCGGGATGTCCCAGTCCCGAACAAGGGGGTGCAGGGGCGTCCCGATGCCCGGAAATGCAGATTCAGGGGTGGCCCCGTGCCCGGGAATGGCGGTTCAGGGGGGTTCCCTTGCCGCGATTCGGGGATCAAAGGGATCCTGAACCCCAGGAATGGGAGATCCGGTGGGTCCCGGCGCCAGATATGGGAGTGCAGGGGAGCCGCACAGCCAGGAAATGGACGTTCATGGAGGTCCCCGTGCCCAGGAATGGGGGCTCAGGAGCATGCCCTGCCCAGGAATGGGGGTTCAGAGCATTCTTTTCCCAAAATTCGGGGTTCGAGTGGATCTCGGTGTCGGGAAATGGCGATTCAGGGGGTCCCGGTGCTGGGGAAGGGGGATCAGGGGGGTCCCTATGCCCAGAAATGGGCGCTCAAGGGGTCCCCGTGCCCAGGAATGGGGGTCCAGTGGATTCTGATGCCCGGGAATGGCGTTCAGGGGGTCCCGGTGCTGGGGGAGGGGATCAAGTGGGCGTCACAGGACCCAAAATGGGGCTACGGGGCGTTCCCATGCCCGGTAATGGAAGTTCAGGAGGGTCCCAGGGCCCGGAAATGGAAGTTCGGGGGGTTCCCGGTTTCGGGGTTCCCACTCACCTTTGGTCGCGCCCCCCGGGTCCCCCAGCAGCCCCAAGAGCAGCCCCAGACCCAGCGCTGCAGCCATGGCGCTGCTCTGTTGCGGCCCCGCCCACAGACCTGACCCCGCCCCAGACACGACCCCGCCCCCAGAGCCGCCTCCGGCCCTGCCATAGGTGCCGCTATTTCCTGCCCGCCAACGGTAGCCCGACCTGTCCCTGACGTCACCGGTCGCAGGGCAGATCCCGGTCTCCCAGGTTGGGACGCGGAAGCGAAAGGGACCGAGGAGGGCGGGGCGGGGCCGGGCCGGGGGAATTGCAGAGAATCCCTCTGGATCCCGCTGCGACCGCCCTGGAGCCCTCTGAGAACCACCTGGGAACCCCTGGGACCCCCTTAAGGAAGCGCCGGGAGTGGAGAACTGGGAGGGACCCAGACATTTGGGAGATCTGGGGGTGCAAAGGTGAAGGAAGAGGGCGGGTCTGGGGTCTGGGAAGGGCGGGAGAGCCGTCGAGGGGTGCGAGGGGTCCCAGAACACGTGTGGGGGGTCCAGGAGGGGCTCCCAGTACCGGATTAGGGGGTGCAGGGGGTCCCCATGCCCAGGAACGGAGGTTAAGAGGGTCCCAGGTCAAGGCAAGGGGGGGTGAGGGCAGTGGGGGTGCAGGGGGTCCCTGTGCCCAGGAATGGGGTTCGGAGGGGCATTTGGGCTGGATAAGGGGGTGCAGGGGGATCCCCATGATGGATAAGGGGGTGCAGGGTGTGGTCCTGTGCCTGAGAATGGAGGGTTTGGGAGGGTTTCCGTCCTGGATATGGGGGTGCACAGAGGGCCTGGTGCAGCGGAATGGGGGTTCAGGGGGGCCCAGTGCTGCATAAGGAGATGCACTGGGGTCTTGGTGCACAAGAAATGGGGTTCAGGCGGGTTTCCTTCCCGGGTTCCGGGGTTCAGAGGGGTCCGGGTGACTTAAAAATTGAGGTTCATGGGGGTTCCAGTGCCCAGGAAATTGAGATTCAGAGGGTCCCAGTGCCGGATAAAGGGATGCAGTGGGTCCTGGTGCCCAGAAATTGAGGTTCAGGGGGTTTCTCTGCCTGGGAATGGGGGTTCAGGGCAGTTTCCGAGCCCGGGAATGGGGATTCAGGGGATTCCAGGCCCCAGATAACGGGGTGTAGGGTTTATCAGGGCTGGGGAAGGGGGTACGGGGAGTCCCGATGCCCCGAAATGAGCGTTCACGGGGGTCTCTGTGCCCTGAAGGGGGGTTTGCCCGGAAAGGGAAGTTCAATGAAGGGACTGGGAGAGGCGGGATGGGGGATCCAGGGGGTCCCTGTGCCCACCAAAGGGGGTCCAGGGGTCCCCGGTGTTGAGGGCAGTGGGGTCTGGGAGCTGGGAAAGGCAGGAATGGGGGTCCAGGGGGTCCCTGGGTCACGGAAAGGGGCGTCTGGGGCTGGGAGAGGCGGGCGGATCCCAGGGACGCAGCTTGGGAGACGGGAAAGCGAGACGGGGAAAAGGGGAATTCCAGGGAATTCATCTGGATCCCGCTGGATCCTCGCTGAGACCCCCTGGGACCCTCTGGAACCCCTGGAACCCCTTCCAGGAAGCACCTGGGGGAATTAGGGGAACCCAGGGGGGTCCCAGTGCCCAAAAATTTGGATTCAGGGGGTTCCTTTGCCGGGAAATGCGGGTTCAGGGGGATTTCCTTCCTGGAATTCGGGGTTCGAGGAGGTCCCGGTGCCCGAAAATGGGGGTTCCGGGGGCGCCGGTGACCAAAAATGGGGGTTCAGGGGGGTCCTGGTGCCAGATGAGGGGGTACAGGGGGTCCCGGTGCTGCCGAAGGGGGTACAGGGGAGTCGGGGTGATAGGAAATGGGCGCTCAAGGGGGTCCGCGTGGTCAGGAATGGGGGTTCAGGGGGGTTTTCCAGCCTAGAAATGGGGGTTCAGGGGGGTCTCGGTGCCAGATCATAGCGTACAGGGGGGTCCCGGTTCGGGAGAAGGTGACTGAGGGGGGTCACAGGACCGAAAATGGGGGTTCAGAGGCGTTCCCCTGCCCGGGAATGGAGGTTTAGACGGTTCCCGATGCCCGGAAATGGAAGTTCCGTAAGGTCCCGGTGCCCGGGAACTGCGGTTCAGGGGGTCCCGGTTTCGGGGGGTCCCACTCACCTTTGGTCGCGCTCCCCGGGTTCCCCAGGAGCCCCAGGAGCCCCCAGAGCACCCCCAGCCCCAGCGCTGGAGCCATCGCAGCCGTCCCCGATCGCGGCTGTGGCGCAGCTGGAGAGACGCGAAAGCGAAAGTGCCCGAGGAGCGCGGGAGGAGGGGAAAAGGGGGAGGGGAAAAGGGGAATTCAGAGGACTTGGATCCCTGGATCCAAAATGGGAACCTGGATCCCACTGGATCCTCGCTGAGACGCCCTGGGACACCGGGGGACCCTTTGGGACCCCCTGGAACCCCTTCCAGGAAGTGCTGAGAGTGGAGAACTGGGGGGATCCGGAAATTTGGGAGATCTGGGGGTGCAAAGGTGAAGGAAAAGGGCGAGTCTGGGATCTGGGAAGGGCGGGAGGGACGGGGAGGAGTGCGGGGCGTCCCAGAACACGTGAGGGGGGGGTCAAGGAGGGGGTCCCAGTCCGGGTTAGGGGGTGCAGGGGGTCCCTGTGCCCAGGAAAGGGGGTGCACGGGCAGATCCCCAGTGTTGAGGAAGGTGCTGGGTGGGGGCTGGGGAAGGCAGGAGTGGGGGTTCAGGGGGTGCCAGGGTCAAGGAAAAGCGGGGGCTGGGGTGTCTGACAGGGGGAGGGCCGGGAAAGGGGGTGCGGGGGGGGCATTGGGGCTGGATAAGGGCGTGCAGGGGGATCCCCGTGATGGATAATGGGGTGCAGAGGGGTCTCCGGGCTGGATAAAGGGGTGCAGGGGGATACCGGTGCCTGAGAATGAAGGGTTTGGGAGGGTTCCCGTCCCGAATGTGGGGGTGCACGGGGGTCCTGGTGCAGCGGAATGGGGGTGCAGGGGGTCCCAGTGCCAGATAATGGCGTGGCTGAGACCCAGTGCTGAGGAAGGGGGGACAGGGGGTCTTCGTTAACAGGGATGGGGAGCTCAGGGAAGTCCTGGTGCCCAGGAATCGGGGTTCAGAGGATCCCGGTGACACATAAGGGGATGCAGCGGGTCCCAGTGCCAAGAAATTGGAATTGAGGGGAGTTTCTGTGTCCGGTAATGGGGGTTCAGGGGGATCTCGGTGCCCATAAGTGGGGGTTCAGGAGAGCTTCCGTGCCCAGGAATGATGGTTAAAGGGGTTCAAGGCCCCAGATAAGGGGGTGCAGGGGTTATCGGGGCTGGGGAAGGGGCACAGGAGGGTCCCGGTGCCCCGAAATAAACGTTCAAGGGGGTCTCTGTGCCCTGGAATGGGGGTTCGCCCACAAATGGAAGTTTGGGGGTCATTCGAGGGTCCCCGTGCCCAGGAACTGCGGGTCAGGGGGGCCCCGGTGCCCAAACTTTGGAGTTCAGGGGATTCCCGTGCCACAGAATACAGGGGTAATTTCCTTCCCAGAATTCTGGGCTCGAGGGTGTTAAGGTGCCCGAAACTGGCGTTTCCAGGGGCGTCGGTGACCAGAAATGGGGGTTCAGGGGGGTCCCGGTGCTGCTGAAGGGGGCACAGTGGGGTCGGGGTGACTGAAAATGGGAGCTCAAGGAGGTCCACATGCTCGGGAATGGGGGTACAGGGGGATCTCGGAGCCAGATAAGGGGGTACAGGGGGGTCTCGATGCCGCAGAAGGGGATTGAGGAGGGTCACTGGACACAAAATAGGGGTTATGTGGGGTTTCCCTGTCCGGGAATGGAGGTTTATGGGGTCCCGGTGCCCGAAAATTGCGGTTCCGGGAGTACCGGTGATCAGAAATGGGGTTCAGGGGGGGTCCCTTCCCAGGAATCAGGGTTTAGGAAAGTCCCAGTGCCAGATAATGGCCTGGCTAGGATCCGGTGCATGGGAAGGGGTGCAGGGGGTCTCTGTTCACAGGAATGGGGCACTCAAGGGGGTCCTGGTGCAGTGGAATGAGAGTTCGGGGGGCCCGGTGCCAGATAACGGGATGCCCAGGAAACGGGGTTCAGGGGGGTTCCCTTTGAGGGTGCCTGAAAATCGAGATTCAGGAGAGTTCCAGTGCCCAGAAATGACGGTTCGGGGGGGTCCCGGTGCCCAAAAATCGGGGTTCAGGGCAGTTTCCGTGCCCGACATTCAGAGTTCAGGGTGTTCCAGGCCCCAGATAAGGGGGTGCAGGGGATATCGGGGCTGGGGAAGGGGCACAGGGGGGTCCCGGTGCCCCGAAATGAACGTTCAAGGGGGTCTCTGTGCCCTGGAATGGGGGTTCGCCCGGAAATGAAGTTCGGGGGTCCCCGTTCCCGGGAATTGCGGGTCAGGGGGTCCCTGTGCCCACCAAAGGGGGTCCAGGGATCCCCGGTGTTGAGGGCAGTGGGGTCTGGGAGCTGGGAAAGGCAGGAATGGGGGTTCGGGGGGTCCCTGGGTCACAGGAAGGGGGGTCTGGGGCTGGGAGAGGCGGGCGGATCCCGGGGACGCAGTTTGGGAGACGGAAAAGTCTCCCAAGGGGAAATCCCAGGGGAATTCCAGAGAATTCATCTGGATCCCACTGGATCCTCGCTGAGACCCCCTGGGACCCCGGAGGACCCTCTGGGACCCCTGGAACCCCTTCCAGGAAGCGCCGGTAATGGAGAACTGGGGGGACGCAGAAATTTGGGAGATCTGGGGGTCCAAAAGCCGAGGAAAAGGGGGGGACTGGGGTCTGGGAAGGGCGGGATGGCCGGGAATGGGGTGCAGGGGGTCCCGGAGCACTGATGGGGGTGCGGGGGGATCCCAGTCCCAGATTAGGGGGGGCAGGGGGTTCCCAGTGCTAAAAATTGAGGGTTTAGAGGAGTTCTAGTGCCCAAAAATTGGGGTTCATGGGATTTCCATGCCACGGAATGCGGGTTCAGGAGTAATTTCCTTCCCGGAATTCGGGGTTCGAGGGTGTTTAGGTGCTCGAAACTGGCGGTTCCTGGGGCGTCGGTGACCAGAAATGGGGGTTCAGGGGGGACCCGGTGCTGCCGAGGAGGGTACAGGGGGGTCGGGGTGGCCGGAAATGGGAGCTCAGGGGTTCCTCGTGCTCGGAAATGGGGCTACAGGGTGATCTCGGAGCTAGATGAGGGGTACAAAGGGGTCTCGATGCTGGGGAAGGGGATTGAGGGGTGTCACAGGACCCAAAAAGGGCTATGTAGTGTTTCGCTGTCCGGGAATGGAGGTTTAGGGACTCCCGGTACCCGAAAATTGTGGTTCCGGGAGTGCCGATGACCAGGAAATGGGGGTTCAGAGGGAATCCCTTCCTGCGAATCGGTGTTCAGGGGCGTCCCGGTGCCAGATAATGGCCTGGCTGAGCTGTGGTGCTGTGGAAGGGGTGCAGGGGGTCTCTGTTCACAGAAATGGAGCGCTCGAGGGGTCCTGGTGCAGCGGAATGGGGGTGTAGGGGGCCCTGGTGCCAGGTAACAGGATGCAGTGGGGTCCCGGTGCCCAGGAAATGGGTTTCAGGGGGTTCCCTTCCTGGGTTCTCGGGTTCAAGGGGTCCTCATGCCTGAAAATTGAGGTTCAGGGGGGTCCTGGTGCCCAGAAATTGGGCCGGGAATGGGGGTTCAGGGTGTTACATGCTTCAGATAAGGGGTGCAGGGTTTATCGGAGCTGGGGAAAGGGGTACAGGGCAGGTCCAGGGGTCCCCAGTGTTGAGGGCAGAGGGATTTGGAAGCTGGGAAAGGCAGGGATGGGGCTCCAGGGGGTCCCTGGGTCACGGAAGGGGCGTCTGAGGCTGAGAGAGGCGGGCGGATCCCGGGGATGGAGCTTGGGAGACGAAAAAGAGAAAGTGAGCGAGGGAAAGCGGGGGAAGGGGATGGAGGGGAAGGGGGAATTCCAGGGAGTTCATCTGGATCCATCCGGACCCCGGTGTGACCCCCCCCCCCGGGACCCCTAGGACGCTCTGGGACCCCGTTTCGGGAAGCGGCGGGAGTGAAAAACTGGGGGAACAGAGAAAGTTGGGAGATCTGGGGATCCAAAGTTCTAGGAAAAGGGCGGGTCTGGGCTCTGGGAAAACCAGGATGCCCGAAAAGGGGGCACGGGGGTCCCGGAGCACTGACGGGGGTGCGGGATGTCCCAGTCCCGAACAAGGGGGTGCAGGGAGGGACCCGTGCCCGGAAATGGAGATTCAGGGGTGGCCCCGTGCCCGGGAATGGCGGTTCAGGGGGGTTCCCGTGCCGCGATTTGGGGTTCAAAGGGATCCTGAACCCCAGGAATGGGAGATCCGGTGGGTTCCAGCGCCAGATAAGGGGCTGCAGAGGGGTCCCGCTGCCAGGAAATGAACGTTCATGGAGGTCCCCGTGCCCAGGAACGGGGGTTTTAACTACCCAAAAACGGGGGTTCAGGGGATTCTCTTCCCGGAATTCGGGATTCAAGTGGGTCCCGGTGCCCAGAAATGGGCGCTCAAGAGGTCTTCGTGCCCAGGAATGGGGGCTCAGTGGATTCTGATGCCCGGGAAAGTCAGTTCAGGGGGGTTTCCCTGCCAAGGAATGGGAGTCCAGGGGGGTCCCGGTGCCACATGAGGGGGTACAGGGGGGTCCCGGTGCTGGGGAAGGGGATTGAGAGAGGTCGCAGGACCCAAAATGGGGCTATGGAGGGGGTTCCCGGGCCCGGTAACCCCGGTAACAGAAGTTAAGGAGGGTCCCAGTGCCCGGAAATGGACGCTCAGGGGGGTCCCAGTTTCGGGGTTTCCACTCACCTTTGGTCGCGCCCCCCGGGTCCCCCAGGAGCCCCAAGAGCAGCCCCAGACCCAGCGCTGCAGCCATGGCGCTGCTCCGCTGCGGCCCCGCCCACAGACCTGACCCCGCCTCCAGACACGGCCTCGCCCCCACAGCCGCCTCCGGCCCCGCCATTGGTGCCGCTATTTACTGCCCGCCAATGGCAGCCCGATCTGTCACTGACGTCACCGGTCGCCGGGCAGATCCCGGTCTCGCAGGTTGGGATGCGGACGCGAAAGGGACCGAGGAGGGCGGGGCGGGGAGGGGACGGGGGAATTGCAGAGAATCCCTCTGGATCCCTCTGGATCCCGCTGCGACCGCCCTGGAGCCCTCTGAGAACCACCTGGGAATCCCTGGGACCCCCTTAGGGAAGCGCCGGGAGTGGAGAACTGGGGGGATCCGGAAATTTGGGAGATCTGGGGGTGCAAACGGGAAGGAAAAGGGCGGATCTGGGAAGGGCGGGAAGCCCGGGGAGGGGTGCGAGCGGCCCCAGAACACCTGAGGGGGGTCCAGGAGGGGCTCCCAGTACCGGATTAGGGGGTGCAGGGGCTCCCCATCCCCAGGAACGGAGGTTCAGGGGGTCCCAGGTCAAGGCAAAGGGGGTGAGGGCAGTGGGGGTGCAGGGGGTCCCTGTGCCCAGGAAAGGGGTTCGGGGGGGCTTTTGGGCTGGATAAGGGGGTGCAGGGGGATCCCCATGATGCATAAGGGGGTGCAGGGTATGGTCCTGTGCCTGAGAATGGAGGGTTTGGGAGGGTTTCCGTCCTGGATATGGGGGTGCACGGGGGTCTTGGTGCAGCAGAATGGGGGTTCAGGGGGTCCCAGTGCTGCATAAGGGGATGCACTGGGGTCTTGGTGCACAAGAAATGGGGTTCAGGCGGGTTTCCTTCCCGGGTTCAGGGGTTCAGAGGAGTCCGGGTGACTTAAAAATTGAGGTTCATGGGGGTTCCAGTGCCCAGGAAATTGAGATTCAGAGGATCCCAGTGCCGGATAAAGGGATGCAGTGGGTCCTGGTGCCCAGAAATTGAGGTTCGGGGGGTTTCTGTGCCTGGGAATGGGGGTTCAGGGCAGTTTCCGAGCCCGGGAATGGGGATTCAGGGGATTCCAGGCCCCAGATAAGGGGGTGTAGGGTTTATCGGGGCTGGGGAAGGGGTACGGGGAGTCCCGATGCCCCGAAATGAACATTCAAGGGAGTCTCTGTGCCCTGAAGGGGGGTTTGCCCGGAAAGGGAAGTTCAAGGAAGGGACTGGGAGAGGCGGGATGGGGGATACAGGGGGTCCCTGTGCCCACCAAAGGGGGTCCAGGGCTCCCCGGTGTTGAGGGCAGTGGGGTCTGGGAGCTGGGAAAGGCAGGAATGGGGGTTCAGGGGTCCCTGGGTCACGGAAAGGGGGGTCTGGGGCTGGGAGAGGCGGGCGGATCCCGGGGACGCAGTTTGGGAGATGGGAAAGCGAGACGGGGAAAAGGGGAATTCCAGGGAATTCATCTGGATCCCGCTGGATCCTCGCTGAGACCCCCTGGGACCCTCTGGGACCCCTGGAACCCCTTCCAGGAAGCGCCTGGGGGAATTAGGGGAACCCAGGGGGGTCCCAGTGCCCAAAAATTTGGATTCAGGGGGTTCCTGTGCCGGGAAATGCGAGTTCAGGGGGAGTTTCCTTCCCGGAATTCGGGGTTCGAGGAGGTCCCGGTGCCGGAAAATGGGGGTTCCGGGGGCGCCGGTGACCAAAAATGGGGGTTCAGGGGGTTCCTGGTACCCACGAATGGAGGCTTAGGGCGTTCCCGGTGCCCGGTAATTGGGGTTCAGGGGGGTCCTGCTGACTAGAAATGGGGGTTCAGGGGATCTTGGTGCCAGATAAGGGGGTTCAGGGGTGCTGGGGAAGGTGATTGAGGGGGATCACAGGACCCAAAATGGGTGTTCAGGGGAGTTCCCCTGCCCGGGAATGGAGGTTTAGAGGGTTCCCGATGCCCGGAAATGGAAGTTCGGGGGGTCCCGGTGCCCGGGAATTGCGGTTCAGGGGGGTCCCGGTTTCGGGGGGTCCCACTCACCTTTGGTCGCGCCCCCCGGGTTCCCCAGGAGCCCCAGGAGCCCCCAGAGCACCCCCAGCCCCAGCGCTGGAGCCATCGCAGCCGTCCCCGATCGCGGCTGTGGCAGAGCTGGAGAGACGCGAAAGCGAAAGTGCCCGAGGAGCGCGGGGGGAGGGGAAAAGGGGAGGGGAAAAGGGCGAATTCCAGGGAATTCACCTGGATCCCACTGGATCCTCGCTGAGACCCCCTGGGACCCCGGAGGACCCTCTGGGACCCCTGGAACCCCTTCCAGGAAGCGCCGGGATTGGAGAACTGGGGGGACGCAGAAATTTTGGAGATCTGGGGGTCCAAAAGCCGAGGAAAGGGGGGGGACTGGGGTCTGGGAAGGGCGGGAATGGGGGTGCAGGGGGTCCCCGAGCACTGATGGGGGTATGGGGACGGCCCAGTCCCGGATTAGGGGGGGCAGGAGGGTTGCAGTGCCCAGAAATGGGGGTTCAGGAGGGTCCCGGTTCTCAGGCAATGGGGTTCAGGTCAGTTTCTGTACCGAGGATTGTGGGTTCAGGGTGTTCCAGGCTCCAGATAAGGGGGTGCAGGGGTTATCGGGGCTGGGGAAGGGGGTACAGGGGGGTCCCGATGCCCCAAAATGAACGTTCAAGGGGGTCTCTGTGCCCTGGAAGAGGGGTTCACCCACAAATGGAAGTTCGGGGGGGTCCCCGTGCCCGGGAATTGCGGGTCAGAGGGGTCCTGGTGTTGGGGAAGGGGATTGGGGGGGGGAGGGGTCACAGGACCCAAAATGGGGGTACGGGTGTGTTTCCCTGTCCGAATGGAGGTTTAGGGGTTCCGCTGGAACCCCTTCCAGGAAGCGCCGGGAATGGAGAACTGGGGTGACGCAGAAATTTGGGAGATCTGGGGATCCAAAAGCCGAGGAAAAGGGGGGGACTGGGGTCTGGGAAGGGTGGGAATGGGGGTGCAGGGGGTCCCGGAGCACTGATGGGGCTGCGGGGGGATCCCAGTCCCGGATTAGGGGGGGCAGGGGTGTCACAGTGCCCAAGAATGGGGGTCCAGGCGATTCTCTTCCCCGAATTCAGGGTTCAAGTGAGTCCCAGTGCCCATAAATGGCAGTTCAGGGGGTCCTGGTTCTGGGGAAGAGGGTATAAGGGGGTCCTGGTGCGGGAAATGGGCGTTTAGAAATGGGGGCTCAGTGGGTTCCAGTGCCTGGGAATGGGGGTTCAGGGGGGTTTCCCAGCCCAGGAATGAGGGTTCAGGGGGGTCCCGGTGCCAGATGAGGGGGTAATGAGGGGTCCTGGTGCTGGGGATGGGAATGGAGGGGGGTCACAGGCAAGGGTTTGAGGCTAATGGGAGGTGCTGGGGGTCCCTGTGCCCAGGAAAGGGGGTGCACGGGCAGATCCCTGGTGTTGAGGAAGGTGATGGGTGGGGGCTGGGAAGGCAGGAGTGGGGGTTCAGGGGGTGCCAGGGTCAAGGAAAAGCGGGGGCTGGGGTGTCTGAGAGGGGGAGGGCTGGGAAAGGGGGTGCGGGGGGGCATTGGGGCTGGATAAGGGGGTGCAGGGGGATCCCCGTGATGGATAAGGGGGTGCAGGGTGGGGTCCTGTGCCTGACAACGGAGGGTTTGGGAGGTTTCTACTCATGGATATGGGGGTGCACAGGGGTCTTGGTGCAGCAGAATGGGGGTTCAGGGGGTCCCAGTGCTGCATAAGGGGATGCACTGGGGTCCCGGTGCCCAGGAAATGGGGTTCAGGGGGTTCCCTTCCCGGGTTCCGGTATTAAAGGCGTCCTGGTGCCTAGAAATTGAGGTTTAGGGGGTCCCGGTGCCGGATAAGGGGATGCAGTGGCTCCCAGGTCCCAGAAATAGGAGTTCAGGGTGGTTTCCGTGCCTGGCATATTGGATTCAGGGGGTTCTAGGCCCCAGATAAGGGGGTGCAGGGTTTATCGGGGCTGGGGAAGGGGGTACGGGGAGTCCCGATGCCCCGAAATGAACGTTCACGGGGGTCTCTGTGCCCTGGAAGGGGGGTTTGCCCGGAAAGGGAAGTTCAAGGTAGGGACTGGGAGAGGCGGGATGGGGGATCCAGAGGGTCGCTGTGCCCACCAAAGGGAGTCCAGGGGTCCCCGGTGTTGAGGACAGTGGGGTCTGGGAGCTGGGAAAGCCAGAAATGGGGGTTCAGGGGGTCCCTGGGTCACGGAAAGGGGCGTCTGGGGCTGGGAGAGGCGGGCGGATCCCGGGGACGCAGCTTGGGAGACGGGAAAGCGAGACGGGGAAAAGGGGAATTCCAGGGAATTCATCTGGATCCCGCTGCATCCTCGCTGAGAACTCCTGGGACCTTTGGGACCCCTGGAACCCCTTCAAGAATGGAGAACAGGGGGGACCCAGGAATTTGGGAGATCTGGGGGTGCAAAAGCCGAGGAAAGGGGGGGGACTGGGGTCTCGGAAGGGCGGGATGGCCGCGAATGGGGGTGCAGAGGGTGCCGGAGCACTGATGGGGTTGTGGGGGGATCCCAGTGCTGGATTAGGAGGGCAGGAGGGTCCCAATGCTAAAAAACGGGCGTTCAGAGGGGTCCCAGTGCCCAAAAATTGGGGTTCAGGGGATTTCCATGTCACAGAATGCGGGTTCAGGGGGAATTTCCTTCCCGGAATTTGGGGTTCGAGGGGGTTTAGGTGCTCGAAATGACATTTCCAGGGGCTCTGGCGACCAGAAATGAGGGTTCAGGGGGGGCCGGCTCCAGATGAGGGGGTACTGAGGGTCTCGATGCTGACGAATGGGATTGAGGGGGGTCACAGGACCCAAAATAGGGGTTCAGGGGACTTTCCCGGGAATGGAGGTTTAGGGGGTCCCGGTGGCCGAAAATTGTGGTTCCGGGAGTGCCGGTGACCAGAAATGGGGTTCAGGAGGGTTCCCTTCCAGGGTGCCTGAAAATTGAGGTTCAGGAGAGTTCCAGTGTCCAGAAATTGGGGTTCGGGAAGTCCCGGTGCCCAGAAATTTGGGTTCAGGGCGGTTTCTGTGCCCGGCAATGGGGGTTCAGCGGGTTCCAGGCTCCAGATAAGGGGATGCAGGTGTTATCGTGGCTGGGGAAGGGGTTCAGGGGGGTCCCGGTGCCCCGAAATGAACATTCAAGGGGGTCTCTGTGCCCTGGAATGGGGGTTCGCCCGGAAATGGAAGTTCAGTGGTCCCCGGGAATTGCGGGTCAGGGGCTCTCGGTGCCAGGGCAGTCCCCGGTGCCCGGGCGGATCCCGGAGCCGCAGCTTGGGAGATGCGAAAGTGACCGGGGCAGCGCGGGGAGTGGGGGGAGGGATAGAGGAAACCCTGGGAATTCCCCTGAACCCCCCGGAACCTGCCCGGACCCCCCGCAGGACGCGCAGGGGGTGGAGAACTGGGGGGACGCAGAGACTGGGGGGTCTGGGGGCGTCCAAGGGTCGGGAAGGAAACCGGGAGAGCCGGGAAGGGTCCAAAGTTCAAGGAAGGGACTGGGAGAGGCGGGATGGGGGATCCAGGGGGTCCCTGTGCCCACCAAAGGGGGGTCCAGGGGTCCCCGGTGTTGAGGGCAGTGGGGTCTGGGAGCTGGGAAAGGCAGGAATGGGGGTTCAGGGGTCCCTGGGTCACGGAAAGGGGGGTCTGGGGCTGGGAGAAGCGGGCGGATCCCGGGGACGCAGTTTGGGAGACGGAAAAGTCTCCCAAGGGGAGATTCCAGGGGAATTCCAGGGAATTCATCTGGATCCCACTGGATCCTCGCTGAGACCCCCTGGGACCCCGGAGGACCCTCTGGGACCCCTGGAACCCCTTCCAGGAAGCGCCGGTAATGGAGAACTGGGGGGACGCAGAAATTTTGGAGATCTGGGGGTGCAAAAGCCGAGGAAAAGGGGGGGACTGGGGTCTGGGAAGGGCGGGATGGCCGGGAATGGGGTGCAGGGGGTCCCAGAGCACTGATAGGGGTGCGGGGGGAGCCCAGTCCCAGATTAGGGGGGGCAGGGGGTTCCCAGTGCTAAAAATTGAGGGTTTAGAGGGGTTCTAGTGCCCAAAAATTGGGGTTCATGGGATTTCCATGCCGCGGAATGCGGGTTCAGGGGGAGTTTCCTTCCCGGAATTCGGGGTTCGAGGGTGTTTAGGTGCTCGAAACTGGCGGTTCCTGGGGCGTCGGTGACCAGAAATGGGGGTTCAGGGGGGACCCGGTGCTGCTGAGGAGGGCACAGGGAGGTCGTGGTGGCTGGAAATGGGTGCTCAAGGGGGTCCATGTGCTCGGGAATGGGGCTACAGGGGGCTCTCGGAGCTAGATGAGGGGTACAGGGGGGTCTCGATGCTGGGGAAGGAGACTGAGGGGTGTCACAGGACCTAAAAAGGGGCTATATGGAGTTTCTCTGTCCAGGACTGGAGGTTTAGGGGGTCCCGGTGCCCAAAAATTGCAGTTCCGGGAGTGACGGTGCAGGCAAATGGGGTTCAGGGGGAGTCCCTTCCTGCCAATGGGGGTTTGGGGGTCCCAGTGCCAGATATGGTCCTGGCTGGGATCTGGTGCTGTGGAAGGGGTGCAGGGGGTCCCCGTTCACAGGAATGGGGGGCTCGAGGGGGTCATGGTGCAGTGGAATGGGGGTTCAGGGGGCCCGGTGCCAGATAACGGGATGCCCAGGAAATGGGGTTCAGGGGGGTTCCCTTCCCAGGTGCCCAGAAAATCGAGATTGAGGAGAGTTCCAGTGTCCAGAAATGGGGGTTCAGGGCCGAGCCGGTGCCCAGAAATTTGGGTTCAGGGTGATTTCTGTGCCCGGCAATGAGGGTTCAGCGGGTTCCAGGCTCCAGATAAGGGGATGCAGGGGATATCAAAGCTGGGGAAGGGGGTTCAGGGGGGTCCCGGTCGCCTGAAATGAACATTCAAGGGGTCTCTGTGCCCTGGAATGGGGGTTCGCCCGCAAATGGAAGTTCGGGGGGTCCCCGTTCCCGGGAATTGCGGGTCAGGGGCTCTCGGTGCCAGGGCAGTCCCCGGTGCCCGGGCGGATCCCGGAGCCGCAGCTTGGTAGATGCGAAAGTGACCGGGGCAGCGCGGGGAGGGGACAGAGGAAACCCTGGGAATTCCCCTGAACCCCCCGGAACCTGCCCGGACCCCCCGCAGGACGCGCAGGGGGTGGAAAACTGGGGGGACGCAGAGACTGGGGGGTCTGGGGGCGTCCAAAGGTCGGGAAGCAGAACCAGGAGAGCTGGGAAGGGTCCAAGGTTCAAGGAAGGGACTGGGAGAGGCGGGATGGGGGATCCAGGGGGTCCCTGTGCCCACCAAAGGGGGTCCAGGGGTCCCCGGTGTTGAGGGCAGTGGGGTCTGGGAGCTGGGAAAGGCAGGAATGGGGGTTCAGGGGTCCCTGGGTCACGGAAAGGGGGGTCTGGGGCCGGGAGAGACGGGCGGATCCCGGCTAGGCAGTTTGGGAGACGGGAAAGCGAGACGGGGAAAAGGGGAATTCCAGGGAATTCATCTGGATCCCGCTGGATCCTCGCTGAGACCCCCTGGGACCCCAGGGGACCCTCTGGGACCCCTGGAACCCCTTCCAGGAAGCGCCTGGGGGAATTAGGGGGGCCCAGGGGGGTCCCAGTGCCCAAAAACTGGGATTCAGGGAGTTCCTGTGCCGGGAAATGCGAGTTCAGGGGGAGTTTCCTTCCCGGAATTCGGGGTTCGAGGAGGTCCCGGTACCCGAAAATGGGGGTTCCGAGGGCGCCGCTGACCAGAAATGGGGGTTCAGGGGGTTCCTGGTGCCAGATGAGGGGGTACAGGGGGTCCCAGTGCTGCCGAAGGGGGTACAGGGGGGTCGAGCTGGCCGGAAATGGACGCTCAAGGGGGTCCGCGTGCTCAGAAATGGGGGTTTCAGGGGGGTCTCGGTGCCAGATGAGGGCGTACAGGGGGGTCCCGGTTCAGGAGAAGGGTATTGGGGGGGGGGTCACAGGACCGAAAATGGGGGTTCAGGGGTGTCCTGGTACACACGAATGGAGGATTAGGGAGTTCCCTATGCCCGGGAATTGCGGTTCAGGGAGGTCCTGCTGACTCGAAATGGGGGTTCAGGGGATCTTGGTGCCAGATGAGGGGGTACAGGGGGGTCCCGGTGCTGGGGAAGGTGATTGAGGGGGGTCACAGTCCCCAAAATGGGGTTTCAGGGGGTTGAGGACCCAAAATGGGGATTCAGGGGAGTTCCCCTGCCCGACAATGGAGGTTTAGAGGGTTCCCGATGCCCGGAAATGGAAGTTCGCGGGGGTCCCGGTGCCCGGTAACTGCGGTTCAGGGGGGTCCCGGTTTCGGGGGGTCCCACTCACCTTTGGTCGCGCTCCCCGGGTTCCCCAGGAGCCCCAGGAGCCCCCAGAGCACCCCCAGCCCCAGCGCTGGAGCCATCGCAGCCGTCCCCGATCGCGGCTGTGGCAGAGCTGGAGAGACGCGAAAGCGAAAGTGCCCGAGGAGCGCGGGGGGAGGGGAAAGGGGGAGGGGAAAAGGGCGAATTCCAGGGAATTCACCTGGATCCCCTCCTGGCCCCTGATTCCCAATCTCCTTCTCTCTCTCTCTGTGCTGTTCTCTCCCTTTCCTTTGGGGGATCACAAATCCCAGAGCGGCCGCAGAGCCCCGTGCCCAGGCTGGGTTTCCCAGCAAAGGGAGGCTGGGGCTGAGATGCCCCGGGCTGGCCGGGAATGGGGGCCCGGGGGTCCCCGGGGTCACGGAAACGGGGGATCCAGGGGCTGGGAGAGGGGGCTAGCCGGGAAAGGGGGTGCAGGGGGGTGTTGGTGCAGGATAAGGGGGTGCAGGGGGGTCCCAGTGCCCGGGAATGGGGGGGGGGGGGGAGGTCAGAATCTGGGAAACGGCAGCAGCTGCTGGGGAGGGACTGGGACAGACTGGGGAAAGAACTCCCTGGGAGCAGAGCTGGGGTACCAGGGATCATACTGGTTTATGCTGGCACCACACTGAGGGCTACTAGGCGTAACAGGGAACACACAGGGGACAATTGAGATATACTGGGAGAGACTGGGAGTGGTTTGGATCATCCTGGGATTGACTCGAGTCATACTGTGAGTGATCAGATCTGTAGTAGGGTTGAAGAGGAGAAACTGGAATAATGCAGGGACCAACTGGGATCATACTGGGATCAGCTGGCCCATGCTCGGGTCATACTGGGATTACATTGGGACTGATGGGGTCACACTTGGGGTGACTGGCATGGTACTGGGAGTAACTGGGAGTAACTGGGATCATACTGGAGGTGACTGGACTTATACTAGGAGCAACTGGGACCACAGCAGGGGTAAATGGCATCCTGTAAGGTGTGACTGGGGCCACACTGGGCTCTTACTGAGAGGGACTGAGAGTGAAAGGAACCATAGAGGGCATGACTGGGAGCCTCTGGGACCCTACTGTGAGTTGGAACATACTGGGAGTGATCGGGATCATCCAGGGAGTGACCGGGACCCCACCGGTGAGGCGGCGGCGGAGCTCGGAGGCGGCCGCAGCGCAGGTGGGAGCCGCGCTGGGTTGTGCGGGGGCTCGGGGCTGGCTGCGGGCCTCGGGGGCGGCAGGGGGCTCGGGCGGGTTCGTTGTGCCGTGTCCGTCCCGTGTTGCCGCTGGCCTGAGGGCGCTGCGGGAGCGGCTGCCCGCGGTCTCCTTGCGGCCGCTGCCTCGGCAGGAGCCGCTGCCGGAGCAGCGCTGGCTCGGCCCGGTTGCTGTGGCTGGGACAGAGGGGGCTGCCCCGTGCCCGAGGCTGCGCTAGGGCCGCCTCTGAGCTCCTCCGCCGCCTCACCAGGCTCCGGTAATGGCGACTGCCGAGCCAGGGCCGCCCTCAGGGCGGCACCAGGGGCCGTGCTTGGCGCCGCTCCCACCAGTCAGTGCGCGAGCTCGAGGAGCGACGGCAGAATCAGCCAATCGCAGCGAGGGGCGGGCTCTGCACACGGCGCGGGCTCTGCACACGGCACGGCCCCGCCTCCCTTTCCCCGCACTCCGGCATTTCCCGGCAGCCGCGGCTGAGGAGCGGCCCCGGCGCTGGGCCCGGCCCGGGCAGGAGGCCAAGGAGCCGCTGCTGCTGCCCCGAACCGCCGGGAGCTCGGCGTGACCGGGATTATATTGGGCGCTGGGAGCTGGGGTGAGTGCGGGACGGAGCCGGGACCCGCCTGCAGCCCCGGCAGGAGCCCAGGCCGGAGCAGGGGATGCTGCAGAGAGGCCAAAACCTCTCTGTCACTTCACTCCTGTCCCTGGGCAGGGAACAGAGCGCGTAAGGAAAGGCTCGGGGGTCTGGGTAAGCGTGGGGACAGTTCAGTCACTGGTGACGGGCACAACGCACTTGTCAGGAGAATTAATCCACAAACCTCAGAGGTTTATGTCCAAAAAGGAGACAGAGGAATCCTTTTACTTTATTCGAATGAAGACAGAGGCCATGGGGCATTGCCCTGGGGTCTCTCCGATTTTTTGGAGGACACAGCCTCCCTTTTTATCCCAGTTTCCCGGCCGCATTTCCCTTCTCTCTTTCCCTATTGGCTGAGGTACTTGAGAGGTTCAGATTTCCCGATAACGCCCGATACTGAAGATTTCCCTCTGATGTATAACCCTTCCTTTTTAATTTTTAATTCTTTTGGAATTTAGGGTTTTCCCTCATTGTTTCTTTCATTTTTCAGTGTTCAGTTTCATTTATCAGCAAACCTAAAGTTTGTTTGTAACAGCAAATATAATTTCCTATTAATCAATCAGTGGAATCTTTTCCATTGTTTCTTTTATCTCTCAGTGCTGGTTTGATCTACCAGCAGACCCGCAGCCTGTTTGTAAGGACAAAATCCATCATTCCTCTCACACTTTACTTGGGGAAATTAATTGAATTTATCATCAAACATGGCTGGGCAAGAGAATGAGAACTGAAATAATTCCTACGAAAATATCCTCCCCCCAATTCTCTCTCCTTCCCAGGCTTAACTCTGTCCCGCATTTCCTCCCTTCTCCCCAGCCAGAGGCGCAGGGGATGGGGGTCACAGCCCGGTCCTGTCACAGCCTCCCCTCAGGGACAGGAATCCTCGTCCTGCTCCAGCCTGGGGTCCCTCCCACGGGACACATCCCTCGGGAACGGGCTGCTCCAGCGGGGATCGCCCCGGGCTCACAGGTGCCGTCAGGAGCCGCTTCCATGGCTCTGCAGGGGCTTCCCAGGGGCTCGGGGCCTCTCTCGGGCATCCCCTGCCCGCGGTCTCCTTGCGGCCGCTGCCTCGGCAGGAGCCGCTGCCGGAGCAGCGCTGGCTCGGCCCGGTTGCTGTGGCTGGGACAGAGGGGGCTGCCCCGTGCCCGGGGCTGTGCGGGGAAATTCCCGTGGCCGGAGGTTTCTGTGCCCAGAGGAGACAGAGGAGTCCTGTAAAAGTGACTTTATTGCTGAGCAGAGGGAGAGGCCGTGGGGCATTTGCCGTGCGCTCTCTGCCATTGTTGTAGTTCGCAGCCTCCTTTGTATCCTCATTTTCCCGGCCTCATCTCCCTCTCCCTTTGCCCACTGGCTGAGGTACTTGGAAGGTTCAGACCTCCCGATCCGGTAACTGCATGTCCTCGTTATTGTGCACCTCCACTTTTGTATAATAGCCGATAATCACTGCTCTGTTAAGTCTTTGTTCTTTTCGAAATTCAGGAATTCAGCAGGACTTTGTGGAGCTTTCTGTGTCAATTTCTAACATTTTCTAAAACTGGTAGTTTCTCCCATTACTTCCTTATCTACACGTCCCTGACCCCATCTCCAGGCAGATTCACTCATTGACTCTGTTTTTTCTTCCTGGGTCTTCTTTGGTTTTGGGATTATTCTCAGTGCCCTCATTCCCTGTCCTTCTGTTGCCGTTTCTGGATCAGGAGGCCTGGCTGCCACCTGCATCCCCTCACTCACCTGCTGAATGAGCTGCACTCTCAAGGTGTGGAGCATGGTAAAACAAATGCTGTTTCTCCTCTGTAGCACATCAGAGGAGAAACACCATTTGTTTAACCCGTGGTCTGCCAGGGAGCCACAAAACCGTGTCCCATTCTGTTATGGTTAGAGGCTGGCACAATGCTAGTGCTCCTATGAAGATGGTTTCTCTCTGGTGTCTGCTGTGAGATGTGACCAGGAATAAGCGAAACAGGCTTTTACTTAGAAATAAAGAAAAAAAAACTTTATTAACTAAACTACAACTCTAAATAACAAGAAATATGCAGGGAAAATGAAAACTTTGTAAAAACATTTCCTCCTCTCTCTACTAAATTCCAATACATCTATCTCTCAAATTTCAACTCTCAGTCTATCACTAGTCTTTAGATAATCAATTCTCAATTCATCAAGAGGAGAGGAGTCTTTCTTGTGCTATAGGCTTCTTCTGGAAACACCATTGAAACTTCGTGTGTTTCTGTGTCACTCGTGGCACCGCCAGGAGTAAATCTGCTGTCGTGACCTCTTCCCTTTGTGTCTCTGCTCTCACCACTAACCATGGACTAGAGCTGCTTCTAGGGTTTTCTTTTTAAGGATGCTTTGTCCTGTTCCAAACAGAGCACAGTCTCACCTTTGGGACACTTGTCTTCTTCAAATTTCCCTCCTTGGGGCTGAGGAGTACTGACACTGAGCTTTCTTGGGTCTGAGCCATTGCCTCCCTCTGGATGCAGTCTGTGTGTCACAGGAAACATGGTTCTGTCTATGGCTATAACAAGAAGAGTCTGGCTAAGCTACTTTATCATCTCTTCTCACTTAAGATTCTTCACTTTCACACTTGCACACTTCTTTCTTCCATTTCATCTCTATCTCTCTTCTAGGAAAGGTTAATGTTCTGCAAAGTTTTCATTGTCTGAGAAAGGGTTCAAAGCTCCCAGAAGCGGCCGGACACCTTCTCGCTGCACCCCCCATCCTTCTCCACAGGCCGGGCTGTGCTGCCAGCGCTTGATATCAAATTTCAAGGTGGCACAGGCTCTGTCTCTGTCTCCTGGGTGGGGGGGCTGCCCGATGCCTCCTGGTGCTTCTCCCACCCTTCTGTGCTGGGGCCTCTTCACTTCCCTCGCTGGAATTCAAGAGATCTTCCCCCGAGAGTTCTTTGCTCTTAACCCCTGCGTTCTCAGAGGCGTGTCTAATGTCTCTAGTGGCTACACTAGGTGCTAATATAAAAATCTGAACACTTATAGGTGACTACAGCATATCTCAGAACACTTACTTCCTCTCAAACTATGACACATTCCCATCTTATCTGCGTTTGGATTGGTGCATGAGCTACTTTCTTGTTTCCTTTGTTATCTGTTTCACCACTTTTCCTTTGTCATCTATTTGCCAACAGCAGTTTGAGTCATTGAATTTTGCAGAAACTCCTCCTTTTTCTGCTAACAGATGATCTGATCCTATCCCATGGTTAAGTGTTGTGTTCCTCATTTCAGTGGATTGGTCAGCAGGAAGGTCAGGAGCTGGAGCTGTCTGGTCGGTTATTATTTTGAGGACAGCTTGTAATGTAATGATGCCATTGAAATGAGAAATGGGTTCTGTGGCTCCTGATATGAATTGGTTCGGGTTCCCAGGGGCTGGTCCATGGTGTTGTAGAATTTGTTCTGGTGGCCTTTCAGCTTTTCCCCAGTTTTGGGCACTCCCTTGAGCCAAGACTGCATCAATTGACCACTTTTCTCTAATTAAATCATCAAATACTTTGATTCCAAACTGATTTCCCTGAACTTGTGATAGCTAGAACATTTCAGTGCTCTAATACACCCTATATAACATATAGACAGTGACAGCACATGTTGGAGATGGCACAGGGATGATTCCCCCCCACTTATTTATAGTGAAGTTTTCCCAATATTCTCCTTTTGCTGTTTCCCTTTGCAGCTTCACCCGTTTCTGTTGCAGGGTCAGATATCCTCCCCCTGGGCTCTGCCTTGAGCTGTGCAAATTCCATCAGTGCCAGCAGGCAGAGCTTGGGGTGAGGGGCAGAGGGAATCAGCCCAATTCCTGCCCTGGGCAAGAGACCCAGGTGCATTGTCCACACTTTGCTCAGCAGTGTTCATTTGCATTTCTAAAGCTCCTCTGCAGGGTGCCTGGAATGAAGCTTCACTTCCAGGGTGTACTCACACATGCCCCCCCCCCCCCCCCCAAAAGCCAGGGTTTGGGGTATTTTTAATTTTTAGGGGTTTTATTTGAAGAGTGTTCTATTAACTGTTTATGAGTTAAAGGGCCACCTTTAAAGCTCTTCTAGTTTTGCAAAATGCAGCCTGAAGCTAAACACCAGAAAACCCAGACCAAAATTTTGCAATCTCCAACAGCCATGCAAACACATGAGAAAAAGAATCCAAAGCAATAAAGACTTTTTCTACTTCTTCTGCTAAGAATAAAAATTGATTCTCACACCCCTAGCCCAAACCTAACTGACAATATCAAAGTAGCATTGATTAGAAACAACATTCTCATGGTGTAATCTTATTCCAGCCAGCCCAGTGTGTGAGTGCAACTGAGCCCCAGAGTGGAATTGTGCCGTGGTGTTCCCCAGCAGCTGTGGCAGTGCAGGCCCAGACAGACATCTGACACAGAGCTACAACAGAACTAGCCTCTGTATCACCTTTTATAAAATTAATTTGCGTTCCAAGTTTAGGAATCAAATCCCTTCCCAGTCAATCATGATAGCAATTAGGAGGAAATAAAAATTCATGCATTTCAAACCCATTGCCCACATCTGCTAATAGTGGTTGAATAAAACCACTGCTCTTTCCACCTTATCTCCTCACTAATCAAACATGTTTCTAGCATTTTTCCCCCTTGGGTCTAACATTCAAAGTGCATTGAGAGGCCCCTGTGTCTATCAGGGGAGACCTCCTCTCAATGCAAACCCACCCTGAATGTTCTCAAGGGCTGCAGTGTGGAGGGTCCCTGGTGTGATGGGAGCTGTGACAGCCCTGCCAATCCATGTCCATCAAGGGGTGGAGTTGCTGGTCCTGAGGGTGCTGCTGTCTGTGCTTGCAGTGTCCTTGTGCCCTGCAGCTGGAGCCCTGGTTCCTTGCCAGGGGCTGTTTGGGTGGGCTCTCCCCTGCCGAGGAGGGCAATGCCTCTGCCAGGTGCTTGTGGCCGAGCCGTGCCCTGGGTGCTGGGGCCCCCTTGGGCCCTGGGGTTGATCCCTCGGGGGCTGTAGGAGCTGTGCCCTGGCCTTTGCCTTCAGCTTGGCCTTTTGCTGCTCCCTTCTTGCACTCACCTGCTGTGCCTTTGTGCCCAAGTGCTGCAGGGCCTTCTTGTGCCCCTCCTGCAGCCCCCTCAGTGCCTGTGGGTGCTCATCCTCTGACAGCTGCTGAGCTTTCTGCAGAATCATTTGTTTTCCAGCGACTCAAAGAATATCTTGATCCTTCCCTAATAATCCGCCTTTCCCAGGTGTTCCTTGCTCCTCCTCCCTGTGCTCAGGGTGCCCTCCCCAGCCCGTATCCCAGAGCCGCTCCCTGTCCTGCCGCAGTGTCCGAAGGCGCCCCCGGCGGGCAGGGCCGGCAGCTCCACGGGGCCGGGCAGCGGCCGGGGCGTCCCGCAGCCTCCTGGGGGCCGGGGGCCGCTGCCGGCCCTGCCCGGGGCTGGTGGGGTCAGGCAGCGCCCGGCGCTGAGCCCCGGCTGCCCCACAGCCCCGGCCCGGCCCCGCAGCTCCCCACAGGCCCCCAGCCCGTGCTCCCGGTGCCGCAGCTCTGCGCCCGGTGCTGCCGCTGCCCCTCACAGAGAAACCCCCTGAAACCCTGACCTCCTTGATTTCCTGTCCTGGACACCGGGGATACAAATGATCAGCTGACAAAGGTTGAGGATAAGACCCTGTTGAAAAACACCCCAATCCTCAGTATTGTTCTCTTCCTCCTCTTTTCTTTTTCTTACCACATAGATTTCTCCAGCTGCTTCTTGCCTTAACCATATTGCTGCACGCTCCCCTTCACCCAGTCTCTTCCCAGCACACCAACACCATCCATCCATTCATCCATGCATCCATCCATGCATCCATCCATGCATCCATCCATCCATCCATCCATCCATCCATCCATCCATCCATCCATCCATCCCCTGTTGTCCAAATCCCTTCTCCACTTCCCTTGTTGCCCCTCTAGGTATCCATGTCCTTAATTACCTCTGGGGGAATGTGTACTCTTCCTCAACGTTCTCCAAAGGGACTCTTCAGAGATATTTTGGGATCATCATCTGTTGCATCCCTTTGACACAGGACCCCTTCCCGGCTTTCTCTTTTCTACCCTCCGTGGTTGCCCTGCCATGTTCACTCCCCAGAGATCCCAGTGCACTCACAGATGAGATTTGCAGTGCTCTCTCCCTGCTGACTCTTCAGAACCCGCCCTGATGTGTCACTCGTCTGTCTCCTGGTCACTCTCGGGTACTCAATCAATCCCTGGTGCTGCCGCCCCCCAAGGGAGCCGATCACCCAAAGTGGGTGAGGCACCTTCAGCTGCACTCACTGCCCGCCGTCCCAGATGGTGGAAGGAATTCCAGATG
Source organism: Ammospiza nelsoni (assembly GCF_027579445.1). NCBI lineage: Eukaryota > Metazoa > Chordata > Aves > Passeriformes > Passerellidae > Ammospiza > Ammospiza nelsoni. The sequence goes on from NC_080663.1 coordinate 3,226,100, forward strand.
CATCCCAAGGTGTGTGGAAAAATTGACATCACCAGAGGTTTCTGTTCAGAAAGAAGACAGAGGACTCCTGTAAAAATAATTTCATTCAAAAAAAAAAAAAAAAGGAGAAGCCATGGGACATTTCCTATGGGGTCTGTCCAGTTGTTGGAGGACACAGCCTCCTGTTCATCCTAAGTTTCCTGTCTACATCTCCCTTTCTCTTTCCCTGTTGGCTTGAGAGTTACAGACATCCCAGTCTACCTACTGCTTCCCCTTCCTAATATGCTCCCAACTTTTGTATAGCAAACAATATTTATGGCTCTGTGAAGTCTTTGTTCTTCTTGAAGTTCATTAATTTAGCAGGACCTTGGCTAAGCAGCAGCCTGTCATTATTTAATAACATTTTCTGAAACTGCTGGCTTCTCCTGTCACTTCCTTATGTACAAGTTCCTGGCTCTATCTCTGAGCAGATTCACAGCATCTGTTTGTAAAGACACTTTCCTCTTCTTCCTTTCATGGGGGTCCCCCGTTTGTGGGACATCCCCCCTGGAGCAGGGTGTCCCCCCTTTCTGCAGCTCCACCCTCAGGCAGTGCTCAGCCAATCAGCGCACACGCTGATGATGACTCAGTAGTTGCCAGGCAGACCCGCAGCTCCCAGCGTTGCCCATCTGCGCTCCCGCTCGGCCCCAGCGCCCCCCTCGAGGGGAATTTGGGGAGGTGGGACTGGGGCAGCGCCAAGGCCGGGCCCCCCCGCGCTGTCCTGGCGGGAGCGGCTGCAGTGGGGACCGAGTGCGGGCGGGAGCGGCCGAGAGCCCAGCGCTGCCCCAGCCCGACCTGCCCCAGCTCCATCCCTGCCCCTGCCGTGGGATGCTGTGAGTTTGGGGGCAAGAGGGAGCCGGCAGTGGGTGCTGGGCCTGGGGCAGGAGGAGGAGGGAAGGAGAAGCAGGGTTAAGGAACAAACTGGTCAAATGCTGCACGTGGGACGAGATGGTGGGATTGTGCAGGAGAAGGAGGAATAGCAGGAGGAAGAGGAGTGTGAAGAAGAGCGGAGACACAGGAGGAGGAGCAGAAACAGGAGGCATCAGAAGGTTCCATCTCTCCCTGTATCTGCAGGCTCTACCCCAAGCCCCAGGAGCATTGCCCCCTCATATGCAGCAGATATCCAGGCAGGAGGATCCATGAATTTCCCTGGCTGAATCTTAGTGTTTTTGAGCTTTCTTGGGCTAATTGTTGGTGCTTTGGCTTTTTGCAGGGGCTGAATCTTTATCTTTTGGAGGAGGTTTTTGCTAAATCATGATGTTTGGGGAGTTTTTGATCTGTGTCTTGGTGTTGGGAGAATTTTTGTGCTGAATCTCGGTGTTTTGGAGGTTCTTACAGACACAAGATGTCCAATTAGTTCCTGAGATGAAGTTGGGCAAGGAGGAACTCCCAGTGCAAGGCACCCTCTTATTCTTTTTCTTTTTTTTTTTTTTTTAACCCAAACCAGGATTTTTTATTCCCAAGGCTTGGTCTGATGGAGGATGAGGAAAAACCTCGGAGATCCTGCACAAGGAGTGGCTACAAACCCAGTCCAGGGAGCTGCGAGGAGGAAAGAGCCCCCCTGAGCCAGGAAGATGGCCAGAGATGCAGCCCGAGCTCAGAGCTGGTGGAGAAGCCCCATGGCAGGAAGAAGCCCCACAAGTGCTTGGAATGTGGGAAGGTTTTCAGCCAGAGCTCCAACCTGATCTAGCACCAAAGGATCCACACTGGGGAACGGCCCTACCAGTGTGGGGAGTGTGGAAAGAGCTTCAGACAGAGCTCTGGCCTAATTCAGCACCAGGTGATCCACACTGGGGTACGACCCTACAAATGTGGGGATTGTTGGAAGAGCTTCAGAGACAGCTCTGACCTGATCCGGCACCAGATGATCCACACTGGCGAAAAGCCCTATGAATGTGGGGAATGTGGGAAGAGCTTCAACCAGAGATCCCACCTGATCCAGCACCAGAGGATCCACACTGGGGAACGGCCCTACACCTGCTTGGAGTGTGGGAAGAGCTATGGGTGGAGCTCAGACCTGAGAAAACACCAGCGAAGCCACACTGGGGAGAAGCCCTATGAGTGTCCTGAGTGTGGGAAGAGGTTTCAGATCAGCTCCACTCTCCTCAGACATGAGCGGATTCACACAGACGAGAGGCTGTTCCGCTGCCCTGACTGGGAAGGGCTTCAGCCTCAAATTCGCCCTCGTCTCCCACCAGCGCATCCACTCCAGGGAGAGGCCCTAAGAGTGTGGGGAGTGTGGGAAGAGCTTTGTGCTCTGCTCCAGCTCTGCTTCCAAGGATGTACTTCTCCCTGAGCTCAACCTTGACCAAACACCAACGGAGGCGTCACTGAGGGAAGCCCTGTGGGTGCCCTGAGTGTGGGAAGAGCTTCGTGCGCTGCTCCAGCTCCATCCCCCATGGGAGGATCCACGTTGGATGATCCCCAGTGACCTCTGTTAGGCAGTGCCCTGGTGATGTGTGTTGGGATGACACCTGGCTGGGGGGCTCCACATCTTCCTGGCTCCCTCTGGGCACTTGGACGAATGCAGAGAGCAGAACATCCATCAGGAGGTAGACCAACAATGGGAATTCCTTGGGGAGAGCAGATTTCTTGGCTTTCAACCCCAGAACATCTTTTGTATTCACTCCTATTTTCTGGTGTCATCAAGGAGTTCTGGATGGTCTTGGAGATCTTTTCTAACTTCAGGGATTCCATGATTTTAATTTCCTGTTGCCTAAGGGAGTCTTCTACAGGCAGATGATGAAAAAGTGACGAAAAGACCAAAATTTTAGAGACAGTAGGGTTGAAACTCCACCAAAAAAGGTTCTTCTCTCCCACCCAAGCAGGTGGAACCTCAGCTGGCAGTGTCGCAATCCGTCCCAGTGGACAGGTAACGCGATGATTTTTAGGTGCAAAAATAACCAACAAAGGTACAGGGGATTTGCAGTAACAAATCAACAAAATGCAGTTTTATTGAAATAATCACAACTGAAATGCGTTGGTGAGCGGAACTGGGGAAAAAAGGGAGAAGATAAGGAAAGAGGGACGAAAAGAGGGAAGATGGGTTATAGCTACTGAGACATGATGCCGCTTTTGTCCTTCGGGGTCCGGCCATCGAAGCTCACTGGATCACGTCCCGGGAGATCTCGAAAAGCACGGCTAACCAGGGCTCCAGTTATACGATTTTTTTATTGGGGGGAAGGGGAGCCGAAACAAAGGTCTCCAGGGAGGGGGAAAGAACAGAAAAGGGGGTACACAGAGTCCTAGCCAAGCAACAGGCAAAAACCATTGTTTCCATGGCCCAATGCTCGCAGGTGCATTTATTCTGGGCAGCTTTTCCCCCCTTCATGCACACCTCCCCCGAGTTGGGGGGGGTTCAGTCCCAGTCTCTGGAAGAAGGTGTGAGCGGGGTTTTCTTGCACGGGGATTTCTTGTCTTGGTTCTTTGATGGAGAGGCTCGCATTTCTACTTGTCTGTCACAATGGCTGAGGGTGGATGAGAGGGGTCTTCTGTAGGGGACCACCCAGAGCTCAAGCCAGGCAGGCCAGGAGGTACGGAGAATCCATTGTTCACAAGGGGCAGAATGCCCCCTTCGTGTTCAGCATGGCGTGTTATGCAAATAACACCTGTGGAAACAAACTGACAATCGCATGACTTCCCCTCCCCACTGGCTCAACAGTTTTAACTTTTCGGTGGTCTTTTCTTCATGACAATTGTGAGGCATAAATGAAGGATATTTCGGACAGGCTCTCACAGGCACGGACATGGAAATCTTTTTCTTTTAGGTTGATTTTCTTTTAATATCTCTTTATCCCTTTAAAATATCCAACACAAGCGTAAAAATAAAGGCATCGAACTAAGACATGGGTGTGGTCATGGTGGACACAGACATGGTGGGACACAGACATGGGGAGTGACAAGGGGACACATGGACATGGAGGGGGATGGGGACATGGGGGCACAGGGGCACAGAGGCTAATGTTGGGGACAATGACAGGGATGGAAACACGGTGAGGAGACAGCCATGGGTGAGGACATGGTGGGACATGGCCAGTGACCTGTGGAGACATGGCCATGGCTGGTGCCATGGGGATAACTTGCAGAGGATGTGGGGGATGCTGGGTTTGAGGGAGTTGAGGGTTCCTGGGAGGAATTTGGAGCTTGCTGAGGCCTTTGGGGACCCCAGGCCAAGAGGCTCCAGCTGCTCTGGGAGATCCTGGGGGAGGTTCTGGGGCAGCTGCTCAAGGACCCCCTGACCTGAAGCCCCAGCCAGGCATTGGGCTCCTGGAAGGGGATGAACGTCCTTGTCCCCAGGAGGGAAATCCCAGCACCCCCAGGGTGTCAGGGGCAGCTGAGGGGCCACAGCAGGAAGGGGAAAGCCAGAGAGAGCTGTCCCCCCTCCAAAACAGCACCCCAATAATCCCAAAACTCAGGGATTCCTCTCAGGAAAAAGCACCCAAGAGCTGCCAGATTTCAGGGAAAGAGGGAATTTGACCCCCCCAGACAGAGCCAAGAGGGGCCTGGATCCCCCAAAACCAAGCACGAGGGTGAGGGATGGGGCTGGAGGGACAATGGTAAAGGGGCAGAAGAGCAGGGGAAAAGAGGATTCAAAGAGAGTGGGAGAGGCATGGGATCCCAAAACTGAGTTGGGAGGGATCTTTAGGTTGGGGGAATGATGGGGGAGGGGAGGAAAATGTGGGGATGGAACAGAAAAAAGGCAGTTCCATGGGGATCCATTTGTGTTCCCCACTTGATTCCTGAAGTGATTCCCTGGAACTCTGGGGAGGAATGGATCCCCACTGGGTGGGTCCTCAAGCCCATTGCCCATCCCTGGGGGTTCATGGGGGGTTCCCTCCACCCAAAAGCTGGTGGTGCTGTGACTGTGGGAGAGACGTGGTGGGGAAAGGGGGGGTCTGGGGTGGGCAGGGAGGGGGAGCAAGAGGAAGAGGAGGGAGAGAGGATGAGGGGGAGGAAAGGAAGAACAGGAACAGTACCAGGAAGAGCAGCAGGAGAACCATGCGGTTCCCCCACTCACCCACTGAGTCCGCAGCTCCCCCTGGTTCCAGCAGCATCAATCCTCCCTCCACATCCTGCAGGTGAGCAGGGAGGGGCAGCTCGTCCCACATCTCTCAGAGAATGTCCAGGAGGGCTCTTTGCAAGGGAGGGGATGTTTGGATCTCACAGAACCCATCAGCTGAGCCGCAAATGCTCCTTGGAGGGGTCTTGGAGTACCCACATGGTGATTGCCTGCTACCAGAAGGGGCAGGGGTGTGACATCAGTTTTGTGGCTCACTGGGAGTGGGAGAGCAGGGAGGAGCAATCCCAGAGCTGGGGAATCCCAGCAGCCTGGAGGGATGGGGGAGGCTGGAGATGAGCAGGGTCTGGGCCACCAACAGTGAATGGGGCGGTGACTTCTGGAGCTGGACTTGATCAGAAGGACCAAGGTGCTCACCTGTTGTTTTTCCCCCAAGCCAGGATTTGTCAATCCCAAACTTTGTCCAGATGGAAAAGGAGGAGGCAGTTGCAAGGAAAAGGAAGATTGCATGGGACACTGAGGCAGGTGAGGAGAAAGTCACTGCTCCTTTCTCCCTCTCCTGTGTTCCATCTCCCAGCCTAGCATCACCCCTGGCTGCAGGACAACCCCGCTGATGAAGCTGTCCTGCCGGGGATGCATTGGGTGGATCTCCTTCCCCTTCCCTCTGGCATGAAGGCAAATCCCGTCCTCTCCTTGTCCACCCTCCTTCCTCTCCTCATTCTGTCCTTCCTTCTTCATTCCTTCCTCTCCTTTTCTTTCCTTATGCCAGGCACTGAGCTGCAGACAGAGACCAGGGAGGACAAATCCCCATGGCAGAACCTCATGGAAGAGGCCGTTTTGAGTGGCTCCAGGGCAGAGCACGGGAATCTAACGGGTGCGGGATATCTTCTCCCTGCGAGGGAGCTCCTGGGCAGGTTCCGGTCAGAGCAGACTCCTCAAGGTTTGAGGGAGCAGCTCCCCCAGCCCACCTTGCACTCAGGCCCTGATGGATAATCTTGTGCTCGACCAGTTGAAGAAGGAGGTCTCTAGACACTGCTGAGGGTCCAGCTGGTTTATTATAGGAGAGTCGAAGGGTCCAGGCGAGGAGAGGAGCAGGGACACAACCACAGCCAAAGGGGAGCCAGTGGCAGAGCCCAGAACAAGGGTGGGGCCAGGATTTATAACAGGAAGAAGGTGGGTGGGGCCAGGATACAGACAACCAATAGGAAGAGGGATCAGAGGAGAAGTCGAAGTGGGGTGAGGAGGGGTACACCAATGGGAGTGGGGGGAAAGGGTGGTCTTACAACACAATCCAATGGGGAAATGAGGAACAGAGAACCTTCTAGAAATGGGGGAGTGGACCACAGCTGATTGACAATTAGACAGAAGTGTCCTCCCAAGGCATCTCTGCCCCATTCTCCCTGTGGTCCCTTCCCACAAAGGGTGAGGAAAAGCCCTGGAGATCCCACAGAGGGAGAGGCTGCAAACCAAACCCAGGAGCTGTGAGGAGGAAAGACTCTCCATGTGCCGGGAAGGTGGCCAGAGGGAGATCCAGACAGAGCTCGCAGCTGGTGGAGAAGCCTCAGGATGGGGAGAACCTCCACAAGTGCTTGGAATGTGGGAAGGGCTTCAGAGGGAGCTTTGGAGCTGCGACCTGATCCACCACCAGATGATCCACACAGAGGGAATGGCCTTAAGAGTGTGGGGAATGTGGGAAGGGCTTTGGGCAGAGCTCCAACCTCATCAATCACCAAAAGATCCACAGCAGGGAGAGGCCCTATGAGTGTCCTGAGTGTGGGAAGAGGTTTTGGACTAACTTCCATCTCCTTTACATGAGCAGATTCACACAGAGGAGAGGCCCTTCCACAGCCCCACTTGCAGGAACGGTGTTAACTGCAACTCCACCTGTGCATCCACACCTGGGAGAGGCCCTATGAGTGTCCTGAGTGTGAGAGGAGCTCCTCCAGGAAGTGCTGGAAGATCTTAGTGCACTGCTCCAGCTCCATCTTTAGTGCAATACAGCCATCCCCCATGGGAAGATCCACACTAGATGATCTCCAGTGATCCCCGTTGGGCAGAGCTCTGGTTACGCCCATTCTGGGTGACTCTTGTTGGGTGGGGGGGAGGTGTTGGAGAGATTTATTTCCTCTCTCCTTGTCCTGATTTGATTTGGTTGGTAATAAATTCCCTCCCTGTGCCCAGGCTGTGTCTGTGATGCTCATTTTGGTGTTTAGTGAGGGATCTCTTCTCATGTTATCCTGACCCAGGAACTCTTGGTTAAATTTTCTCTCCCCTGTGTGCCTGCTGGGGGGCAGGGACAGAGTGGCTTTGGTGGGTGGCTGACATCAGGCCAGCATCACCCAGGCCATGGGTGTCTTTCTGTCCCTGGCCCTCCAGGGAATGAACCCCTTTGCAAAACATACAGAAGACCTTTCCCTGTTCCTTGTCCCTGCCCTCAGTGCAGTCCTATCCCCAACGCAGTCCACCCGTGCCGTAGAGCAGCTGTGCCCTATGGCTGCACCCCAGTTTAACTGCTACCAGGGGACAGCCCACTCTCACCCACGTTGCTGGGAGCCAGTTGGGCCAAAGAAATCTGGCACCACAGCACCTGTTCTTCACCCAGTGGGAGATGCAAGAGCATCCAAAGTGAGGATTTCAGTAAGCCCCGAGGGGAATTTTTCACAGGTACCTTGCTTGCACTGACTGTTTCTGTCTGTGTGTGTGCCCCTGCACATATGTGTGACTGTGATTGAAAAGGGTCTTGTCCAATTAAATATCTCCCAAGGCTGCAGCCATCTCAGTGGCCAGGACCTGAAGGGGCACGGAGTTCAAACCACTGAGAGCATCCAGACCGGGTCTTTCAAATGCACTGTATAAGGGGAGCTTTGGAAATAAACTGCCTCTGTTGCCACATGAAACTGGGGGTGAGTGGTGCGCCCCACCTGCGCACCTCTCCACCCACATGTGCCCTAACACATGGTGATGGCCAAAGTTATCAGGACTCTGCCATAACCTGGCACAGACCAAAGGAGACAGATGGCGAAAAGCCGGTATGGTGTTTAGAACTGGGAATGTTACAGTGTAAAGTGGGAATCGCTGTAGAACCGGGTTACAAGCAGTGTAAGAGCCGGGAATCAGTGTGGGAACCGGAATAAATACAGCGCAAAAGTGGGAATCGACGGGACAGCCAGCATGGTGATGGGACCGTGGTCACAAGGGTTCTTGGATAAAGGAAGAGGCGAGAATGTTGACTCCATGTTCAGAAGGCTTGATTTATTATTTTATTATATATATATTACATTATAACTCTACTAAAAAGAATAGAAGGAAAGGTTTCCTCAGAAGGCTAAGCTAAGAATAGAAAAGAAAGAACAACAAGGATCTGTGGCTTGGACAGAGAGTCCAAGCTATCTGGTCTGTGGTTGGCCATTAATTGTAAACATTCAAGATGGCCCAATCAAAAATCTACTGATGCTTCCCACAGCAGCAGATAACTATTGTTTATATTTTTTCTCTGAGGCCTCAGCTTCTCAGAAGGGAAAATCCTAAAGAAAAGGATTTTCACAAAAAGATATCTGTGACATGGTGAAAAAACAGAACTTTGCTTAATAGACAGCAGAATGTGCTCTGAAGTTTCAGCCCTGTTTTTGTGGAGTGGAATCACCTAGGAGACCATGGGAGCTTGGATGTCAACACCAGAAAACTCTGTAATGAAGGTAGTGATTTTCTTCTTTAAAAGGAGAGGGATTGGTTATGATGAATGAGCCCTACAAGCTTTGTTCACATGGTGTGAAAGCCATCAGCTGGATGTATCAGAAGCGGCTGTTTTAGATTTGCCCTTTTGGCAGGGAGCTGGACAATATATATTTGCAGCAGCCTCTAATGGTGAGGACACAGCCATGGGTGTTATAAAGCCTTGGTCAGCAATTATGGACTTGCTAAAACAATTGGAATATGAATGAGAAGCAAAGGGGGAAGAGCAGCAGCACAGCCGCTCCTTTGTGTAACGCCGTGCGGGAGCTGGTGGGCCCCGACTGCTGCGAAAATATGTCCTGCTACATTGGGACTGCGACAGAGAACTGCTGTGAAAAGCACCAATCACTTGAGTTTTTAAAAAAAATTTAAAAGTTTAATAGTAGTAAAATGGTTATAAAAATAATAATACAATTAGAGTAATAATAATTTGGACAATTTGAATTAGGACAATATGAGACAATAGAACCAAAGAATTACAGATGTGTGAGTACCTTTTTCTGGGCAGTCTGTTTCCGGTATCCTTTTTCTGTCTGAAAAAGGACACCCGTTAACAAAGGATTAACCTTTAAAAACAATAGCCTGTTGCATATTCATACACTTCATACATGATGCATAAATTCCATTCACATACAGGATTCTGTCTGGTCATTGTTAGCTTCTTCCTCTGAATCTTAACAGCGCCTTCGAAGTGGGAAGATGTTCATTTCTTCTGATAAGAGGGCAATAAATTTTTTTTCTCTGAAAGATTTAGGTGTCCTGTGGCTGCTATCTCGCTGCAAGTCCTTTTTTTAAAAAGGTATCCTACATAGCATCGTTTATATTTTAACATTTTTTATAACCTAAAGCTATATTTAACACACTACTTAAGAGAATTAATACAGCATTACTTTCTAACACAACACATATTATATTCATTTTAATATTTGCAAAAAAGCCAATCATAAAATATGCATTTTTCACAATCCCCACTCTTATTCTTTGTAAATCATTTGGTTTGAGCAATATTTCTTGTCTACTTGCATCTTCTGGACTATGCTGGCAAAATAAAACAGGGGATTACACAAGGAAGAAATATCAAAACAGTTGTAACACACAAAATGAAAAATCTTAATTTCTTCTAATATGTTACCCCACCAGCTAGGTTTTAACAATGTTTTCTAATTTTTGGACTGGTACCCAGGTTATTATATACATAAATTTTTTCTTCTTTGATTTCTTTTGCTTTTTCTAGAATGACTTTTTTGTGGTCATCAATTTTCAACAATCTGATATATTAAACTTACCACAAACACCCCTTTCTTTGGCCAATAAATAGTCTAAAGCCAACCTATTCTGATACCCTACAGTTTTTGTTTGGCTTAGCTGACTTGATATTAACTCTAATGCCTGGGCAGCTTTGTTTGCTATCATTTCTATAACTGCTTGGAGTCTTGTAATACGACTCAACAGATAATTTGGGGTCAATACAGAGTTAGATTGCTGTGCTGGTTTTAGCTTTTTGTTTACTAGTTGTTTTTTACGGAATCCTGAACTGTAATATTAAATGTAAAACAAATCCGTCTCTCTCCTTTTGGACATTCAATTCCAAATCTATTACGATTTTTCCTAAGTTTCTTGCAATTCAATAATTTTCCCCATTTTGCCTACAGGTATGGGTTATATTACCTAATTTGTATGGGTTATATAATAGTGGCTGTTGACATGGGTGTGTGTAATGGAAAAGGAACTTTGGTTTCTTTCCATGTAATAGTTTCTGTGGCATTTGTGACATGATCTTGCTGGTATCCCAAAAAGGAAAAGACAACTGTCTTGGTTTGGAAAGACAAGTGCCTGCTAAGGAAGGCAGGAGCCTCCCCTGAAATGGAGAATGTAAACCCTCCCCACCCCTCCGAATTGCTATAAATTTTAAATTAAGAGGCTCTCAGGCAAAAAATGTGGGAGCAAGAAATAACAGATCTTTATTAGGGAAGAAAAATAAAAGGATAAAATAAACAATGCAGTACACCAGAACAACACTGACAGAGTCAGAACTCAACCTGACCCCCTGTTGGTCAGGGTGTTGTTAGCAGTCCAATTGGAAATGTGGCTGCAGCCCTCCTGGAGGGTCAGGGGTGGTTCTGTTGAAGCAGGGGGTCCTGCAGAAAAGGGTGTAATCTTCCTCCGAAGATCCAGTGGAAGAAGAGGCAGCTGCTGTTCCTCTGGGGAATCCAGTGGAGAAGCTGTGTTGGTGTTTCAGAACCTCTGGATTATATCTGGGTAGCAATGCTTGGCTCCTCCCTCTGGGCAGAGCATCTCACAATGGGATGTTATAGTTCTTATCAGTCATGCAGTGACATTCAATAGTCTGTTATCAGCAGATGTCCCCTCCCAAGGGAGGAGTGATTGTGGTCACTCAAAGAGAGAGATAAGGCAAACTGCCCACTTGACAAAAGACAACTGCCATCCAGATGATAATAGAATGCATCTTTCCTTGCAATCTGGAACAGATGGGCTCAGCCTCATCTTCCTCCTGTTCATCTACTTCAGTTTCTTGCTCTAATTCCTGTTCCTCCAATTCCTCCCCTCTATCTTGTTCTGCTTTCCATTCCTTCAATGCCTGATACAACAGTCTCCAGGTAGTAGCCAAATTGACATCCGTCTTATCACCCTTAGATATCACTTCCCATAGTCTCTTCCCAAACTTTTTCCATGCCCTGACACTGAAGGCAGTGTCGGCATCAGCTTTAAAGTCGTGTGATTTACACCATATTAGTAAGCTATGAAGAGCATAATCAGAAGCTTGAACATTTTTTTCTTTTCAGTAAAGTTTTCCATGTAGACAAAACAGTCTTTTCCTCGTTTGATAAATTATTTCCCATTATTTTCCAAATCACTCACCTTGAATCAGACATCTGAATTAGGTCCAGACCTACACAGCGTCCTTGCTGCCTTCCCTGATTTTAGGGTACTCTTCACCTTTTTTTCTCTCTTTTTTCGCTTTCCTTTTTTACAGTCCAGTTGCAATCATGGTGGGTGGCACCAGATGTTGGTATAGAACAAAACACAGCGCCAAGTACCGACTCCATCAGAAGGGTGTATAAGAGCGATTTATTATAACAACATGTTGGCTTTATAGTTTTTCAAGATATTTTAATTTACTTAGCAGACACATCCACTACCCATTTGTCATAAGAAAGAAACAATGTTCTCAGTAGGTGAACAAGGAGCCACGTCATTCTGTGAGCCAGCTAAAGTCCGTATCTTTTTACTTTCTCTTTTCCATCCTGTTGCCATGGGGATAGCCTTGGTGTCTTCCTTGAGAGAGATACAAGGAGGAAGGCTTTCCTTATCTTCAGGAAGCCTTCGCTGGCTCACAAGAATAGCCTTTCGTACACTGCCATGCCTATTGTCTGGCACTGGTCAAGCACAAGGGGATTGAAGCCAACTTGCCCATAAGGATCACCATAATTGCCTGTGCCCACCAGAACATCAGTGCCAGTCACACACCTGGGATCCTGCAGACCCAGCATAGCATTCTGCTCCACTGCCCTGGCTGCCAACTGAGTCCATTTAGACTCAAAAATGCCGAATTCTACAGTCAGAATAGAAGCCAAACTGTGGATGTCATAAGGTGTCAGCAAATCAGTAGCAAGCATTCAAAGCAGCTGCATGACTTCAACTGACCCCAGACCATATTGTCCAACGTTATCACGGAGTTCCATCAGAGCTTCCCACTATAAAGGCTGATATGAGTTACGCCCCTAAGCACAGGGAAGTAAGGTGGCAGCACCTGCCAAGTCCCATCCTTTGGGCCCCACAGGGACAGAGGCAGATGCCTGAGTGGGAGGCAACTCAACACCACGCAGCACCGCGTCCTCTGCAGCATCAGCAGAGCCAGAGGAGCCATCTCAGCAATCCAGTAGATGCTGCGTGAAGGCACAATCAACTATTTCCTCGACCTTAGCTTTGACTTCTCACCAGAACCGCCTGTGTTCCCTCGGACATACAGTCACCTGACGCAGGGGGAGTGTCCACAAGGCCATCAAGGAGGGTCTATGCCAGCTGTGTCACCATTTGTGCTAAAAGTGAACACCAGAGCGTCTTCCTGCACCACAGCCCCAGTGTCTGTGGGAGGCCGGGGTGGCGGGGCCGAATAAGCCACTGCAGGGCCCACTCCAGCCCCAGCAGAGCCCGTGCCCGTTGGCAGCCCAGCAGTGCTGTCTGCTGCACTATGGGCAGAGGACATGGCGGTGGACGCAGGTCCTGGCAGTGCTTGTAGATCTGGTGTGGGTCAGAGCGGGACCTGCTTGGGGCCCTCTTACGCAGCGCGGGAGAGGAATGGGGCGCAGAGAGAGACGCGACTCATGGAACTGCAGGGCAGCACAGGGGTGTCCAGGACCACCCCTATGAGAGTTCTGCCCATGACATGAAACTGCACAGCAGACACCGGCCCCCGAGTGGAGTGGGACGGGCTGCCCACCCACTGTGGTGGCGCCCAAGATACCACTGATCATATCCCGCTTCCAGCAGCTTCCACCGCCTGTGCATGCCCAGCAGGCTGCACAGACTCAGAGGCCGTCGATACCGCCCCCCTGAGGACGAGACCAGTGCTGAAGTGGATGAACCTGCTCCCGTCGTGCCCAGGGAGTATTTTGTGGAAACGCCACAATTTCGACAAAGTGTTGTCACCAAGTCAGACTCAAGCAGAGGTGGAGGCTGAGCTGGGGCTCCCTGCAGCCCCCGAGTGCCAGGAAGGCAAAAAGAGGGGGCAATGCCCCCACACACCGCCATCTCCACAGTGTGAGGCAGGGTGGGCTTGGCTTAGCTGACTCCACAGGGCCCCCAGAAGTCTGCGGGGGCTGCCCACTTGCTGGCTGCTCAGAGCCAGCTGGCTGAGAGCCCAATCCGCCTTTGGGGAACAAGCATCGCCCTCTGAGCCGGAACCGTCTCCCAGCTCACCATCCCGAGGGAGAGGGGAAGCTTCTGCTTTGTGCAGAAATTCAAATTCCCCCTCCTCCATGTCCAAGGTGGAAGAGTCCCCCTGGGAACTCTGAGAGCTACAAAATCCAAACCCTTGCCAAACCATATCAAACTTTTTCCATTGCACCAGCAACAATCCCATGTCTATACTACAATCAGCAAAGAGAGCTTCCATGAGGCATTCTCCCATGAGGGACCACGCCTCCCTGGAGAACACCTCTGCGGGGTCTGAAAAAAACCCCTTGCTCTCTGGCCCACAGACATAATCTTTCAAAATTGTTCCAGGAAATGAAGGCCTGTTTCCATTCCATGAGACCCTTCCTGAGATCCAAAACCAAGGAGTCCTCCATAGAAACCACAGGTATTGCCACTATCACAAGAGCTGCAAGCAAAGTGCCAAATGGCTCCTAGTCACCATGCCAAAGCAGGGAGTGGGGGGTAAAACTATATGACCTCACCCATGTCTGTCCCACACATGGTGGCCACCAGATAATGCAATAGGACACAAAATAAAAAAATGCGGACACTGGAATTCCATGGTAAGAAGAAAGGAAGTTAATTTTCTGATTCCACTATTTATAGACTTTCAAAGTGACAGAGGATTGGAGGATGGAATTGCCACCTCTCCACTCACACTGGACAAGCCAACAATCCATCAGATTTCTCCTCCTCCAGAAAGGAATGTAAAAACAACAATTATTTACATAAAATGCGTGAGAAACTCCATTACAAGAATGTAAACATCAGAAGGCTTAGAAGAACTTAGAAGACCAGCGCAACAAGGAGCCAAGCCTTCCTAACTGGATACAATCTGAGATTTGGAACAACGAAGACAGCCTTTTCCCACTGGATTCCTAGAGAAGCAGCTTTTTTCTCCACTAGATTCCCAGAGGAAGTCCAGGCCCATCTACACCACCACTGGATCTTCAGAGGACAACTCCACCCTTCTACAGGATCACTGCTTCAACAGAACCACACCTGTCACTGCAGGAGCACTGCAGCCACCATTTAATAGGACTGGTACCACCACTCTGACCCACTGGGTGTCAGGTCGTATTCTGACTGTCAGTTTTGTTTGTTTTGTACTATTGCATTTGTATTTTTATTTTTCCCTTATAAAGAACTGTTATTCCTATTCCCACATCTCTGCCCGAGAGCCTTTGAATTTCAAAATTATAATAATTCAGAGGGAGGGGGTTTATATTTTCCATTTCACAGGAAGCTCCTGCCTTCCTTAGCAGACACCTGTCTTTTCAAACCAAGACAGAGTGTCATCCATATAATGTAGGATGATGGCATCTGGGAAGGTCCTTTGGATGGGAGATAGGACATGGGCCATGTACCACTGGCATAGAAGGCGAGTTGTCCATTCTTTGGAGGAGGACTCACCAGTGGTAGCGCTTCAGAGATGCCTGTCTGTTCAGGGAGGGTATGGAAAAGGCAAATCTAGGAGCATCTCGAGGATAGAGAGGGATGTTAAAAAAGTGGCCTTTAATATCAATGACTCCATTCAGTCTCCAATCATCGGGAAGCATGAAGTGAGAGAGAAGGCCAGACTGCAAGGGACCCATGTTCTCCATTATTTTAGTGCATTTTCTTTGTTTGGCAGGTTCACTGCTGAATTTGTGGTTTTGTTCTCTGCCTAATCTGTGGTCTTGTAGTCCCCCTGTATTGTCCTCCCCCTGTCTTCACAGTGTCATAGGCTCCTCATTTTGTATTTTGTGTTTCTAAAATTAGACGTACTCCCTCATTGTTATTCAGTTGAGTTAGATGTCAATAATTTTCTTTGTCACCTATCCACTCCCTACCAAGGTTTAATCCCCAGCCTTCCCAGTTGTCAATCCTTCCTATCCTTGCCCCTTTTCCCCAGAATCCTCCTTGCTCTCCCCTCCCATTGAATGTCAATCCTCCCCCAAACCTGCCCTTTCTTCTGGAGAATTCCCTGTCTATTCTGTATCTTTTAGAACACTAATTGGTTTACCCAAGTTATGTCCCTCCCTATGGCTCCCTTATTGGTTCAAGTGTAAAATGTCCTGCTTGGACCCCTCCCCAACCATACTCCTATTGGTTTGCTACCCTAAACCCCTCCACCTGAGTGATGTTATAAAAGCTCTTGTTCACCCCAAGTCTTTGTCTTGGCTGCTGGTCATGAAATAAAGCCACCCTGGTTTCACCCCCAAGACTCGTGCTGCTGCCTTTTTGTTCCTGCACTGGACTGGGACTGGTAGCTGGGATTTGCAGAACTTGTGAGGGGGATCTGTCACGCCCCTGTTGTCATTGTCACCTGGCCAGGGCACAGTCCACGTCACGACACTCCATGACCTCATTAATTTTATGAAGGTCATGGAGGAGCCTCCACCTGTTCTTACCAGGTTTTTTAAGAACAAAGACAGGGGAGTTCCAAGGGCTGTTGGTAGGTACAATGTGGCCCTTGGAAAGCTGCTGCTCCTCCACAAGGAGCTCAAGGGTACGTAATTTCTCTGTTGAGAGGGGCCACTGAATCACCCATGGTGGGGTGTCAGTCTTCCAGGTGAGCTGTGGGGTGTTGCGCTCTGCAGTGGCCCCAACTAGAAATCCTGGGATGGAGGTGGAATATCAAGTCATGCTCCCCATTGGGACAATAGGTCCCTGGCCCACAGGGTGATGGGTGTCCTGAATATAAATGGCCTGATGGTGGCAGTTTGGCCCTCTGGTCCCTCTATTGTGATAGTATGCTTGCTCCTCATGGAGATGATGGCTCCTCCAGTCACTGAGATTACTCTAGTGACAGGAGTCAGCTCCCAGTTTGGGGGCCATTTAGGTTGTGTAATCATAATAATGTCAGCCCCTGTGTCCACTATCCCTTATAGGTAGATATTACCTTTATTCAACTGACTGCAGTCTATAAGAGGTTTGTCTTGGCCCATGATTTCAACCCAGAATGCCACTGGGTGCTCTGGGATATTGTCTATGCTTAATGGCAATAAAAAGTCTTGGGTGATCACAGTCTCTCTTGTGCAGGAAGTGTGGTGGTTTTGTGCAGCAGACAGTGACTGTGATTTCATCAGTTGGCCCAACAGTTTATACTTCTGCTATAACATGTATTTCATTTGGTCCATGAATACGATTACCTATTACCAGCACATCCCTCAGGTCCTCCAGGGGTCCATATTTTCTGGTGGGAATATGATAGAAAGCAGATGGATCAAATTGTATGGACACAGCACTCACCAGCTGGTGTCAGGTCCTGACCCGAACTTGCTGGAAAGCCTTGGTGACTCTGGTCTGCTGTTCAGAGTATGAAGAGCTCCATGGGAATTTCCCACATCTTGGACCTCTGGAATAGTGGGGAGGGTAGAGTGAAACAGCTTTCCATTTGCTGTCTTCAGGCAGGGCCACTCCCCCCTCTGTTGGAAGATTTTGGCTGATAATGGTTCTGGTGGTGGTGAGGCTGCTGGTGATTATGAAACTGAGAACAGTAGTTAGAATGTCTGTTGCAATCCATACAATGTGGTGAATGGCACCTCTTTGGCGGCTGCTGGTCTTTAGGCATTTTGTATTCTTGACAGTCCTTCATAAAATGGCCCAGTTCCCCACAATTAAAACATTTTGCAATGTCTTTGGATGTTTAAAAGGCCTCTGCTACTCTCTTAGAGATTGCCTTTGCTACGGTGTGTTCAGTGGAAGTCAATCTGGCACAGGCCTCAATTATCTGGTCGATTGTAGGTTCTAGGTCGAAGGGGAGAGCTCTTAATTTTGTTTTGCAGTCAGCGTTCACCTTTGCCAAGGCCATTTTATTTAGCACTTCTTTCTTGGCCTTTGGGCTTTCTATTTTTCTCTCAAGTGCAACTTTAGGTCCGTCTACAAATTTTATGAAAATTTCACTTGCCCTCGTTTGATGTTAGTGAAACTCTGTGTATGTAGGGTGTCGTTGGGAGTGAGGAGCTGGGATGTCTTTGCAGCAGTGGCGATGTCATTGAGTGCAGCTTTTTGTAAATCCTTTGCTTGGTCTTGTGGCATCTGGAAGTCACCTTCTCCTGCCATTTGTTCAAGGGTTATTGCAATATCCGTGGTCTCTGGGCTTATATGAGTCCAAACCCAGCTCACTCAGGCCCCAAGCCCACACAGAACTCCATGAACAAGATAAAAGACAAGAAGCGCTCCCTGCCACGTGGGTCAAAGTGTCCAGTTTATTCGTGGGGGACAGATCACCTCTGGCACAGGCGACCACCCAGGCAGCAAAAAGGGTGTGCCTCACCTGCACTGGGGTTTTATGCCCCAGGTGGTGGGGGCGGGGAAAGAGGACCACGGTCAATGGGATAACATTGGGGTGGGGCGAAGGGAGGGACCACCCGTGGGACAGACCACCAGGGATACAGAGACCAGGGATGTGAGGGAGGAACCATGTGAGGGGGAATATACCATCCACGTGACCCAATAACATTTTTTTTCCCAACACCCAGTGCAACCAACTAAATATCTAGTGCAATACAACAGGTTATATTTGGTTTGTTGGTATCTTTTGAATATATGTCCACCAGTGATTTGATATGCCTTTTTCACTGCCTCTCCCGCAGCATGCACTCAGCCAGGGAGAGGAGGCAGTTCATGATATTTTTAATATCATGGGGGATCAAGATATGGGCAGAGAAAGTAGCTTTCAGCAAGTTTTTTAAGAAATGCATCCCTTGACCATATTCCTTAGCCACTTTGCAGAGCTCCTTCAATTCCCCATAGGGGATTGGCTCCCAGGAATTGATTGCAGTTGCCCTTCTGCTGTGTTTACATATAATTGAAAGCCCAGGATTTTTTGGCAAGCTCTGGCCCCTCCCAGGTAGGTTCCCTCTGCAGTTTGGTCCAGCGATCCTCAGACACAGGACCAGAATCCAGGTCTGCGGAATCCCTACTTTCATCCCCCAAGGAGGATGAAGGGTGCTTGATGACTGCATGGGGTCTCTTGGGGCAGCTGGAATCTGCCTGTTTGTGGGCAGCTGTGGAAGCCAATATGGCCTCCTTCTGGTCACTGTCATCACCACTTCTGTTTCCAGTGTTGTGGGAATGGGAAGGGGAGGACAATCAGAGGAGGAGTCAAGAGAGGAGGGGATTCCCAATAGACAGGGGAAGTCCCAACGGGGACTCACTTCCTGACAGAGAAGGGCGGGCAGGGCACGATTACAGGAGTAGAGAAAGTGGGGGGAGGGTAAGAGAGGCCATTTTTGGCAGGACAGGGAGGTGACAAAATGGCCGTCACCTTCATGGGGTCAGCACCATTTTGTGGAGAAAGGGCAGGAAAACTTGGAGAGGGAGAAGACAAGATGGCAGGGCGGGCAACATTGCCGGCACCATCTGGGAGAACAACGAGGGGTGGTAGAACTGGGTATGTGGACATTGGTAAGAGGGTTAGGGGAGAGCCCAAGGCAGCATGGCCTGTGCTGCCCTTGAGAGGGAACAGAGAACACTGGGAGATGTCAGGGAGACGATAGCAACCCTGTGCCTGCTGGCAGGATCCATCTCCCAATCCTCCCTGGGGCAGGGAAGAGGGTTTAGGGATGTGAGGGGAGGAATGGGGAGAAGGGGTGTTAAACTGGGGTCCTGAATTGTCGAAGGAAGGAGACCCAGACATCCGTTGATCATCATAGGCCCGATTTTATTGATCAGTACGGCGGGTTAAATACAGTTAATAATAAGCTTCATACATATTGCAAAAGTTGAGCTCAGGATTGGTCAGCTTACATATCAGCATCTACGCCTACTTCTACATTCCTATGGTTCTACTTTTGATACTTTCTACATATTCTCAGGATATATTCAGGAATATCTCTACTCCCTTTCCTCATGTTGCAGCAAGGTCACTGCTGACCTTTCCTTTTAGCTTGCTGACTGCTGGCTTTTCTCTTTCAGCTTAACCAGCGGCATTATTTCAGCGTGGCCTTTCTCAGCTAACCAATTATTAATAAATCTCTCCACATTTCCCCCGTTTTCTTCTTGCGCAAGGAGATTAGTTTGCCATGTTTTTGCTATTGTACGGCTGACCATGTTTTGAATACAGTTAAAGATACAAGGCAAAATAAGCAAAAACAGTAAGATTACACCCAGCAGGCCTATAGCATAGATCACAAGGTTCCTCAGCCACGGTCCAAGTCCTAAGCCTTTAAGCCATTCGTCAATTCCTAAACCGTCTTCTTCCTTAAGTTTGTGAAGTCCCTGTTGCAATTCTTTTATCTTAGAGTGAATGGACACCGAATGATCAGACAGATTCATGCAACACATTCCCTCAAACTCTTCACATCCATGCCCTTGTGCTAAGAGCAAAAAATCTACAGCAGCTCTATTCTGCAAAACAGCATGGTTAACACTTTGCACATCTGCAGTTAACATGTCTAGAATTTGTGATGTCTTGTTCAACTCATCCCTTGCCCAGCATCCTAATTGTTTTGCTAAATTCATAGCTTTATTGGCAGATCCTCCTGGCAAGATAGTTGAAACCACCACCTGTTTGAATGTGCCCCAAAACCGTGGATCTCCTATCTTGCTGCAGTCTAAGTCATGTATGCTACGTTTTTTCCTGTTTGAATTTTGACTCAGCTGCATTAGCAAGGACACATTAGGGTGAAACAGTGACAATTTTCCCAAATAACAGGGTCCACCCTGTGGTTTAGCTGGTATGCCATTCCATGCCCTGTCTCCACAAATCAAAAATATTCCTGTGGGTAATTTCATTGGTGCTGTGATATTTGTGCCGTTACATTGATTGTAATGCTGTGGAGAGAATTCACTCACATTCAGGGATGAATCTAGGGTGGCCCATGTTTCTTTAGGTTGGTTTAAATTCTGAGCACCCAAAAGTCTGAAGCTAAACCATCCACCAGCTGTAGTGTTAGATACGCTGGCATTTGTACTTCCAAAAAGATCTAATTCCTCAGGAGGAGAATGCAAAGAGGTGTTAAGTGATTGGATTAGTAAGCATTGACGATAGCCATCACTCTGACCTGCAGTATACCCTTGTTGCACTGGCAATGTGATGTTTGACATGTTAGACATACATAAGGTTTGGTTGTTTATTAAACTGCAAAATTCTCCAGGAGACCACACCGGAAGTCCCACCAGGCATGTTCGAAATGGGTTAGTGACTCCTCCAAGACTAAGACAAAGTGATGATTGGTTAGTTTGATTAGCAAGTGTCACCCATAAATTTTCCCTTGGTTGACTAAAGTGTGTTATTCCTACTGCTTCACTTGCTACAGCATTGAGCAGTATAACAAGAACAAGCCTCATTTTTCTTTCTGCTTGCTTTGCTTCTCCCTTTCTTCCTTCTGCTTGCGTTGTTTTTCCTTTCTTCGCTGTCTTTTCCCTGGTTTGTTAGATTGTCTATTGTAAGGCTGAGTTAATTTTTGAATATACTGATCTAATTCTAAATCAGCATCCTTGTTCACAGGTATAGCATGAGATAAGTTTGAAGGCAAATCAGCTTTACAGCGAGCTGCTATGATGCGTGAGGCTTTAGTAATTTCAAATACTCTAAGGTTTTCCTGCAACTTCCACCTAAGATATGCTATAATCACTTGTTCTGCACTCTCAAAAAGCTGTAATCCTGTCCGTCCTGGCAGGCCAGTACTTTGTTCAAGAGCTCTAACCCAGAAATAATTTCGAATCCACTTTCCAGAACAAGGTTTACACCATAAATAATCTACTGACCTCTGTGAATACCAATAAACCTGATTACAATCTGCACAATGCAAAACTACCCATGCATAGCATTTATCATTATCCCTTTTGCAAACGTAACAAGGAAGTGAATATAAGTAAGGACCAGTATGAAATTGTGGTTCTTCAATCCAAAGCAACCAATTCAATGGTGGTGATCGCAAAGCCTCTTCTGCCTTTTTACTGTATGAGGCTAACAGCTCAAGGTCTCTCTTTAACACAAGGTGTATCTTATTTCGTAATCATAGTTCTTGTTCGTTATCCTCCTCAACAACTATATCTTCCCGAGGGTCCCACAACTGTAAAAGTGTTCTAATCATAGAAAATTAATTAGCAATCACTGATACCCTTATTCAAATGAGACCCTTCCCCTTTTGCCTTCTTTTTCTTATCTGTCTTTAATCTTGCTGATCCTGATCTCACTGGTCCTGCCACTTGCAAACTCAATTTTTGCAACTTGTCAATGCAGCAATCTAATGCTCTATCAGGATCCCCTTTGAAGGGTCCTACAACTGAATGCTGTGTTAAAGGCACTAATTTCCTACACCTTATAGAAACTATACGTGATTTACTTTGAACCTTAATTCTATTCACAATACATTGTAGTTCCCATCGATAATAAGCAAGAATTTTCTGTTCAGGAGACTCATAAAGATTTAAAGCTATATATGCATTTTGCCCTGTTTGTCTCCTTAATTCATCTTGCCAACTTTTACCCCACGTGTGCTCTTGTTCACAAATATGACACCACAAATCCCACAATAGTGATTGTTCTATCCAAAAAGTTCTTTCACAACCCCCACAACGTAGAGCTATCCAGGCAGCACAATGTGGATTGTAACAGTCAAGGCAATGTAGTTTCGCTGGATTCGTTAAATGAAAAGTTGATAATGAGTCAATAAAACCAATCAGCTCCTGGGCTGTCCGATAGTGACGTGTCAGTGTTCTGTCCAACGCTTCTGAGTACCCCTTCAATTGTAACAGTAGTGGCTGTAGGACTAGAAGCAGTTTCTTCCCCAGTCGCTCCCTGTCCTCCTCCGTAAGGCGATCCACCAGAGGCTGCATCAAAGACAGGTTTAGTCCACTTAGCAGGCACCCACAAAGGCCCTGTAGGTGAGGAAACACAAAGATACCCCCAACCCCAATATAATACTTTTGCAGGTTTTTCCCATAATCCTGTACTCGGGTTCTTATACTTAACCCAGACCTCTGTTTCCTTAGTATTTTCCTGACCTGACCTCGGATGATGTTTCATTGCAGGGGGGGTATCATCTTCCCCAAAAATGCATAAATGGTTAATCACATACAAAACCTTAGACAAACATGCCTGTGGATCTGCCAAATCTTGATGTTTTTCAATATACTGCTTAAGGGTACCGTTTGCTCTTTCCACTATTGCCTGTCCAGTAGGAGAGTGTGGAATACCTGTCACGTGCTTAACAGACCACTGATTCAAAAATTTCCGAACCCTAGCACTTACATAAGCTGGACCATTATCGGTTTTGATACTCTTTGGAACTCCCATAACAGCGAAACAACTTAACAGGTGTCTGATAACATGTGTAGCTTTCTCTCCTGCTTGAGCCGTAGCCCATATGTAATGACTATATGTATCTATGGTGACGTGCACATGCTTGACTTTACCAAATCTAGCTATGTGTGTAACATCCATTTGCCATTTCTCATTTATTTCTAAACCTTGAGGATTAACCCTGATGCCTAGACCTATCCCACCATTATGATAACTACATGTTGGACATGCTCTGACAATGGCCTTGGCTTCTGACAAACTCAGCTCAAAGTGTTTTGCTAAACCTCTTGCATTTTGATGATATCTACTATGTGCTTCTCTGGCCAATGTGTGCTTGTCAATAGGACAAGAATTATCAATGGGTAGGGTAACCAATTTATCTGCACGTTCATTCCCTTCTCCTAAACCTTCAGACCATTTATGACTCCTAATATGAATCACAGAATATGCTGCATTCTTTTCTCGTAAAGCCTTCCTTAACTGTATCAGTAACTCATACAATCGTTTATTATTCACTTCCTTAATTGCTGCTTCCTCTATTCGTTTGGCTACTCCTGCAACATACATAGAGTCTGTGACCACATTTAAAGGGTCCTGTAAGTTGGATACCGCCCATACTACTGCTAGCAATTCCAAAGTTTGTAAGCTATCTGCAGGGTCTGCTGTGAGGAGTTGATGCTTCCATTGTCCCTTTTCTTGCCAGGTAACAGCAGCACGCCTTGATTTCTTTCCTGCATCTGTAAAAGCTGTAATAGCTCCTTCTATGGGGCATTCTTCTCTCAAAGGTCGAGTAATCCAGTTCCATTCTGTCATCCATTGCAAAACTCTAGGCACTAATTTACTAGTCTCTACTTTAGCAGATGACATCAATAATGCTTCTTGTAAATTCTTTGAATTAATCAGGTACCAGTCCAAGGTTTCTTTTTCCATAGGCAATCTAATAGTAGCAGGTTCTCTACCATCCACTTCAAGAATTCTGAGACGCCCCTTTTTGATTAATGCAGCCAATTGTTCAATTTTTGAAGATATTGTTTTCTTATGCTGTAGTGGTGGTGATAACCATTCCAACACCCGTATCTCCCCCGTTTTCTTTTGCAACTGAGAGAGAGCACCAAGCAAGTGGCAAGGGCTATTCCAGAGAATAAGGTCAATGGGGTGGTCGAGTTGTCGACGAGACACATACCCTTGCTGTACACAGTTACTAATTTGCTGCAAAGCAAGATGATGCTCCTTTGTCAGGTGTACAGGAGTAGTAGGGTCCACGCCTCTCAACAAAGGCCGTAGGGCTTCTAGTAAATGATTTGGTATTCCCACAATAGGCTTCAGCCACTGTAAGTCTCCCAGCAACTTCCGTGCATCATGTAAAGTTTTAATGTCCAATTGTCCTGTATCCAATAATCCATAAAGGGTTATGCTTTGATGCCCATAAGTAATTCCAACCTTTTGCTTTGGTCTATTTTGTAAATCCACAATTAAAAGTGTAACACCAGTAGAACCAAAACCTTTTTCATCCCGTGTTTGTCCAGTAAATGATTGTATTCCTGATGTCATTTGTGACAGTGGTACCAATTGTGCAATGTGTTGTCCTTTTGTAATTTTAATCGGAGGATAAAGGGTGTAAGCCATGATTTGTATTTCCCCAGTAAAGTCTGCATCGATAACACCAGGCAAAACAAATAATCCCAGGCAAAACAAATAATCCCAACATAGTTGTAGAGGAACGTCCCAGCAATAATGCTCCACATGTTTGTCCATTTAATATAAGAGGGCCCTTTACTCCAGTGGGTATCCTCTCAGGCCGGTTCGTCCTTAGTGTGACGTCTACTGCTGCTGATAAGTCCAAGCCGAGGCTCCCTGTTGTTGTGGGTTGCAGACAGGAGGTAGCAGTGATGTCACGGCAGCAGCTGGTGTCTCTGATGTCAGGCGGCAACTTGTGTCTGTCCCTCATTGCCACATCGGTAACACTTGATGAATGGTCTCGAGCCTCTTTACGTGACTGCCAGTGAGCCTCTTCGGAGAGGAGCAAGAGCAGCTAACACCTGACTCTGAGTAGACTATGCTTTTGCAACCCTAATCCTAATTCCTTTAAGGCTTCTACTATAAATGCCTGTGAAGCTGTTGGCATTAATGCCATTCACTCTAATGCTTCCTCAATAGCCCAATTTGCCCCTAAAGCAGCTAACACTCTTTGGGTTGCTGGATTGCTATTTTGCAAAGCACACTACTTCAATAGCGCCCTGCAACACCAGCCCGATCTATAGCAGTAGCTGTTCTATCAATAAAATTTCCAAATTATTCTTCTCTACCTTGTTTAATGCCCATATAAGCCGGTAACCCTCCTGGCTCTTTAACCATGTCTATTGCAGCACTAACTAACCACATAGACTCTCTAAGTTTATCTTCTCCCGATATCATCTGTGCCTCTGTACGTAAAAATGCCTCTAAGCCCATCAGCTCCTTTACTGTTACCCCCTGTAGTGGGTCTCCCTGGGCTCGTTGTACAGCAACCGATTCGTTCACCAACGCTTGCCAATGGGCATTAAATAGTAACTGCTGATGCTGAGTAAATATCAATCGAGCTATTCCTCTTAAATCATTAGGACATAAAACCTGAGTATTAAAAAGATAATCTAGCATTTGCTTAACAGGTTCACTTTTTACTCCAAACTGACTAACCGTAGAACGTAGCTGAGTTAACAGCTTCCAATCTAAGGGAGTATATTCTGCTATATTATGCGTAAGGTTCCCCTGTGCATCATAGTGTGGTGTGTATGTAACTGGGCATGCAAGACTAGAAGCTATTTCCACTGCCTCACCATCCCCCATTTGCATTACTTCTTTCGCCAAACCAGCCCAAGCTTCCCTCCTCTGTTTAGCCATCTCCCCCCATGGATCACGGTGTGCCCCTGGGATGGGATCTGGCTCTTTAAGGGTGCTATGCTGCTGGCGCTTCGGTGCAGGCACCGAGTTTTCGCACGGGGAAGGCAGTGAAGCAGAGGCTGGCTCGCGCGGGGGAAGCAGGGGAAGCGGCCCCCCCGCTGGAGCTGACAGTGAAACCGGAGCCGGCTCAGGCTGAGACGGCCCGCGGGGGGCAATCAGCCCCCCCACTGGAGCTGTAACCGGAGCCGGCTCAAGCTGAGACGGCCCGCGGGGGGCAATCAGCCCCCCCGCCGAAGCTGTAACCGGAGCCGGCTCATTGAGGGGAAGCGGCGGAGGCAAGGCTGACGGCGGAGGCGAAGCTGGCTTGCTCCCACTCCCACCGTCCGACCCGCCCGAAGCCGGTAGCGGAGGCAAAGCTGGCTTGCTCACACCCCCACCATCCGACCCGCCCGAAGCCGGTAGCGGAGGCAAAGCTGGTTTGCTCTTACCCCCACCATCCGACTCGCCCTCCCCCTCAGACAGGAAAGGTGCAGACGGTTCCACTGCGCCTATAGGAAAATCTTCCACACTACTTTCCTGGGGACCCTTAGGCATAAGTATCTTAGTTACAGAAGGTGCCAGGGGATCATCCTCACGACCATACCCTATATTCCTCCTATGAGCTTCTGTTGCCCTTTCTGCTGCCTTTCTCTCAGAGACCTGCTGCAGTAACGTGTTATACACCACCCGCCATAACTTCCCGAATTTCTTAGCTGACTTATCATCGTCCAACACTGTATCCCACAATATTTCCCCAAACTTCTTCCACTCTGCTAGCTCATGAACTGTATGAGGGTTAGAAAAAATACCCTTAGCATGGCCATAGGCTAATAACCCTGGTAACTCCTTTTTTAAATCTATCCCTTTTAACCCACGCCGCTCTAAATAGGCGGTAAATAAATCATATGCCGCTTGCCTATCCATACCTATTAATCAGCGCTGTTGCAGCTCTCCAGGCTCCGGCGGCACGTATTGGCTTAAGTCCACCGTTGTGAACCTTAAGGGTGCTTCAAATTCCGGCACCGTCCCTGCAGCAGGGGGACCCAAACCCAACTTCCCGACCGTGGCGTAATCCCTTTTTCTTTTAATCCGAGAAAAAGGGTAGAGATTCGGTTATGCCCGCATTCTCCACCATTTGTCGACGGAAGGAGACCCAGACATCCGTTGATCATCATAGGCCCGATTTTATTGATCAGTACGGCGGGTTAAATACAGTTAATAATAAGCTTCATACATATTGCAAAAGTTGAGCTCAGGATTGGTCAGCTTACATATCAGCATCTACGCCTACTTCTACATTCCTATGGTTCTACTTTTGATACTTTCTACATATTCTCAGGATATATTCAGGAATATCTCTACTCCCTTTCCTCATGTTGCAGCAAGGTCACTGCTGACCTTTCCTTTTAGCTTGCTGACTGCTGGCTTTTCTCTTTCAGCTTAACCAGCGGCATTATTTCAGCGTGGCCTTTCTCAGCTGGCAGGATCCATCTCCCAATCCTCCCTGGGGCAGGGAAGAGGGTTTAGGGATGTGAGGGGGGGAATGGGGAGAAGGGGTGTTAAACTGGGGTCCTGAATGTTTCCCAACATTTTCTATAGATGTAACAATAAGGCCAAAGGATAAAATTTCCCCACTGAAAGATCCCCTTTAACTCGAAGAACATAGAATCTTTTCTCTATATGGTCCCAAAACTCATTGGAATAGATTCCCTCATAATATCAGGAGAATACTTGAACAACCAATGAAGAAAAGATTTTAAATCTCCCTTTGAAAAATGAAAATTTTTCTCAACAAGGATTCCTTTAACTTGGGTATAAACTTCCCTCTATGGGTGGGTCAGTTTGGCTCCCATCCCCACACTTCCTCCCAACATCCAAGAGGAAAAGAAGGCAAAGGAAAGACAAAAAAGGGTGACCCCCAAATATATTACTCACCAGGAAGGAATCAGCAAAAGCTCTCCAGGTGCTCCGTCAGCTCCAACTGATCTTCTCACCTCAAGAAGGTTGCCGGTCACCTGTGGGATTGCCCCAGTAAAACTTAGCAGTATCCTCTGGGAACTGGCTGCTCTGAACATGGCTTAATTTCAGTAGCAAAAAAGCTACTGAAGACGCCTCCAGGAATGCTCTGAAGAGGTCCCTGTTCAGGCTGCCAGCTGTCCCAAGCTGCAAGCCCATTGGTGGTGGAGTGAGAGGAAGCGGAGCTGTGACCTTCCAGAAGTGTCTCCAGTAATGAAGCTGCTCAGTGGCACAGATGCGCACACACAAAATCACTGCAGCACACACTTCTCTTGTAGAATCACCAACAACAAAGAAATGGGAAGGGCCTATCTATAGAGGTCAGAGGAGGAGGTTTTTCCAGCCATACACAAAGGAGTCCAGGGACAAACACAAAAAGAACAGTGGGAGGTCCGGGTTTAAATACAATAGACAAGGGGGAGCGGATTAGAGCATCAGGGCCAATGGGCTGAGGGCTCAGGGCTGTACAGAGGGGAGACAAGGGGTGGCAGCCAATAGGGTAAAGGGGGTGGGACACTGAGCAATATGGGGCCAATGGATAAGCAGGGAAGGGAGAACATTCTAGGACATATAACGAAAAAGGGAGGGAGATGCCAACAGTTCAACCAAGAAGGTAGAACTGGGTACATTTACATATACAACACAGCATCCTGGAAGAGGGTCTGCTCAGTTGCCCTGAACAGGGGAGATTTCTCCAGCTTGGGCTCTGTCTGTCTGTCCAAAGGACTATAATGGCCTTTGTTCTGTAGGCCCACCGGCCTCCACAGATGCTCAGTGGAAAAAGGGGTGAGAAGCCTTGCTTGTGAAATTTGTGGGACATGCAAACCAGAATATCTCTGTCCTCATTATTGACCACGTGGCTGGAGAGGGAACCCACTCAGACCCTGTTGGGCAAACCAGCATTCCTGGAGAGGCCCTTGAGGGTATTACTGAAGCTGTGCATAGCACATATTTAAAGGTTCCCGATGCTGTGACCCCCAAAAAGTATTTACTTATGTAAAGCAAGGACCAGCAGAGCCTTATATGCAATTCAAGGGCTGCTTGAAGCAAGCTCTTAAAAGACAAATTGAGAATGACATTGCCAGAGAGGTGCTGCTTTCAAAATTAGCTGTTGAAAATGCTAATGAGAAGTGTAAAAAACTCCTGAAGTCCTTGTCTAAGGAGGAACCCACCCTGCTGTAAATGATAGAGGCATGTAACCACCTGTGTACCTTCACCATAGGGCAACCTATGAAGCTGTGGGGGCTGGTATAGCAAATGCCTTTGTGTGGAAGGGGCTAACAGTAGGCCTGTTAGCTAAAGGAGTGAGAAGAAAGGTAAGAAGCAAGAAGTTGATAAAGAGCTCTCTCCAGGGCTGTAACTAAGGAGACCATGAGAAGTAAGGAATTCAAGAAAGATAAGAAGAGAACTTTGCAGCTGGATGAAGTGTTTTTTAGAAAGTCAGTTGAAGTCACTGTAACTTTTCACCAATGATGTTATGTTGATTTATTGTGGCCAATAGTTAGGGTAGAAGAAGTATAAATAATTAGAAAGTGTATAAAAGGTCAGCCATGTTCGATAATAAAGTTGCCATCTGAGACTGCTTGTAGCTCTGCTTTGTGTCATGACTGCCTTGACAGTGTTCTCTGGTGACCCTGACGTGATTCAACACCCTTAAGAACATACTTGGTCTGGACCCATATGGGGTCCTAGCGACTGACAACCGTGACCCACTGGGACCTAGTGGGGGAAGTGGCCTTGGTGCAGCTGAGAATGGCGGTGGAAGCCACAAGGAAGTCCAGACCTGACTTTCTCCTATCAAGACACCTGGAAGTAGGAAAGCCACCAACTAGTAATAATGGGAAATAATTTATCTAATGAAGAAGAGACTGTTTTGGCTACATGGAAAGTTTTGTTAAGAAATAAGGGAATTAATAATTTAGACTATGCCCTTCATAGTAAATTGCTGTGGGCTAAATCACAGGATTTTGGCACTGATCCTGACACAGCATTTAGTGTTAAGACATGGAAAATAGTCGGGGACAGACTGTGGGAAGTCATCTGAGCAGGAGATTAAACTGTTTTTGATCTAGCTGTTACCTGGGGATCGCTTTTTGAGGCATTAAAAAAATGGGAAAAAGACCAAGAACAAGCAGAGCAGAACGCGGACTAAGAATCGGGGTTGATAACAGAAACTGAAAAGGGAGATGAGGCAGAAGGGGCCTCTGATGGGGAACTTGGTGAATCTGTCCTTGAAGAAGGTGCAGGTGCCATGCAAGTTACCAGTCAGGCTACCAAAGCTTCCGGGAAAGCTGCCAGAGTTTCTTGGCTGGATGCCAAAGCTTCTGGAAAGCTGCCAAGGCTTCTGGGCAAACTGCACAGCAGCTCCCGATGGTGCCTGAATACACTACACCGCTGCACCAGGTAGCTGAAATGTCTTTAGCAGAGAGAGAAACCCAGCCGTCTGCCCCCCTGATTCCCTCCGCTCTAGTCCAGCCATCTACCCCCTCACTCCCCTCTGAGCTGCATGAACAATCTGCAAGGTTGTATCCTCTGTTATCTGACAGTGACAGCAACAGCGAATCAAGTGAAGAGTTGCCCGCAGTAACCTGAGTTGGGGCAGGGAACTGTTGACAGTTCACATTCTAATAACTCTAGCCTTACTGCCCCATAGATTTTGCCCCCATGTCAAGTAACTGGGCTTCCTTGACAGTCTCAGGAGTTTTGGGAATTTGTTAGGAAGAAAGCAGCTGAAGAAAAGAATTGGGACATGATAGAAAGATTCGTTGCTCCAAGAGTACCTCAGGAGAACAGTGCCAATGCAAATGTTGCCTGTGATAACCCTATGGCTTTTCCAGGTTTTAAAGCAGCTTCTGGAACACGGCAGGATGATAGTCATCACATCTTTGCCTGGAAGGTTGTGCCAATCGAAAGTGGCTCAGTATGGTATGAATTCCTCAGAGATAATGCAATTAATACATGTAATTAATGCAGTTATCCTTGCACCTTATGACATCATGCATCTTTCTACAATTTTATTGCAGCCAGTGCAATACGGTGTATTTCAAGAAACTTAGAGGCAAGTGGCTGAGCACACAGCTCTAACAAATATGCAGTTGCCTTAACACCACCCTCGTCATGCTGTGGGTGTTGATGCCTTACTGGGCACTGGGCCTTTTGGTAACCCAGATTTACAGGCAAGGTGGGATCCCTCAGTTTTGGCGCAAGCTCAGAGAATTGTCAGAGTGCTTTAATTAAAACAATGGAAATGGCAGCTCCAAAACAGAGATGTGTTTACTATACAACAAGGGATGAGAGAACCATTTTTTGCAATTTGTGGAAGAACTTGCTGCAACTATTGAAAAACAGGTAGATGATGAATCTTTGCAACACAAATTTTGTATGCATTTGGCTAAAGAAAATGTAAACTCAGACTGCAGAATGATTATTGACACTTTACCTGAGGAACCCACATTGCCTGAAATGATTACTGTTTGCTCAAAAGTTGGTTCAGTAGAGCATAAAATGGCAGCTCTTGCTGCAGTTCTAAGACCTTCATCGAAATGCTATAATTGTGGACAACAAGGGCACGTATGGGCACAGTGTAATACCCAGAAAATAACATGTAAGTCAAGTGCAAACAGCAATATTGTGCTCAATTATTGTACTAAATTTGGGCACTATGCTAAATAATGCAGGAGTAAATATCAGGCAAATGGTCAGCTGTTGATGGGAAACAAGAAGAGGAACGTGAAGGGGCATGTGGGAAAACAAATACCCCAACAACCACAGCAGCAAATATGGGCCTTTCCAGCACTGCAAAGCTATCCATTTGTGAACAATACTCAGGAGCAACAAGTGGGTTTGCAGGGATTGATATACCCACCACCAACACAGTAACCATTCTTACAAAAGAAATGTGCAAAGTGCCCCTCAATGCCTATGGTCCAGTAGGACGGGGATTGAGTGTATTTTTGATAGGAAGATCAATAACTACACTTAAAAGGTATTCATGTGCATGTAGGACCTATTGATGCTGATTATTTAGGACAGATTCATGCTATGGTATCCATTGATGACCCTCCTGTCACTATTCAGAAAGGAACTTGCATTGCTCAACTTGTACCTATTGTGAGTTCTGTTCCAAATATAGTGGACTGAAGTTGCGGCACAGGAAGTTTTGGATCAACAGGGGTACCTCAAGTATTCTAGACTGAGAAAGTAATGGAGAACTGTCCAGAAAAGACATGCATCCTCACCGCCAGTTGTGACAGTGGTCACAAGGGTTTGGAGGTGAAGAGAGGTGAGAATATTGATCTCATGTTCAGAAGGCTTGATTTATTATTTTATGATATATATATTCTACATTATAACCATACTAAAAAGAAATAGAAGGAAAAGTTCTCAGAAGGCTAGCTAAGCTAAGAATAGAAAAGAATGAATAACAAAGGTCTGTGTCTCGGCAGAGAGCGAGACTCAGCTC
Organism: Ammospiza nelsoni; assembly: GCF_027579445.1. Classification (NCBI taxonomy): domain Eukaryota; kingdom Metazoa; phylum Chordata; class Aves; order Passeriformes; family Passerellidae; genus Ammospiza; species Ammospiza nelsoni. Next base: position 3,258,440 of record NC_080663.1, read on the forward strand.
TGCCGGGAGTGGTCAGTAAATCCAAACATCACCAGGAGACCAATCACGGATCCACCTGTTACATTCCACAGCAGCAGATAACCATTGTTTACACTTTGTTGCTGAGGCCACAGTATCTCAGAAAGGATAAAAATCTCAAGAAAGGATTTTTCACAAAAGATGTCTGTGACATTTCACCCTTTTAATTTTATTAAATTAAAAAGAAAAATGTTTGTAATTTTCTCTGCTGTGCACATGCAGAGGAAAGAACAAACACTTGAGAGGTTATCTGTTGCCAATCCAAATGTCAGTCAAGTGCTGGTGTGGAACGAACAGGGAATTTCTTCACCTGTAGAAAATTAAATGCTATCAAATCACTAAATCTTACAATATAAGAAAATGCAAAAACAACCAAAGAAAGTCCAAGTCCAAACAGCTGACTTTCAGGAAATATCCATGGACTGAAGATGTTCCTCTTTGACATCTCTGAAACTCCTTTTTGTCCTGAAACAGGCTTGCTGCAGAAAAGTCCATCAATAGCTATCAAAAGTCCATTGACAGTCATAGAACAATTTCAAACAATTTGAGACAACTTCTGGAATGTCCTGGCCACAGCCCTTTAATGAACAACTTTGGGCTGAAGTTCATTTTTGGCCCTTCAGTGCTTCAGAGCTGCTGCCAGGTATTTCAACTCTTCTGATTTAATTAAAAATTTTAGGGCTTTTTTATTTTTTTTTTCACACGAAAAAAGCAGCAGCAGCACAGCAGCCCAAGAAAGGCCCTGGGAGGCCCTGGCCCATGGAGAGGGATCAGGAACCCCAGATCTGGCCCACAAAAAGGTGGGCCAGGACCAGAAGGGTGAAGCAAAACCCCCAAACCCATTAGGAGGCTGGAAGGTGGCCCTGGCCCAGGGACCCAAGCCCAACAGCCCAGGCCCAGCCCCCGAGGCAGGCTCTGCCTTGCCACAGGCCTGCACCCTGCTGTCAGTACAATGGCAGAACGGATGGTGAAACGCTTCTTTTCCCCAAAATCACTGAGGCATGCCAGCAGAAGGGGAATAGAAGCCCTCCCAAAAATCCTCATCTCGGGTGTAGGATTGTTTGTTCCTCACAGCAAGCAAGCCATGATCGCTTCCTGCTGTGCCCTCTGCCTCTGCAATGCAAATACAACAAGTGTGTCTCCCATCTGCCTCACGGCACCACCCCCACCCCCTCTGGCCTGGGGACCAAAGGCAGAACTCTCGGCACCCACCTGCCCCTCGCCGCTGGGGAGCGCGAGGGGCGGGACGGATGGCAACCTCCAAGGGGCAATCCCCGAACAAATGCCCCCCAACCCACCAAGAATGGTGATTTTGAAAACAGGCAGCCGGACTGCCCCCGCCCCCAGCTGTCGGGCTATGCCTCCTCCACGAAAGGAGAAGCTGACGCCCTCTTCCCCTTTCCCAGATCCCCCTGCAGGGGCAGCCCCGGGACAGCCCGAAAAACTTGGGGGGGAAATCACTTTGGGCACAGGAGCCGCCGCGGGCTGCTCCGAGGGTCCTGTGGGTTCGGTGGCGTTTTCAGCATCATCCTGAACATGGACTGGCTCGGCAGGAGGCGGCAGGGGTGCACAGGAACACACCGCTGCTGTGTCGCTTGGCTCCGGGAGCGGCAGCGCAGGCGAGGAGGCCAGAGAGGGGGCTGGCGGAGGCAGATCGCTGTCACCTAGCAACATTGGTGCAGCCACAGGGAGCGGTGTTTCTGAGCTGTCAGACGCAGGCATGGAAGCCGGTGAAGGCGCGGACAGGGCCGGCGAGGAGGCGGCTGCGGGGCGGCTCCGGGAGGCGGTCCCGCAGGCCCGGCAGAGGGGGCGTCGGAGACCGGTGCCGCCCCCATCTCTGAGTGGGGCGGGGTCCAGGAGGCTGGCCGTGGGGGGGCCTGCTGGGCTTCCAGGGGCCGTGCTTGCGGCGCCGGCCAGGGCGGCGCTGCCCACTCTTCATTCTCCGGAGAGAAGGGGGGGAGAAAGACGGCCCCATCTGAGCATGCTCTGAAGACACAGTAAAAAAAACTTTTTCGGCTCCAAGTGAAACTTCGCCCCCCCGCCAGGATGCAGGGGGGCTGGGAAGCAGCAGATCGTACCCCTCCAAAGGATCTTCTCCTGCTGGGGTCAGGCGAAATGGGGCGAGCCTGTTGCAGTTAGCAATCCAGGGAAAAAATGCTGCTCTTTGTTCCAAGACCGGAAAGAGTGCCTTAAATGTTAGATAAATTCAGGGGTGCCCGAATCCACGGTCCAAAAGGACTGGGAAAATGGATTCCGTGCACCCCCATACAAACACATCCAGGGCATACAGCACATTCGTAAAAAACCCAAAAAGCTTTCCCCATTGGAAAAACTCATAGAAATGTCTTTCTGACAGGAAAATTCCACGAATTCCATCCTCTTCACCCCATTTTTGCCAGAGGGCAATAAGTTCCTCCTCTGAAGGGGAGAAAGGAACCTCGTCCCTGCTGGGAATGCCCCACCACCTTTGCAGCCGTAATCTGCGAAGGCCAGGATCAGCAGGAAGAGAAAAGCCAACAGTACCTTTTGAAAGAGTCCAGCATGCTCTGGCCATCTGCACAGTGCTGAGCTTTCCAGCCATTCTCCTGGAGGCTTTTCAGAAGGTTCTTTTTGTGGTTAACCTTGGCTGTGAACTCTGTCCAAATCAGGATCTTCAGTTCTTCAGCTCCTGGCTAGAATCCACTTCTGTGGTCACTTTTGAAGAAACCATCAATGCCACACATTTGGGGTTTACCCAGTGCAGCAAATGCTCCTCTGGGATCTCATCAAGTGATGATTTGCTCTTCAGAAGAGGGGTCACCAATTGATGATTTTTTCCTCCTCAGTCACTCGGGGTTCACCAATTGTGACAGTGGTCACAAGGGTTTGGAGGTGAAGAGAGAGGCGAGAATGTTGACCTCATGTTCAGAAGGCTTGATTTATTATTTGATGATATATATATTCTACATCATAACTATACTAAGAAGGAATAGAAGGAAAAGTTCTCAGAAGGCTAAGCTAAGACTAACACTCAAGGTCTCAGCCTGTGAAGTTAGACATTGATGTTAAAACTGCTACTGATGTACAGAAATTGGTTGGTTTAATAGGTTGGATTAGATCATATTTAGGCATAACTAATCATCAGATGCAACCATGGTTTGATTTGCTCTCAGGTATCACTTCCTCTACTGAGGAGAGGCAATTGACCCCAGTGGCAAAAAAGACTCTAGAAGAAATTGAATTCGCCTTAGCACACAAATTTGTTAACAGAATAGATACCTCTGTTGGTGTTCAATTGTTTATTTTGAAGCACCATGAAATACCATGTGGAATACTGTGTCAATGGAGTGATAATTGGGAAGATTAACTGCATATTCTGGAGTGGATATATTGATCTTTCAGATCTCGGAAAACAGCTCCAGGACTTTATAAGCTTTTTGCAGATATCATCATCAAAGGCCGCAGACGTCGTCATGAGATTTTGGGACATGACCCTGTGACCATTGTGATACCTGTAAAACAGTGGTATTTTGAATGGTGCTTTGAAAATAATAATGAGTTACAATCTGCCTCATCTTGTTTTACAGGCCAAATAAAATCCCATTTGCCTTCTCATCCTGTTCTAAAACTGGCCAAAGAAATTCCTTTTGAAGGGAAACAAAGTTGTTCTCCTGTTCCTGTGGAAGGTATAACAGTTTTTACAGACGGATCTGGGAAAACGGGAAAAGCAGCTGTGGCTTGGAGAAAGGATGATCACTGCTAATATGAGACAATGATTCAGCAAGGATCTCCTCAATTGGTTGAACTTTGTGCTGTTCTTTTGACTTTTACTTTATTTCCTGATTCTGTAAATAGAGTTACTGATTCCATTTATGTTGCCAATTAAGTTCAGCATTTAGATCAAGCCCTGTTGTATAATAATTCAAGAGAAACCATTATTTATCATGTTAGTGAAGTTATGGACAGTTATTAGTGGTCAAAAACATCCTTACTTCATCATGCATATTTGTAGCCATACGCCGTTACCTGGATTTTTTTTGAAGGCAAGGCCTATGTAGATTCTCTAGTAGCTGCTGCTGCAATCGAGACTGTACCTGATGTGTCGCAGCAAGCAGTTTTATCTCATCAAGTTTTTCAACAGAGTGCTCAAGCTTTACAGCAGCAATTTAAATTGTCTCCTGGTGAAGCAAAATCAATTCTTTCTGTCCTGACTTGTCACATGACTCATGTCACTCAATATTATGGTACCAACCCTAGGGGTCTTCTTGCTTTAGAGGAATGGCCAACTGATGTTACTAAAATGCCAGAATTTGGTTGCTTTAAGTATATTCATGTCGCAGTTGACACCTTTTCTCATGCAATGGTTGTTTCAGCATTCACAGGAGAAAAACCCCGTGATGCTATTCGTCATTTTCATCATGCCTTTTCTATTCTAGGTGTTCCGTGTCACGTAAAAACAGATAACGGCCCAGCATATGCTTTGCAGAAAATGCAAACATTCTTTCGTGCTTGGGGCATTGAGCATTCCACGTCTCCACAGGCCAAGCAATCATTGAAAGGGGCCATGGTCTTCTTAAACGCCAGGTTCAAAAGCAAAAAGGGGGAATGTAACAGGAGTCACCTCAAGTGAGATTAGATAAAGCTATTTATGTGTTAAACTTTTTGCATCACCTACCTGACTCACAGTTATCTCCAGTCTTTTACCATTTTTCCTCTTTGAATTCTAAGCAACCAGATTTCTGTAGAAATGTCAAGGTATGGGTCAAGGATTTAATTACTTGTATGTGGTCTTGTCCAGAGGAATTAATAACCTGGGGAGGGGTTATGGTTGTGTTTTGACAGATAATGGTCCTCGATGGGCTCCTGCTCGCTGTGTTAAACCTTACCTGGAGTGCACAGGACGGGATGGTTCTGCAGCTGAAGCAGAACGTGCGGATGACACTGCTAAGGCCATATATCGGGACATGTATTTCATCCGTTTTAATGTGCATTCATAGCAATTAAAGGGTGTGGTTTTGGTTTGCACTGATCAGGAGAATGCAGGTTTTTGGAATCTTGGTTCTATTATTCCTGCATCTCCTTTTGAGCACTTGGGGAGGTTATAGTTTAAGGTTTGAGTATTAGACATATAACTTAATAGGATAAGGTAGTTAAGAAATTTAAAAGCACTTATAGATGAAGGACAGGAACGATCACTGTATTAAGAATGAGAATGTTAATTTTGTTGATGGTTGTGATTGTTGCTTTGTGTTTCCCCTGTCTGCTTGGATTTTTGCAAAGGGCCCTACAAAAATCCATAGCAGCTGTATTTACAGATCAAAAACAAAAAGGAGGAATTGTGGTAGGGGCTAACAATGGGCCTGTTAGCTAAAGGAGTGAAAAGAAAGCTGAGAACCAAGAAGAAGCTGATAAGGAGCTCTCTCCAAGGCTGTAACTAAGGAGACCAAGAGAAGTGAGGAACTGAAGAAAGAAGAGAACTTTGCAGCTGGACAAAGTAATTTTAGAGAATCAGTTGAAGTCACTGTAACTTTTCACCAATGAAGTTATGTTGATTTATTGTGGCCAATAGTTAGGGTAGAAGTAGTATGAACAATTAGAAAGTGTATAAAAGTTCAGCCATGATTGATAATAAAGAGTTGCCATCTGGGACTGCTTGTTGTCTCTGCTTTGTGTTGTGATCACCTCTACAGTGACAGCTTTGCAGCTTTGAGGACTATGCCAGGGGACTCCTGAACATGCTCCAGGGTCAGGAAATCTGGGCATAGGGTCAGGAAATCTGGGCATTTGAATAAAGAAGTGCTTTGGAAAGGGGAGGCAGATGCAATGCTCCCAGTATTTGCCGTCAGTGCCGTAATGGAAGGCATTATGCTAATCAACAATGTTCCAAGTCGTGGATTTTGAAGAGCATTTGATATCGAGAAACAGGAGCTGAGGCACAGGGTGGCACCACACACAGACACAAATGCCCCAGCTGATGCCTCAGAGCAGACCACAGCAAGTCCCAGCCCAGGTGCCACAGGCAGCCTTTGCCTGACCATTGCCAATTTACAACCACCCACAGCAGGGAGTGCCGGACTGGACCTGGCCACCTCCATCACAGTAACGTTACTTGAGTCATCTGTTCATTTGCTTCCCACAGGAGTTTTCAGACCACCCAGGCAGCGTATGTATGCATTGTTTATAGGTTGGTCATCCACCTCTTTGATGGGACTTTTTGTTCTCCCTGGGGTTATAGACTCTGACCCTGATAATGAGATTATGATCATGGCCTGGACACTCCAAATGCGTTTCACTGTTCCCCAAGGAAATTGAAAAGTTTGATTGATTTTATTTCCCCAAACCATGAGCATACCTTTCACAGACCTAACGCAAAAAAGGGAATTTGGGTCTACTGCAACACCCCAAGTATGCTGGGTAAAACCTATTCTAGAATAACGCCGCACATGCTGGTGTACTCTGACATCAAAAGGACAAAAGATAACACTTGACAGCCTCATAGACACAGGGGCTGAAGTTACAGTTATCTCTCAAGCCAAATGGCCCTCACAGTGGTCCCTTGCTGAATTGCTCCAGGCATCTGCAGGCATTGGAGGAAGCAGCTGCAGCTGTCAAAGCCACCACTTGATACAGATCAAAGGCCCCGAGGGACACTGTGCCTCAGTCATACTGTTTGTGTTACCAATGCCAATGGTACTGTGGTGGGGGATGTTCTCTCCCAATGGGGCTTTGGAATTCAATCAGATTTTTTAATGGGGGCCATTGGAGCGCGACACTTTAACCTGGAAAACAAAGAAACCGGTTTGGGTGGATGAAGTGCCCCTACCATTGCAAAAACTTCATGTATTAACAGTGTTGCTCCAACAACACCTCTGGAAAGAGCATATTGTCCCTTCTACCCATTCTTTGAATTCTCCCATGTTTGTTATCAAAAAACAAACTGGCAAATGGAATTTACTCCATGATTTTCGATAAATGTAGCTGTGGAGAACACGGAGGCCTTACAGCCTGGTCTCCTATCTCCTACCATGATCCCTGAAATTGGCACTAGACTGTTATTAATTTAAAAGATTGGTTTTTTGATACTCCTTTGCATCCTGATGATGCTCCTAAATTTTCCTTTTCAGTTCCAAGCACAAACATGCAGGCGCCCTTACAGCGATATCACTGGGCAGTTTTACCTCAGGGCCAGAAAAACAGCTGTACTATTTGCCAGTGGTGTATTGCTAGGTCCTCAGTTCTGTTCATCAACAAATGCCCAATGTTCTTTTCTACCATTCTATGGATGATATTCTTGTAGCAGCTGAACAACGGGAAGTCACGGAGAAAGCCTAAATTAGCCTTTGTCACCAAAGCTGTAAATCAGGCAGGGCTTTGCATAGCTCCCAAAAAGGTACATAAACATCCTCTGTGGAGGTATTTGGGGTAGTGCGTTGGAGTCTATTCAATTTCTCCCCTAGCTCTGCAAATTCAAATATTTGCACCTTACATGATGCACAAAAACTTTTGCGAACAATCCACTGGGTGCACTCCTTTTCAGGGATTTCAAATACAAAGCTAAAAGTCCTTTGCTCGAATGGTTAAAAGGAGATTCAGATCTTTTATCACCTAGACAACTTAGATATCATGTTCAGCAGGCACTGCAATGCCTGACTGATGCCATAGTAAGCCAACAAGCTGCACGCTGGGTACCTTGAGGAAAGTGAAGGGAGATGACCACATCCTGATTGATGAGCATCGATCTCTGATTTATTGATCCAGCTTACACACTTTTATAGTAGTGTTAATTAAGCTCATACATATTGCAAAACCTGAGCTCATCAGTGGTTACAGATTACACACCAACCCCTCCTTTGTTGTCAACACCTGTGGTTTCTTGTTGAGGCTAAAACTTGTTTTTCTCATCCTGCTGTTGACTTGTTATTGAGCACCCTTTCAAGGACTCCATGTTTTTCACCATGCCTTTCTCATCACTTAGCCAAGGACACGGTATTTACTGGTTAAGGAAAAAGCCTGAGAACTTGCTTGCTGCTTACAGCTGCCTTTTACTTTTTAACCAGCTGTATGTGATCATGGCCTTTCTATAAGCCATGTCTGAACAAAATTCTCCAACATATTCCCCATTTTTCTATTTTGCACAAGGAGGTTAGTCTGCCAGGTTTTTTCTATCATTCTACTGACCATATCTTGAATACAATTAAAAATACAAGGTAAAATAAGCAAAAGCATTAAAAGCACACCTAGTATCCCTATAAGTTTCCCCAGCCACGGTCCAAGCAATGGCTTTTACCCCAAAGGGTTAAAACCAACCCCAACTGAGCCATAATGTCCTGCCTTATCAGGCATTGCACAGTAGGTGATAATTGGACTACTGAAAAAGAAAGCTGTTAGCTGCTTTTCATTCATGCGAACCCGGAGAGGAGGCGAAGGGCTAGGGCTAATAATGCTGGAGTTTGCTCCAGTGTCCAACAAGCCTGAAAATGATCCTTTCTGTCCTTGAAATTCCACTTCCACCCTTTTCTTGGGTCTCTCAGAAAGGTTCAAAGTCAGTAAGGTAAGTCCTCTGGTGGATTCAAAACCATTTCCCCCCCTCTCTTGTTCTTTTATAGTCTGTAATCCCTTAGTCATTTGGCTCAAGTGGCACCAGCTGAGCAATTCTCAGTCCTTTGTTAATTTGGAGTGGTGGGAAAGGTGTATGCACCATAACCATATAGTCCACACCAATGACGCCAGGCAAAACAAATAATCCCAATGCAGATGATCTTCCGAACAGCAGAGCACCCAGCTTGACCCTGTATAACAATAGGTCCATGAATCCCAGTTGGGATTTTTCGTGGGTGTGGGGTCATCAGCATAACTCCTACGGCGGCTGCCAGTTCCAAGCCGAAGCTCCCTGTGGTGTTGGGTTGGAGACAGGAGAGGGTGCTGATGCTGCAGCGATGACTTGTGTCGGTGCGCGGTCACAGCGGTTCTGGCACCAACTAGCCGTTGGAGGCAGTGCTGCTAACGCTTGAAGTGGTGCAAGAGCAGCTAACACCTGATTTTGAGAGACTTTGCCTGTTCTTGTAAGCCTAGCCCTAATTGTTTGATTGCATCTACTACAAAGGCTTGTGCTCCGTTTGGCATTAAAGCCATCCTCTCTAATGCCTCCTCTATAGTCCAATTGGCACCCAGAGTATTAAGCACGGTCCTAGTAGTAAAATTGCAATTTTGAAGAGCGCACTCCTTGAGTAATGCCCCCCTAAGTTATTCTGGTACTCCAGCCCTTTTGATTGCGGCAGCAGCCTTATCAATAAATGACCCAAATGACTCTTCCGGCCCTTGCTTCATTCCCATATACACGGGTATCCCTCCTGGCTCTTTTACCCTCTCTATAGCAAGCCTGACCAACCTCATAGCCTCCCGGCATTTCTCTTGCCCCAGCAAAGCTTGTGTCTCGGTACGAAGTAAAGGTCCCAGGCCCATAAGCTCATTAACAGTTATACCATGGAGAGGGTCTCCCTGCTGCCTCTCTACTGCCACACACTTGTTTACAAGCTCTTGCCAATGAGCATTAAATAACAATTGCTGATGTGGGGTAAAGATCAATTTAGCTAATCCTCGACAATCATTCACCAAAAGAAGACTGGTGTCAAAAATAGTCTAACATCTGTTTAGCTGGCTCACTTTTCACTCCACGTTGACTAACAGTAGACCTCAGCTGAGACAGCAATTTCCAATTAAGGGCTGTAATAGTAGCCTGCATGGCCCCTCCCTCCTGCGGATTGAATACAACAGGACAAGCCAGCTCGGTAGCAGCTCTGATAACTTCCTCATCACCCTTTTCCATAGCTTCTCTTGCAAGCACAGCCCACGCCAACCTCCGCTCCCTTGCAATAGCCCCTGCTAGGTCGTTTTCTGCCCCAGGGATGGGCTCATTACTTTGCGGGAGCCTATCGGGTGGTCTTGGCCACGGCTCCTGTTGTTCAGAGGGTGCGGAAGCCTCAGAAGCGCGCTCTATAGCCTGGCTTGCTGAAGCAGAGGAGGGCGGCGAAGCAGGTAAGAAAAGCGTCCTCACTGCAGGAGCTAATGGTGTTCCCCTCTTCTGATCGTAATCTTTATTACGCCCATGAGCAGCTGTTGCCTGCTTGGCAGCTTTTTTCTTGGCCTGATGTTGTAAGAGCTCATTGTGAACCACCTTCCATAATTTACCTAACTTCTTGGCAGTTTTATTGTCCTCTAAAGTAGCCTCCCACAATAAATCACCGAATTTACGCCACTCCGTTAACTCGTGAACCGTATGAGGATTAATAAAAACTCCCCTATCGTAGCCATAAGTCAATAGCCCTGGTAAATCCTTTTGCAAATCTATCCCTTTAACCTGCCTCTTTTGTAAAAAGGCAGTAAATAAATCATATGCTGCTTGCCTTTCCATACCTAAATCGTCAGCGCTGTTTGCAGCATCTTCAAGGTCCGGCAGCAGTATCGGTCGGGCTCGTCTATATGACACCCGAGGAACGGTGCGTCTCAGCTTCTTTTTTCTCCTTTTTTTTTTCTCTGCGCTTTTCTGCCGTCCTGGCTGCTTCAGGACCCGACCCGTGTCTTCACTCCTCCGTGGTGCTTCGCAGTATCACGATCTGGTGTCACCATTTGAGGAAAGTGAAGGGAGACGACCACATCCTGATTGATGAGCATCGATCTCTGATTTATTGATCCAGCTTACACACTTTTATAGTAGTGTTAATTAAGCTCATACATATTGCAAAACCTGAGCTCATCAGTGGTTACAGATTACACACCAACCCCTCCTGTGTTGTCAATACCTGTGGTTTCTTGTTGAGGCTAAAACTTGTTTTTCTCATCCTGCTGTTGACTTGTTATTGAGCACCCTTTCAAGGACTCCATGTTTTTCACCATGCCTTTCTCATCACTTAGCCAAGGACACGGTATTTACTGGTTAAGGAAAAAGCCTGAGAACTTGCTTGCTGCTTACAGCTGCCTTTTACTTTTTAACCAGCTGTATGTGATCATGGCCTTTCTATAAGCCATGTCTGAACAAAATTCTCCAACAGTACCTGATCTGCCTTTTTTTAAAATAACCTTGCATTCAGCAAAACAGCCCCATGCCTTGATGTTTCAATGGGACTCCAAGGCACCAGACTCTTTGTTTATCACTGAATGGATTTATTTACCGCACCAAATGACTAATACCATTAGTACCCAACATGAAATGATGGCTCAACTGGTTGTTCAGGCCTGACAAATACTCATTTCTCTTGCAGGAGGGGAATTTTCCACTATTTTCCTACCTGTAGGGTAGCCTTTGCTGAATTCAGTGGACAAATCTCAATACATCCTGCAAAACATGAGCTGTATTGACATCTTTTAAAAGCCTTTTTAAGCTTTTATATTTTTTTCAATTGACAGAGAAAACCAACTTCAAGGATTAGCAGTATTCACAGATGGTTCTGGTCACTCTCAGAAATCAGTGGTAGTATGGAGAGACCCCTCTTCTAGTGCCTGGAGAGCAGATATATCCACAGCTCAGGGGTCCCCCCAAATTGTTGAACTTGCTGCTGTTGTCAGAGCTTTTCAAAAGTTTTCTGTTCCTTTAATCTGGTTACAGATTCAGCTGAAGTTGTAGGAATTGTGATGAGAGCTGAAGCATCAGTTTTGAAGAAGGTTGAAAATTGACAACTTTTTTATTGGTTGCAGCTCCTCATTTTTTCCTTAGAAAATAGAACATTTCCTTATTTTGTTAAGCATATTTGATTGCATACAGAACTTCCCAGATTTTTAGCTGAAGGGAACAGGCAAGCTGACCTTTTAACAATGCCTGTATGAGAATCTGTTCTACCTAAAAAGATAGAACAGCCTAAACTGAGCCATTCGTTTTTTCACCAAAATGGTGTCACTTTGATTTGGCACTTTGGCATTATTAAAGTCCAAGCTTCAAGAATTATTGCTGTTTGTCTTGATTACCAAAAGTATTCTTTTCTCTCTATTGTAGGAAGTATTAATCCCAGAGGGTTTCAGAGCCTTCAAGTCTGGCATCAGACATTACCAATTTTTCTGAATTTGGCCATTTAAAACACATTAATTCCTCTTTTGATATCTTTTCTGGTGCTCTTTTTGCATCTGCCCATTCAGGGAAAACAGCTTAAGATGTCTCTAGACACATTGCTGCTTTTGCAATGCTTGGTATACGATCTGAAGTAAAGACAGGCAATGGCCCAGCTCATACGTCCTGTCAAGCTGCTATCTTTTTTGCCTTATGGGGAATTCTTGTATTTGTGGGGTTCCCAGACCAAGAAAGGAATGATGAATCTGACTCCATGTTCTTAGAAGGCTAATTTATTATTTTATTATATTTTACTATATTAAAGAGTGGTATACTAAAACTATATTAAACTACACTAAAGAATACAGAAAGGAGACTTACAGAAGGCTAAAAGATACTAATGAAAAACTCATGACTCCTTCCAGAGTCCTGACACAGCTTGACTGTGATTGGTCATTAAGTCAAAACAATTCACATGAAACCAATGTAACAATCACCTGTTGGATAAACAATCTCCAAACACATTCCAAAGCAGCAAAACACAGAAGAAGCAATTCCTTTCTCTCTGAGGCTTCTCAGCTTCCCAGGAGAAGAATCCTGGGTCAAGGCATTTTTCCAGAAAATATGACTTCCACAGGGAATTATGCACAAAACAGGTATTGCTCATTCCCCAACAGGCCAATCTGTCACTGAACGGGCTCATGGCTCCCTCGAACGTCTCTTGGTCCAACAGAAAGGGGGGGGCAGGAGAAAGCACCCCTGCCAAGAGACTGCAGAAAGCCCTTCATGTTTTAAAATTTTTGAATTGTTATTTGATGGACCCCAACCCACCGATTATTTGACATTTTAATTGTAATTCACAATTGCAACAAAAGGGAAGGATTGCCTTAATGAAGGATCCAGAATCTGGTAAGATATTGGGGCCTGATCCTTAGTTCACCTGGTGTCACCATTGAGTCAGGAACAGGAAGCAGGTGACACATTAAGTCTAACTCTCTTCAGGAGACTAATAATAATTTTATTAGAAACCCGTTACTTTTTATACACTGCTCTGACACAGATGGACCTGATTGGTCCTTTAATCAACACACTTCATATGATTGGCTACTTAAGGAAACACACTTTAGTAAACATCTTATGAGAAAACAACTGTTCAAAACACCAGTTGCAACATTGTTTTAATTCTTTCTCTTAGACATCTCAAAACTCCCCAGAACAATTCCTGGGAAAGTTTATCTGGCTTTCTCTCTCTGACCAGGCTGTCAGTATCCACAACCTGGGGTAGAGGTTTTGCTTGTGTCTCAACAGAGAATGGTCCCAAGTGAATTCCAGCAAAGAATGTGACGCCGTTTTAACAATCTTTGAGTGCATGCCCTGAAGATTCACCTTGAACACCAATACTGGCAGAGAACCCTTGTGAACAGGACCTCAACACCACAACAGCACCTGTTTAACCTCTAACAGACTTATGCCCTTGGGAAAATGGTTAAGGTTACCCAGTGGTATCAGGGTTTACAGGGCTAGGAAAACTTCTCAGGGACTGGAAACTTGGTGGATGGATAAGAAATTTCGTTAAAATAACCTTACATGTATTAGGCATTGTATTATGCATTGTTATGCTTATTCCTTGTATGTTACAGTATGTGAAAAAATTAACAGACAAGTCACGTAAGAGTGTATTTTTGTTTGAACAGATAGGGGGAGGTATGGGGAATAAAACAGAGAGTACAGAGGAACTGATAAAGGGGCCTGTTATCTGAGGCCTGATCAAGCAGAAACCATGGGAAAGACAGACACAGATAGAGGTTCTCAGGGCAAGAAGTGACCAAGAAAAATATTGTGAGACTTAGTGATAAGATAATGTTAACAGGTGACATGATGTCCTGAAGAATGTGTAACCAGTGGGGGATTGTTACCGAAAAAGAGCCCTATATAAGTACCGTACAAGTAAAAATCTCTATAAATCCCTGGTATACTCAATAAAATTGGCTTCTGATCTAAATTCGGATATCCCTGTGTCTCCATCATCATTAACACCCCCTGGGAGGGGGGAAGAGGTTAGAGAGGTTCCTTTCCCTTCTCTTTCTCCTGCTGTGATTTGGTTGGTAATAAATTCACTCCCTGTGCCCAGGTTGGCTCTATTTTGCCAATGCCGGTGCTCTGGGCGGGATCACTCCCATTCCTGCTTTCAACTCCCAGGCCTCTCCACAGCCAATCAGAGAGAGCAGGTCTGATGACTCACCACTTGCTGGGCAGACCCTCAGCACCCAGTGTTCCCCACCTGGCCCACACCCTCCCTGCCCAGTCACACCCCAATCCTCCCTGCCCAATCACAGGAGGTCTCAGCCAGGTGCAAGGCCATGGGAAGGGGCTGTGGCCGCCACCAGCTCAGGAGCTCTGTGGGCAGAGAAAAGGGGGTGACACCGGGACTGGGGGCACTCACAGGGCTTCCCTTCATTGTGCCTCCATTTGTGTTGGCTAAAGTGAGAGCTTCTGGAGAATCTCTTCCCACACAAAGGACACTCATTGGGCCTCTCCCCAGTGTGGATGTGCCTGTGGGTGATGAGGGTGGAGTTGTGCCTGAAGCCCTTCCCGCAGTTGGGGCAGCGGAAGGGCCTCTCCTCTGTGTGAATCTGCTGATGTACTGAAGCACGGACAGACAACTCTTCAACTAATTAAAGTTGAAAAGAAGGGTATGTTATTGCAGTTCTGGACACATGAGGAATCATTTCCAAATGCAGGTGCAAGGAGTTGCAGACTCCTGCTCTCTATTTATACAGAAAAGGCTTTACATATCCAAGCAGTTTCTAAGGAGGTGTAGTATATAATCATTACCTGCCCACTTTGTATTATAATCAGCTGAATACCTAATACGGCTGCGCACTTGCACTCCCTTAATTGGGTCAGTGGGATTTTGAAATAAGGGAGTGGGTATATGGGAAGAAGAAAGCTCTCTTTCTCATGGTAAACTCTTCACCCATGGCCAGTTGGCAGGACTTTTTGATCTGCTGATCACAATCCAAGCCTCTCCTAACTGTTTGATTATTCTTAAGGCAAGATATTTCTATGGTCTCTGCTCCTTCACAATTGCTACATCTATCCCTGTCACTCCTAGCTTTACTTTCTAATATATTTACTACTCTTTCACTAAGGTATGTGATTTTGCAAGCTAATTTAGCCTTCTTAACACATTTTAAAATCTTAACTAAAATATGTAACCTTCTACTATCTCAATAATATTCCCAGCTGGCCCCTGGACTCATCCACAGTTTTCAATTATCATAAATACATTTCCAGCTTACCCCTTGACTCATTACGATGAGATTGGACCTGCTCAGAAACCACTTCCTACACTCGGGACACTCATAGGACCTCTCCCCAGTATGGATCTTGCAGTGATTGATGAGGTTGGAGCTCCACCTAAAGCCCTTCCCACGCTCCCCACATTTGTAGGGCCGTTTCCCTATGTGGATCACCTGAAGCCAGATCTCATCTGAGCTCCAGAGCTCTGGCTGAAGCCCTTCCCACATTCACACTTGTGGGGTTTCTGCCAGCCATGAGTTGTCTCCACCACATCTGAGTTCTAAATGGATCTCCAGCTGCCTTCTGGATACAGGGGGCATCTTTCCTCCTCACAGCTCCCAGGGCTGCGTTTGCAACTCCTCCTTATATGGGATCTCCAGGGCTTATCCTCCCCATTGGATTCCTATGCCATGGAGCTGCTCAAAATGGCCTCTTCCATGAGGTTCTGCAGCAGGGATTTGCTGTTCCTGGTCTCTGTCAGCAGCTCAGTGCCTGGGGTAAGAAAAGGAAAGGAAGGAATGAGGAAGAAAGGACAGAATGAGAAAGGGAAGGAGCTATGGACAAGGACAGGATGGGATTTGCCTCTGTGCCAGAGGGAAGGGGAAGGAGGTCCCCCCAGTTCATCCCTGGCAGGACAGCATTGGTAGTGGGGTTGTCCTGCAGCCAGGGGAAATGTTGGGCTGAGACATGGAGCAGAGGAGAGGGGGAAAGGGGCAGCGACTTCCTTCTCACCTGCCTCAGTGTCCCATGCCATCTTCCTTTTCCTCGCAGCCTCCTCCATCTCCATCCAGACAAAGTTTGGGATTGACAAATCCTGGCTTGGGGGAAAACAACAGGTGAGACCCTTGGTCCTGCTTCCCAAGCCCAGCTGAAGAGTAACCCCCCTGTTCACGGTCGCATGGGCCCAGACCCTGCTCATCTCCAGGTTTTCCCACCCCTCCAGGCTGCCGGGATCCCCCAGCTCCAGGACTGGCCTTTGCTGCTCTCCCCACTGTGATGCCAATCAGAGCCCCCAAATCAAGGTCCCCCCTCAACTGGTACCACTGCCCAGCCAGTAAAGACAGTTTGCCACAGGAACCCTCCACAATTCTCCACAGGGGCATCTGCATCTCACTTTTGGGGCATCTGCAAGATCCAAACATCCCCTCCCCTGCAACAAACCTTCCCCCAGAGATCCCCCGATGGATTTGGGGTGAGCTCCCCCTCCCCACTCACCTGTGAGATCTGGGGGGTTGATGCTGCCAGGGCCAGGGGAGCTTCAGACTCAATGGGAAAGCGGGAAAACCATGGGGTTCTGCTGCGGCTCCTCCTCTTCCTGTTCCTGCTCTTCCTGTTCCCATCCTCCGCCTCCTCTCTTCCTCCTCTTCCTATTGCTCCTCCTCCCTGCCCACTCCAAGTCTTCCTTTCACACCCTTCTCTCTCCCATGGCTGCAGGATTTGGGTGGAGGGAACCAGGGAACTTCCCATGAGCCCCCCAGGGATGGGCAGGGGGCTTGAGAACCCACCCAGTGCAGATCCATTCCCCTCCAGAGCCCCAGGGAATCACTCCAGGGATCAAGTGATGGGGACACAATGGGATCCCCACCGAACCACCCTTTTTCTATCCCATCCCCTCTCCCTTAGTTCCCCCAACCCAAGGACCCTTCTCAACTCAATCTTGGGATCCCATCCCTCTCACACTCTGAATCTTCTTTTCCCCTGCACTCCTACCCCTTTCCCATCGTGCCTTCAGCTCCACCTCTTGTCCCTGTGTTTGGTTTTGGGGGATACAGGCCCCTCCTGCTCAGTCTGGGGGGGTCAGATCACCCCTTTCCCTCAATTATGGCAGATCCTGGATGCTTTTTCCTGGGAGCAATCCCTGAGTTTTGGGACTTTTGGGGTGTCGTTTAAGAGTGCAACATCTCTGTCTGGCTTTCCCCTTCCTGTTGTGGCCCCTCAGCTGCCCCTGACACCCTGGGGGTGCTGGGATTTCCCTCCTGGGCACAAGGACGTTCATCCCCTTCCAGGAGCCCAATGCCTGGCTGGGGCTTCAGGTTAGGGGGTCCTTGAGCAGCTGCCCCAGAACCTCCCCCTGGGTCACCCAGCAGAGCGAGACCCACTTGGCCTGGGGTTCCCAAAGGCCTCAGCAAGCCCCAGGTCCCTCCCAGGAACCCTCAACTCCCTCAAACCCAGCATCCCCCACATGCCCTACAAGTTTCCCCCATGGCACTGGCCATGTCCCACCATGTCCTCACCCATGGCTGTCTCCCCACCATGTTTCCATCCCTGTCATTGTTCCCCACATCTCCATCCATGCCCGTGTCCACCCATGTCCCCATGAATGGCTATGGCCCCCTCCATGTCCATGTGTCCCTATGTCAGTCTCCATGTCTGTGTCCCACCATATCTGTGTTCTACCATGACCACACCCATGTCTTAGTTCAATGTCTACTTTTACCTCAAGATTAGATATTTTAAAGGCATGAAGAGAAATTAAAAGAAAATCAAGACCATAACAAAAGGATTTCAGTGTCCATGCTGGCTGAGGATCCACGTGCTTGGGCAGAAGGCAAGAACCTTTTCTAGTGGAGTTTCTATCCCACTGTCTCCAAAATCTTGGTCTTTTCCCCAGTTTTTCACCATTTGGCTACGGAAGACACCCTTGGGGAATAGGAAATCAAAATCGTGGAATCCCTGAAGTTGGGAAAGACCTTGTCCCGGTTCAGGACAAATTTGGGAGAGAACCCCCAAAGGGGTTCATCTAGACAGCAGATTGAATTGGCCCCTCCCCCAACTGGTTCAGGAAAAATAAAAGACCTCCTTGAAGAAAAGTGGAAAAACCTGTTTATTACACAATAAAACCTAAACAGTATTAAACAATAAAACTTCTTGCTGCTCTAAAAGAGAAACAAATTCACAAAGTCCCCTCCATGGGCTGCAGCTTGGCTCACTCAGTCTCTTATCAGTCCCTCTGGTGCTGGAAATGCAATGGCCCAGGCCCAGCCTGGTGGGCCACAGGTGTGAGCTGCCAGTGCTCCCCTGGGTGTTCAGGCCAGAGCAGGTTTAAACAGGTCCAAAGAAAAGGGAAAAAACCCCACAGTCCAGGGAACTTCTTTGCCTCAGCTAGCTAAAACTAACTAAAAGCAAAGGAGAGCTCTGTCTCGCTGTTTGTCCAACCGCAGACAACACAGCACAGGAGCAGGAATGTGGAGGAGTGAGTGCCGAGTCTGAAAACAAACTCCGTGCTTCTTCTCTTCCCCCTTTCACTCTCAGGACAAGTCCTAAAGGTACAAAACTTATTATTCAGCATAAACAGAACAGACTGGGGAAACAAGAATCATATAGTCCAGTCCACCCTGAACATACCTTCAACACCATTCAGTACTAGCTGATGTTACCAGAAGATAGGATTGAATGCAAAAGATTTTATGTGGTTGACAGTCAAAATCTGCTGTCCCCAAGGAATTCCCATTGTTGGTCTGTGTCCCAATGGATGTTCCTGCTGCTGCATTTATCTAGCTGCCCACAGGGAACCAGAAAGATGTGAAGCCTCCAAGCCATGTGTCTTTCCAACACAGATCAGCAGGACCATGGATCACCAGGGCTCTGCCCAACAACGGTCACTGGGGATCATCCAACGTGGATCCTCTCATGGTGGATGGAGCTGGAGCAGCACACAAAGCTCTTTCCACACTTGGGGCACTCGCAGGGCTTCCCTCAGTGACGCCTCCGTTGGTGTTCTGTCAAGTGAGAGCTCTGTGAGAATCTCATCCCACACTCCCAACACTCGTAGGGTCTCTCCCCGGTGTGGATGCGCCGGTGGATGGTGAGTTTGCAGTTTTGCTTGAAGCCCTTCCCGCAGTCGGGGCAGCGGAACGGCCTCTCCTCCGTGTGAATCCGCTCATGTTTGAGGAGATCGCAGCTCCTGTGAAACCTCTTCCCACACTCAGGACACTCGTAGGGCCTCTCCCCGGTGTGGGTGCGCTGGTGTTTTCTGAGGTCAGAGTTCCACCCATAGCTCTTCCCACATTCCAAGCAGGTGTAGGGCCGTTCCCCCGTGTGGATCACCTGGTGCCGAATCAGGGCTGAGCTTCCTCTGAAGCTCTTCCCACATTCCCCACACTCAAAGGGCTTCTCCCCAGTGTGGATCATGTGGTGCTGCACCAGGTAGCCCTTCTGCCTGAAGCTCATCCCACATTCCGCACACTCATAGGGCTTTTCCCCAGTGTGGATCACCTGGTGTCGTATCAGTTGGCCCCTCTGCCTGAAGCTCTTCCCACATTCCCCACACTCAAAGGGTTTCTCCCCAGTGTGGATCCTCTGGTGTTGGATCAGGACGGAGTTGTGGCTGAAACTCCTCCCACACTCCTCACACTCAAAGGGCCTCTCCCCAGTGTGGATCACCTGGTGCTGCCTCAGGGTGGAGCTCCAGCTGAAACACTTCCCACATTCCAAGCATCTGTGTGGCTTCTCCCTGACATGAGGCTTCTTCTCCAGCTCTGAGCTCTGGCTGGATCGCAGGATGCATTCCTGGCTCACAGGGCCTCTTTCCTCCCCAGAGCTCCCTGGGCAGGGTTTGCTGCCCCTCTTCATGAGGTACATTTGGGGCTTTTCCTCCTCCTCCATCAGGCCACGCCCTGGGAATGAAAAATCCTGGTTTGGGGAAAAAATCAAGAGGAGAGCAGCTTGGACTGGAAAAACCTCCATGTCCAATTTCATCTAGGAAAGTCATTGGGCATCTTGTGTCTGAGACAACCTCCAAAACACCATGATTCAGCACAAAAATCCTCAAAACATCAAGGTGCAGATTAAAAAATTCCCAAATGTCAATATTCAGCAAAAACCTCCTCCAAAACACAGATATTCAGCCCTCACAAAAAAACAAAAGCACCAACATTTGCCCAGTAAAGCTCAGAAACATCAAGATTCAGCCCCCATGAAAATCATGGATTTGCCCTACCCCAGTCACCTGATGCATCTGGGGACACAAAGCTCCTGGGGCTGGAGGGGAGGCTGCAGATATAGGAAGGAGTAGAACCTTGTGGTGCCACCTCCTTCTGCTCCTCCTTCTCCTCTGTCCCTGCTCTTCCTCACACTCCTCTTCCTCCAACAACTCCTCCTTCTCCTGCACAATCCCACCTTTTCTTCCCACGTGCAGCATTTGACCAGTTCGTTCCTCAACCCTGTTTCTCCTTCCCTTCTCCTTCTGCCCCAGGCCCAGCACCCACTGCCAGCTCCCTCTTGCCCCCAAACAAACAGCATCCCACGGCAGGGGCAGGGATGGAGCTGGGGCAGCGCTGGGCTCTCGGCCGCTCCCGCCCGCACTCGGTCCCCACTGCAGTCGCTCCCACCAGGACAGCGCGGGGGGGCCCGGCCTTGGCGCTGCCCCACTCCCACCTCCCCAAATTCCCCACAAGGGGGGCGCAGATGGGCAATGCTGGATGCTGCGGGTCTGCCCGGCAACTTCTGAGTCATCAGCGCCATGTGCTCTGATTGGCTGAGCACTGCCTGAGGGTGGAGCTGCAGCAAGGCGGGACACCCTGCTCCAGGGGGGATGACCAACAAATGGGGGACCCCCATGAAAGGAAGAAGAGGAAAGTGTCTTTACAAACGGATGCTGTGAATCTGCTCAGAGATAGAGCCAGGAACTTGTAAATAAGGAAGCGACAGGAGAAGCCATTAGTTTCAGAAAATGTTATTAAATAATGACAGGCTGCTGCTCAGCCAAGGTCCTGCTAAATTCATGAACTTGGAGAAGAACAAAAACTTCACAGAGCCATGATAACCGTTTGCTACATAAAAGTAGGGACCATATCAAGGGGATATGTAGTAGGTGGATTGGGAAGTCTGTTCCTTTCAAGTACTGCACCCAATGGAGAAAAGAAGAGGGAGATGCAGCTGAGAAAATTAGGATGATCAGGAGGCTGTGTCCTCCAACAATTGGAGAGTCTCCATAGGAAATGTCCCATGGCCTCTGCCTTTCTTTAGGAATTAAATTACTTATACAGGACTCGTCTGTCTGCTTTGTGGACAGAAACCTCTGGTGATGTCAATTTTTCCACACACCTTGGGACGCATCAGGAATTCCTTCCACCATATGTAGCGGCGGGCAGTGAGTGCAGCTGAAGGTGCCTCACCCAGTTTGGGTGATCGGCTCCTTTGGGGGGCAACACCTCGCGGGTACCCGAGAGTGACCAGGAGACAGACGAGTGACACATCAGGGGGAGCTTTGAAGAGTCAGCAGGGAGAGAGCACTGAAAATCTCATCAGTGAGTGCACTGGGATCTTTGGGGAGTGAACATGGCAGGGCACCCATGGAAGGTAGAAAAGAGAAAGCCGGGAAGGGGTCCTGTGTCAAAGGGATGATGATCCCAAACTATCTCTGAAGGGTCCCTTCCAAGAAGGTTGAGGAAGATTGCACATTTCCCCAGAGGTAATTAAGGACATGGACACCCAGGGAGGCAATAAGGGAAATGGAGAAGGGATTTAGACAACAGGGGATGGATGGATGGTGTTGGTGTGCTGGGAAGAGACTGGGTGAAGGGGAGTGTGCAGCAATACGGTTAAGGCAAGAAGCACCAAGAGGAATCTATGTGGTAAGAAAAAGAAGAGAGGAGGAACAGAAAAATACTGAGGATTGGGATGTTTTTCAGCAGGGTCGTATCCTCAACCTTTGCCAGCTGATCATTTGTATCCCCGGTTTCCAGGACAGGAAAACAAGGAGGTCAGGGTTTCAGGGGGTTTCTCTGTGGGCGGCAGCACCGGGCGCAGAGCTGCGGCACCGGGAGCACAGGCTGGGGGCCTGTGGGGAGCTGCGGGGCCGGGCCGGGACTGTGGGGCAGCCGGGGCTCAGCGCCGGGCGCTGCCTGACCCCACCAGCCCCGGGCAGGGCCGGCAGCGGCCCCCGGCCCCCAGGAGGCTGCGGGACGCCCCGGCCGCTGCCCGGCCCCGTGGAGCTGCCGGCCCTGCCCGCCGGGGGCGCCTTCGGACACTGCGGCAGGACAGGGAGCGGCTCTGGGATACGGGCTGGGGAGGGCACCCTGAGCACAGGGAGGAGGAGCAAGGAACACCTGGGAAAGGCGGATTATTAGGGAAGGATCAAGATATTCTTTGAGTCGCTGGAAAACAAATGATTCTGCAGAAAGCTCAGCAGCTGTCAGAGGATGAGCAGCCACAGGCACTGAGGGGGCTGCAGGAGGGGCACAAGAAGGCCCTGCAGCACTTGGGCACAAAGGCACAGCAGGTGAGTGCAAGAAGGGAGCAGCAAAAGGCCAAGCTGAAGGCAAAGGCCAGGGCACAGCTCCTACAGCCCCCGAGGGATCAACCCCAGGGCCCAAGGGGGCCCCAGCACCCAGGCACAGCTCGGCCACAAGCACCTGGCAGAGGCATTGCCCTCCTCGGCAGGGGAGAGCCCACCCAAACAGCCCCTGGCAAGGAACCAGGGCTCCAGCTGCAGGGCACAAGGACACTGCAAGCACAGACAGCAGCACCCTCAGGACCAGCAAGTCCACCCCTTGATGGACATGGATTGGCAGGGCTGTCACAGCTCCCATCACACCAGGGACCCTCCACACTGGAGCCCTTGAGAACATTCAGGGTGGGTCTGCATTGAGAGAAGGCATTTCCTGATGGACACAGGAGCCTCTCAATCCACTCTGGATCTTAAACCTAATGGGCAAAACAGTAAAGGCATGGTTTAATTATTAAGGGAATAAGTGGGAAAGATGAGCAGGTATGATTTAATCAACCACTATTAGGAGATGTAGGGAATACATCTCCTAATGTTTGAAATAAATGCATTTTTCTTTCTTCCTACTCTGATTGCAATTTACTGGGAAGGAATTGGTGGCTGGATTTTGATACTGTAAAAGGTCACACAGAGGCTTATGCCGTTGTACTTTCTGTCAAATGTCTGGCAAGGCCTACGCTGAAGTGAACCCAAAAATGTGGGAAGTCCGAGGGAAAGAGGGAAAATTAGGTATGGAGCCTCACCAAATTACTTTGAAGCAACAAGGACAAGAGGTTGCTTGTATTGATTTAAAATCAATACCCTATTCCAAGAGAGGGAAGGAAGGGCTTACTGCTTATCACTCACTCCCTGTTAAAGGCAGGGTTTTGGAGCCAGGGATCTCTCCCTAGAATACTCCAGTCAACAAACTGGATGGATAGACACAAGGAGGAATCACAGAACTTTCAAGTGTTAAAAAGCAGATTAACTGAGGCTCCTGCCTATTGGAATAAGAATCCCAATATTACCAGGTAGATTGTGCCTGGGCCAGTCTGACCCTTGCTGCTGGGCCAAAGGCACCAACTGTGGGGTATCACCCCAGAGACACCTTTAGCTTGCTGGAGGTTGCAGCTAGGCAGTGAAGAAGCCCAGGCTTGTTAGGAACTCCGTTTACCTCAGGGGAGGACGCTTCAGGCGATGGTGAAGAGAAAGGAGATGGATTCTGCCGGAGGGTTATATCCAGAGCTTTATTCCACGGTCACAGAGGTCTGAATCTTGGCAACAACTCCAACAGAATGCCGACCGCATGGCTGGGTTCGGCTTTTAAGCTCAGGGACAGGGGAAGGAGCGGGACAGGTGAGCCACCAACCAGGTGGGAGTGGCAGGGTCTCAAGGGAGGAGGGACACCTAGACAGGCCAATGACCCCCAGGCCTGAGGGGCATCCTTTGAAAGTGACAAACCACACCCCGCCTTGCTGGAATGTTAAAACTGATTGACAGCCCAGCAGGGGGTGAGAGGGGAAGGGGAAGAGGGGTATTGGCACACCTGGGGAAGGGACCCAGAAGTTTAAGACAGGTTATTATGACACACCGCAACACCTGCCCTGGCCCTCCTAGACAGGGAGAAAGAATTTGAATTACAGGTGGATTTTAAACAGGGCCATGCCAAAGGAATTCTTGTGTTAAAATGTTTAACCCAGTGGCCAGAGTGGCCTCAATGTCTGCAGAATTGTGCAGCCACAGCTTTCATGGGAAATGAAGCCTGAAAACTGATGACAACAGGAGGATGTCCTATAGTTCAAGTCTGGCACCAAGGTAAAGCTTTCACAACCAAAAGAGCCTCTAAATGGATGAGCAGGGCTCGGTTATTACAGTATGAAACTTGTTCAATGGCACAGGAGGATTTAGAACTGAGGACAGGGCAAGGGTTTAACCCAGCCTCCTGTTTGAACAGCCTGGAGAGGGGCTGGCAAGGAACCCAGGACTGCACTCAAGGGACAGAGCTCCAGACCCAGGCTGGGACAGATTGATGGGACATTCCCTGGCCTGAGGGAGAAAATGTGTTTGTGGATGGCTCTGCAAGGGCAGCAGAAGGGAAAAGAGCTACAAGACAGGCTGTTATTAAGGAAGGGGAATCAGACACAGCGCAGGTCACAGCCCCATGCTCAGCTCAACCCACGCAGCTGTGGGTGCTTGTGAGAGCCTGGCACTGAAATGCCCTGAGCAGGAAGGCTTCAATATCTTCTGCTGACACCATGGCACCTAACAGGGGGGCAAAGGTAATTCTCACTGCTTCAGCATTCACTGCACCACTTATCAGGAATTTCTAAAAGAACAATTAATAGAGAAGGTATTGTGGAAGCAATAGACTCAGAAAGAAGAAGTCATTTTACTGGAAAGATCCTTCAGGGGGTTATGGCAGCTTTAGGAATACAATGGGACCTCCATATCCCCTGGCACCCCCAGAGTTCAGGTCAGGTAGAAAGAACAAATGGGGAAAGAGAGAAAAAGAAAGAGAGAAAGAGAGAAAGAGAGAGAGAGAGAGAGAAAGAGAGAAAGAGAGAAAGAGAGAGAGAGAGAGAGAGAGAGAGAGAGAGAGAGAGAGAGAGAGAGAGAGAAAGAAAGAAAGAAAGAAAGAAAGAAAGAAAGAAAGAAAGAAAGAAAGAAAGAAAGAAAGAAAGAAAGAAAGAAAGAAAGAAAGAAAGAAAGAAAGAAAGAAAGAAAGAAAGAAAGAAAGAAAGAAAGAAAGAAAGAAAGAAAGAAAGAAAGAAAGAAAGAAAGAAAGAAAGAAAGAAAGAAAGAAAGAAAGAAAGAAAGAAAGAAAGAAAGAAAGAAAGAAAGACAGACAGACCTTTGGAAGCTGGTGATACAAACCAAGACGCCATGGGTACGGCTTTTGCCATTGGCTCTGGCAAGAAGAAGAGACAGACTCAGGGCAGATATTCAATTATCGCCCTTGGAACTGATGTCTGGAATTCCTTACCCTGGTAATTCTCCACCTAGAGCAGGGTGGAGACGAGGGATGTGCATTTAAGGCAGTCTGTGGCCAGAATCCTGTCTCTTGTGAAATCTCTCCCACAGGAAGCTGGGCTGGCACAGAGCCTGCCCTGGCACTTTGCTGCTGCCAACACCCAGCCAGGACATCGGCTCCTGCCCAAGGAGTGCAAAGCAGCACCACTGGTGGCCAAGGGGCCCATGCCAAGTGTCCCTGAGGCCAGAAACAGCCGCCAGCACAGCTCAACACGGGGGGACCCCTCAGCCTGGCCTCAAGGGCTCTGGAGCCCCGGAGATTTGCACTTCCCGCCCGCAGCAGGAGGATGGGAGGCCGCCCCTGAGCCTGCCCTGAAGGCAACGCAGCAGCAGCCAGGGCTCCACAGCGGGCCAAGCCCCTGCGCCTGCCCACAGATCCTCGCCTGGAATCCTCTGCAATCCTGGCCACCCTCCTCTGCCAGCTCCAGCCACTGGGGCCAAGCCTTGCTGCCACTGCTGCAGCTTCAGCGCTGGCTGGGCCTGCACTGCCACAGCTGCTGGGGAACACCACGGCACAATTCCACTCTGGGGCTCACTGACACCCACACTCTGGGCTGCCTGCCACTGCACTGCTGCCAAATGTACCGAGTTTGGGTTCTTTTAAATATACTTTCTCTACTCAGGTTTGGTTTGTCTTTACCTTGAGGAAAGGAATTTTAAAGGTTTTATTTAAGGGGTGTTACACCATTCAATGGAGAAGAGCTCAACATCCGAACAGACTGGGAATAGCCCAAAAGACACCCACAGAGATAACGACCCGCAACAAAACATCAACATTGCCCAGCAGCAAACAGCAACCAACAGCTACCCCAGACACTGCCCCCGGCAGAGCTGGAGACACCTGGGCTGCAAAAGGCTGAGAAGGAAATCCAGGAGTGTGGACCTATTTACATCAGAGGGGAAGAAATCTGGGTCTAATAGGAAACCAAACACTAAAAACTTACACAACTTGGAAGCAATGAACATTAAACCAGTGGATTTCTGTGGGTTTTGGATGGCATAAAGTTTAGGAAAAATCTAGTAAAACTCACATATCATTCAACAATTTTCTTTCCACACCCGGGCTGTGTGTGAGTGAAATGATTTCTGTTGCACATCCTGGCCAGAATCAAGTAATGCCTTGACTTTTTAACACTGGAAATGTTGGAGAATTTTAGCTCTTCCCACCATTTTGGTGACGAGATTACAACAATAGATGTTTTTTTCTTAATAATCCTTCTTTTGGTCAGTAAGGTTTGGGTCAGGAGTGTCAGAATCAATTTCTATTCTTAGGAGAAGTAGAGGCTTTTTGGGTATGTGTCTGCGTGTCTCTTATGATGGCACAATTTTGGTCTGGGTTTCTCCATGCTCACCTTTAGGATGCATTTGGAAAAACTAGAAGAGGTTTAAATGTGACGCTTTACCTCATAAACAGTTAACAGAATACTATTTTAAAAAAGGAAAAAAAAGACATCAAAAAAAAGGCAAAGGAAGGTGGGTGGGAAAGGAAAAGGGGAGTCACCAGGTTACTGCCCTGGAAGAGAAGCTTTGGTTCTAGTCAGCCTGAGAGGAGCTTTAGAAATGCAAATGAACACTGCTGGGCAAAGTGTGGCCAATGTACCTGGGTCTCTTGCCTGGGGCAGGAATTGGGCTGATTCCCTCTGCCCCTCACCCCAAGCTCTGCCTGCTGGCACTGATGGAATTTGCACAGCTCAAGGCAGAGCCCAGGGGGAGGATATCTGACCCTGCAACACAAACGGGTGAAGCTGCAAAGGGAAACAGCAAAAGGGGAATGTTGTGAAAACTTCACTTTAAAAAGTGGGGGGGGAATCATCCCTCTGCCAAATCCAACATGTGTTGTCACTGTCTATGTTATATAGGGTGGATTACAGCATGGTGGCTGTTGCTACCACAAGCTCAGGAAAGCAGTTGGGAACCCAGTATTTGATGTTTAAATTACAGAAAATTGGCCAATTGATGCAGCCCTGGCTCCTGAGGCAGTGCAAATAATGGGAAAAACATCAACGCCCACCAGAACAAATCCCACAACACCATGGACCAGCCCCTGCAAACCCGAACCAATTCATATCAGGAGCCACAGAACCCATTTCCCATTCCAATGACATCATTAGATTACAAGCTGTCCTCGCAATAACCAAGCAGACAGCTCCAGCTCCTGACATTCCTGCTGACCAATCCACTGAAATGAGGAACACAACATTTCACCATGGGATGGGATCAGATCATCTGTTAGCAGAAGGACGAGGAGTTAATGAAAAATTAAATGACTCAAACTGCTGTTGGCAAATAGATGACAAAGGAAAAGCGGTGAAATAGAAAACAAAGGAAACAAAAAAGCAGCTCTTGTTCCAACTAAAACGTGAAAAGAATGGCAATGGGACACGGTTTTCTGGCTCCATGACAGACCATGGGTTAAACAAATGCTGCTTCTCCTCTGATGTGCTACAGCAACTCTCATCTTTTTGCCATGCTCCACACCTTGAGAGTGCAGCTCATTCAGCAGGTGAGCAAGGGGATGCAGGTGGCAGCCAGGCCTCCTGATCCAGAAACGGCAACAGAAGGACAGGGAATGAGGGCACTGCGAATAATCCCAAAACCAAAGACACAGTAAGGCAAAAAAAAAAAAAAAATTTATCACTGAGTGAATCTGCCTGGAGATAGGGCCAGGGACGTGTAGATAAGGAAGGGAGAAACCATCAGTTTCAAAACCTGTTACTAATTAACATGGGCTGCTGCTCAGACAAACTCCCGCTGAATTCCTGAACTTCGGGAAGAACAAAGACTGAACAGAGCCATGAATATCGGCTGTTATACAAAAGTGGGGGCGCACATTAACGAGGACATGCAGTTGGTGGATCGGCAGGTCTGAACCTTCCAAGCACCTCAGCCAGTGGGCAAAGGGAGAGGGAGATGAGGCCGGGAAAATGAGGACAAAAAGGAGGCTGCGAACTACAACAATGGCACAGAGCGCACAGCAAATGCCCCGCGGCCTCTCCCTCTGCTCAGCAATAAAGTCACTTTTACAGGACTCCTCTGTCTCCTCTGGGTATAGAAACCTCCGGCCACGGGAATTTCCCCGCACAGCCCCGGGCACGGGGCAGCCCCCTCTGTCCCAGCCACAGCAACCGGGCCGAGCCAGCGCTGCTCCGCCAGCGGCTCCTGCCGAGGCAGCGGCCGCAAGGAGACCGCGGGCAGCCGCTCCCGCAGCGCCCTCACGCCAGCGGCAACACGGGCCGGACACGGCACAACGAACCCGCCCGAGTCCCCTGCCGCCCCCGAGGCCCGCAGCCAGCCCCGAGCCCCCGCACAACCCAGCGCGGCTCCCACTTGCGCTGCGGCCGCCTGCGAGCTCCGCCGCCGCCTCACCGCGCTCCGGCCGCTGCCACCGCTCACGGGCCCGCTCCGACAATGGCGCCGCTGCCCAGCCACGACCGCCCTCAGCCCGCCACCGGGGCCCTGCTCCGCCCCGCTCCCACCAATCAGTGCGCCACAAACACGACTGACTGCACCATCCCCCAATCGCAGCCAGGGGCGGGCTCTGCACACGGCACAGCCCCGCCCCGCGCTCCCAGGGCCCCCCGGGCTGCGTGAGGGCAGAGCCGGAGCTGAGGAACAGCCCTGGAACGGGCCCGGGCCCGAGGGGATTGAGCTGAAAACACAAACAAACTTCTCCGCACCTCCCGCCACGGCTTTCCCGGCACTGCGACTCCGGTGGCTCCTGCTCAGCGGGACGCCCTGGAGCCTCACTTCTCCTACCCCTAATTAGGAGCATCAGTGCATCGCTTTGATTTCCCCCAAAAACGGGAAAACCGTCCCAAACCCCTGTGGATGAGTGGGGAAGAGATTTGTGACAGAAAACTCCAAAAACTCAGAGCAGGATAATGAGAAGTAAGTGAAGACCCTTAAACCCAGCTTTCCCCCACGCCTCCCTCCTCCCAGCTGCACCTCCTACCCCGGCAGTGCCGCAGACAGGGAATGGGGCCGGGCTCAGTTCATGCTCCGGGGCTTCTCCCTCTGCTCAGGGACAGGAGTCGTTCCCCTGCTGCACCCTGGGTTCTCTCCCACCGGAAACTTCTCCAGGAACTTCTCCAAGGTGAGTCCATCCCATGGGGCACAGCCCCCTCCAAGTGCTGCAGCGTGGGTCACTGTGCCCCGGGGTCAGTCCTGCCAGGACAGGCTGCTCCAGCGGGGCCCTCTGGCCGCGGGGTCACAGCCTCCTCTCAGGCATCGCCGTGCTCAGCGTGGCTGCTCCGGGGGCTGCAGGGGGATCTCTGTATCCCCACGGATCTGCAGGGGGATGTCTGCATCCCCATGGATCTGCAGGGGGATCTCTGCATCCCCATGGATCTGCAGGGGGATCTCTGCAGCC
This sequence comes from Ammospiza nelsoni, assembly GCF_027579445.1. Lineage (NCBI taxonomy): Eukaryota > Metazoa > Chordata > Aves > Passeriformes > Passerellidae > Ammospiza > Ammospiza nelsoni. Next base: position 3,288,383 of record NC_080663.1, read on the forward strand.
CCATGGATCTGCAGGGGGATCTCTGCAGCCCCACGGATCTCTGCATCCGACACCGCCGTCCTTGGAGGTGCCAGGAATAGGTTGAGCTCTGCCTGAAGCTCTTCTCACATTCCCCACACCCTTCCCAGCACAGGAAGGGTTTTTCCTCCTCACAGCTCCCCAGGCTGACAAGGAGAGGAAGAGACATGGAGAAGGGAAAAGGAAAAGGCAGAAGGAGAGGAAGGAACAAGAGCGAACAAGGGAGGAAAGAGATGAGAAATGAACGTGGATGTAGGACAGAATGAGGAGAAGAAGGAGGGCGGACAAGAAGCAGATGGGATTTGCCTCCATGCCAGAGGGAAGGGGAAGGAGATCCCCCCAGTCCATCCCTGGCAGGATGGCGTTGGCAGTGAGGCTGTCCTGCAGCGATGCTGGGCTGGGAGATGGAGCAGCAGAGAGGGGAAAGGGGCAGTGATTCCTCCTGCCCTGCCTGGCTGTCCCAGCCTGGAGCGTCCTGGCGCTGCCGAGGCCCTTGGAGCGTCCGGCACTCCGGAGCCCGAAGCTCACGGCTGCTTTATGAAGCTGACAAAGTCGGCAGGATGGGTCTGGGTATGATCTGCAGCAAACTGGGTTTATTGGTACAGGAACAGGGCACAGAGCTGAACAGGGCCCAGGGACAAAGACAGGGTGCAAGCTGAGGGCACAGGGGGTTTTTATATGGGGTAGTGAGGGTGGAGCTGAGGGCCAGGGTCCAATGGATATGGGGGAAAATGGGGCAAAGGAGGAGTTAAGGGTCGGGTCAGCTAATAGGGAAACAGGGTTAGAGGAATGCAGTAAACTAGGGCCAATGGAGGGACAGAGAGAGGAGAATATTCTAGGGACTAACCAGAGATGGGTAACATGGGTTGAACTAGGGTAATTAGGCCAACAGGCCAATGGGGTAACATAACTTTACATAAATCAGCATGTGTCTGCAAAGATCTGTGGGAGAAGCAAGCTTCTCCCATAACCTTGAAATCTATTCTTCTTATTGGGGACCAGTCCTCCACGGGTGGGAGATTAAACTCTAATGGTAGGCCCATGGGCCTCCACACCAATGCATTTTCCTTTTCTTTGCAGTCTTTTTCTTCTCCATCCAGACAAACTTTATGATTGACAGATCCTGCCTTGGGAGAACAGCAAGGGGTGAGGACCTTGGGTGTTGTGAGAAAGGAGCCTCACGCTTTAGAATTTTTAGAATTTTAATAAGGGATAACTAGAGACACATGAATAACAGCACTGATGCTTGGCGATGGCCTGAGGCACACCTGTTAACCACAGCAACTCTTCTTATCTCCTTTTCCCCCTACATTGGTCAAATACATATTCATAATCATTATAGTAATTCAAACATTTCTTTTAACTTGTTTACATGTTCCAGGAATTCTTTAGGTTGGTTTGATCCCCAACTCGCCTTTTTAGAGTACATGCAGGAATCGTGGATTGCTGTTTTGAGGGTTGTGTGTCACTCCCTCACAAGGGCCCCTGTTCTGTGGTTTCAGCAGGTGACAGTTATTGACAGTGGAAGGGTCAGTGGCAGGGCTCCTCATCACATCCCTTCCTTAAATGTTATCTGACCATGCAGACGCTTTTTGCTATTTCCACGAGTCCTGTAAATGAACATTAGCTATTTCACAAATATCTCTGAGTTATTATTGTCAGTTAGTTACAAAAATAAAAGCATTAGTTATTATTACAGAACTACAGCTACTTCTGCAAAAATTAACATTATAACGGACAACATCTGGCATCCACTTTAATATTTTGCAAAAGCCAAAACTATAATGTATGTTTTTCACACTGTTCACAAACTAAAATATCATCCATAAATGATGGTCTGAGGATATGAGCTACACAGGGGCCAGGGCGTTGGCCACAAAAACCTGACAAATTATACTGCAGCAAAAGCAGTTAAAAGTGATTACAAACTGTACTGCATCAAAATCGTTGTGATTAAGAATAATTTGCAGAAGTCAATACATAATAGCAAAAGCCAACACTACCCAGTTAATTATAACAATCCCAGGGCAGGTTTTTCCCTTGCATGGAGCACTTGGGCCTTCCCCAGGCCCCTTCTGCCCTCGTGCAGAGCCGGTGGCATTTTCCAGCACACCCAGTTTGTAACCCAGAGCCGGCTGCAGCCCAGAAGGCTCCAAGCGCCTCCTTCCAGGCTGACTCTGCAGGGGCCGAGGCTGCTCTGGGCTCTGCCAGGGCTCTGCTGGGGCTCAGCTCTGGGCCAGGCTGGGCCCGCTCTCCCCTCACATTGCTCCGGGCAGCTGAGGCACAGCGGGAGAAGGAAGGGACATGGCAAGGCAGTTGAGGGTTAAGAGAGTTTTTATTTAAAAAACTACCATAACAAACAGGCTGTCATAAGAACCATAACAAACAGGCTGTCCTAACTACCCTAACCAACTAGCAGTGCTAACTACCATAACCAACTAACAGTGCTAACTACAATAACTACCTAGTTGACCTAACTACTGTAACAAGAAGCTGCCCTCAAGTGCTTCATCTCCTCTGCTGCTCCCTCAGTTGCTTTGCTGCAGTGATCAGAGGTGTCAGGCTGGAGAGAGGCTTGGCTGATGATAAAAATGGGTGCTGCCCAAAGGATAAAAAGGAAAGAAATGAACTGTTACTTTCCAGACTCAAGTTCCTCACAGGCTCTGTTGCAACAGGACAAAGGGAAATGGTTTGAAACTCAGGAGAGGGAAGCAGGCTCAGAATAGATCTAAGGAAGAGCTTTTTAACCAGCAGAGTGGGGAAACACTGACAGAAGGTGCCCAGAGATGTGGGAGGTGCCTCCTCCCTGGAAACATCCAAGCTCAGGTCAGGCAGGGCTCTGGGTCCCCTGAGCTGCTTGAAGCTGCTCGCTGTGGGGCACCAGGCCCAGGTGAGCTCCAAAGGAGCCTGCCAAGCCACAGCAGGCGAGGATTCTGCTTGCTCTGCGTGTGGAACGCAGCCAGACTGGACACTGTCGGAGGGGGCCCCACAAGAAAACCCCTCCCTGGCGCTGCTGCTTCCCCTGCAGCCCCTGGCCCTCACCTGCAGCAGCTCCTGGGCAGCCCAGCGCCGCTCCTCATCTGTCTCCAGGCTGCACTCGAGGAAGTCCCGCAGCAGAGCCGACAGGCGCCGGGGCTCCTGCAGCTGCGGGGTCCCGTTCTGCCGGATCAGAGCGCGAGCCTGCAGGGAAAGCAAACTCAGCGCTCTGCCAGCTCCCTTCACACCCACACGGGCTCACATCCACCCCGGGGCCTCAGCCCCAGCTCCAGGGGCACTTTCCTCCCTGCCAGAGATGCTGCTCAGAGCTCATTTTGCTATGCCAGCCAAAAAACCCAAACCCTGGGGCTGCCACAGCCACTGCAACATCCAAATGATCTCGCCTTGAGAGCCAGTTTCACTGGCTGACTTTGTTCGTTGGAACCTCCATCAGAAATAGCACGTTTTGCTTCTCCAAATGTGGACATCAGCTTTACAGGCCATTTTCCAGAGTCAGTGTGGTCTGCCTGTGTTATTTCAGAGGATTCTTACATCAAGTGCATCTCTGCAGTGCCACTGACACTCAAGTAGATGCATTCCTGATGCTCCGTCCCAAAAACTGCCAGGCAAGACACAGGAGGTTTGTGTTGCTGAAAGCTCAGGATTGGTGACAAAGAGAAAGTAGCTTGGACTTGGAAAGAAATATGTTAGACTCTAAAGGGGATGTTAAGCAATCATCTTCAGGTTTTAGACAACTTTCCCAGTGAGACGAATCAGGGGGGTGATCATCTTGCAAAACCTCTTTTAGAAACTCCTTCAGAAAACTTGTTGGGATTTGTGGGTAGGATTTGGGGATGGTTTGGTGTTTTCTTGCAACATTAGAGCTACTGCATTCGTTCACATTTTCAGGTCATCCTCACAGCCAGAAGAGCTGCGACAACATAAATCCCAAAGCAGATTTTTGCTGGAGACTGCAGAATAATCATCTGTGTTAAGGATGGAGTCCTCTGGGAATTCCCTTCCCCATGTGTAGAAACCTCCAGCTGCTGCTCCCAGTGCAGGGTCCCCCTGTGCTCACAGGCCTCTGCAGCCACTGCAGAATTTGCCTCTTACCATGGCCGCTGATTCCTTGAAGTAAGGAGGTTCTCCTTCCACCATCTCGATGGTCACAATGCCAAAGGCCCAGATGTCCACCTTGGGGCCATAAGGAGATCTGGTCACAACTTCTGGGGCCATCCAGTGAGCAGTGCCCACCATGGAGCTGCACTGGTCCTGCTCAGGGCTGAGCTGAGCGCAGAGGCCAAAATCAGCTGAGGACAGAAACAAACCCTGTCAAAGGCAGCTGGAATGAGGAAACCAAGCACAAAGAAGGGCCATAGGCAGAGCAAAGGCACTGCTGGCACCCTGCTCCTCTCCTGAGCTCTCTGCAGGGGCAGCCGCTCTCAGCTGGCACCCGGGGCCGGGCAGTGCCCCCAGCAGCCCTTGTGGGGCTCTGGCCCTCCCTGGGAAGCAGCCCCACACCCGCAGCCTGGGAGCGCCGTGCCTGGCCAGGAACACCCACCCAGCCTGACAGAGCCGTCCATGCCCAGGAGGATGTTGGAGCTCTTCAGATCCCTGTGGATCACCCGCTTGGAATGGAGGAAATCCAGGCCCTGCAGACACTGAGAGAGAACAAGAAACATGAGGGCAAAAACCGATGGCCAGAATATATCACACAAGAAAGGACAGTTCAGAATTCTGCCAGCAGCAGCTTTGCTGTGACAGGCCAGGAGTGCAGTGCACACCAGCTCCAGGCAAACTGTTCAAGGCAAAGCTGAGAACAGCAAATCAAATCCAAACCAGACAGAGAGTACCACAACAGCAAGAGAGAGAACAAGAACAGAGTAGAAGTGCAGTGATGCTGGCAGGCCGTTCACTGCAGAGGCTCTTTCTTCTCCAGCTCACAAAAACAACACAGAAACAAAGCCCTGAGCATGGAGCCACTCCTGCTCTCACGCCCTGTTTGGAAGGACCATCGTGTCCCAGCCATGGGAGTGACAAGCAGGATCCCTCACCTCCCGACTGACAGCTGCCATCTCTCCTTCAGCCATGCGTATCTGTCTGACAACGTCCTGCAAAGTTCCTCCATCCATGTATTGCATCACCAGCCAGAGATCTCCATCAACAAGGAAGCTGGAAGAGGAAAGCAATGGCATGGAAATGAAAGTGCAGAGCTCAATTCCCCCCATGGAAAAGCCTGGAGTGGAGTTTTGTTTCCAGGTCACTTTCAATGAGGACAGAATCAGATGGAGAGACATTCCTGCCAGGCTGCACAGCCCTTGGAATCTGCACAGTCTAAAGGAGAAGGAGACACCTGTGAGAAAGGAGAGGCCTGAGATGGCAAGCAGGTGAAAAATGCAGTTTAGCAACAGCCCAGATCAACGTGGAACCACAACCCTTGGCCCCAGCTGGTTCAGCTCCTGAACTCATCAGTTCCACCATTCCCTGCAGAACAAGGCAACACAACTGCCAGAGTTATCCAGGGGAGGAGGCCGTGCAGCACTTGGGACAAAAGCAGTCAGAAAACCTTTCAGAAAGTCCCTTCAGAAACAGGCAAGGCCAGTGAAAACTGGGCAAATGAGGCATTTCTGGAAACAAGAACCTGGTCTTCCTGGCATCTGTAGCAATGGAAAAGGGCTGGGAAGAAGAAGCCAAGGGAAATAGTTTCTGCTGTGGTTCATCAGCACTTGTTAGAAGACACAGCAAACGGGGAGGAACTTGAAGGGAAAACCAAAGCAAAGCAACAAAAGCACATGGAGGGACTGAACTGCCAGGCTGTTGTTTTGGGAAGATGTGGCTGTGTCAGGCATTTTCATAACAGGCTACAGACTCCGGATGCCAGGAAAGGTTAATGCAGGGCCTGGGCATGGGATAAGAGCTGAAGCACTCACCTGTCCAGAAATTTGACAATGTTGGGGTTCTTCTTGTCCTTCAGGAGCAGGATCTCATTCACAGCTCGTTCCCTGTTCTGCCCTCTGAGACTCATTTTCTTGATGGCCACCTGAAGGGACATTGCAGCCTTTAACTCCAAAGCAAACACGGAGCGAGACTTTGTGGAGCAACGGAGCCGGGCTGGGCCCAACTGCCTTGGGATGGGACACCAGAGCTCAGCAAGGGCCATTCCCACAGCCCATTGCTCTGCCAGCTGGGGGCTGCTTACAGAACACATGGCCAGAGACATTTGGCCTTGCAAGCTCTGCAGAAATGGTCCCTCAGCTGTCAGCCTCAAAGCTCTAACAACATTCTCTGCACCTACAGTCTTCTCAAATGGCCTCAACACTCTCATTATTATTATTATTATTCAAACAGATGTTGCAAGCAGGAGGTAATTCTGGTTCTGTGAAAACAGAGCAAAATAGCCAGAAACCCTTTAGCAATTCTATGGGATTTGGTCATGATTTCAGATCCAACAGCTCTGTTTGGGATTGCACAACAAAGCAAACACACACATCCATTGCTCAGGTGATCCCTGTCACAGGCTGTCACTGACACCAGACCCAAACACAACTGCAGGATTTAGGAGAGAGCTTTGCTTTGACATCCATCTTCTCATTTCTCTCCCTCTCCTTCTGTGAACAGCTGAAGTAGGACTAAAACCCCAAACTGAGCCCAAGCAGGATCTCTCCCTAATTAGGGCTTGAGGTTCCCTTTGAAGATAAAAGGCAGGATGGAAAAACTGCTAAATAATGTTCCTGTCTGAGGCTGGGATGAAGATAAACTGGACCTCAGTCTCCAGCAGCTGATGCATTCACACTTTTAGATATGAAGACCAAGCCAGGGCGTCCTTCACTGACAGACACCGCTGCCCTCCTTGCATTCCTTTGGCACTTGAGAAGGACCAAGTCTGTCCCAGCTGTGCTCTGCAGGCTGACACTGCTCTGCCTTCAGAGCAGCCTGGGCAGGAAAGCTCTGCTGGCCCCCAGAGCTGCAGCCACAGCTCCCAGCAGAGGGGAAAGCCCTGCAGAGCTGCCGGCCGTGCTGGGCGTGTTGGCACTGACCTCTCCTCCAGTGGCCCTGTCGAGTCCTTTGTAAACGGTTCCGAAAGCCCTGGACACAAAGGAGGAGAGAAGAAAGAAGCAGCGCTTTAGGCCCTGGCAGTGAAAGCCAGCTCAGGAAAGAGATCTCTGCTGCCTGCAGCGTTCACAAACACCTGGGTGCATCGACCCTTCCAACAGCAGCACAGCAGCCACCAGCCCTCTGCCATGCAAGGTGTGCAAGAGGAAACTGAGACCCAACACAAAGGAACTGGGCTGGAGCAAATCCCAAATGTTCACCCTGAATTGCTTTAGCTCAAAACCTGAGGTGAGAAATGGGTGTCTAAAGAAGTGGAAAAGAATGCATTTCATCCTTTTCCATTTCCTGCCTAAGACCTGCAGGATCCACAAGGGCCCTGCCATCAGGCAGGTGATGCATTTTACCCCAGAGTGCATCAGCTCTGTGTCTGTTACTGAATGTATGGGGTCTGCTACCTGTGCTAGAATAGAGCACTTATTAGTTCATCTCTGGTTTCTGTTTCTAAACCATTAGGTTGATAATCCTGACCAGTGGATATTTTTTGAAGCAAAATATTTGAAAGAAATATTCTTGAGAACTGTTTTCTGACAGTCACCAGATGGTGAGTTGCTCTTTTAGGCAATCCAGTTCCAGGGACAGAAGATCTTCCAGGTCCTGCTCCTTGCTGCAGGCAGGACACTGCCAGCCTCAGGGGCCTTTGATGGCACCTTCTGACCACAGTTATCAATTCTGATCAGGACTGAGAGACAGCAGGATGGTAGCCCAGTGTCTGAAGGTGCTTTGGGCTCCCCTGACCTCTCACTTGATCCTGCACCAGCACAACCCCCAGCCCTGCCTGTGCAGAAGCAGCTGCCGTGCACTTACCCTTGGCCAATCTGCTCCACCTCCAGGTATTTCTGGCCAGGCTCCGCCTCGCTCACGGTGTTCCCTGAAAGAAAAAACGTGGAAGACGCTCCCTCCCAGAGTGAGAGCCCGCCTTGCAGCAGAGCCAGAACCAGCCCCACTCCCTGGGGCCGTGAGCCCCTTGGTGTCAGCTGGGGAAGGACAATAAATGGCTCTGTGACATTCAGCTGCAGAACAACCCTGGGTGCAGCTGATGCCCAGACACACACACAGCACCTGCTCGGGCACCCAGGAACAGAGCAGACGTACTCAGCTGCATGAGGCACCACTCCCCTCTCCCCTCTGGCTGCAGGGCTGTGCTGCTGTCAGAATGTTCAGCCCAGGATCCCGCAGCGGAGGGAGCTTCATTGTCCTCTTCCCAAGCAGAGGGAGGTTCTCCAGCCTCTTCCCAAAATGCTGCAGCTTCTCCATCCTCTTCCCAAAATGCTGCAGCTTCTCCATCATCTTTCCAAGCCAGGGGATCTTTGCTGTCCACTTCCCATGCTGGGAGATGTTCACTCTCCTCTTCCCAAGACAAAGGATGTCCTCCATCCTGTGGGAGGAGGATGGGCGATGGGAGATGTCCTCCATCCTCATCCCACTCCGGGAGATGTCCTCCATCCTCATCCCACACTGCGCGTTGTCTGTTGTCCTCGTTCCACTCCGGGATATGTCCTCCATCCTCATTCCACACCAGGAGATGTCCTCCATCCTCATCCCACACTGCGCGTTGTCTGTTGTCCTCGTTCCACTCCGGGAGATGTCCTCCATCCTCATCCCACTCCGGAAGATGTCCTTCATCCTCATCCCACACTGGGAGATGTCCTCCATCCTCATTCCACACCGGGACATGTCCTCCATCCTCATCCCACTCCGGAAGATGTCCTCCATCCTCATTCCACACCGGGACATGTCCTCCATCCTCATCCCACTCCGGAAGATGTCCTCCATCCTCATTCCACACTGGGAGATGTCCTCCATCCTCATCCCACACTGCGAATTGTCCGTTGTCCTCCTCCCACTCTATGGGAGCTTGGCCATTCTGGTCCCACTCCAGGGCACATCCACCATCCTTGTCCCACACCGGGAGATGCCCCCTGTCCTTGTCCCACCCCGCGGGAGCCTCGCCGTTGCATTCCCACACCGCGGGATGTTCGCCCTCGTCTCCCAGAGCAGCGGGAAGTTCACTGTCATCTCCCGGCACTGAGGGAAGTTCACCATCGTCCCCCAGAGCAGCGGGAAGCTCACTGCTGTCTTCCTCCTCTTTGGCCTCCTCTTTGGAAGCAGAGGGAGCCCCAGGAGGTGCTGGTGCTGCTTTTGTGCCCTGTGGACAGACGGCAGCATGAGGGACGGGAAGTTCTGTCTCAGTTATCACCTTATTTCTCCTCAGCTGCACATCCAGCTGCACTAAGCAGAAAATCGGTTCGGAGATGTTCCAACTAACAATTGACTAAAGTCGGCATTGCCACTTATTGTTGGGAATTCAATATTCCACCATGGCTAAAGCCAGCAAGCAATTCTCTGCCTGCAAAACCAGACCTGCAGTTCTTCAAAAGCTCTTCAGCAGAAAAGGAGAAAACTGATGGGAATTCCTTTGCTGCTGCTGCTGCTTCAGACACTGACAGGAACTTTCCTTCAGCCTCCCAGGCTGGCACTGGGCTGCCACATGCTGAGCTCACAACTTGCTGCACAATTCCAAACACCAAAGGTTCCTTTCCCACTCACCGAAGGAGGAGCTGCTCGGAATGTAGACATGAGGTGCCCTGAAACGGGAGAGGGAACATGAACCAGATGATGTTAGGAGAAAAACTGCCTGTGGTGGGAAATGCCACAGAGCAAGGCAACCCCGAGAAAGCATTTTGATTTCACAGCATCCCTCCAGGAGCCACAGTCCCTTCCCACAGCAAGCAAGAGAGCAGCACAAAATACTGGGCTGGGTCAGTTCTTGGCTGGAGCAGCAAAGGGAGGGAGTTCCAGGCTCTGCTGGCACAGACTCTCTGCTTGAGGGAACACATCCCCCCAGGGCTCATTGCCGATGCTGTGCACGCCCTGCTGGCTGCAGACACCCCTTTTTCCAGCTGCAGCTGCTGGCAGGAGCTCTTCCAAAGCAATGGTGTCTTCATGGCAATTTGGTTCCAAAGTCAACACAGCTCCAGAGGAAGAACAGAAAGCACACAGCAAGCCCAAAGCCACAGATGCTGCAGGAAAGGAAAACCTCGACTTACGTGCCAAGTGGGTTAAAAAATACCCCGAATAAGCCACAGAGTACAGAGTGCAAACTGCAGCAGCCACGTGCTGGAGCATTTTGGCTGCACTACACACGTCTGCAGCCTGCAGCCCTGCAAGCACAGAAGGACACCCGTCAGGGCTGGGCTGGCTGCTGAGAATGCCTCGGGCAGGAGGATCCTCCGGCAGCGACCCCAGAGCCACTCTGGGCACTGAGGCCTCCGTGTCCCACAGCAACGGGAACACCACGGGGACGTGGCGCTGTTCCTGTGACATCCCAGCAGCAGCTCACGCAGAAACCGCCTGGAAGGTTCTCCTGTGTCACAAAGGAGCACAAAGAACCCTCCCAGGGCACAGCCCATGGCCCAAAGGGTGCAAGAGGAACTCGGAAAATGCAGCAAACAAGGACACCCTATAGCCCAGTCTGAACACTGAGGAGGAACAAGGACGGCACCAAACCAAAGGAAACGTTACCTTTAGTCACTGGTACTTCTGACTAAAAGCAGCAAGCCTTGTTCCATCTGGGATCTTTGTTCTGGTTCTAAATGCAAGCAAGGTTCTCCACTCTAAATACACAGAAGGCAAGAACTGGGGAGGAGGTGGGGTTAGGAAGAAGGAGGAGGAGGAGGAGGGAGAGAGGAAAAGGAGGAGCAGGAAAAGGAAGAGGAAGAGCAGGAGCAGGAACAGGAGGAACAGGAGGTTCCAGTGCCCCCTGTGGCCGCAGCCGCGGGACCATCGCCCCCAGCTCGTCCTGAAGGTGAGCGGGGAGGGGGAGCCCGTCTCAAATCTATTGGGGGTCCCTGTGAAGGTTTTTTATTGGGATGTGTTTGGAGCTCACAGATTGTGGAATTGACCCCAACTATCATCTGGTGTCCCTGGGAGGTTTTTTCTCTGTGTGTGTAGGTTTGGATCTTGCCGGAGCCCAAAGCTGAGCCCCTTGGGGGATCTTTGGGGGCCCACGTGGCCATTGCCCAGTATGGGCAGGGGAGGACATTGGTCCTGGGGACCCCCGGGAGAGCAGAGGAGGGGAACCCCTGGGAGCCTCAGATTGGGGAGAGCAGAGAGGGGAGATCCCAGAGCTGGGGGACCCCAGCAGACTGGAACGGTAGGGCCTGGAGAGGAGGGATCCCTGGGATCCCTGGAATCTCAAAGCAGAGCATCAGGGCAGAAGGCCCCCATGGACCCCCAAAAGCCCCTGGATCATCCCTAAGCTGGACGCTGGAAAAGGGGGAACCCCTGAAACCGTTGGGCTGAATCTTGATATTGTGGAGATTTTCATGGACACAAGACTGCTGAGTTCCAGAGATGGACCTGGCCAGGAGGAGCCGCTACTCCAAGGCACTCCCACCTTGGTTTCCCCCAAACCAGGGTTTGTCATTCTCAAGCTGTGGCTAAATGGAAGAGGTGGAAAAGCCCCAGAGATCCTGCACGTGGAGGGGCTGCAAACCCAGCCCAGGGAGCTGTGGGGAGGAAAGAGCCCTCCTGAGTCAGGAAGGCGGCCGGAGATCCAGCCAGAGCTCAGAGCTGGTGGAGAAGCCTCATGGCAGGGAGGAAAGCTTATGTTTCCTTCTTGCTGGTTGGTGGAGACATTGCTGTGATCTTGTTGATGACATCAGTCGGAATCTGACGCCATCCATTTTGCACTTTACTCCAGGAACTGGATCTTTTGGGCAGGTCCCTTGATTTTGCTCTTCTTGATGGTGAAGCTGGCTTCCAGCAGAATCTGGATGATCCTCTCTCCTTTCTCAAACACTTCCATTGCTGTGTTCCCCCACACAATGATGTCATTGATGTATGACAAATGCCCTGGAGCCTCACCCCTTTCTAGTGCAGTCTGGATCAGTCCATGGCAGTTGGTGGGGCTGTGCTTCCACCCCTGGGGCAGTCGGTTCCAGGTGTACTGCATGCCCCTCCAGGTGCAAGCAAACTGAGGCCTACATTCTGCTGCCAGAGGAATGGAGAAAAATGCATTGACAATGCCAATGGTGGCATACCATTTCACTGCCTTGGACTCCAGCTCGTACTGGAGTTCCAGCATGTCTGGCACAGCAGCGCTCAGTGGTGGAGTCACTTCATTCAAGCCACGATAGTCCACAGTCAATCTCCATTCTCTGTGAGACTTGCGCACAGGCCAGATGGGGCTGTTGAAGGGTCAGTGGGTTTTGCTGAGCACCCCTTGGCTCTCCAGCTCATGGATAATTTTGTGGATAGGGATCACGGCATCCCAATTCGTCCAGTACTGCCGGCGGTGCACCGTCAAGGTGGCAATTGGCACTCGTTGCTCTTCCACCCTCAGAAGTCTTACTGCAGATGGATTTGTGATAGTCCAGGCAAAATGTTCAATTGCTTAATGTTCTCTGTCTCTACAGCAGCTATGCCAAAAGCTCACTTGAGTGTTTCTGGGTCTTTGTAAAGCCATTCGGGAGGAAGTCTATGCCCAGAATACACGGGGCCTCTGGGCCGGTCACAATAGGATGTTTCTGCCACTCCTTCCCAGTCATGCTCACCTCAGCTCCCAATGGGGTCAATTGCTGTGATCCCCCTGTCACCCTGGCAATGGAAACAGGTTCTGCCCCCACATATCCCAATGGTATCAGGGTACACTGCACACCAGTATCAACTAAGGCATCATATTTTTGTGGATTTGATTTGCCAGGCCATCAGATCCACACTGTCTAAAAGATCCAGTTTGCCCGTGCCTCTTCCTGGCTAGAGGCAGGGCCCCTCTAGTCCATGTTATTTCTTTCCTGGGCATACATGGTAGAGGTTCCTTCAAGGGGATCTGACAGATCATACTCAGCAGCTCGGTCATGGGAGGTTGAGGCTACCTTCACTTTACTGGAGTTCCCTCGATTAGTGTTTCCCTCCTTGAACTGACACACCCGTGCTGCTAGGACCGAAGTGGGTTTTCCATCCCACCTTCCCATGTCTTCCCCATGGTCATGCAGGGAGAACCACAGGTCAGCCCCTGCGGGGTACCCTCTCTGTCTAGCTGGGGAACATTGGGCTCTGACTTTGGGGCCTGTGACTTGCACTGGTGCCATATGGGAACTGTTGCTCCTCACTGTGATGGTGTTCACAGGGGTCCCAGAATGAGGGAAGAGACGAGAATGTTGACTCCATGTTTCAGAAGGTTTGATTTATTATTTTATGATATATATTATGTTAAAACTATACTAAAAGAATAGAAGAAAGGATTTCATCAGAAGGCCAGCTAAGAATAGAAAAAGAATGAGTAACAGACCAAGACAGTCCAGACAGATGGACTGTGATTGGCCATTAATTAGAAACAACAACATGAGACCAATCACAGATCCACCTGGTAATTCCACAGCAGCAGATAATTATCGTTTACATTTTGTTCCTAAGGTCTCTCGGCTTCTCAGGAGGAAAAAATCCTAAGGAAAGGATTTTTCATAAAATATGTCTGTGACACCTTACCTCCTCCCTCATCTCCTCTTTGAGATTTTTAATCACAGCAGAGACATGAGCCAGCAATGGCCCAGCATTGGGCCATTGATCATACTGTCATAATTTCTAAGCTTGTTGGCAACAGAGCCCACTGTCTCTCGGTTGGTGTCAGCATTAATCATTGCAATGAAGGTGGTGTATTGAGATGGCCCCAGATTTACCAGACTCCACAACATTTGCGCTGTGCACCTGACCTTGTTGGGGTCATTATCATGCTGTCCATCCCTCCCAAAGAGTCCCTCCAATACTGCCACATCTCTCAGCTGTTGGATGCCTTCCTCAAGGGTCTTCCAGCATATTCTATGGTGGTGCTCCTGCATGCTCTCCCTGGGGACAAACCTCTCTCTGGCACTCATTAAAAGCCGCTCCTAGAAGGAAAGGGACCCTGGCTCCCTTACAAAAATCTGATTCATACCTGAGTCCTGGGTCAAGGGTCCCAAATTCCTTGCCTCACCACCATCTAGTACAGGACACCTGTACTTATAAGGTCCCAAACCCAAAGTAGCCAGGTTGTATAAGTCTCACATCCCCATCATACAATGTCTTTGTGCAGATTTTGGAGATTTTCGTACGTCAGGGACTCGGTGACGATCTCAACCTCTGGATCTCCTGAGGGTTGTGAGGGCTTTCCCTTATCTGGGTGCTCTGCTTTCATCTTAGATCTCCTTGTTTCTACAGGGGCAACTGCTGCTGGCTGTGACTGCCTTTGCAGTTCAGCAGGAACCCAGACAGTTGTAACATCTGTGGGTTCCATTGCTGCATTATTAGACTCTCCCTCTTTGAGGCACTGGGAGGGCTTCTCATGAGCTTGAGAAATGTGCTCCTTCAGCATCTGTTTTATCTCGCGTATCTCTCCCTCACCAGAACCCCCATCCAATCTGGGTAGTTTATAGCTGAGGTGGGCTGTGGGGCAGGGTCAGGCTCTGGGGCAGCATCTGTTGTCTTTGGGGTAGGTGTCAGGGTGGTGCGGGATCCCCGAAAAAGGGGGGCAGGGGGCTCCCAGAAATCTGACTGGGCTGTAGGGGAGTCCCAGTCCCAGATAACGGGGTTTAGGGGAATCCCAGTCCCGGAAATGGAGATTCAGGGGTGTCCCAGTGCCCAGGAATGGGGGTTCAGGGGGGTTCCCGTGCCGAGATTCAGGATTCAATGGGATCCTGAGCCCCAGGAATGGGAGATCATATGGGTCCCGGTGCCAGATAAGGGGGTGCAAGGGGTCCCGCTGCCATGAAAGGTTCACAGGGTCCCTGTGCCCAGGAACAGGGACTCAGGGGGTCCTAGTGCTAGGGAAGGTGATAGAGGGGGATCACAGGACCCAAAATGGGTCCGACAATGGAGGTTAGGGGGTTCCCAGTGCCCGGAAATGGAAGTTCGGAGGGGTCCCTGTTGGGATTTTAGCTGACTAGAGATTGGAAAAGTACGAGGCCGTGGCTAATTCCAAGTCCTGCACCTGCAAGACAGCGTGTCCTTGGGCCTAGCTGTAGTATGATAACAAATAGTGAAAGAGACATGAGAAAAAGAGAGATGTAACCCCTGAGGAATGGGGAAGAGCTGATGTTGTGGTGTGGCCAATGGACGGTGTAAATTACAGAATATTCATGAGTTTATTACTTGCTGTATAAGTGTCTGATGCTCTCTTCAATAAAACGGAACTTGCGGATGACTCATATTGAGTCCGAGTTTTCCGAGCACCCGACAAATGGCTCATCCCCGGCAAACGGCTCATTCTGCAACAGGTCCCCGGTGCCCGGGAATTGCGGTTCAGGGGGGTCCCGGTTTCGGGGGGTCCCACTCACCTTTGGTCGCGCCCCCTGGGTTCCCCAGGAGCCCCCAGAGCACCCCCAGCCCCAGCGCTGGAGCCATCGCAGCCGTCCCCGATCGCGGCTGTGGCGCAGCTGGAGAGACGCGAAAGCGAAAGTGCCCGAGGAGCGCGGGGGGAGGGGAAAAGGGGGAGGGGAAAAGGGCGAATTCCAGGGAATTCACCTGGATCCCCTCCTGGCCCCCTCTGGATCCCTCGGGATCCGTCTGGGACCCTCCAGGGCCGCGCCCTGCGGGACCCCCGGGCCGGGCTGTGCTGAACTCCCGGCCCGGCGCTCAAACTCTGCCCGGACCCCGCTGGGCTCGGCCCAAAGCCGGGCAAGCACCGCGAGCAGCGGGGCCAATTTTTTCTGCGGGTGCGGGTCCCACCCCCGGCGGAGCAGGGCTGGGCGCTGGGACCCGACCCCTGATTCCCAATCTCCTTCTCTCTCCCTCTGCTGCTGATTCCCAATCTCCTTCTCTCTCTCCCTCTTCTGGTCTCTCCCTTTCCTTTGGGGGATCACAAATCCCAGAGCGGCCGCAGAGCCCCGTGCCCAGGCTGGGTTTCCCAGCAAAGGGAGGCTGGGGCTGAGGTGCCCCGGGCTGGCCGGGAATGGGGCCCCGGGGGTCCCCGGGATCACGGAAACGGGGGATCCAGGGCCGGGAGAGGAGGATACCCGGGAAAGGGGGTGCAGGGGGTGTTGGTGCAGGATAAGGGGGTGCAGTGGGGTGTTGGTGCAGGATAAAGGGGTACAGGGGGGTCCCAGTGCCCGGGAATTGGGTGGGGGGGCAGGATCTGTGAAATGGCAGCAACTGCTGGGGAGGGACTGGGATGGACTGGGACAGACTGGGAAAAGAACCCACTGGAAGCAGAACTGAGGCACCAGGGATCATACTGGGATATACTGGGACCACACTGAGGGCGACTGGGAGCAACTCAGAGCATGCAGGGGACAATTGAGATATACTGGGAGGGACTGGGAATGCTTTGGATAATCCTGGGATTGACTGCAATCATACTGGGAGTGATCAGATCTGTAGTAGGGGTGAAGAGGAGAAACTGGAATAATGCAGGGACCAACTGGGATCGTACTGGGAGCAGCTGGCCCATGCTGGGGTCATATTTGGATCATACTGGGACTGATGGGGTCACACTTGGAGTGACTGGCATAGTACTCGGAGTAACTGGGATCACACTGGAGGTGACTGGGGCCACAGAGAGCTTTCACTGAGAATGAAAGGAACCATACAGGGCATGACTGGGAGCTACTGGGAGCATGCTGGGGGCAACTGGGATCCTACCAGGAGTAATTTGGAACATACTGGGAGTGACCGGGATCATCCACGGGGTGACCGGGACCCCACCGGTGAGGCGGCGGCGGAGCTCGGAGGCGGCCGCAGCGCAGGTGGGAGCCGCGCTGGGTTGTGCGGGGGCTCGGGGCTGGCTGCGGGCCTCGGGGACTGCAGGGGGCTCAGGCGGGTTCGTTGTGCCGTGTCCGGCCCGTGTTGCCGCTGGCCTGAGGGCGCTGCTGGAGCGGCTGCCCGCGGTCTCCTTGCGGCCGCTGCCTCGGCAGGAGCCGCTGCCGGAGCAGCGCTGGCTCGGCCCGGTTGCTGTGGCTGGGACAGAGGGGCCTGCCCCGTGCCCGGAGGCTGCGCTGGGGCTGCCTCCGAGCTCCGCCGCCGCCTCACCGGGCACCGGCCACTGCGACCGCTCCCGGGCCCGCACGGACACTCCGGTAATGGGGGCTCTGCCGAGCCAAGGCCGCCCTCAGGGCGGCACCAGGGGCCGTGCTTGGCCCCGCTCCCACCAATCAGCGCGCGAGCTCGAGGAGTGACGGCAGAATCAGCCAATCGTAGCGAGGGGCGGGCTCTGCACACGGCACGGCCCCGCCTCCCTTTCCCCGCACTCCGGCATTTCCCGGCAGCCGCGGCTGAGGAGCGGCCCTGGCGCTGGGCCCGGCCCGGGCAGGAGGCCAAGGAGCCGCTGCTGCTGCCCCGAACCGCCGGGAGCTCGGCGTGACCGGGACCTGAGGGCGCTGGGAGCTGGGGTGAGTGCGGGACGGAGCCGGGACCCGCCTGCAGCCTCGGCAGGAGCCCAGGCCGGAGCAGGGGATGCTGCAGAGAGGCCAAAACCTCTCTGTCACTTCCCTCCTGTCCCTGGTCAGGAAACAGAGCACGTAAGGAAAGGCTCGGGGGTCTGGGTAAGCGTGGGGACAGTTCAATCACTGGTGACGGGCACAACGCACTTGTCAGGAGAGTTAATCCACAAACCTCAGAGGTTTGTGTCCAAAAAGGAGACAGAGGAATCCTTTTACTTTATTCGAATAAAGAGAGATGCCATGGGGCATTCCCCGTCTCTCCAATTTTTGGAGGACGCAGCCTCTCTTTTAATCCCAGTTTCCCGGCCGCATTTTCCTTCTCTCTTTCCCCATTGGCTGAGGTACTTGAGAGGTTCAAATTTCCCCTACTCCCGATACTTAAGATTTCGCTCTGATGTACAACCTCCCTTTTAATTTTTAATTCTTATGGAATTTAGGGTTTTCCCTCATTGTTTCTTTCATCTTTCAGCGTTCAGTTTCATTTATCAGCAAACCTAAAGTTTGTTTGTAAAAGCAAATATCTTTTCCCATTCATCAATCAGTGGAATCTTTTCCATTGTTTCTTTTATCTCTCAGTGCTGGTTTGATCTGCCAGCAGACCCACAGCCTGTTTGTAAGAACAAAATCCATCATTCCTCTCACATTTCACTTGGGGAAATTAATTGAATTTATTATCAAACATAGCGGGGCAAGAGAATGAGAACTGAAATAATTCCTACGAAAATATCCTCCCCCCACTTCTCTCTCCCTCCCGGGCTTAACTCTGTCCCGCATTCCCTCCCTTCTCCCCAGCCAGAGGCGCAGGGGATGGGGGTCACAGCCCGGTCCTGTCACAGCCTCCCCTCAGGGACAGGAATCCTCGTCCTGCTCCAGCCTGGGGTCCCTCCCACGGGACACATCCCTCGGGAACGGGCTGCTCCAGCGGGGATCGCCCCGGGCTCACGGTGCCGCCAGGAGCCGCTTCCATGGCTCTGCAGGGGCTTCCCAGGGGCTCGGGGCCCCTCTCGGGCATCCCCTGCCCGCGGTCTCCTTGCGGCCGCTGCCTCGGCAGGAGCCGCTGCCGGAGCAGCGCTGGCTCGGCCCGGTTGCTGTGGCTGGGACAGAGGGGGCTGCCCCGTGCCCGGGGCTGTGCGGGGAAATTGCTGTGGCCGGAGGTTTCTGTGCCCAGAGGAGACAGAGGAGTCCTGTAAAAGTGACTTTATTGCTGAGCAGAGGGAGAGGCCGTGGCGTATTTGCCGTGCGGTCTCTGCCACTATTGTAGTTCGCAGCCTCCTTTTTGTCCTCATTTTCCCGGCCTCATCTCCCTCTCCCTTTGCCCACTGGCTGAGTTACTTGGAAGGTTCAGACCTCCCGATCCGGTAACTGCATGTCCTCGTTAATGTGCATCCCCATTTTTGTATAACAGCCGATATTCACTGCTCTGTTCAGTCTTTGTTCTTCTGGAAGTTCAGGAATTCAGCAGGACTTTGAGGAGCTTTCAGTGTCAATTTCTAACATTTTCTAAAGCTGATGGCTTCTCCCATTACTTCCTTATCTACAAGTCCCTGACCCTATCTCCAAGCAGATTCACTCGTTGACTGTTTTTTCTTCCTGGGTCCTCTTTGGATTTGGGATTATTCTCAGTGCCCTCATTCTCTGTCCTTCTGTAGCCATTTCTGGATTAAGAGGTCTGGCTGCCATCTGCATCCCCTCACTCAGCTGCTGAATGAGCTGCACTCTCAAGGTGTGGAGCATGGTAAAAAGATGAGAGTTGCTGTAGCACATGAGAGGAGAAACAGCATTTGTTTAACCCATGGTCTGCCAGGGAGCCATGAAACCATGTCCCATTCCCATTGTTTCCATGTTTGGGCCAGAACATGAGCTGCTTTCTTGTTTCCTTTGTTTTCTGTTTCACCACTTTTCCTTTGTCATCTATTTGCCAACAGCAGTTTGAATTATTAAATTTTTCACAAACTCCTCCTTTTTCTGCTAACAGATGATCTGATCCCATCCCATGGTGAAATGTTGTGTTCCTCATTTCAGTGGATTGGTCAGCAGGAAGGTCAGGTGCTGGAGCTGTCTGGTTGGTTATTATTTTGAGGACAACTTGTAATCTAATGATGCATGGAAATGAGAAATGGGTTCTGTGGCTTCTGATATAAATTGATTTGGGTTCCCAGGCGCTGGTCCATGGTGTTGTGGGATTTCTTCTGGTGGCCTATCAGCTTTTCAGAATTCCTTTTGTCACCCCGTTAGGTGCCATGGTGTCAGTAGAAGATATTGAAGCCTTCCTGCTCAGGGCATTTCAGTGCCAGGCTCTCACGAGTACCCACAGCTTCGCAGGTTGAGCTGAGCATGGGGCGGTGACCTGCGCTGTGTCTGATTCCCCTTCCTTCCCTCCCCTGGAACAGGGTGTTGCTTTTAGAAACCACTTGTCCTGGTTGCTTCAGAGTACTTTGGACAGACTCCATATCTAATTTTCCCTCTTTCCCTGGGGCTGCCCACACTTCTGGGCTCACTTCAGCATAGGCCTGGCCAGACATTTGACACAGAGGTACAACAGAACTGGCCTCTGTATCACCTTTTATAATATTAATTTGCATTCTGTGTTTAGTGATCAAATCCCTTCGCAATAAATCATGATAGCAATTAGGAGCAAATAAAAACTCAGGCATTTCACACCCATCTCCCACATCTGCTAATAGTGGTTGAATAAAACTGCTGCTCTTTCCCACTTTCCCTGAATAATCCAAGACATTTTTGGCATTATTCGCCCCTTGGGTCTGAGATTCAGAGTGCATTGAGAGGCCCCAGTGTCCATCAGGAGAGGCCTCCTCTCAATGCAGACCCTGCCTGAATGTTCTCAAGGGTTCCAGTGTGGAGGATCCCTGGTGTGATGGGAGCTGTGACAGCCCTGGCAATCCATGTCCATCAAGGGGTGGACTTGCTGGTCCTGAGGGTGCTGCTGTCTGTGCTTGCAGTGTCCTTGTGCCCTGCAGCTGGAGCCCTGGTTCCTTGCCAGGGGCTGTTTGGGTGGGCTCTCCCCTGCCGAGGAGGGCAATGCCTCTGCCAGGTGCTTGTGGCCGAGCCGTGCCCTGGGTGCTGGGGCCCCCTTGTGCCCTGGGGTTGATCCCTCAGGGGCTGTAGGAACTGTGCCATGGCCTTTGCCTTCAGCTTGGCCTTTTGCTGCTCCCTTCTTGCACTCACCTGCTGTGCCTTTGTGCCCAAGTGCTGCAGGGCCTCCTTGTGCCCCTCCTGCAGCCCCCTCAGTGCCTGTGGCTGCTCATCCTCTGACAGCTGCTGAGCTTTCTGCAGAATCATTTGTTTTTCAGCGACCCAAAGAATATCTTGATCCATCCCTAATAATCTGCCTTTCCCAGATGTTCCTTGCTCCTCCTCCGGGTTCTCAGGGTGCCCTCCCCAGCCCGTATCCCAGAGCCGCTCCCTGTCCTGCCGCAGTGTCCGAAGGCGCCCCCGGCGGGCAGGGCCGGCAGCTCCACGGGGCCGGGCAGCGGCCGGGGCGTCCCGCAGCCTCCTGGGGGCCGGGGGCCGCTGCCGGCCCTGCCCGGGGCTGGTGGGGTCAGGCAGCGCCCGGCGCTGAGCCCCGGCTGCCCCACAGCCTCGGCCCGGCCCCGCAGCTCCCCACAGGCCCCCAGCCCGTGCTCCCGGTGCCGCAGCTCTGCGCCCGGTGCTGCCGCTGCCCCTCACAGAGAAACCCCCTGAAACCCTGACCTCCTTGATTTCCTGTCCTGGACACCAGGGATACAAATGATCAGCTGGCAAAGGTTGAGGATAAGACCCTGCTGAAAAACATCCCAATCCTCAGTATTTTTCTGTTCCACCTCTTTTCTTTTTCTTACCACATAGATTCCTCTTGCTGCTTCCTGCTTTAGCCATATTGCTGCACACTCCCCTTCACCCAGTCTCTTCCCAGCACACCAACACATCCATGCCCTATTGTCCAAATGCGAGGGGAATTTGGGGAGGTGGGACTGGGGCAGCGCCAAGGCCGGGCCTCCCCGCGCTGTCCCGGCGGGAGCGGCTGCAGTGGGGACCGAGTGCGGGCGGGAGCGGCCGAGAGCCCAGCGCTGCCCCACCCCGACCTGCCCCAGCTCCATCCCTGCCCCTGCCGTGGGATGCTGTGGGTTTGGGGGGAAGAGGGAGCCGGCAGTGGGTGCTGGGCCTGGGGCAGGAGGAGAAGGGAAGGAGAAGCAGGGTTGAGGAACAAACTGGTCAAACGCTGCACGTGGGATGAGATGGTGGGATTGTGCAGGAGAAGGAGGAATAGCAGGAGGAAGAGGAGTGTGAAGAAGTGTGGAGACACAGGAGGAAGAGCAGAAAGAGGTGGCACCACAAGGTTCCACCTCTCCCTGTATCTGCACCCTCTACCCCCAGCTCCCGGAGTGTTTCCCCCTCACATGTAGCAGGTATCCAGGGAGGAGGATCCATGATTTTCATGGGGGCTGAATCTTGGTGTTTCTGAGCTTTATTTGGCTAATATGTTGGTGTTACGGTTTTTTTGTGGGTTCTGAATCTTTGTATTTTGGAGGTGGTTTTGGCTGAATCTTGATGTTGGCGGAGTTTTTTATCTATGTCTTGAAGATTGCAGGATTTTTGTGCTGAATCATGTTGTTTTGGCGGTTCTTACAGAGACAAGGTTCCCAATGACTCGGGCATAGAGGAACCACCAGCCCAAGGCACTCTTATCTTGTTTTTTTTCCCCAAACCAGGATTTTTCATTCCCAGGGCATGTGTGGATGGAGGACAAGGAAAAGCCCTGGAGATTTCACACGAGGAGGGGCTGCAAACCCAGCCCAGGGAGCTGCGGGGAGGAAAGAGCCCCCCTGAGCCAAGAAGGCGGCCAGAGATCCAGCCAGAGCTCAGAGCTGGTGGAGAAGCCTCATGGCAGGGAGAAGCCTCATGGCAGGGAGAAGCCCCACAAGTGCTTGGAATGTGGGAAGGGCTTCAGGTGGAACTCCAACCTGATCCAGCACCAGAAGATCCACACTGGGGAAAAGCCCTACGAGTGTGGGGAATGTGGGAAGTGTTTCAGCCGGAGCTCAACCCTGATTCGGCACCAGGAGAGCCACACTGGGGAACGGCCCTTTGAGTGTGGGGACTGTGGGAAAAGCTTCAGAGACTGCTCTGACCTGATCCGGCACCAGAGGATCCACACTGGGGAACGGCCCTACGAGTGTGGGGAGTGTGGGAAGAGTTTCAGCCAGAGCTCCCAACTGATTCGGCACCAGATGATCCACACTGGCGAGAAGCCCTACGAGTGTGGGAAATGTGGGAAGAGCTTCAGGCAGTGCTCTGGCCTGATGAGGCACCAGGTGATCCACACTGGGGAACGGCCCTACACCTGCTTGGAATGTGGGAAGAGCTTTGGGTGGAGCTCTACCCTGAGAACACACCAGCACATCCACACCGGGGAGAGGCCCTATCAGTGTCCTGAGTGTGGGAAGAAGTTTCACGTCAGCTCCGATCTCGTCAAACATGAGCAGATTCACATGGAGGAGAGGCCCTTCCGCTGCCCCGACTGCGAGAAGGGCTTCAAGCGCAACTCCACCCTCACCACCCACCGGCGCATCCACACCGGGGAGAGGCCCTATGATTGTGGGGAGTGTGGGAAGAGCTTCTCCAGGAGCTCAGCCTTGACCCAACACCAACGGAGGCACCACTAAGGGAAGCCTGTGAGTGCCCCGAGTGTGGGAAGAGCTTTGTGCGCTGCTCCAGCTCCATCCCCCATTGGTGGATGCATGTTGGATGATCCCTAGTGACCGTTGTTGGGCAGATCCGTGGTGACCCCTTATGGGGAATAAAATAGAGAGTGCAGAGGAACTGATAAAGGGGCCTGTTATCTTAGGTCTGATCAAGCAGAAACCATGGGAAAGACAGACACAGATAAAGGCTCCCTGGGCAGCAAGCGACCAAGCAACATGTGAGATTTTGATAAGATAATGTTACCAGGTGACATGATGTCATGAAGAATGTGTAACCAATGGGAAATTGTTACCAAAAATAGAGCCCCATATAACTACCATGCAAGTGAAACCCTATATAAACCCCTGGTATACTCAATAAAATTGGCTTCTGATCTAAACTCAGATGTCCCCATCTCTCCATTGTCAATAACCCCTGTTCTGGGTGATCCCCATTGGGTGGGGGGAAGGTGTTGGAGAGATTTCTTTCCCTTCTCCTTGTGCTGCTGTGATTTGCTTGGTAATAAATTCACTCCCTGTGCCCAGGCTGCGTCTGTTGTCCCCGTGCTGGTGCTCTGGGCGGGATCTCTCCCTTTCCTTCTCTCATCTTCTGTGCCACTCCTCAGCCAATCAGAGAATGTGATGAACGGGAATCAGCCAATCAGAGAGAGCAGAGCTGATGACTCACTTGCCGAACAGACCCGCAGCACCCAGTGTTCCCCACCTGGCCCCCACCCTCCCTGCCCAGTCACAGCCCCCTGCGGGGTCCCCCCAGGTCCCTCCCCAGTGCCCCCCATAAACTGGACTGTGTTTACCTGGGAAGATTTACTGGGAACACTGGGAGCAGCCAGGTAGGGGCAGAGTGACAGTGGGGCTTGGGGGACACACGACCCACCCCCAAAATCAGCACGGGGATGGAGCAGGAGGTCCTGGCCAGGCCCGAGGCCACGGGGATCTGTTTTCCCTTCTCTAAATTTTCAGTGTGAGGTGCCCTGATAAACCAAACTGTGGTAGACAGGGACAGGCGATCGGAAGATCTCGCAATGTAACGGGAAGGCAGGACCCTCTGTTCCCCTTAGATAAGAAATTAACATAGGAATCTAGCCTCCCTAAACCAAATACCAGTAACTTTGCATCCCCTACCCAGTAACTTTCCACTCCTTACTAACCATAGATGGTAAAGACAGACCCCACTCTGACGTAGAGACCCCTTAGACTATAAAAACCCAAGAGATGAGATAATAAAGGCCTTTGGACCATCCACCACATTGGTGTCTGCGTGCGTCCTTGGCCCGAGCGACCCTGGAGAGTGGGTTGCCGTGCCGTTTCCTCAGAACCAGGTCGCCTTGCCTTATACCAGAAGGCAACACCAAACACCATTTGTTTTTTCTGATTTCTCCTCCAGGGTTTTTACAGGTCCATATTGTCTACTGTAATTAATCTAATCTACTGCAACCTCACTCCATGTCCAAACTTTACAGCTACTGGCAGGTGAATTAGATTGAGAAGCTGGGGGCTGTGAGGGGATGGAGTACGGAGTGAAGCCAGAATCAGTAGATCCAGTTTGGTCGGTGGGGTTACCAAGGAATCTACCTAGTCTCTCTATGGGACCCAAGGCCATGATGGTTTTCTATAAAGTAATTGCTGTACATTTAGGTGTTCTGGAAGCCCTCGAATTAAAGAAGTAATAATTTCAGGTTTTACAGGTAATTGCATTGGTGACTGAAAACCAGGAATCAACTTTTATTCCATGAACCATTTGCAGGCAGGTGTCTTTGTGGACGCTTTTCAAAAGCTGGTCGAGGGTACTGACTATAGCTAAAGGGTCTCCCCTTTCCAAAGGATTAATTCCCCCGGCCCAGAAAGCCGCACATTGTGTCAGGGACCATGTGTCACGCTTATCTCCTGTTGTTAAGAAAACTCCATGTCCCCAGTACCCACTGGCCTCCTGTTCAGTTAATTTAATTTGATCTCCACCACTGAGGGACACTCAGAAGACATATTCTTCTCCGATTCTTGTGGAAGGCGGCCATATTTTTTCTTCAGCTTAGCTAATTTGGTAGCACTGAATGGTATTTGTTCAGTTGTGATATGTGATTCAAAATCTTCATCATTAACATAATTATATTCTGTTTTAACCAAGGGTCTCAAGTGAGGGCAGCAGTTTTCTCCACAGTGTTTTACTGCTTCTAGTTCCTTATGGGGATAAATCTGTTTAATGTGAGGAGTTTCTTTTCCTCTGCCTGTGTTGAGGAATCAGCATTCAGTGAATTCTTAACATGTTCCTCTCTAAGGGCAGCTTGTAACAGATGGATCTCATTTCTTTCTTCATTTAATTGTTTTTGCCAAATTTCAACTAGGTTTTGAAGGGAGTCTATTATAGCTTTTTCCTCACTTCTTCACTTTAAGAGAGTTTCTATAGCTGCTGTGAGACAAGCTCCCAAAACTGAGCAGAAAATAGTTTGTTTTTGCCCAGTTTAAATTTTGTTTCATGTTGTAAAGAACATACTCTAACAATAACATTTTCCAAATTAAATCAGTTACTTTGTGCCCATTCTTCTCCTCCTGGAGAAGGTTTGGCATTGTGTTTGGCTAGTAGAGCATAAAATTCAGCTTTAACTTTTGTGCTGAGGTTTTCAGTCATTTTGTGAAGGGACTAAAAACCACGACAGGGAGGTATGGACTTAAGTTACACAATCTCACAGCCTTTGCTGTGTTTCCGTTCCCTTCCCAATTCCCTGAGTGGGTGAAGAGACTAAATGTGCCTGGGAGGTTCTACTCAGTTACTTCAAGTAGTCCCTTCACTTCCCAGACAGTCCAGATTCACACATACACAAAAAACAGTTTCCCCTTTTGCACTAAGAGATCTTTTGTGAAATTCTGAAGACAGAACCCTCAGTTGAGTATGGGGGTGCTTTTCACCTAGGCTTGTGCAGTTTGTGGCAAATTCGAATCACCCCCCTTGCTTTCTAGACAACCGCTCACCCCTGTTGGGGTGTCGGGCTCAGTGCGGCTGGAGTAAAATATCCTTCCCCCGTTACAAACTCCGCACAACCCTGCAAACCCCTCTGTCTGTTGGAATCCGGTCCATGATGCCAATTTAATGGCATGATCCGCTCGTACAAGTGGGGTTGTAATAGTCCATTTTACCGATCTCAGAGTGCACAAACAACACAGAGGGGATTTTAGTCTTAATCAAAACAAATGCACCTTTTATTGAGTACCCATAGCAAAAGCGATAAAAAAAATAGAAAGCAGATAAAGGGAGAGAGAAAAAGAAGGGGTGGGAATAGCTACCAAGGGAGAGACAAAATCCTTGGCATCCAGCCAATAGATCTGTCTTGTCATGTCGGGAAGAATCTCAATATCTTTGGATAACTCAGGGGTCTTTTATAGTCGTCCACTGAGGGGGGAACAAGACATAAAAAGACAATGAAGAATAAGTCTATTGAAAATGAGTACAGATAGTCCATGTTCCAAAACAGGAACAGTCAATCTCAGCAGTGAATGGCATCCATTGTTTTCAGGATTGGTGTCCATGAGAAACCAGTCTTGGTCCGGCAAACACACCTGCAGACAGTACTTGGCAAACATCTTCCATCATTCAGGCCAGTGCCCTGTGTTAGAATTTTAAGGGTCTCAGTCTCAGTCCTTGGGAGAGGTCCTTACAGTCGTGAAGCAAATGAGGGATTTTCTGTAGGGGATCACCAAAGTTATCCCAGAAAGTTCATTTGGCCAAAGGGTGGGGGCCATTGTGATGAGCGGGGATCGTGAAGCAGGTGTAAGTGTACAGAGCAAGCCGCTCGCTGTCAGCCCCTGCTCGAAGCAGTTGTACTGTGGTGATACAGCAAGCACAGCTGCAAACAATCACTTGGCGAGCATACACCTCAACCAGGCCAGAACTCCAGCCAGGGTCTTCAGGATCTTCGTCTCTGTCCTTGCCACGGTCGGGAGGCAAATGAGGGAAACTTCAGACCATCTCTTGCAGCAGTTTCCTTTATGGCTTAACAATACCCCTCTGGGAGATATCTTCTGTTACTGGGCCATTGAGTGTCACTGCATGACTGATAAAAATTTCATCATCCCATTGTGAGATGCTCCAGCCAGAGGGAGGAGCCCAGCACTCCTACCTGGATATAATTTGACATTTGGAAGAAGAGAGACAGCCTTTTCCCACTGGATTCCCAGAGGAGCAGCTTTCTTTTCCACTGGATTCCCAGAGGAAGTCCAGGCCCATCTACGCCACCACTGGACCTTCAGAGGAAAACTCCACCTTTCTACAAGATCTCTGCTTCAACAGAACCACACCTGTCACTCCAGGAGCACTACAGCCACCATTTAATAGGACTGCTACCACCACTGTGACCCACTGCGTGTCAGGTCATGTTCTGACTCGGTCAGTGGGGTTTTTTTGTTTGTACTATTGCATTTGTATTTTTATTTTTCCTAGTGAAGAGCTGTTATTCCCATATTTTTGCTAGAGAGCTTTTTAATTTCAAAATTATAATATTTCAGAGGGAGGGAGTTTACATTTTCCATTTCACAGGAAGCTCCTGCCTTCCTTAGCAGACACCTGTCTTTTCAAACCAAGACAGAATGTCATCCATATAATGTAGGATGATGGCATCTGGGAAAGTCCTTTGGATGGGAGACAGGACATGGGCCATGTACCACTGGCATATAGAGGGTGAGTTTTTCTCACTTTGGGGGAGGACTCACCAGTGGTACTGCTTCAGATGTGCCTGTTCAGGGAGGGAAAGGAAAAAGCGAATCTGGGAGCATCTCGGAGATAGAGAGGGATGTTAAAAAAGTGGCCTTTGATATCTATGACCACCAGTCTCCAGTCATGGGGAAGCATGAAGGGAGAGAGAAGGCCAGACTACAATGACCTCGTTAATTTTACAAAGGTCATGGAGGAGCCTCCACCTGTCCTTGCCAGGTTTTTAAGAACAAAGACAGGGGAGTTCCAAGGGCTGTTGGTAGGTACAATGTGTCCCTTGGAAAGCTGCTCCTCCAGGAGGAGCTTGAGAGTACATAATTTCTCTGTTGAGAGGAGCCACAGATCCACCCACGGTGGGGTGTCAGTCTTCCAGGTGAGTGGTGGGGTGGTGCACTCTGCAATGGCCCCAACTAGAAATCCCAGGATGGAGGTGGAATATCAAGTCAAGCTGCCCACTGGGACAGTAGGTCCCTGGCCCACAGGGTGATGAGTGCCCTGACTACAAATGGCCTGATCGTGGCAGTTTGGCCCTCTGGTCCCTCTATTGTGATAGTATGCTTGCTCTTCATGGAGACCATGGCGCTTCCGATCACTGAGATGACACCAGTGACAGGAGTCAGCTCCTGGTTCGGGGGCCATTTCGTTTGTGTAATGATAGTAACATTGGCCCCTGTGTCCATCATCCCTTGTAGGTAGATGTTATTACCTTTATTTGACAGGCCACCCTCTGTAAGAGGTTTGTCTTGGCCCATGATTTAAACTCAGAATGCCATTGGGTGCTCTGGGATACTGTGTATGTCTAATGGCAATAAAAAGGCTTGGGTAATCACAGTCACTTTGTCAGGAAGTGTGGTGGTTTTGTGCAGCAGACAGTGACTGTGATTTCGTCAGTTGGTCCAACAGTTTGTACTGCTGTTGTAATATGTATTTCATTTGGTCCATGAGTACAATTTCCTATTACCAGCACATCCCTCAGGTCCTCTAGGGGTCCATATTTTCTGATGGGAATATGATAGAAAGCAGAGTCATCAAATTGTACAGACAGAGCACTCACCAGCTGGCGTCAGGTCCTGACCTGAACTTGCTGGAAAGCCTTGGTGACTCTGGTCTGTTGTTCGGAGTACGAAGAGCTCCACGGGAATTTCCCTCATCTTGGGACCTCTGGAATAGTGGGGAGGGTAGAGTGAAACAGCTTTCCATTTGCTGTCTTCAGGCGGGGCCACCCCCCGCTCTGTTGGAAGTTTTTTGACTGATAATGGTTCTGGTGGTGGTGAAGGCTGCTGGTGATAACGAAACTGAGAACGGCTGTTAGAATGTCTGTTGCAATCCATACAATGTCATGAATGGCACCTCTTTGGTGGCTGCTGGTCTTTAGGTATTTTGTATTCTTGACAGTCCTTCAAAAAATGGCACAGTTCCCCACAATTAAAACATTTTGCAGCATTTTGGGAGGTTTAAAATGGCCCTCTCCCTTAGAGATTGCATTTGCCACAGTGTGTTCATTGGAAGAAAACTGGCGGAGGCCTCATCCATCTGGTAGATTGTAGGTTCTGGGGCGAAGGGAAGAGCTCTTAATATTGTTTTGCACTCATTTGCCTTTGCCAAGGCCATTTTGTTTAGCACTTCCTTCTTAGCCTCTGGCTTTTCTATTTGTCTCTCAAGTGCAACTTTAGGTCTGTCTACAACTTTTATTGAAAATTTCATTTTCATTTTTATGAAAATTTCACTTGCCCTTGTTTGATATTAGTGAAACTCTGTGTATGTAGGGTGTCATTGGGAGTGAGGAGCTGGGATGTCTTTGCAGCAGTGGTGATGTCATTGAGTGCAGCTTCTTGTAAATCCTTTGCTTGGTCTTGTGGCATCTGGAAGTCACCTTCTCCTGCCATTTGTTCAAGGGTTAAATTTGATTTGTTGGCATCTTTTGAATACGTGTCTGCCAATGATTTGAGATGCCTTTTTTGCTGCCTCTCCCACAGCATGTACTCGACCGGGGTGTGAGACTCTGTTCAAAGTGTCTCTCATCTGCCTCACAATCGTCATTGGGGAGCGTTGGAGAATTTTGCTCAGACATGGCTTGAAGGAAAGAGGGCCGTGAACATATACAGCTGGTTAAAAAGTAAAAGGCAGCTGTAAGCAGCAAGGTCTCAGGCTTTTTCCTTAACAACAGTAAACACCATGTCCTTGAGTAGTGATGAGAAAGCATGGTGGAAAACATGGAGGCCTTGAATGATAAATAACAAGTTAATAACCGGATGAGAAAAACAAGTATTAGTCTCAACAAGAAAACCACAGGTTTCGGCAACAAAGTAGGGGTTGGTGTGTAATCTGTGGCCAATGATGAGCTCGGGTTTTGTAATATGTATAAGCTTAATTAACACCACTATAGAAGTGTGTAAGTGGGATCAATAAATCAGAGTTCGATGATGATCAATTAGGATGGGTCGACTCCCTTTGCTTCCTCAAATGGTGACACCCGATTGTGATACGGCAACGCACAATGGAAGAGTGAAACATGGCTCAGGTCCTGAGAAGCAGCCGGGATGGCAGAAAACGTGGATAACAGAAAAAAAAAAACAGATAAAAAAGAAGCTGAGATGCGTCGTGCCTCCGGTGTCGTACAGGCGAGCCCGACTGATACGTGCTGCCGGACCTTGAAGAGGCTGCAACAGTGCTGACGATTTTAGGTATGGAAAGGCAAGCAGCATATGATTTATTTACTGCCTTTTTATAAAAAAGGCAGGTTAAGGGGATAGATTTGCAGAAGGATTTGCCAGGGCTATTGGCTTATGGCTACGATAGGGGAGTTTTTATTAACCCCCATACGGTTCACGAGTTAACGGAGTGGCGTAAATTCGGTGATTTATTATGGGAGGCTACTTTAGAGGGCGATAAAACTGCCGAGAAGTTAGGAAAATTATGGCGGGTCGTTCGCAATGAATTACTGCAGTTTCAGGCTGAGAAAAAGGCTGCCCAGCAGGCTACCGCCGCTCATGGGTATAATAAAGATTACGATCAGGACAGGGGATACAATCAGGACAGGGGAATACCGTTAGCCCCTGCAGTGAGGACGGTCTTATTACCTGCTTCGCCGCCCTCTTCTGCTTCAAGCCAGGCTACACAGAGTGCTTCTGAGGCTTCCACACCCTCTGAACAACACGATCTATGGCCAAGACCACCCGATAATCTCCCGAAAATCAATGAGCTGATCCCTGGGGTGGGAAACGACCTAGCGGGGGCTATTGCAAGGGAGTGGAGGTTGGCTTGGGCTAACTTTGCCAGAGATGCTATGAAAAAGGGGGATAAGGAAGTTATCAGCACTGCTACCAAGCTGGCTTGTCCTGTTGTATTCAATCCGCGGGAGGGAGGGGGCATGCAGGCTACTATTACAGCTCTTGATTGGAAATTGCTGTCTCAACTGAGGTCTACTGTTAGTCAATGTAGAGTGAAAAGTGAGCCAGCTAAACAGATGTTAGACTACTTTTTGATACCAGTCTCCTTTTGGTGAATGATTGTCGAGGACTAGATAATTGATTTTTACTCAACATCAGCAGTTGTTATTTAATGCGCATTGGCAGGGGCTTGTGAACGAGTGTGTGGCGGTCCAGAGGCAGCCCGGAGATCCTCTCCATGGCATAACTGTTAACGAGCTTATGGGCCTGGGACCTTTTCTTCGTACTGAGGCACAAGCTTTGTTGGGGCAAGAGAAATGCCGGGAGGGTATGAGGTTGGTCAGGCTTGCTATAGAGAGGGTAAAAGAGCCAGGAGGGGGACCCATGTTTATGAGAATTAAGCAAGGGGCAGAAGAGTCATTCGGGTCATTTATTGATAAGGCTGCTGTCGCAATTGAAAGGGCCGGGGTGCCAGAATATCTTAGGGGGGCATTACTCAAGGAGTGTGCTCTCCAAAATTGTAATTCTACTACTAGGAGAGTGCTTAATACTCTGGGTGCCAATTGGACTATAGAGGAGGCATTAGAGAGGATGGCTTTGGTGCCAACAGGAGCAGAAGCCTTTGTAGTAGATGCAATCAAACAATTAGGGCTAGGCTTACAAGAACAGGCAAAGTCCTCTCAAAATCAGGTGTTAGGTGCTCTTGCACCTCTTCAAACGTCAGCAGCACTGCCTCCAGCGCCTAGTTGTTGCCAGAACCGCAGTGACTGCGCACCGACACAAGTCGTTGCTGCAGCGTCAGCACCCTCTCCTGTCTCCAACCCAACACCACAGGGAGCTTCGGCTTGGAACTGGCAGCCGCCATAGAAATTATCCTGATGACCCCACACCCACGAAAAATTCTGACAGGGATTCATGGACCTATTGTTATACAGGGTCAAGCTGGGTGCTTTGCTTTTCGGAAGATCATCTGTGTTTTGTTGGGATTATTTGTTTTGCTTGGTGTCATTGGTGTGGACTATATGGTTATGGTGCATACTCCTTTCCCACCACTCTAAATTAACAAAGGACTGAGAATTGCTCAGCTGGTGCCACTTGAGCCAAATGACTAAGGGATTACAGACTATAAAAGGACAAGAGAGGGGGGGAAATGGTTTTGAATCCACCAGAGGACTTACCTTACTGACTTTGAACCTTTCTGAGAGACCCAAGAAAAGGGTGGAAGTGGAATTTCAAGGACAGAAAGGATCATTTTCAGGCTTGTTGGACACTGGAGCAAATTCCAGCATTATTAGCCCTAGCCCTTCGCCTCCTCTCCAGGTTCACATGAATGAAAAGCAGCTAACACTTTCTTTTTCAGTAGTCCAGTTACCACCTACTGTGCAATGCCTGATAAGGCAGGACATTATGGCTCAGTTGGGGGTGGTTTTAACCCTTTGGGGTAAAAGCCATTGCTTGAACTGTGGCTGAGGAACCTTGTGACATATGCTATAGAGATATTAGATGTGCTTTTAATGCTTTTGCTTATTTTACCTTGTATTTTTAATTATATTCAAAATATGGTCAGTAGAATGATAGAAAAAACCTGGCAGACTATCCTCCTTGAGCAAAAAAGAAAAAAAAAATGGGGAATTTGTTGGAGAATTTTGCTCAGATATGGCTTGAAGGAAAGAGGGCCATGAACATATATAGCTGGTTAAAAAGTAAAAGGCAGCTGTAAGCAGCAAGTTCTCAGGCTTTTTCCTTAACAACAGTAAACACCATGTCCTTGAGTAGTGATGAGAAAGCATGGTGGAAAACATGGAGGCCTTGAATGATAAATAACAAGTTAATAACCGGATGAGAAAAACAAGTATTAGTCTCAACAAGAAAATCACAGGTTTTGGCAACAAAGTAGGGGTTGGTGTGTAATCTGTGGCCAATGATGAGCTCGGGTTTTGTAATATGTATAAGCTTAATAAACAGCACTATAAAAGTGTGTAAGTAGGATCAATAAATCAGAGTTCGATGATGATCAATAAGGATGGGTTGAGTCCCTTCGCTTCCTCAGGGGAGCACTGAAGAAAAGACCCTTGTCTGAAGTTTCTGGCCCTGTTGGAGAAAATTACATGCCAACAGCTCTGAGACCTGAGCACAGTGCTAAGCTATTGTTAACAGGTGTTGTTTGCTGTATGCTACACAAAGCCCAATGAAAGAAGGAAGGGGCATCTTGCCTTTTTGCAGCAGTAGCCTTAAAAGCTGTCCTACCTCTCGGCCTGGCTGGACTTCTCCTGAGTCTTGGGTGGTCCCTTACCTGTTTTGCAACCATTGTGACAGACAGACTGAGATGTAAGAAGCCTCTCCATCAAAGACCGAGACATGTAACCCCCATGTGAAAAGGCCCCACTCCTCCTTCCAAGGACTGGGAATGAAACCCCCAATCCTGGAGAGGTGTGTGGGGGAGGCAAGCTGACCAAAGCAAGATGTTTGCCTGCAGGTTGTGACCACTGGACCAAGAAGACAATGGCTCTCACTGCTGAGAACATGGACTACCTGTTACATCTATTATTTATTTTATCTGTTTCCCCCCCCAATCCTTGCAATTTTCAATAGAGTTATCATAATAAAAACCTCTGACTGAGCTAGAGATTTCAAGATCTCCCTAGACCTGACCTGGTGAACTCCATCGCCTGGACATCAAGGGATTTCACTGTTCTATGTTTGGTAGCTATATACCTTCTTTACTCTTCCTCCCTCATTTCCTTCTTTTTCCGGTTTTTCCCCAATACCTCCCCAACGCATTTGGCTGTGGTTATTCAACAAAGGTGCATTTGTTTTGATTGTCACTGCAAACCCCCCTGTGCCGTGTCATTTTTTTGCACTCTGAGATCAAATCCACGAACAATCACGAAACCCATTCGTAAGGATGGATTGTGACACAGGGAGAGTAGGCAGTTCATGATATTTTTATTTTCATGCACGACCAAGACAAGGGAAGAGAAGGTGGCTTCCAGAAAGCTTTTAGGAAATGCAACCCCCGACCGTATTCCTTGGCCACTTTGCAGAGCTCTTTAAATTCCCCATAGGGGATTGGCTCCCAGGAATTGATTGCAGTCACCCTTCTGCTGTGTTTACATATAATTGACAAGCCCAAGATCTTTTTGGCGAGCTCTGAGCCCTCCCAGGTAGCTACCCTCTGCAGCTTGGCCCAGTGATCCTCAGACTCAAGACCAGAATCCAGGTCTGAGGAATCCCTACTCTCATCATCCGAGGAGGATGGAGGGGGCTTGATGACTGCATGGAACCTCTTGGGGCAGCTGGAATCTGCCTGTTTGTGGGCAGCTGTGGAAGCCAATATGGCCTCCTTCTGGTCACTGTCATCACCACTTCTGGCTTCAGTGTTGTGGGAATGGGAAGGGTAGGGACTATCAGGAGAGGAGTCAAGAGAGGAGGGGGTAGGGATGGTGTGCACAATGGGGAGGGATTCCCAATAGAGAGGGGAAGTCCCAACGCGGACTCACTTCCTGACAGACAAGGGAGGGGCAGGGCACGATTACAGGAATAGAGAAAGTAGGAGGAGGGTCAGAGGCATCATTTTTAGCCGGACAGGGAGGCGACAAAATGGCCATTGCCTTTGTGGGGTCAGCACAATTTTGTGGAGAAAAGGCAGGAAAACTTGGAGTGGGAGAAGACAAGATGGTAGGGCAGGCCACATTCCTGGCATCATCTGGGAGAACAACAGGGGGTGGTAGTACTGGGTATGTGGACATTGGTAAGAGGGTTAGGGGAGAGCCCAAGGCAGCATGGCCAGTGCTGCCCTGGAGAGGGGACAGAGGAGATTGGGAGATATCAGGGAGACGGTAGCAACCCTGTGCCTGCTGGCAGGATTCCTGAGGCAGGGAAGAGGGTTTTGGGATGTGAGGGGAGGAATGCGGACAAAGGGTGTTAAACTGGGGTCCTGAATGTTTCCCAACATTTTCTACAGATGTAACAATAAGGCCAAAGGATAAAATTATCCACTGAAAGATCCCCTTTAGCTTGAAGAACGTAGAACCTTTTCCCTATATGGTCCCAGAACTCATTAGAATGGATTCCTTCATAACATCAGGATAATACTTGAACAACCAATGAAGAAAAGATTTTAAATCTCCCTTTGAAAAATGAAAATTTTCCCCAACAAGGATTCCGTTAACTTGTATAAACTTGGGTATAAACTTTCCTCTGTGGGTGGGTCAGTTTGGCTCCCATCCCCACACTTCCTCCCAACATCCAAGAGGAAAAGAAGGCAAAGGAAAGACAAAAAAGGGTGACCCCCAAATATATTACTCACAAGACAGTGGGTCAACAAAAGCTCTCCAGGTGCTTCGTCAGCTCCAACTGATCTTATCACCTCAAGAAGGTTGCTGGTCGCCTGTGGGATTCCCCCAATAAAACTTAACAGTCTCCTCTGGGAACTGGCTGCTCCGAACATGGCTTAATTTGACTAGCAAAAAAACTACTGAAGACACCCCCAAGAATGCTCTGAAGAGGTCCTTGTTCAGGCTGCCAGCTGTCACAAGCCGCTAGCCCATTGGTGGTGGAGCGAGAGGCAGCAGAGCTGTGACCTTGCAGAAGCATCTCCAGTAATGAAGCTGCTCAGTGGCACAGGCACACACACACAGAATCACTGCAGCACACACTTCTCTTGTAGAATCACAACAACAAAGAAGTGGGAAGGGCCTGTCTATGGAGGTCAGAGGAGGAGGTTTATTCCAGCCACGCACAAAGTAGTCCAGGGACAAAGACAAAAAGAACAGTGGGAGGTCCCAGTTTAAATACAAGGGACAAGGGGGAGCGGATTAGAGCATCAGAGCCAAACGGCTGAGAGCTCAGGGCGGTACAGAGGGGAGACGTGGGGTGGCAGCCAATAGGGTAAAGGGGCTGGGACAGTGAGGTAATATGGGGCCAATGGATATGCAGGGAAGGGAGAACATTCAAGGACATATAAATATAAGGAAAAAGGGAGGGAGAGGCCAACAGTTCAAACAGGAAGGTAGAACTGGGTACATTTGTATATACAGCAAAGCATCTTGGAAGAGGGTCTGCTCAGTTGCCCTGAACAGGGGAGATTTCTCCAGCTTGGGGTCTGTCTCTCAGTCCAAAGGACTATAATGGCCTTTGTTCTCTAGGCCCACTGGCCTCCACAGATGCTCAGCAGAAAAAGGGGTTAGGAGCTTTGCTTGTGAAATTTGTGTGACCTGCAAACGAGAATATAGCAGCCCTCATGACTTACCACCTGGCCAGAGAGGGAACCCACTCAGACCCTGTTGGGTAAACCAACATTCCTAGTGAGGCCCTTGAGGGTATTACTGAAGCTGTGCATAGCACATATTTAAAGGTTCCCAATGCTGTGACCCCCAAAATGTATTTACTTATGTAACTCAAGGACCGGCGGAGCCTTATATGCAGTTTAAGGGCTGCTTGAAACAAGCTCTTAAAAGACAAATTGAGAATGACATTGCCAGAGAGGTGCTGCTTTCAAAATTAGCTGTAGAAAATGCTAATGAGAAGTGTAAAAAACTTCTGAAGTCCTTGTCTAAGGATGAACCCACCCTGCTGTAAATGACAGAGGCATGTAACCACCTGTGTACCTTCACCATAGGGCAACCTATGAAGCTGTGGGGGCTGGTATAGCAAATGCCTTTGTGTGGAAGGGGCTAACAGCGGGCCAGTTAGCTAAAGGAGTGAGAAGAAAGTTAAGAAGCAAGAAGTTGATAAGGAGCTCTCTCCAGGGTTATAGCCAAGGAGACCAAGAGAAGTGAGGAATTGAAAAAGAAGAGAACTTTGCAGCTGGATGAAGTAATTTTAGAAAGTTAGTTGAAGTCACTGTAACTTTTCACCAATGATGTTATGTTGATTTATTGTGGCCAATAGTTAGGGTAGAAGAAGTATAAACAATTAGAAAGTGTATAAAAGGTCCACCATTTTCGATAATAAAGAGTTTCCATCTGAGACTGCTTGTGATCTCTGCTTTGTGTCATGACTGCCTTGACAGTGTTCTCTGGTGACCCCGACGTGATTCAACACCCTTAAGAACATACTTGGTCTGGACCCATACGGGGTCATAGCAACTGGCAAACGTGACCCACTGGGACCTAGTGGGGGAGGCTGCATTGGTACAGCTGAGAATGGAGGGTGGAAACCACAGGGAAGCCCAGACCTGATTTTCTCCTATCACGACACTTGGAAGTAGGTGAGCCACCAAGTAGTAATAATGGGAAATAATTTATCTAATGAAGAAGAAACTGTTTTGGCTACATGGAAAGTTTTGTTAAGAAATAAGGGAATTAATAGTTCAGACTATGCCCTTTGTAGTACATTCCTGTGGGCTAAATCACAGGATTTTGGCACTGATCCTGACACAGCATTTAGTGCTAAAGCATGGAAAAAAGTTGTGGACAGACTGTGGGAAGTCATCTGAGTGGGCGATGAAACTGTTTTTGATCTAGCTGTTACCTGGGGATTGCTTTTTGAGGCATTAAATGCATGGAAAACAGGGCGAGAAAAAGCAGAGCAGAACACGGACGAAGAATCGGGGTTGATAACAGAAACTGAAATGGGAGATGAGGCAGAAGGGGCGTCTGATAGGGAACTTGGTGAATCTGTCCTTGAAGAAGGTGCAGGTACCATGCAAGTTACCAGTCAGGCTACCAAAGCTTCTGGGAAAGCTGCCAGAGTTTCTGGGCTGGATGCCAAAGCTTCTGGGAAAGCTGCCAAGGCTTCTGGGCAAACTGCACAGCAGCTCCCGATGGTGCCTATATGCACTACACCGCTGCACCAGGTAGCTGAAATGTCTTTAGCAGAGAGAGAAACCCAGCCATTTGCCCCCCTGATTCCCTCTGCTCTAGTCCAGCCATCTACCCCCTCACTCCCCTCTGAGCTGCTTGAACAATCTGCAAGGTTGTATCCTCTGTTACCTGACAGTGACAGCAACAGCGAATCAAGTGAAGAGTTGCCTGCAGTAACCTGAGTTGGGGCAGGGAACTGTTGACAGTTCACCTACTAATAGCTCTAGCCTTACTGCCCCATAGATTTTGCCCCCATGTCAAGTAACTGAGCTTCCTTGACAGCCTCAGGAATTTGTTAGGAAGAAAGCAGCTGAAGAAAAGAATTGGGACATGATAGAAAGATTAGGTGGTCCAAGAGTACCTCAGGAGAACAGTGCTAATGCAAATGTTGCCTGTGATAACCCTATGGCTTTTCCAGGTTTTAAAGCAGCTCCTGGAACACGGCAGGATGATAGTCATCACATCTTTGCCTGGAAGGTTGTGCAAGATCTCCAATCGAAAGTGGCTCAGTATGGTATTAATTCCTCAGATGTAATGCAATGAATACATGTAATTATGCAGTTATCTTTGCACCTTATGACATCATGCATTTTTCTACAATTTTTTTCCAGCCAGTACAATACAGTGTATTTCAAGACACTTGGAGGCAAGTGGCTGAGTGCACAGCTCTAACAAATATGCAGTTGCCTCAACACAACCCTCCTCATGCTGAGGGTGTTGATGCCTTACTGGGCACTGGGCGTTTTACAGGCAAGGTGGGATTCCTCAGTTTTGGCGCAAACTCAGAGAATTTGCAAGAGTGCTTTAATTAAAACAATGGAAATGCTCCTCTGGGATCTCATCAAGTGATGATTTGTTCTTCAGACAAGGGGTCACCAATTGATGATTTTTTCCTCCTCAGTCACTCAGGGTTCACCAATTGTGCCAGTGGTCACAAGGGTTTGGAGGTGAAGAGAGAGGCGAGAATGCTGACCTCATGTTCAGAAGGCTTGATTTATTATTTTATGATATATATATTCTACATTATAACTATACTAAGAAGGAATAGAAGGAAAAGTTCTCAGAAGGCTAGCTAAGCTAAGAATAGAAAAGAATGAATAACAAAGGTCTGTGTCTCAGCAGAGAGCAAGACCCAGCTCTGCCGGGAGTGGTCAGTAAATCCAAACATCCACAGGAGACCAATCACGGATCCACCTGTTACATTCCACAGCAGCAGATAACCATTGTTTACACTTTGCTGCTGAGGCCACAGTATCTCAGAAGGGAGAAAAATCCCAAGAAAGGATTTTTATGAAAAGATGTCTGTGACAGCCAATGGATGTCATCCAGGAACCATATCAGTAACAGTTTTGATTGATACTGGAGCAGATGTCAGAATACTCTCATGACTTTGCTGGCCTCAATCGTGGCCTCTCGCTTATGCAAGTGTTGGACTTCTGCGGTTGGGTGGTGCCACAACAGGTGGTTTGTTAGCCATTGTAATTAACATGAGACATCCTGATGGCCAGCAAGCTAACATCAGACCCTATGTTGCCGATGCTCCTCAAAGTTTGTGGGGACTAGATTGTTTATGTCAATGGGGTGTCAAAATTACTACAGATTTTTAATAGGGGCCACTGTGATGCAGGGCAATGAATGTCCAGTTGTGGCCCTGACATGGTTGACAGATAAACCTGTCTGTGTTGGCCAGTGGCACCTAACTACCGAAAAGCTTACTGCCCTGCAGGAATTAGTCACAGAACAATTGCCAGCAGGACATATTGAAGAATTATTCAGTTCCTGGAATACTCCTGTTTTTGTAATAAAAAGAAATGGTGAAAATGGAGACTTTTACATGATTTACGGTAGATAAATGCTGTAATGGCAACAATGGGAGCTTTACAAGCAGGCCTTCCTACACCTACAACGATTCCACAGGAATGGCAAATAGGTCATTGGTTTGAAAGATGGTTTCTACACATTGGCTGAGCAAGACAAAGAAAAATTTGCTTTTACTGTGCCTTACATAAATCAT
Organism: Ammospiza nelsoni; assembly: GCF_027579445.1. Classification (NCBI taxonomy): domain Eukaryota; kingdom Metazoa; phylum Chordata; class Aves; order Passeriformes; family Passerellidae; genus Ammospiza; species Ammospiza nelsoni. Next base: position 3,328,512 of record NC_080663.1, read on the forward strand.
GCTGCACCCAATAAAAGATACCAATGGAGATTACTCCCCCAAGACATGAAAAATTCGCGTGTTTGTGGCACAGGCCTTGTCAAAAGTGCAGGAGCAATTTAAAAACTGCTACTGGTATCACTACATGGATGATATCTTGTTGGCATCTGATAACAAACAACAGTTATCAGCTCTTAATGTGCTGTGACAAATTTGAAAACTTTTGGTCTGATCATTGCCCCAGAGAAAATGCAGGAACATGCCTTGGAAATATCTAGGTATGTTGGTGACTAACACTCAAGGTATGGCTCAGCCTGTGAAGTTAGACACTGATGTTAAAACTGCTACTGATGTACAGAAATTGGTTGGTTTAATAGGTTGGATTAGATTATATTTAGGTATAACTAATCATCAGATGCAGCTGTGGTTTGATTTGGTCTCAGGTATCACTTCCTCTACTGATGAGAGGCAATTGACCCCAGCAGCAAAAAAGACCCGAAAAAAAATTGAATTAGCCTTAGGACACAAATTTGTTAACAGAATAGATACCTCTGTTGGTGTTCAATTGTTTATTTTGAAGCACCATGAAATACCATGTGGAATACTGTGTCAATGGAGTGATAATTGGGAAGATCAACTGAATATTCTGGAATGGATATTTTGATCTTTCAGATCTTGGAAAACAGCTTCAGGACTTTATGAGCTTTTTGCAGACATCATTATCAAAGGCCACAGACGTCATCATGAGATTTTGGGACAGGACCCTGTGACCATTGTGATACCTGTAAAACAGTGGTATTTTGAATGGTGCTTTCAAAATAATAATGAGTTACAATCTGCCTCATCTTGTTTTACAGGCCAAATAAAATCCCATTTGCCTTCTCATCCTGTTCTAAAACTGGCCAAAGAAATTCCTTTTGAAGGGAAACAAATTTGCTCTCCTGTTCCAGTGGAAGGTATAACAGTTTTTACAGATGGATCCGGGAAAACGGAAAAAGCAGCTTTGGCTTGGAGAAAGGATGATCACTGCTAATATGAGACAATGATTCAGCAAGGATCTCCACATTTGTGGTGTTCTTTTGGCTTTTACTTTATTTCCTGATTCTGTAAATAGAGTTACTGATTCCATTTCTGTTGCCAATTTAGTTTCTCATTTAGATCAAGCATTGTTGTATAATATTCAAGAGAAACCATTATTTATCATGTTAGTGAAGTTATGGACAGTTATTAGTGGTCAAAAACATCCTCACTTCATCATGCATATTTGTAGCCATACATCATTATCTGGATTTTTGTTGAAGGCAATGCCTATGTAGATTCTGTAGTAGCTGCTGCTGCAATCAAGACTGTACCTAATGCGTTGCAGCAAGCAATTTTATCTCATCAAGTTTTTCGTCGGAGTGCTCAAGCTTTACAGCAGCAATTTAAATTGTCTCCTGGTGAAGCAAAATCAATTCTTTCTTCTTGTCCTGACTTGTCACATGACTCATGTCACTCAATATTATGGTACCAGCCCTAGGGGTCTTTCCACTTTAGAGGAATGGCCAACTGATGTTATTAAAATGCCAGAATTTGGTCACTTTAAGTATATTCATGTCGCAGTTGACACCTTTTCTCATGCAATGGTTGTTTCAGCATTCAAAGGAGAAAAACCTCATGATGCTACTCGTCATTTTCATCATGCCTTTTCTATCCTAGGTGTTCCGTGTCACGTACAAATGGATAATGACCCAGCATATGCTTTGCAGAAAATGCAAACATTCTTTCGTGCTTGAGGCATTGAGCATTCCACAGGCATTCCACATGTCCCCACAGGCCAAGCAATTATTGAAAGGGCCCATGGTCTTCCTAAACGTCAGGTTCAAAAACAAAAAGGAGGAATGTAACAGGAGTCACCTCAAATGAGATTAGATAAAGCTATTTATGTGTTAAACTTTTTGAATCTCCTACCTGACTCACAGTTATCTCCAATCTTTTACCACTTTTCCTCTTTGAATTCTAAGCAACCAGATTTCTGTAGAAATGTCAAGGTATGGGTCAAGGTTTTAATTACTGGTAGGTGGTCTGGTCCAGAGGAACTAATAACCTGGGGAGGGGTTATGCTTGTGTTTTGACAGACAGTGGTCCTCGATGGATTCCTGCTCGCTGTGTTAAACCTTATCTGGAGAGTGAAAGACAGGACGGGATGGTTCTGCAGCTGAAGCAGAACGTACGGATGACACTGGCTAAGGCCATATATCAGGACATGTATTTCATCAGTTTTAATGTGCATTCATAGCAATTAAAGGGTGTGGTTTTGGTTTGCACTGATCAGGAGAATGCAAGTTTTTGGAATCTTTGTTCTAGTATTACTGTAGCTCATTTTGAGCATTTGGGGTGGTTATAGTTGAAGGTTTGAGTATTAGACATATAACTTAATAGGATAAAGTAGTTAAGAATTTTAAAAGCACTTATAGATGAAGGACAGGAATGATTGTATTAAGAATGAGAATGTTAATTGTGTTGATGGTTGTGATTGTTGCTTTGTGTTTCCCCTGTCTGCTTGGATTTTTGCAAAGGGCCCTGCAAAAATCCATAGCAGCTGTATTTAAGTTCAAAAAGAAAAAGGAGGAATTTGGGAGGATCTATCAGTGGGCCTGTTAGCTAAAGGAGTGAGAAGAAAGCTGAGAAGCAAGAAGAAGCTGATAAGGAGCTCTCTCCAAGGCTGTAACTAAGGAGACCAAGAGAAGTGAGGAACTGAAGAAAGAAGAGAACTTTGCAGCTGGACAAAGTAATTTTAGAAAATCAGTTGAAGTCACTGTAACTTTTCACCAATGATGTTACGTTGATTTATTGTGGCCAATAGTTAGGCTAGAAGTAGTATAAACAATTAGAAAGTGTATAAAAGTTCAGCCATGTTCGATAATAAAGAGTTGCCATCTGGGACTGCTTGTTGTCTCTGCTTTGTGCTGTGACCATCTCTACAGTGACACCTTTGCAGCTTTGAGGACTATGCGAGGGGACTCCTGAACATGCTCCAGGGTCAGGAAATCTGGGCATTTGAATAAAGAAGTACTTTGGAAAGGGGGAGGCCAGATCCAAAGCTCCTAGTATTTGCCGTCGGTGCTGTAATGGAAGGCATTATGCTAATCAACAATGTTCCAAGTCATGGATTTTGAAGAGCATTTGATATCGAGAAACAGGAGCTGAGGCACAGGGTGGCACCACACACAGACACAAATGCCCCAGCTGATGCCTCAGAGCAGACCACAGCAAGTCCCAGCCCAGGTGCCACAGGCAGCCTTTGCCTGACCATTGCCAATTTACAACCATCCACAGCAGGGAGTGCCGGACTGGACCTGGCCACCTCCATCACAGTAACGTTACTTGAGTCATCTGTTCATTTGCTTCCCACAGGAGTTTTCGGACCACCCAGGCAGCGTATGCATGCATTGTTTAAAGATTGGTCATCCACCTCTTTGATGGGACTTTTTGTTCTCCCTGGGGTTATAGACTCTGACCCCGATAATGAGAATATGATCATGGCCTGTACAATTCCATCGGCCTTTCACTGTTCCCCAAGGAACTTTACTAGCTCAATTGATATTATTTCCCCAAACCATGAGCATACTTTTCACAGACATGACGCAAAAAAGGGGATTTGCGTCTACTGCAACACCCCAAGTATGCTGGGTAAAACCTATATTAGAACAACGCCCCACATGCTGGTGTACCCTGACACCAAAAGGACTAAAGATAACACTTGACAGCTTCATAGACACAGGGGTTGAAGTTACAGTTATCTCTCAAGCCAAATGGCCCTCACAGTGGTCCCTTGCTGAAGTGCTCGAGGCATCTGCAGGCATTGGAGGAAGCAGCTGCAGCTGTCAAAGCCACCACTTGATACAGATCAAAGGCCCCGAGGGACACTGTGCCTCAGTCATACTATTTGTGTTACCAATGCCAATGGTACTGTGGTGGGGGATGTTCTCTCCCAATGGGGCTTTGGAATTCAATCAGATTTTTAATGGGGGCCGTTGGAGTGCGACACTTTAACCTGGAAAACAGAGAAACCAGTTTCGGTGGATCAGTGGCCCCTACCATTACAAAAATATTGTGCATTAAAGGAGTTGGTCCAACAACAGCTCCAGAAAGGGATATTGTCCCTTCCACTCGTCCTTGGAATTCTCCCATGTTTGTTACCAAAAAACCAACTGGAAAATGGCATTTACTCCATGACCTTTGAAAAATGTAGCTATGGAGGTCATAGAGGCCATACAGCCTGGTCTCCCATCTCCTACCATGATTCCCCAAAATTGGCACTTGACTTATAGATTTAAAAGATTGGGTTTTTTAACATTCTTTTGCATCCTGATGATGCTCCTAAATTTTCCTTTTCAGTTCCAAGCACAAACATGCAGGTGGCCTTACAGCGATATCACTGGGTAGTTTTACCTCAGGGCCAGAAAAAAAGCTGTAGCATTTGCCAGTGGTATATTGCTAGGACCTCAGTTCTGTTCATCAACAAATGCCCAGTGTTCTTTTTTACAATTCTATGGATGATATTCTTGTAGCAGCTGAACCACAGGAAGTCATGGAGAAAGCGCATGTTAGCCCTTGTCACCAAAGCTGTAAATCAGGCAGGGGTTTGCATAGCTCCCAAAAAGGTACATAAACATCCTATGTGGAGGTATTTGGGGTGGTGCGTTGGAGTCTATTCAATTTCTCCCCAAGCTCTGCAAATTCAGACAAATATTTGCACCTTACATGATGTGCAAAAACTTTTGGAAACAATTAACTGGGTGCACTCCTTGTTAGGGATTTCAAATACAAAGCTAAAAGTCCTTTGTTTCAATAGTTAAAAGGAGATTCAGATCTTTTATCACCTAGACTACTTTGATTTCAAGTTCAGCAGGCACTGCAATGCCCGACTGATGTCATAGTAAGCCAAAAAGCTGCACGCTGGGCACCTGAGCTGCCTTTTTTAAAAATAACCTTGCATCCAGCAAAACAGCCCCATGCCTTGATGTTTCAATGGGATCCCAAGGCACCAGACTCTTTGTTTATCACTGAATGGATTTATTTACCACACCAAATGACTAAAACCATTAGTACCCAACATGAAATGATGGCCCACCTGGTTGTTAAGGTGTGACAACGACTCATTTCTCTTGCAGGAGTGGAATTTCCCACTACTTTCCTACCTTTAACCACCTTTTATTTGAATTGGATATTTCAGGAATCAGAGGATCTTCAGATATCGTTTGCTGAATTCAGTGGACAAATCTCAATACATCCTGCAAAACATGAGCTGTTTTGACATCTTTTAAAAGCTTTTTTAAGCTTTTCTATTCTTTTCAATTGACAGAGAAACCCAAGAGGAGTGAGGTTCCACTTCAAGGCTTAGCAGTATTTACAGATGGTTCTGGTCACTCTCAGAAATCAGTGGTAGTATGGAGAGACCCCTCTTCTAGTGCCTGGAGAGCAGATGTATCCACAGCTCAGGGCCCCCCCCAAATTGTTGAACTTGCTGCTGTTGTCAGAGCTTTTCAAAAGTTTTCTGTTCCTTTAATCTGGTTACAGATTCAGCTGAAGTTGTAGGAATTGTGATGAGAGCTGATGCATCAGTTTTGAAGGAGATCAAATATTGACAACTTTTTTATTGGTTGCAGCTCCTCATTTCTTCCTTAGAAAATAGAACATTTCCTTATTTTGTTAAGCATATTTGACTGCATACAGAACTTCCCAGATTTTTAGCTGAAGGGAACAGGCAAGCTGACCTTTTAACAATGCCTGTATGAGAATCTGTTCTACCTAAAAAGATAGAACAGCCTAAACTGAGCCATTTGTTTTTTCACCAAAATGGTGTCACTTTGATTTGGCATTTTGGCATTAGTAAAGCCCAAACTTCAAGAATTATTGCTGTTTGTCTTGATTACCAAAAGTATTCTTTTCTCTCTATTGTAGGAAGTATTAATCCCAGAGGGTTTCAGAGCCTTCAAGTCTGGCATCAGACATTACCAATTTTTCTGAATTTGGCCATTTAAAACACATTAATTCCTCTTTTGATATCTTTTCTGGTGCTCTTTTTGCATCTGCCCATTCAGGGAAAACAGCTTAAGATGTCTCTAGACATGTTGCTGCTTTTGCAATGCTTGGTATACGATCTGAAGTAAAGACAGGCGATGGCCCAGCTCATACTTCCTGTCAAGCTGCTATCTTTTTTGCCTTATGGGGAATTCTTGTATTTGTGGGGTTCCCAGGCCAAGGAAGGAATGATGAATCTGACTCCATGTTCTTAGAAGGCTAATTTATTATTTTATTATATTTTACTATATTAAAGAGTGGTATACTAAAACTATATTAAACTACACTAAAGAATACAGAAAGGAGACTTACAGAAGACTATAAGATACTAATGAAAAACTCATGACTCCTTCCAGAGTCCTGACACAGCCTGACCGTGATTGGTCATTAGGTCAAAACAATTCACATGAAACCAATGAAACAATCACCTGTTGGATAAACAATCTCCAAACACATTCCAAAGCAGCAAAACACAGAAGAAGCAATGAGATAATATTGTTTTCCTTTTTCTCTGAGGCTTCTCAGCTTTCCAGGAGAAGAATCCTGGCCCAAGGCATTTTTCCAGAAAATATGACTTCCACAGGGAATTATGCACAAAACAGGTATTGCTCATTCCCCAACATGCCAATCTGTCACTGAATGCTCTCATGGCTCCCTCGAACGTCTCTTGGTACAACAGAAAGGGGGGGGCAGGAGACAGCACCCCTGACAAGAGACTGCAGAAAGCCCTTCATGTTTTAAAATTTTTGAATTGTTATTTGATGGATCCCAACCCTCCGATTGTTTGACATTTTAATTGTAATTCACAATTGCAACAAAAGGGAAAAACACCCTGCCTTAATGAAGGATCCAGAATCTGGTAAGATATTGGGGCCTAATCCTTAGTTCACATGGTGTCACCATTAAGTCAGGAACAGGAGTCAGGTGACACATGAAGTCTAACTCTCTTCAGGAGACTAATAATAATTTTATTAGAAACCTGTTCCTTTTTATACACTGCTCTGACACAGGTGGACCTGATTGGTCCTTTAATCAACACACTTCACATGATTGGCTACTTAAGGAAACACACTTTAGTAAACCTCTTATGAGAAAACCACTGTTCAAAACACCAGCTGCAAGATTGTTTTAATTATTTCTCTTAGCCTTCTCAAAACTCCCCAGAACAATTCCTGGGAAAGTTTATCTGGCTTTCTCTCTCTGACCAGGCTGTCAGTATGCACAACCTGGGGTAGAGGTTTTGCTTGTGTCTCCACAGAGAATGGTCCCAAGTGGATTCCAGCAAAGAATGTGAAGCTGTTTTAAGAATCTTTGAGTGCATGCCCTGACGATTCACCTTGAACACCAACACTAGCGGAGAACCCCTGTGAACAGGACCTCAACACCACAACAGCACCTGTTTAACCTCTAACAGACTTATGCCCATGGGAAAATGGTTAAGGTTACCCAGTGGTATCAGGGTTTACAGGGCTAGGAAAACTTCTAGGGGACTGGAAACTTGGTGGATGAATAACAAATTTTGTTAAAATAGCCTTATATGTATTAGGCATTGTATTATGTATTGTTATGCTTATTCTTTATATTTTACAGTGTGTGAAAAAATTAATAGACAAGTCACGTAAGAGTGTATTTTTGTTTGAACAGATAGGGGGAGGTATGGGGAATAAAACAGAGAGTACAGTGGAACTGATAAAGGGGCCTGTTATCTTAGGTCTGAGCGAGCAGAAAGTGTGGGAGAGACAGACACAGATAAAGGTTCCCAGGGCAAGAAGTGACCAAGCAACATGTGAGATTTTGATAAGATAATGTTACCAGGTGACATGATGTCCTGAAGAATGTGTAACCAGTGGGAAATTGTAACCAAAAATAGAGCCCTATATAAGCACCATACAAGTCAAACCTTATAAAAAACACCTGGTATACTCAATAAAATTGGCTTCTGATCTAAACTCAGATGTCCCCGTCTCTTCATCGTCGATAAGCCCTGTTCTGGGTGATCCCCGTTGTGTGGGGAGCAGGTGTTGGAGAGATTTTTTCTATTCTCCTTGTGCTGCTGTGATTTGGTTGGTAATAAATTCACTCCCTGTGCCCAGGCTGGGTCTGGTGTCCCTGTGCCAGTTCTCAGGGTGGGATCTCTCCCATTCTTTTTCTCAATGCCCAGGCCTCTCCACAGTCAATCAGAGAATGTGATGAACAAGAGTCAGCCAATCAGAGAGAACAGGTCTGATGACTCACCACTTGCTGGGCAGACTCCCAGCACCCAGTGTTCCCCACCTGGCCCCCTCCCTCCCTACCCAGTCATGCCCCAATCCTCCCTGTCCAATCACAGGATGTCCCAGTCAGGTGCAAGGCCACAGGATGGGGCTGCAGCCGCCACCAGCTCAGGAGCTCTGTGGGCATAGAAAAGGGGGTGACACTGGGACTGGGGGCAATCACAGGGCTTACCCGAATGGTGCCCCTATTTGTGTTGGCTCAAGTGAGAGCTTCTGGAGAATCTCTTCCCACACTTAGGACACTCATTGGGCCTCTCCCCAGTGTGGATGTGCCTGTGGGTGACGAGGGTGGAGTTGTGCCTGAAGCCCTTCCCGCAGTCGGGGCAGCGGAAGGGCCTCTCCTCTGTGTGAATCTGCTGATGTACTGAAGCACGGACAGACAACTCTTCAACTAATTAAAGTTGAAAAGAAGGGTATTTTATTGCAGTTCTGGACACATGAGGAATCATTTCCAAATGAAGGTGCAAGGAGTTGCAGACTCCTGCTCTCTATTCATACAGAAAAGGCTTTACATATCCAAGCAGTTTCTAAGGAAGCATAATACATAATCATTACCTGCCCACTTTGTATTATAATCAGCTGAATACCTAATATGGCTGCACAATTGCACTCCCTTAATTGCGTCAGTGGGATTTTGAAATAAGGCAGTGGGCATATGGGAAGAAGAAAGCTCTCTTTCTCATGGTAAACTCTTCACCCATGGCCAGTTGGCAGGATTTTTTGATCTGCTGATCAAAATCCAAGCCTCTCCTAACTGTCAGATTATTCTTAAGGCAAGATATTTCTATGGTCTCTGCTCCTTCACAATTGCTACATCTATCCCTGTCACTCCTAGCTTTACTTTTTTAATATATTTGTTACTCTTTAACTAAGGTATGTGAGTTTTGCTAGCTAACTTAGCTTCTTAACTAATTTTAAAATCTTAGCTAAAATATGTAATCTTCTACTATCTCACTTATACTCCCAGCTGACCCCTTGACTCATCCACACTTTTCATTTATTGTAAATACATTTCCAGCTGACCCCTTGACTCATTACGATGAGATTGGACCCGCTCAGAAACCACTTCCTACACTCAGGGCACTCATAGGACCTCTCCCCAGTGTGGATCTTGCAGTGATTGATGAGGTTGGAGCTCCACCCAAAGCCCTTCCCACACTTTCCACATTTGTAGGGCTGTTTCCCCATGTGGATCACCTGGAGCCAGATCACATCGGAGCTCCAGAGCTCTGGCTGAAGCCCTTAGCACATACCAAGCACTTGTGGGGTTTCTGCCAGCAAGGAGTTGTCTCCACCACCTCTGAGTTGGTCAAACAGATCAGGTTGGTCAAACATGACCTACCCCTCCTAAACCCCTGCTGTCTGGGTCTGGTACCCTGGCCATCCTGTGAGTTCTGTGTGATGACACTCAGTATGAACTGTTCCATAACCTTACCTGGTACTGAGGTCAGACTGACTGGCCTATAATTATCAGGATCCTCCATCCCACCCTTTTTTGAATGGCTCTCACATTGGCCAGCTTCCAGTCATCTGGAACCACACCAGTGAGCCAGGACAGCTGGTAAATGTTGGAGAATGGCTTCACAAGCTCATCTGCCAGCTCCCTCATCACCCTGAGATGGATCCCATCTGGTCCCATGGATTTATGAATATCCAAGTGGCTCAGCAGTTCTCTGACTGCCTCCTCTTGGATAATGGGGGAAACACTCTGCTCCCTGACACCACTGAGCAGCCCAAGAGGACAGTTGTCCTTGAAGGCAGATCTTCTCACTAAAAACTGAGACAAGGAAAGTGTTAGGTACCTCTTCCTTCTCTTCATTTGCAGTTATTAAGTTCCGTCCCTCATCCAGTAAAGAACAAAGGTTGGTCTTACTCTTCCTTTTACCATTTTTATACACACACACACACACACATATATATATATAAACATTTTTTGCTATCCTTTACACAAGTTGCAGTTTTAATTTCAAACTGAGCTTTAGCCTCCCTAATTTTTTTCCTGCATGCTCTAGGAGCCCCCTTAAATACTTCCTGAGAGACCTGACTCTCCTTCCAAAGATAATACATCCTTTTTTTATTCCTGAGTTCCTCCAAGACCTCCTTGGCCATCCAGGCTGGACATTTGCCTCTTTGGCTCATCTTTTGGCACACAGGGACAGTCTGTTCCATGTCCTCAAGATCTCCATTTTGAAGCATGCCCAACCTTCCTGAACTCCTTTGTTTTTAAGGACTACTTCCCAAGGAGCTCTCTCCATACATCTCCTGAGTAGGTCAAAGTCTGCCTCCCAAAAGTCCAGTGTAAAAGTCTTATTAATGCTCCTCTTGACTTCACCAAATATTGAGAATTTTATCATTCCATGATCACTATGCCCCAAGTGGCCTCCAACTATCACATCTCCCACCAACCCATCTCTATTTGCAAATAGATCACGATGATCTCACGAGCATGGTCATCTCATGGTCATCTCTTGGTCACAGTCATCATATGCTCACAGTAATCTCACATTCATGGTCATCTCATTAGAATGGTCATCTCATGACCATGGCCATGTCATAGTCATAGTCAAAAGTCATTGTATGGTCACGGTCATCTCATGATCGTCTTGTGGTCATCTCATGCCTGTGGTTGTGTCATGGTCAGGATAATCTCAAGGTCACAGCCATTTCCTGATCACCATCATCTCATGGTCATGGTTATCTCATGGTCATCTCACACTCACCCCATGGTCTCTATTGTCTCATTGCCAAGGTCATGTCATGGTGATGTCATGGCCATGGTTCTGTTTTGGTCATCTCATATTCATAGTCCTGCCATGGTTATCTCACGGTCATGGTCACCACATGGTCAGGGTCATCACATGATCACATCATGGTCACCTCACGGTCACGGTCATCTCACTGTCATCTCAGAATCACCTCATGGTCACAATGGTCTCATGGCCATGGTTGTGTTGTGGTCATATTGTGGTCATCTCTTGGTCACAATCATCTCATGCTCATGCTCATTGTCTCATTGTTATATGTTGTCTTATGGCCATGGTTATCTCTTGCTCATCTCATGGTCTTTATGACCCCATGGCCATGGTCAAATCATGGTCATCTCATGACCTTGATCACCTCACAGCTGTGTCATGGTCATGAAAGGCTCACGGTCATTAAATGATCATGGTCATCTCATGGTTGACTCATGGTCAAAGTCATGTCATGGTTGTGGTCATTTCCTGAGCATCATCTCATGTTCATGGTCATCCCCTGATCACCACAAGGTCATGGTCCTCTCATGGTCACTATCTCATGCTCATGGCTATGTCATGGTCATCCGATGGTCACAGTCCTCTCACGGTCATGATCATATCGTGGACATGGTCACAGTCATGGTCCTCACATGGTCATGGTCATCACAAGATCATCTCATGGTCAACTCATGGCCACAATCATCATGGTCATCTCATGGTCATGGTTGTGTCATGATCACAGTCATGGTCATGGTCATCTCATGGTCATGCACAGCAATGGGGAACAAGGACACATGGACCTCCTTGCTTGTTCCAAAGAAGTTTGTTTATTGTAACCAGCTGTTCTTTTTTATATTCAAAACTTGCCCCAAACTTAGCAAAAATAAGCATGCATTGTTTGCCTGCCACTGCAGTGTTGCTATTGATTTGTCCAATCAGCTTTACCCAATCAGCTCTCTGATCATGTGGTGTCCACGCATCTCCTCAGCCAATCCCTTCCTCACACATGAGGCAACCACCAACCACCAACTCTCTGGCCATCAACCCACAGCTGAACCTCCCCAGAATGCCTTTTGGTGAACAGAAGTGAACAGGATTGAACAAAGGTGGGAAAGGTCCTTATTCTGTAAGGCTTATTCCCCACAGTTATGGTCATCACCATCACCTTATGGTCATGATCATCTCATGGTCATCTCACAGTCACCTCATGGTCACAATTGTCTCACAGCCATGACTGTGTCATGATCATTTCATGGTAATGATCACCACATAGCCATGGCGTGAGACAATTGTGGTCATCTCATGTTCATCTCTTGGTCAAAATCGTGTCATAGTCATAGTGATAGTCATCTCAAAGCCTTCATAATTTCATGGCCATGGTGGTGTCATGGTCATCTCATGGTCATCCCATTGTCATAATCATCTTATAGTCATCTCATGGTCATGGCCATATCATAGTGATGGTCATGGTCATTTCCTGATCACCATCATCTCATGCTCAGGGTCACATCACTGTAAGGGCCATCTCATGATCATGTCATTGTCATTTCATGGTCATCTCATGGCCACGATCATGTCAGGGTCACCTCAAGGCCACAGTTGTGCCATGGCCAACCCATGGTCATCTCTTGGTCCAAATCATCTCATGGTCAGGGTTGTGGTTGTGTCATGGTCATGGTAACAGTCATGGTCATCCCACAGTCAAGGTCATCTCAGAGTTGTGTCACTTATGGTCATTCTCATGGCCATCTCATGCTCATGTCATGGCTGTGGTCATGGCCAGGGAAACTCTCTGAGATCCTGAGCCCTGATTTTGGGACACTCAAGGACCTCTGGGGACAACAAGGCCTGGCCTGACCCCTCCCCCCATCCCACTGCCCCTCCAGGAGCCCAACGTGGCCAAACCCTCCTGGGGACACCTCAGAAATGGGACATGGAGCAGGAAATTAATCCTGGGAGATGGAGACAGGCGTGGCTGACAAGCCCCCATCCTGCTCCTAGCGTCCCAGTCCAGCTCCTGATCTCCCCATCCTGCTCCTGGTGTTCCCAACTTACTCCTGGTGTCCCCATCCCTGCTCCAGTGACCCCATTCCCATTTCTGGTCCCAGAGATGAACTGCCAGACACTGGAGGAGGGAACCCACATTTATTGCCCAAAGCAGAATGGTTTCACACCAAAAGCAAAGCATTGTAAATATTACTGGTTCTGGTTTTAAAAAAACATTGGAAACAGGAAATGGATCTGTTAGCAAGAGCTGTGGGGTGGGTGGTTTTATCGGTGTGGGTGGTTTTATTGGTATGAGCTCTGCTGGCAGATCGCAGCTTTCCAGGGAAGAGAGAAGGGGCCAGATCCAGCTCCGTGGATTGCTCAGGCAGTGATTCCTGCCAGGATGAGAGAGGGTCACGGTGTCACCCTGTCCCTGTCCCCATTCCACAGGATGGACCTGGCTGGAGCCCATGGAGAGCAGGAGCTGCTCCAGAATCCCATGTGATCCCACCCCAATCCTGCTGCAATCCTGCTCCATCCATCCCACCCAATCCCACTCCATTCACTCTGCCACAACCCCGCTCCATCCATCCCACACCAATCCTGCTCCATCCATCCTGCCCCAATCCTTCTCTGGAATCCCAACCTGATCCTGCTCCATTCCAACCCACATGATTCTTGTCTGGAATATGGCCCTGATCCCACTCCATCCCTCCCACACCAATCCTACTCCATCCATTCCTCCTGATCCCACTCCAGAATGCAGCCCCAATCCCACTCTACAATTCCACGTGATCCCACTCTAGACCCTGCTCTGATCCAGAATCCCTCCCCAATCCCAGTCGGTCCATCCTGCCCCAATCTCCTTCTGGAATCTCACCCTGATCCCATGCTATACCTGCAGTGGAGCCGTTCATTCCCATGTCTTTTCCTGCGGAAAGAGAAGATCCATGAGATTCCAGCACAGATCACATAGTGGGATTAACCCCAGGATCCAGCCTGGGATCCGGACAGAGGGGATCCAGGGCTGGATCTACCACTGGAACTCACCAGCTGCCGGGTTGTATCCATTCCTGTCCCTCCTCCCTGTGGAAACAAAGTGGGATCAGTGTCAGTGGCACAGGATTCCCAGAACGGTGCCGGGTGGATCCGTGTCCCTTCCCGACCCCCATCCCGTGTGTTACCGGATTGGAGCTTCCAGACGCCGAATCCGATGAGGACGATGAGGACGAGGATGAGGATGGCAGCGATGACGGACACAGCGACCACCACGGTGAGATTCCCGCCAGATGTCGGCTCTGGGAAACGCGGGATAGTGAGGAGGGGAGGGGGATGCCCATTTGGGAATTCCAAATTCCCAATCCCCACATTCCCAGCCTCACCCCAAGCAAAGATCCCGGGCTCCGGCATTCCGGGATGCTCCACCCTGCACCGGTACTGCTCCCACTCCTCCGGCAGCGCCTCGATCCTGGCCCAGGTGTGGAAGGTGCCATCGCTGTTGGGAACGATCCCGCCCCACTCCGTCTCCTGATCCAAGGTTTCACCCCCCTTCATCCAGCTGACTGCAATGGTGTTGGGGTAGAATCCGTACGCGTGGCAGGACAGGATCAGCGTCCTGTGTTCCTCTCTTCCGGACACGTGGACATCAGGGGGCTCTGGAATGGGATAATAGTGGAATTCACCATTGGGGTGAGCTCTACTTCTGGAATTGCCAATGGAATGAGATAAGAGTGAGCTCTGCCCATGGAATTTGATGGGAATGCGATGGTGGCAAGAACTACCCATAGAATTCCCACAGAAATTCCCGTGTTCCCAAGTCCTCCATTCTCAAATCCCAAATCCTCACAGGAATTCTGCTCCCACCTTTGCGCTCCAGCTCCTTCTGCCCGTATCTGACGTATTTCTGGAGCCATTCTGGGCAGACGTGCTTCAGGTAATTCAGGTGCCTCTCAGCCACGGTCCCATCCTGTTCCCAGCGCCTCCTGGTGATCTCACCAACATTGTCGGCTGCCACCAATCTCCCAGATCCCAGGTCAAAGGAGATGAAATCCCGCCCGTCGTAGCCTTCCTGGCGGGACCCACGGACGCTCCCGTCAGACAGGAGGTCACAGCCAGAAAGCCGCTGTACGGTGTGGAGACCTGGGGGGATTGTACCCACAGAGACCCATGGAATTGTGTCCCAGCCCCATAGAACCCCATTCCAGCCCTATGGAGCCCCAGAGTCTGATGGAGACCCACAGAGCCTCATCCCAGCCCCTTGGAGCACCATGGATCCCAACCCAGCCCCACAGATCCCATCCCAGCCCCACAGATCCCATCCCAGCCTCATGGATCCTCATCCCAGCCCTACAGTTGCCATTCCAGCCCCATGGATCCCAACCCAAGCCCATAGATCCCATCTGTCCTGGGGTGACATTATGATGCTTGTATCCCCATTCATATGTTCTGTGCCTTTAAGACTGTCTCTGAAGAGTGGAAGTTTTGTTTGGGTTTTTCTTATCAGGGACACAGAGATGGGCAATACATAGGGCTGCTTTCACTTTTTGCTTTTAGCTTTCTGCTTTGCCCACTCTCTCTGTGCTCTCATTTCTGCTTGCTTTTGCTTCTGCTTATTAGCTAGTTCTAGCTAAACAGTCCAAATTCCTTCCTGGACTGTTTCTTCTCTTCTGTTTCTGTGACCATCTTGAACCTGCTCCGGACTGGGACCTGGGAACACCGAGGGTTTGCACCGTTTGGCTGCAGCAGCTGCCCCAGAGCCGGAGGGACTGAGAACAGAGCAACAATCCCCAAAAGAGACTTTCTGATTTTATCACCTTTTTCAGAGTGGTGTCATCCGGTATTGTTCATTCTGTGTGCTGGGGGTGCTGTGCCTGTTAAATAAACAGGTTCTTTCCACTTCTCTCTGAGGAATTCTTCCTGAACCGGTTGGGGGGAGGGGCCGTGTGGGTTTGCTTTCTGGAGGGGCCCCCTTTGGAGATTCTCTACCAAATTTGCCCTAAACCAGGACACCATAGCAGCCCCATGGATCCATATCCCAACCCATGGATCACAAGATATCCCATGCCAGCCCCATAGATCCCCATCCCAGCCCTACAGTTCCCCTTCCAGCCCCACAGATCCCATCCCAGCCTCATGGATCCCCATCCCAGCCCCATAGATCCCCCCCACTCACCCCCGCTCTGGTTGTACCGCTCCCGCAGTATCTCCAGGTTCCTGGCAGCCACGTGCTGGTTCCTCTCATTCATCTGGGTCTGCTCCTCCCAATATTCTGGCTCAACTCCGTCCTTCATCCACTGTGTCAGTGGCTCGGCCCAGCCCCGCTCGCTGTTGTAGCGCGTGAAGGGGATCCCATCCAGGTACCCCATTTGCATGTACTGGGGGATTCCTGGGCTGGGCTCTGACACTGCCATGTGCAGGTAACGCAGGGAGTGGAGAACTGGGGGGACATGGAGATTTGGGGGGGTTGAGGGAATCATGGAACAATGAAAGGGGAACTGGGAGAGCTGGGAAGGGGTCTAGGGATCCCGGGGCCAAGGAAAGGGTGTGCAGGGTGAGAGAGGTGGGATGGACAGGAAAGGGCCTGCAGGGGGTCCTGGTGTCCAGGAATGGGGGCTCGGGGGGTTCCAGGGTTATGGAAGGGGGGGGGGGGGCAGGGACTGGGAAAGTGAGATGGGGGTTCCAGGGGATCCCTGTGCCCAGGAAAGGGGGTCCAGGGGTCCCCAATGCCAAAGAAAAAGGTCACAAGATGGGAGGACATGGGAATAGGAGGCTCAAGGGTCCCTGATGCAAAGGTAAGGGGGCCCTGGGGGCTGAGAAAAGCAGGAATGGGGTCCAGGTGATCTCAGAGACAAGGAAAAGGGGGGGTTGGGGACTGGGGAAGAAAGGATGGATGGGAAAAAGGGTGCAGGGAGGTGCCAGTGCCCAGAACTGAAAATTCAGGGGGTCCTGGGGCCCAGAATCCCCCCAGGGACCCCCCTGGGACCCCAAACCGGATGAGCAGAGGATGGAGAACTGGAAAGGTGCAGAGATTGGCGGGGGAGGAAGGATGGGGAATGAGGAGAGCTGGGAAGGGTCCAAGGTTCAAGGAAGGGACTGGGAGAGGTCGCATAGGGGGATCCAGGGGGTCCCTGTGCCCACCAAAGGGGGTCCAGGGGTCCCCGGTGTTGAGGGCAGTGGGGTCTGGGAGCTGGGAAAGGCAGGAATGGGGCTCCAGGGGGTCCCTGGGTCACAGAAAGGGGGGTCTGGGGCTGGGAGAGGCGGGCGGATCCCGGGGACGCAGCTTGGGAGACGGGAAAGAGAAAGAGACCGAGGGAACGCGGGGGAAGGGGACGGGGAAAAGGGGGAATTCCAGGGAGTTCATCTGGATCCCTTTGGATGCCCCCTGCGACCCCCCTAAGACGCCTGGAATCCCGTTTCAGGAAGACGTGGGAGAGGAAAACGGGAGGGACACGGAAAGTTGGGAGACCCGAGGGGTCCAAAAGTCAAGGGAAAGGTTCAAAGGGTCTGGAGTCTGGGAAAAGTAAGATGCCCGAAAAGGGGGACAGGGGCGTCCCAGAGCACTGACGGGGGTGCAGGGGGAGCCCAGTCCCGAACAAGGGGATGCAGGGGCGTCCCGGTGCCCGGAAATGGAGATTCAGGGGTGGCCCCGTGCCCAAAAATGGGGGTTCAGGGGGGGTTCCAGTGCCGAGATTCGGGTTTTAAAGGGATCCTGAACCCCAGGAATGGGAGATCCGGTGGGTCCCGGGGCCAGATATGGGGGTGCAGGGGAGCCGCACTGCCAGGAAATGAACGTTCACGGGGATGCCCGAGCTCAGGAATGGGGGCTCAGAGAATTCTCTTCCCAGAATTCGGGGTTCGAGTGGGTCTCGGTGTCGGGAAATGGCGATTCAGGGGGTCCCGGTGCTGGGGAAGGGGGATCAGGGGGGTCCCTATGCCCAGAAACGGGCGCTCAAGGGGTCCCCGTGCTCAGGAATGGGGGCTCAGTGGATTCTGATGCCCGGGAATGGCGGTTCAGGGGCGTTTCCCTACCCAGGAATGGGAGTTCAGGGGGGTCCCGGTGCCACATGAGGGGGTACAGAGGGGTCCCGGTGCTGGGGAAGGGGATGGAGGATTGTCAGTAGACCCAAAATGGTGGTTCAGGGGAATTCCCCTGCCCAGGAATGGAAGTCTAGGGCGTTCCCGGTGCCCGGAAATGGAAGTTCGGGGGGTTCCCGGTGCCCGGTAATGGAAGTTCGGGGGGTCCCGGTGCCCGGAAATGGACGCTCAGGGGGTTCCCGGTTTCGGGGCTCCCACTCACCTTTGGTCGCGCCCCCCGGGTCCCCCAGGAGCCCCAAGAGCAGCCCCAGACCCAGCGCTGCAGCCATGGCGCTGCTCGCCTGCGGCCCCGCCCACAGACCTGACCCCGCCTCCAGACGTGACACCGCCCCCAGAGCAGCATCCGGCCCCGCCATTGGTGCCGCTATTTACTGCCCGCCAATGGCAGCCCGATCTGTCCGTGACGTCACCGGTCGCCGGGCAGATCCCGGTCTCCCAGGTTGGGACGCGGAAGCGAAAGGGACCGAGGAGGGCGGGGCGGGGACGGGGGAATTGCAGAGAATCCCTCTGGATCCCTCTGGATCCCGCTGCGACCGCCCTGGAGCCCTCTGAGAACCACCTGGGAACCCCTGGGGCCCCCTTAAGGAAGCGCCTGGAGGGGAGAACTGGGGGGATCCGGAAATTTGGGAGATCTGGGGGTGCAAAGGCGAAGGAAAAGGGCGGGTCTGGGATCTGGGAAGGGCGGGAGGGCCGGCGAGGGGTGCGGGAGGTCCCAGGGGGGTGTGAGGGGGGTCCAGGAAGGGGTCCCAGTCCCGGATTAGGGGGTGCAGGGTGTCCCCATGCCCGGTAACAGAGGTTCAGTGGGTCCCAGGTCAGGGGAAGGGGGGTGAGGGCAGTGGGGGGTGCAGGGGGTCCCTGTGCCCAGGAAAGGGGGTGCACGGGCAGATCCCCAGTGTTGAGGAAGGTGATGGATTGGGGCTGGGGAAGGCAGGAGTGGGGGTGCGGGGGGTGCCAGGGTCAAGGAAAAGCGGGGGCTGGGGTGTCTGAGAGGGGGAGGGCCGGGAAAGGGGGTGCGGGGGGGGCATTGGGGCTGCATAAGGGCGTGCAGGGGGATCCCCGTGATGGATAAGGGGGTACAGGGCAATCCCCATGATGCATAAGGGAGTGTGGGAGGGTCCCGGTGTGTGAGAATGGAGGGTTTGGGAGGGTTCCAGTCCTGGATAAGGGAGTGCACGGGGGTCCTGGTGCAGGGGAATGGGCGTTCAGTGGTGTCCCGGTGCCAGACAACGGCATGGCAGGGATCCAGTGACCGGGAAGGGGGTGCAGGGGGTCCCCGTTCACATGAATGGGGGGCTCGAGGGAGTCCTGATGCAGTGGAATGGGGGTTCAGGGGGTCCCAGGGCCAGATAACGGGATGCACTGGGGTCCCGGTGCCCAGGAAATGGGGTTCAGGGGGGTTCACTTCCCGGATTCCATGGTTCAAGGGCTCTTGCTGCCTGAAAATTGAGGTTCAGTGGGGCCCGGTGCCGGGTAAGTGAATGCAGAGGGTCCCTGTGCCCAGAAATCGGGGTTCAGGGCGGTTTCCGTGCCCGGGATTCAGGGTTCAGGGGGTTCCAGGCTCCAGATAAGGGGGTGCAGAGAATATCGGGCCTCGGGAAGGGGTTACAGGGGGATTCCGGTGCCCCGAAACGTTCAAGGGGGTCTCTGTGCCCAGGAACGGGGGTTCGCCCGCAAATGGTAGTTCAGGGGGTCGCCGTTCCCGGGAATTGCGGGTCAGGGCGTCTCGGTGCCAGGGCAGTCCCCGGTGCCCGGGCAGATCCCGGAGCCGCAGCTTGGGAGACTCGAAAGTGACCGGGGCAGCGCGGGGAGTGGGGGGAGGGACAGAGGAAACCCTGGGAATTCCCCTGAACCCCCCTGGACCTGCCCGGACCCCCCGCAGGACGCGCAGGGGGTGGAGAACTGGGGGGACGCAGAGACTGGGGGGTCTGGGGGCATCCAAGGGTCGGGAAGCAGAACCGGGAGAGCCGGGAAGGGTCCAAGGTTCAAGGAAGGGACTGGGAGAGGCGGGATGGGGGATCCAGGGGGCCACTGTGCCCACCAAACGGGGTCCAAGGATCCCCGGTGTTGAGGGCAATGGGGTCTGGGAGCTGGGAAAGGCAGGAATGGGGGTTCAGGGGGTCCCTGGGTCATGGAAAGGGGGGTCTGGGGCTGGGAGAGGCGGGCAGATCCCGGGAACGCAGTTTGGGAGTGTCATGATCCGTCCTTACAAACGGGTTTCATGATGGTTCATGGATTGATCTCAGGGTGCAAAAGAACTGGCACGGTACAAGGGGGTTTGCAGCGATAATCAAAACAAATGCACCTTTATTGAAATAACCACAGCAAAAATGCATTGGGGAGGAATCAGGGAAAAAGGGAAAAGAAGGAGGAAAAAGAATGGGTATACAGCTACCAAACGTCAAACTGCGAAGTCCCTCCATGTCCAGCCGATGGAGTTCACCAGGCCATGTCCGGGGAGATCTCAGAGGCCCAGCTCATCTGGACCCCAATTATACTCTTTTTTGATGGGGGGATGGATTCTGCAATCAAATCAAAGTTAGTTTACTGTATCTTCGGGGGGAAAGAATGGTCTTTGGAAAGGGGCACGCACAGTCCATGTTTGGCAGTAGGTGAGGGCCATTGTTTTTGTGGTTGACTGCCTGCACTTGCAACATCCATCTTGCTTTGGGCAGCTTTCCTTCTCTCCCCCATAGACCTCCCCTGATATGGGGGTTTCAGTCCCAGTCTCTGGAAGAAGGTGAGAGGGGCCTTCTCACATAGGGGTTTCGTGTCTCGGTCTCTTGATGAAGAAGCTTCTTACATCTCAGTTTGTCTGTCACGGTTGTTATAAACGAGTGAGAGGGGTCTTCTTTGGGGGGGACCACCCTAAAGCCTAGGAGAAGTTCAGCCAGGCCGAGAGGTGGGGAGAATTCCAGAGTTATTGTGCAAAAGGGCAAAATGCCCTTTGAGCTCAGTGTAGCATATAGCAAATGCACCTGTGAAAACAATAATTTAGCAACGCTCTCAGGTCTCAGGCACATGACTTTCCCCTACAGGCTCATAAACTTCAGACAGGAAGGGTCTGTTTTTCAGTGACCCCCCCCAATGACGATCATGAGGCAGATGAGGGATATTTCAGACAGACTCTCACATGACCCCGTGACTCACTATTGTCTTGAGGGATCTTCATCCGCAGGGCTCTGGAGTGTTGTTGATGAGTCTGCAGAACTCGCTGTACGTTGGTAGTATAACCCAGAAAAATAGGGATAGTATGACAGAGAGAGGAAAGAGAGGGAGAGAGAGAGAGAAAGGAGGAAAAGAAAGGATAGGAAAAAGAGGGGAAAAAGGGAGACAATAAACAAACATAATTAGTATTGATTATAACAGTATTATTTTCATAACAATTTTCAAAATGGTTAATTAATTAAAGTAGGGCTATTTTTGTAACAATTTTCAAATGGTTGAAACAAATCACAAATAATCAAAAGAAAAAGCAATAAACAAATCATAAGCATTAACTTTAAAATTATTTTCTAAAACAAAACGCTAAAAATTGAAGGTAATTCTCACAAAATCATAAACTGGAATCAAGGATTGCTCTAAAACACATATGCTTAATTCATAATTGCCTTGTGTCAACTGACTTGGGGATGTCCACAGTGTAGAGGACATCAGCCAAGTTGTGTGCGTGAACTATAGACATCAATCTTGTCAGCCGTTTCATCATCCTCCAATTCAGAACGAATAGGGCTGCTGACAAGATAAAACAAAGCAGAATTAGAATCAAAAGGATAACAATGGGATGACACACTGTTTGGACACCTGTGGCAGTAGGTGACCACCCAAAGAGGGTATCTCACCACCTGTGCTCGGCATCTTTCTTTACCCTCTCCATAACACAGTGTATCTGTCTCACATTGTGATGAACAGTTACCAGGATTTTCTGTCTGTTTTTCTTAATCTTTTCAAGGATTTCTACCAAGTCTTGATGGAGCAGCAGTTGTCTTACCAAAGTGAGATCCATCCCAATAGGAGTAGGCATCAGTTTGTGAATCAGTGTGTAGTTAGATTGCAATAGGTGGTGAGAGGTAACTGGAGCTTCATAAGAGAAATCACATCCTGTAATCTTGGTAAAGTTACAAGCCCAAAAATTTGAATCATTTTTAGTATCTACTACAACATTCTCTACAAATAGAAAATCACAATCAGTTCTGAAGCATGCACACACCCATTGCCTATATATATATAAGGACTGTTTCAGATGCCTAATTGGGACATATTTCAAAATGACAGATATTTTGCTCTGTGTCTAAACAAATGTCTTAAGCTATGATTGCGTTGCTTTTACAGATGAACCCTTGTTGTTCTCGGACAATACAAGATTCTAAATTGACTGTTTGCCATTTCTCACCAATTTGACGGGCCCATTCCCTATGCTCAGAAGGATAGAGAATAGCTCCCTCATGATTCAGCCCTAATGCAATCGTAGGAACTATCAAATGCACTGAGGCATTACGTATGGTTAACACAAAAGCCGTGGCTGTGTTTGTAATGGGGTTGTAAGTAAAATTCACTAAGTTCCACCAGGATTGGAATTCTCTTTCAAAATCAGTGGCTCTGTCCCAAATTGTTTTCTGAATTTCAGTGGGAAAAATGCCTTCTTCACCTTCTCTTACACTTGAGGCAGCAACTGACTGCATCCACAATTGTGCCTGGATACAGCTGAGAGCCAAAGAAACGTTTTGTGCAGCGCCAAGTGCATCAATTACCAATTTGTGGTCATTTATATTTACGTTTTCCCAATTTGGCAAAATGTTTGATAGCAGCCACTGGTGTGTTCCTAAAGCCAGTACAGACAACTGCAATGGTTGTTGCAATTTGGTCAAATCTCTAGTTGTAGCAGCCAATTTTATTAATTCACTTCTGAATCAATACTTTTTACGATTTCCAATCCTGTTCCCAGAACACTGGTTATGTCTCTTAGCATCCGTCTTTTAAAAGAGTTCTGCTTTTGCAACCAGGTCATCCAGCCCTCAAAGGAAGTTTGCGAGAAAGGCGAACAGGCCGGCTGAATTTCTGAGACATTATTTTGCATCAGCAATTTGACTTGTTTAAGTGACCACGTGGGATTGAACAGTATTTTTTGTTGTCCTGTTTTCCTAATTATATATGGTCCATTTTCAGAAATTCTTGGGCTAAACATAACCAGTGGTTGGGCTGGAGCGGTGGTGGTGTAAATTGTAACAAGTTGGGCAATAGCATTTACTGTAAACTTAAAATCTGGGCCCTACAGGCCTACATTTTTTGGACCAAAGACAAACCACTTCTATGGTTTTTGCTAATGTAAAATTGTGCCAACAATCCTGTACACTTGGGTGCGTACAAACCTTTTCATGCTTATTTGTTTGATCTGTCGAAACACTGATTGAGGTTACCTTACTATGGGTAGTACCATTAATAATTCAGATCCTATACCAATTTTTTTCCCACTATCCCTTGAAGCTGCCAGGTTTTTTGGTTTTCCCATTCCTGCCTAGTGTATATCTGATTTTCATGCATAGCAACAGTTGATAGTTTTAAATCCTTCACATTTCCTGTGGATTCGGAAAAATGAACAAAAGCCTGGGACCAAGGCCATTTAGTACCAAGTTCACTAAGGGCGCTCTCAGTCCTTTCTACCCATTGGGGTGTAACTACTGTACTCAGTGTGGGCTTTGTTATAGCGTTTGTCTTAAATTTGTAAACTAGGCCTTTTAAACTTATTGGATCTGTCAAGTTATTTTGCCAACGGTATGTCACATAAGTTGGTTTGGCTAAAGTAAAATTATGCCAGCAATCAGTTGATTCATTTCTATAATCCTTTGTAATTGCATTGTTGGTTCTGGGGCCTAAAGTGTAGTTGCCAACATACTCCTGCTGGCAGCACAGAGTGAGGGGAATTTGTTTGGTACACTCCCACTTTGTCGTAGGACACAGTTCTGTTGTAGGGATGTGCAAATAGTTTTTTCTATTACAGCGACCTGAGTGGGTTGCTGCTGGTGAGAGAGAGACGGTGAATCTTGTTTCTTGATCAGAAGGCTGAATTTATTAATATATGATATAATACATTATAATTATACTAAAAAGAATATAGAGAGAGGTTTGCAGAGCTGCTAGCTAAGGTAAGAAGAGATAGAAAAAAACCCCACAACAAAGTTGTGGCCAAGGACTCAGTCCCCTGGCTTGAACTGATGATTGGCCCTTAATTATCAACATAGAAAATGAGCCAATCAAGGTGAATCCTATTGCATTCCACAGCAGCTGATAATAATTGTTTACCTTCTCTTCGGGGGCCTCTGGCTCCCGAAGACACAGAAATGTGAAATAAAGGATTTCTGTGGAGAAATGTCTGCGACATCTCACCTTTCTAAATTGTATAAAAATAAAAGAAAAATGCTGATGTGGAATGAACAGGAAATTCCTTCACCTATAAGATATAGAATACTAATAATTCACTAAAACAATCCTACAATATAAGAAAATTGCAAGAAACAATGCAAAGAGAATTCAAGTCCATGCAGCTGAGTTTCAGGAACAGTCCAAGAGCCGAAGTTGTTTCTTTTGGACATCTGAGAGTCCTTTTTGGTCCTGAAACAGCATAACACAATTTTAAATAATTTGAAACAATTTGAACAATTTTTAGAATGTCCTTTTCTGGCCCTTCAGTGCTTCAGCACTTCAGAGCTGCTGCCCGCCTATTTTCAATCTTTTTTATTTAATTTTTAAATTTTTTTTTTTTTTTTTTTTTTTTTTTTTTTTTTTGATCGAAAAGCAAAAGAGCAGCAACCGAGCAGAGCAATGCCAGAGAAGGAAAGGCCCTGGGGGCCCTGGCCCATACTGGACCAGGAACCCCAAAACTGGCTCACACAGGGGGACCCGGACCTGTAGGACAAACCAGAACCCCTAGAAACACAAGGAGGCCAAATGATGGCCCTGGCCCAGGAACCTCCTGAGCCCAGCATCCCAGGCCAAACCCATAAGGAAGGCTCTGCATTCCCGCGGGCCTGAACCTTGTTGCCAGCACAATGGCAGCACGGGTAGTGAGACGCTTCCTTTCCCCTAAACCACTGAGGCATGCCAGCAGCAGGGAAATAGAAGCTGCTCCGAGAATCTTCATCTCGGGTCTGGGAATGTTTGTTTCCCACAGCATCACGGCACCACCCCCACTGGGCTGGGGACCAAAGGCAAAACTTTCGGGAGCCCCCTTCCCCTCGCCGCTAGGGCACAAGAGAGGCGGCGGCCTCCATGGGACAATCCCCGAAAAACCACCCCCCAAACCGCCGAGCTTGAAAGCCGGCAGCCGGACTGCCACAACAGTGAGCTGGCGGGCAGCCCTTGCTCCACTGAAGGAGAGACCAGCCTCCAGGGCGGCTGCTGGGACGTCCGGTGGAAGCAGCGGGGACGGAGCCGGAACCGGGGGGGGAGCCGGAACCGGGGGGGGAACCGCGCTGAGCGTGGGATCCGCCGCGGGCTGCTCCGAGGGTCCCGCGGGCTCAACTCCGTTTTCTGCTGCTGACTCTGGGGTCCGCTGCGGAGGCACAGTCGCAGTCGCCGTCGCAGTGCAAACAGACAGCAGCGGAGCGTCGCTGTTGCTTAGCAACAGGTCAATCGGTGGAAGTGCTGTCTCTTCGGCCTTCTCCGACACAGGCTCTGGCGGGGGCAGGGAGGCCGGTGCAACCGCGGGCGGGACCTCCTGGAGAGGCGGAGACGGGATCTCCTGGAGTGACAGCTCTAGCAGGGCCATGGAGGAAACCTCGGAGACCGGTGCCGCCCCTATGTCTGAAGGCGGAGTCTGAGAGGCCGGCGCTGGCTTGAGCGGCCGCTCCCATCCCCCCGGAGAGAGAGAAGGGGGGGGAGGAGGAGGCTCCATCTGAGCATGCTCCGGAGCAAGAGTAAAAAAAACTTCTTCGCGCCGCGAAGTTTCGCCCCCCCCCCCCGCCGCGAAGCAGGGGGGGGGGAAAAAACCCAAAGTCGTCCCCCACCGGGTCTTCTGCCAAAGGCGGTGGAAACGGAGCCTGGCCATAACAGTTAGAAATCCATTGAAAACAAGCTGCTCTGCGCTTCAGGACTGGGAAAAGCTTTATAAATGCTGGGTAGATGGAAGGCAGGACACGTCCCTCAATGTACACGCACTGGATAATGGAGTCCATGCACTCCCAGACAAAAACATCCAAAGCATACAGAATATCAGCAAAGAACCCAAAAAGCTTTGCCCATCGAAAGAACCCATAGATATCTGTTTTTGACAAAAAGCAACCATCTTCTCTGCACCAATGTTTCCAGAGGGCTATGATTTTTTCCTCTGCAGGGGAGAATTGAATCTCTTCTGGCAAGGCATGGGTCTGCCATACGAACAGCCACAAGCTACGAAGGGCTGGTTCATCAGGGATAGAAAAGTGAACAGTACCTTTTGAAAGAGTCCAGCTTGCTCTGGCCAGCTCCACAGGTCTGCTGCTCTTTTCCATCATCTTTCCTGATGGTTTTCCAGAAGAAAGATTCTGTTGTGGTCAGCCTTGGCTGTGAACTCTGTCCAAACCAGGATCTTCGGTTCTTCAGCTCCTGGCTTGAATCCACTTTCTGAGGTCACTTCAAAGCAACCATCAAATGCTACACATACAGGATTTTTACCCAGTGCAGCAATTTTGCTCCTCTGGTCTTATCAGATTAATTTTTGCTCTGGCACGAGGGGTCACCAGATATTACAGCGACCTGAGTGGGTCGCTGCTGGTGAGAGAGAGACGGTGAATCTTGTTTCTTGATCAGAAGGCTGAATTTATTAATATATGATATAATACATTATAATTATACTAAAAAGAATATAGAGAGAGGTTTGCAGAGCTGCTAGCTAAGGTAAGAAGAGATAGAAAAAAACCCACAACAAAGTTGTGGCCAAGGACTCAGTCCCCTGGCTTGAACTGATGATTGGCCCTTAATTATCAACATAGAAAATGAGCCAATCAAGGTGAATCCTATTGCATTCCACAGCAGCTGATAATAATTGTTTACCTTCTCTTCGGGGGCCTCTGGCTCCCGAAGACACAGAAATGTGAAATAAAGGATTTCTGTGGAGAAATGTCTGCGACATTTTTCCATCTGGTTCTAAAAATTTTCTGGCAACTGTAATGGAGGTGGCTTTCTCATAGAGAGATCCTTCCACTTCTTGCATGCGACCACAATTGGCTCACCAATTGTTCCAGTTAGGGTTCTAGTCCTGTCCTTCTCATCCCATCCCCACTCACCTGGACTATATACCTCGGAGTCATGCAGCACTATAGACTCTAGGGTCAGGTGGTGACACTTGGGATACGCTCCTAGAACATTAGTGTGATGGATGGTAGCTTCAGACCAAAACCACTCAGCAAGATTCTGTCCATGAAATTGTGGTAGGATGCAGAGAAGTATCACCAGTGTTATCATGGTTCAGATGATCTTCATGTCCCTTGGGGTTCTTCTGTAAAAGTAAACACAACAGAATCCGACCACTAAGGGGCAGAAAAAGTTAGAATCATGGAATTATCCAGTGTATATTTATCTGATGATCTCTCCCTAGAGCATCAGAGGCTACCCATGCGTATTTATTCAGAGGGGGTTTTAGCATTAGTGGTACTTCCCCTACAGTAGAGAGGTCCACCAGAACAGGTTGTCCAGGGTAATGTGCTGGAATCTTGAAATCATCTGGTCTCCCTAGAGAGGTAATTATGCTTGGAGTTATCAGGCAAAAAGCAGTGATTTTGGGACACCCATTACCCCCCGTCTATCATTCACACTTTTCACAGCTTCCCATAACCAAACATTCTAATTTCCCTCCTCTGGTTTCAAAAGTTTTTCAAAAGACCATTGATCCTTTCTATGATCCCGTTAGCTTGAGGGTAGTAAGGGGTGTGAAAAGTCCACTTAATCCTTCATTTTTTGACTAATCCTGTACAATTCTAGCAGTGAAGTGGGACCCATTATCAGAACGAATTTCTTATGGTTTTGGGAAAATTCCACACCATCCCTGCAATGCTTTAACAGTATTATCTTCTGTAGCTCTTTTAAAAGCATCAACCTGGACCAACGCAGATACAATTTCTAGTCCTACCAGCACAAAGTGTTTGCCTCCTGACTTCTTAAAGGGTCTGATATAATCTACCTGCCATGCATCCCATAAGCCTTTATCCTTTCTTAAATGCAGAGGGTTATCTTCCAAAGGATGTCTCTCCAGTCTCCAGTCTGTGATTGCTCACAGGCTGATACTCATGTTTTACACCTTTCCCTGGTGATAGCCAACCGTGGGCAAGTGCTTCCTTGCACAAATCTTTTGCATCTCTGTGCTGTCTTTTTACATGCAGCCATTCTAATAGTTGATCCCTCTCTAATTTGTTGCTTTTCAGGGGACTTAGTCTTGTTCCACCTTCCTGCTGGATTTCCATCTGTCTGGTGAAAGGCTGCCCACCCCAACAAAGTTCCCTTGGCTTGCGATGTTTGAAATTTCTTGCCACTTTTCCTTTTGCCATACTGGAATTCTGTTAACTTCTCAATAATTTTGCTGCCAAAAAGGAAGCCACTCAGTACATCCTTTATACACAGCATAGGAGTCAGTGTAGATGCAGACAGGAGAGGTATTCTGTACCTCACGTTGGAAAGCACTCCAAACAACTATCAGCTCCCCAACCTGAGCGCTGCCTTCTCCCTCAGTAATAATTTGTTCACCAGAGGGAATGTGGAGGGCTCTGCCCTGTATCTCCACACCTTCCCCTCTCATTTAGCAGAGGCATCAGGGAACCAAGAATTTGCTGATTGTTCAGGGGAGAAAGGTAGGGCTACTTTAATTACAGAGGCAGGTTTGTCATGGCTTCTGCCCAAGTTCTCAGTTTCTTGTATCGCTAAATTTTTTACAGAACCTTCTGTTATGGAGAAAGTGTTAGAGTCATGTTCAATCTGAGCATACCAGTTTGTAACTGAGGCCTTCTGGGCCACCCCGTCAGGTGGGGGGGTCCCAGTAGTGTCTTTATAACTTTGAAAAGGGCCTCTCAGACAATTAGTTGTTGTCGTGCAATTTTTTCCTCTTCTATGAGAGATAAGCTAACCACAAACAATCATTTTTCCCAGATAGTGTATCTTTTCTCAACATCTTTGAAACCACAGGAATAGAAACCAACAGGCCTCATCAGACCCTCAGGACCCCACTGCCAAATGTGTACTGATAGCCCTGAGGAGGCAAATCCACTTTCCACCTGAAAGGGATCTGTGGGATGGACAGGGTCCAGTGCTTGGTAAGCTGTTGCTTCAAAATCAGTAATTGCAATGCTTCATCCTGAGAAGGAGTCCAATCCCATTTCATCCTTTTCCTCAGCAAGTCAAAAAGCAGCCTGGCAATTATTGAAAGATCTGGAATGTGTTTTCTCCAGAACACTAATAATTCAAGAGCTTACTGGAGATCTTTCCTGGATTCAGGCATTTTGATCTGATCTAAAGAGGTTAGGATATCAGGTGGAATACATGTCATACCTCCTTTCCAGTAAATTCCAAAAAACTTCACTTCCTGAGAAGGCTTTTGAATTTTCTCGGAGGGAATTTGCAAATCAAGACTTTCTAAATGGGAGATTATTTATTGTTGGGTATCTCCCACTACTTCTATTTAATCTCCTCCCACCAGGATATCATCATGTATTGATAAACAGCTACATTGTCAGGTTTGGGTATTTTTTCTAATTCCTGGGCTAAAGTAAGGTGGACCAAAGTGGGGGAGTGTTTGTGGCCTTGAGGGAGCCTAGTGAAAATATATTGCTGTCCTTTCCATGTGAAGGCAAAACGGTCCATATCTTCTGGCTGTATCATAAAAATCGTGTTTTTGACATCTATTATTGCCATGATTGAGTGAGCCTTTTCTTGAATTGATGTTATTAATTCAGCCAAATCTGGGACCACTGCTGTAAGAGGGTCTGTGTTGGCATTAAGCCTGTGAAAGTCAACTGTCAGCCTCCACTTCCCATTGGGTTTTCAAACTGGCCAGACTGGCAAGTTGAAAGGAGAATGGGTATTGACTATTACTCCTTGGTCTCACAAGTCCTGCATAACCGGTTGATGCCCTCTTTGGCACCAGAGGGTAGAGGGTATTGTTTTACATGAGCAGTTTTGCTAGACAGTAAGGAGGGTGCAGCTTGGAGCAGTCTAATGTTAAGATGTGGCACGCCAAATGACCACAGGAATCCTTCAGAACCTTCCCACTGCCTCCCAGCAAGAATATCCATCCCTAATAAACTGTTTGGAATATCCCCAATTACCATTTTAAGAACTAATTCTCCTCTGTCATTATAGAGCACGACACAGTACAATAATACACAACTCCATCAAATGGTGCAAGAGATAAAGTTATTAAACCAACGTAGCTTTTATAGCTCTTCCAGATCTTTACACCCATCTAACACACATTCAGTGCCCATTGGCCATAAAAGAGAAACAAAGTTCCCAGCAGGCAACCGGGGACCCATGTCACTCTGCGAGCCAGCCAGAGTCCATATCTCCCAACTTTCTCTCCTTTCTCTGGTCTCCACGGTAACGACCTTGGTATTCCTTCAGGAGAGATATAGGGCTTCTCCTTATCTTCAGGAGGCCTTGCTGGCTCACAAGGACAGCACAGAATGTCTTTCCCACACTCCTTTCCATGGAGCGTGAGCTTTACTAAGGTCACATTCATAGATTCTGTAGCTCCTAGGACGTTTAAAACACAACATTATTTCTTTGTTGGAGCAATTCTACACTTCTGGGCATCCTTTCTGTTAGTGCAGAGATTTGTACCCCAGTGTCAATCAGAAAGGTTACAAGTGTCCATTTGAGGCCTGTGATTGCTGTGATCATATTATCTCCTGATTTATTTTTAGTGAGCATTCTCACATACATCCATGCTCTGACCCTTCGCTCACCTATAAGGGATGGAGAACCTAGTTTCTCTGGTTCTGTGTTTGCTTTGGCTCACATCCTAAATTCTGAGGGAGAGGCTGGGAGAGGGTTTCTTTCGGCTCACTGCCTCTATTCTGAGAAGGGAGGGGTGCACTGGGTTGAACTGATAAATTCAGTTTTCGATAGTGCCAATTAGTTATTATTTTCTGTAATTTATCAAGGGGCAAACCATCCATCACCTCTCTGGCGACCCACCTTTTAACTTCCAACAATCACCAACATTGCAAGTTAGAGATCTGTTTTCCCTTCTCTAAATTTTCACTGTGAGGATCCCTGATAAACCAAACACCTTTTTTTTTGTTTCTGATTTCTCCTCCAGGGTTTTTACATGTCCATATCATCTATTGTATTTAATCAAATCTACTGCAACCTCACTCCATGTCCAAACTTTATGGCTACTGGCAGGTGAATCAGATTGAGAAACCGAAGCTGTGAGGGGATGGAATATGGAGTGAAACCAGAATCAGTAGATCCAGTTTGGTCAGTGGGGTTACCAAGGAATCTATCTAGTCTCTCTATGGGACCCAAGGCCATGATGGTTTTCTGTAAAGTAATTGCTGTACATTTAGGAAGCCCTCAAATGAAAGGAGTCATGATTTCAGGCTTTACAGGTAATTGCATTGGTGACTGAAAACCAGGAATCAACTTTTATTCCATGAATCATTTGCAGGTAGGTGGCTTTGTGGGCGCTTTCCAAAAGCTGGTCTGGGGTACTGACTATAGCTAAAGGGTCTCCCCTTTCCAAAGGATTAATTCCCCCAGCCCAGAAAGCCGCACATTGTGTCAGGGACCATGTGTCACACTTATCTCCTGTTGTTAAGAAAACTCCATGTCCCCAGTACCCACTGGCCTTCTGGTCAGTTAATTTAATTTGATCTCCCCCACTGAGGGACACTCAGAAGACATATTCTTCTCTGATTCTTGTGGAAAGCGGCCATATTTTTTCTTCAGCTTAGCTAATTCGGTAGCACTGAATGGTATTTGTTCAGTTGTGATATGTGATTCAAAATCTTCATCATTAACATAATTATATTCTGTTTTAACCAAGGGTCTCAAATGAGGGCAGCAGTTTTCTCCACAGTGTTTTACTGCTTCTAGTTCCTTATGGGGATAAATCTGTTTAATGTGAGGAGTTTCTTTTCCTCTGCCTGTGTCGAGGAATCAGCATTCAGTGAATTCTTAACATGTTCCTCTCTAAGGGCAGCTTGTAACAGATGGATCTCATTTCTTTCTTCATTTAATTGTTTTTGCCAAATTTCAACTAGGTTTTGAAGGGAGTCTATTATAGCTTTTTCCTCACTTCTTCACTTTAAGAGAGTTTCTATAGCTGCTGTGAGACAAGCTCCCAAAACTGAGCAGCAAATAGTTTTGTTTTTGCCCAGTTTAAATTTTGTTTCATGTTGTAAAGAACATACTCTAACAATAACATTTTCCAAATTAAATCAGTTACTTTGTGCCCATTCTTCTCCTCCTGGAGAAGGTTTGGCATTGTGTTTGGCTAGTAGAGCATAAAATTCAGCTTTAACTTTTGTGCTGAGGTTTTCAGTCATTTTGTGAAGGGACCAAAACCACGACAGGGAGGTATGGACTTAAGTTACACAATCTCACAGCCTTTGCTGTGTTTCCGTTCCCTTCCCAATTCCCTGGGTGGGTGAAGAGACTAAATCTGCCTGGGAGGTTCTACTCAGTTACTTCAAGTAGTCCCTTCACTTCCCAGACAGTCCAGATTCACACATACCTAAAAACAGTTTCCCTTTTTGCACAAAGAGATCTTTTGTGAAATTCTGAAGACAGAACCCTCAATTGAGTATGAGGGTGCTTTTCACCTAGGCTTGTGCAGTTTGCGGAAAATTCGAGTCACCTCCCTTGCTTTCTAGACAACTGCTCACCCCTTTTGGGGTGTCGGGCTTGGTGCGTCTGGCACGAAATGTCCTTCCCCTGTTACAGACTACACACAACCCTGCAAACCCGTCTGTCTGTTGGAATCCTGTCCGTGACGGCAATTTAATGTCACAATCCACTCGTACAAGTTGGGTTGTGATGGTTCATTAACTGATCTCAGAGTGCAAAAACAACACAGGGGATTTCGGTCTTAATCAAAACAAATGCACCTTTTATTGAGTGCCCATAGCAAATGCGATAGAAGGAATAGAAAGGAGATAAAGGATAGAGGGAGAGACAGAAAGACGGGGGTGGGAATAGCTACCAAGGGAGAGACAAAATCCTTGTGGTCCAGCCAACAGATGTGTCTTGTCATGTTGGAGAGAATCTCAAATTCTTTGGTTAACTCTGGGGTCTTTTATAGTTATCCTCCAAGGGGGCAACAGATAAAAGACAATGAAGAATAAGTCTGTTGAAAATGTGTATAGACAGTCCATGTTCCAAAACAAGACAAATAAATCTCAGCAGTGAACAGACGCATTGTTTCAGGATTGGTTTCTATGGGAAACCAGTCCTGGCTCAGCGAACACACCCGCAGGCAACACTCGGCAAACCTCTTACTTCAGTCAGGCCAGCGCTCCTGTGTTACAATTTTAAGGGTCTCAGTCCTTGGGAGGGGGCTTCCCTTACAGCAGTTGTGAGGCTGATGCGGGATCTTCCATGGGGGGATCACTGGAGTTACCTCAGAAAGTTCATTTGGCCAAGAGGTGGGGAAATTCATGGACCATTGTGATGAGTGGGGATCGTGAAGCAGGCATAAGTGTACAGAGCAAGCCGCTCGCTGTCAGCCCCTGCTCGAAGCAGTTGTACTGTGGTGACACAGCAAGCACAACTGCAAACAATCACTTGGTGAACATCCACCTCAACCAGGCCAGAACTCCAGCCAGGGTCTTCAGGGCCATGGTCTCTGTCCTTGTGACGGTTGTGAGGTAAATGGGGGAAACTTCAGACCACCTCACAAAACAGTTTGCTTTATCTCTTCCTCAACAATCCCCACTCTGGGAGATATCTTCTGTTATTGGGCCATTGTCACTGCATGACTGATAAAAATTTCATCATCCCATTGTGAAGTGCTTCAGCCAGAGGGAGGAGCCCAGCACTCCTACCTGGATATAATTTGACATTTGGAAGAAGAGAGACAGCCTTTTCCCACTGGATTCCCAGAGGAACAACTTTCTTTTCCACTGCATTCCCAGGGGAAGTCCAGGCCCATCTATGCCACCACTGGACCTTCAAAGGAAAACTCCACCCTTCTACAAGATCTCTGCTTCAACAGAACCACACCTGTCACTGCAGGAGCACTGCTGCAGCCACCATTTAATAGGACTGCTACCACCACTGTGACCCACCGGGTGTCAGGTCATACTCTGACTCTGTCAGTGGGGTTTTTTGTTTGTACTATTGCATTTGTAATTTTAGTTTTCCTAGTGAAGAGCTGTTATTCCCATATTTTTGCTAGAGAGCTTTTTAATTTCAAAATTATAATATTTCAGAGGGAGGGAGTTTACATTTTCCATTTCACAGGAAGCTCCTGCCTTCCTTAGCAGATATCTGTCTTTTCAAACCAAGACAGAGTGTCATCCATATAATGTAGGATGATGGCATCTGGGAAGGTCCTTTGGATGGGA
Source organism: Ammospiza nelsoni (assembly GCF_027579445.1). Lineage (NCBI taxonomy): Eukaryota > Metazoa > Chordata > Aves > Passeriformes > Passerellidae > Ammospiza > Ammospiza nelsoni. The sequence continues at coordinate 3,363,174 of NC_080663.1, forward strand.
GACAGGACATGGGCCATGTACCACTGGCATATAGAGGGTGAGTTTTTCTCACTTTGGGGGAGGACTCACCAGTGGTAGCGCTTCAGATGTGCCTGTTCAGGGAGGGAATGGAAAAAGCGAATATGGGAGCATCTTGGGGATAGAGAGGGATGTTAAAAATGTGGCCTTTGATATCTATGACCACCAGTCTCCAGTCATGGGGAAGCATGAAGGGAGAGAGAAGGCCAGACTACAATGACCTCGTTAATTTTACAAAGGTCATGGAGGAGCCTCCACCTGTCCTTGCCAGGTTTTTAAGAACAAAGACAGGGGAGTTCCAAGGGCTGTTGGTAGGTACAATGCGTCCCTTGGAAAGCTGCTGCTCCTCCACAAGGAGATCGAGAGTATGTAATTTCTCTGTTGAGAGGAGCCACAGATCCACCCACGGTGGGGTGTCAGTCTTCCAGGTGAGTTGTGGAATGGTGCCCTCTGCAGTGGCCTGAACTAGAAATCCCGGGATGGAGGTGGAATATCAAGTCAAGCTGGCCACTGGGACAATAAGTCCCTGGCCCACAGGGTGATGGGTGCCCTGACTACAAATGGCCTCATGGTGGCAGTTTGGCCCTCCAGTCCCTCTTTTGTGATAGTATGCTTGCTCTTCATGGAGACAATGGCTCCTCTGATCACTGAGATGACTTCAATGACAGGAGTCAGCTCCTGGTTCGGGGGCCATTTAGGTTGTGTAATGATAGTAACATTGGCCCCTGTGTCCATCATCCCATGTAGGTAGATGTTATTACCTTTAGTCGACAGGCCACCCTCTATAAGGGGTCTGTCTTGGCCCATGATTTCAACCCAGAATGCCGTTGGGTGCTCTGGGAAATTGTCTATGCTTAATGGCAATAAAAAGGCTTGGACGATCACAGTCTCTCTGTGCAGGAAGTGTGGTGGTTTTGAGCAGCAGAAAGTGACTGTGATTTTGTTTGTTGGCCCAACAGTTTATACTTCTATATAACATTTTATACTGCTATAACATGTATTTCATTTGGTCCATGAATACAATTTCCTATTACCAGCACATCCCTCAGGTCCTCTAGGGGTCCATATTTTCTGGTGGGAATACAGTAGAAAGCAGAGTCATCAAATAGTACGGACAGAGCACTCACCAATTGGCTTCAGGTCCTGACCTGAACTTGCTGGAAAGCCTTGGTGACTCTGGTCTGTTGTTTGGAGTATGAAGAGCTCAGTGGGAATTTCCCACATCTTGGACCTCTGGAATAGTGGGGAGGGTAGAGTGAAACAGCTTTCCATTTGCTGTCTTCAGGCGGGGCCACCCTGCAGTCTGTTGGAAGGTTTTTGGCTGATAATGGTGCTGGTGATGGTGAGGCTGCTGGTGATAACGAAACTGAGAACGGCTGTTAGAATGTCGGTTGCAATCCATACAATGTGGTGAATGGCACCCCTTTTGTGGCTGCTGGTCTTTAGACATTTTGTATTCTGGACAGTCCTTCAAAAAATGGCCCAGTTCCCCATAATTAAAACATGCAGTGTCTTGGGATGTTTAAAAGGCCCTCCCTCTTAGAGATTGCCCTTGCCAGAGTCTGTTCAGTGGAAGATAATTTGGCACAGGCCTCATCCATCTGGTTGATTGTAGGTTCTTGGTTGAAGGAGAAAGCTCTTAATATTGTTTTGCACTCATTTTCCTTTGCCAAGGCCATTTTATTTAGCACTTCCTTCTTGGCTTCTGGGCTTTCTATTTGTCTCTCAAGTGCAACTTTAAGTCTGTCTACAAATTTGATGAAAATTTCACTTACCGTTGTTTGATGTTAGTGAAACTCTGTGTATGTAGGGTGTCATCAAGAGTGAGGAGCAGGGATGTCTTTGCAGCAGTGGTGATGTCACTTGAGTGCAGCTTCTTGTAAATCCTTTGCTTGATCTTGTGGCTTCTGGAAGTCACCTTCTCCTGCCATTTGTTCAAGGGTTAAATTTGGTTTGTTGGCATCTTTTGAATATGTGTCTGCCAGTGATGTGAGATGACTTTTTTTACTGCCTCTCCCACAGCATGTACTCAATCGGAGTGTGAGACTCTGTCCAAAGTTTCTCTCATCTGCCTCACCATTGTCATTGGGGAGCACTGAAGAAAAGATCCTTGTCTGAAGTTTCTGGCCCTGTTGGAGAAAATCACCTGCCAACAGCTCCGAGACCTGAGCACAGTGCTAAGCTATTGTTCACAGGTGTTGTTTGCTGTATGCTAAACTGAGCTCAATGAAAGAAGAAAGGGGCATCTTGCCTTTTTGCAGCAATAGCCTTGGAAGCTGTCCTAACTCTCAGCCTGGCTGGACTTCTCCTGAGTCTTAGGTGGTCCCCCACAGAAGACCCTTACCTGTTTTACAACCACTGTGACAGACAGACTGAGATGTAAGAAGCTTCTCCATCAAAGACCGAGACATGAAACCCCCATGTGAAAAGGCCCCACTCTTCCTTCCAAGGAGTGGGACTGAAACCCCCAACCCAGGAGAGGTGTGTGGGGGAGGCAAGCTAACCAAAGCGAGATATTTGCCTGCGGGTTGTGACCACTGGACCAAGAAGACAATTGCTCTCGCTTACTGCTGAGAACATGGACTGTTGCATCTGTTCTTTATTGTATGTGTCGTCGTCCTCCCTGCCACCCCCAGCAATTTCCAATAGACTTATCATAATAAAAACCTCTGAGTTAGTTAGAGATTTCAAGAAATCCCCAGACGTGACCTGGTGAACTGCATTGGACATCAAAAACTTCGCTGTTCTATGTTTGGTAGCTATATACCATCCTTACTCTCGTTCCCTCTTTTCCTTCTTTTTCCTTTTTTTCCTCAATTCCTCCCCAGCGCATTTGGCTGTGGTTATTCAATAAAGGTGCATTTGTTTTGATTATCACTGCAAACCCCCCTGTGCCATGTCGGTTTTTTGCACCCTGAGATCAAATCCACAAGCAATCACGAAACCCATTCATAAGGACGGATTGTGACATGGGAAGGGTAGGCAGTTCAAGATATTTCTATTTTCATGCACGACCAAGACACGGGAAGAGAAGATGGCTTCCAGAAAGTTTTTAAGAAATGCAATCCCCAATGATATTCCTTAGCCACTTTGCAGAGCACTTTCAATTCCGCATAGGGGATTGGCTCCCAGGAATTGATAGCAGTCACCCTTCTGCTGTGTTTACATATAATGGACAGGCCCACAATCTTTTTGGCGAGCTCTGAGCCCTCCCAGGTAGCTTCCTTCTGCAGCTTGGCCCAGCGATCCTCAGACTCAGGACCAGAATCCAGGTCTGTGGAATCCCTACTCTCATCATCCGAGGAGGATGGAGGGTGCTTGATGACTGCATGGAACCTCTTGGGGCAGCCAGAATCTGCCTGTTTGTGGCAGCTGTGGAAGCCAATATGGCCTCCATCTGGTCACTGTCATCACCACTTCTGGCTCCAGTGTAGTGGGAATGGGAAGGGTAGGGACTATCAGGAGAGGAGTCAAGAGAGGAGGGGGTAGGGATGGTGTGCATAATGGGGAGGGATTCCCAATAGAGAGGGGAAGTCCCAACCCGGACTCACTTCCTGACAGACAAGGGAGGGGCAGGGCACGACTACAGGAATAGAGAAAGTAGGAGGAGGGTCAGAGGCATCATTTTTAGCAGGACAGGGAGGTGACAAAATGGCCATTGCCTTTGTGGGGTCAGTACCATTTTGTGGAGAAAAGGCAGGAAAACTTGGAGAGGGAGAAGACAAGATTGCAGGGCTGGCCACATTCCTGGCACCATCTGAGAGAACAGCTAGAGGTGGTAGAACTGGGTATGTGGACATTGGTAAGAGGGTTAGGAGAGAGCCCAAGGCAGCATGGCCTGTGCTGCCCTTGAGAGGGAACAGAGAACACTGGGAGATGTCAGGGGGATGGTAGCAACCCTGCGCCTGCTGGCGGTATCCATCTCCCGATCCTCCCTGGGGCAGAGAAGAGGGTTTAGGGATGTGAGGGGAGGAACAGGGAGAAGGGGTGTTAAACTGGGGTCCCAAATGTTTCCCAACATTTTCTACAGATGTAACAATAAGGCCAAAGGATAAAATTTCCCCACTGAAAGATCCCCTTTAACTCGAAGAACGTGGAACCTTTTCCCTATGTGGTCCCAGAACTCATTAGAATGGATTACCTTATAATATCAGGAAAATACTTGAACAATCAATGAAGAAAAGATTTTAAATCTCCCTTTGAAAAATGAAAATTTTCCCCAACAAGGATTCATTTAACTTGGGTATAAACTTTCCTCTGTGGGTGGGTCAGTTTGGCTCCCATCCCCACACTTCCTCCCAACATTCAAGAGGAAAAGAAGGCAAAGGAAAGACAAAAAAGGGTGACCCCCAAATATATTACTCACAAGACAGTGGGTCAACAAAAGCTCTCCAGGTGCTCTGTTGGCGTCAACCGCTCTTCTTGCCTCAAGAAGGTTGCCAGTCACCTGTGGGATTGACCCAATAAAACTTAACAGTCTCCTCTGGGAACTGGCTGCTCTGAACATGGCTTAATTTGAGTAGCAAAAAAGCTACTGAAGATGCCTCCAGGAATGCTCTGAAGAGGTCCCTGTTCAGGCTGTCAGCTGTCGCAAGCCGCCAGCCCATTGGTGGTGGAGTGAGAGCTGTGACCTTCCAGAAGTGTCTCCAGTAATGAAGCTGCTCAGCGGCACAGGCACACACACAGAATCCCTGCAGCACACACTTTTCTTGTGGAATCACCAACGACAAAGAAATGGGAAGGGTCTTTGTATGGAGGTCAGAGGAGGAGGTTTATTCCAGCCACACACAAAGGAGTCCAGGGACAAAGACAAAAAGAACAGTGGAAGGTTCGAGTTTAAATACAGGGGACAAGGGGGGTGGATTAGAGCATCAGGGCCAAACGGCTGAGGGCTCAGGGCAGTACAGAGGGGAGACAAGGGGTGGCAGCCAATAGGGTAAAGGGGGTGGGACACTGAGGCAATATGGGGCCAATGGATAAGCAGGTAAGGGAGAACATTCAAGGACATATAAATATAACAAAAAAGGGCAGGAGAGGCCAACACTCCAACCGGGAAGGTAGAAATGAGTGCATTTGCATATACACCAAAGGCTCCTGGGAGAGGCTCTGCTCAGTTGCCCTGAACAGGGGAGATTTCTCCAATTTGGGGTCTGTCTGTCTGTCTGTCCAAAAGACTATAATGGTCCTTGTTCTGTAGGCCCACCGGTCTCCACAAATGCTCAGCGGAAAAAGGGGTGAGAAGCCTTGCTTGTGAACTTTGTGGGACATGCAAACCAGAATATCGCAGCACTCATGATTGATTACTTGGCCGGTGAAGGAACCCACTCAGAACCTGTCGAGCAAGCCCACATTCCTAGTGAGGCCCTTGAGGGTATTACTGAAGCTGTGCATACCACATTTTTAAAGGTTCCCAATGCTGTGACCCCCAAAAAGCATTTACTTATGTAAAGCAAGGATCGGCGGAGCCTTATATGCAATTCAAGGGCTGCTTGAAGCAAGCTCTTAAAAGACAAATTGAGAATGACTTTGCCAGAGAGATATTGGTTTCAAAATTAGCTGTTGAAAATGCTAATGAGAAGTGTAAAAAACTTCTGAAGTCCTTGTCTGAGGAGGAACCCGCCCTGCTGTAAGTGATAGAGGCATGTAACCACCTGTGTACCTTCACCATAGGGCAACCGTTACTTGTGAAGCTGTGGGGCTGGTATAGCAAATGCCTTTTGTGGAAGGGGCTAACAGTAGGCCTGTTAGTTAAAGGAATGAGAAGAAAGGTAAGAAGCAAGAAGTTGATAAGGAGCTCTCTCAAGGGCTGTAACTAAGGAGACCAAGACAAGTGGGGAATATAAGAAAGATAAGAAGAGAGCTTTGCAACTGGATGAAGTAATTTTAGAAAGTTAGTTGAAGTCACTGTAACTTTTCACCAATGATATTATGTTGATTTATTGTGGCCAATAGTTAGGGTAGAAGAAGTATAAACAATTAGAAAGTGTATAAAAGGTCAGCCATGATTGATAATAAAGAGTTACCATCTGAGACTTCTTGTAGTCTCTGCCTTGTGTCATGACTGCCTTGACAGTGTCCTCTGGTGACCCCGACGTGATTCAACACCCTTAAGAACATACTTGGTCTGGACCCATACGGGGTCGTAGCAACTGGCAAACGTGACTCACTGGGATGTAGTGGGGGAGGCAGCCTTGGTGCAGCTGAGAATGGAGGGTGGAAACCACAGCGAAGCCCAGACCTGATTTTCTCCTATCAAGACACCTGTAAGTAGGTGAGCCACCAAGTAGTAATAATGGGAAATAATTTATCTAATGAAGAAGAGACTGTTTTGGCTACATGGAAAGTTTTGTTAAGAAATAAGGGAATTAATAGTTCAGACTATGCCCTTTGTAGTATATTCCTGTGGACTAAATCACAGGATTTTGGCAGTGATCCTGACACAGCATTTAGTGTTAAATGGAAAAAAGTTGTGGACAGACTGTGGAAGTCATCTGAGTGGGATATAAAACTGTTGTCAGTCTAGCTGTTACTTGGGGATCGGTCTTTGAGGCCTTAAAGGAATGGAAAACAGAGTGAGAACAAGCAGAGCGGGACGCAGATGAAGAATCAGGGTTGATAACAGAAACTGATTAGGGGGATGAGGCAGAGGGGGCCTCTAATGGGGAACTTGGTGTATCTATCCTTAAAGAAGGTGCAGGTGCCATGCAAGTTACCAGTCAGGCTACCAAAGCTTCTGGGAAAGCTGCCAGAGTTTCTGGGCTGGATGCCAAAGCTTCTGGGAAAGCTGCCAAAGCTTCTGGGAAAGCTACCAAAGCTTCTGGGAAAGCTGCCATTGTATCTCCTTATCAGACTCCTAAACTTCTTTATGTCACAGCTGCACAGCAGCTCACGATGGTGCCTGAATACACTACACCGCTGCACCAGGTAGCTGAAATGTCTTTAGCAGAGAGAGAAACCCAGCCGTCTGCCCCCCTGATTCCCTCCGCTCTAGTCCAGCCATCTGCCCCCTCATTCCCCTCTGAGCTGCATGAACAATCTGCAAGGTCATATCCTCCGTTACCTGACAGTGACAGCAACAGCAAATCATGTGATGAGTCGCCTGCAGTAACACCTGAGTTGGGGCAGGGAACTGTTAGCAGTTCACCTTCTAATAACTTTAGCCCTACTGCCCCATGGATTTTGCCCCCATGTCAAGTAACTGGGCTTCCTTGACAGCCTCAGGACTTTTGGGAATTTGTTAGGAAAAAAACAGCTGAAGAAAAGAATTGGGACATGATAGAAAGATCAGGTACTCCAAGAGTACCTCAGGAGAACAGTGCTAATTCAAATGTTGCCTGTGATAACCCTATGGCTTTTCCAGGTTTTAAAGCAGCTCCTGGAACACGGCAGGATGATAGTCATTGCATCTTTGCCTGGAAGGTTGTGCTAGATCTCCAATCGAAAGTGGCTCAGTATGGTATTAATTCCTCAGATGTAATGCAATGAATACATGTAATTAATGCAGATATGCTTGCACCTTGTGGCATCATGCATATTGCTACAATTTTATTCCAGCCAGTACAATACAGTGTATTTCAAGACACTTGGAGGCGAATGGCTGAGCACACAGCTCTAACAAATATGCAGTTGCCTCAACACCACCCTCCTCATGCTGTGGGTGTTGATGCCCTACTGGGCACTGGGCCTTTTGCTAACCCAGATTTACAGGCAAGGTGAGATCCCTCAGTTTTGGCATAAGCTCAGAGAATTGTCAAAGTGCTTTAATTAAAACAATGGAAATGGCAGCTCCAAAACAGAGATGTGTTTACTATACAACAAAGGATGAGAGAACCATTTTTTGCAATTTGTGGAAGAACTTGCTGCAACTATTGAAAAACAGGTAGATGATGAATCTTTGCAACACAAATTGTGTGTACATTTGACTAAAGAAAATGCAAACTCGGACTGCAGAAAGATTATTGACACTTTACCTGAGGAACCCACATTGCCTGAAATGATTACTGCTTGATCAAAAGTTGGTTCAGTAGAGCATAAAATGGCAGCTCTTGCTGCGGTTCTAAGACCTTCATCGAAATGCTATAATTGTGGACAGCAAAGGCACGTAAGGGCATGGTGTAATACCCAGAAAATAACATCTAAGTCAAGTGTAAACAGCAATGTTGTGTGCAATTGTTGTGCTAAATTTGGGCACTATGCTAAACAATTCAGGAGTAAATATCAGGCAAATGGTCAGCTGTTGCAGGGAAACAAGAAGAAGAGCACCAAGGGGCATGTGGGAAAACAAATACCCCAACAACCACAGCAGCAAATATGGGCTTTCCAGCACTGCAAAGCTATCCATTTGTGAACAATACTCAGGAGCAACAAGTGGCTCTACAGGGACTGATATACCCACCGCCGACACAGTAACCATTCTGACAAAAAAAAAATGTAAAATGCCCCTCAATGCCTATGGTCCAGTAGGACATGGATTGAGAGCGTTTTTGATAGGAAGATCAAGTACTACACTTAAAAGGTATTCATATGCATGTAGGACCTATTGATGCTGATTACTTAGGACAGATTCATGCTATAGTATCCATTGATGACCCTCCTGTCAGTATTCAGAGAGGAACTTGCATTGCTCAACTTGTAAATATTGTGAGTTCTGGTCCGAATACAGTGGACCAAAGTTATAGCACAGCAAGTTTTGGATCAACAGGGGTACCTCAGGTGTTCTAGACTGAGAAAGTAACAGAGAACCATCCAGAAAAGACATACATCCTCACTGCCAGTAAATGTCATCCAGGAACCATATCAGTGATAGGCTTGATTGATACTGGAGCAGATGTCAGAATACTCTTGTGACTTTGCTGGCCTCACTCATGGCCTCTCACTTGTTGGGATTTTAGCTGACTAGAGATTGGAAAATTACTGGTCTCAGCCTAATTTGAGCTATTGCACCTGCAAGATAGTGTGTCCTTGGGCCTAGCTGTGGTATGATAACAAATAGTGAAAGAGACATCAGAAAAGAGAGATGTAACCCCTAAGGAATGAGAAAGAGCTGATGTTGTGGTGTGGCCAATGGACGGCGTAAATTACAGAATATTCATAAGCTTATTACTTGCTGTATAAGTGTCTGATGCTCTCTTCAATAAACAAAACTTGCTGATGACTCATATTGAGCCCCGAGTTTTCCCTGCACCAGACAAATGGCTGGGAAACAGCAACAATTGGTGCACTCTACAGACCCTACGGACTTTACAGAAGACTTGGGCCTGCGAGCCACGGTCCGGTGCAGTATTTCCATGTCAGTCCCAACGCAGCCTGGGAGGCAGAAACAGCAGGCCCTACGTCTCAGACGACCCTATATAGAAGAGCTGACGAAAGGCAAAAGGGCGGGCTTCGGTGCCCTGGTGACCACATAGGAGAGTCCAGCAGACTGAACGCTGCTGACATCCTGGAAAGGCTGCAGCGTGCTGAATATCAGGTTAAAAGGTAATACAGAGACAAGCGGCGTATAGACTTTTAAGTGCTTTTTAGAAAAGCGGGGACTATAGACTGTCAACTTGGGAAGAGAATTCCCGAGATTGCTGCATATAGACTTGCAAAAATGTGTGTTGTGGTGCTGGCACTGTAAGTACATGCACAATAAATCAGCGACCCTGCTGTGATGGCGGCAGCAGCCGTGGCTCGGGGCGCCTGCGGGGCTGTGCCACTCCGAACTTGGCATGGGCGTGTTTTGCGGAGAAAAGAAGAACCCTCACAACTTTATAAAAGTTGTAAAGCCCGGTATGTTTATTTACGGTGCGCGCCGGACGCAAGTCCCCCAACAAGGCATGCATGCCTCTGAAGACCTCAGGTCTTCTTTTATCCCCCTTCCAAATGCATATGCATACAGTTTCACAATAAGTTCATACATATTCATTCCATGTGACATTCAGCACCAGTTCTTCTTTATCAAAGGAATTTCTAAGTCGGGGGCAAATCGACCTTGTGGTCTTTTCTGTTTTTCTTTCTCTGTCTCCTTGCTGTCTCGGCATGCGAGTTCTTCCTTCAGCTTTGGCCTCACAGACTTTTCACCTCTCTTAGACACTTCACCTAATTCAGAATGGATCTTTACTCTGTCTCATTCTCCCCTTCCCTAGGAAATAAGTAAATTGTTTTACTTAATGAAAACCTTCACAACAGTAAGTGTCTTTTAGTGCTTCACCATGTGCTTTTGACAAAGATGTTAGTACAGCTATTCGTTGTAGCATTCTCCAGTTCCAAATTAACAATATAATAGATAATCCTAAGCTTACCCCAACTAATAGTAGTAAAGCTACAATGGGGTGGCACAACTTATTAAAGATTCCATTTGCAGTTGGTGACCACCCAAAGATCACATCCAATAATCTTAACAAAATTACATATACAGAGATTAGAATGGTTTCTACTAGACAGAATAACATCATTGCTATCAATTTGTACAGCAGCACAAGCAGTTCTCAAGCATACCCCCTTTTCCAGTATATACGAGCACAGTTCTCTGGTCAGTGACTGGATGAATTTCGAAGTGACAAATACTCTGCTCAGTGTCCAAACACACACCCTGAGCATTAATAGTATTGCTTTCACAAATGAATCCCATCTGTTCTCTAGCAGTGCAGGATTCTAAGTTTAATGTCTGCCACTTCCCATTCATCTTTCGTGCCCACACTCCATGTTCTGAAGGATAGAGTATTGTTTTTTCATGGTTTGATCCTAGAGCAACGATGGGATGGATAACATAAACAGTGGCATTATATATGGTAAGCACAAAGGCAGTTGCCACATTAGAAACAGGATCATAGGTGAAATTCACCATAGTCCGCCAGGTTTGAAACTTCCTTTCAACATCAATTGCATTATCCCACACAATTTCTTGAATTTCAGCTGGAAAATTACCTTCAGTCCTTTCCCATATGATCAGAGCTGCTGTTGCTTGTATCCATAACTGTGCTTGTATACAACTGAAAGCTAAAGACACATTATCTTGAACTATACTAAGTGCTTCTACTATCAACTTCTGGTCTTGGTCCCCGGCCTTTTCATACTTCCTTACTTTGGCAGTACTTTTGAAATCTGTCACTGGCTGGTTCCTAATGCCAATAGAGATTACTATAAAGGCTGCTTCAATTTTGTTAGGCTACCTGCTGCAGTGGCCAGTTTATTCACCAGTATTTCTGAATCAATTCCATTTAAAACTCCTAATCTTGTCCCTAATATGCCAGTTAGATGTTTGGTATGGGGAACAGGAACTGCTTTCTGTCCATGACCATCCCTCCCTGCCAGAGGGATGTGCTGGGCTCACACTGCAAATTCAGACACACTTCACAAGTGTATCTGACAGAGGTTTAGGTCATATTTGAGGCAGATGTTTGTTCTGAAATGTAGAGACCTCAGGAATCTCCTTCCCCATCCAGAGCACCTGATTTCCCAGATGTGTGGCAAGCAGGAATGTCTCTCCTGGTCTATGAAACCTCACCCACCTTGCCCCTAGCTTCAGGTCCAAGCCTCAAGTAAATAATGAAGGGGAAGTCTGAGAGAAGAGCCTAAATTCATTGCAGTGCCTCAGAAGAAACTGGGATCAGGTTTCTGCTACTTGAAACACTCAGCACAAAAGTGATGCTCAAAATCCTACAGCCTGCTGCTGAGCTCTGAGGGGGGGTCTCTCTCTACCTCTTTTAAGCAGAATCCAACTGCCTCAGACTGGGACAATCACTGATCCAAATCTCAGTAGGAAAAGGGATAGCTATAAGTAAAGAAAATCACCTTCCTTGCTTGGGTTAATTTACCACCTGCAGTTCAGCACCCTTTACCAGTCATTGCCTGAGCGTTCAGCCAACCGGCTTGGAAAATGACCTAAGGAGCTGTTGTTCAGTCACATTCTTTACTACGTTAGGTTCAAGTTTGGAGTTTGGGTAGAGTCTGAACTAGTGTGGGGTGTATAAGGCCCTGCTGTGGTAAAAAGTGCAGTGTCCACTTTGAATTCAAATGAAAGTCTGATAGTAATTCGAGCTCAAAGGCAGGTCACTTCTACAGGCTGTATCAAGGTGAAATTACACCAACAGTCTGATTCACTTAGGTTATCACAGATTTCCTGGTGTTCATATATACCAGGGGAGGTTCAGACACCAATTACATCTGGTCTCTCATAAGCTACCCTATTGATGACCTGGCACCCTACTTTGATTTCTTCTCCTCTTATTCCTTGAAGAGTCCACAGTTCCTGTTCTTGCCATTCTTGCTCCTCACATACCTGATTCTCGTGGATTACTACAGTAGATATGTTTAAATCTTTTATCTCAGAAGGTTTTCCTATGGATCCAGTATACTGATTAAATGCCAGGGACCAAGGCCATTTAGCATTACTTTGAACAGAGGTGCTCTCAAGTTCTGAAACTTCAGTTATGATTACACACAATACAATTCTACAAACTAAAATATGAGCTACTCCCGACCGCAGTATACTCATTTTGCCCGAGTAAGTTTTAATCTCAGTTCATTGTCTCCTGGCGTCACTCCTTAAGGGGTTTCTGGGCCTTCTTCACCCAAGAGTGATGGATCCAGGCATTCTGCTCCTTAAATTTGATTGCAGCGAAGGTGGTGAGAAGTACTCACAGTGGTCTGTCCCACTGTGGTTCCGAAGTCTTCTCTGTAAGAGACTTAACATATACATCATCCCCAGGCTATCTGACTCCCTGCTCCAAGTTCCAGCCACGTTTCTCAATTACTCTGAGCTGTTTGCTTAATGCCACCATGTAGGTGGACATTCTGGACATTCCCTTTGTATTCTATATGGTCTTCTATAAGGCATTCCAAAAGGACTCAGCATTCCTTTAGCTCAAGGTTTAGTCTGAATTTGCAATATTGCTAGTGGAAGAGCTTGGGCTAGGGTAGATTAACTTCTTGCCCCAGTCTTATTCATTCTCTCCACCTGGCCGCTTGATTGGGGGTGGTATGGGGTGTGAAGTTCCTAATCTGTGCCCAGATGGCTACTAATCTGTTGCACTATTTTGGAAATGAAATGTGATTCTTTATCTGAGGATATCGTGGCTGGAACTCTGAAGCGTGGTATTATTTCTTGTAAAAATAATCTGGTCACCTCTTGAGCTTTGACAGTTCCGGTGGGGAATGTTTCTGGCCACCCTGAAAATGTATCTATTAATACCAGTAAATACTGATACCCCCCCCTTTCCTTGGGAGTTTTGAAAAGTTAATTTGCCACTGCTGTACAGGCCCATGGCCTCTCCCAGTCTGACTGAGTTTTGGCCGGGGGGTATTTTGGGGTTAGTCTGGAGGCAAGGATCACATTGTCGGCTTACCTGAGTGATAGTGGCATATAAATTCCTGACAATGATACAACGATTGTTTCAATCAGATGTGTGTTCTAGAAGGCCTGTGGAAATTACTGCTTCAAAGTCAACACTTCATTTCAATGCACTCTGTATCACTCGCAGCCTTGGTCATTTTGAGAAAGCAGCCACACTCTATAAAAGGCTTTTAAGTAGTTAGTCCCTAGTGTGTTTTCTAGTGCCCTTCCTTCACTAGTAACCATGAAAATGGGAAGGGATTACTAGCTCTCTTTCAATGGTAGCCCACCCCTTGCAGTTGTACGTCTCTTTTGGTTAGTATTATTGTATTATGGCTTACCTTCGAGGAAAATCTGTACCTCACCCTTTGCTGCTTTCTTTGCCTCTCCATCCGCCAGCTCATTTCTTTCCTCCAATTTTAAGCTCACTCTCTAGTGTGCCTTAATATGCCTTTTCAGGTAGCTGAACTGTTTCCAGCAGCTGGATTGTCTCTTCTTTCCCTGTGAAGTCAGCAGTCCCCTCTCCTTCCAGATGGCTCCATGTGCATACCTTGAGTCTGTGTAGATGGTTATTCTCCTCCCTTTTGCCCTTTCCAGGGCACGGGTCAGGGCAATTATCCCAGCCTTCTGCGCAGAGGTACCTGTTGGTAAGGGTCCAGACTCGATTACCTCTCTGCAGGTAGTCACTGTGAACTTTGCAATGTCGCTTTCCTGTCAGTGAACCAGGTCTCTGCATCATCCGGAGGAGTGTCCCTTAAGTCTGGGCGGCTGGAGTAGGTAGCTTCGGTGGTCTCTAGGCAACTATGGTGTACTGCTTCTCTTTGATTCCACTGAGAAAAGAAGCTGGGTTGACAATATTAGTCACCACTATCTCTACATTGTCTTGCTCTACCATGATGGCCTGGCATTTCAGAAACCTCTGTGGTGAGAGCCAGTGGCCACCCTTTACTTCCAGTACTGCGGACATTGTGTGGGACACTAGCACAGTCATTTTTGTCCCAGGGTAAACTTGCATGCCTCTTGAATATTCAGCACAACTGCTGCTACAGCTCTGAGGAAACCTGGCCATCCTTTGGCTGTTGCTTCTAGTTGCTTAGAGAAGTAAGCAACTGCCCTTCAGTATGGGCCCAAGTCCTGAGCCAATATTCCCAGGGCAATTCCTTGTGTGGAAAAATAGAAAGAATGGTTTACTTACATCTGGAAGTTTCAAAGCTGGACCTGACATGAGGGCACTCTCTCTAGCTGGCGAAAGGCCCATGTGGTGTCTTGTGTCCACTGGAGATCTCTGTTTCCATTGGCAATAAGAGCATAGAGGGGTCTGGCGAGCAGTGCATTATTATAAACCCACAGCTGGCACTACCCTACCATGCCTAAGAGGGTTCGGAGTTCTTTTGTTGTCTGGGGTTTTGGGGTTTGGCATACGGCTTCTTTGCTTTAAAGTCTGTTGCTCCGCACTCACTTCTTACTCCAGGTAGATTATCTTCTGTTTCACTACCTGTGCCTTTTCTTTGAGACTCTGCATCCTTGGAGTCCTAGGAAATTCAAAAGGCTTACCGTCCAGGCTTCTCTCGCTTCCCTCATCCGAGTGGCTACTAGAAGATTGTCCACGTACTGCAACAGTCTCCTTTCCTCTTGCGGAGCTTCCCGGGACTCTGGGTCTTTGCAAGTTGTTCTCCAGTCGGAGTGGGGAATCTTGAAGCCTTCAGGCACATGGACTATGTGAGCTTGTGTTTGAATGCAAAAATTTTCTGGCTGGCTTCGTGGATAGGGAGGCAAAAGAAGGCATCTCTTAGGCCTAAAACAGTGAACCAGGTTAGCTCAGGTGTTAAACAAGTTAGTAAGGTATATGGATTTGCTACCACAGGGTATAAATTCTGTGTTATCTTATTGACAGCCCTTAGTCCAGTACTATCAATTATTGGGCTGATTCCTTCCTTATCTTCGTTTTGAGGGTACTACTCAGTTCTCACTAGTTGTGTTCTTTCCTTAAGCTTGATGCTCATGGGGGAGCATCTTTCAGTCTCCCTGGTACAGCAGGGGCACATACCCTTGAAAACATTTATTTACTTATTCTAATATCTCCTTACTAATGTCTTTCTTAATTTCAGCGTCTGTTAATGTTAAGCCTAACATCTTTATATCATTTGCCTCCAGAGTAACCTTTCTCATTTGAGAATGTTTAGCAAATTGAGCGAATTGTACAAAAGCTTTTAGGTACACATAGTACACATATTACTTTAAAGGTTTGCACAAGTATGCCTTCTCAGACTGGCCAGTTGTTCAGTTGTTCCCCACACTGCAACATAAACATTCTCCACAGGTACTAAAGTTTTATTTAAAACTGAATATATGGCCCTTGTGTCAACAAAAATTCTTCCCTTTTGGGGAGGTCATCTTTACCCTTCCTCCCTTACCTTGGGAGGAGCCTTTAGCAAATCATATGTACTCATTTTGTGAACTGTGATTGCTTTGCATTTCAGCATGATAATCCTTGCCTGATTTCATACGTTGCTATCTTATTCTGCATGCTGAACAACACGTTTGATTTGCTTTCTCTTTGCCTTGTTTTCCTTTTTCAAGGGCCAAGACCAGAGGGCGGTGTGGTGGTTTGACCAGAAAGAAGGGGGAATTCTGGGATGTTGTGGTCAAACCAATGGGTGCTTGGATTTTGATATAGGCACCTGGGGTAGCCAGTGAGTTTTAGGACACACCTCCGAGAACACCCAGGGGTTAAAAGCAGAGCTTCGGCCCTGGGAGGCTCTCTTGGGACTTCGAGGGACAGAGGACGGATCTGTCCCCCGTCCAGCCGTCCAGCCACTGCTGTTGGGCAGGGGAGGGGCAGCCATGTGGTAGGCCGGGGCCTGGACAGAGATGGGAGTGAGGAGGCCTTGGAGGATGAAAGGGTGGAGAGCAACAAGAGACATCGGGCAGCCATTCCCCCCCCCCCCCCCCCCTTGGAGACAGACAGAGAGAGAGACAGAGTGCAGCCTGTGTCGTTACCTTGAAATTCAGTAAATATATGCTGGCAGCAGGCAGCCCAGCTGAGGAGATGGGGGGGGGGGGGGGGGTGCAGCCAGGAGTCCAGCCGCCTGGAGGAGTTTTTTAATCCTTTTTGGACAATGAAAAACCTTACAGAACATTAACCCTTCCTAGACGAGTGATAAGAGTGGAGGAGGATGAAGGAAATGAACGAGTGATGGAGGTATGGATCAGAGAGAGAGTGAGAGATGTTGAAAGAATGGAGAAGATGGAGTGGCATTTTATGCTGGACTCTTTTGTGTAGCCATGGACAGAGCCATGTTTCCGTGTGATACAGAGACTGAGTCCAGGGGGAGAAATGTCCCAGTGCCAAAGAAGATTCAGTGTGGGTACCCTCGGCCCCAGGGGGTATATAAAATATGGAGGGGATAGATGTCCCAAAGGTGAGAAGGTGAGATACTGTGCTTTTCTGGAACTGGACAAAGCATCCTTAAAAAAGACAACCCTGGAAGCAGCCCTGATCCCTGTTCGGTGGTGAGAGCACCGGAACAAGGACGGAAGAGGCCACCATGACACACGGAAGGACTCCCTCTCCTCTTGAGGAGCTGAAAGTTTGAGCAATCTAAAGGGTGGTGTTGGACCTAGAATTGGTGATTTTGGAGGATGTATTGTATTGGGAACTTAGGGGGGAGGGGGGGGGAGAGTGTTTTTTGTGAGGTTTTCATTTTCCTTGTGTTTTTTTTTCTTTCTTTCTTCTTGTGTGTGTAGTTTAGTAATTGTTTGTGTGTAGCTTAGTTAATAAAATTTTCTTTATGTTAAGTTTGGAGCCTGCTTTGCTTATTCCTGGTCACATCTCACAGCAGACACCGGGGAGAAGGTGTACTCATGGGAGCTCTGGCTTTGCCAGGCCCAAACCATAACAGGCGGTCTGATCTTACAGTCTCTTTGCCATTCTGGGTGATTTCTTAAAACACAAAGACATTTCAGCATACAAAAACTCTATCCCATTTATCCTCCTATTTTAAAACAGTACTAACAGCAATGAAGTATTATAAATCTTTTTATTTTCTGAGCTGCTCCTACTGGCAGCCTTCTCCCAGTGAGCCCCTCCCAAAAGGGGCTAATTTAGGAACCTCTTTGCTCTGGTCAGTTCTCATTATTTATTTCTCCTTGCCCTATCTCGCTTCCACTCAAACCTTTTTACAGACCTTCACAGTAGTTTCTCAATTTTCCTCCTATACACACAGCTCCAGGTGGCAGGTGTCAGATGTGGTTCCCACACACAAGCTCTAAGACCTTAGGTTCTGAATCCGCTTGACCAGAAACCTCTAATTTACATGTGCCCTGACACTTATTAGAACAGCAAAACCAGTGTTTCTCATAAACACCGCACTGCAATAATACCTGCACATCCAGCTTTTGCTCACAGGCCATTCCCGTGTTCCCTGGGGAGACGGGGCAGCCAGAGCTGTCCCTGTGCCCAGGGGACAGCCACTGTCACCTCACACAGCATGCTAATCAAAAACGTGACATAGACACTATATTCTGATCAAACAAAATATCAGTCTTTTCTAGTTGTCTTCTTGCACAATCTAATTAAGCCCTGTGTCTACTTACACTTGTTTTACTGCTTTGCAAAAAGGCTGTGCTAGTCACAGCCGAAACTCTGATATGCCCACAGACACAAACACTCACACCCACACCCCCCCTTTATCTCAAATTCGCTAGAGCCAAGGCTTGAATTGCTGTGAGGGGGGGAATTCTTGGAATTCCTTTAACTCTATCGTAATTAAGCATAAATCACCATACTATAGTTCTCCTATGTAAAATGCCACTCTTGTTGCAACAAAATCTTAAAATCTTCACAAACACTACTATACAATCTGAGAATCAAATTACCACAATGCAGCAGAAGAAAATCACCACACAAAACCACTGGGAAAGGGCATATCTCTCAAAGTGCTCTCTTTTCTCAACACAACATAGCATACCATAATTCAGCATTTACTCACATCAATTTTCTTGGACACAATCAAAATAACAGCATACAGTCTAGAGATCAAAATAAAACATCCAAGGCAAAGGAACTCTCTGAGCTCATACTCACGGTTAAAATGTACCAGATCTACACAAATCACTACATTTAAACACGATAAATACCATCACTGACATTCTTCCACTCGCTTCTCTGCGGGGCACTTCTGTCCCTGCCCCCGCAGCCTGCTGCAGCCGGCGCCTCAGGCCTCACTCAGCTGCTTCAAACACGGGTAGTACTGACCCCCCCGCACTGTAGATTTATTCTCTTTTATACACCATACACTTATACACTTGCACGATTAGAAACACAGCGCACCGACCACACAATGCATACATTAACTATACAGCAACACAGTGTCCGGACGTCACACACCATACAAACAAAACACACACGGGCTCAACAGTTCTGCTCTATCAGAACTATGAACCCCCAACACACATACACGGGTTCACCCGGCTCACCCCCAGAACCGCTTGCGGTCTGCTCTATCAGAACGATGAACCCCATCTCTAATACAGCTGCTCTATCAGCTGAACCCAGACGTCTCTGGGTGGTTTACTCCCTTGCTCTCCTTTCCCTCCCCTGGGGCCCCTCAGTACATACCGTATCTTCCTCCGCAGGCCAGCAGGTCCTTGTCTGTCCCAGCAGGAGGCAAGCCGAGACGAGCGGAGCGCCACCAGGAAAATCCTGGGGCGTGCCTAGGAGTCCGTCGGTCCCCCCCCTGCCCCTGCGAGGACAGAGATGGAGACGGAAAGTATCTCCTTCTCCTGCCTGGCTCGCCAAGAATGTTTTGCGGAGAAAAGAAGAAACCTCACAACTTTATAAAAGTTTTAAAGCCCGGTATGTTTATTTACGGCGCGCGCCGGACGCAAGTCCCCCAACAAGGCATGCGTGCCTCTGAAGACCTCGGGTCTTCTTTTATCCCCCTTCCAAATGCATATGCATACAGTTTCACAATAAGTTCATACATATTCATTCCGTGTGACATTTAGCACCAGTTCTTCTTTATCAAAGGAATTTCTAAGTCGGGGGCAAATCGACCTTGTGGTCTTTTCTGTTTTTCTTTCTCTGTCTCCTTGCTGTCTCGGCATGCGAGTTCTTCCTTCAGCTTTGGCCTCACAGACTTTTCACCTCTCTTAGACACTTCACCTAATTCAGAATGGATCTTTACTCTGTCTCAGGCACTGTGCCATGGGGAGCAGCCGCAGTAAGTGGCTCGCCTGAGGCGGCAGTGGCGGCTTCAACCAGCGGCGGGCACAGGCGGATCGTCTGGGGTGGCAGTGGCAAGGGGAGCGGAGCCCCGCCACACGGGGAGCGACCCGCGCCGCCATGGATGCTGCGCTGGGTCTGGCCCACACAGTGAGTCAGCCTACAGTGCGTCTCGCAAAACAAGAAGCCCAGCGTGGAGGGGGTCGCCCCGCTGCGTTGCGGGCGGTGGCGGGGGACGGGAGCGTTTTTCCCATCATGAGTGCTTCTTCCCTCCGCTTGCAGCTGGCAGGGGCCTTAGTTTAGACCCGGCAATCTTTAATAGACTGAACCTTAACAGACTGCAAGTATAGGTCGGGAGCTCGGCCGGCGCCACCGCAGACAGTGTCTCCGGTGCGCAGGGCTTGGTGCCGCCGGCCGGTGCTTGGCGGCAGGGACAACTCGAGAGTCCACGCGAGCACAGCCTTTCCAGCGCACGAAGCAGTTAAGAGACCAGTGATGATAAATAAGCAACAACAAAGAGCATTACTATCAGGACAATCCTCACCTAAGATAAAAAGACCTTTTGTTCTTCCTGGCAGAGACTGTGAAAGAGAAATTAGCATGGTGAATGCGTTGAGCCAAATTTTGGCCGATTTGGTTTAGCATCCATTATGCTGCCTTAAAATCACCTTTATTAACATAGACTTTAAACATCAGAAGCCCAGATAACTCAGTCGGTGGAACATCAAACTCTGAAATTGTATTTTGAAAAATTTAAAAATGTTAAAGATGTGTTAAAGCAATTGTATAAGTAAGATGTAATAAGTGTACTTTTTGTGTTCTTTAAGCCTTGCTTAGATGTGGTAGATGTAAAAGCAAGCACTGAATTCAAAAGAATTTTTCCACAGGTATACCTTGAACAAACTCCTTATGTTTAGGTGCATTCAAGTGTAAAAATGCTGTAGCAAACACATGAAGAAAGTTGTTTTAGCTTAGTGTTTTAGAGTTAAGCCTGTAAGTAAGTTATAGTAAATTCTATATTCTCTTCTATTTCTATAGTAAGTTCTATCCGTTGCTAAATAGTTTAAGTTAAATTGTCTATTAAGTGTCATTAAGTGTTAAATACTGTTAAAGTTAAGTAGTATTTTTAAGTTTCATTTCTGTTAAGTTCAAGTGTTATTAAGTTTAGGTGAAGTTAGATTCTGTTACATTTAAATTACATTAGGTTTATGTTATGTAGAATTTAAAGTCGGTTGAGTTCTGTTAAGGTTAAGTTCTGTTAAATTTAAGTGATTTTACATGTAAGTTCTGTTGATTTGAAAATCTGTTAAGTTTAAGTTCTGTTAAGGTTAAGTTTTGTTAAGGTTAAGGTCTGGTAACTTAAGTTCTGCAAAGTTGAGTTTAATTTCTATTAAGTTTAAGATAAGTTTAAGTGATGTTAAGTTCTGTTAAGTTTAAATATTTTAAGTGCTTTAAGTGCTGTGAGGTTTAAGTGACGTTAGATTTATGCTAGACATTTATTTTATGACTTGTGTGCAGGGTGTTGTCGTGAACATCAGAGAAACCCTAGTTAGAAGAGACAATCAGAGGCATTTGTGAGTAGAGCCATTCCTGTTTGAAGTATATCTGCTGTTTGAGAATGAAAAGCAAACTTACCAGACAATCGACGCAGATGAAACCTGCGCACATGTTGCTCCTTTAGCTTATTTTTGTAGGTTGTATTAGCACACCTGAGTTTTATTTGAGCCTTGTAGCAGCATAGAATCCTTTTTGTATCTGTCGTATGGCATATTCTATAGATAGTGATAGACTTTTCGGTTTGTCTCCCTTGCTTAGATCCCTTGTAAGAGAGAAACATTTCTAGTTGAGAGTACTGCTTGTAATGTAATCGTTGTTGGAATTGCCTATTCTTGTATTGCAAAGAGTGTGATGCAGTTAGCTGATAGAACTTGGCTTGCTCCAAAAGAAAATGGGGGAAATGTTGGGATTTTAGCTGACTAGAGATTGGAAAAGTACAAGGCCGTGGCTAATTCCAAATCCTGCACCTGCGAGACAGCGTGTCCTTGGGCCTAGCTGTAGTATGATAATAGTGAAAGAGCCATGAGAAAAGAGAGATGTAACCCCTAAGGAATGGGGAAGAGCTGATGTTGTGGTGTGGCCAATGGACGGTGCAAATTACAGAATATTCATGAGCTTATTACTTGCTGTATAAGTGTCTGATGCTCTCTTCAATAAACGGAACTCGCTGATGTCTCATATTGAGCCCCTAATTTTCCCTGCACCCAACAAATGGCTCATCCCCGACAAATGGATCATTTCTGCAACATATATCCAGTCTTTTCTTGAACACATCCAGGAATGGTGATTCAACCACCTCCCCAGGCAGGCAATTCCAGAAGTTTATCACCCTTTCTGTAAAAAAACCTTTTCCTAATATCCAACCTATATTTCCCTTGACGCAGCTTGAGACTGTGTCCTCTGGTTCTGTCAGTTGCTGCTTGGAGAAAGAGACCAACCCCGCCTGACTACAACCACCTTTCAGGGAGCTGTAGAGAATGATAAGGTCACCCCTGAGTCTCCTTTTCTCCAGACTAAACAACCCAGCTCCATCAGTTGTTCCTCACAGGGCTTGTGTTCCAACACTCTCACCAGCCTCGTTGCCTCCTCTGGACGGGCTCAAGTGTCTCAATGTCCTTCCCAAACTGAGGGGCCCAGAACTGGACACAGCACTCAAGTTGTGGCCTCACCAGTGTCGAGTACAGGGGAAGGATGACCTCCCTAGTTCTGATGGCCACACCATTCCTGATACAGGCCAGGAGCCCTTGGCCTTCTTAGCCGCGAGGGCACTCCCCTGGCTCATGTTCAGCCAATTGTTGACCAGCACCCCCAGGTCCCTTTGTGCCTGGGCACTGTCCAGCCACACCGTCCCCAGCCTACAGCACTGCAGAGGGTTATTGTGGCCAAAATGCAGGACTGGGCACTTGGATTTATTAAACTTCATCCTGTTAGACTCTGCCCATCCATTCAACCATTCCAATTCTGTCTGCAGAGCCCTCCCACCTTCCAACAGATGGACACACGCTCCCAGCTTAGTGTCGTTTGCAAACTTACAAATGAAAGACTCAATCCCTTCATCCATGTCATCAATAACGATATTAAACAGAACTGGTCCCAGCACAGACCCCTGAGGTACACCACTGGTGACTGGCTGCCAGCTGGATGCAGCACTGTTCACCACCACTCTCTGGGCCCGGCCATCCAGCCAGTTCCTAACCCAGCACAGAGTGCTCCTGTCTCAGCCATGGGCTGCAGCTTTTCCAGGAGTGTGCTGTGGGAGACAGTGTCAAAGGCCTTGCTGAAGTTCAGGTACACAACATCCACAGCCTTTTCCACATCCACCAGGAGGGGCACCTGGTTATAAAAGGAGATCAGGAGGTCAAACATGACCTACCCCTCCTAAACTCACGCTGTCTGGGTCTGGTACCCTGGCCATCCTGTGAATTCTGTGTGATGAACTGTATGAACTGATGAATTCAGTATGAACTGTTCCATAACCTTACCTGGTACTGAGGTCAGACTGACTGGCCTATAATTACCAGGATCCTCCATCCCACCCTTTTTGTGAATGGCTCTCACATTGGCCAGCTTCCAGTCATCTGGAACCTCACCAGTGAGCCAGGACTGCTGGTAAATGATGCAGAGTGGCTTCACAAGCTCATCTGCCAGCTCCCTCATCACCCTGGGATGGATCCCATCTGGTCCCATGGATTTATGAATATCCAAGTGGCTCAGCAGTTCTCTGACTGCCTCCTCTTGGATAATGGGGGATACACTCTGCTCCCTGACACCACTGAGTAGCCCAAGAGGACAGTTGTCCTTGAAGGCAAGTCTTCTCACTAAAAACTGAGACAAAGAACGCATTAGGCACCTCTTCCTTCTCTTCATTTGCAGTTATTAAGTTCCGTCCCTCATCCAGTAAAGAACAAAGGTTGGTCTTACTCTTCCTTTCACCATTAATATATATATATGTAAACATTTTTTGTTATCCTTTA
The DNA here is from genome assembly GCF_027579445.1 of Ammospiza nelsoni. Lineage (NCBI taxonomy): Eukaryota > Metazoa > Chordata > Aves > Passeriformes > Passerellidae > Ammospiza > Ammospiza nelsoni. The sequence continues at coordinate 3,386,764 of NC_080663.1, forward strand.
CAAAAGTCACTATTTTAATTTCAAACCGAGCTTTAGCCTCCCTATTTTTTTTCCTGCATGCTCTAGCAGCCCCCTTAAATACTTCCTGAGAGACCTGACTCTCCTTCCAAAGATAGTACATCCTTTTTTTATTCCTGAGTTCTTCCAAAACCTCCTTGCCCATCCAGGCTGAACGTTGCCTCCTCTACTCATCTTTTGGCACACAGGGACAGTCTGTTCCTGTACCCTCAAGATCTCAATTTTGAAGCATGCCTACCCTTCCTGAACTCCTTTGTTTATAAGGACTACTTCCCAAGGAACTCTCTCAATAAGTCTCCTGAGTAGGCCAAAGTCTGCCCCCCAAAAGTCCAGTGTAAAAGTCTTATTAATGATCCTCTTGACTTCACCAAATATGGAGAATTTTATCATTCCATGATCACTATGCCCCAAGTGGCCTCCAACTACCACATCTCCCACCAACCCATCTTTATTTGCAAATAGATCACGATGATCTCACAAGCATGGTCATCTCATGGTCATCTCTTGGTCACAGTCATCACATGCTCACAGTAATCTCACATGGTCATCTCATTATAATTGTCATCTCATGATCATGGCCATGCCATGGTCATAGTCAAAGTCATTGTATGGTCATGGTCATCTCATGATCGTCTCGTGGTCAACTCATGGCCACAATCATATCATGGTCATCTCATGGCTGTGGTTGTGTCATGGTCATGATAATCTCAAAGTCACAGCCATTTCCTGATCACCATCACCTCATCGTCATGGTTTTCTCATGGTCATCTCACACTCACCTCATGGTCACTATTGTCTCTTAGCCAAGGTCATGTCATGGTGATGTCATGGCCATGGTTCTGTTTTGGTCATCTCATATTCATAGTCCTGTCACTGTAATGGTCATCTCACAGTCAGCTCATGGTCATAATCATATGTGGCCATGGTGTGTTGTGATCATCTCTTGGTCACAATCATCTTATGCTCACGGTCACCTCACAGTCACATTTATATCATTGTAATGGTCATCCCGTGGTCCTGGTCATCTCATGGTCACAGTCATCTCATGGCCATTTCATGATCATAGTCATTTCCTGATCACCATCATCTCATGGTCATGGTCATCTTAAGGTCATGGCTGTGTCATGGTCATTGCATGATCATTTTGTGGCTGTCTCATTGTCACCATCATTTGTTGGTCTTGATCCTGTCATGGTCATGGTTATCTCATGGTCATGGTCGTCACATGATCACATCATGGTCACGTCATGGTCAACTCACTGTCATCTCAGAATCACCTCATGGTCACAATGGTCTCATGGCCATGGTTGTGTTGTGGTCATATCATAGTCATCGCTTGATCACAATCATCTCATGGTCATGGTTGTCTCATTGTTATCTGTTGTCTCATGGCCTTGGTTATCTGTTTCTCATCGCGTGGTCTTTATGACCCCATGGCCATGGTCAAATCATGGTCATCTCATGACCTTGATCACTTCATAGCTGTGTCATGGTCATGAAATGCTCACGGTCATTAAATGATCATGGTCATCTCATGGTCGACTCATGGTCATAGTCATGTCATGGTTGTGGTCATTTCCTGAGCACCATCATCTCATGTTCATGGTCATCCCCTGATCACCTCAAGGTCATGGTCTTCTCATGGTCATGATCTCATGCTCATGGCTATGTCATGGTCATCTGATGGTCACAGTCCTCTCACGGTCATGAGCATATCATGGATATGGTCACAGTCATGGTCCTCACATGGTCATGGTCATCCCATGGTCATGGTTGTGTCATGATCACAGTCATGGTCATGGTCATCTCACGGTCATGCATAGCAATGGGGAACAAGGACACATGGACCTCCTTGCTTGTTCCAAAGAAGTTCATTTATTGTAACCAGCTGATCTTTTTTATACTCAAAACTTGCCCCAAACTTAACCAAACTAAGTACGCATTGTCTGCCTGCCACTGCAGTGTTGCTATTGATGTGTCACTTTACCCAATCAGCTCACTGATCATGTGGTGTCCACGCATCTCCTCAGCCAATCCATGACTCACACATGAGGCAACCACCAACCCACTCTCTGGCCATCGACCCACAGCTGAACCTCCCCAGAATGCCTTTTGGTGAACAGAAGTAAACAGGATTGAACAAAGGTGGGAAAGGTCCTTATTCTGTAAGGCTTAGTCCCCACAGTTATGGTCATCACCATCACCTCATGGTCATGATCATCTCATGGTCATCTCACAGTCACCTCATGGTCACAATTGTCTCACAGCCATGGCTGCGTCATGATCATTTCATGGTCATGATCACCACAGAGCGGACTTTCACAGGTAGCCTCTCTACCCTGGTAGCAATGTCTTTCCACTCTTCAGCAGCCCAGATTGGTTTTCCTCTACATTGCCAGTTGGCCTTTTTCCACCTCTCCAGCAATCCCCACAGAGCATTGGCTGCCATCCATGAATCAGTGTAGAGGTAGAGCTTTGGCCACTTCTCTCTCTCAGTGATGTCTAGGGCCAGTTGAACAGCTTTGAGTTCAGCAAGTTGGCTTGGTCCACCTTCTCCTTCGGTAGCTTGTGCAACCTGTTGTGTGGGGCTCCATACGGCTGCTTTCCACTTCCAGTTCATCCCTACCTTGTGACAGGAACCGTCAGTGAAAAGAGCGTAGCGTGTTTCCTCTGGTGGTAGTTGGTTATAGGGAGGAGCCTCTTCAGTCTGTGTCACTGGTTCTTGTTCCTCTTCATCTGTGACACCAAAATTCTCACCTTTGGGCCAATTTGTAATTACCTCCAAAATCCCAGGGCGATTCAGTTTACCTATATGGGCGCACTGAGTGATGAGAGCAATCCACTTGCTCCGTGTAGCACTGGTGGCATGGTGAGTGGAAGGAACCTTGCCTTTGAACATCCACCCCAGCACCGGTAGTCGGGGTGCCAGGAGGAGTTGTGCTTCAGTGCCTATTACCTCTGAGGCAGCCTGGACTCCTTCATAGGCAGCCAAGATTTCCTTCTCTGTGGGGTTGTAGTTGGCTTCAGACCCTCTGTAGGTTCGACTCCAAAATCCCAGTGGTCAACCCCGATTCTCTTCAGGCACCTTCTGCCAAAGGCTCCAGGACAAGCCATGGTTCCCAGCTGCAGAGTTGAGCACATTCTTCACCTCTGGTCCTGTCCTGACCGGGCCAAGGGCAACTGCATAAGCAATCTCCTGCTTAATCTGGACAAAGGCTTGTTGCTGCTCAGGGCCCCACTGGAAATTGTTCTTCTTGCGGGTGACCAGGTAAAGAGGGCTCACAATCTGACTGTACTCAGCAGTGTGCATCCTCCAAAAACCTATGGTGCCTAGGAAAGCTTGTGTCTCTTTCTTATTGGTGAGTGGAGACATTGCTGTGATCTTGTTGATGACATCTGTAGGAATTTGACGCGGTCCATCTTGCCACTTCACTCCCAGGAACTGAATCTCACGAGCTGGTCTCTTTACTTTGTTCTTTTTAATGGCGAAACCAGCTCCCAGGAGAATCTGAATGATTTCCATCCCTTTCTCAAACGCTTCCACAGCTGTGTTCCCCCACACAATGATGTCATCAATATACTGCAGATGTTCTGGAGCCTCACCCTTTTCCAGTGCAGCCTGGATCAGTCCATGGCAGATGGTGGAACTGTGCTTCCACCCCTGGGGCAGTCGGTTCCAGGTGTACTGCACTCCCCTTCATGTGAAAGCAAACTGAGGCCTGCATTCTGCTGCCAGAACAATGGAGAAAACTGCATTGGCAATGTCTAGAGTGGCGTACCACTTTCCTTGGACTTCAGCTTGTACTGGAGCTCTAATATGTCAGGCACGGCAGCGCCCAGGGGTGGAGTCACTTCATTCAATGCATGATAGTCCGCAGTCAATCTCCATTCTCCCTCAGATTTTTGCACAGGCCAAATGGGGCTGTTGAAGGGTGAGTGGGTCTTGCTGACCACCCCTTGGCTCTCCAGCTCTCCGATCATCTTATGGATGGGGATCACAGCATCTCGAGTGGTTCTATACTGTCATCGATGCACTATGGAAGTGGCAATTGGCACCTGTTGCTCTTCTCCCGTCAGGCATCCTACTGCAGATGGATTCTCAGACAACCCAGGCAAGGTGTTCAATTGCTGGATGCCCTCTGTCACTACAGCTGCTATCCCAAATGCCCACCTGAGTCCTTTTGGATCTTTGAAATACCCACTTCTAAGGTAGTCTATGCCCAAAATACATGGGGCCTCTGGGCCAGTCACAATAGGATGCTTCTTTCACTCATTTCCTGTTAGGCTCATCAGCTTCCACCAAAGTGAAATCCTGGGATCCCCCTGTCATACCCACAATAGAAACAGACTCTGTCCCCACATGTCTCGATGGGAATAATGTGCATTGCACACCCATATCAACCAAAGCTTTATACTGTTGTGTTTCTGATGTGCCAGGCCAACGAATCCACACAGACCAGAAAACATGATTTTCCCTAGCCTCTACCTGGCTAGAGGCAGGGCCCCTCTAAGCCTGGTTATCCTTCTTTCCCTGGGCATATATTTTGGATGTTCCTTCAAGGGGATCAGACATGTCATCATCATCATACCTGGCCGTTCGGCTATGGGCAACTGGAGCTGCTTTCCTTCTGGTGGCTTCCTTCAGTTCAGGCACCCGTCGTGCCAGAACAGCAGTAGGTTTCCTATCCCACCTTCTCATGTTTTCCCCACAATCACACAGGTAGAACCAAAGCTCAGCTCGTGGATTTACCTTCTCTCACCATCTGGGAAACGTCTGGCTTGGATACCAGAAGCTCTGATCTGTACTGCTGAAATTTGGAGAAGGAGAAGGTCTTCTTTAATCTCCTCTCTAAGCTTCTTATGATTCTCCTCTATCTTATCCTCTAAGTTCTGCAGACGTGTTTCTACCGCTGCGATTCTGGCATGTGTCGGGCCATGTACAGCATCTGCATATGCTCGGAGCTTCCTTGCCATGTCAAGCACAGTCTCATCCCTCTCATCCCTCTTCATTATAGCTAAGGCAGAAGCATATTTGTGTGGCCCAAGTCGTACCAGTTTTCGCCACATCACAGACATGCATGGTACCAAGTCTGGGTTCCTAGTTGTTATGTCATCTGAGAAGATAATCTCTGCCACTGCCATTTCTCTCAGGCATTGTATCCCTTGCTTTATGGTCTTCCACTGAATTTGTTGCATATAGAGATCATCTGCACACAGGCATCTTCGTGCAACACTGTCCAAGACCCGTGCCCAGAGGCTGTGTGGATTAGCCCCCCTCATCATTTCTTGGTCGATGACAGGATCCTGTGACAGGGATCCCAAATGCCTGGCTTCAGTGCCATCCAGAATTGTAGCCTTGCCTGCAGCATCCCACAGACGGACCAGCCAACTAATTATGGATTCATCAGGTCATTGGGTGTAATCCTTCGGTAAGCCACGAAGGTCCTTCAGGGAAAAGGACTCAATATTTGCATCTGATCTTGCACCTGCTGCTTTGACTCCTGATTTTATGTCAGGAGGCACTGAGGTTCCTTCTCCTTCATCATCATCATCATCATCCACTGGTCGATTGGTCTTGTCCGTGCATTTCTCACTTCTAGTGCTGGTAGCAACAGCCATTGGTTTAGCTGCTGGCTTAGGCTCACTCTTTGGTTTGGCTGCTGGCTTCGAGCCTGGGCTGTTGGCTGCAGCCTGAGTCACCGGGACAGTTGCTGATTTATCTCCCTGTCCCCCTGCCTCTGTCTGCTGCCCGACAGTGTGGAGAGTATTATTAATAATTGGTTAGCTGAGAAAGGCCACGCTGAAATAATGCCGCTGGTTAAGCTGAAGGACAAAAGCCAGCAGTCAGCAAGCTAAAAGGAAAGGTCAACAGTGACCTTGCTGCAATATGAGGAGAGGGAGTAGAGATTAGTCCTGAATATATCCTGAGAATATGTGAAAAGTATCAAAAGTAGAACCATAGGAATGCAGAAGTAGGCATAGGTGCTGATATGTAACTGACCAATCCTGAGCTCAACTTTTGCAATATGTATGAAGCTCATTATGAACTGTATTTAACCCGCCGTACTGATCAATAAAATTGGGCCTGTGATGATCAAATTGATGTCTGGGTCTCCTTCCGTCGACAAATGGTGGAGAATGCGGGCATAAGCCGAATCTCTGCCCTTTTTCTCGGATTAAAAGAAAAAGGGATTACGCCACGGTCGAGGAAGTTGGGTTTGGGTCCTTGCAGCCGGGACGGTGCTGGAATTTGAAGCACCCTTAAGATTCACAACGGTGACTTAAGCCAATACGTGTCCGCCGGAGCCTGGAGAGCTGCAACAGCGCGCGCTGATTAATAGGTATGGATAGGCAAGCAGCATATGATTTATTTACCGCCTATTTAGAGCGGCGTGGGATAAAAGGGATAGATTTAAAAAAGGAGTTACCAGGGTTATTAGCTTATGGCCATGCTAAGGGTATCTTTTCTAATCCTCATACAGTTCGTGAGCTAGCAGAGTGGAAGAAGTTTGGGGAAATATTGTGGGATACAGTGTTAGACGATGATAAGTCAGCAAAGAAATTCCTGAAGTTATGGCGGGTGGTGTATAACACGTTACTTCAGCAGGTCTCTGAGAGAAAGGCAGCAGAAAGGGCAACAGAAGCTCATAAGAGGAATATAGGGTATGGTCGTGAGGATGATCCCCTGGCACCTTCTGTAACTAAGATACTAATGCCTAAGGGTCCCCAGCAAAGTGGTGTGGAGGATTTTCCTATAGGCACAGTGGAACCGTCTGCACCTTTCCTGTCAGAGGCGGAGGGCGAGTCGGATGGTGGGGGTAAGAGCAAACCAGCTTTGCCTCCGCCACCAATTTCAGGCGGGTCGGACGGTGGGGGTGGGAGCAAGCCAGCTTCGCCTCCGCCACCAGCTTTGCCTCCGCCGCTTCCCCCCAGTGAGCCGGCTCCAGTTACAGCTTTGGCGGGGGGGGGGGGGGGCCCATTCCCCCGCCCGAGCCGGCTCCAGCGGGGGGGCTGATTGCCCCCCGCAGGCCGGCTCCGCTCGAGCCGGCTCCGGTTTCACTGTCAGCTCCAGTGGGGGGGCCCCTGATTCCCCCGCGTGAGCCAGCCTCTGCTTCACTGCCTTCCCCGTACGAAACCTCGGTGTCTGCACCGAAGCGCCAGCAGCATAGCACCCTTAAAGAGCCAGATCCCATCCCAGGGGCACACCGTGATCCATGGGGGGAGATGGCTAAACAGAGGAGGGAAGCTTGGGCTGCTTTGGTGAAAGAAGTAATGCAAATGGGGGATGGTGAAGCGGTGGAAATAGCCTCTAGTCTTGCATGTCCAGTTACATACACACCACAGTATGATTCACAGGGGAACCTTACGCATAATATAGCAGAATATACTCCCTTAGATTGGAAGCTGTTAACTCAGCTACGTTCTACGGTTAGTCAGTTTGGAGTAAAAAGTGAACCTGTTAGGCAAATGCTAGATTATCTTTTTAATACTCAGGTTTTATGTCCTAATGATTTTAGAGGAATAGTTCGGTTGATATTCACGCAGCATCAGCAGTTATTGTTTAATGCACATGACCCATTACATGGAGTAACAGTAAAGGAGCTGATGGGCTTAGAGGCATTTTTACGTACAGAGGCACAGATGATATCGGGAGAAGATAAACTTAGAGAGTCTATGTGGTTAGTGCGTGCGGCAATAGACATGGTTAAAGAGCCAGGAGGGTTACCGGCTTATATGGGTATTAAACAGGGTAGAGATGAATCATTTGGAAATTTTATTGATAGAACAGCTACTGCTATAGATCGGGCTGGTGTTGCAGGGCACTATTGAAGTAGTGTGCCTTGCAAAATAGCAATCCAGCAACCCAAAGAGTGTTAGCTACTTTAGGGGCAAATTGGGCTATTGAGGAAGCATTAGAGCGAATGGCATTAATGCCAACAGCTTCACAGGCATTTATAGCAGAAGCCTTAAAGGAATTAGGATTAGGGTTGCAAAAGCATAAGCTTTGCAAAAGCTACTCAAAATCAGGTGTTAGCTGCTCTTGCTCCTCTCCGAAGAGGCTCACTGGCAGTCACGTAAGGAGGCTCGAGACCATTCATCAAGTGTTACTGATGCGGCAATGAGGGACAGACACAAGTTGCTGCCGTGACATCAGAGACACCAGCTGCTGCCGTGACATCGTTGCTACCTCCTGTCTGCAACCCGCAACAACAGGGAGCCTCGGCTTGGACTTATCAGCAGCAGTAGACGTCACACTAATGACGAATCGGCCTGAGAGGATACCCACTGGAGTAAAGGGCCCTCTTATATTAAATGGACAAACATGTGGAGCATTATTGCTGGGACGTTCTTCTACAACTATGTTGGGATTATTTGTTTTGCTTGGTGTTATCAATGCAGACTTTACAGGGGAAATACAAATCATGGTTTACACCCTTTATCCTCCAATTAAAATTACAAAGGGACAACGCATTGCACAATTGGTACCACTGTCACAAATGACATCAGGAATACAATCATTTACTGGACAAACACGGGATGAAAAAGGTTTTGGCTCTACTGGTGTTACACTTTTAACTGTGGATTTACAAAATAGACCAAAGCAAAAGGTTGAAATTACTTATGGGCATCAAAGCATAACTCTTTATGGATTATTGGATACAGGACAATTGGACATTAAAACTCTACATGATGCACAGAAGTTGCTGGGAGACTTACAGTGGCTGAGGCCTATTGTGGGAATATCAAATCATTTATTAGAAGCTCTACGGCCTTTGTTAAAAGGCGTGGACCCTACTACTCCTGTACACCTGACAAAGGAGCATCATCTTGCTTTGCAGCAAATTAGTAACTGTGTACAGCAAGCGTATGTGTCTCGTCGACAACTCGACCACCCCATTGACCTTACTATCTGGAATAGCCCTTGCCACTTGCTTGGTGCTCTCTCTCAGTTGCAAAAGAAAACGGGGGAGATACAGGTGTTGGAATGGTTGTCACCACCACTGCAGCATAAGAAAACACTATCTTCAAAAATTGAACAATTGGCTGCATTAATCAAAAAGGGGCGTCTCAGAATTCTTGAAGTGGATGGTAGAGAACCCGTTACTATTAGATTGCCTATGGAAAAGGAAACCTTGGACTGGTACTCGATTAATTCAAAGAATTTACAAGAAGCATTATTGATGTCACCTGCTAAAGTAGAGACTAGTAAATTAGTGCCTAGAGTTTTGCAATGGATGACAGAATGGAACTGGATCACTCGACCTTTGAGAGAAGAAAACCCCATAGAAGGAGCTATTACAGCTTTTACGGATGCAGGAAAGAAATCAAGGCGTGCTGCTGTTACCTGGCAAGAAAAGGGACAATGGAAGCATCAACTCCTCACAGCAGACCCTGCAGATAGTTTACAAACTTTGGAATTGCTAGCAGGAGTATGGGCGGTGTCCAACTTACAGGAGCCTTTAAATGTGGTCACAGACTCTATGTATGTTGCAGGAGTAGTCAAACAAATAGAGGAAGCAGCAATTAAGGAAGTGAATAATAAACGATTGTATGAGTTACTGATACAGTTAAGGAAGGCTTTACGAGAAAGAAATGCAGCATATTCTGTGATTCATATTAGGAGTCATAAGTGGTCTGAAGGTTTAGAAGAAGGGAATGAACGTGCAGATAAATTGGTTACTCTACCCATTGATAATTCTTGTCCTATTGACAAGCACACATTGGCCAGAGAAGCACATAGTAGATATCATCAAAATGCAAGAGGATTAGCAAAACACTTTGAGCTGAGTTTATCAGAAGCCAAGGCCATTGTCAGAGCATGTCCAACATGTAGTTATCATAATGGTGGGATAGGTCTAGGCATCGGGGTTAATCCTCGAGGTTTAGAAATAAATGAGAAATGGCAAATGGATGTTACACACATAGCCAGATTTGGTAAAGTCAAGCATATGCACGTCACCATAGATACATATAGTCATTACATATGGGCTACGGCTCAAGCAGGAGAGAAAGCTACACATGTTATCAGACACCTGTTAAGTTGTTTCGCTGTTATGGGAGTTCCAAAGAGTATCAAAACCGATAATGGTCCAGCTTATGTAAGTGCTAGGGTTCGGAAATTTTTGAATCAGTGGTCTGTTAAGCATGTGACAGGTATTCCACACTCTCCTACTGGACAGGCAATAGTGGAAAGAGCAAACGGTACCCTTAAGCAGTATATTGAAAAACATCAAGATTTGGCAGATCCACAAGCATGTTTGGCTAAGGTTTTGTATCTGATTAACCATTTATGCATTTTTGGGGAAGATGATACCCCCCCTGCAATGAAACATCATCCGAGGTCAGGTCAGGAAAATACTAAGGAAACAGAGGTCTGGGTTAAGTATAAGAACCCAAGTACAGGATTATGGGAAAAACCTGCAAAAGTATTATATTAGGGTCGGGGGTATCTTTGTGTTTCCTCACCTACAGGACCTTTGTGGGTGCCTGCTAAGTGGACTAAACCTGTTTTTGATGCAGCCTCTGGTGGATCGCCTCACGGAGGAGGACAGGGAGCGACTGGGGAAGAAACTGCTTCTAGTCCTACAGCCACTACTGTTACAATTGAAGGGGTACTCGGAAGCAGTGGACAGAGCACTGACACGTCACTATCGGACAGCCCAGGAGCTGATTGGTTTTATTGACTCATTATCAACTTTTCGTTTAACGAATCCAGCGAAACTACATTGTCTTGACTGTCACAATCCACATTGTGCTGCTTGGATAGCTCTACGTTGTGGGGGTTGTGAAAGAACTTTTTGGATAGAACAATCATTATTGTGGGATTTGTGGTGTCATACTTGTGAACACGAGCACACGTGGGGTAAAAGTTGGCAAGATGAATTAAGGAGACAAACAGGGCAAAATGCATATATAGCTTTAAATCTTTATGAGTCTCCTGAACAGAAAATTCTTGCTTATTATCGATGGGAAGTACAATGTATTGTAAATAGAATTAAGGTTCAAAGTAAATCACATATAGTTTCTATAAGGTGTAGGAAATTAGTGCCTTTAACACAGCATTCAATTGTAGGACCCTTCAAAGGGGATCCTGATAGAGCATTAGATTGCTGCATTGACAAGTTGCAAAAATTGAGTTTGCAAGTGGCAGGACCAGTGAAATCAGGAGCAGCAAGATTAAAGACAGATAAGAAAAAGAAGGCAAAAGGGAATGGTCTCATTTGAATAAGGGTATCAGTGATTGCTAATTAATTTTCTATGATTAGAACAATTTTACAGTTGTGGGACCCTTGGGAAGATATAGTTGTTGAGGAGGATAACGAACAAGAACTACGATTACGAAATAAGATACGCCTTGTGTTAAAGAGAGACCTTGAGCTGTTAGCCTCATATAGTAAAAAAGCTGAAGAGGCTTTGCGATCACCACCATTGAATTGGTTGCTTTGGGTTGAAGAACCAGACTTTTATACTGATCCTTACTTATATTCACTTCCTTGTTATGTTTGCAAAAGGGATAATGATAAATGCTATGCATGGGTAGCTTTGCATTGTGCAGATTGTAATCAGGTTTATTGGTATTCACAGAGGTCAGTAGATTATTTATGGTGTAACCCTTGTTCTGGAAGGTGGATTCGAAATTATTTCTGGGTTAGAGCTCTTGAACAAAGTACTGGCCTGCCAGGACGGACAGGATTACAGCTCTTTGAGAGTGCAGAACAAGTGATTATAGCATATCTGAGGTGGAAGTTGCAGGAAAACCTTAGAGTATTTGAAATTAATAAAGCCTCACGCATCATAGCAGCTCGCTGTAAAGCTGATTTGCCTTCAAACTTACCTCATGCTATACCTGTGAGCAAGGATGCTGATTTAGAATTAGATCAGTATATTCAAAAATTGACTCAGCCTTACAATAGACAATCTAACAAACCAGGGAAAAGACAGCGAAGAAAGGAAAAACAAAGCAAGCAGAAGGAAGAGAGGGAGAAGCAAAGCAAGCAGAAAGAAAAATGAGGTTTGTTCTTGTTATACTGCTCAATGCTGTAGCAAGTGAAGCAGTAGGAATAACACACTTTCGTCAACCAAGGGAAAATTTATGGGTGACACTTGCTAATCAAACTAACCAATCATCACTTTGTCTTAGTCTTGGAGGAGTCACTAACCCATTTCGAACATGCCTGGTGGGACTTCCGCTGTGGTCTCCTGGAGAATTTTGCAGTTGGATAAACAATCAAACCTTATGTATGTCTAACATGTCAAACATCACATTGCCAGTACAACAAGGGTATACTGCAGGTCAGAGTGATGGCTATCGTCAATGCTTACTAATCCAATCACTTAACACCTCTTTGCATTCTCCTCCTGAGGAATTAGATCTTTTTGGAAGTACAAATGCCAGCGTATCTAAAACTACAGTTGGCGGATGGTTTAGCTTCAGACTTTCGGGTGCTCAGAATTTAAACCAACCGAAAGAAACATCGGCCACCCTAGATTCATCCCTGAATGTGAGTGAATTCTCTCCACAGCATTACAGTCAATGTAACAGCACAAATATCACAGCACCAATGAAATTACCCACAGGAATATTTTTGATTTGTGGAGACAGGGCATGGAATGGTATACCAGCTAAACCACAGGGTGGACCCTGTTTTTTGGGAAAATTGTCACTGTTTCACCCTAATGTGTCCTTGCTAATGCAGCTGAGTCAAAATTCAAACAGGAAAAAACGTAGCATACATGACTTAGACTGCAGCAAGATAGGAGATCCACGGTTTTGGGGCACATTCAAAGAGGTGGTGGTTTCAACTATCTTGCCAGGAGGATCTGCCAATAAAGCCATGAATTTAGCAAAACAATTAGGATGCTGGGCAAGGGATGAGCTGAACAAGACATCACAAATTCTAGACATGTTAACTGCAGATGTGCAAAGTGTTAACCATGCTGTTTTGCAGAATAGAGCTGCTGTAGATTTTTTGCTCTTAGCACAAGGGCATGGATGTGAAGAGTTTGAGGGAATGTGTTGCATGAATCTGTCTGATCATTCGGTGTCCATTCACACTAAGATAAAAGAATTACAACAGGGATTTCACAAACTTAAGGAAGAAGACGGTTTAGGAATTGACGAATGGCTTAAAGGCTTAGGACTTGGACCGTGGCTGAGGAACATTGTGATCTATGCTATAGGCCTGCTGGGTGTAATCTTACTGTTTTTGCTTATTTTGCCTTGTATCTTTAACTGTATTCAAAACATGGTCAGCCGTACAATAGCAAAAACATGGCAAACTAATCTCCTTGCGCAAGAAGAAAACGGGGGAAATGTGGAGAGTATTATTAATAATTGGTTAGCTGAGAAAGGCCACGCTGAAATAATGCCGCTGGTTAAGCTGAAGGACAAAAGCCAGCAGTCAGCAAGCTAAAAGGAAAGGTCAGCAGTGACCTTGCTGCAACATGAGGAAAGGGAGTAGAGATTAGTCCTGAATATATCCTGAGAATATGTGAAAAGTATCAAAAGTAGAACCATAGGAATGCAGAAGTAGGCGTAGGTGCTGATATGTAACTGACCAATCCTGAGCTCAACTTTTGCAATATGTATGAAGCTCATTATGAACTGTATTTAACCCGCCGTACTGATCAATAAAATTGGGCCTGTGATGATCAAATTGATGTCTGGGTCTCCTTACGTCGACACGACAGTATCTAGCAGTGTGCAATAAGCATATGCCAGGGCCCAGCTCACTGCAATGACCTTCCTCTCCTTAGGCTCATCCTGGTACTTCTCTTTCAGATATTTCTCCACCTCAGCTGGGTTCTGAATTTGTTCATGGGGAAAATCCCAGACTATAGGGTCAGAGAATTCCTTCAGGATTTGGCCCATATCCTCCCATTTCCCACACCACTTAGGATTTTCCACACTGGGGTCTACTCCTGAGTCAGGGGTCTCATCAGCCCATCTAGAAATCTCAGCCCTCATTCTAGAGAAGCAGCAGGCTGTATAGAGGAAGGTTACCAGATTGAATACCAGGAAGATGGTTTCTTTAACATTGAGGGGAAACTGAACATCCTTCACTAGTGATGCAACAGATTCATAGGAGAAGAAGGAAAGCAGAGGCTGAAAAACCTCATTCCCTCCTGCTCCTCCTCTAACAAACTGGATGCATAACCATAGCCATGAACCATTCATACCTGGAGCAGACCCCAGCAGGTTTATAAACTTCTTGCAAATCATTGCCACCAAGCCCATCAGGATAGCTATTCTTGTCACTGCCCCTCTGATGTAAAAACTACGTATTAGGGACAATACTAAAGCTATTTCTGGATAAGAAAATAAACCTAGGGACCAGAGAGGTATTAAAATCTCATAAAACCCTAGGGACCAGAAATGCATGCAAATCTTCACCCCAATAGACATTATGAATTCAAAAAGCATGGCTATTAGCTGATTTAAATGAACACAGAGGAATAGCAACCAAAATGCAGTCAAAACAGGGTTTTTCCACTCTCTCGAGCCCCCAGGATGGGTGCCAATATTATGTCCTGGTTTAGGGCAAATTTGGTAGAGAATCTCCAAAGGGGACCCCTCCAGAAAGCAAAACCCACATGGCCCCTCCCCCCAACCTTCAGGTTCAGGAAGAATTCCTTGGAGAGAAGTGGAAGGAACCTGTTTATTTGACAGACACAGCACCCCCCAGCACACAAAATGAACAATACCCGATGACACCACTCTGAAAAAGGTGACAAAATCAGAAAGTCTCTTTTGGGGATTGTTGCTCTGTTCTCAGTCCCTCCAGCTCTGGGGCAGCTGCTGCAGCCACAAGGTGCAAACCCTCGGTGTTCCCAGGTCCCAGTCCGGAGCAGGTTCGAGATGGTCACAGAAACAGGAGAGGAAAAACAGTCCAGGAAGGAATTTGGACTGTTTAGCTAGAACTAGCTAATAAGCAGAGGCCAAAGCAGAGCAGAAGTGAGAGCAGAAAAGAGAGCCAGCAAAACAGCAAGCTGAAAGCAAGAAGCGAAAAACAGCCCTATGTACTGCCTGTCTCTGTGTCCCTGATAAGAGAAACCCAAACAAAACTTCCACTCTTCAGAGCCAGTCTTAAAGGTACAGAACATATGAATGGGGATACAAGCATCATAACGTCACCCCAGGACATTCCACCCCTTATCCCCATATCATCAACATACTACAACACATCATACATTATTCCTACAAAATTTCCATCTGTTCCCCCAAAATTTACAAGCAATACCCATCGTGACTTCATCACATCCCCACACTGGACCACTGAATCCAGGCCCTATATTACAGAGCTGTAGGATTCCCCTTTTTCACTTTAGTCACTTAAAGCTCCATCTATCACTATCATCACAACATCACCCCAGAACACGGATGCAGGACTTGGAATTAGCTACGGCCTTGTACTTTTGCAATCTCTAGTCAGCTAAAACCTCAACATTTCCCCCATTTTCTTTTGGAACAAGCCAAGTTCTATGGGCTAACTGCATCACTCTCTTTGCAATACAAGAATAGGCAATTCCAACAACTATTACATTACAAGCAGTATTCTCAACTAGAAAGGTTTCTCTCTTACAAGGGATCTAAGCCAGGGAAACAAACCGAAAAGACTATCACTATTTATAGAATAGGCCATACGACAGATACAAAAAGGATTCTATGCTGCTACAAGGCTCAAATAAAACTCAGGTGTGCTAATACAACCTACAAAAATAAGCTAAAGGAGTAACATGTGCGCAGGTTTCATCTGCGTCGATTGTCTGGTAAGTTTGCTTTTCATTCTCAAACAGCAGATATACTTCAAACAGGAATGGCTCTACTCACAAATGCCTCTGATTGTCTCTTCTAACTAGGGTTTCTCTGATGTTCATGACAACACCCTGCACACAAGTCATAAAATAAACGTCTAGCATAAATCTATCTAATGTCACTTAAACCTAATGACACTTAAACTTAAAACACTTAAACTTAAAATATTTAAACTTAACAGAACTTAACATCACTTAAACTTATCTTTACTTAAACTTAACAGAAATTAAACTCAACAGATTTTCAAATCAACAGAACTTACATGTAAAATCACTTAAATTTAACAGAACTTAACCTTAACAGAACTCAACCGACTTTAAATTCTACATAACATAAACCTAATGTAATTTAAATGTAACAGAATCTAACTTCACCTAAACTTAATAACACTTGAACTTAACAGAAATGAAACTTAAAAATACTACTTAACTTTAACAGTATTTAACACTTAATGACACTTAATAGACAATTTAACTTAAACTATTTAGCAACGGATAGAACTTACTATAGAAATAGAAAAGAATATAGAATTTACTATAACTTACTTACAGGCCTAACTCTAAAATACTAAGCTAAAACAACTTTCTTTGCGTGTTTGCTTCAGCATTTTTACACTTGAATGCACCTAAACATAAGGAGTTTGTTCAAGGTATACCTGTGGAAAAATTCTTTTGAATTCAGTGCTTGCTTTTTACATCTACCACATCTAAGCAAGGCGCAAAGAATACAAAAAGCACACTTATTATATCTTACTTATACAATTGCTTTAACGCATCTTTAACATTTTTAAATTTTTCAAAATACAATTTCAGAGTTTGATGTCCCACCTACTGAGTTATCTGGGCTTCTGATGTTTAAAGTCTATGTTAATACAGGTGATTTTAAGGCAGCATAATGGATGCTAAACCAAATCGGCCAAAATTTGGCCCAACACATTCACCACGCTGATTTCGCTTTCACAGTTTCTGCCAGGAAGAACAAAAGGTCTTTTGAACTTAGGTGAGGAGCGTCTTGATAGTAATGCTCCTTTGCGTTGCTTATTTATCATCACTGGTCTCTTAACTGCTTCGTGCGCTGGAAGGCTGGGCTCATGCAGACTCTCCAGTTGTCTCTGTTGCCGAGCGCCGGCCGGCGGCACCGAGTTTTGTGCACTGGAGACACTGTCCATGGCAGCACCGGCTGAGCCGCGCAGCTATGCTTGCAGTCTGTTAAGGTACAGTCTATTTAGGTTGCCAAGTCGAAATTAAGGCCCCCGCCGGCCGCGGGGCGAAGGGAGAAGCGCTCGCGCTGGAAAAGCGCTCTGGTCCCACGCCGCTTGTGTCGGAGCGGGGCGACCCTCCCGCGCTGGGCTTCTTGTTTTGGGAGACGCGTAGGCTGAATCACTGCGTGCGCCGGACCCAGCACAGCATCCACTGCGGCGCGGGTCGCTCTCCGTGTGGCGGGGCTCCGATTCCCCTGCCGCTGCCGCCTGTGCCCGCCGTCGCTTGGAGCCGCTGCTGCCACCTCAGGCGAGCTGCCTGCCGCGGCTGCTCCCCATGGCAGGTGCAAGACTTGGAATTAGCTACGGCCTTGTACTTTTCCAATCTCTAGTCAGCTAAAATCCCAACAGCCAGTGCGGGGGACGGGACAGGTATAAGTCCAATGGTGTCAGGAACCCACGCCTTAAAAAAGGAACCCACTAGGCTGCGGCAAAATATCCAAATATGGATAACATTGTAACCAGACCAGTGAAGAGATTTTTTCTTTTATTTCCAGCACATCAGTCTCAAAATACAAAATGGAGACATGACAGCTCACTGATCCACACCAAAAAATGTCTCCTCCAACAGGGCTCATACAGCAATACATAAAATCATCTCAGACTAGAATTCAGCCAATCAGACACAGAAAACACATATTGACAAGCATTCTATCCAATCTTATAAAACATACGTAATCGTAGCTAAAACAAAGACTAGTTCATAAGAGACAAAGAACAGAGTTCTATTCATGCTAACCTTCTAAAGATATACATTAAATAACCTTGTTGCCATCCTAAAACCAATTCCCAGAGACCTACTGTAGTTTGTCACGTCTACTGCTTAGGAAACTTTTCTGCTTGCATGGGAAACTTTTCTGCTGTATTTGCAATGCTAACAAAACTTCAGTCTGAGGCCTATATACTTCTTTTAACCATTTCTTAAAAATCCTCTAACCATATGGATTCCAACAGCCAGGTGTGGCTGACAAGCCCCCATCCTGCCCCTGGTGTTCCCATCCTGCTCCTGGTGTTCCCATCCTGCTCCTGGTGTCCCCATCCCTGCTCCAGTGACCCCATTCCCATTCCTGGCTCCCACAGATGAACTGCCAGACACTGGAGGAGGGAACCCAGATTTATTGCCCAAAGCAGGATAGTTTCACACCAGAAGCAAAGCATTGAGAATATTTGTGGTTCTTGCCTTTAAAACATTGGAAAATGGGAAATGGATCTGTTAGCAAGAGCTGTGGGGTGGGTGGGAGCAGTGGGATGAGCTCTGGTGGCAGCTCTCACCTTTCCAGGGAAGAGGGAAGGGGCCAGATCCAACTCTATGGATTGCTCAGGCGGCGATTCCTGCCAGGATGAGAGAGAGTCATAGTGTCACCCTGTCCCTGTCCCCATTCCACAGGTTGGCCTGGCTGGAGCCCATGGAGAGCAGGACCTGCTCCAGAATCCCACGTGACCCCACCCCAAGCCTGCTGCAATCTTGCTCCATCCATCCCACCCCATTCCACCCCATCCATCCTGCCCCAATCCTTTTCTGGAACCCCAGCCTGATCCTGTTCCATTCCATCCCACCTGATTCTTGTCTGGAATATGGCCCTGATTCCACTCCATCCCTTCCACACCAATCCTGCTTCATCCATCCCTCATGATCCCACTCCAGAATGCAGCCCCAATCCCACTCTACAATTCCACCTGATCCCACTCTAGACCTCTGCCCTGATGCAGAATCCCTTCCCGATGCCAGTCTGTCCATCTTGCCTCAATCTCCTTCTGGAATCCCACCCTGATCCCATGCTGTACCTGCAGTGGAGCCGTTCATTCCCATGTCTTTTCCTGCGGAAAGAGAAGATCCATGAGATTCCAGCACAGATCACATAGTGGGATTAACCCCAGGATCCAGCCTGGGATCCGGACAGAGGGGATCCAGAGCTGGATCCACCACTGGAACTCACCAGCTGCCGGGTTGTATCCATTCCTGTCCCTCCTCCCTGTGGAAACAAAGTGGGATCAGCGTTGGTGGCACAGGATTCCCAGAACGGTGCCGGGTGGATCCGTGTCCCCTCCCGACCCCCATCCCGTGTGTTACCGGATTGGAGCTTCCAGACACCGAATCCAATGAGGACGATGAGGACGAGGATGGCAGCGATGACGGACACAGCGACCACCACGGTGAGATTCCCGCCAGATGTCGGCTCTGGGAAACGCGGGATAGTGAGGAGGGTGAGGGGAATCCCCATTTGGGAATTCCAAATTCCCAATCCCCACATTCCCAGCCTCACCCCAAGCGAAGATCCCAGGCTCTGGCATTCCGGGATGCTCCACCCTGCACCGGTACTGCTCCCGCTCCTCCGGCAGCGCCTCGATCCTGGCCCAGGTGTGGAAGGTGCCATCGCTGTTGGGAACAATCCCGCCCCACTGCGTCTCCTGATCCAAGGTTTCACCCCCCTTCATCCAGCTGACTGCGATGGTGTTGGGGTAGAATCCGTACGCGTGGCAGGACAGGATCAGCGTCCTGTGTTCCTCTCTTCCGGACACGTGGACATCAGGGGGCTCTGGAATGGGATAATGGTGATAGACATCCATGGAATTCCCACTGGAATGGGTCTAGGGTGAGATCTGACCATGGAATTCCCACTGGAATGGGATGGAGGGGAGATCTGACCATGGAATTCCCCCTGGAAGGGATGGAGGGGAGATCTGACCATGGAATTCCATGGGAATGGGATGGGAGTGAAATCTGGCGATAAAATTCCATGGGAATGGGATGGAGATGAGATCTACCAATGGAATTCCCGTAGAAATTGACATGTTCTCAAGTCCTCCATTCCCAAATTCCAAATCCCCACAGGAATTCTCCTCCCACCTTTGCGCTCCAGCTCCTTCTGCCCATATCTGATGTATTTCTGGAGCCATTCTGGGCAGATGTGCTTCAGGTAATTCATCCAATACTCAGCCACGGTCCCATCCTGTTCCCAGAATCTCCTGGTGATCTCAGCACCGCTGTCAGCCGCCACTAATTTCCCAGATTCCAGGTCAAAGGAGATGAAATCCCGCCCATCGTAGCCATCCAGGTGGGATCCACGGACGCTCCCATCGGACAGGAGCTCACAGCCAGAAACTCGCAATCTCGTGTGGAGACCTGAAGGAATTGTACCCACAGAGACCCATGGAATTGTGTCCCAGCCCCACAGAGACCCATTTCAGCCCCATGGAGCACCAGAGTCTGAGGGAGACCCACAGAGCCTCATCCCAGCCCCTTGGAGTCCCATGGATCCACATCCCAACCCCATGGACCCCAACTCAACCCCACAGATCTTATCCCAACACACAGATCACAAGATATCCCATACCAGCCTAATGAATTCCCATTTCACCTCCTTGGAGCCCTGTGAATCCACCTCCGCTACCTATAGATCCTACCCCAGCCCCAGGGATCCCCATCCCAGCCCCATGGATCCCCATCCCAGGCCTACAGTTCCCATTCCAGCCCCACAGATCCCCCCACTCACCCCCGCTCTGGTTGTACCGCTCCCGCAGTGTCTCCAGGTCCTTGACAAATGTGTGCTGGTGTCCCACAAGCTTCTGGGTCTCCCTATCCCAATATTCTGGATCGACTCCATCCTTTATCCACTGCGTCAGTGGCTCCACCCGGCCCCGCTCGTTGTCATAGCGCACGAAGGGGATCCCATCCACAAACCCAATGGCCATGAACTGGGGGGCCCCCAGGCTGGGCTCTGACACTGCCACTTTCAGGTAATGCAGTGAGTGGAGAACTGGGGGGACACGGAGATTTGGGGGGGTTGAGGGGACCATGGAACAATGAAAGGAGAACTGGGAGAGCTGGGAAAGGGTCTGGGGATCCTGGGGCCAAGGAAAGGGTGTGCAGGGTGGGAGAGGTGGGATGGACAGGAAAGGGCCTGCAGGGAGTCCTGGTGTCCAGGAATGGGGGCTCGGGGGGTTCCAGGGTTATGGAAGGGGAGGGAGGGGGGGGCAGGGACTGGGAAAGTGGGATGGGGGTCCCAGGGGATCCCTGTGCCCAGGAAAGGGGGTCCAGGGGTCCCCAGTGCTGAGGAAAGGGAACACAAGGTGCGGAGACCTGGGAATGGGAGGCTCAGGAGTCCTTGATGCAGAGGAAAAGAGGAGCTGGGGGCTAAAAAAAGCAGGAATGGGTGTCCAGGGTGCCTCAGAGACAAAAAAAAGAGGGGTCTGGGGAAGGTGGGATGGATAGGGAAGGGGGTGCAGGGGGATTGGATAAGGGGGGTACAGGGGGGTCCCAGTGCCCAGAACTCAAAATTCAGGTGGTCCTGGGGCACAGAATCACCCCAGGTACCCTCCCAGACATCCTGAGAAGCCCCCGCAGGACGCGCAGGGGGTGGAGAACTGGGGGGACGCAGAGATTGGGGGGTCTGGGGGCGTCCAAAGGTCGGGAAGCAGAACCAGGAGAGCCGGGAAGGGTCCAAGGTTCAAGGAAGGGACTGGGAGAGGCGGGATGGGGGATCCAGGGGGCCACTGTGCCCACCAAAGGGGGTCCAGGGATCCCCGGTGTTGAGGGCAGTGGGGTCTGGGAGCTGGGAAAGGCAGGAATGGGGGTTCAAGGGGTCCCTGGGTCACAGGAAGGGGGGTCTGGGGCTGGGAGAAGCGGGCGGATCCCGGGGACGCAGTTTGGGAGACGGAAAAGTCTCCCAAGGGGAGATTCCAGGGGAATTCCAGCGAATTCATCTGGATCCCACTGGATCCTCGCTGAGACCCCCTGGGACCCCGGAGGACCCTCTGGGACCCCTGGAACCCCTTCCAGGAAGCGCCGGTAATGGAGAACTGGGGGGACGCAGAAATTTGGGAGATCTGGGGATCCAAAAGCCGAGGAAAAGGGGGGGACTGGGGTCTGGGAAGGGCGGGATGGCCGGGAATGGGGTGCAGGGGGTCCCAGAGCAACTGATGGGGTTGCGGGAGGATCCCAGTCCCGGATTAGGAGGGGCAGGAGGGTTCCAGGGACCAAAAATGGGGGTTCAGGGAGGCTTCCCGTGCCGGAGAATGCGGGTTCAGGGGGAGTTTCCTTCCCGGAACTCGGGATTCAAGGGGCTCCCAGTGCCCGGAAATTGCGCTTACTGGGGCGCCGGTGACCAGAAATGGGGGTTCAGGGGGTCCTGGTGCTGGGGAAGGGGAGTGAGGGGGATCACAGGAACCAAAATGGGGGTTATGCTGGGTGCCCCTGCCCGGGAATGGGGGTTCAGGGGGTTCCCGTGCCCGGAAATTGCGATTCCGAGGGTGCCGGTGACCAGATATGGGGGTTATGAAGGGTCCTGGGACCAAATAAGAGGGTACAGGGGTGTCCCAGTGCTGGGGAAGGGGATTGAGAAGGGGTCACAAAATAGGGGTTCAGAGGCGTTCCCCTGCCCGACAATGGAGGTTTAGGGGGTTCCCGGTGCTCGGAAATGGAAGTTCCGTAAGGTCCCGGTGCCCGGGAACTGCTTTTCAGGGGGGTCCCGGTTTCGGGGGGTCCCACTCACCTTTGGTCGCGCCCCCCGGGTTCCCCAGGAGCCCCAGAAGCCCCCAGAGCACCCCCAGCCCCAGCGCTGGAGCCATCGCAGCCGTCCCCGATCGCGGCTGTGGCAGAGCTGGAGAGACGCGAAAGCGAAAGTGCCCGAGGAGCGCGGGGGGAGGGGAAAAGGGGGAGGGGAAAAGGGCGAATTCCAGGGAATTCACCTGGATCCCCTCCTGGCCCCCTCTGGATCCCTCGGGATCCGTCTGGGACCCTCCAGGGCCGCGCCCTGCGGGACCCCCGGGCCGGGCTGTGCTGAACTCCCGGCCCGGCGCTCAAACTCTGCCCGGACCCCGCTGGGCTCGGCCCAAAGCCGGGCAAGCACCGCGAGCAGCGGGGCCAATTTTTCCTGCGGGTGCGGGTCCCACCCCCGGCGGAGCAGGGCTGGGCGCTGGGACCCGACCCCTGATTCCCAATCTCCTTCTCTCTCCCTCTGCTGCTGATTCCCAATCTCCTTCTCTCTCTCCCTCTCCTGGTCTCTCCCTTTCCTTTGGGGGATCACAAATCCCAGAGCGGCCGCAGAGCCCCGTGCCCAGGCTGGGTTTCCCAGCAAAGGGAGGCTGGGGCTGAGGTGCCCCGGGCTGGCCGGGAATGGGAACCCGGGGGTCCCCGGGGTGACGGAAACGGGGGATCCAGGGCCGGGAGAGGAGGATACCCGGGAAAGGGGGTGCAGGGAGGTGTTGGTGCAGGATAAGGGGGTGCAGGGGGGTGTTGGTGCAGGATAAGGGGGTGCAGGGGGGTCCCAGTGCCCGGGAATAGGGGGGGAGGGAGGAGGATGTGGGAAACGGCAGCAGCTGCTGGGGGGGGACTGGGATGGACTGGTACAGACTGGGAAAAGAACTCACTGGGAGCAGAATTGGGACACCAGGGATCATACTGGCTTATGCTGGCGCCACACTGAGGGCAACTGGGAGCAACTGGGAACATGCAGGAGACAATTGAGATATACTGGGAGGGACTGGGACTGGTTTGGATCATCTTGGGACTGACTGGAATCTTACTGGGAGTGATCAGATCTGTAGTAGGTGTAAAGAGGAGAAACTGGAATAATGCAGGGACCAACTGGGATCATACTGGGAGCAGCTGGCCCATGCTGGGGTCATACTGGGATTATACTGGGACTGATGGGGTCACACTTGGAGTGACTGGCATAGTACTGGGAGTGCCTGGGAGTAACTGGGATCATACTGGAGGTGACTGGACTTATACTAGGAGCAACTGGGACCACAGCAGGGGCAATGGTGTAAGGTGTGACTGGGTTCATACTGGAAGTGACTGGGGCCACACTGGGCTCTTACTGAGAGGGACTGAGAGTGAAAGGAACCATACAGGGCATGACTGGGAGCCTCTGGGACCCTACTGCGAGTTGGAACATACTGGGAGTGACCGGGACCCCACAGGTGAGGTGGCGGCGGAGCTCGGAGGCGGCCGCAGCGCAGGTGGGAGCCGCGCTGGGTTGTGCGGGGGCTCGGGGCTGGCTGCGGGCCTCGGGGGCGGCAGGGGGCTCAGGCGGGTTCGTTGTGCCGTGTCCGGCCCGTGTTGCCGCTGGCCTTAGGGCGCTGCGGGAGCGGCTGCCCGCGGTCTCCTTGCGGCCGCTGCCTCGGCAGGAGCCGCTGCCGGAGCAGCGCTGGCTCGGCCCGGTTCCTGTGGCTGGGACAGAGGTGGCTGCCCCGCGCTCGGAGGCTGCGCTGGGGCTGCCTCCGAGCTCCGCCGCCGCCTCACCGGGCACCAGCAGCTGCCGCCGCTCCCGAGCCCGCACGGACGCTCCGGTAATGGCGGCTCCGCCAATCCAGGGCCGCCCTCAGGGCGGCACCGGAGGCCGTGCTTGGCCCCGGTCTCACCAATCAACGCGTGAGCTCAGGGAGTGACTGATTGGCAGAATCAGCCAATCGTAGCGAGGGGCGGGCTCTGCACACGGCTCGGGCTCTGCACACGGCACGGCCCCGCCTCCCTTTCCCCGCACTCCGGCATTTCCCGGCAGCCGCGGCTGAGGAGCGGCCCTGGCGCTGGGCCCGGCCCGGGCAGGAGGCCAAGGAGCCGCTGCTGCTGCCCCGAACCGCCGGGAGCTCGGCGTGACCGGGACCTGAGGGCGCTGGGAGCTGGGGTGAGTGCGGGACGGAGCCGGGACCGGCCTGCAGCCCCGGCAGGAGCCCAGGCCGGAGCAGGGGATGCTGCAGAGAGGCCAAAACCTCTCTGTCACTTCCCTCCTGTCCCTGGGCAGGGAACAGAGCGCGTAAGGAAAGGCTCGGGGGTCTGGGTAAGCGTGGGGACAGTTCAGTCACTGGTGACGGGCACAACGCACTTGTCAGGAGAATTAATCCACAAACCTCAGAGGCTTATGTCCGAAAAGGAGACATAAGAGTCTTTTTACTTTATTCGAATAAAGGGGAGAGGCCATGGGGCATTGCCCTGGGGTCTCTCCAAGTTTTGGAGGACGCAGCCTCCCTTTTTATCCCAGTTTCCCGTCCGCATTTCCCTTCTCTCTTTCCCTATTGTCTGAGGTACTTGAGAGGTTCAGATTTCCCGATACTTAAGATTTCCCTCCCTTTTAATTATTAATTCTTATAGAAGTTAGGGCTTTCCCTCATTCCAGCAACTCCTCCTTTTTCTGCTTACAGCTAATCTGATCCCATCCCATCCCATGGTGAAATGTTGTGTTCCTCGTTTCAGTGGGTTGGTCAGCAGGAAGGTCAGGAGCTGGAGCTGTCTGCTTGGTTATTATTGCAAGGACAGCCTGTAATCTAATGATGCCATTGAAATGAGAAATGGGTTCTGTGGCTCCTGATATGAATTGGTTTGGGTTCCCAGGGGCTGGTCCATGGTGTTGTAGGATTTGTTCTGCTGGCCGTTCATCTTTTCCCCATTTTTGGGCGCTCCCTTCAGCCAAGACTGCATCAGTTGACCACTTTTCTCTAATTGAATCATCAAATACTTTGATTCCGAACTGATTTCCCTGAACTTGTGCTAGCAAGAACATCTCAATGCTCTAATGTACCCTACATAACATAGACAGTGACGGCACATATTGGAGTGGGCAGAGGGATGATTCCCCCCCACTTATTTTAATGAAGTTTTCGCAACCTTCTGCTTTCGCAGTTTCCCTTTGCAGTTTAACCCGTTTCTGTTGCAGGGTCAGATATCCTCCCCCTGGGCTCTGCCTTTAGTTGTACAAATTCCATCAGTGCAAGCAGGCAGAGCTTGCTTGAAGGGCAGCCCCGGGCAAGAGACCCAGGTGCATTGTCCACACTTTGCCCCAGCAGTGTTCATTTGCATTTCTAAAGCTCCTCTCCAGGATGCCTGGAATGAAGCTTCTCTTCCAGGGAAGCCATCTGGTGAGTCACATGTGCCCCTCCCTCCCCCCCCCCAACCCAGGTTTTGAGGTATTTTTAATTTGGGCGGGGGGATTTGAAGAGTGTTCTATTAACTGTTTATGAGTTAAAGGGTCACCATTAAAGCTCTTCTAGTTTTGCAAAATGCAGCCTGAAGGTAAGCACCAGAAAACCCAGACCAAAATTTTGCAATCTCCAACAGCCACGCAAACACACGCACAAGAAGACTCCAAAAAGATTTTATCTACTTCTGCTAAGAATAAAAATTGATTCTCACACCCCTGGCCCAAACCTAACTGACAATATAAAAGTAGGATTATTTTGAAAAAAGATGCTCATGGTGTAATTTTTATTCCAGCCAGCCCAGTGTTTCAGTGAAAGTGAGCCCCAGAGTGGAATTGTGCCGTGGTGTTCCCCAGCAGCTGTGGCAGTGCAGGCCCAGCCAGCGCTGAAGCTGCAGCAGTGGCAGCAAGGCTTGGCCCCAGTGGCTGGAGCTGGCAGAGGAGGGTGGCCAGGATTGCAGAGGATTCCAGGCGAGGATCTGTGGGCAGGCGCAGGGGCTTGGCCCGCTGTGGAGCCCTGGCTGCTGCTGCGTTGCCTTCAGGGCAGGCTCAGGGGCGGTCTCCCATCCTCCTGCTGCGGGCGGGAAGTGCAAATCTCCGGGGCTTCAGAGCCCTTGAGGCCAGGCTGAGGGGTCCCCCCGTGTTGAGCTGTGCTGGCGGCTGTTTCTGGCCTCAGGGACACTTGGCATGGGCCCCTTGGCCACCAGTGGTGCTGCTTTGCACTCCTTGGGCAGGAGCCGATGTCCTGGCTGGGTGTTGGCAGCAGCAAAGTGCCAGGGCAGGCTCTGTGCCAGCCCAGCTTCCTGTGGGAGAGATTTCACAGGAGACAGGATTCTGGCCACAGACTGCCTTAAATGTACATCCCTCATCTCCACCCTGCTCTAGGTGGAGAATTACCAGGGTAAGGAATTCCAGACATGAATTGCAAGGTAGATAATTGAATATCTGGCCTGGGACTGGCTCTTATTCTTGCCAGAGCCAATGGCAAAAGCTGTACCCATGGCATCTTGTTTTTTATCACCAGCTTCCAAAAGTTCTTCTTTATTTCCCCATTCATTATTTCTATCCAACCCAAGCTCTGGGGCTGCCAGGAGTTATGGAGGTCCCATTGTATTCCTGAAGTTGCCATAATCCCCTGAAGGATCTTTCCTGTAAAATGAGTTCCCCATCTGAATCTATTGCTTCCACAACCCATTACTTTTGAATTATTTGTTGTAAAAATGAGTTAATAAGTGATCCAGTGGTTGCTGAAGCAGTGAGAATTGCTTTTGCCCCCCTGTTAGGTGCCATGGTGTCAGCAGAAGATATTGAAGCCTTCCTGCTCAGGGCATTTCAGTGCCAGGCTCTCACAAGCACCCACAGCTCCACGGGTTGAGCTGAGCATGTGGTGGTGACCTGCGCTGTGTCTGATTCCCCTTCCTTAATAACAGCCTGTCTTGTAGCTCTTTTCCCTTCTGCTGCCCTTGCAGAGCCATCCACAAACACATTTTCTCCCTCAGGCCCGGGAATGTCCCATCATCAATCTGTCCCAGCCTGGGTCTGGAGCTCTGTCCCTTGAGTGCAGTCCTGGGTTCCTTGCCAGCCCCTCTCCAGGCTGTTTAAACAGGAGGCTGGGTTAAACCCTTGCCCTGTCCTCAGTTCTAAATCCTCCTGTGCTATTGAACAAGTTTCATACTGTAATAACCGAGCCCTGCTCATCCATTTAGAGGCTCTTCTGGTTGTCAAAGCTTTACCTTGATGCCAGACTTGAACAATAAGAGTTCCTGTTGCCATCAGTTTTCAGCTCTCAGTTCCTGTGGAAGCTGTGGCTGCACAATTCTGCAGACATTGAGGCCACTCTGGCCACTGGGTTAAACATTTTAACACAAGAATTCCTTTGGCAATACTCTGTTTAACATCCACCTATAATGCAAGTTCTTTTTCCCTGTCTGGAAGGCCCAGGGCAGCATCCTCAGTTAATCTTCATTTTAACACTTGAAAATTCTGTGATTCCTCCTTGTGTCCATCCATCCAGTTTGTTGACTGGCAGGATAGGAGTGTTGTAGGGAGAGATCCCTGGCTCCAAAAGCCCTGCCTTTAACAGGGACTCAGTACCAGTCTATGAGCCCTTCCTTCCCTCTCTTGGAACAGGGTATTGATTTTAGACACTTTTTGTCCTGGTTGCTTCAAAGTCATTTGGGGAGGCTCCATATCAAATTGTCTGTATTTTTCTGGGGCTGCCCACACTTCTGGGTTCAATTCAGCATAGGCCTTGTCAGATTTTGGCACAAAGGTAGAACAGAACTAGCCTCTGTATCCCCTTTTACAGTATTAAAATCCAGCTCTCAAATTCCTTCCTACTTAATTACAATCACAGGAGGAAGAAAAAGAAATTGATTTATTTCAAACCTATCCCCCCCAGCTTCTAATAGTGGTTGAACAAATCATACCTGCTCATCTTTCCCACTCATTCCCTTAAAAATTAAAATATTCCTTTACTGTTTTCCCCTTTAGGTCTAAGATTCAGAGTGGATTGAGAGGCCCCATTGCCATCAGGAAATGCCTCCTCTCAATGCAGACCCACCCTGAATGTTCACAAGGGCTCCAGTGTGGAGGGTCCCTGGTGTGATGGGAGCTGTGACAGCCCTGCCAATCCATGTCCATCAAGGGGTGGACTTGCTGGTCCTGAGGGTGCTGCTGTCTGTGCTTGCAGTGTCCTTGTGCCCTGCAGCTGGAGCCCTGGTTCCTTGCCAGGGGCTGTTTGGGTGGGCTCTCCCCTGCCGAGGAGGGCAATGCCTCTGCCAGGTGCTTGTGGCCGAGCCGTGCCCTGGGTGCTGGGGCCCCCTTGGGCCCTGGGGTTGATCCCTCGGGGGCTGTAGGAGCTGTGCCCTGGCCTTTGCCTTCAGCTTGGCCTTTTGCTGCTCCCTCCTTGCACTCACCTGTGGTGCCTTTGTGCCCAAGTGCTGCAGGGCCTTCTTGTGCCCCTCCTGCAGCCCCCTCAGTGCCTGTGGGTGCTTGTCTTGCTTTACAAGAGAGGTGTCTGCTCGGGAAGGCAGAAAAAGCCTCTCTTGGAATGGAGAATATGAACCCCCTCCCTCTTAATTTTTAGAATAGTGAAATCAAGGGGCTCTCAGGCAAAGATATGGGAATAGGAATACCAGTTCTTTACTAGTGTGTACAATAAAGCAAACAACCACCAACAGCTGTGGCACTGACAGCAAACAGAGCCCGGACCCAGTCCCGGCCTTTGGGCTGCTGCGCTTTGCCCTTGGGTGCAGTTCCGGGCACGGCCGGCAGGGGCGCTGGTGGCTCCCGCGGGGCGGGGCAGCGCATCCCTCCCATGGGAACCTCTCTGAACGGAAATAGAGCAATCCCTTCATCTAACTCTTTCACTTTTTTACCTTCTCTAGCCTTTCTCCCAAATTCTTTTTGAGAAAGAATTTAGAGAGGGCTGCCTTTTAACTGAGCTCCTAGTGTTTTGATAAGGTGCTTCCTCTAGAGAGAGACAGAGTTTCCCTGAACAGCCGGAGCTGTGGTTACCAAGGGGCCGTAACTCAGAGCAGGACGGGGTCAGGGGAGGATATCCCGCCGAGGCTCGGTGGGAGTGTGGGCAGGGTCTGCTGCCGGAATCGCCAGAGGGGGATCTTCCTGTGGAGTCCGAGGCGGAGCGTGGGTAGCCCCCACATGGCTGATGGCAGCTGATCCGGCAGCTGCCGGCAGAGCAAAGGCAGGTGGGAGAGCCCGGCAGCAGCGGCGGTGCCCAGCGCAGGTGGCACGGGCAGGGCAGCCGGGGATGGGATGGCTGGGACCCCCCCGGGTGCGGTGGGCGCGGTGACCTCGGAGCAGGCGGCAGGACAGAGCAACCCCCATCTTCCCCAGCACGGCCGGCAGAGCGGCCGCGGGCCAGGCAGTGGGAGCAGGGCACACAAATTGAGCGACAGCGCCGGGGCAGGTGGAGCTGCCCTGGGCAGTGAGGCCGCACCTGGGATGGAAACCGGGGCAGGCGGAGCTGAGGCGGGCAGCGAGCCGGGACCCGGGACAGGCGCCTGGGCCGCGAACGGAGGGGACAAGACCTGCAGAGGATCCCACTCTCTTTCTGATTTTTCCTCTTGTTCCCCTCCCTTTCATTTCCGCTTTTTCTTTTCTAGTTTTTTCTTGGGTGTTTGTGATGCTTTAAAGATTTTTATTCTCCTAAAATCTCCTGTCTAACATATGGCATATTGTCTTTCTTCTAGATTACACGGGTGTTTTTTACAAATAAATCCAGAGCCTAACAAATCTAAACTTCTGCTTGGATACTTTGAAATGGTCGATGAGCTAACTCACGACCTCCTAATGTTTTTCTCATCACCTTTTTATTTATCCTTTGGCAAATTAAGCATCTTTCAGTTATTTGATTTGCTACTCCAAAAATCCCAGTACACCCATAGTTCCTTAAAAAATGATCACACAAAGCTTGAGTACCCCAGTGGGTTTTCTGATGCATGTCTTCTAATATTTTCCTAGTAAGCACATTTTATTAAGTAATTGTCTTCCATTAAGAAGTTTCCATTTCCCTGGTTTATCTTGTTCACTTCCAATTCTTTTTTCTCGGCTTCCCTAAACTTTGGAATTTCCAATTTTCCTCGTTTGGAGTTAATATTAATATTAACATAACTCTTTCAGCTCCATTTTCTGCTGCATCCTTACCTTCGTGATCTGCCAAAGTATTTCCTCTTATTTCTGGAGTCTTTCCCTTTTGGGGTTCCTTAATATGTACTATAACTATCTCTTTTAGGTAATTGTAATGCCTCTAAAACCTCTAAAGTAAGTTCCTCATGTACTAATCCTTTTCTTCTTGAATTAAGTAATCTTCTTTCTTTCCAAATTTTTTAAAGGTATGTACTACTCTAGCGGCATACCTTGAATCAGTATATATAGTTCTTTTTTTTGTGTTAAATATTCTAGTGCTCTTTTTAAAGTATATAATTCACAAGTTTGAGCTTACTAGTTTAAGATTAATTTCCCTTTGTCTATAGTTTGCATGTTTTTCCCATCAACTACTACATACCCTGTATTTTCTCCTTTTGCAAGGAGTTGTATCTCTGTTAGGTAACATAACTCCCAAAGGACTATTTTGGGGTATCTCTGCTAGTACACCTTTATTCCCTCTTTTTTTTTCTTTTTCTTTTTCCCTGTATCCAACTTACTGGTTTTCTGTCTAATTTTTCAACAAGATCTTATCTATTCATCTTCTGCCTCTGTTTTTCACTTTCACTAACAACCTAAATACCACTTTTCTTTCAACTACACACACAAAAACAAAAAACCTTTTTCTCACACTACTCTCAATACACCTCCCTCCAAAGAGATATAGTGAAGCTTAAAATACAGAATATACATTACCTATACTTTAATTCGTCTACATTCACTCACTTTTATTTCTCACTCACTTCCACACATTCTTTCCCACCCTCAGGACACAGAGTGGATCCCTGTTGACAGAGAATCGCGGGTCCCTGTGGCCCCCCCTCACCTTGGGGTGGCCTCTGGGTCTCAGTATCTCCGGGCCTCCTGGGAGGGCCCTGACTCTGCTGCCTCTGGTGCTGTTCACCTGTGAGGCTGATTTGTGTGTCACTCACACTCTTTAGCCAAGGCCCCCTCACACGCCCTGGGGACAATGGCCCCTTTGCAGGTCACCTGTACCTTATGCCACAGCCCCCACACGCCCAGGAGAACAATGGCTCATTTGTGGGTCACACACTCCTCTTTCCACAGCCCCCCCTTCCCACCCGCCCAGGAAGCTGAGGCTGATTTTGTGTGTGACTCACTCTCACACACAACAAGACAACAATAAGGTACCTTTTACTTTCACGTCACCTATTACAAGTTTAGGTGTTTCTGGCCAGTTCTGGTGCTCTTGGATATCCCTCAACCCAGCTGTGCTGTCCAACCCCAGATGCTCTTGAGCATATCCTCAATCCAGCTGAATTTTGCTTAACTCTGAATGCTCTTGGAATATTAATCCCTCATCCCAGCAGGTTTTAATTCTGGATGCTCTTGGGCACTCTTGTCCCTCAACCCAGCAGGTTTTTAGGGGCCCCTTTTGTCCCATTTCCCAGTGGATTGGGCTCGGAAACTCCTCTGCTCCCTTCCTCCGTGGAGTCCAGCCCCTCTCTGGGACCCAGTCCCAGTTACCCCGGGGGATTGTCTCACTCCTGTTAACATTCACTTCGTCTCTCTCCTGGCCACTTACCGCGGGAAGTCGGAAACGCAGCGTGGGAGACTCCAGCACTCACTTGGCAGGTCTGGGACAACCAGCCCTCCTCTCATTCACACACATTCATCCCCCTGTACCTGCCCCCCTGAGAAATACTTACCAATCCCTTTTCCTTCCCGGGTTCTTTGTGCACATTACTACTCTTAGGGGGCCAATTACCGCGGTTGTAGGGAGCCTTTTCCCTTCTCTTGGTTTTGTTGTCTCCTTTTGTCCACCATAACCTGCGTCTGTCGGTCACCCCAGGGGAGACAGAGCGAGGCTGCCAATGGGGCCGGGCGCGCCTTCCCCGCTCTGACTCTCCTAAAGCACCGGCAGCGAGGTGTTAGTAACCATCCTCTGCTACCAAATTGTGAAAAACGCCTATCACTGGTTTTTAAAACTTTATAAGTTTAATAGTAATAAAATAGTTATAAAAATAGTAATACAATTAGACTAATAAAAATTTAGGCTATTAGGATTTAGGACAATACAAGACAATGAAAACAGTTACGGACAGTCCAGGTACCTCTTTCTGGGCAAAATAAGCCCAAAAATGGACACACGTTAACAGAGGATTAACCCTGAAAAACCATAGCCCATTGCATATTCATGCATCTCAAACATGATACATAAATTCCATTCAAATAAAGGATTCTGTCTGGTCAGTGTCAACTTCTTCCTCTTAGTCCTGATGGCATCTTCAGGGATGAGCAAGGCAGGAAAAAGTTAGTTTCTTCTGATAATGGAGCAATAAATCCTTTTTCTCTGAAAGATTTAGGTGTCCTGTGGCTGCTATCTTATGCGAGTATCTCCTTCCTTTCTTTAAAAAATATTCCACATACATAGTTTCTATTTTGACATTATGTTATAACCTAAAACTACATTTAACACACTACCTTAAAAAATTAATACAACATAACTTCCTAACATAACATATAATACTCATTTTAATATTTGCGAAAAGCCAATCATACGCATTTTTCACACGGGCGCGGTCAGCAGCAGTGGAGAAAGAGCAGCCTAAGGGCAGCAGCTCCAATTGTCCTCTTCCAAAAACGTGGGAGAGGGACAAAAAACTGAGAGAGGGCCAGCAACTGCGCCCAGCCCCTACCCTCAGCACGAATCCTCCGGCATTCTCCGCCCCCTTCCTCCTCCCCCCCCCCTCCCCGCCCTGCCCCTGGGAAAACTCCCAAAAAAACCAGAGGTCCCAAGCACCCAGCAATCAGCTCTCATCAGCAGCTCAACCCTAACTCTAACCTTCTGACAGCTGTGCTGTTTTCTGCAAATTCATTTCTCCAATGACCCAAGCCAAATCCTTAAAAGAAAATCCTGATCCTTCCATGTACAATCCGCCTTTCCCAGGCGTTCCTTGCTCCTCCTCCCTGTGCTCAGGGTGCCCTCCCCAGCCCGTAGCCCAGAGCCGCTCCCTGTCCTGCCGCAGTGTCCGAAGGCGCCCCCGGCGGGCAGGGCCGGCAGCTCCACGGGGCCGGGCAGCGGCCGGGGCGTCCCGCAGCCTCCTGGGGGCCGGGGGCCGCTGCCGGCCCTGCCCGGGGCTGGTGGGGTCAGGCAGCGCCCGGCGCTGAGCCCCGGCTGCCCCACAGCCCCGGCCCGGCCCCGCAGCTCCCCACAGGCCCCCAGCCCGTGCTCCCGGTGCCGCAGCTCTGCGCCCGGTGCTGCCGCTGCCCCTCACAGAGAAACCCCCTGAAACCCTGACCTCCTTGATTTCCTGTCCTGGAAACCGGGGATACAAATGATCAGCTGGCAAAGGTTGAGGATAAGACCCTGCTGAAAAACATCCCAATCCTCAGTATTTTTCTCTTCCTCCTCTTTTCTTTTTCTTACCACATAAATTCCTCCTGCTGCTTCTTGCCTTAACCATATTCCTGCACACTGTCCTTCAGCGAATCCCTTTGCAGCACACCAACACCATCCATCCCCTGTTGTCCATATCACTTCTGACTTTCCCTTATTGCCCCCCTGGGTGTCCAAGTCCTTAATTACTTGTGGGAGAATGTGCAAACTCCCTCAACATTCTCCCAAGAGACCTTCCAGAGATATTTTGGTGGGAACCACTTCCCGGCTTTCTCTTTTCTACCCTCCATGGGTGCCCTGCCATGTTCACTCCCCAAAGATCCCAGCGCACTCCCTGATGAGATTTTCAGTGCTCTCTCCCTGCTGACTCTTCAGAGCCCCCCCTGATGTGTCACTCGTCTGTCTCATGGTCACTCTCGGGTACCCAATCAATCCCCGGTGCTGCCGCCCCCCAAGGGAGTCACCCAAGATCACCCAAACTGGGGAGGCACCTTCAGCTGCACTCACTGCCCGCTGCCCCAGATGGTGGAAGGAATTCCGGATGAGTCCCAAGGTGTGTGGAAAAATGGACATCACCAGAGGTTTCTGTCCACAAAGCAGACAGAGGAGTCGTGTAGAAGCAATTTCATTCCTCAAAATAGGGAGAGCCATAAGACATTTCCCACGGAGTTTCTCCAATTGTTGACCCAGCCTCCTTTTCATCCTAATTCCCCTGGGCACATCACCCTTTCCCTTCCCCTATTGGCTGAAGTACTTGAGAGGTACAGACTCTCCAATCCACCTACTATGTACCCTCCCTTTACATGCTCCCCACTTTTGTATAGCAAACAATATTTATGGCTCTGTGAAGTCTTTGTTCTTCTTGAAGTTCATTAATTTAGCAGGACCTTGGCTAAGCAGCAGCCTGTCATTATTTAATAACATTTTCTGAAACTGCTGGCTTCTCCTGTCACTTCCTTATGTACAAGTCCCTGGCTCTATCTCTGAGCAGATTCACAGCATCCGTTTGTAAAGACACTTTCCTCTTCTTCCTTTCATGGGGGTCCCCCGTTTGTGGGACATCCCCCCTGGAGCAGGGTGTCCCCCCTTGCTGCAGCCCCACCCTCAGGCAGTGCTCAGCCAATCAGCGCACACGGCATTGATGACTCAGTAGTTGCCGGGCGGACCCGCAGCTCCCAGCGTTCCCCGTCTGCGCTCCCGCTCGGCCCCAGCGCCCCCCTCGAGGGGAATTTGGGGAGGTGGGAGTGGGGCAGCGCCAAGGCCGGGCCCCCCCGCGCTGTCCCGGCGGGAGCGGCTGCAGTGGGGACCGAGTGCGGGCGGGAGCGGCCGAGAGCCCAGCGCTGCCCCAGCCCGACCTGCCCCAGCTCCATCCCTGCCCCTGCCGTGGGATGCTGTGGGTTTGGGGGGAAGAGGGAGCCGGCAGTGGGTGCTGGGCCTGGGGCAGGAGGAGAAGGGAAGGAGAAGCAGGGTTGAGGAACAAACTGGTCAAACGATGCACGTGGGAGGAGAAGGTTGGATTGTGCAGGAGAAGGAGGAATAGCAGGAGGAAGAGGAGTTTGAGCAACAGCAAGGAGACTGGATGCGTAGGAGGAGCAGAAACAGGAGGCACCAAGGTTCCACTTCTCCCTGTATCTGAAGTTTCCCGCCCAGCCCCGGTAGCACTCTCTCCTACCATGCAGCAGGTGACGAGGGAAGGGGAATCCATGATTTTCACAGTGCTGTATCTTGGTGTTTCTGAGCTTTATTGAGCTAAATGTTGTTGCCTTGGGTATTTTGGTGTGTGAATCTTTATATTTTGGAGGGGAGTTTTGGTGAATCATGATGTTTTGGGAGTTTTTGATCTGTGTCTTGGTGTTGGGAGAATTTTTGTGCTGAATCTTGGTGTTTTGGAGGTTCTTACAGACACAACATGCCCAATGACTTCCTGAAATAAACTTGGGCAAGGAGGAACTCGCAGTCCAAGATGCTCTCATTTTGTTTTTTACCCATACCAGGATTTTTCATTCCTAGGGCGTGTGTGGATGGAGGATGAGGAAAAGCCCTGGAGATTCCGCACAAGGAGGGGCAGCAAACCCAGCCCAGGGAGCTGCGGGGAGGAAAGAGCCCCCCTGAGCAAGGAAGGCGGCCGGAGATGCAGCCAGAGCTCAGAGCTGGTGGAGAAGCCCCATGGCAGAGAGAAGCCACACAAGTGCTTGGAATGCGGGAAGGGTTTTAGTCGGAGCTTAGACCTGACTGAGCACCAGGTGATCCACACTGGGGAACAGCCCTACGAGTGTGAGGAATGTGGGAAGCGTTTCAGCTGGAGCTCCAGCCTGAGGCAGCACCTGGTGATCCACACTGGGAAGAGACCCTATGAGTGTGAGGAGTGTGGGAAGAGGTTCAGCCAGAGCTCCGTCCTGATCCAACACCAGAGGATCCACACTGGGGAAAAGCCCTTTGAGTGTGGGGAATGTGGGAAGAGCTTCAGGCAGAGGGGCCAACTGAAGCAACACCAGATGATCCACACTGGGGAAAAGCCCTATGAGTGTGGGGAATGTGGGATGAGCTTCAGCCAGAAGGGCCACCTGATGCAACACCAGAGGATCCACACAGGAGGAAAGCCCTATGAGTGTGGCGAATGTGGGAAGAGCTTCAGCCAGAGCTCTGGCCTGAAGAAACACAAGAGGATCCACACTGGGGAAAAGCCCTATGAGTGTGGGGAGTGTGGGAAGAGCTTCAGCATGAAATGCCAGCTGACGGAACACCAGAAGATCCACACTGGGGAAAAGCCCTACAAGTGTGGGGAATGTGGGAGGAGCTTCAGAGGAAGCTCGGCCCTGATTCGGCACCAGGTGATCCACACGGGGGAACGGCCGTACACCTGCTTGGAATGTGGGAAGAGCTATGGGTGGCACACTGACCTCAGAAAACACCAGCAGAGCATTCACTCTGGGGAGAAGCCCTACAAGTGTCCCCAATGTGGGAAGAGGTTTCACAGGAGCTCCGATCTCCTTGTACATGAGCGGAGTCACACAGACGAGAGGCCCTTCCGCTGCCCTGACTGTGGGAAGGGCTTCAAGCAAAACTCCAAACTCACCATTCACCGGCGCATCCACACGGGGGAGAGGCCCTACAAATGTCCTGAGTGTGGGAAGAGCTTCTCCACGAGCTCAGTCTTGACCAAACACCAACGGAGGCGCCACTGAGGGAAGCCCTGTGAATACCCCAAGTTCAGGAAGAGCTTCATGCACTCCTCCAACTCCATCCCCCAAGGAAGGATCCACATTGGGTGGTCCCCAGTGACCCTCATTGGGCAGAGCCCTGATGATCCATGGTCCTGGTGATCTGTGTTGAGAAGACACCTAGCTGGGTGGCTCCACATCTTCCTGGCTTCCCGTGGGCACATGGATGTATACGGGGGCAGGAACATCCATTGAGACACAGACCAACAATGGGAATTCCTTGGGGAGAGTGGATTTGTTGACTTTCACCCCCATAAAATCTTTTGCATTCAATCCTATCTTCTGGTGGCATCAAGGAATACTGAATGGTCTTGGAGGTCTTTCCCAGTTTCAGGGATGCCACGATTTTGATTTCCTATTGCCCAAAGGTGCCTTTGGCAGACAAATGGTGAAAAAGTGGAGAAAAGACCAAGATTTTTGAGACAGTGGGGTAGAAACTCCACCAAAAAAAGTTCTTCCCTCTCACCAAGCACACAGGTCCTCTGCCAGCATAGACATGGAAGTCCTTTTCTTTTGGCCTTGATTTTCTTTTCATTTCTCTTCATCCTTTTAAAAGATCTGATATTGGAGTAAAAATAAAGACATTGAACTAAGATATGCATGTGGTCATGGTAGGATACAGACATGGAGAGCAACATGGGGACATATGGTCATGGATGGGAATGGGGACACGGGCATGGATGGAGATGTGGGGAACAATGACAGGGATGGAAACATGGTGGGGAGACAGCCATGGGTGAGGACATGGTGGGACATGGCCAGCGACATGTGGGGACATGGCCATGGCTGGTGCCATGGGGGAACTTGCAGAGGATGTGGGGGATGCTGGGTTGGAGGGAGTTGAGGGTTCCTGGGAGGGACCTGGGGCTTACTGAGGCCTTTGAGGACCCCAAGTGGCTCTGGTTCTGCTGGGAGACCCAGGGGGAGGTTCTGGGGCAGCTGCTCAAGGATCCCCTGACCTGGAGCCCCAGCCAGGCATTGGGCTCCTGGAAGGGGATGAACGTCCTTGTCCCCAGGAGGGAAATCCCAGCACCCCCAGGGTGTCAGGGGCAGCTGAGGGGCCACAACAGGGAGGGGAAAGCCAGAGAGAGCTGTCATACTTCTAAGCTACACACCAAAAGTTCCAAAACTCAGGGATTGTGCCCAGGAAAAAGCATCCATGAGCTGCCATAATTGAGGGAAAGGGGGAATGTGACCCCCCAGACTGAGCAGGAGGGGCCTGCAACCCCCAAAACCAAGCACAGAGGCTAGGGTTGGGGCTGACGGGATGATGGGGAAAAGGTTGAAGAGCCTGGAAAAGGAGATTCAGAGAGAGCGGGAGAGGGATGGGACCCCCAAATTGAGTTGGGAGGGGTCTTTGGGTTGGGGGAATGATGTGAGATGGGAGGGAAAGGTGAGGATGGCACAGAAAAAGGGATGTTCCATGGGGATCCCTTTGTGTCTCCATCACTCAATCCCTGGAGTGATTCCCTGAGTCTCTGGAGGGGAATGGATCCACACTGGGTGGGTCCCCAAGCCCCCTGCCCATCCCTGGGGGGCTCATGGG
This sequence comes from Ammospiza nelsoni, assembly GCF_027579445.1. Taxonomy (NCBI): domain Eukaryota; kingdom Metazoa; phylum Chordata; class Aves; order Passeriformes; family Passerellidae; genus Ammospiza; species Ammospiza nelsoni. The sequence continues at coordinate 3,425,568 of NC_080663.1, forward strand.
GGGTTCCCTCCACCCAAAAGCTGGTGGTGCTGTGGCTGTGGGAGAGAGGTGGAGGGAAAGGGGGGTCTAGGCTGGGCAGGGAGGGGGAGCAAGAGGAAGAAGAGGGAGAGAGGATGAGGAGGAGGAAAGGAGGAGGGAAAGGAAGAACAGGAACAGTACCAGGAAGAGGAAGAGCAGCAGGAGAACCATGCGGTTCCCTCACTCACTGACTGAGTCCGCAGCTCTCCCTGGTTCCAGCAGCATCAATCCACCCTCCACATCCTGCAGGTGAGCAGGGAGGGGGAGCTCGTCCCACATTCCTCAGGGAGTGTCCAGGAGGGCTCTTTGCAAGGGAGGGGATGTTTGGATCTCACAGAACCCATCAGCTGAGCCGCAAATGCCCCTTGGAGGGGTCTTGGAGGACCCACATGGTGATTGCCTGCTACCAGGAGGGGCAGGGGGGTGACATCAGTTTTGGGGCTCACTGGGAGTGGGAGAGCTCCGGTGGGCCCGGAGCTGGGGGATCCCAGCAGCCTGGAGGGGTGGGGGAGGCTGGAGATGAGCAGGGTCTGGGCCCACCAACAGTGAATGAGGCGGTGACTTCTGGAGATGGACTTGATAAACAAGGGGCTAAACATGTTTTTCCCCCAGTTCAAGATTTGTCAATCCCAAACTTTGTCCAGATCTAAGTTGGCTGTGCCGCCCCAGCCGGAGCTGCGGATCCCTCTCCAGCCAGCGCCGCGGCTGCTGCTGGTGCCCACAGCCCCTCCCGCAGTCCCCCCTCCAGCAGAGCCCATGAGGGCTCCAACGGTGGCAGCTCCCCCTTCGCCTGCCACGCTGGTGGAGGAAGTTGAAGCTGAGAACAGCGACCAGCAAGCAACACTGCCCGGACTGGCCCCCAGCAGTTCTGCCGCCTTCCACTGGCCCGGTCCCAGTTCAAGATGATGCTGAGGATGGTGCCGAGCCTGTGGAACCATCTTTGGAGCTGTCCATGGTCCCCCTGCCCCCAGTGGCAGATGCCGCGGCACCTGCAGCCAGCGTGGCTTCCCCCCCGAGCCTTTTTGGGCTGTCCCGGGGCTGCCCCTGCAGAGGGAGCTGGGACAGGGGAAGGGGACAGCCTGTCCCTCCGTGGGGAAGGCGCGGCTCGGCAGCTGATGGCGGGTGCATCCCGGCTGCCTGCTTTCAAACTCAGCGTTTTTTATGGGCCAGTTCGTGTTTGGCCAGGGATTTCCCGTTGGGGGTTGGAATGCCTGACTCCCTCCATGCGCCCCAGCGGCGAGGGGGATGTGGCTCCCGGGAGTTCTGCCTCTGGTCCCCAGCCCAGAGGGGGTGGGCGTGGTACCGGGAGGCAGAAAGAAGGAACACCTTTTGCTTATGCATTGCAGAGGCAAGGGAAACAGCGGAAAGCGACCATCGCTTGCTCGCTGTGGGGAAAAAACATCCCCGGACCCAAGATGAAGATACTCAGGACAGCTTCTGTTTCCCAACTGCTGGTGTGCTCCGGTGTTGCTAAAGGAAGGAAGCGTCACTGGTGCTGCCCAGGCCTTGGCAGCAGGGTGCCGGGCTGTGAGAACACAGAGCCCACCTCGCAGGCTGGGTCTGGGCTGTTTGGCTCGGTTCCCTGGGCCAGGGCCTCCTCCTGGCCAGCTGATGGGTTTGGGAGCTTTGCTTCCCCCGTCAGGACCTGGGCCATGGTCCCGTGGGCCAGGTCTGGGATCCCTGATCCTTCCACAAGGGCCAAGGCCCCCGCAGGGCCTCACAGGCTCCTCTGCTGCTGCTCTTTCTGAAAAAAAAAAAAAAAAAAAAAAGAATAAAAAAGCAAAGAGTTGAAAGAGCTAGTAGCAGCTCAAAAGCAATGAAGAGCCAAAAATTAACCTTGACCCAAGTGGTTCAATAAAGGGCTGTGGCCAAGACATTCCAGAGACTTTTTCAAAATTTTATAAATGTCAATGGATTTTAGATAATTATTGATGATTTTCTTTAGCAGTTCTTTGTTTCAGGATTCTGCAAGCCTGTTTCAGGATCAAGAGGAACTTTCAAAGATGTCAAAGAGGATCATCTTCAGTCCATGGACTTTATCCTGAAACTCAGATGTTTGGACTTGAAGCAATGAATTTTCTTTGCATTGTTTTCAGCATTTTCTTATATTGTAGGATTGTTTTAGTGATATGATAGAATTTTATGTTCTACAGGTGGAAGAATTTCCCTAATCATTCCACATCAGCACTTGATTGAGGTTTTGATTGGCAACAGATAAGCTGTCAAATGTCTGTTCTTTCCTCTGCATGGGCCCAGCAGAAGAAATTACAAACATGTTTTTTTTTAATTTAATTATAATAAAAAGAGTGAGATGTCACAGATACATTTTATGAAAAATCCTTTCCTTAGGATTTTTTCTCCTGAAAAGCTGAGAGGCCTCACGAACAAAACATAAACAATGATTATCTGCTGCTGTGGAATGCAACAGGTGCATCTGTGATTGGTCTCACGTGGTTGTTTCTAATTAATGGCCAATCACAGTCAGCTGGCTTGGATTCTCTGTCCGAGACACAAGCTTTTGTTATCATTCTTTCTTTTCCTATTCTTAGCTAGCCTTCTTATGAAATCCTTTCTTCTATTCTTTTAGTATAGTTTTGATATAATATATATCATAAAATAATAAATCAAGCCTTCTGAAACATGAGTCAGATCCTCATCTCTTCCCTCATCCTAAGACCCCTGTGCACACCGTCACAGGGATCAAGTGACTTTTTATTCCACTGAATAAGCAGGGCATAAAATTTAGCACTAGGACCGAGGATCACTAGGGAGAAAGGTTGGTCTGGACTATACCAGTGGGGTTATTTAGGTCTTAAAGCATCGGCCACTTTATTTACTGCTTCCTTGGTCTTTGGTGTAAGTGATCGCAGAGAGTCCAGGTTCTCACTGCCTTTTAGAAGCTGGAATAGCAGTGTGTGGTCTTTTGTTGTAATTCCCAGCAGAGAACAAACCCAGTTGATGCCCTTGCAAAGTTGATGGGAGTTCTTGCGGGGTTCTGGGATCATTCTTGATGTCAATTGGTTTGGGTACGATGGTCCTCACCATGATCCTGAGGCCAAGGTATTTCCATAGTGAGGTATACTTGTATCTTGTCTGGAGCTACCTCAAACCCCATGTCTTGAACTGCTTTGGAAACACTGGCTAAAGCAAGGTTTAGAATGGTGGAAGTCTTTCCACAAATCAGAATGTCATCCATATAAGGAAGAATTATCACTTTTGGGAATTTTGTCTAATGGGAGATAGCATACAAGCCATGAACCATTGGCCAATTGTTTGTCTGTTCCTCATGCCCTGGGGCAAAGCTGTCCAATGGTATCTCTGTAGAAGTGCTCTGTTTATTCAGAGGCAGGACAGAAAAGGCAAATCAGAGGGCATCTTCGAGGTGCAGGAGAATGTTGAAAAAAACAGTCCTTGAGGTCAATGATGACCATCTGCCAATCCCTCGGTAGCATGGAGGGAGAAGGTAGGGCAGGTTGCAAGGGACCCATATCTTCCAGGACCTGATTGATTTTACGGAGGTCCTGCAGGAGTCGCCACCTGTCTTTGCCTGGCTTCTTGATTACAAAAAGAGATGTGTTACAAGGGCTGGCAGGTGGTATAATGTGGCCCATTGACAGCTGCTCCTGAAAGAGGGACTGCAGCGCATTTAACTTTTTCACTGGAAAGGGGCACTGATCCACCCAGACAGGGTGACCAGTTTTCCATGAGAGCTGCAGGGTGGTGCACTGCTCAGTGGCCTCGACTAGAAATCCTGTGGTGGCTTAAGGATTTCTAGCAGAGTCCCCCACTGGCACAACAGGTCCCTACCCCAAAGCGTGACAGGTGCCCCTATCACTGAATGTTGCAGTGAGGCAGAGAAATTTTAAAGAAAAGCCTCATAAAATCAAGCCTGCTCTCCTAAAATCAGTGTCTGGCCTTGTCAAACTAGCACTTTACAAGTTCCCATGTGAAAGCAATCCTGGTGTGAGCAGTTTGTTAACATAACAATCTCTTCCTGGGGGAAAAGCAATTAGCACCTGTGTAAACTTTTTTTACAACGTTAGATAGAAAAATGAAAACTATCGCTCACAAACAACTTTTCCGGCATGTACACACCAGAGGTTTGAGTGACCAATCAATACAGGGCAACAACTTGTTACTTACCAATAAAATAATTGGCAAGAAAGGTACTAACCAATTGGAGTCACATACAAGATCTGTAAAACTGTCTAAAAGCAAGTTACCTGAATAAAGAGGGGGCTTTTCCACCATGAAAAAAATTGAGTCCTGCATGGTTTATTTCCATAAAGTAGGTTTCCTATCCCACCTTCCCATGTCTTCCCCAAGGTCGCAAAAGAAGAACCACAGGTCAGCTTGTGACATTTACCCTCTCTCTTTAGCTGGGTGACATTTGGCTCTGACTTTGGAGCCTGTCACTTGCACCGGTGCCTTATGGCAACTGCTCCTCCTCACCTCCTGCCTCACCTCCTCCCTCATCTCTGCTTTGAGTTCCTTGACCATGGCAGAGACATGAGCCTGCATTGGCCACTGATCATACTTTCATAATTTCTAAGCTTGTTGGCAACAGAGCCCACTGTCTCTCGGTTGGTGTCAGCATTAATCGTTGCAATGAAGGTGGTGTATTGAGATGGCCCCAGATTTACCAGACTCCACAACATTTGCGCTGTGCACCTGACCTTGTTGGGGTCATTATCATGCTGTCCATCCCTCCCAAAGAGTACCTCCAATACTGCCACATCTCTCAGCTGTTGGATGCCTTCCTCAAGGGTCTTCCAGCACATTCTATGGTGGTGCTCCTGCATGCTCTCCCTGGGGACAAACCTCTCTCTGGCACTCATTAAAAGCCACTCCTAGAGGGAAAGGGACCCTGGCTCCCTTACAAAAATCTGATTCATACCTGAGTCCTGGGTCAAGGATCCCAAATTTCTTGCCTCTCCACTATCCACTTGCTCATCTGTACCCATAAGGTCCCAGACCCAAAGTAATCAAGTTGTATAAGCTTCACATCTCCATCGTACAATGTCTTTGGGCAGATTAGGGAGATTTTTGTACGTCAGGGACTTGGTGATAATTGCAAACTCTGGCTCTTCTGTAAGCTGTGAGGACCCTCCTTTCTTATTTTTATCTGGGTGCTCTGATTTCATCTTAGATCTCCTTTCTACAGGGGTTTCTACAGGGGCAACTGCTGCTGTCTGTGGCTGCCCTTGCAGTTCAGCTGGAACCTGGACAGTTGTAACATCTGTGGGTTCCACTGCTGCACTATTAGACTCTCCCTCTTCAAGGCAGGGGGAGGGCTTCTCACCAGCTGGGGACATGTGCTCCTTTAGCATCTGGCCTATTTCCTTTATCAGAACCCCCACCCAATCCAGGTGATTTATTTCTGAGGTGGGCTGTGGGGCAGTGTCAGGCTTTATGGCAGCCTCACTCATCTCTGGGACAAGGTCAGGCTGTGTGGCAGCATCCCTAGTTTCTGGGGGCATGTCAGGTTCTGGGGCAGCATCCTTGTTCTCTGGGGTAGATATCAGGGTGGTTATCCAGGTAAATCTTCTTTTTATCTGAATGCTAAATAGAACAGGCTTAACAGGCATATCAGCAACACCAGCCACTGTAGGATATCATTAGCATTTAGAGAGGATTTGAATCCTTCAAAAACTGGTGGGGTAGACCCAAAGAGATGATTGAAGGGTTGGGAGAAAATTTCCCCCAGTGTCATTTCCTCACAGTAGGTAGCATTATTAAAGTAACCGCAAAAACATACAGTTAGTGTGTGATAGCTCTGAATCTATGAGAAACCAACCTTAACTTTCAGAGGAAGTTAAAAATCCATTAATTCATCTTCTTAACCCATAAAACAAAGTGGATAACAGCCACAGTAGCCTTAGTTATAAGACCTATGTTTAGATAAGGGCCTGCAAATAGGAAAAATGTAGCCATGATGACATGCCACCCAAATCAGGGTAAGCTAGACCACATGGTGACACCTAAAGAGGTTTCCATGTCAAGCACACAAAAATTTGGTTATTTAGGAACTGTTATTCCATTTTTCTCTCAATGCCCTTGAGTCAGATGTTGGGCACCAAAATCTGTCTTGGTTTGAAAAGACAGATGTCTGCTAAGGAAGGCAGGAGCCTCCCTTGAAATAGAGACCTTAAACCCCCTCCCTCTGAATTATTCAAATTTTGAAATTAAGGGCCTCTCAGGCAAAGATATGGGAGTAGAAATAACAGTTCTTTATAAGGGAAAAATAAAAATAAAATAAGATAAAATAAAATAAAATATAAAATAAAATTGCAGTAATGCAAAACCCCACTGACAGAGTCAGAATATGACCTGACACCCTGTGGGTCAGGGTGGTGGTACCAGTCTATTAAATGGTGGCTGCAGTGCTCCTGAAGTGACAGGTGTGGTTCTGTTGAAGCAGAGATCTTGTAGAAGGGTGGAGTTTTCCTCTGAAGGTCCAGTGGTGGTGTAGATGGGTCTGGTCTTCCTCTGGGAATCCAGTGGAAAAGAAAGTGGCTCCTTTGGGAATCCAATGGAAAAGGCTGTCGCTGGTGTTCCAAGTTGCAGATTATATCCAGGTAGGAATGCTTGGCTCTTCCCTCTGTGCAGAGCATCTCACAATGGGATGATGAAATTTCATCAGTCATGCAGTGACACTCAGTGGCCCATTAATAGAAAATGTCTCCTGGAGGGAGGATTGGTTGTGGAAGAGATAAAGAAAACTGCCCCACCTCTAACAGATGGCAATAGAATACATACCCCCAGCCATATCTTGCATTTTCAATCTAAGACAGAGCTACACCCCCCCAAGGAAAAATGGTTCTCGGGGACCACCCAAGATATTTGGGGTGACCTCCCCCTCTCTGCTCACATGGGTGAAGCGGGGGGACAATGCTCCCAGATACGCAGTGCACAGAGCAGGCGGTGACACCCGCACTTCCCCACCGCTCCTCCTTTTCTTGCTCCTCCTCTTCCTGCCTCCCTCCTTTTCCTCCTGTTCCTCCTCCCCTGGCTCCTCCTACATTGCACCTCCGACTCCCCCTCCTTCCTCATCCCACCTGTTTAGGGGAGTTCTGGCAACTTTTGAGGTTCACTGCATTCTGTGCTGCAGTTCAGGTGCTTCCCAGTTGCCATCCCAGAGTGGAGTGACATAGGCGGGGGACACAGGGGGGTTCTTCATTCCTGATCCATCCTGTGGTTGGTTCTGTCCCCCCCAATCACAGTCCCCCTGAGAGGCCCCCCAGAGTCCCTCCCCAGTGCCCCCTCGCAAAAATTGAGACCGGGGCAAGCTGAGAAATTTTATTGGGAACACTGAGAACAGCCGGAGGAGGGCAGTGACAGTGGGGCTGGGGCATACACGACCCCATAAAAATCAGCGTGGGGACAGGCTGGGGGGGTTTGGCCGGGCCTGAGGCCATGGGGAGGGCTCCAGCTGCTGCCAGGAAGGGACCAGTACAGAAAGTGACAGGCTGGGATGGACTGGGGCCGACTGGGACACCAGGATACACTGAGACCTGGATAAGGACGAGGCAGAACAAGATTTAGGGCACCAAGTATCATACTGGGACCACATTGAGGGGTACTGGGAGCATGCTGAGGGCAACTGGGTGTTTCTGGGATATACTGGGCATGATTGGGATTATACTGGGACTGACTGGAATCATACTGGGAGTGTCTGGAACAATAGTAGTGGTGAAAAAGCACAATTGGAAAAATGCAGGAGGCAATTGGGATAACACTGGGAGCAACTGGCCCATGCTGGAGTAATAGCAGGACTGAGAGTGTCATACTGTCAGTGACTGAAATAATACTGGGAGTATCTGTGTGTGACTGGGATCATACTGGGGTGACTGGACTCATAGTGGGTTCATGCTAGGAGCAACTGGGGCCATCATGTGGGCAAATGACATTCTAGGAGTGAGTGGGTTTATACTGGAAGTGACTGGGGCCATACTGGACTCCTACTGGGAGGGACTGAGATTGGAAGGAACCATACAGGGCCTGACTGGGAGAAAATGGGGCCATGTTAGGGGCAACTGGGATCTTATTGGGAAGTAGAAATGGAGAATAAACACGGCATTATAGAAGATGAAAAAGAAAAAGTTAAATATATATGATATTTAAAACAAAAAATAACAATGGAAAAAACATTGTGGAGCTACTTCTCCTGTGACTTTGGGTTTCTTGTCCAAGTTCCATGCTGCGTCTGAGCCAGAAACCAGTGGTTGGGAGAGACACTGCTGCTGAAGGGCCTCTTATTGCCAAAACTAAAGTGTTGAGTATCAAGTAACATCTTGACATTATGGAAGTCCCAGCACCCACGTTGGATTCCCTCGTTTGAAGCTGAAAGCACGAAGCATGATTTCAAAATTAAAGATTTCAGCTGAGGATTAGAGGTAATTCATAGTGATCAGGATGTAAGATGATAGAGTCACAATTATTAGATGCTTAAGCTAGAGCTGATTGTTATATTGCTTGCTATTATGAGCTTATTTGTAGAAGTGTGGAGAAATGGCTACATAACAGAGGTCACGTAGACATTTGCTTGTTAGCTGACCAGGGGCTGGGAAAGTACCAAACACAGCTAGTTTGAGTTTTTGCACCTGCAAGATAGCGTGTCCTTGGGCCTAGCTGGGTATGATAACAAGTAGACAGAGAGACGTCGGCAAAGGGAATGTAGGCCTGAAAGAATGAGGAAGAGTTGGTGGTATAGCTTAACCAATGGGTTGCAGAATATTCATGAAGCTTATTACTTGTGTGTATTAAAGTTTGATGCTTTTGCTAAATAAACAGACCTTGCTGATCTCATATTGAGTGTCCAAGTCTTCCCGCACCCGACATAGAAGGAAGTGGAGTAAGTGAACTGTTATAAGAATATATTGAAGCCAGTAGTACAATGATTAGCACCTGGGCTTATAAATCAACCACGAAGCAGGGGGCCATGGATCATCCCAAAGGGTCACAGAGACCTGATGAATACACTCCTGACTTCATCCCTTAAGATCACTGACCCAATTTGACACCACCAACCCAATTCAAGAGAAGAATTGCACATGTGTGAAGGACTAATAACCTCATTTTAATAGAGAGTGAGAATGGGAGGTGCTGGAGTTATGCATATGTATTGTATGCAAGATCTCAGGAAAGAAATAGAGGTTAAAGAACTTTGTCCAGCACGGTCACACCTTTCAGGTATGACCCCTGCGCTCCCTGCCAGTGGTAATAAACATACCACTTTCTAACTTTGATTAGAGAGTCTTTGCCCTTGATCTTAGGTTTTAACAACTCAAGCGGAGCTTCACTTGTGACTCTGCTTTGTAACGATGAATGTAAAAATTAAACACCACCGCCAGTTCCCTCCCTTCTCTGCCCAGTGGTGCAGGGAGATGTGATGGGAGTTACGGTCAGTTTGTGCCACTGCTTCCCCCTCAGGGACAGGAATCCTTGCCCTGCTCCAGGGTGTGGGATCTGTCCATGGGGTCAGTCCCTGCCCTGTCTATCAAGGGTCCCTTCCCACAGGTGCAGCCACTCCTCAGCTGGGCCCTGAGGTGCAGGGCAGTCACGCTCCAGCCCTGTGGGCAGCAGCGCTGGTTCGTGCTGGGCAGGAGTGGCAGAAGGAGCCAGGCAGTGGCGGGGGCTTGATCCCATCCAGAGTAAGAAGAGGAAGAAGAAGGGGCCAGGGCTGCCTGCGGTGTTCAATCCCCAGGGAGCAGTGGGGAGACCTTGGGGGGAGCAGTGGGGAGACCTTGGGGGCAGCGGTAGGCAGGGCCATTTGGAGCCACCCTGAGAGGTTTCTGCTGCCCCAAGTCCCCGAAGAAGTTGCTCCATGAGATGGGTGATGTGGGAACAAAAGAAGAGACTAAACTGAAGAGAAGAGACTAAAGTGCAATTAAAGAGCCACATGAAGGGCATCTCCCTCATTTGAAGGAGCTGTACTGAAGCTGTACAGGCAGAGGGCGAATAGAATAAAATACAGAGAATTGAGTAGAATTGAGTAATAAAAAACTGCACCGGGGGGTCCCCGTCACCTAGCGTCACTGAAGATTTGCATTGCAGGATGGGCGCTGTTGGGTGTGACCAGAAAGGCAGTGCCGAGGCTGTGGAAGGTGTTGTGAGAAATGACTGCTCACTTTTAAAATTTGTAAAGGTTTATTAAACCTTAACAAATAATACAACCAAGTGACTAAATAGGGAAAAACAGCACTGGGATGACAGCCCCTCCCCACATGCTCTTCTACAACATGGATGCCTTTTATATCCTTATATCCTTTAAATCCTCTGCCTTTTATATCCTTAGCCCCTCCCAAAGTTTTGTCATTCAATTCCTCTGCCGTCCATTGGTGGAGATTACCTTCTTACGTCTAGACTGGAGATCAGGTGTTGTTATGCTGCGTCTCTTGGTAATAGCCAGCCTTCTCCAAATGCCCTGACTACTGAGGCTATTTCAAGGGGGAGGGGAAAGAGGGCTATGGGGACATACTACCATAACATAACTATACATCCACATAATATCTATCTCTTAATATCCAAATAATATCTATCTCTTAATTGTTAGAGGCAATTATTATATTGCTCATCTGTAGCAGTGTGAATAGAATTAAACATAGAAAATAGTATATAATACAAGAAAAAAGCCGTACTGAGAGTTCCCCACCCCCCGTGTCACAGAACGGTTACACCAAGAGCAGCGAGAACCAGGAGCAGTAGAGAATAGAATAAAAAATAACAAAAAACCCACACTGGCAGTGGCCGCTGCCCAACACTAAAAGAGCGACACTGAGGGCTCATCAGGGCAGCACTGGGGGTCTCAGCTGCTTTGTGTCACTGAAAGAGCTGAAGTCAGGGGGACCTGGGCCTTCTGGAGCCACCCCAAGGGCTCTCAGCTGCCCTGTGTCACTGAAGGAGGCGCAGCGAGGGACGGGCGGGGCACGGCCCAGATGAAGTCCCTCCAGCTGCGTGATGAGCGGTGACTCCGCGGGACCATGCTGGGGCTGAATGGTGGCGGTAGCCAGAGAAGGGGAAGTGGCTTAGAGTGGTAGAGATGAACTGTGTGTTCCCAACCAGCTCCACTCAGCCCTCAGCCACTGTGCTGGGGTAGCTGCAGTTTTCAATCCCTGCTGCTCCCATGGGCCAGGCCCTGCAGGTCCTGCTGCCGCTGCCTTGGGCCCAGGAGCCCAGAAACCCCAGAAAATCAATCCCAGGCACTAAAAAGCCTTCTTGTGCTCAGCAAGGGCTGCAGGGCGGCACTTCTTTATGAACTCCCCTGCCCTCAGTGCCTCCTGAGCAGAGCCGGGCATTAGTGCAGCTCCCAGGGCTGTCTCGGCTCCCGCTGCTGCCACAGGGCACAGACTCGCTGCATTTGGGTATTAAACACAACAAATTTGGGGAGGGGGACAGCCCTAGAAACCAGGATTTTGCCCTCAAGAGCTTGGAGCTGCATGAGGCAGATAAAGGATCCCCTGCACACACTGATGCTCTCGGCAGTGGCTCTGCTCTCCCAAGAATGGGACTGTGTTTGGGAGAGAGAGGATGGCCAAGATGTGGTCTGTAATGAAACAGCTGCACGTTGGGATGAAGTGCTTGGGGCAGTACGGTTACTGAGATTTTGGGGCACCTTCCTGAGGGATAAGTAACTGGAAAGTAGGAGACACCTGGCTCTGATGTTGGAATGGGGAAGGGAAGCACGTCAGGAGCCTGTATTAGGGAAGATCCTGCTGCTTTCCACCGGTTTTGGTAGGTTGTAAATGGCTTTGGGGGATTTCTCCCTCAGTTTATGGGCAGAAATTACCCCTTTACTTTGGAGAATCCTGATGCTTTCTGCCAGTTTTGGAGGTTCTAAATGGCTTGTGATAGACCCACTTTTGTCTCCAAAATCTTGGTCTTTGCCCCAGTTCATCACCATTTGGCTGTGAAAGACACTCTTGGGCACTAGGAAATCAAAATTGTGGAATCACTGAGGTTGGAAAAGACCTCCTGTTACAGTGATTGACAGGGGCCTCGCCCAATTACGTATCTTCCAAGGCTGCAGGCATCTCACTGGCCAGGACCCAAAGGGGCATGGAGTTCAAATCAATGAGCGCATCCAGACAGGGTCTTTCAAATGCTCTTTATAAGGGAGGGCTTGGGAATAAATAAGCTCTGTTGCCACATGAACCTGGGGGTGAGTGGTCTTAGTCTCCTGCACTGCTCCTCCCTGAAACATGACCTAACGTGTGGTGACCCCGACATGATGAGGACTTGGCAGCCATAGCCTGGCACAGAGCAAAGGCTTGAGAGCTGGTAGAGTGTTTAGAACCAGGACTATTACAGTGTCAGAGCTGGACATTGGTGCTGGAATCAGAATACAATAGGGCATAGAGCTGGAATCAGTCTAGAACCAGAATAATTGACAGAGAGCTGGATCAGTGTACAACCAACCGGAACAAACAGCTTAGAGCTGGATCAGTGGGGAACTGGAAAAAACAGTGTAGAGCTGGATCACTGTGGAACCAGAATAAAAACAGCGTGAAAGCAGGGACGTCAGCAAGAAAGCTGTCACAGTAACTGGGACTTTGCTGGGCAGACAGCAAAAAGTGCTATGTGGCTTCAACCTCTGTTTTTGTGGACTAGAATCATTACTGAGACCATGGGAGCCTGGACTTCAACACCAGAATATCCCATCCTGAAGGCATGGATGTTCTTTTTCTTAAAAAGAGCGATTTATTACCATGAACGGGCTCTGCAAGCCCTTTTCAAGTGGTGTGAGAGCCATGAACTAAATGTGTCCAAAGAGACCACTTTAAACTTACCCTTTTCGGAGGGGGTTGGACAATATATATTTGTGGCAGCCTCTAATGGTGAGAACACAGCCATCAGTGCTATAAAGCCTTGGACAATTGTTACGGACTAGATAAAACAGTTGGAATATGACAGGGAAAGGGGGAAGGGCAGCAGTGCAGCCGTTTCTTTGTGCAACCCCACGCAGAAGCTGCACTGCCCAGGGAGCTGGCGGGCCCTGGCCACTGCAAGAACTGCTGCAGAGTGACCGTGGGGAGCGGCACAGCCCCAAGGAGTGGCGGAAGCCCAGCAAATGGAGACAATCCGAGGGCTGCCCGTGCCGTGAATGCCGGTACTGTCCAGGGAGTTGGCAGGACAGATAGCGCAATTCAGCCATGAGGAGAGATGGCGGCCTGGCCCTGGCAGCTCCGAAATACCCCATGTCCACTCTGGACTGCTGTAGTCACTATGCAGCCACCTTGGCCACTATATGGCTGACCCAGGCAGATGCACCATGCTGCCCTGTTCTGGTGTGATGGCTGCTGAGACCCCTCTTGGGATAAAGGCGAATTCCACAGCCATTACTCCGTGCCATGCGGCTGCTGAGACTGCCACCCCACCATTTGCAATGGGACCACCAGCACCTCCCATCACCATGGAAATGTCAAGACTGTCCCCTCCGGAGACCCAGTGGGCTGGCTCCAAAGCCACACCTCCGTGGAGCCTGGCCACGCCTGCATCGCAGGACGTGTGTGCCCCACCCCAATCCCAGGGTCCCGCACCCACGGCAGCCTCTGTGGAACGCAGCTGTGCTTCCAGTGGGAATGGCCCTGCCTCTGACCCTGCCCCCAGAGCGGGGCTGGGAATGGCACCACCAGGAGCTCCTGCAAACCTCACATCCAGAAGGAGAGTGTGGGAAAAGCCCCTGAGAGAATCCAGCCCGGCTAAAAGCAGTGGAAATAAGCATGCAAAGGTTTGGTGCCATGATGCAGAAACATTGGAGTCTGCCCCAAGAGATGGGGACAGATACATGAGATAACTGTTTCACAGCAGCTGAAATCAACACACCCTCTCACCCAGTCCAGCGAGAAGCCAGCTTTTCCCTACAAATGGATGATGAGAAGGCAAAGAAACAAACACCAAGTTTCCACCTCTCAAGGGCTTGACAACCACCTTACCTCCTGATATATCAAGGTTTTCATATTCTAAAGACTCTAATAAACTAATAACATATGCCAAGAGTAAAAATATTGAAGGGTTATCACACAAGAGTCACAAAAATGTACAACTGTTTGTGAAACCTGCCTTAGAGTTCATAGTACAATACTTATTGTTATTGTTTGCATTTGCTAAAACCAAAATTGATAAGCCTGTGATTGCTAATTCTGCTAAAGTTATTTGGAAAACGTTTACAGTTCTGTCTCAGGCAGGTACTACTGTGTCTTAAGGAAACTCGAGTATGTGTATTAACATGTCTTTTCTTACTCCTAGTGACTATTTTCTGTACTACTAGTAACTATTCTTGCATTGCTTCAAGATAAATGGGTAAGATTCAAAGAATATCCACTGAGGTACACAAAGAACATCAATTTATCATAAGCAAATTTCAGATGCAAAGTTTTTTATCTGAAATTCTGCCACTTGTCATCATTTTAAAAATTAAAAGTAATCTATTAAAGTCAATAACAAAATTTGTAACTTCTAACAAAGGGGGAAAAGTATATTGCTTGCACTGTTATTCATGCTAAAAATTCTTCTTGCACTAGATATTAATATAAGCTTGTTTTTAAAAAATATACACAGAAAACATCTCCCAACCAAGGTTATTGCCCTGATCAAGCCATGAACCTGGCTGGTAAAGAAAAATATATTAGTAAACCTAGATGAAACTTTGCATAAGTTAAACCCTTCTTCCACTGAGATAAATGAGAAAGCCTCATCTGGAAGAGGTTTTTTCAAGTCCTGATAGAAAAAGAGACCCCCTCAGTAATCCCCTAAGTAACAGTATTCAAATTCCACGTTGTGTTCCTATTTTTAGTTATTATACAAAGAAAAAAGGGGGAAAAAGTTTGGGGTGAAAGTACACCCCCACACTGAATTTTAAGTAGTATCATGTTCTCATGTTTTACAATAAATAATACAACAGTACAATAACCCTATGATATTCAGCTGCCTAAAATACATTTCAATGGACACTGAAAATCACAGATGGCATCCTGATGTCACCTCAACAGATCACAAATGATCACCTACCTCATGCACAGTTCATATAAGGACTTGATTCGCTTACAAATTTTTTCTCATGTTTATAAACTGTTTTTCTGTTTACAGATTGTTTTCTGGGAGTTGGGTTTTTCTCCAAGGGATAACTGGGTTACAGCTTGTTTTTTAATAGTTGGGTTTTTCTCTAAGGGTTAAATGGGTTAAGGGTTAAATAGCTTTCTGCTTGCAGAGATAAGTTGTAATTCGTATAAGCATTATGCCTGTGGCCTGAGCTCCTCCCTAACAGGTCCTGGAAGTGAATGCTGCAGCTCCACTGTAAATTAGATCCATGCTGTTTTCTGTTACCCTGTTCGCAAAGGGCCCTTGCAGATGGATGACAGAGAGCACTTCACAAAACTTTATAAAGACAAGAAGGGTGAGATATTACCATGATGGACAAGGGCCTCCCCCAATCACATATCTCCCAAGGCTGCAGGCATCTCACTGGCCAGCACCCAAAGGGGTGTGGAGTTCAAACCAATGAGGGCATCCAGATGGGATCTTTCAATGCCCTTCATAAGAGAGGGCTTGGGAAAAAATAAGCCCTGTTGCAACATGAACATCGGGGTGAGGGGTTTTTGACTCCAGTGCCGCTCCCCCTCCTTATTACTTAACAACCTCCCAGACCATTCAGTATTCCTTGATGCCACCAGAAAATATGACTGAACGCAAAAGATTTTCTGGGATTGAAAGTCAACAAATCCACTGTCTCCAAGGAATTCCCATTGTTGGTCTGTGTCCCAGTGGATGTTTCTGCCCCTGTGTTCATCCAGATGCCCACGGGAGCCAGGAAGATGTGCAGCTTCCCAGCCAGGTGTCTCCAAACATGGATCACCAGGACCATGGATCACCAGGGCTCTGCCCAACGAGGGTCACTGGGGATCATCCAACGTGGATCCTCTCATGGGGGATGGAGCTGGAGCAGCACATGAAGCTCTTCCCACACTCCCAACACTCGTAGGGTCTCTCCCCGGTGTGGATGTGCCGGTGGATGGTGAGTTTGCAGTTTTGCTTGAAGCCCTTCCCGCAGTCGGGGCAGCGGAACGGCCTCTCCTCCGTGTGAATCCGCTCATGTTTGAGGAGATCGCAGCTCCTGTGAAACCTCTTCCCACACTCAGGACACTTGTAGGGCCTCTCCCCAGTGTGGATGCTCCGGTGCAGGATGAGGTACGAGCTGCACTTGAAGCCCTTCCTGCAGCGGAAGGGCCTCTCATCTGTGCGAATCTGCTGATGTACTAAGAGATTGGAGCTGGACTGAAACCTCTCCCCACACTCAGAACACTTGTAGGGCCTCTCCCCAGTGTGGAGGCACAAGTGGTGGCTTCACAGGGCATAGCTCCACCCAAAACTCTTCCCACACTCCAAGCACTCATAAGGCCGTTTGCCAGTGTGGATCACCGGGTGCTGGATTAGACCAGAGACCGTCCTGAAGGCGTGCCCACATTCCCCACACTCAAAGGGGTTTTCCCCACTGTGGATCGTCTAGTGTTTCCTCAGGTTGGAGCTGTGGCTGAAGCATTTCCCACATTCCAAGAACTTGTGGAGCTTCTCCCTGCCATGAGGCTCCTCCACCAGCTCTGAGCCCTGGCTGGATCTCCGGCCGCCTTCCTGGGACAGGGGGGGGTCTTTCCTCCTTGCAGCCCCTTCTTGTCCGGCATCTCCAGGAATTTTCCTCCTCCTCCATCTGGCGGCAGCTTGGGAATGAAAAATCCTGGTTCGGGAGAAAAACAAAATGAGAGCGCCTTGGGCTGGGGGCTCCTCCTTGCCGGAGTTCATCTCAGGAAATCATTGGGCATCTTGTGTCTGTAAGAACTGCCAAAACACCAAGATTCAGAACAAAAATCCTACAAGCATCAAGACACAGCTGCCAAACATGAAGATTCAGCCAGAACCCCCTCCAAAACGTAAAGATTCAGCCACTGCAAAACACCAAAGTACCAATATTTACCCCAATAAATCTCAGTAACACGGAGATTCACCCCCATGAAAATCGTGGATCTCCCTTCCACGGAGGGCTGCATGTGGGGGGGGGGGGGGGGGGGCGGGCCGGGGCCAACGCTCCTGGGGCTGGAGAAGAGGCTGCAGACACAGGGAGAGGTGGAACCTTGTGGTGCCACCTCTTTCTGCTCCTCCTACGCATCCAGTCTCCTTGCTCTTTCTCACACTCCTCTTCCTCCTGCTATTCCTCCTTCTCCTGCACAATCCAACCTTCTCCTCCCACGTGCATCGTTTGACCATTTTGTTCCTCAACCCTGCTTCTCCTTCCCTTCTCCTCCTGCCCCAGGCCCAGCACCCACTGCCGGCTCCCTCTTCCCCCCAAACCCACAGCATCCCACGGCAGGGGCAGGGATGGAGCTGGGGCAGGTCGGGCTGGGGCAGCGCTGGGCTCTTGGCCGCTCCCGCCCGCACTCGGTCCCCACTGCAGCCGCTCCCGCCGGGACAGCGCGGGGGGGCCCGGCCTTGGCGCTGCCCCACTCCCACCTCCCCAAATTCCCCTCGAGGGGGGCGCTGGGGCCGAGCGGGAGCGCAGATGGGGAACGCTGGGAGCTGCGGGTCTGCCTGGCAACTACTGAGTCATCAATGCCGTGTGCGATGATTGGCTGAGCACTGCCTGAGGGTGGGGCTGCAGCAAGGCGGGACACCCTGCTCCAGGGGGGATGTCCAACAAACGGGGGACCCCCATGAAAGGAAGAAGAGGAAAGTGTCTTTACAAACGGATGCTGTGAATCTGCTCAGAGATAGGGCCAGGGACTTGTACACAAAGAAGTGACAGGAGAAGCCATCAGTTTCATAAAATGTTATTAATTGATGACACAGACTGTTGCTCAGCCAAGGCCCGGCTAAATTCATGAACTTCGAGAAGAATAACAAAGACTTCTGTGAGAATCTGTCTGAAATATCCTTCATCTGCCTCACGACTGTCATGGAGAGCGACCAGGGAAAAATTAAAACCCCTGCTTGCTGAATCAGTGGGGGGGAATGTCATGTGCCTGAGGCCTGAAAGTACTGCTAGCTTACTGTTTTCCCACAGGTGTTGTTTGCTATATGCTACACTGAGCTCGCAGGGCACCCTGCCCTTTTTGCACAATAGCTCTGGAGTCGTCCCCACCTATCGGCCTGGCTGCTTTGAGCTTCGGGGTGGTCCCTCCTCCAAGAGAAGACCCCTCTCGCCCGTCCTTAACCGCTGTGACAGACAAGTAGAGATGTAAGAGGCCTCTCCATCAACGGACTGACACGAGGCAGGTCGGACTCGGAAGCGCTGGGCTCTGGGCCCGGCCTGGGCGCCCCCCACGCGCCCCCTCCCCAAACAGCCCCGGCGGGGGGCGCGGGAGGGGTCCGGGAGGGAAGCGCTGGGCTCCTGTTTTGGGGTCCCACCCTCCCCTTTTCCCCACTTTCCCACCGTCTCCCACCCCTAACTCACCTCCCCCCCCGCCCTCAGCCCCTCCCGCTCTCCCCTTGGGGGGTCCCCTCCTCCTCTCGCTCCATTCCGGGCTCCCCCCTTCGCCCCCTTTTCCCCCTTCTCCCCCCCTGTCCCAGCGCGTCCCGCCCCCCGCTCACCCGAGAGCTCCGCGCCCGCAGCCGGGGGGGCTCCCAGCACCACCAGTGCCGCCAGCAGGGCCCCAGCTGCCGCCCCTCGCCCCATGGCCGGGGCCGGGCAGGGAGCAGCAGCCCCAAAGCAGCCGCGCTGCGCTGGGAGCGCCAGCCCGGAGCAGGGCGGGCTCGGCAGCGCCGCGCGCTCTCATTGGCTGCCGCCGCTTCTGGGGTCCCGATCTCAGAGGCTTCGCCACACAACTGATGATTCATCAACGCGCTCTCATTGGCTGCGGCGCGTTTTGGCTGTGTTTTGATTGGCTGAGGGGTTCCCGGGACGCTGCAGCCCCGGGCTGGGGGTTTTTTGGGCAGGGGGAACCTTGGGGCGCTGTTCAGGTGGGAGTTCAGGTGAGCCCAGCAATGCGTGCCCAGGTGCGCGGCATCTCAGGGCTGCCCGTGGTGAGCGGTGACGCTGGCCCGATGCCAGGCACCCCCAGAGCCGCTCTGTCCCTGCCCCCGCAGCCGCACAGGGACAGAAAATGGAACCGAGGGATCCTGCGTGGGGACAAGGACCGGGAGAGATCACGCAGCAAATCCCGCACGGGCACAACAGACCCGGCCTGGGCACACGGAGGGAATTTATTACCAACCAAATCACAGCAGCACAAGGAGAAGGGAAAGAAATCTCTCCAACACCTTCCCCCCACAAAATGGAGATCATGCAGAACAGGGATCACCAGGGCTCTGCCCAACGGGGGTCACTGGGGACCATCCAGCGTGGATCCTCCCATGGGGGATGGAGCTGGAGCAGCGCACGAAGCTCTTCCCACACTCGGGACACTCGCAGGGCCTCTCCCTGGTGTGGAAGTGCTGGTGAGTGACAATCTCTGAATCCCACCTGAAGCTCTTCTGACATTCCAAGCACTCCTAAGGCCCTTCCCCAGTGTGGATCTTGTGGTGCTTGCTGAGGTCGGAGGTCCCACTGAAGCTCTTCCCACATTCCCCACACACCCAGGGCCTCTCCCTAGTGTGGATGTTCAGGTGTTCCATCAGGGTGGAGCTGGAGCTGAAACCCTTCCCACATTCCAAGCACTTGTGGGGCTTCTCCCTGATATGAGGCTTCTCCACCAGCTCTGAGCTCTGGCTGGACCTCTGGCCGCCTTCCTGGCTCAGGGGGGCTCTTTCCTCCTCACCCCTCCCTGGGCTGGGTTTGCAGCCCCTCCACGTGTAGGATCTCTGGGGCTTATCCTCCTCCTCCATCTGTCCACAGCTTGAGAATGACAAACCCTGATTTGGGGGAAAGGTGGGAGTGCCTTGGAGTAGAGGCTCCTCCTGGCCAGGTCCATCTCTGGAACTCAGCAGGAGTCTTGTGCCCATGAAAATTTCCACAATATCAAGACTCAGCCCAATGATTCCAAGGGTTCCCCCTTCTCCAGCGTCCGGCTTAGGGATGATCCAGGGGCTTTTGGGGGTCCATGGGGTCCCTTCTACCCTGATGCTCTACTTTGAGATCCCAGGGATCCCAGGGATCCCTCCTATCCAGGCCCTCCCTTTCCAGTCTGCCGGGGTCCCCCAGCTCTGGGATCGCCCCTCTCTGCTCTCCCCACTCTGGGGGTCCCAGGGGTTCCCCTCCTCTGCTCTCCCGGGGGTCCCCAGGACCAATGTCCTCCCCTGCCCATACTGGGCAATGGAACCTGGGCCCCCAAAGATCCCCCAAGGGGCTCAGCTTTGGGCTCCGGCAAGATCCAAACCTACACACACAGAGGAAAAACCCTCCCAGGGACACCAGATGATGTTTGGGGTCAATTCCACAATCTGCGAGCTCCAAACACATCCCAATAAAAAACTCTGTCAGGGACGCCCCAGTGGATTTGGGACGAGCTCCCCCTCCCCGCCCACCTGAAGCACGAGGACGGGGTGATGGTCCCGCAGCCGCGGCCACAGGGGGCACTGGAACCTCCTGTTCCTGCACCTGCTCCTCCTCTTCCTGCTCCTCCTTTTCCTCTCTCCCTCCTCCTCCTCCTCCTTCCTAACCCCACCTCCTCCCCCAGTTCTTGCCTTCTGTGTATTTAGAGTGGAGAACCTTGCTTGTTTTTAGAACTAGAACAAAGATCCCAGATGGAACAAGGCTTGCTGCTTTTAGTCAGAAGTATCAGTGACTAAAGGTAACGTTTCCTTTGGTTTGGTGCGTCCTTGTTCCTCCTCAGTGTTCAGACTGGGCTATGGGGTGTCCTTGTTTGCTGCATTTTCCGAGTTCCTCTTGCACCCTTTGGGCCATGGGCTGTGCCCTGGGAGGGTTCTTTGTGCTCCTTTGTGACACAGGAGAACCTTCCAGGCGGTTTCTGCGTGAGCTGCTGCTGGGATGTCACAGGAACAGCGCCACGTCCCCGTGGTGTTCCCGTTGCTGTGGGACACGGAGGCCTCAGTGCCCAGAGTGGCTCTGGGCTCGTTGCCGGAGGATCCTCCTGCCCGAGGCATTCTCAGCAGCCAGCCCAGCCCTGACGGGTGTCCTTCTGTGCTTGCAGGGCTGCAGGCTGCAGACGTGTGCAGCGCAGCCAAAATGATGCAGCACGTGGCTGCTGCAGTTTGCACTCTGTACTCTGTGGCTTATTCGGGATATTTTTTAACCCACTTGGCGCGTAAGTCGAGGTTTTCCTTTCCTGCAGCATCTGTGGCTTTGGCTTGCTGTGTGCTTTCTGTTCTTCCTCTGGAGCTGTGTTGACTTTGGAACCAAATTGCCATGAAGACACCACTGGTTTGGGAGAGCTCCTGCCAGCAGCTGCAGCTGGAAAAGGGGGTGTCTTCAGCCAGTGGGGCGTGCACAGCATCGGCAATGAGCCCTGGGAGGTTCTGTTCCCTCAAGCAGGGAGTCTGTGCCAGCAGAGCATGGAACTCCCTCCCTTTGCTGCTCCAGCCAAGAACTGACCCAGCCCAGTATTTTGTGCTGTTCTCTTGCTTGCTGTGGGAAGAGACTGTGGCTCCTGGAGGGATGCTGTGAAAGCAAAATGCTCTCTCGGGGTTGCCTTGCTCTGTGGCATTTCCCACCACAGGCAGTTTTTCTCCTAACAGCATCTGGTTCATGTTCCCTCTCCCGTTTCAGGGCACCTCATGTCTACATTCCGAGCAGCTCCTCCTTCGGTGAGTGGGAAAGGAACCTTTGGTGTTTGGAATTGTGCAGCAAGTTGTGAGCTCAGCATGTGGCAGCCCAGTGCCAGCCTGGGAGGCTGAAGGAAAGTTCCTGTCAGTGCCTGAAGCAGCAGCAGCAGCAAAGGGATCCCCAGCAGTTTTCTCCTTTTCTGCTGAAGAGCTTTTGAAGGGCTGCAGGTCTGGTTTTGCAGGCAGAGGATTGCTTGCTGGCTTTAGCCATGGTGGAATATCGAATTCCCAACAATAAGTGGCAGTGCCGACTTTAGTCAATTGTTAGCTGGAACAGCTCCAAACCCATTTTCTGCTCAGTGCAGCTGGATGTCCAGCTGAGGATAAATAAGGTGATAACTGAGATAGAACTTCCCATCCCTCACGCTGCCGTCTGTCCACAGGGCACAAAAGCAGCACCAGCACCTCCTGGGGCTCCCTCTGCTTCCAAAGAGGAGGCCAAAGAGGAGGAAGACAGCAGTGAGCTTCCCGCTGCTCTGGGGGACGATGGTGAACTTCCCTCAGTGCTGGGAGATGACAGTGAACTTCCCGCTGCTCTGGGAGACGAGGGCAAACATCCCGCGGTGTGGGAATGCAACGGCGAGGCTCCCGCAGGGTGGGACAAGGACAGGGGGCATCTCCCGGTGTGGGACAAGGATGGTGGATGTGCCCTGGAGTGGGACCAGAATGGCCAAGCTCCCATGGAGTGGGACGAGGACAACGGACAACTCACAGTGTGGGATGAGGATGGAGGACATCTCCCAGTGTGGGACGAGGACAACGGACATCTCCCGGAGTGGGATGAGGATGGAGGACATCTCCCGGAGTGGGATGAGGATGGAGGACATCTTCCGGAGTGGGATGAGGATGGAGAACATCTCCTGGAGAGGAATGAGGATGGAGGACATCTCCCGGAGTGGGATGAGGATGGAGGACATCTCCTGGAGAGGAATGAGGATGGAGGACATCTTCCGGAGTGGGATGAGGATGGAGAACATCTCCCAGTGTGGAATGAGGACAACAGACAACGCGCAGTGTGGGATGAGGATGGAGGACATCTCCCGGAGTGGGATGAGGATGGAGGACATCTCCCATCGCCCATCCTCCTCCCACAGGATGGAGGACATCCTGTGTCTTGGGAAGAGGAGAGTGAACATCTCCCAGCATGGGAAGTGGACAGTGACCATCCCCTGGCTTGGAAAGATGATGGCGAACCTGCAGTATTTTGGGAAGAGGATGGAGAAGCTGCAGCATTTTGGGAAGAGGCTGGAGAACCTCCCTCTGCTTGGGAAGAGGACAATGAAGCTCCCTCCGCTGCGGGATCCTGGGCTGAACATTCTGACAGCAGCACAGCCCTGCAGCCAGAGGGGAGAGGGGAGTGGTGCCTCATGCAGCTGAGTACGTCTGCTCTGTTCCTGGGTGCCCGAGCAGGTGCTGTGTGTGTGTCTGGGCATCAGCTGCACCCAGGGTTGTTCTGCAGCTGAATGTCACAGAGCCATTTATTGTCCTTCCCCAGCTGACACCAAGGGGCTCACGGCCCCAGGGAGTGGGGCTGGTTCTGGCTCTGCTGCAAGGCGGGCTCTCACTCTGGGAGGGAGCGTCTTCCACGTTTTTTCTTTCAGGGAACACCGTGAGCGAGGCGGAGCCTGGCCAGAAATACCTGGAGGTGGAGCAGATTGGCCAAGGGTAAGTGCACAAGCAGCTGCTTCTGCACAGGCAGGGCTGGGGGTTGTGCTGGTGCAGGATCAAGTGAGAGGTCAGGAGAGCCCAAAGCACCTTCAGACACTGGGCTACCATCCTGCTGTCTCTCAGTCCTGATCAGAATTGATAACTGTGGTCAGAAGGCACCATCAAAGGCCCCTGAGGCTGGCAGTGTCCTGCCTGCAGCAAGGAGCAGGACCTGGAAGATCTTCTGTCCCTGGAACTGGATTGCCTAAAAGAGCAACTCACCATCTGGTGACTGTCAGAAAACAGTTCTCAAGAATATTTCTTTCAAATAATTTGCTTCAAAAAATATCCACTGGTCAGGATTATCAACCTAATGGTTTAGAAACAGAAACCAGAGATGAACTAATAAGTGCTCTATTCTAGCACAGGTAGCAGACCCCATACATTCAGTAACAGACACAGAGCTGATGCACTCTGGGGTAAAATGCATCACCTGCCTGATGGCAGGGCCCTTGTGGATCCTGCAGGTCTTAGGCAGGAAATGGAAAAGGATGAAATGCATTCTTTTCCACTTCTTTAGACACCCATTTCTCACCTCAGGTTTTGAGCTAAAGCAATTCAGGGTGGACATTTGGGATTTGCTCCAGCCCAGTTCCTTCGTGTTGGGTCTCAGTTTCCTCTTGCACACCTTGCATGGCAGAGGGCTGGTGGCTGCTGTGCTGCTGTTGGAAGGGTCGATGCACCCAGGTGTTTGTGAACGCTGCAGGCAGCAGAGATCTCCTGTCTGGGCTGGCTTTCACTGCCAGGGCCTAAAGCGCTGCTTCTTTCTTCTCTGCTCCTTTGTGTCCAGGGCATTCGGAACCGTTTACAAAGGACTCGACAGGGCCACTGGAGGAGAGGTCAGTGCCAACACGCCCAGCACGGCCAGCAGCTCTGCAGGGCTTTCCCCTCTGCTGGGAGCTGTGGCTGCAGCTCTGGGGGCCAGCAGAGCTTTCCTGCTCAGGCTGCTCTGAAGGCAGAGCAGTGTCAGCCTGCAGAGCACAGCTGGGACAGACTTGGTCCTTCTCAAGTGCCAAAGGAATGGAAGGAGGGCAGCGGTGTCTGTCAGTGAAGGACGCCCTGGCTTGGTCTTCATATCTAAAAGTGTGAATGCATCAGCTGCTGGAGACTGAGGTCCAGTTTATCTTCATCCCAGCCTCAGACAGGAACATTATTTAGCAGTTTTTCCATCCTGCCTTTTATCTTCAAAGGGAACTTCAAGCCCTAATTAGGGAGAGATCCTGCTTGGGCTCAGTTTGGGGTTTTAGTCCTACTTCAGCTGTTCACAGAAGGAGAGGGAGAGAAATGAGAAGATGGATGTCAAAGCAAAGCTCTCTCCTAAATCCTGCAGTTGTGTTTGGGTCTGGTGTCAGTGACAGCCTGTGACAGGGATCACCTGAGCAATGGCTGTGCGTGTTTGCTTTGTTGTGCAATCCCAAACAGAGCAGTTGGATCTGAAATCATGACCAAATCCCATAGAATTGCTAAAGGGTTTCTGGCTGTTTTGCTCTGTTTTCACAGAACCAGAATTACCTCCTGCTTGCAACATCTGTTTGAATAATAATAATAATAATGAGTGTTGAGGCCATTTGAGAAGACTGTAGGTGCAGAGAATGCTGTTAGAGCTTTGAGGCTGACAGCTGCGGGACCATTTCTGCAGAGCTTGCAAGGCCAAATGTCTCTGGCCATGTGTCCTGTAAGCAGCCCCCAGCTGGCAGAGCAATGGGCTGTGGGAATGGCCCTTGCTGAGCTCTGGTGTCCCATCCCAAGGCAGTTGGGCCCAGCCCGGCTCCGTTGCTCCAGAAAGACTCGCTCCGTGTTTGCTGTGGCCTCCTGGCACAGACTCCTGCAGTTAAAGGCTGCAATGTCCCTTCAGGTGGCCATCAAGAAAATGAGTCTCAGAGAGCAGAACAGGGAACGAGCTCTGAATGAGATCCTGCTCCTGAAGGACAAGAAGAACCCCAACATTGTCAACTTTCTGGACAGGTGAGAGTGCTTAAGCTCTTATCCTGTGCCCAGGCCCTGCGTTAACCTTTCCTGGCATCCGGAGTCTGTAGCCTGTTTTGAAAATGCCTGACACAGCCACATCTTCCCAAAACAACAGCCTGGCAGTTCACTCCCTCCATGTGCTTTTGTTGCTTTGCTTTGGTTTTTCCTTCAAGTTCCTCCCCATTTGCTGTGTCTTCTAACAAGTGCTGATGAACCACAGCAGAAATTATTTCCCTTGGCTTCTTCTTCCCAGCCCTTTTCCATTGCTACAGATGCCAGGAAGATCAGGTTCTTGTTTCCAGAAATGCCTCATTTGCCCATTTTTTACTGGCCTTGCCTGTTTCTGAAGGGACTTTCTGAAAGGTTTTCTGACTGCTTTTGTCCCAAGTGCTGCACAGCCTCCTCCCCTGGATAACCCTGGGAGTTGTGTTGCCTTGTTCTGCAGGGAATGGTGGAACTGATGAGTCCAGAAGCTGAACCAGCTGGGGCCAAGGGTTGTGGTTCCACGTTGATCTGGGCTGTTGCTAAACTGCATTTTTCACCTGCTTGCCATCTAAGGCCTCTCCTTTCTCACAGGTGTCTCCTTCTCCTTTAGACTGTGCAGGTTCCAAGGGCTGTGCAGCCTGGCAGCAATGTCTCACCATCTGATTCTGTCCTCATTGACAAGTGACCTGGAAACAAAACTCCACTCCAGGCTTTTCCATGGGGGAATTGAGCTCTGCACTTTCATCTCCATGCCATTGCTTTCCTCTTCCAGCTTCCTTGTTGATGGAGATCTCTGGCTGGTGATGCAATACATGGATGGAGGAACTTTGCAGGACGTTGTCAGACAGATACGCATGGCTGAAGGAGAGATGGCAGCTGTCAGTCGGGAGGTGAGGGATCCTGCTTGTCACTCCATGGCTGGGACACGACGGTCCTTCCAAACAGGGCGTGAGAGCAGGAGTGGCTCCATGCTCAGGGCTTTGTTTCTGTGTTGTTTTTGTGAGCTGGAGAAGAAAGAGCCTCTGCAGTGAACGGCCTGCCAGCATCACTGCACTTCTACTCTGTTCTTGTTCTCTCTCTTGCTGTTGTGGTACTCTCTGTCTGGTTTGGATTTGATTTGCTGTTCTCAGCTTTGCCTTGAACCGTTTGCCTGGAGCTGGTGTGCACTGCACTCCTGGCCTGTCACAGCAAAGCTGCTGCTGGCAGAATTCTGAACTGTCCTTTCTTGTGTGATATATTCTGGCCATTGGTTTTTGCCCTCATGTTTCTTGTTCTCTCTCAGTGTCTGCAGGGCCTGGATTTCCTCCATTCCAAGCGGGTGATCCACAGGGATCTGAAGAGCTCCAACATCCTCCTGGGCATGGACGGCTCTGTCAGGCTGGGTGGGTGTTCCTGGCCAGGCACGGCGCTCCCGGGCTGCAGGTGTGGGGCTGCTTCCCAGGGAGGGCCAGAGCCCCACAAGGGCTGCTGGGGGCACTGCCCGGCCCCGGGTGCCAGCTGAGAGCGGCTGCCCCTGCAGAGAGCTCAGCAGAGGAGCAGGGTGCCAGCAGTGCCTTTGCTCTGCCTATGGCCCTTCTTTGTGCTTGGTTTCCTCATTCCAGCTGCCTTTGACAGGGTTTGTTTCTGTCCTCAGCTGATTTTGGCCTCTGCGCTCAGCTCAGCCCTGAGCAGGACCAGTGCAGCTCCATGGTGGGCACTGCTCACTGGATGGCCCCAGAAGTTGTGACCAGATCTCCTTATGGCCCCAAGGTGGACATCTGGGCCTTTGGCATTGTGACCATCGAGATGGTGGAAGGAGAACCTCCTTACTTCAGGGAAACGGCGGCCATGGTAAGAGGCAAATTCTGCAGTGGCTGCAAAGGCCTGTGAGCACAGGGGGACCCTGCACTGGGAGCAGCAGCTGGAGGTTTCTGCACATGGGGAAGGGAATTCCCAGAGGACTCCATCCTTAACACAGATGATTATTCTGCAGTCTCCAGCAAAAATCTGCGTTGGGATTTATGTTGTTGCAGCTCTTCTGGCTGTGAGGATGACCTGAAAATGTGAAGGAATGCAGTAACTCTAATGTTGCAAGAAAACCCCAAACCATCCCCAAATCCCACCCACAAATCCCAACAAGTTTTCTGAAGGAGTTTCTAAAAGAGGTTTTGCAAGATGATCACCCCCCTGATTCGTCTCACTGGAAAAGTTGTCTAAAACCTGAAGATGATTGCTTAACATCCCCTTTAGAGTCTAACATATTTCTTTCCTAGTCCAAGCTACTTTCTCTTTGTCACCAATCCTGAGCTTTCAGCAACACAAACCTCCTGTTTCTTGCCTGGCAGTTTTTGCGACGGGGCATCAGGAATGCATCTACTTGAGTGTCAGTGGCACTGCAGAGATGCACTTGATGTAAGAATCCTCTGAAATAACACGATATTTCTGACGGAGCTTCCAACGAACAAAGTCAGCCAGTGAAACTGGCTCTCAAGGCGAGATCATTTGGATGTTGCAGTGGCTGCGGCAGCCCCAGGGTTTGGGTTTTTTGGTTGGCATAGCAAAATGAGCTCTGAGCAGCATCTCTGGCAGGGAGGAAAGTGCCCCTGGAGCTGGGGCTGAGGCCCCGGGGTGGATGTGAGCCCGTGTGGGTGTGAAGGGAGCTGGCAGAGCGCTGAGTTTGCTTTCCCTGCAGGCTCGCGCTCTGATCCGGCAGAACGGGACCCCGCAGCTGCAGGAGCCCCGGCGCCTGTCGGCTCTGCTGCGGGACTGCCTCGAGTGCAGCCTGGAGACAGATGAGGAGCGGCGCTGGGCTGCCCAGGAGCTGCTGCAGGTGAGGGCCAGGGGCTGCAGGGGAAGCAGCAGCACCAGGGAGGGGTTTTCTTGTGGGGCCCCCTCCGACAGTGTCCAGTCTGGCTGCGTTCCACACGCAGAGCAAGCAGAATCCTCACCTGCTGTGGCTTGGCAGGCTCCTTTGGAGCTCACCTGGGCCTGGTGCCCCACAGCGAGCAGCTTCAAGCAGCTCAGGGGACCCAGAGCCCTGCCTGACCTGAGCTTGGATGTTTCCAGGGAGGAGGCACCTCCCACATCTCTGGGAACCTTCTGTCACTGTTTCCCCACTCTGCTGGTTAAAAAATTCTTCCTTAGATCTAATCTGAGCCTGCTTCCCTCTCCTGAGTTTCAAACCATTTCCCTTTGTCCTGTTGCAACAGAGCCTGTGAGGAACTTGACTCTGGAAAGTAACAGTTCGTTTCTTTCCTCTTTATCCTTTGGGCAGCACCCATTTTTATCATCAGCCAAGCCTCTCTCCAGCCTGACACCTCTGATCACTGCAGCGAAGCAACTGAGGGAGCAGCAGAGGAGATGAAGCACTTGAGGGCAGCTTCTTGTTACAGTAGTTAGGTCAACTAGGTAGTTATTGTAGTTAGCACTGTTAGTTGGTTATGGTAGTTAGCACTGCTAGTTGGTTAGGGTAGTTAGGACAGCCTGTTTGTTATGGTTCTTATGACAGCCTGTTTGTTATGGTAGTTTTTTAAATAAAAACTCTCTTAACCCTCAACTGCCTTGCCGTGTCCCTTCCTTGTCCCGCTGTGCCTCAGCTGCCCGGAGCAATGTGAGGGGAGAGCGGGCCCAGCCTGGCCCAGAGCTGAGCCCCAGCAGAGCCCTGGCAGAGCCCAGAGCAGCCTCGGCCCCTGCAGAGTCAGCCTGGAAGGAGGCGCTTGGAGCCTTCTGGGCTGCACCCGGCTCTCGGTTACAAACTGGGTGTGCTGGAAAATGCCACCGGCTCTGCACGAGGGCAGAAGGGGCCCGGGGAAGGCCCAAGTGCTCCATGCAAGGGAAAAACCTGCCCTGGGTTTGTTATAAATAACTGGGTAGTGTTGGCTTTTGCTATTATGTATTGACTTCTGCAAAGTATTCTTAATTACAACAATCTTGATGCAGTGCAGTTTGTAATCACTTTTAACTGCTTTTGCTATAGCATAATTTGTCAGGTTTTTGTGGCCAACGCCCTGGCCCCTGTGTAGCTCATATCCTCAGACCATCATTTATGGATGATATTTTAATTTGCGAACAGTGTGAAAAACATACATTATAGTTTTGGCTTTTGCAAAATATTAAAGTGGATGCCAGATGTTGTCCATTATAATGTTAACTTTTGCAGAAGTAGCTGTAGTTGTGAAATAATAACTAATGCTTTTATTTTTCTAACTAATTGACAATAATGAGAATGACTCAGAGATATTTGTGAAATAGCTAATGTTCATTTAAAGGACCTGCGGAAATGGCTAAAACCATCTGCATGGTCAGATAACATTTAAGGAAGGGATGTGATGAGGAGCCCTGCCACTGACCCTTCCACTGTCAATAACTGTCACCTGCTGAAACCACAGAACAGGGGCCCTTGTGAGGGAGTGACACACAACCCTCAAAACAGCAATCCACGATTCCTGCACGTACTCTAAAAAGGCGAGTTGGGGATCAAACCAACCTAAAGAATTCCTGGAACATGTAAACAAGTTAAAAGAAATGTTTGAATTACTATAATGATTATGAATATGTATTTGACCAATGTAGGGGGAAAAGGAGATAAGAAGAGTTGCTGTGGTTAACAGGTGTGCCTCAGGCCATCACCAAGCATCAGTGCTGTTATTCATGTGTCTCTAGTTATCCCTTATTAAAATTCTAAAAATTCTAAAGCGTGAGGCTCCTTTCTCACAACACCCAAGGTCCTCACCCCTTGTTGTTCTCCCAAGGCAGGATCTGTCAATCATAAAGTTTGTCTGGATGGAGAAGAAAAGACTGCAAAGAAAAGGAAAATGCATTGGTGTAGAGGCCTGTTAGAGTTTAGTCTCCCACTCGTGGAGGACTGGTCCCCAAGAAGAAGAATAGATTTCAAGGTTATGGGAGAAGCTTGCTTCTTCCACAGATCTTTGCAGGCACAGGCTGATTTGTGGAAAGTTATGTTACCCCATTGGCCTAATTACCCTAGTTCAACCCCTGTTACCCATCTCTGTTTAGTCCCTAGAATGTTCTCCTCTCTCTGTCCCTCCATTTGCCCTAATTTACTGCATTCCTCTGCCCCTGTTTCCCTACTGGCTGACCCGACCCTTAACCCCTCCTTTGCACCATTTTCCCCCATATCCATTGGACCCTGGCCCTCAGCTCCACCCTCACTACCCCATATAAAAACCCCCTGTGCCCTCAGCTTGCACCGTCTTTGTCCCTGGGCCGTGTTCAGCTCTGTGCCCTGTTCCTGTACCAATAAACCCAGTTTGCTGCGGATCATACCCAGACCCATCCTGCCGACTTTGTCAGCTTTATAAAGCAGCCGTGAGCTTCGGGCTCCGGAGTGCCGGACGCTCCAAGGGCCTCGGCAGCGCCAGGACGCTCCAGGCTGGGACAGCCAGGCAGGGCAGGAGGAATCACTGCCCCTTTCCCCTCTCTGCTGCTCCATCTCCCAGCCCAGCATCGCTGCAGGACAGCCTCACTGCCAACGCCATCCTGCCAGGGATGGACTGGGGAGATCTCCTTCCCCTTCCCTCTGGCATGGAGGCAAATCCCATCTTCTCCTTGTCTGCCCTCCTTCCTCTTCTCATTCTGTCCTACATCCATCCACGTTCCTTTCTCATCTCCTTCCTCCCTTGTTCCCTCTTGTTCCTTCCTCTCCTTCTGCCTTTTCCTTTTCCCTTCTCCATGTCTCTTCCTGTCCTTGTCAGCCTGGG
The DNA here is from genome assembly GCF_027579445.1 of Ammospiza nelsoni. Taxonomy (NCBI): domain Eukaryota; kingdom Metazoa; phylum Chordata; class Aves; order Passeriformes; family Passerellidae; genus Ammospiza; species Ammospiza nelsoni. The sequence continues at coordinate 3,456,650 of NC_080663.1, forward strand.
GAGCTGTGAGGAGGAAAAACCCTCCCTGTGCTGGGAAGGGTGTGGGGAATGTGAGAAGAGCTTCAGGTAGAGCTCAGCCTATTCCTGGCACCTCCAAAGACGGCGGTGTCGGATGCAGAGATCCGTGGGGGTGCAGAGATCCCCCTGCAGATCCATGGGGATGCAGAGATCCCCCTGCAGATCCATGGGGATGCAGACATCCCCCCGCAGCCCCCGGAGCAGCCACGCTGAGCACGGCGATGGCTGAGAGGAGGCTGTGACCCCGCGGCCAGAGGGCCCCGCTGGAGCAGCCTGTCCTGGCAGGACTGACCCCGGGGCACAGTGACCCACGCTGCAGCACTTGGAGGGGGCTGTGCCCCATGGGATGGACTCAGCTTGGAGAAGTTCCTGGAGAAGTCTCCGGTGGGAGAGAGCCCAGGGTGCAGCAGGGGAATGACTCCTGTCCCTGAGCAGAGGGAGAAGCCCCGGGGCATGAACTGAGTCCGGCCCCATTCCCTGTCTGCGGCACTGCCGGGGTAGGAGGCGCAGGTGGGAGGAGGGAGGCGTGGGGGAAAGCTGGATTTAAGGGTCTTCACTTACTTCTCATAATCCTGGTCTGAGTTTTTGAAGTTCTCTGTCAGAAATCTCTCCCCTCCCCCACTTATCCACAAAGGTTTTGGGCAGTTTTCCCTTTTTGAGGGAAATCAAAGTGATGCACTGCTGCTACTAATTAGGGGTACGAGAAGTGAGGCTCCAGGGCTTCCCGCTAAGCCAGAGCCACCGTAGCCGCAGTGCCGGAAAAGCCGTGGCGGGAGGTGCGGAGAAGTTTCTTTGTGCTTTCAGCTCAATCCCTTCGGGCCCGGGCCCGTTCCAGGGCTGTTCCTCAGCTCCGGCTCTGCCCTCACGCAGCCCGGGGGGCCCTGAGAGCGCGGGGCGGGGCTGTGCCGTGTGCAGAGCCCGCCCCTGGCTGGGATTGGGCGATGGTGCCGTCAGTCGTGGTTGTGGCGCGCTGATTGGTGGGAGCGGGGCGGAGCAGGGCCCCGGTGGCGGGCTGAGGGCGGCCGTGGCTGGGCAGCGGCGCCATTGTCGGAGCGTGTGTGCGGTGCCGTGAGCGGCGGCAGCGGCCGGAGCGCGGTGAGGCGGCGGCGGAGCTCGGAGGCGGCCGCAGCGCAGGTGGGAGCCGCGCTGGGTTGTGCGGGGGCTCGGGGCTGGCTGCGGGCCTCGGGGGCGGCAGGAGGCTCGGGCGGGTTCGTTGTGCCGTGTCCGGCCCGTGTTGCCGCTGGCCTTAGGGCGCTGCGGGAGCGGCTGCCCGCGGTCTCCTTGCGGCCGCTGCCTCGGCAGGAGCCGCTGCCGGAGCAGCGCTGGCTCGGCCCGGTTGCTGTGGCTGGGACAGAGGGGGCTGCCCCGTGCCCGGGGCTGTGCGGGGAAATTCCTGTTGCCGAAGATTTCTGTGCCCAGAGGAGACAGAGGAGTCCTGTAAAAGTGACTTTATTGCTGAGCAGAGGGAGTGGCCGTGGGGCAGTTTCCTTCAGATGTCTCTTAAATGCAGGCTCCTTTATATTTCCCCATCCTCATCTCCCTCTCCCTTTGCCCACTGGCTTAGGTACTTGGATGGTTCAGACTTCCTGATCCGCGAACTGCATGTCTCCCTTAAGATGCAAACCGTCCCCCCCATATAACATCCGATATTCGTGGCTCTGTTAAGTCTTTTTTCTTCTCGAGGCTCGGGAATTCAGCGGGACTTAGTTTGAGCAGCAGTCTGTGTTAATTAGTAACATTTTCTGAGACTGATGGTTTCTCCCGTTACTACAAGTCACTGGCCCTATCTCCAAGCCGATTCTCACATTGACTTGTTTTTTCTAACTGGTTCCTCTTTCGTTTAGGGATTATTTTCAATTACCTCATTCCCTGTCATTTCGTAGGCATTTCTTGATCAGGAGGCCTGGCTGCCACCTGCATACCTGTGAGAAATGACCATTCACTTTAAAATTTTAAAGTTTTATTAAACTAAAACAAACACAAGAAAGGACTGAATAAGGTAAAAGGGGGAATGCTGCCAGCATGGCTATCTGCCAGATGCTCATCCACTAAATGGCTGCTCCACCTTTTCTACGCTGGTGTCTCATCAGTCAACCCTGGCACCTCCCAAATGCCAGTCAGCTCTTCCTTGCCGTCATTGATGGAGAACTTAATGCAGCTCGATTGGAGGTGCTGTGTTCCCCATTTCTGCCTGCCCCATGCAAGGGGCACATGTGCCGCCCTCCCTCCACGTCACCCCGACAACCCTGACAACCGCGGCTCTCCAGTGGCAACAGTACAGGAGGGGATGGGGGACAGCGAGGAGAACAGAGGTTGTCCAAATTGCAGACAAAAATAACGTAACCATACATCAGCAAAGCTTCTCTTAACATGCACAAAATATTCATCCCTTAATTCCAAGAGCCAATCGTCATATTACCCATCTATAACAATCCCCTTGCTCACCTTCTGAATGAGCTGCACTCTCAAGGTGTGGAGCATGGTACAAAGATGAGAGTTACTGTAGCACATCAGAGGAGAAACAGCGTTTGTTTAACCCATGGTCTGCCAGGGAGCCACAAAACCGTGTCCCATTGCCATTCTTTCCACGTTTGGATTGGTGCATGAGCTGCTGTCTTATTTCCTTTGTTTTCTGTTTCACCACTTTTCCTTTGTCATCTGCTTGCCAACAGCAGTTTGTGTCATTTAATTTTCCACAAACTCCTCCTTTTTCTGCTAACAGATGATCTGACCCCATCCCATGGTTAAGTGTTGTGTTCCTCATTTCAGTGGATGGTCAGCAGCAAGGTCAGGAGCTGGAGCTGTCTGCTTGGTTATTATTGCCAGGACAGCTTGTAATCTAATGATGCCATTGGAATGAGAAATGGGTTCTGTGGCTCCTGATATGAATTGGTTCGGGTTCCCAGGGGCTGGTCCATGGTATTGTAGGATTTGTTCTGCTGGCCGTTCATCTTTTCCCCATTTTTGGGCACTTCCTCAGGAGCCAGGGCTGCATCAATTGACCACTTTTCTCTAATTGAATCATCAAATACTTGGATTTCCACCCGATTTCCCTGAATTTTTGCTAGTAAAAATCCCCAGTGCTCTGATACACCCTATATAACACAGACAGTGACAGCACATATTGGAGTGGGCACAGGGATGATTCCCCCCCACTTATTTTAGTGAAGTTTTCCCAACATTCTCCATGTGCTGTTTCCCTTTGCAGCTTCACCCGTTTGTGTTGCAGGGTCAGATATCCTCCCCCTGGGCTCTGCCTTGAGCTGTGCAAATTCCATCAGTGCCAGCAGGCAGAGCTTGGGGTGAGGGGCAGAGGGAATCAGCCCAATTCCTGCCCCAGGCAAGAGACCCAGGTGCATTGTCCACACTTTGCTCAGCAGTGTTAAACTGAACCTTGTGTTCCAGTGCAGCAATCTGGTATCTCATGTGTTCCCTCCCCTCCACTGCTTTTATTTTTCTGCTTTTTTTAAACAATATTCTGTTAACTGTTTACAACTAAAGGGTCACCTTTAATGCTCTTCTAGGTTTTAAAAGGCAGCCTAAAGTGAATATGGAAGAACCCGTAACAAAATTTTGCCATCACTAAGGGCTATGAATACACATACACAAAAACCTCCCAACGGAATTAAAATTTCTGTTACTTCCCTTAAGAATAAAAATTGGCTCTCAGAACCCTGGTCCAAATGTAACTGACAATATTAAAGTAAGATTGTTAAGAAAAAAACATTCTGATGTTGTAATCTTAGCACTGAATCTGGAGGAAGAACAAAAACTCTCCAACAATATTTTTAGTGTTAGATAATCAAGGCATTACTTGATTCTGGCCAGGGTGTGCAACAGAAATAATTTCATCCACATATAGCCCGGCTGTGTAGAGAAAAATCATTCCATGACATGTGAGTTTTACTAGATTTATCCTAAACTTTCTACAGTCTGACCCAATATAAATCCATTGATTTAATATTCATTGTTTAGAAGTTGGGTTGTTCTGAGTATTTGATTTCCTATGGGACCCGGATTTCTTCCCCTCTGATGTGAATTCGGTCTCCACACTCCTGGATTTCCTTCTCAGCCTTTTCCAGCCCAGGTGTCTCCAGCTCTGCCCGGGCAGTGTCTGGGGTAGCTGTTGGTTGCTGTTTGCTGCTGGGAAGTGTTGATGTTTTCTTGCTGGTCTTTATCTCTGTGGGTGTCTTTTGGGCTATTCCCAGTCTATTAACATGTTAAGCTCATCTCTATTGAATGCTGTCACATCCCTTAAAAAAATAATTCAAAACTCCTTTCCCCAAAGCAAAGGGAAAAGAAGCACAGTTAGAGAAATATTTTTTTTTTTTATAAATGAAATTTGAAATTATTCTTTTTTAAAATACCTTCATAATTGATGCAGTGGTTGCTGAAGCAATGAGAATTGCCTTTACCCCCCTGTTAGGTGCCATGGTGTCAGCAGAAGATATTGAAGCCTTCCTGCTCAGGGCATTTCAGTGCCAGGCTCTCACAAGCAGCCACAGCTGCGCAGGTTGAGCTGAGCATGGGGCGGTGACCTGTGCTGTGTCTGATTCCCCTTCCTTAATAACAGCCTGTCTTGTAGCTCTTTTCCCTTCTGCTGCCCTTGCAGAGCCATCCACAAACACATTTTCTCCCTCAGGCCAGGGAATGTCCCATCATCAATCTGTCCCAGCCTGGGTCTGGAGCTCTGTCCCTTGAGTGCAGTCCTGGGTTCCTTGCCAGCCCCTCTCCAGGCTGTTTAAACAGGAGGCTGGGTTAAACCCTTGCCCTGTCCTCAGTTCTAAATCCTCCTGTGCCATTGAACAAGTTTCATACTGTAATAACCGAGCCTTGCTCATCCATTTAGAGGCTCTTTTGGTTGTCAAAGCTTTACCTTGATGCCAGACTTGAACTATAGGAGATCCTCCTGTTGTCATCAGTTTTCAGCTCTCAGTTCCTGTGGAAGCTGTGGCTGCACAATTCTGCAGACATTGAGGCCACTCTGGCCACTGGGTTAAACATTTTAGCAGAAGAATTCCTTTGGCATGGTCCTGTTTAATGTTCACTTACATTTTATTTTCCCTGTCTAGGAGGACCATGGACGCCTCAGTTAATCTTTATTTTAACACTTGAAAATTCTGCTTTTCTTCTGCAGTCCATCCTTCTGGTTTCTTGACTGGCAAGATAGGAGCATTGCAGGAAGAGATCCCTGGCTCCAAAAGCTCTGCCTTTACAAGGACTCAATACCAGGCTGTGAGGCCTTCCTTCCCTCTTGTGGAATAGGGAATGGTTAAAGTAATTCAATAAGTTTTGCCATATAAATTTGCATTCACACATTTGCCATAAAATTCCTTCCCAGAAATTATAATCACAATTAGGAGCAAGCAAAAATTCATGTTTTTAAACCTGTACACCACATGTACTGAGTGGTTGAAGAAAACATACTTGCTTATTTTTTCTACTAACCCTCTGAATAATCAAAGAATTTCTGTCAATTTTCCCCCCATGGGTCTGAGATTCAGAGTGGATTGAGAGGCCCCTGTGTCCATCAGGAGAGGCCTCCTCTCAATGCAGACCCACCCTGAATGTTCTCAAGGGCTCCAGTGTGGAGGGTCCCTGGTGTGATGGGAGCTGTGGCAGCCCTGCCAATCCATGTCCATCAAGGGGTGGACTTGCTGGTCCTGAGGGTGCTGCTGTCTGTGCTTGCAGTGTCCTTGTGCCCTGCAGCTGGAGCCCTGGTTCCTTGCCCGGGGCTGTTTGGGTGGTCTCTCCCCTGCCGAGGAGGGCAATGCCTCTGCCAGGTGCTTGTGGCCGAGCCGTGCCCTGGGTGCTGGGGCCCCCTTGGGCCCTGGGGTTGATCCCTCGGGGGCTGTAGGAGCTGTGCCCTGGCCTTTGCCTTCAGCTTGGCCTTTTGCTGCTCCCTTCTTGCATTCACCTGCTGAGCCTTTGTGCCCAAGTGCTGCAGGGCCTTCTTGTGCCCCTCCTGCAGCCCCCTCAGTGCCTGTGGCTGCTCATCCTCTGACAGCTGCTGAGCTTTCTGCAGAATCATTTGTTTTACAGCGACCCAAAGAATATCTTGATCCTTCCCTAATAATCCACCTTTCCCAGATGTTCCTTGCTCCTCCTCCCTGTGCTCAGGGTGCCCTCCCCAGCCCGTAGCCCAGAGCCGCTCCCTGTCCTGCCGCAGTGTCCAAAGGCGCCCCCGGCGGGCAGGGCCGGCAGCTCCACGGGGCCGGGCAGCGGCCGGGGCGTCCCGCAGCCTCCTGGGGGCCGGGGGCCGCTGCCGGCCCTGCCCGGGGCTGGTGGGGTCAGGCAGCGCCCGGCGCTGAGCCCCGGCTGCCCCACAGCCCCGGCCCGGCCCCGCAGCTCCCCACAGGCCCCCAGCCCGTGCTCCCGGTGCCGCAGCTCTGCGCCCGGTGCTGCCGCTGCCCCTCACAGAGAAACCCCCTGAAACCCTGACCTCCTTGATTTCCTGTCCTGGACACCGGGGATACAAATGATCAAAGGTTGAGGATAAGACCCTGTTGAAAAACATCCCAATCCTCAGTATTTTTCTCTTCCTCCTCTTTTCTTTTTCTTACCACATAGATTCCTCCTGCGGCTTCTTGCCTTAACCAGATTGCTGCACACTCCCCTTCACCTAATCCCTTCCCAGCACACCAACACCATCCATCCCCTGTTGTCCATATCCCTTCTCCACTTCTCTTATTGCCCCCCTGGCTGTCCAAGTCCTTAGTTACCTCTGGGGGAATGTGCAAACTCAACATTCTCCCCTTTTCTATAAAATACAATATTCATGGCTCTGTTAAATCTTTGTTCTCCTTCACAAAGTTCAGGAATTTAGCAGGACCTTGGCTGAGCAGCATTTCCTGTTGATTAATAACATTTTCTGAAACTCATGATTTCTCCTGTCACTTCCTTTTCTATCTCAAAGGAGATTCACACCATCTGTTTGTAAAGACACTTTAATCTCATTCTTTTCAATACAATGGGATAAGGGGGCAGAAGCCATAAAAGGGCATTTAGGACACTAAAAGTGCAAGGGACAGGGGAGGGTCAGCCCTAAACTGAGCCAGAGGGGAGCTGGGATTTAGAGGGGATGGTAGACAAAGGATAGGAGAGGTGGATAACGGGAGGGGGACAGCAGCAAAGGGGTTCCATGGTGTTCCCTTTGTGTCCCCATCACTCAGTCCCTGGAGCGATTCCCCAGGGCTGTGGGAGGGGATGGATCCGCACTGGGCGGTTCCCCAAACTCCCTGTCCATCCTTGGGGAGCTCCTTGGGCTGGTTCCCCCCACCCAGCAGCCGGTGATGCTTTTTCAGCTGTGGGGCAGAGGGGGGTGGGAAAGGGGGATCTGGGTTGGTCAGGGAGGAGGAGGGGAGGGGGAGAGGAGAAGGAGGAGCAGGAAGAGGAGCAGAAGGAGAAGCACAAGTTTCCATCCTGCTGGTGACTGGGTGGGGGAGCTCACCCCAAATGTATCAGGGAGTCCTCCAGAGGGGTTCTTCTGGGGGAAGTGTTTGGAGTTGGCAGATTCCAGAGGTCCCTGGGAGGCCTTGTGGTTCTCTGGGGGAGGGAAAGTTTGAGTCTTGCAGGAGCTGAAAGCTGAATCACAGATTCCACTTTGGGGGGATATTTGGTGATCCACAAGATGATCACCAGGTACTGGCGGAAGGAGCACATCAGTCTTGGGGCCCCCCAGGAGAGTGGTGGAGGGGAACTGCAGGACCCCTGCAGTGGTTAGAGTGGAGAGGAGCAATCCCATAGCTGTTGGACCCACAGCATCCTGAAGGGGGGAGGAGAAGATTCTGGAGTTGAGGGACTCCTGGGAGCCATGTGTCAGAACCCAGAACATCTCTCTGGCTGTCCTGAGCAGCCAAGACCCCTGTCAGGGGGCTCAGAGACCCTGGCACAGAGCCCAAAATGCCCCTGTGGTTTTGATTATGACCCATGGAGCAAGTTACCAACCTTGTATGCAGATCAGCAGGCCACAACAGTTTAAGTAGAATGACAGTGGTGAAGTTGTCACGGGGTGGAAAAGTTGATTTTGGGTTTTTTGGTATGGGGGTTCAGGAGGCAATATGGAGGGAACTGAGTGTGTCCAGCCTTTCTCCTTCTTCTTCTTGGCCTCCATCTTCCGCTGTGATGTTGGCACTTTTAGATTGGTTTACAGTAGAAGCTCGCTGTCTAACATAGGTGATAGGTATTGGAAAGTTATTGTAAACATTGTATACGTAGTTTTTAGTATAAAGACATAATAAAGACATAATAGTATAAAGACATAACGCCGCTCTGTGGGCAGGCAGAGTGCCTGGAACTGTCCTGCTGAGCTGACCTCGGCAGGCCAGGAGAAAATTTTTTATAGATAAAATAAGCAACCTTGAGTTTGAGAAATGAAGAGGCCTGACTCCTTCTTCAAGCACCAGGCTGGGAAAAAAGACTTTCGAACTTTTCTCAGGGTCACTCTGACCAGCTAGAGATCCCGACATCCATGGAACCCTCTAATAGGGAGTCAGGGGAGAAGGGACCACTGGGACCCTCAAGTACCCTGGGTCATCTGTAAGCAAGACCCCAGAATAGAGGAGCCACAGGAACCCGATCAGCCGAGGGAAGGGAAACCCCAAAACCCAGAGTGGAGAAACAAGAGAGGTGAATCTCCTGTGAGGATTTTTTTTGGGGGCTGAGCCTTTGTGTTTTGGAGATTTTTATGGACACATAATATCTGGTCACTTTCTGAGAGGAACTTGGGTAGGAGGAACCCCAGCCTAAGGTGTTCACCTATTCTTCCTCCCCCCAGACCAAGATTTGTCCTTCCCAATCCTTGGGCCAATGGAGGAGAAGGAAGAGCCCCAGAGATGCAGCATGAGGAGGGGCTGCAAACCCAGCCCAGGGAGCTGCAAGAAGGAAAGACCCCCTATGTGCCAGAAAGGTGGTGCGAGGTCCAGCCAGAGCTCAGAGCTGTTGGAGAAGCCCCACAAGTGCTTGGAATGTGGGAAGGGCTTCAGCCGGAACTCCCACCTGCTCCGGCACCAGATGATCCACACCGGAGAACAGGTGGAAGAACCCTACAAGTGTGGGGAATGTGAGAAAACCTTCAGAGACAGCTCCAACCTGATCCGGCACCTGAGGATCCACACTGGGGAACGGCCCTATGAGTGTTATTTGTGTAAGAAAAGCTTCAGACAGAGCTGCAGCCTGATGGAACACCGGAGGATCCACACTGGGGAAAAGCCCTACGAGTGCTTGGACTGTGGGAAGAGCTTCGGGTGGCACTCCGACCTGATCCGGCACCGGAGGACCCACACTGGCGAGAGGCCCTACGAGTGTTCCGAGTGTGGGAAGAGGTTTCGGAGCAAGTCCCATGTCCTCCTGCATCAGCGCACTCACACAGACGAGAGGCCGTTCCGCTGCCCCGACTGCGGGAAGGGCTTCAACCGCAACTCCCACCTCACCCTGCACCGGCGCACCCACACCGGGGAGAGGCCCTACGAGTGTGGGGAGTGTGGGAAGAGCTTCTCCAGCAGCTCTGGCTTGACTCAGCACCAACGGACGCACCAGTAAGGGAAGCCCTGCGAGTGTTCCAAGTGCAGGAAGAGCTTCGTGAACTGCTTCAACTCCATCCCCTGTGGAGACTTAGGGGCCTGCCAGTGGGGCTGTAACGCCTCAGTTCTGGAGGGGCAGAAGAAACAAGCAAGGAGAAACACTCCTCTGAGGTTAGGGTTAGAGGAATCAATCTCTCTCCCATTGGCCTCTGCAGACACATGTAATGTGTTACATTTCATTGGTTTATCCAGTTGACATTACCCCTGTTCAGCCCCTTTTTACTACATTTTTATCCCCCTAGAATGTTCTTCCCTCACCTGATCACATTGGCCCCAGTTTGCTGCAGTGTTCCATTCCTGTTATCCCATTGGTTCCCCTAGTTTACTGCCCTTCCTCTGGAGCACTTTTCCCCATTTCCATTGGTTCTTGGCGTTCAAGTCAGCCCCTTTTTCCATATTTAACCCTGTGTCCCCAACCCTGCTGGGTTTTTGTCCCTGAGCCCTCTTCCTGCCAATAAAGGGCTTTCAGATCTCCAAAGAAAGACCTGTCCCTCCCCTCCTTTGCCAGCTCCTTTAGCAAGCATGCTCCAAGCCCTGAAAGCACAGGTTGCTCTCTGGGACTCGTTGAAGCGCGCTGCTTCAGCTCCGTTGGAGGATCCGCAGTGGATGGTCCCCAGTGACCCCCATTGGGAAGAGCTCTGGTGACCCCTGTTCTGCATGATCTCCATTTTGTGGGGGGAAGGTGTTGGAGAGATTTCTTTCCCTTCTCCTTATCCTGCTGTGATTTGGTTGGTAGTAAATTCACTCCCTGTACCCAGGCTGGGTCTGTTTTGCCTGTGCTGGTGCTCATGACGAGATGTCTCCCGGTCGTTCTCTGCACTCCTGGCCCTTTCCTTGTGTTTCCTCTCCCTATGCCATTGCAGAAGGCAAGGACAGAGCAGTTTTGGTGGCTCCCAGTGTTCTGGCAGGACCAGCCCAGCTCCGGGGTTCTGAGGAGCTTGTGGGGCTCCCCTGTTTGTGGGACATCCCGGCTGGAGGAGGGCGTCCCCCTTGCTGCAGCCCCAGCCCTCAGGCAGCGCTCAGCCAAGCAGAGAATGCCCTCACCTGGGGCCTCATTTATGGGCACACCTGAGCCCCTGGACAATTCAATACCCATCTTGGAGTTCACCTGAGTTGCTAAATATCTGGAGCCCCATTTTTAGAGCTGTTTTGGGTTTGCACAGCCTGTTTTTTGTCGCGGGGGTGCTCCAGGGGTGGGTTCTGAGAGAAGCTATGGAAGCTTCCTCCATGTCCAGCAGAGCCAATCCCTGGTGGTTCCAAAGACGGAGGTGCTGGATGCAGAGATCCCCCCACAGCCCCTGGACATCTGTTGAGGGTTTCTTGCAGAACTGTGGGCGTGTGCACAACCCAGCCTTCATTGAGACTGAGCAGGAGGTCGCAGCGGCCTTAAGGACACGAAAGAGGAAGAGCGTACTCAGGAGTAAACGAGTCCACGATGGAAGGCAGGGTATGAAGACGGAACTAAATGCCACAACAGAGCGCATGAAGAAAGAAAACTAAACAATTAGCTGACAGCTTGCGACGCATGCACAGACTAAACCAATCGTGTATTCGCTTACGGTGCGTGAACAGTAGAACATGGTATAAATGTAACTTATTTGAGCGATAAATCAGCTTCACTTGATCACATTGGTCATGGTGTGATGTCCCATTTTTGACCTTCCACAGACATCCACGGGGATGCAGAGATCCTCACACTCCCAGTGCTTCTCACTTCATTCCCTGCCCCTTCCAGTGCCCTCCATCTGTCCCCCATCCAGTGCCTTCCAGTTCTCATCCAGGTCATCCAAGTCTCAATCTATTCTGCTTAGTTCAGTCCCAGTCCCTTACTGTTCAAGCCCAGTCCCTAGGATTCCCTCCATCCCTCCCAGTCCATTTCCAGTTCATTCTCAGTTCATTTAGATCTGCCTCTGCCCCCTCAGTGCTCCCCAACCTGCTCCACTCACTCTTAGTGCCACCCCATTCCATTCCCAGTCCCTCTTAGTGCCACAACAGCCCTGCACCCTCTTTCTCCCCATACCCCCTGTGTCTCCCTGCTCTCTTCCAGTGCCCCCCAGCGTGTCTACCTCACTGGTGCCCTGGAGCTCCCAGGCCAGTCCCAGCTGCCTGCTCTGCTCTGTGATGGATTTTCACCTTGCACAGGTGCAGCTGGGATTGTTCCAGGGCCAGCAGGAGCTCTTGGGGCACGTGCTGACCCCTAATGTGGTCCCCAATGGTGACTGGACCCACCAGCTCCTGGTGCTGCTGGAAACCTCCCCTGGTGTGGGGTCACCTCCACCTGCCACTGTGGACACCCTGGGGGGGCATGCCCTGGTTTTTAGGAGACGCAAGAAGCTTCACTCAAAAAGCTGTTCGACCCCATTGGCTCCTTCCCCTGTTCCTATTTCTGTTCCTATGTCCCTGAGCCCCTCCTTGTTGGGCGGGCCAAGGAAACCAGACCCGTCCCATGGGGTGGCGGCCCGGGCCCGAGTGGGGGGGTCAAAGGTGGGGGGGACAGGCCGAGCGGCCAGACCCGGCCCATGGTGGGGGTCTTTGTTCTCACGACCCGGCCCCACCGTGCTGCGAGTGTCTTGGCAACAGGAGGGACCAAATTCGTAAATTTTCTCTGAGGGCACGAGAACTCCATGGTCACAAACCAGGTTCTCCATATCCTAAAAGTGACTCTCTCTCTCCCCGCAAATCGAGTGCTGATGTCTACAGACATTTCTTCCCAAAGTCAAAGTCCCCCCAGTCGGGCAGTGCCTGCCAGAAGGGCTTCCCCAGCCCTCGCCTTTAAGGCTAGGGGGCCAAACTCGGCCGGAAAAGACCGAGCCTCCACCTAGGGAGACGCAGGCAAGGGGAAAGCAGGCGGCAGTGTCCCGTTTCAGCGGCTGGGGTCCGCTGGGTCCTAAAGGCTGTCCGCGGCTTCTCCCGTCTGTCCCGCGGAGGATCCGGACACGCTTCTGGGAGGATTCGGCAGATTCTTCTGTGCTCGGTCTGGCCGCCAACTCCGCCCAAATTCAGGGTCCTGGTTCTGCAGTCCAGGCTACAGCACACGTCTGCGGTCACCACTTATCGAATCAAAGGCGCCCCCACGAAGGAGAGGAATGATTCATCTCACTCCATGGATATCAGAAGGCTAATTAATTACTTTATTGTACTATATTATTCTATACAATATACATTATATCTAAACTGAATCTGCCAAGCAGTCACTCTGCACACAACTGCACTTCACTGCACTCATCCCGTGACTGTCGGCTGACAGTCCCAACTCACACACACACTTGGCCCTGATAGGTCTAGGAAACAAAACACCATCACTTTGGATAAACAATCTCCATGTTACATTCTACTTTTGCACAACACAGGCACAGCAAATGAGAATTATGGTTTTTTTCTCTGATGTTCAGAGAATGTGAAACCCGGAAATATTCTTGGGAAGAATTGTGCCTTGCTTTTCTCTGTGAAGAGAAATGTGGCAACAGTTGGTCATACCCTTCCTTATACCATTAATATACACACACCAGCTACACCTTTCAACCGTAGACACAGCCTCCTGTCAGGCACCCCCATGTTCCAGCATGGCTTCTCCAGTGGCTGCAGGTGAATCATTGCATCCCCATGAATCTCTGCATGCGGCATCTCCATCGTTCAGGCACCAGGGATTGACTCTGTGGGACATGAGGAAGCTTCCAGCAGCTTCTCTCAAAACTCAGCCCTGAACCCTCCCTGCTAACAAAACCTGCATGCCCAAAACAGCTCCAAAAATGGGGTCTGAGATATCCAGGAGCTCAGGTTAACCCAAAATGTGGATGGAGATTTCGAGGGGCTCAGGTGTGCTCAAAAATGAGGCCACATCTGAGGGTGTTCTCTGCCTGGCTGAGCGCTGCCTGAGGGCTGGGGCTGCAGCAAGGGGGGACACCCTCCTCCAGCGGGTACACCCGCAAACAGGGAACATCCACAAACCCCTTTGATCATCCGGGGCTCGGCTGACCCTGCCTGGAAGCTGGAAGCCACAAAAACTGCTTTGTGCCTGCCCTCTGCAGCTGCACAGGGAGAGGAAACACAAAGGAGAAGCCCAGGAGCTCAGAAAAGGAACAGGAGCAGTCCCATCCTGAGCACCGGCACAGGCAAAACAGACCCAGCCTGGGCACAGGGAGTGAATTTATTGCCAACCAAATCACAGCAGCAAGGAGAAAGAAATCTCTCCAACACCTTCCCTGCACTCAGTAGGGATCACACGGATCAGGGATCATCAGAGCTCTGCCCAGTGGGGGTCACTGGGGATCATCCAGTGCAGATCCTCTCATGGCAGATGGAGCTGGAGCAGCGCACGGAGCTCTTCCCACGCTCGGGGCACGCGCAGGGCTTCCCTCAGTGGCGCCTCCGTTTGTGTTGGGTCAAGTGAGGGCTCTGTGAGAATCTCATCCCACACTTGGGACACGTGCAGGGACTCTTCCTGGTGTGGATGCACTGGCGGGTGACGAGCTGGGAGCTCGGGCTGAAGCCGTTCCCACACTCCCCACAACCACAGCGCCATTGCCCGGTGTGGATCTTGTTGACCTTGATGAGGTGGGAGTTCTTACTGGAAGATTTGCCTGAATTCCAAGCATTTGTAGGGCCATTCCCTGAGGTGGATCCTATGATGGGTAACCAGGTCAGACTTCCATATGAAGCTCTTCCCACATCCCAAGCCCCAGCAGGGATGTTCCTTGCTTTGGATCTCCTGGTGGTGGATCAGGTGGGAGCTCTGGCTGGAGCTCATTCATTCCACATTCCAAGCACTTGTAGGGTGTCTCAGCTTGAGAGATGATTTAAAAGAGGACACTCTGGGGTGAGTGTTGTCCCCTCTACAGAGTTCCAATAATCCCTTTCCACCAACAGGAAATGAACGCTAATAGATGAAACTGAAAAAAGAAACTCCAACAGTGTATTAACAAACAGAATGCCCACAAGGCATGAACAATAAACCATTAAAAAACATTAATAGACATTGAGTTGTCAGCCCTTAGTCCCCCCACACACTCTGGGACAAAAGACCCAAAATGCCAGAGAAATCGCCGCTCACGACACGGGCTACAGGCGGCACCGGCTTCTCCCGCAGGGAAAAGCCAACCAGGGGCTGTCCCAAGGCGATGCGAGCCCGGGGCTCGCCCGGCGTTGCGCTCCTCCCCAGCCGCGCTCCGCGGGCGCGGTCCCGGTCCCGGCGGGTGGAGCGGCGGCGCCGCAGCCTCGGGCTGTTTTCTCTCCCGGCCCGGCCCGGCCCGGCTGCCGGGGGTTAAAGACACAATAACCATTCTTTGGGCACAAAGCAGAGGAGCACGGAATGTGCCGTCACAGCAACTCACTGCGAGACAACTGCATACACAATAATCACAGGTCTCCATCTATCTATAAACAGCACGTACTGAACTCGGGATACAGCAATGTGCACCAGGACAGGAGTGGAGAGGCTGAAGGGACACCAGGGGAGATGGGGAATGTACGGACAGAGCAAATCCTCCAAGGGCTTTAACCTGATTCCCTGCTTTTCCGTGTTTCAAGGGCTTTGACTGCTGGATTTGAAAGAACTGGGATCTCACCGTGAAAAGCAGAGCAGTCAGAACCAGACACTGCTGTTGGAGTCCAAGTCTGGACTTGTCACATCTCAGCTTTGAAAACACATTGAATAAAAACCTCCATTACCCACAACCTTTCCCAGCCCATCCCTCCGGATATATAACAAAAAGTGATTAATCTCATTTTAAATGGAGAAAATATTGTGAAATGAATGTAAAAATAATCCCTCATAGAAACTCACATTGAGAATATCCAGAATAATGAAGTGGGTCTAGCAACACGCGCTGTCATTTCTCAGGTGTCTCAGGCTCAGAGTCAGCTCCGAGCCGGGCTCTGTCCCCCAGGTGCCCGAGCCCCGGGCCAGCTCCGAGCAGCCTCTCCCGGCTCTCCAGCGCGGCTCTCCCCGGCTGTGCCCGGGCAGCCCCTCGGTGTTTCCGTGGTGCCGCTGCCCCGCTCGGCTCCCCGTGCCCTGCCAATGGCCGGGGCTGCGCTCGGTGCCCCCGGGGGTCCCTGGGCGGGGCAGGGCCGAGCCCCGGTGCCCGGCAGAGCCCCGAGGGTCCCCCTGGGCCCCGGCCCCCCCGGGACACGGAGCCACGGCCCGCAGGGCCCCGGCGCGTCCGGCCGGGCCGTTCCCGCTCCCCGGCAGCCCGGGCTGCGGCCCCGGCGCTCGGCAGCGCTGTCGCTGGCACCGCGGCCAGAGCCTGCCCGGGCTCCGGGCACCGCGGGGGCTGCAAGGCCACAAGGCCGGGGCTGCTCCCGGCCCCTTCCAGGCTGTCCCTCGGCTGCTGGGTGCCGGCTGTGGCCCTTGTGACACCCTCGGGGATGTGGGACATTGTGGGGCAGTCAGGAACGAGAGTTGTAGCAGTGTCGGGGCGTAGGACGGTCGGGAGGGACGGAGACGAGAGATCTCTGCAGCCAGGTCGTGGAACTTGGGGTTTATTGCAAAGGGCCTGGGTGCAGGGCCCTGCTTGGAGCTGCCAGCCACAGCTGGAGCAGGCCCGAGAGAAGAGAGGGGTAGAGAGGGTGAGAGGGTGAGAGAGTAAGAGAGGCGAGAGAGTAAGAGAGGCAAGAGAGTAAAAGGGGTAAGAGACCAAGGTTCCTGTTACAATGCAATAAATCTTCTTCTGTGTTGAATATTCTAATTCTCACTAACCAATCTAGTACAAGATACAAATCCTATAGCATTTACATACAGCCTATGAGAATCATTACATTACCATAATGTGTTACATTTTAAATCCTAAAAACTCCTCTTTGGACCCTTCTGCCAAGCTGGTGGGGTCTGCTCTGACCCTTGGGCCTGTCTGCAAGCAGAGGGAATTGTTTCATCAAAAGGGGATTACCTTCAGCCAGCCGCACCATTGTTTTCCCATTGTTCAGTAACTGAGGGATCTCAAAGCTTGCTTTCATTTCAATCTCGCTTACAGTTTCTATATTCTCAAAACCTTTTGCCCGACAATCATATTTATAGAGGCTTTCCTGTTTCATCTTCCGCAACAAGAGTGTTTGACATTGCTTAAAAATCAGTGGCAAAGGCATGAGCAAGAGTCAGATTTAATGTTTAGCAACAAAGCTCAATAAATTCATTGGCAAGATTCACTCTATTGCCTATAAGACAGCTAAGGCACCAGGGAAAACAAGCAACAACAAAACCAATGAAAATCCAGATAATCAAAACAGAAATGCACTGAGAACTCTCCAAGACAGTGTGAGTGGATGCGTGCTGTGTTAAGGGCATGGGTCAAAAGACAGTTTGGACAGGGATTAAAAGGAACGAGGCCTAAAAGTAAACAACACGGAGCAGCACTTCAAATTCTACCTTGATTTATAACCTAACTTATACCTTAGGGCTAGCAATTCAACGGAGCAATAACACTCAGCACTTAACCTAACTTACAGCTGTAACTTCCACATTCTATTCAGCAACTGAACAGAAAAACAACACTTAACTTATAATTTACGTTTAACAACTGAGCAGAAGAACAATAATTAGCAGCATTTAAGTAAGTTCAGAACTATAACTGAACCTTGCTTACAGGCCTAACTTAGATATCCAAGGTACTTACACATCTAAGAAAGCATTATTTCTCCCTGATTTCCTATGGCATATGTGCAGGAGCACACACACAAACAGAAACAGTCAGTGCAAGCAAGGTACCTGTGAAAAATTCCCCTCAGAGGTCACTGAAATCCTCCCTCCAGATGCTTTTGCATCTCCTGCTGGGTGAAGGTTGGGACCTTGAGGAGTGAGGGCATCAGCCAGGACAGGTTTCAGTGACCCTGCAGGCAGAGCAAACCTGAGGGCATGATCCAGCATGATCCCGAGGGTTTGCTGGCTCAGAGAGGCCCCCTCAGAGGGAGACTGAGGGTCACAGCCCACAGTGGCCCAGGAGAGCTCACAGGGTCTCCTTTTGGACTGCTATTGATAGGGCCACAAGAGAGTGGGCTTCAGTCGCAAGGGTGTTTTATCCCAGCCACAGTTTGGCTTGGCACTTCCTCCAAAAGTGTGAGAAAGGAATGTTGTGCCATTCAGGCAAGAGGAACATTTTCCAAGGCTGGCCATAAGGAAAACAGGAGCCTTTTAGCAGTTCCTGGCAGTAGACAGTGTTTCTGATAAGTCTGGAAAGAGCAAAACCCAGGTGCTGTTTCCAAGGACAAGACCTAACAAGCATTTCTCAGATCACACTGCAGCCTGGAAAGGAGGAGGGGGCAATGCACAACCACACTGGGATCTCAGGGGTGCCCATGGCCTGGGTGATGCTGGCCTGATGTCAGCCACCCACCAAAGCCACTCTGTCTCTGCCCCTGCAGCTGCACAGGGCAGAGAGAATTTAACCAAGAGTTCCTGGGTTGGGATAAGACGGGGAGAGTTCCCTCATCAAACACCAAAATGAGCATCACAGACCCCGCCTGGGCACACGGAGGGATTTTATTAGCAACCAAATCACAGCAGCACAAGGAGAGGGGAAAGAAATTTCTCCAACACCTTCCTTCCACACAACAGGATCATGAGGACCATGAATAACCAGAGCTCTGCCCAACGGGGGTCACTGGGGATCATCCGGTGCGATCCTCCCACGGGGGATGGAGCTGAAACAGTGCATGAAGCTCTTCCCACACTCGGGACACGCGCAGGGCTTTCCTTAGTGGTGCCTCCACTGGTGTCAGGTCAGGTGAGAGCTCCTGGAAGAGCTCTTTCCACACTCAGGGCCTCTTCCTGGAGTTGGATGTGCTGGTGCCTGATGAGGTGGAAGTTGCAGTTAAAGCCCTTCCCACATTCCAAGCACCTGTAGGGCCGTTCCCTGGTGTTTTTGGTGGTGGATGTGGTCTGGAGCTCTGTCTGAAGCTGTTCCCACATTCCAAATGTTATAAATAGGGGCAGGAGAGCAGCTCCTTTAAAAGGCCTTTATTAAAGACAGCTCTGGTTGGGGAACCCAAAGGGTTGCACACAGCACCACTGTTCCCACTGGACGATGCTGAGGAGGAGGAGTGCAGCTTTGTCGCTGGGCAGAGCTGGGATTTCCCTTCTTAGGAGAGTCCTTAGGAAGGCAATATTGGCCCGTAGCCCAAGGGTATCCTCCAAGCTGGGTACTACCAAAGTTATTGTGGCAGGACGGGATCCGGCTCTGGTCAAGGGTGGGTGACTTAGTGTGGTTCTGGTGGGTTACAGTCAAAGCTTATGTGTTGGTTTGTTGTTTTGAGAGGGTTCACATAGTTCCCACAGCCTTTCATTTGAATTCAGTCCAGGTGCAAGTCCTCCTGGGAGCAGGGGAGCAGGGAAGTGGTTCCCGACAGGAATGGGTGAGATGGAAAGGGGTACAAATCCAGAGTATGACAGTGAGAGATACAAATACATGGTAAAATAGTAACATCTAACAGCGGCAACTAAAGGCAAGTCTTAGAATTCTAACATTCCAGGTTTAACAACAGACTAACACCGGGTACAAATACAGAGTATGATGAGGAGAGATACGCATACAGGGTAAAATATAAAATAGTAACATTTAGCAACGGCAACTGAAGGCAAGTCCTAGAACTCCAACATTCAATGTATAACAACAGACGAACATTTCAAATTAAGACCTTATCAATTTCATTAACATCAACTACCAATTACTACTCTAAAAAGGAACTCTCATCTCCAGGATTTCATTCCTCACACAAGCAGGTGTGTGGCTTCTCCCTGCCATGGGGCTTCTCCACCAGCTCTGAGCTCTGGCTGGATCTCTGGCCGCCTTCCTGGCTCAGGGGAGCTCTTTCCTCCTCACACCTCCCTGGGCTGGGTTTGCAGCCCCTCCTTGTGCGGTATCTCCAGGGCTTTTCCTCCTCCTCCATCCGGCCACAGCTTGGTTGACAAACCCTGATTTGAGAGGAAAAACAAGGGGTTAGCACCTTGGGATGGGGACTCCTCCCGCTTCCCCTCCTTCCTAATCCCGCCTCCTTCTCTTCCCTCTGGTCCTTCTCCTGTTCCTTCCTCGGCACTCCTCCTCCTCCGTCATCCCTTCCCCTGCTCCCCCCGGGCCTGGCGCGTACCCTTGGCCCCTCATTTCCCGACGCCGTCGCTCCCGCGGGAGGAGCCGGGATGGAGCCGGGGCAGGTCGGGCTGGGGCAGCGCTGGGCTCTGGGGCCGGCCTGGCAACTGGGGAATCATCAGCGCCCAGCGCTGTTTTAATAAAAAATGTTCACCGCCTTCTCTGACTGGCTGCTTTCCGCAGATTTCTTTTTCGGTGGAATTTGTCTGTGGCGTTTGGGGGTCCTTGGGGCCTGTGGGGCGACTTAGGAGGGTCCTGGCGCCTTTTGGGGTTCGCTGGGTGCCCCGCTGGGGTTCATATCAAGGCCCCCCCAAGCGGGGACACACGGGGGGACACACGGGGGTCCCCATTCCCGATCCATCCCGGGGTCGGTTCTGCCACCCCCAATCTCGAGCCCCCCGCGGGGTCCCCCCCGAGTCCCTCCCCAGTGCCCCCATAAATTGGACTGGGTTTAACTGGGAAGCTTTACTGGGAGCACTGGGAGCAGGCACTGGGCGGGGGCAGAGCGCCAGCGGGGCTGGGGGGGACACGGGACCCCCCCAGAATCAGCGGAGCGGGGACGGAGCGGGGGGTCCCGGCCGGGCCCGAGCCCACGGGGAGGGGCTGCGGCCGCCGCCGGCTCAGGAGCTCTGTGGGCAGAGAAAAGGGGGTGACACCGGGCTGGGGGCCCCGGCGGGAGCGCACACGCTCCGGGGGAGGGGGGACACGACCCCCGGGACTCGCCCTGACCTTCTTGGGCAGGGAGAAGCCGATATGAGGACAAAGCGCGGGCGCTGGGCCGGGGGGAGCACGAGAAGAGATGGAGGAGAAGGAGGTGGGAAGTCAAAGGAGCTTGAGAAGGGCCGGGATCAGAAGAAGAGGAGAAGGAGGCGGGATTAGCAACAGGAGGACGAGTGGGAGGAAAGACGGAGGAGGAGCGGGTGGAAGACGAGGGAGAAAGGAAGAGGAGGAGCAGGAAGAGGAGGAGGAAGCCGAGGAGAAAGAAGAAAGTTCGCGGCGTGCTCCCCGCTCAGTGTGCGGCCCTGCAGCCCCGGGAGCGCCTCCGCTCCCTCGCCCTCTTCATCTCGCGGGTGAGCTGGGACGGGGAGTTCGCCCCAGACTGGTCAGCAGGAAGGTCAGGAGCTGGAGCTGTCTGGTTGGTTATTGCGAGGGCAGCTTGTAATCTAATGATGCTATTGAAATGAGAAATGGGTTCTGTGGCTCCTGATATGAATTGGTTCGGGTTCCCAGGGACTGGTCCATGGTGTTTTAGGATTTGTTCTGCTGGCCGTTCATCTTTTCCCCATTTTGGGTGCTCCCTTCCAGCCAAGACTGCATCAATTTTCTCTAATTGAATCATCAAACCACTTTTCTCTAATTGAATCATCAAAAACTTGGATTCCCAGCTGATTTTTCTGAAGTTGTGTTAGCAAAAAGTCCCCAGTGCTCTGATATACCCTATATAACACAGAGAGTGACAGCACATGTTGGAGTGGGCAGAGGGATGATTCCCCCCATTTATTTATAGTGAAGTTTTCCCAACATTCTCCATGTGCTGTTTCCCTTTGCAGCTTCACCCGTTTGTGTTGCAGGGTCAGATATCCTCCCCCTGGGCTCTGCCTTGAGCTGTGCAAATTCCATCAGTGCCAGCAGGCAGAGCTTGGGGTGAGGGGCAGAGGGAATCAGCCCAATTCCTGCCCCGGGCAAGAGACCCCGGTGCATTGTCCACACTTTGCCCAGCAGTGTTCATTTGCATTTCTAAAGCTCCTCTCAGGCTGCCTGGAATGAAGCTTGACTTCCAGGGAAGCCATTCTGTGACTCACTTGTGGCCCCCCTAAAAGCTACTTTTTTTTTACCAATATTAACTTTTTACCAGTTTAAGGGTCACCTTTAAAGCTCTTCTAGTTTTTAAAAATGAGGCCTAAATTTGAATATCGAAGAGCCCATACCAAAATTTTGCCATCACAACAGCCACACACACATTTACACAAAAAAATCCAAAGCCATAAAGATTTTTTCTACTTCTTCTCCTACGACTAAAAACTGACTCTCACACCCCTGGCCCAACACCCCTAATCTAACTGGCAATATAAAAGTAGGATTATTAAGAAAAAACATTCTAACAGTGTAATCTTGTCACCAAAACTGCAAGAAGAACCAAAATTCTTCAACAATATTTCTAGTGTTAGAGAATCAAAGCATGAATTGATTCTGTCCAGGATGTGCAACAGACATAATTTCATCCGCATATAGCCTGGCTGTGTAGAAAAAAATCATTCCATGACACGTGGGTTTTACTAGATTTATCATTAAGATTTTACCATCCAAAACCCATTGAAATAGTTTATTGTTCATTGCTTCCAAGTTGCCGAGTTCTTACTTAGCATTTGGTTTCCTATCAGACCCAGATTTCTTCCCCTCTGATGTGAATTCGGACTCCACACTCCTGGATTTCCTTCTCAGCCTTTTCCAGCCCAGGTGTCTCCAGCTGTGCCGGGGGCAGTGTCTGGGGTAGCTGTTGGTTGCTGTTTGCTGCTGGGAAGTGTTGATGTTTTGTTGCTGGTCGTTATCTCTGTGGGTGTCTTTTGGGCTATTCCCAGTCTATTAACATGTTAAGCTCATCTCTGTTGAGTGGTGTAACATCCCTTAAATAAAAGCTTTAAAATTCCTTTTCCAATGGAAAACCTTTGAGTAGAGAAACCTTTCTGAGCAGAGAAATAAGGTTTAAAAGGAGCAAACTCGGTACATTTTGCAGCAGTGCAATGGCAGGCAGCCCAGAGTGCGGGTGTCAGTGAGCCCCAGAGTGGAATTGTGCCGTGGTGTTCCCCAGCAGCTGTGGCAGTGCAGGCCCAGCCAGCGCTGAAGCAACAGCAGTGG
The DNA here is from genome assembly GCF_027579445.1 of Ammospiza nelsoni. NCBI lineage: Eukaryota > Metazoa > Chordata > Aves > Passeriformes > Passerellidae > Ammospiza > Ammospiza nelsoni. The sequence continues at coordinate 3,479,178 of NC_080663.1, forward strand.
CAGCAAGGCTTGGCCCCAGGGGCTGGAGGTGGCAGAGGAGGGTGGCCAGGATTGCAGAGGATTCCAGGCGAGGATCTGTGGGCAGGCGCAGGGGCTTGGCCCGCTGTGGAGCCCTGGCTGCTGCTGCGTTGCCTTCAGGGCAGGCTCAGGGGCGGCCTCCCATCCTCCTGCTGCGGGCGGGAAGTGCAAATCTCCGGGGCTTCAGAGCCCTTGAGGCCAGGCTGAGGGGTCCCCCCGTGTTGAGCTGTGCTGGCGGCTGTTTCTGGCCTCAGGGACACTTGGCATGGGCCCCTTGGCCACCAGTGGTGCTGCTTTGCACTCCTTGGGCAGGAGCCGATGTCCTGGCTGGGTGTCCTGTGTGTCGGCAGCAGAAAAGTCCCAAGGTGTGTGTGTCCCATCAATCTGTCCCAGCCTGGGTCTGGAGCTCTGTCCCTTGAGTGCAGTCCTGGGTTCTTTGCCAGTCCCTCTCCAGGCTGTTCAAACAGGAGGCTGGGTTAAACCCTTGCCCTGTCCTCAGTTCTAAATCCTCCTGTGCCATTGAACAAGTTTTGTACTGTAATAACCGAGCCGTCCTCATCCATTTAGAGGCTGTTTTGGTTGTGAAAGCTTTACCTTGGTGCCAAACTTAAACAATAAGAGTTCCTGCTGTCATCAGTTTTCAGGCCTCAGTTCCCATGAAAGCTGTGGCTGCACCATTCTGCAACAATGAGGCCACTCTGGCCACTGGGTTCAACATTTTAGCAGAAGAATTCCTTTGGCTTGGCCTTGTTTAACATACTATTCAAATTCTTATTCCCTGTAAGGACCAGGGCAGCAGCCTCAGTTAATCTTCATTTTAACACTTGAAAATTCTGTGTTTCCTCCTCCTGTCCATCCATCCAGGTTGTTGACTGGCAGGATAGGAGTATTGTAGGGAGAGATCCCTGGCTCCAAGAGCCCTGCCTTTAACAGGGACTCAATACCAGCCTGTGAGCCCTTCCTTCTTCTCACCCTTGGAATGGGGTGTTTCTTTTAGTCACCTCTTGTCCTGGTTGCTACAAAGAACTTTGGAGAGGCTCCATATCAAATTGTTTGTATTTTCCTGGGGCTGCCCACACTTCAGGGTTCACTTTAGCACAGGCCTTGCCACTCATCTGACACAAAGGTACAGCATGAGCCTCTGTTTTACCTTTTAGAATACAAACCTATATTTCTACATTAGCCATCGAATCCCTTCCCAGTAAATGATGATCACAATTAGGAGGAAGTAGAAACCCATGCATTTCAAATCTATCTCCCACATCTACTAACAGTGGTTGAAGAAAACACACCTGCTCATTTTTCCCACTTATCCCCTGAATGATCAAACAACTTTTTGACAATTTTCCCCCCTTGGGTCTGAGATTCAGAGTGGATTGAGAGGCCCCTGTGTCCATCAGGAAATGCCTCCTCTCAATGCAGACCCTGCCTGAATGTTCTCAAGGGCTGCAGTGTGGAGGGTCCCTGGTGTGATGGGAGCTGTGACAGCCCTGCCAATCCATGTCCATCAAGGGGTGGACTTGCTGGTCCTGAGGGTGCTGCTGTCTGTGCTTGCAGTGTCCTTGTGCCCTGCAGCTGGAGCCCTGGTTCCTTGCCCGGGGCTGTTTGGGTGGGCTCTCCCCTGCCGAGGAGGGCAATGCCTCTGCCAGGTGCTTGTGGCCGAGCCGTGCCCTGGGTGCTGGGGCCCCCTTGGGCCCTGGGGTTGATCCCTCAGGGGCTGTAGGAACTGTGCCCTGGCCTTTGCCTTCAGCTTGGCCTTTTGCTGCTCCCTTCTTGCACTCACCTGCTGTGCCTTTGTGCCCAAGTGCTGCAGGGCCTTCTTGTGCCCCTCCTGCAGCCCCCTCAGTGCCTGTGGGTGCTCATCCTCTGACAGCTGCCAAGTTTTTTCCAAAATCATTCATTTCTCAAGTGACCCAAACGAAATCCTTAAAAGAAAATCCTGATCCTTCCCTAATAATCCGCCTTTCCCAGGTGTTCCTTGCTCCTCCTCCCTGTGCTCAGGGTGCCCTCCCCAGCCCGTAGCCCAGAGCCGCTCCCTGTCCTGCCGCAGTGTCCGAAGGCGCCCCCGGCGGGCAGGGCCGGCAGCTCCACGGGGCCGGGCAGCGGCCGGGGCGTCCCGCAGCCTCCTGGGGGCCGGGGGCCGCTGCCGGCCCTGCCCGGGGCTGGTGGGGTCAGGCAGCGCCCGGCGCTGAGCCCCGGCTGCCCCACAGCCCCGGCCCGGCCCCGCAGCTCCCCACAGGCCCCCAGCCCGTGCTCCCGGTGCCGCAGCTCTGCGCCCGGTGCTGCCGCTGCCCCTCACAGAGAAACCCCCTGAAACCCTGACCTCCTTGATTTCCTGTCCTGGACACCGGGGATACAAATGATCAAAGGTTGAGGATAAGACCCTGTTGAAAAACATCCCAATCCTCAGTATTTTTCTCTTCCTCCTCTTTTCTTTTTCTTACCACATAGATTCCTCCTGCGGCTTCTTGCCTTAACCAGATTGCTGCACACTCCCCTTCACCTAATCCCTTCCCAGCACACCAACACCATCCATCCCCTGTTGTCCATATCCCTTCTCCACTTCTCTTATTGCCCCCCTGGCTGTCCAAGTCCTTAGTTACCTCTGGGGAAATGTGCAAACTCAACATTCTCCCCTTTTCTATAAAATACAATATTCATGGCTCTGTTAAATCTTTGTTCTCCTTCACAAAGTTCAGGAATTTAGCAGGACCTTGGCTGAGCAGCATTTCCTGTTGATTAATAACATTTTCTGAAACTCATGATTTCTCCTGTCACTTCCTTTTCTATCTCAAAGGAGATTCACACCATCTGTTTGTAAAGACACTTTAATCTCATTCTTTTCAATACAATGGGATAAGGGGGCAGAAGCCATAAAAGGGCATTTAGGACACTAAAAGTGCAAGGGACAGGGGAGGGTCAGCCCTAAACTGAGCCAGAGGGGAGCTGGGATTTAGAGGGGATGGTAGACAAAGGATAGGAGAGGTGGATAACGGGAGGGGGACAGCAGCAAAGGGGTTCCATGGTGTTCCCTTTGTGTCCCCATCACTCAGTCCCTGGAGCGATTCCCCAGGGCTGTGGGAGGGGATGGATCCGCACTGGGCGGTTCCCCAAACTCCCTGTCCATCCTTGGGGAGCTCCTTGGGCTGGTTCCCCCCACCCAGCAGCCGGTGATGCTTTTTCAGCTGTGGGGCAGAGGGGGGTGGGAAAGGGGGATCTGGGTTGGTCAGGGAGGAGGAGGGGAGGGGGAGAGGAGAAGGAGGAGCAGGAAGAGGAGCAGAAGGAGAAGCACAAGTTTCCATCCTGCTGGTGACTGGGTGGGGGAGCTCACCCCAAATGTATCAGGGAGTCCTCCAGAGGGGTTCTTCTGGGGAAAGTGTTTGGAGTTGGCAGATTCCAGAATCAAGACTCAAATATCTTGGTGGTCCCTGAGATGGTTTGGTTTTTTGTGGGTATATATGGATCTTGCAGGACCCCAAAGCTGATCCTCCTTTTGGGAATATTAAGGGTCCCTCATGGCAAACCCTCGGGATCATGCTGGATCATGCCCTCGGGTTTGCTCTGCCTGCAGGGTCACTGAAACCTGTCCTGGCTGATGCCTTCACTCCTCAAGGCCCCGACCTTCACCCAGCAGGAGATGCAAAAGCATCTGGAGGGAGGATTTCAGTGACCTCTGAGGGGAATTTTTCACAGGTACCTTGCTTGCACTGACTGTTTCTGTTTGTGTGTGTGCTCCTGCACATATGCCATAGGAAATCAGGGAGAAATAATGCTTTCTTAGATGTGTAAGTACCTTGGATATCTAAGTTAGGCCTGTAAGCAAGGTTCAGTTATAGTTCTGAACTTACTTAAATGCTGCTAATTATTGTTCTTTAGCTCAGTTGTTAAACGTAAGTTATAAGTTAAGTGTTGTTTTTCTGTTCAGTTGCTGAATAGAATGTGGAAGTTACAGCTGTAAGTTAGGTTAAGTGCTGAGTGTTATTGCTCCGTTGAATTGCTAGCCCTAAGGTATGAGTTAGGTTATAAATTAAGGTAGAATTTGAAGTGCTGCTCCGTGTTGTTTACTTTTAGGCCTCGTTCCTTTTAATCCCTGTCCAAACTGTCTTTTGACCCATGCCCTTAACACAGCACGCATCCACTCACACTGTCTTGGAGAGTTCTCAGTGCATTTCTGTTTTGATTGACTGGATTTTCATTGGTTTTGTTGTTGCTTGTTTTCCCTGGTGCCTTAGCTGTCTTACAGGCAGTAGAGTGAATCTTGCCAATGAATTTATTGAGCTTTGTTGCTAAACATTAAATCTGACTCTTGCTCATGCCTTTGCCACTGATTTTTAAGCAATGTCAAACACTCTTGTTGCGGAAGATGAAACAGGAAAGCCTCTATAAATATGATTGTCGGGCAAAAGGTTTTGAGAATATAGAAACTGTAAGCGAGATTGAAATGAAAGCAAGCTTTGAGATCCCTCGGTTACTGAACAATGGGAAAACAATGGTGTGGCCCAGCTGAAGGTAATCCCCTTTTGATGAAACAATTCCCTCTGCTTGCAGACAGCTCCAAGAGTCAGAGCAGACCCCACCAGCTTGGCAGAAGGGTCCAAAGAGGAGTTTTTAGGGTTTAAAATGTAACACATTGTGGTAATGTAATGATGCTTATAGGCTGTATGTAAATGCTATAGGATTTGTATCTTGTACTAGATTGGTTAGTGAGAATCAGAATATTCAACACAGAAGAAGATTTATTGTATTGTAATGGGAACCTTGGTCTCCTACCCCTTTTACTCTCTTGCCTCTCTTACTCTCTCACCCTCTCTACCCCTCTCTTCTCTCGGGCCTGCTCCAGCTGTGGCTGGCAGCTCCAAGCAGGGCCCTGCACCCAGGCCCTTTGCAATAAACCCCAAGTTCCACGACCTGGCTGCAGAGATCTCTCTGTCCGTCCCGACCGTCCTACCCCCCGACACTGCTACAACTCTCGTTCCTGACTGCCCCACAATGTCCCACATCCCCGAGGGTGTCACAAGGGCCACAGCCGGCACCCAGCAGCCGAGGGACGGACTGGAAGGGGCCGGGAGCAGCCCCGGCCTTGTGGCCTTGCAGCCCCCGCGGTGCCCGGAGCCCGGGCAGGCTCTGGCCGCGGTGCCAGCGACAGCGCTGCCGAGCGCCGGGGCCGCAGCCCGGGCTGCCGGGGAGCGGGAACGGCCCGGCCGGACGCGCCGGGGCCCTGCGGGCCGTGGCTCCGTGTCCCGGGGGGGCCGGGGCCCAGGGGGACCCTCGGGGCTCTGCCGGGCACCGGGGCTCGGCCCTGCCCCGCCCAGGGACCCCCGGGGGCACCGAGCGCAGCCCCGGCCATTGGCAGGGCACGGGGAGCCGAGCGGGGCAGCGGCACCACGGAAACACCGAGGGGCTGCCCGGGCACAGCCGGGGAGAGCCGCGCTGGAGAGCCGGGAGAGGCTGCTCGGAGCTGGCCCGGGGCTCGGGCACCTGGGGGACAGAGCCCGGCTCGGAGCTGACTCTGAGCCTGAGACACCTGAGAAATGACAGCGCGTGTTGCTAGACCCACTTCATTATTCTGGATATTCTCAATGTGAGTTTCTATGAGGGATTATTTTTACATTCATTTCACAATATTTTCTCCATTTAAAATGAGATTAATCACTTTTTGTTATATATCCGGAGGGATGGGCTGGGAAAGGTTGTGGGTAATGGAGGTTTTTATTCAATGTGTTTTCAAAGCTGAGATGTGACAAGTCCAGACTTGGACTCCAACAGCAGTGTCTGGTTCTGACTGCTCTGCTTTTCACGGTGAGATCCCAGTTCTTTCAAATCCAGCAGTCAAAGCCCTTGAAACACGGAAAAGCAGGGAATCAGGTTAAAGCCCTTGGAGGATTTGCTCTGTCCGTACATTCCCCATCTCCCCTGGTGTCCCTTCAGCCTCTCCGCTCCTGTCCTGGTGCACATTGCTGTATCCCGAGTTCAGTACGTGCTGTTTATAGATAGATGGAGACCTGTGATTATTGTGTATGCAGTTGTCTCGCAGTGAGTTGCTGTGACGGCACATTCCGTGCTCCTCTGCTTTGTGCCCAAAGAATGGTTATTGTGTCTTTAACCCCCGGCAGCCGGGCCGGGCCGGGCCGGGAGAGAAAACAGCCCGAGGCTGCGGCGCCGCCGCTCCACCCGCCGGGACCGGGACCGCGCCCGCGGAGCGCGGCTGGGGAGGAGCGCAACGCCGGGCGAGCCCCGGGCTCGCATCGCCTTGGGACAGCCCCTGGTTGGCTTTTCCCTGCGGGAGAAGCCGGTGCCGCCTGTAGCCCGTGTCGTGAGCGGCGATTTCTCTGGCATTTTGGGTCTTTTGTCCCAGAGTGTGTGGCAGATAAGGTCTGGCAATTTAATACCTAGCACTTATTTACTTTTATTTGAATTATTCTTGCCTTTTTGTTATTCTGTTTGTTAATAAACTGTTGGAGGTTTTTTCAGTTTCATCTATTAACCTTCATTTCCTGTTGGTGGAAAGGGATTATTGGAACCCTGTAGAGGGGACAACACTCACCCCAGAGTGTCCTCTTTTAAATCATCTCTCAAGCTGAGGTGCTACATTCCTACAAGTGCTTGGAATGTGGAATGAGCTCCAGCCAGAGCTCCCACCTGATCCGGCACCAGGAGATCCAAAGCAAGGAACATCCCTGCTGGGGCTTGGGATGTGGGGAGAGCTTCAGCAAAAACTCCCACCGCATCAAGGACCACAAGATCCACATTGGGGAGAGGCCCCACAGGTTTGGGGAGGTGTGGGAAGGGCTTCTGACAGAGCTCAGCCTTGACCCAACACAAAGGGAGTGGCTCGAGTGTGGGAAGAGCTTCGTGCGCTGCTCCAGCTCCATCCCCCATGGGAGGATCCGTGTTAGATGACCCCCAGTGACCCCCGTTGGGCAGAGCCCCGGTGATCTGTGATCCTGGTGATTTGTGTTCAGTGGGAAGAAGGTGTTGAAGAGATTTCTTTCCCTTCTCCTTGTGCTGCTGTGATTTGATTGGTAATAAATTCCCTCCGTGTGCCCCGGCTGGTTCTGCTGTGCCCATGCTGGTGCTCAGGGCAGAATCTCTCCCGTTCCTTCTCAGCTTCTGTGCCTTTCCTTGTGTTTCCTCTCCCTGTGCCATTGCAGAGGGCAAGGACGGAGCAGTTTTGGTGGCTCCCAGCATTCTGGCAGGACCAGCCCAGCTCCGGGGTTCTGAGGAGCTTGTGGGGCTCCCCTGTTCGTGGGACATCCCGGGTGGAGGAGGGTGCCCCCCTTGCTGCAGCCCCAGCCCTCAGCCAAGCAGAGAATGCCCTCACCTGGGGCCTCATTTATGGGCACACCTGAGCCCCTGGACATCTCCATCCCCATTCTGGGGTGCATCCGAGTTCTTGGATATCTGGGGCCCCATTTTCTGGGATGTATTGTGTTTGTATAGACTGGTTGTGGTAGTGGGGTGGGCTCTGAGAGAAGCTATGGAAGCTTCCTCCATGTCCAGCAGAGCCAATCCCTGGTGGTTCTAAAGATGGAGGTGCTGGATGCAGAGATCCCCCCACAGCCCCTGGAGCAGCCCCCTGGCGCAGGGGGTGCCTGAGAGGAGGCTGTGACCCCGTGGGATCCCCGTGGCCAGAGGGGCTCCCGCTGGAGCTGCCTGTCCTGGCAGGACTGACCCCGGGGCACAGTGACCCCCGGGCTGCAGCAGGGTGAGGGGGGTGCTGCCCGTGGGATGGACTCACATCAGAGCCGGGCACTGATGGGGTTTGGGTTTCTCTGGGAGTTTTTGTCCCGTTTGTCACCCGGAAAGACGCCGGGAGCAGCAGGGGGTGGCAACCACGGGTGACTGGGATGGCAAAGGGCTGGCTGCTGGCTCTGGCACAGCCCTGAAATCGTTTGGGGGAGCGCAGGGGTGCAGGGCTCGGGCAGTCAGGCGCTTCACTCCTGGATTTTCCTGCCCGCGCCCGCGACTCCTGGGGCGTAGAGGGGCCCGAGCGTGTCCCCTCATAACCTCCCTGGGAATCACCCCAGCGCCCCCAGCCCTCCTTGTGACCGTGCCCGCGGCCTCTTGTCCGTCCCAGCGGCTCCCGTGGCTCTCCCAGTCCATTCCCGGTCACTCCCAGCGCCCCCCGCGTGTCCATCTCAGCCGAGCGTGGTGCTGCCGCCCTTCAGCCAATCAGAGCCCGGCTCTCTGATGACTCATCAGTTGCCGGGCGGACCCGCAGCCCCCAGTGCCCCGCGCTGGACTCGGCCTCCCAGTGCCGCGCGCGCCATTCCCAGTTCCGCCCAGTGCCACCCCAGGCCCTCCCAGTGTCCACAAGCTCCTTCCCACTCCCTTTCATCTCATTCCCAGTACAATACCAGTCCATTCCCAGAACTTCTCATTTCACTCCCAGACCTTAACCTTCGCTCTCAGTGCTCCACAGTTCTCGCAGTGCACTCCCAGTCCCTCTCGAGGCCATTCCACCCCTCCCCTCTCTCTCCCAGTTTCCCCCAGCTGATCCCAGTGTGTCCCCAAACTCTCCCAGTGCCCCCCAGCGTGTCCATCTCGCTGGTGCCCCCCTCGAGCTCCCAGCCCAGCTCCGGCCGCCTGCTCTGCTCCGTGATGGATTTCTACCCTGCTGCCATCCAGGTGAGGTGGTTCCAGGGCCAGCAGGAGCTCTCGGAGCACGTGGTGGCCACCGACGTGGTCCCCAACGGGGACTGGACCCACCAGCTGCTGGTGCTGCTGGAAACGCCGCCCCGGCGCGGGCTCAGCTACAGCTGCCAGGTGGAGCACGTCAGCCTGGAGCAGCCCCTGAGGCGGCACTGGGGCACGGCCCGGCCCCCAAAGCACCGGGGGCAGCAGGGGAGGCGCTGGGGGGGCTGAGAAGGAACGGGAGGGATTCTGCCCTGAGCACCAGCACGGGCACAACAGACCCGGCCTGGGCACACGGAGGGAATTTATTACCAACCAAATCAGGGCAGCACAAGGAGAAGGGAAAGAAATCTCTCCAACACCTTCCCCCCACCCAACGGGGATCATCAGGATCCTGGATCACCAGGGCTCTGCCCAAATGGGGTCACTGGGGATCATCCAACGTGGATGCTCCATGGGGAGGGGAGCTGGAGCAGCGCACCAAGCTCTTCCCACACTTGGGGCACTCCCAGGGCCTCTCCCCAGTGCGGAGGCGCCCGTTCAGGAGGGAGGAGCTGCGCTTGAAGCCCTTCCCACAGTCGGGGCAGCACAAGGGCCTCTCCTCCCTGTGAATGCGCTGATGCAGGAGGAGGCGGGATGGCCTCAGAAACCTCTTCCCACACTGAGGACACTCGAAGGGCCTCTCCCCAGCGTGCAGCATCTGGTGTTCCTTCAGGCCGGAGCTCCGCACGAAGCTCTTCCCACATTCCTGGCAGGTGTGGGGCCGTTCCCCAGTGTGGATCTTGCTGTGGCTGATGAGGTTGCAGCTCTTGCTGAAGCCCTTCCCACATTCCCCACACTTGTAGGGCTTTTCCCCACTGTGGATCACCTGGTGCTGCCTCAGATGGGAGCTGTACCTGAAACCCTTCCCACATTCCAAGCACTTGTGTGGCCTCTCTCCAGCCTGAGGCTTCTCCACCAGCTCTGAGCTCTGGCTGCATCTCCGGCCGCCTTCCTGGCTCAGGAGGGCTCTTTCCTCCTCAGAGCTCCCTGGGCTGGGTTTGCAGCCACTCCTCGTGAGGGATCTCTGGGGCTTTTCCTTCTCCATCTGTCCACAGCTTGGGAATGACAAATCCTGGTCTGGGGGAAAAAACAAGGGATGAGAGCCTTGGGCTGGGGGTTCCTCCTGCAGAGGACTATTGCTGGAAGTCCCGAGGCTTTTGAGTTTAGAAAAATCTGCAAAGCACCAAGATATAGCTCCCAAAATGACCCTCATAGGAGATCTGCCCCTCTTGTCTCTTCAATCTGGGGTTTGGTTTCTCTTCCTTGAGCTGATGGGAGTCCCGTGGCTCCTGGAGTTGCCCCTCTCTGAAGTCTTGCATACAGATGACCCAGGGGATTTTGAGGGTCCCAGAGGTCTGTTCTTCCCCTGATTCTCTGCTCCAGGATTCCACAGATCCCAGGGATCCCCACACCCCCGGCCCTTCCCTCCCCCCTTCAGGCTGCTGGGTCTCACCCAACTCTGGAACCATCCCTCTCACCTTCTCCCACTCCTGGGGTCTTGAGGCTCCACTCCACTGCTCTTCTGGGAGGGTCCCCAAGACTGATGTCCTCCCCCTACCAAAACCTGGTGATTGCCATGAGGGACCCTTAATATTCCCAAAAGGAGGATCAGCTTTGGGGTCCTGCAAGATCCATATATACCCACAAAAAACCAAACCATCTCAGGGACCACCAAGATATTTGAGTCTTGATTCTGGAATCTGCCAACTCCAAACACTTCCCCCAGAAGAACCCCTCTGGAGGACTCCCTGATACATTTGGGGTGAGCTCCCCCACCCAGTCACCAGCAGGATGGAAACTTGTGCTTCTCCTTCTGCTCCTCTTCCTGCTCCTCCTTCTCCTCTCCCCCTCCCCTCCTCCTCCCTGACCAACCCAGATCCCCCTTTCCCACCCCCCTCTGCCCCACAGCTGAAAAAGCATCACCGGCTGCTGGGTGGGGGGAACCAGCCCAAGGAGCTCCCCAAGGATGGACAGGGAGTTTGGGGAACCGCCCAGTGCGGATCCATCCCCTCCCACAGCCCTGGGGAATCGCTCCAGGGACTGAGTGATGGGGACACAAAGGGAACACCATGGAACCCCTTTGCTGCTGTCCCCCTCCCGTTATCCACCTCTCCTATCCTTTGTCTACCATCCCCTCTAAATCCCAGCTCCCCTCTGGCTCAGTTTAGGGCTGACCCTCCCCTGTCCCTTGCACTTTTAGTGTCCTAAATGCCCTTTTATGGCTTCTGCCCCCTTATCCCATTGTATTGAAAAGAATGAGATTAAAGTGTCTTTACAAACAGATGGTGTGAATCTCCTTTGAGATAGAAAAGGAAGTGACAGGAGAAATCATGAGTTTCAGAAAATGTTATTAATCAACAGGAAATGCTGCTCAGCCAAGGTCCTGCTAAATTCCTGAACTTTGTGAAGGAGAACAAAGATTTAACAGAGCCATGAATATTGTATTTTATAGAAAAGGGGAGAATGTTGAGTTTGCACATTTCCCCAGAGGTAACTAAGGACTTGGACAGCCAGGGGGGCAATAAGAGAAGTGGAGAAGGGATATGGACAACAGGGGATGGATGGTGTTGGTGTGCTGGGAAGGGATTAGGTGAAGGGGAGTGTGCAGCAATCTGGTTAAGGCAAGAAGCCGCAGGAGGAATCTATGTGGTAAGAAAAAGAAAAGAGGAGGAAGAGAAAAATACTGAGGATTGGGATGTTTTTCAACAGGGTCTTATCCTCAACCTTTGTCAGCTGATCATTTGTATCCCCGGTGTCCAGGACAGGAAATCAAGGAGGTCAGGGTTTCAGGGGGTTTCTCTGTGAGGGGCAGCGGCAGCACCGGGCGCAGAGCTGCGGCACCGGGAGCACGGGCTGGGGGCCTGTGGGGAGCTGCGGGGCCGGGCCGGGGCTGTGGGGCAGCCGGGGCTCAGCGCCGGGCGCTGCCTGACCCCACCAGCCCCGGGCAGGGCCGGCAGCGGCCCCCGGCCCCCAGGAGGCTGCGGGACGCCCCGGCCGCTGCCCGGCCCCGTGGAGCTGCCGGCCCTGCCCGCCGGGGGCGCCTTCGGACACTGCGGCAGGACAGGGAGCGGCTCTGGGCTACGGGCTGGGGAGGGCACCCTGAGCACAGGGAGGAGGAGCAAGGAACACCTGGGAAAGGCGGATTATTAGGGAAGGATCAGGATTTTCTTTTAAGGATTTCGTTTGGGTCACTTGAGAAATGAATGATTTTGGAAAAACTTGGCAGCTGTCAGAGGATGAGCACCCACAGGCACTGAGGGGGCTGCAGGAGGGGCACAAGAAGGCCCTGCAGCACTTGGGCACAAAGGCACAGCAGGTGAATGCAAGAAGGGAGCAGCAAAAGGCCAAGCTGAAGGCAAAGGCCAGGGCACAGCTCCTACAGCCCCTGAGGGATCAACCCCAGGGCCCAAGGGGGCCCCAGCACCCAGGGCACGGCTCGGCCACAAGCACCTGGCAGAGGCATTGCCCTCCTCGGCAGGGGAGAGACCACCCAAACAGCCCCGGGCAAGGAACCAGGGCTCCAGCTGCAGGGCACAAGGACACTGCAAGCACAGACAGCAGCACCCTCAGGACCAGCAAGTCCACCCCTTGATGGACATGGATTGGCAGGGCTGTCACAGCTCCCATCACACCAGGGACCCTCCACACTGCAGCCCTTGAGAACATTCAGGCAGGGTCTGCATTGAGAGGAGGCATTTTCTGATGGACACAGGGGCCTCTCAATCCACTCTGAATCTCAGACCCAAGGGGGGAAAATTGTCAAAAAGTTGTTTGATCATTCAGGGCATAAGTGGGAAAAATGAGCAGGTGTGTTTTCTTCAACCACTGTTAATACATGTGGGAGGTAGATTTGAAATGCATGGGTTTCTACTTCCTCCTAATTGTGATCATCATTTACTGGGAAGGGATTCGATGGCTAATGTGGAAATAGAGGTTTGTATTCTAAAAGGTAAAACAGAGGCTCATGCTGTACCTTTGTGTCAGATGAGTGGCAAGGCCTGTGCTAAAGTGAACCCTGAAGTGTGGGCAGCCCCAGGAAAATACAAACAATTTGATATGGAGCCTCTCCAAAGTTCTTTGTAGCAACCAGGACAAGAGGTGACTAAAAGAAACACCCCATTCCAAGGGTGAGAAGAAGGAAGGGCTCACAGGCTGGTATTGAGTCCCTGTTAAAGGCAGGGCTCTTGGAGCCAGGGATCTCTCCCTACAATACTCCTATCCTGCCAGTCAACAACCTGGATGGATGGACAGGAGGAGGAAACACAGAATTTTCAAGTGTTAAAATGAAGATTAACTGAGGCTGCTGCCCTGGTCCTTACAGGGAATAAGAATTTGAATAGTATGTTAAACAAGGCCAAGCCAAAGGAATTCTTCTGCTAAAATGTTGAACCCAGTGGCCAGAGTGGCCTCATTGTTGCAGAATGGTGCAGCCACAGCTTTCATGGGAACTGAGGCCTGAAAACTGATAACAGCAGGAACTCTTATTGTTTACGTCTGGCATCAAGGTAAAGCTTTCACAACCAAAAGAGCCTCTAAATGGATGAGCAGGGCTAGGTCAGCCCTCAGCCTGGCCTCAAGGGCTCTGAAGCCCCGGAGATTTGCACTTCCCGCCCGCAGCAGGAGGATGGGAGGCCGCCCCTGAGCCTGCCCTGAAGGCAACGCAGCAGCAGCCAGGGCTCCACAGCGGGCCAAGCCCCTGCGCCTGCCCACAGATCCTCGCCTGGAATCCTCTGCAATCCTGGCCACCCTCCTCTGCCACCTCCAGCCACTGGGGCCAAGCCTTGCTGCCACTGCTGCAGCTTCAGCGCTGGCTGGGCCTGCACTGCCACAGCTGCTGGGAACACCACGGCACAATTCCACTCTGGGGCTCACTGACACCCACACTCTGGGCTGCCTGCCATTGCACTGCTGCAAAATGTACCGATTTCGGTTCTTTCAAATCTTATTTCTCTGCTCAGGCTTGGTTTGTCTTTGCCTTGGGGAAAGGAATGATGAAGTTGTTTTTTTTTCAAGGGGTGTTACACCACTCAATGGAGATGAGTTTAACATCACAACAGACTGGGAATAGCCCAAAAGACACCCACAGAGATAACGACCCGCAACAAAACATCAACATTGCCCAGCAGCAAACAGCAACCAACAGCTACCCCAGACACTGCCCCCGGCACAGCTGGAGACACCTGGGCTGGAAAAGGCTGAGAAGGAAATCCAGGAGTGTGGAGTCCGAATTCACATCAGAGGGGAAGAAATCTGGGTCTGATAGGAAACCAAATGCTAAGTAAGAACTCGGCAACTTGGAAGCAATGAACAATAAACAATTTCAATGGGTTTTGGATGGTAAAAACATAAGGATAAATCTAGTAAAACCCACGTGTCATGGAATGATTTTTTTCTACACAGCCAGGCTATATGCGGATGAAATTATGTCTGTTGCACATCCTGGCCAGAATCAATTAATGCCTTGATTCTCTAACACTAGAAATATTGTTGAAGAATTTTGGTTCTTCTTGCAGTTTTGGTGACAAGATTACACGATTAGAATATTTTTTCTTCATAATCCTACTTTTATATAGTTAGATAAGGGGTGTTGGGCCAGGGGTGTGAGAGTCAGTTTTTAGTCGTAGGAGAAGAAAAACGCTTTATGGTTTTGGATTTTTTTGTGTAAATGTGTGTGTGGCTGTTGTGATGGCAAAATTTTGGTATGGGCTCTTCGATATTCAAATTTAGGACTCATTTTTAAAAACTAGAAGAGCTTTAAAAGTGACCCTTAAACTGGTAAAAAATAGCTTTTCGGGGAGCCACATGTGAGTCACAGAATGGCTGCCCTGGAAGAGAAGCTCCATTCCAGGCAGGCTCCAGAGGAGCTTTAGAAATGCAAATGAACACTGCTGGGCAAAGTGTGGACAATGTACCTGGGTCTCTTGCCCGGGGCAGGAATTGGGCTGATTCCCTCTGCCCCTCACCCCAAGCTCTGCCTGCTTGCACTGATGGAATTTGCACAGCTCAAGGCAGAGCCCAGGGGGAGGATATCTGACCCTGCAACACAAACGGGTGAAGCTGCAAAGGGAAACAGCAAAAGGAGAATGTTGGGAAAACTTCACTATAAATAAATGGGGGGAATCATCCCGCTGTCAACTCCAACACGTGCTGTCACTCTCTGTGTTATATAGGGTATATCAGAGCACTGGGGATTTTTTGCTAACACAACTTCAGAGAAATGAGCTGGGAATTCAAGTTTTTGATGATTCAATTAGAGAAAAGTGGTCAATTGATGCAGTCTTGGCTGGAAGGAGCACCCAAAAATGGGGAAAAGATGAACAGTCAGCAGAACAAATCCCACAACACCATGGACCAGCCCCTGGGAACCCGAATCAATTCATATCAGGAGCCACAGAACCCATTTCTCATTTCCATGGCATCATTAGATTACAAGCTGTCCTCGCAATAACCAAGCAGACAGCTCCAGCTCCTGACCTTCCTGCTGACCAATCCACTGAAATGAGGAACACAACACTTAACCATGGGATGGGATCAGATCATCTGTTAGCAGAAAGAGTTTGTGGAAAATTCAATGACTCAAACTGCTGTTGGCAAATAGATGACAATGGAAAAGCAGAGAAAGAGATGAAAAAGGAAACAAGAAAGCAGCTCATGTATTAGTCCAAACGTGAAAAGGATGGGAATGGGACACGGTTTCGTGGGTCCCTGGCAGACCATGGGTTAAACAAATGCTGTTTCTCCTCTGATGTGCTACAGCAACTCTCATCTTTTTACCATGGTACACAGAGGGACACGGGCATGGATGGAGATGTGGGGACCAATGACAGGGATGGAAACATGGTGGGGAGACAGCCATGGGTGAGGACATGGTGGGACATGGCCGGTGACATGTGGGGACATGGCCATGGCCGGTGCCATGGGGATAACTTGTAGGGCATGTGGGGGATGCAGGGTTGGAGGGAGTTGAGGGTTCCTGGGAGGGACCTGGGGCTTGCTGAGGCCTTTGGGGACCCCAGGCCAAGTGGCTCTGGCTCTGCTGGGTGACCCTGGGGGAGGTTCTGGGGCAGCTGCTCAAGGACCCCCTGACCTGCAGCCCCAGCCAGGCATTGGGCTCCTGGAAGGGGATGAACGTCCTTGTCCCCAGGAGGGAAATCCCAGCACCCCCAGGGTGTCAGGGGCAGCTGAGAGACCACAGCAGGAGCTGTCACACTCTTAAACGACACCTTAAAAGTCCCAAAACTCAGGGATTCCTCCTAGAGAAAAAGCATCCAGGAGCTGCATGAATTGAGGGAAAGGGAGGATGTGACCCCCCCAGACTGAGCAGGAGGGGCCTGGATCCCCCAAAACCAAGCACGGGGGAGGGGGTTCGGGATTGGTGGGATGATATGGAAGGGGCAAAAGAATGGGGGAAAAGAAGGGGCTGGGATCCCCAAAGACTGGGGCATGGGGCTGGGAAATCCCAGTTGTGTTGGAAGGGGTCTTTAGATTTGGGGAACGAGAAAGGGGGCGAGAGAAAGGACGGTTCTCTGTCCTGCAGCACTCATTCCCTGGAGCGATTCCTTGGGGGTGTGAGGGAGGGACGCAGGTTCGCACTGGGGGGGTCCCCAAGCCCTCTGCTCATCCCAGCGTGTCCATCTCGCTGGTGCCCCCCTCGAGCTCCCAGCCCGGCCCCGGCCGCCTGCTCTGCTCCGTGATGGATTTCTACCCTGCTGCCATCCAGGTGAGGTGGTTCCAGGGCCAGCAGGAGCTCTCGGAGCACGTGGTGGCCACCGACGTGGTCCCCAACGGGGACTGGACCTACCAGCTGCTGGTGCTGCTGGAAACGCCGCCCCGGCGCGGGCTCAGCTACAGCTGCCAGGTGGAGCACGTCAGCCTGGAGCAGCCCCTGAGGCGGCACTGGGGCACGGCCCGGCCCCCAAAGCACCGCGAGGGGCTGCGAGGACAGGGAGGGGATTCGGGGGTCCTGGGTTTAACTCTGAGCCCCTCATCGAGAACCCTTTCCCCCCGTCCCACCTCCCCCTGTCCCCCTCTCCCACCCCTTTCACCGGGTCCCGTCTCCGCTCCGCTCACCCGAGAGCTCCTCGCCTGCAGCCGAGGGACGGGAGGAGGAGGAGGGGGAGGAGCGGGAGGAAGAGGAGGGGCAGAGGAGGAGCAAGAAGAGGAGCAGCCAGAGGAGGCCCCACGTGCGTCCATCGCTGTCCGGCTCTGCAGCCCCTTCGCGCCGGGAGCATCGCCCCGCAGGTGAGCGGGGAGGGACACCTCGCCCCGAATATCTTGGGCGATGCCGGCAGGATTGTTTTGAAGGAGGGAGGGATATTTGGAGCTCAACCGAAGTATCTTAGGCGGTTTCTGTTTCTTTTTTTCGGGACGGGGCGGGCGGAGCGATGTTTGGATCTTACACGAGTCCAAAGCTGACTCGAAATCCCCTTTGGGCGGATCCTGCGGGGGTCTTGGAAGGTTT
The DNA here is from genome assembly GCF_027579445.1 of Ammospiza nelsoni. Taxonomy (NCBI): domain Eukaryota; kingdom Metazoa; phylum Chordata; class Aves; order Passeriformes; family Passerellidae; genus Ammospiza; species Ammospiza nelsoni. The sequence continues at coordinate 3,496,333 of NC_080663.1, forward strand.
TTATTTGGAGTTTCCCGGTGCGGCTGCGGGTGGGTGGGCGATGGAGGTCCCCGGAGCCCCGTGGCGGGAGGAGAGGAGCAGCTGTGAGAGGGGGAACGCGAAAAGGGGGAGCCCCGAGAGTGCCTGACCCTGAAATGAGGGCCTGGAGCGGGGGGACCCCGACAGCCGGGAGTGAGGGGAGCCTGGAGAAGAGACAGCAGAGAAAGGAAGAGCCTGGAGTGGGGGACACCGTGGGACACCAAAGTGGGGACCCCAGAGGGAGGAAAACCCCGGCACCCCGGAGCGGAGAGTCAGGGGAGGAGGGACCCCAAAACCCTCGGCATCCCTTAGTGCAGCCCCAGAGAGGGGGACCCATGGGACCCTCAGCAGCCCAGAGAAGGGGGACTCCCAGAACCCCAGCGTGGGGGGAATCACTGGGAAACCTGGAGCAGACCTCCAATATATGCAGGACCCGCAGCATCCACAAGGGGAAAACCCAGGGAGGGATTTTTTTCCTCTTGAGTCTTGACGTTCTGGCGATTTTCGTGGACACAAGGTACTTGGTGACTTCTAGAGATGGACTCAGGCAGGAGGAACTCTCAGGCCAATGTGTTCACCCCTTGTTTTTCCCTCAAAATCCGACTTCTTATTCCCAAGGCTTGGCCAAATGGAGAAGGAGGGGGCAGTGAGGAAGATGCTCCAGGATACCCAGGCAGGTGAGAAGGAATCACTGCCCCTTTCCCCTCTGCTGCTCCATCTCCCAGCCCAGCATCGCTGCAGGACAGCCTCACTGCCAACGCCATCCTGCCAGGGATGGACTGGGGGATCTCCTTTCCCTTCCCTTCCCTCTGGCACGGAGGAAAATCCTCTCCTTCCTCCTGCCTTTTCCCTTCTCCTCCTCCCATTCTCTCCTTCTCTTTCCTCCCCCAGGCACTGAGCTGCAGGTGGAGACCAGGGTGGACAAATCCCCACAGCAGAACCTCATGGAAGAGGCCGTTTTGAGCGGCTCCAAGGGGCAGGAATCCAATAGGGAGGAAAAGCCAAAGGAATCCCCCGCAAGGAAGGGCTCCAAACCCAGCCCAGGGTGCTCTGAGGAGCAAAGACGCCCCCATTGCTTCATCCAGAAATCCACTCTGGTGGTCCATGAGCAGTTTGATGCCGGGGAAAAGCCCTACATGTGCTTGGAATGTGGGAAGAGCTTCAGCCACACCTCCCACCTCTTCATCCACCACCAAGTACACACAGGGGAATGGCCCTACAGGTGCTTGGAATGTGGCAAGATCTTCAACTGCAACTACCAGCTCATCCCCCACATGCGCCAGCACACTGGGGAACGGCCCTACAAGTGTGGGGAATGTGGGAAGAGCTTCACCTTCAACTCAGTCCTAGTCCAGCACCAGAAGATCCACTCAGGAGAAAAACCCTACAAATGCTTCAAGTGTGGGAAGGGCTTCAGCCGTAGATCTAGCCTGATTGACCACAAGAAGACCCACAGTGAGGACCAGCCCTATGAGTGTCCCAAGTGTGGGAAGGAGTTTCAGACCAGGCCAAATCTCCTCATACATCAGCGAACACACACGGAGTAGAGGCCCTTCTGCTGCCCTGCCTGTGGGAAGAGCTTCAAGCACAACTTCACCCTCACCCTGCACCGGCGCACCCACACCGGGGAGAGGCCCTACAAGTGTGGGGAGTGTGGGAAGGGACAGAGCTCTGCCTTGATGTCACACAAATGGACCCACCTGTAAGGGAGACCCTGCAAGTGCCCCGAGTGCAGGAAGAGCTCCGTGCGCTGCTCCAGCTCCATCCCCCATGGGAGGATCTGCTTTGGGTGATCCCCAGTGACCCCCGTTGGGCAGCGCCCTGGTGACCCCCGTTATGGGTGAACTCTTTTGAGAAGACACCTGGCTGGTGGTCTCCACATCCTCCTGATTCCCTGTGGGCACCTTGGTGAAGGCAGGGGCAGGAATATCCATCGGGACTCAGAATGGCATCAAGAATTCATTGGGAAGAGTGGGTTTGTTAACCTTCAACCCTAAAAGTCTCAGCTCTTCCATCCAATCCTTTCTTCCTGTGGCATCAAGCAATGTTGGATGGTCTTTGAGGTCTTTTCCAGCCTCAGTGGTTCCATTATTCTGATTCTCTATTGCCCACAGGTGTCTTCCACAGTCAAATGGTGATGGATTTGGGCAAAGACCAAGATTTGGGGTGGAAACCCCTCCAACAAAGGCTCTTCCCTGCACTGAACCCAACCCTACAGATATTCTCGTGATGCTGACAAGTAACTCCTTTTTTTGAGCTTGATTTTATTTCATCTACTTTTATTCCCTACAAAAGCGTGAAATTGTCATAAAAATAAAGAATTTGAACAAAGACCTCTAAACCCAATGATTTTACTGTCATTTGGGGGGAAAATTTAGGGCTTGGGAGGATTTGAGGGTATTTATAGGTGTTGGAGAGGGGTTTCCCTTAAAACTGGGGCCATGCAGGCCAGGATCACAGAATCACAGAATTGGCTAGCTTGGAAAAGACCTTTGAGATTGAGTCCAGCCTATGACCCAACACCACCCTGTCACCCCGACCATGGCACTAGGTGCCACATCCAGTTTTAAACAGCTCCAGGGACAGTCACTCCACCACCTCCCTGGGCAGCCCATCCCAATTCCCAATCACACGTTCTATGAAGAGCTTCCCAATGTCCAGCCTAAACGTCCCCAGTGCAGCTCCAGGCAGTGTCTCCCTGTCCTGTCCCTGTTCCCTGGGAGCAGAGCCCAGCCCCACCCGGCTGCCCCCTCCTGTCAGGGACGTGCAGGCAGTGATGAGGTCTCTCCTGTTCTCCAGGATAAACACTCCCAGCTGTCTCAGCTGCTCCTCACAGGACTTGTGCTCCAGACCCCCCCCCAGCCTTGTTGCCCTTCTCTGGACACGCTCCAGCCCCTCCATGTCCTTCCTGAATTGGAGGCCCAGAACTGGACACAGCACTCGAGGTGCTGCCCAAGCAGTGCTGAGCACCGGGGGACAATCCCTGCCCTGCTCCTGCTGGCCACACCATTCCTGATCCAGGCCAGGAGCCATTGGCCTCCTTGGCCACCTGGGCACACTGCTGGCTCATGCCCAGCCTGCTGTCCATCAGTGCCCCCAGGTCCCTTTCTGCCTGGCTGCTGTCCAGCCCCTCTGTCCCCAGCCTGTAGCACTGCAGGGGTTGTTGTGGCCAAAGTGCAGGACCCAGCACATGGACTTGTTCAACCTCACCTTGTTGGGTTTGGGCCCTGGATCCAGCCTGTCCAGGGCCCTGTGCAGAGCCCTCCAACCCTCCAGCAGATCCACACTCACACCCAGTTTGGTGTCATCTCTATTTTCTGCTGCTCAGAAGAAGCAATGAAGTTGGTCAATAAGTTCTGGTTTTTTCTTTCTCCTGGTGGATTTTTTCTTTTTTTTTTTTTTTTTTTTTGACACCCCAGAGGCAATTTCTGTGATGGCCTCTATAAACTGATTCTATATCACCAGCACCAGCAGCAGGGCTGTGAATGTGAGCACTGTGAATGTGGCCTGTGTGGCTTTAATTGTCCTCAGCTTAGGGCTCAGGCACTTGTGAGTATTCAAAAATCTGCTAAGCATGAGTCCTGTGACAAAACTACTGAGTTTCCCATCATGAAAGCACCGTGGGTAGCACTGATTGAAAGAGGCAATTGCAGTTGTACTGCTAAAATTCAGGTGGCAGCCAGAAGAGGGGCACCAGCAGCAGTGATCTACAATTCCCAAGGCAAAGACAACAAAACCCTCCTGCTGTCACCTCATCAGGGGTAAAACAGTGCTGAGAACAGGGCTGGAACCCAATCCTTTCTTTCTCTGAAGGTTAGGTCAGGACAGAACAGCCAGGTCCTGAGCAGTCGGGGAGGTTTGTGGGTGATTGTTGCTCTAATCAAGGAATTCAATGGAAAAAAATAAGTACGGTGCAATTGGAGTCCTGGCTTCAGTGGGTGGTGTTGCTGTGCTGGAGGGAGGAAGGCTCTTCAGGGGGATCTGGGCAGCCTGGAGAGATGGGCTGAGGCCGAGGGTGGGAGGTTCCCCCGGGCCCAGATCCTGCGCTGGGGTCACAGGAGCCCTGCAGGGCCTGGGGCGAGGGGCTGGAAGGGCCTGGGGAGAGGGCTGAGAGCAGCTGAGCAGAGCCAGCAGGGCACAGCTCCCTGAAAGCAGGGGGGAATCGGCCTCTTCCCCCGCAGGAGAGCGACGGCAGGAGAGGAAATGGCCACAAGTGCCACAGACATGTTTTATGAAAAATACTTTCCTCAGGATTTTTCCTCCTGAGAAGCCGAAAGACTGGAAGCCTCAACAAGAGACCTCAGGAAACAAAATGTAAACAATGGTTATCTGCTGCTGTGGAATGCAACAGGTGCATCTGTGATTGGTCTCATGTGATTGTTTCTAATTAATGGCCAATCACAGTCAGCTGGCTCGGACTCCGAGCCACAAGCCTTTGTTATTCATTCCTTCTTATTCTATCCTTAGCTGGCCTTCTGATGAAATCCTTTCTTCTATTCTTTTAGTATAGTTTTGATAAAATATATATAATAAAATAATAAATCAAGCCTTCTGAAACATGGAGTCAGATCCTCGTCTCTTCCCTCATCCGAGCACTCCTGTGGGCACGGTCACACACAAGTTGCGCCAGAGAAGGTTTAGATTGGACAGAGGAACAATTTTTTCCCTGAAAGCGTGGTCAAGCTCTGGAACAGGCTGTAAGGGCTGAGGGTGAGCCACATCCATGAAGGCATTTCAAGCACCTGTAGATGTGGCACTTGGGGACATGGTTGTGGTGGCCTTGGCAGTGCTGCGTTGATGATTGGACTTGATGAGCTCAGAGCTCTTTTCCAACCTGAACAATTCTGTTCTCCTTAGAAGACTTTGCTTCTCTTGTGAGGTCCCATTTTTCTCTGTCAGCTCAAGCTCTGTGTCTGCGGGAGAGACTTTCCTGCAAGAGAGGAATTTGGGCTGGAGATGGGCTGCCCTCAATGTGGAAAGCATTCACTAGAACAAAACGTTTGTATTCCTGTGAGAAGGGAAAAAAGGAGGGACAGTTTTTGTTTCCAGGATAGCTTTGATTTATTCCTATCCACAAAGGAAAAGACAGCTGTACTTTCAAAGGAAAGCACTTTGGAATGGCACAGGCTTGCTGGATATACAGTCTCAATCCTTCTGTTGACAAACCACACAATTTGATTAGGGGAAGGGGAAAATTTCCTATTTATTTTCTTTACCTAGAAGCATTTCAGCATCTCTGCTTAAAAAAAACCCACCAAACTCCACTACCACAATTTTCCAGAAGACAACAGACATGAAAAACAGAGAAATCAAAAGCTAGATTTTCAATCAATACAGAATATTGTTTGCTTTGGCTTTTTAAAGACAACCATTGTCTCAAGAGGCCTTGCTTTTATTTTATTCAATACTACCTTTCTTTTTCTTTGCCTCAGCAAACTGAGAGGTTTTTCTTTTCAAGCTGGCTCCTGGGAGGCAGACAAGATTCATCAGAAATCACCTGTGCCAGTGGCTGTTTTCAGCACAGGCTGCAGCTGCCCAGCTGAGGCTGTGGCGGGTGGGTAAATGTCCCTCCAGTGTCCCTGTGGCTCCGTGCCTGGCACAGGCTCTGCTGCTAAACGCTCACACCCCACACACTGAAAGACTGGAGCTGTGCTTACATCCTCCCAGTCTGGAAAGGGAACGGAGAAGAGACATCGATATTTAAAAAATCCCAACAACACACACCCAAAAAATCCAGTTCTGAGGTTGCCAAGCCTTGTCCATTATTTACAGGCTCACAGAGTACATGAGGACAATATTTATCGATGGAGAAGTGTTGCCGGGCTTGCAAGGGTTTCAGGGTGAAGAGAGAGGTGAGAATCTTGACCTCATGTTCAGAAGGCTGGATTTATTATTTTATGATATATGTTACATTATTACTATGCTAATAGGAATAGAGAGAAAAAGTCTCAGATGCTTGCTAAGCTAAGAATAGAAAAAGAATCAATAAACAAAGGAGCTCTCTCTGATTCTGTCCCAGAGAGAGCTCGGCCTTTGATTGGCCCTTAATTGTAAACATCCAACATGGGCCAATCACAGGTGCACCTGTTACATTCCACAGCAGCAGATAACCATTGTTTACATTCTTTTTCTGGGGCCTCAGCTTCCCAGAAGGAAAAATCCCAAAGAAAGAATTTTTCACAAAAGATGTCTGTGACAGAGAAGTGTCTGCATGTACAGAGGGGAGAGCAAGAAGTCAGTGGATGCAAGTTTTCTCCAGAGAAGAAGCCAGTGGAGGTGGTGGGAAGGAAAGGGCTAAACACAGGGGGGTGGTGAGGAGGGGTTGGATTCCCTCAAGGGACCTGGCAACCGGGAATGCCAAGGGCTGGAGAATGCCGGGAGGGAAACCCCCCCAGTTCTGCCTATTGCTCTACATCCTCCTCTGTTCTAGGAAGCAGAACCTCTCCCTCATCCCACTAGTCGCAATCTCCATCCCCACCACTTCTGTGGGTTTTGGGGATTCTGTTGGATTGTGTATTTTGGGGTGGGGTTGAGGATTTTGAAGTGGGATCAAGCCATTTTGAGCCCATGCCAACTCTCCAGCCGAGGGCCCCAGGAGCACCAGGGGGCTCCAGCCAGACCCTCTTCCCACCAGCAAGGGACTCACACAATCCCTCATCCTGCCCCCAAAATCCCTGGGGATCCCCTATCCATCTCTGCATCCCCCCTTTCAAGATCTCCAGACCAAAGGACTGGAAGCTCCCACCCAGGGTGACCACAACCCCCACATTTTTATCTCCACCCATCACTTTTCCCTCCTGTCCCATTCCTGCTTCCCGCACAGAGGGTGGGAGCAGGCAGGAGCCCAGCGCTGCCCCAGCCAGAGCTCACACCTGAGGGCACAGCAACGCATCCACCTCGGGGAGAGGCCCCACCAGTGTCCTGAGGGTGGGAAGAGCTTCTCCAGGAGCTCAACCTTGACCTGACACTCACAGAGGTACCTGTAAAGGGAAATCCTGCGAGTGCCCCAAGTGTGGGAAGAGCTTCGTGCGCTGCTCCAGCTCCATCCCCCAAGGGAGGATCAGCATGGGATGATCCCCAGTGACCTCCATTGGGCAGAACCCTGGTGATCCTTGGTCCTGGTAAGCAACGTTGGAGAGACACCTGGCTGGTGGGTTCCACGTGTTCTTGGCTCCCCACAGGTACCTGGATGAACACGGAGAGGAACATCCATCAGGATGCTGATTGACTTCAGCAACTCATTGGGAAGAGCAGAGTGTTTGACTTCCAGCCCCGTAAAATGTTACCTTTGGTTTTCAATTATTTCTTCTGGTGGCATCAGCGAATACTGATTCGACATATTTTGTAACCTAAATGATTCCACAATTCTAATTCTCTCTGGCCCACAGGCATTGTCTTGGCAATGTTTTTTTATCCCATACCATTTTTGTAGTTTTTTGTTTCTGTGGTGGTCATTGGTCCCGCCTCACCTCCCCCGGCTCTGGGAGTATTGGGATGGGTGAGAGCCAGCCCAGAATTTCCTGTGAGAGTGGCCAATCTGCGCAATGGCCCTCTTGCCTCATGCCTCTGACCAGAAGCACTGTTGCATTGTGGATTTTGCCAGTTTCTTTTTGTTTCTTTTCCTTCAGCACCGTGGCTGTGCTTATTGCCTTCCTTCTCTGGTTCTCTGCTGGTCGGGAGCCCAAAGCCAGTGTGTACCACACCAGGACCTGGGGCCAGGAGGCGCCTGTCCGCTGCCAGGGTCTGCCCCCTTGGCACAGCCTGACCAGGGACCAGCCCTCTCAGAGGAGCTGCCCAAGGAGCAATTTCCCACTCAGCCCTGCTCTGCTCTGCCTCAAGGCTCCTGGTACACTGTAACCCAGCATCCAGATGCCCAGCAGCTTTGGGCAGGGCCCCAGAGTTTCTGTAAATGTGCGTACATTTACATACATACATACATACATACATACACATGCATACTAGTAAAGAACTGTTGTTTCTTTTTTGATATCTTTGCCTGAAAGCCCCATCAGCCCCTTAGTTTCAAATTTATAATAATTCAGAGGGGAGAGGGTCATATTTTCCATTCCAAGAGGGGTTCCCACCTTCCTTTATAGGCACCTGTCTTTGAAACCAAGATAGATTTTGGCACCCAATGTGGGGCCTGAGGGCATTGAGAGGAAAGAGAGACAAAGGAACAACAGTTCCTGGGTAGCCCACTTTTTTGTGTGCTGGATATGAAAACCTTGTTAGGCAGCACCATGTGGTGTAGCCTACCCTGGTTTGAAGAGTGCGTGATTGTGGCTGTATTTCTCCCATTTGCAGCTCCTTATCTAAACATGGGTCCTGTGACTAAGGCTACTGTTGCTGTTATGCAGTGTTTGCACAATGGGTCAATAAGGTGAGGAATAAATGGATTTTTAACTTTTTGAAAGCAGGCACATGGATACGTGGTTATCACTCACTAAGTGTGTGTTTTTGGGGTTTCATTGATAATGGCACCCATTGTGAGGAAGTAGCACCAGGGGAAGTTTTCTCCCAACCCTTCACCCATTTCTTTGGGCCTACCCCAAGAGCTTTCTAAGGGATCAAATATTCTCTAGATGCCAACCATATCATACAGTGGCTGGTGTTGCTGATATTCCTGTTCTATTTAGCATTTAGAGATAAGGTGAGACTGCCTTGGGTTACCACCCTAATTCACTCTACCTCAATGACTAGGGATGCTGCCACACAGCCACTGCCCAACCTCATAAATAAACCACCCAGATTGGATGGGGTAATGGAGAGGATACAACAGGTGCTGAGGTAATATACTTCTCCAGCTGGTGGGTAACCCTCTCCCTGCCTCAGAGAGGGAGAGTCTGATGGTGCAGCACTGGAGCCCATGGATGTGACAACTGTCCAGGTTCCTGCTGAACCACAGGGGCAGTCACAGCCAGCAGCAGTGGCCCCTGTGCAGAGGGGGAAGTATAAGACATCATTGACAGTGTGCCCAGCTAATAATTATGAGGAACCAGGGACCTCACAACCAGCAAGGGAGCCAGAAATTGAAATAATCAACTGAGTCCCTGTCATACCACAGTCTCTGTAATCTGCAAAAAGACGTTGCACTGCGGGGCTGTGAGGCTTATTCAACCTAGTTACTCTGGGTTTGGGTCCTTACAGGTCCAGGAGTGCAACTGGATGGTGGCAAAGCAAGGAATTTGGGATCCTTGACCCAGGACATGGGTATTGATCAGGTGTTTGTGAGGGAGCCATGGCCCCTTTCCCTCCCTCTGTGAGCGGCTTTTAACGAGGGTAAGAAAGAGGTTTGTTCACAGAGACAGAATGCAGGATTGCCATCCTAAGACCATTGAGGAAAGAATCCAACATCTGAGAGAAGTGGCAGTACTAGAGGAACTCTTTGGAAGGGGCTGACAGCACCATAATGACTCCAACAAGGTCAGGTGCACAGGGCAGATGTTGTGGAGTGTGGCAAATCTGGGGCCATGTCAATGCACCGCCTTCACTGCAATGATGAAAGCTGAATACAAGTGAAAGACAGAAGGTTCTGTAGCCAACAGGCTCAGGTATTATGAGAGTATGGTCAGCGGCCTGATGCACACTCATGTCTCTGCTTTGGTTAAGGACCAAAGAGGACTTGTAAGAGGAAATTAGGGAGGGGAGAGAGGAGGTGACAAAGAACAGTTTCCATGTGCCGCCAGTGCAAGTCACAGCCCCTAACATCAAAGTCCAATGTCTCCCAGCTAGAGAGAGGGGGTACACCCAATGAGCTGAGCTGTGGTTCTTCCTTGGTGACCATGGGGAAGACATGAGAAGATGGGATGGCAAACCCACCCATGTCCTGGCAGCAGGGATGTCAGCTCAAAGAGGAAAACATCAACTGAGGGAGTTCTGCTAAAGTGAAGGTGGCCTCAGCCTCCCATGACCGAGCTGCCAGGTACAACAGAAGGGAGGATGATACGTCACATCCCCTTGAAGGAACCTGTAGGATGTATGTTGAGGGAGGGAATGATAACTGGGGCTAGAGAGGCCCTGCCTCTAGCCAGGCAGAGCCATGGGGAAATGGGCTCTTTTGGACACTATGGATCCCATGGCCTGGCACAAACTGGCGCTGCTGCCCACGGGGCTGGAGCGTGACTGCCCTGCACCTCAGGGCCGAGCTGAGGAGTGGCTGCACCTGTGGGAAGGGACCCTCGCTGGACAGGGCAGGGACTGACCCCATGGACAGATCCCACACCCTGGAGCAGGGCAAGGGTTCCTGTCCCTGAGGGGGAAGCAGTGGCACAAACTGACCGTAACTCCCATCACATCTCCCTGCACCACTGGGCAGGGGAGTGAGGGAACTGGCGGTGGTGTTGAATTTTTACATTCATCATTGCAAAGCAGAGTTGCAAGGGGAGCTCCGCTTTCAGCTTCAAATGAGGGAATCCATCATGGGTTCTGGGACTTCTGTAACTTCAAGGTGCTACTTGATACTTGATACTTTAGTTTTGGCAAAATGAGGCCCTTCAGCAGCAATGTCTCTCCCAGCCACTGGTTTCTGTCTCAGACCCAGCTTGAAACGTGGACAAGAAACCCAAAGTCCCAACAGAAAAAGCTCTGCTGTCACTTTTTTTTTTTCATAATTTTATTTCATTTAATATCATTTTAGGTATCATATATAGTCTATATTTTTTTCTTCTTCTTCTATAATCCTGTGTTTATTCCCTATTTCCCCCCAACCCTTGTCCCCTCCGGGGGTTCGTGAGGAGCTGCTGTCCCACAGCCCTTCCTGCCCCTCACCCGTGGCTGCTCCGGTGCCACCAGGGCCAGCCTCGAAGGGAAACCACAAAACCCTCTGGAAATAAAGCCACTCTGGGGGCAAATCCTGCAGGGGGGATTGAATCCCATGGAGAGCACTGGCTGAGAGCTGGAGATTCCAAATGCTCCAAGGGGCCGGAGGGAGCTGCGCTGGGGCCTCCCTGGGGGCACCTCCGGGACTCCCGAGCAGAGCGACCCCTCCCACCCCCCAAAATCTGCAGGTTTGGGTCAGTCGAGGAAAAGAGCTGGAAAAGGGACTGGAAAGGGGGAGGAGCCTGAGGGGATCCCTCAGCCATCACCCGGAGCAGCCGCAGGAAAATCCCCCAGAAACCAAGGAAATAAATGGAAATAATGATGAAATTTTTAACCCTTTCTTCTGTTTCCCGAAGGTCCTGGCCGGGTCCTGCCAGGTGGAGCTGGGGGCAGGGAGAGAGATCAGGGCTTAATTGTGGAGAAGCTTAATTGGGGTGAGGAATGTGGGGAGAAAATGCGAATGAGAGGGGATGATTTGAACTGGGGAGAGAAAATGAAGTGGGGGAGGAGACCCCCAGCCCTTGGCTGTGTCCTGAAGGTGCTGCCAGCAGTTTCCCCGCTCTGACCCCCTGGGCTGAGAACACACACAGGGGAGAGGCCCATTCACTGCCCCAGCTGTGGGAAGAGCTACAAATGCAACTCCCACCTCACCATGCACAGGCACATCTGCACTGGGGAGAGGCTCTAAGGGTGTCCTGAGTGTGGGAAGAGCTTGTCCTGCAGCTCTGCCTTGGCCTCACACAGATGAAGCCACGGATCAGGGAAGCCCTGCCAGTGCCCCGACTGTGGGAAGGGCTTTGTCCCCTGCTCCAGCCTTATCACCCATCGGAGTGACCCATGATGGACAGAGACCTGGTGACCCCATTCTGGGTGATCCATGTTTTGATCCAGTGTATTGGGTTTGTGTGGCCAGGCTGTGGAAGTTAGGGGGGCTCGTTGAAGTAACGCAAGAGAAATTATGTAAAGGAAAAGAAAGCAAGCATCGGAGTAGAAAGATACACAGTCACCAGCTCTGGATCCAGCAACAAAAGTTTTGGTTTTGATTACTACAATGTCCCTGTCTAAGTGATGGTCCCAGGATGGATCCCTTGGGGGCAGGAAAAGCCCCAGAAACACCAAGTTCTGTGAGTCAGCACAGGTTCAGGTTGGGTGAATGCCCAGCTCCCTCCTCTGGCGGGAGTTTTACACTGTCGGATGCCACGCTGCGGATCCCAGTGCTCTGATGGTTCATGGCCCCTTCTGAGATGCGGCCCTGCCTCTCCCGGCAGCGCAGCTGAGCCAGGTGTGGCCATGGGAAGGGATGCAAACCTGCAGCCCTCTGTGTGAATGTCCCGGGCCTTCCCCGGGGAGCTCCCAGAGCTGAGCCAGTTGTGTCAGGGAGGGCACTGCCCTGCTCCAAAGCCCTGTCCTGTTGGAGCGTCGGGGGACACAAGACAGATGATGCACTTTGGACCTGGATAACATAAGAGATTGGATAACAGGCTGCCTTGGGAAAAACAAATGGAACTTTGAAAATTAGACCTGGATTGCAAGAAGATTCAATCAAAGGGATTTACCAGAAGAAGAAAATCCCATTAAGCTCTGCAAGGAGGAGATGTTGTTATATGCATACGTTTGTGTATGTGATTTTAACCTAATCATTGAAGGACACATTACTAGTCCCCCTGAAATAGTATATAAGCGTTTGAATCCCTCAACAAAATGGGATTCTGATCACTGCATCAGCCTTCCCTGTCTCTCCATGGCCGGCCCTGTCCCGCCTGGCAGCAGCTGCTGCTGATCGGCCTCTGCCCTTCCCTGGCTCCAGCCCAGCCCGTCCCGTCGGGGGCTGGCTGTTCACCCCCCGTGCCCCGGGCACTGCCCACGCCCGTGGCCAGCAGAGCCCCCTCTGCCTCTGCCATAGTTCCAGCCATTAACCCGGGACATTCCAGTCCCTCACAGCTCTGCTCCCCAAAAGCCCAGAGCGATGGGTGGGGCCTCTAAACGACTCCATCCCACTGAAAATGGCTCAGCTCCACCTCCAAACAACTCAATCCCACCTCAAAACTTTGGGGTATCTCCTGAGCCCAAATTACTCCCACTTGTGGATGTTCCTTGTCCACAAACTTCACCCGGCTGTTGCCATTGGGGAAGTGACAGTGGGCTTTTCCCCAAAAATGGAACACACCTGTGTGGGAAAGGAGACAGGTGAGGGGGTGCCTCCCCTCAGCCCCAACAGACCCCATCACCCCACAGCAGGCTGGGGGCTCAAGGGACCCTCCTGGATCCCCCATTCCCACCCCCTGTGCCCCACAGCCCCCACAGCACTGGCTGCTGGCTGGGGTCACCCCCACTGTCAGCCCCAGGGAGGGATGGGGGGGTTGGGGACCCAATGAGATGGGGAGGGAGAGAGAGCGAGAAGGGGCTCCCTGTTGCAGATTCACAAGGAGCAGCCAGTCCCAGGGCCCTTCAGGTCGTGAAATGGGCTGTGTCAGGAACCTCGTAGCAGGAGACTGGAACAGCAGATGTGAGAACACGCAGGGTGGGAAACGAAGCGCGCCAAAAACTCTCAAACCATGCCTGGAGCCACAGAGGTCCAACGGCCATAGGGTGTGTGAGACACGAGTGCTGTTCCTTTGCTAAGTTGTAAATGTGAGTTGTAAGCTAAGTGTTGCTAAGTGTTGTTTTTCTCTCAAGTTGCTATGCAGAATGTGGAAGTTATAGCTGTAAGTTAGGTTAAATAATGTTAAGTGTTGTTCCTCTGTTGAATTGCTAGGCCCAAGGGATAAGTTAAGTTACAAATTAAAGTAGAAGTTAAAGTGCTGCTTAGTGTTAGTGTTTTAGGCCAAGTTCCTTTTAATCCTTGCCCACCCTGTCTTTTGTCCCATGCACCTAAACACAACACACACCCAGCCATCATCCCCCAGATAGCCGTCAGTTCATTTCTGTTTTGACTGTCTGGATTTTGTTTGGTTTTGTTGTTGCTTGTTTTATTTTGTTGTGCCTTAGCTGTCCTGTAGGCAGTAGAGTTAATCTTGCCAATGAACTTGTTGTGCTTTGTTGCTTAATGTTACCATGCTTGAAAAAGGGTCTTGTCCAAGTAATTATCTCCCAGATAATTATGTAGCCATCTCAGTGGCCAGGACCTGAAGGGCCGTGGAGTTCGAACCACTGAGAGCATCCAGACTGGGTCTTTCTAATGCACTGCCTAAGGGGGCTTGGGAATAAATGTTCTCTGTTGCCGCATGAATTCGAGGGTGAGCAGTCTTTGTCTCCCGCCCTCTCCCCCCAACTCGTGACCCTGAATCATGATTTTAAAGGGTTAAGATTTTAGCTGAGAGTCAGAACCAATTTATATTGAAGTTAGATACACCAATGATAGGTTAATGATTATTAGATGCTTAAGCTAAATGTAATTATTATATTATGAACTCATTTGTAGAAGGAAGTGGAGCAAGTGAACCATTATAGGAACATATTTAAAGCAGTAGAACAATGCCCAGCATCTGGACTCTGTGTTAATCCATCACAGAGCAGGGGGCCTTGGATCGTGCCAGAGGGTCACAGAGATCTGACAAAGGCTTTCCTGACTTCATCCCTGGGACCACTGACCCAATTCAAGACCACCAACCCAATTCAAGGAAGAATTGCACATGTGTGAAGGACTAATAGCCTCACTCTAATACAAGGTAGGGATGGGAGGTGCTGGAGTTATGCCTATGTATTATTCTGGGAAATAAATAGAAGGCAAAGAGCCTTGTGTGTGGTCACAGATTTCAGGGATGAACGATCCCCCCCCACCCCTGTAATAAACACACCACTTTCTATCTTGGACTAGTTAGAGAGTCTTTGTTTGTGAACTTCAGTTTAATGATTAAATTGGAGAGCCAAGGCAGGAGGAGGCTCTGCTGGGCTGTGAGACCAGCTCAGGTCATGGACCCCCTTGGTGCACCCCCAGGATATTCCTGGAAGAGTGGTCTCTGCTGCACAGACTGTTCATCCAGCAGCAGACAAGGACCCCTGAGCACTAAAACTCTGGACAGAACAATATCTTTAAAAATTAGAACAGTTTTAAACAGTGACCTGTGAGGCATATGCATGGTCAGGAAAGCGCCTTTGATAAGTCGTGGAAGATGTCCCACTTGCAACTTGTGCCTCTGTAATGTGCTTGCAGGCTGAAGTTGCAGTTGAAATCTGGTTAATCTGCTTGCCGGCAGAAAGAGTTGTTGAACTGTGGCACTGAGCTCAGGCTTTTGTGGCTGACAATAAGGGATTTTGTCATTTATTTCACCATAGAGGACTCCGTTTGCTACCAACTGGAGCAGAAGACATAAGGGCAAATCCTGATCTAAAGTTGTTAAGTTATTGTGAATGTGTCCTGACTGTGAGAACGATTGTGAAAGCATTTGTTGAGGTGTGTTGTTAGCACCATGCGAGTGGGAGTTTGGACCTGCAGTTCCGTTTTCGGGCAATTGAAATGGCCAGGGAAAAACAAAGTGTGTGGGGGGCATGATCCTTAATAAATCTCCTCCCTGCTGTGACTGTGTGTGCGTGTGTATCTGTGTGTCTGTGTGTGTCTGTGTGTCTGTGTGTCTGTCTGTCTGTCTGTCTGTGTTTTGGCTACGGGGACAGAATTTACTATAACACCCGGTTTTCATGTTAAAAGGGTTTGGAATCTGAAAAATTATCGGGCAGTGCTCTGTTGTTCAGGTGTTTATGTTTGTGGAATTTGAAGTATAGAGGTTGAGTGCTTTAGTGTAGTGTGTTTTGTTTGTGTTTCCCGTGAGAGTAATAAGATTGCGATATTATTAGATTGCGTGAAAGAGATTTTTTAAATTATATATGAGTTTATGTTGTGGTCGTGTTTGGAGCTGTGGCGTATTTTTGAGGCAACACTTCCATCTTGTGTCAAAAGTTGTAAGTGCAGCACAGGTTGAGTGTGAAGTGTAAAACTGGTTCATTAGAAAGTGCTGATTGATTTTTGAGAGCTGAGACATGAACATTTTGAAGCAAATTGGGGATAGACAAAGGACGGGGCCAGTTTGGCAAGAAAAAAGTAGAAGCCTTTGGTAAGAGTTTACTTGTGGTTTTAGGTAGGTCGATCGTGTTTGTAGATGGTGATTGCTAGAGTCATAATAGGGGTAGTTTTGGTCTGAGAATCCAATCTGGCCAGACAGAGAGAAGAAACTGCTTTGCTTCAGTGGTTTAAGCTTGACTTGTGGAAGTTTGTGAACACAGTAAACTGGTGGATAGACAGGGGAAATTAGAGCATTTATTTAGAAGGTTATATCAGTTGTCTGCTGAGAGACTAGTGGCTCTGGATTGGAAACAACTGGCTGTGGAGAATCTAGACAGCCAAGGAAGAGTGAATGGAATAGCTTGCATTTGTGGGAATTTTCCTGCAGCTTTTGGTGCATCTCGAGGTTGGCATTGTGCGTGGGTGTTACTGCAATGTAAGATTTGTGCAGGATGTTATTATTGTTCTTCTGCTAACTGGTACAGAGAATGTGCCCAATGTCAACAGCTCCCTGGTCAAGTTGATTTAGAACCAAATATTTTAAAGCTGATTTGTGGAAAATCACATTTAGTACCTGAGCTGTGGGCTGTGCAAGAAGAAGATTGGAAAAGGACTGTAAAAATCTGTGAAGCCAGGTTTGGGTGGAAGCGAGACAAGAAGCAAAGGAGGAGGTAGTAAGGATTGGAGTAGGGTGTTGGTTTTGTTAAGGAGAAGGGGAGCGATGGGAAGCAATCAGAGTAAAGAGGTCCCCAAAAGTATTTCTTTAGGGTGTATTTTGGCACACTGGAAGGAACTGGTAGTAGGTAGAGGGATAGAAAATAAAAGGACTCTAGTGAAATTTTCCACACAGTGGCGACCACTCTATAGGCTTGAAGAGGGGGTCAGCTGGCCCCCAACTGGAACTCTCATTATGAGACTTTGTTACAGCTTATGTTGTTTTTGAGGAGGAAAAATGGGAAGAAATGACATATGCTGACGTGTTTTTCTCCCTCCAGAACCACCCTGAGTGGCAGAGAGATTGCGGGCTCAGGGCTCCCTCTGACCCCTTTGCATTGGCCCTGGAAAAAGAGATTGAGGCTAGCAGAGGGAGGATGAAATGCTGTTGTAATGCATGCTCCATAAACCAACGCTGCACACACCCAGACAAGGAATACGCAGCTGAGTCACTGGAGCAAGAGTTGGGGGATCTGTTTGAACCATCCCTAGAAGGCAAAGGGGCGGAGAGGGGCAGCAAACTCGGGATGGGTAACTGTCCTACTGTCCTTATAGAGCACGACACAGCACAAAGTACCATGACTCCATCAGAAGGGTGAAAGAAAGATTTAATATAGCAACATGCTGCTTTTATACTTTTTCAAGATATTTACATTCACTCAACATACACATTCACTGCCCATTGGTTACAAGAAAGATGTGGCTCATTGGATGACCAAGGAGCCACACCATTCTGTGAGCCAGCTGGAGTCTGTATCGCTCAACTTTCTCTCCTTCATCACGTCTCCATGGGGACAACCTTGGTGTCTTCCTCAGGAGAGATATGGGGCTTTCCTTTAACTTCAGGAGGCCTTTGCTGGCTCACAAGAACAGCACAGAATGTCTTTCCTACAGTTAACAACCTCAACTCCAGTTTCAGCTCTTATTCCACCTCCTGACATCTGTCCAAATTCCAGCTCATATTCCATTTCCATCCTCCACTCCAATTAAGGCTATTACTTTTTCAACCCCAGCTCCAGCTTTAAACAAAGGTATTTCTGTTTCAACTCCAGCTCCAGTTTTAAGCTCAACTGAATCAACTCCAGTTTCTAGTTCAAATTCAACTCCAGCTTCTACTCCATTCCCCACCTTGATTACTCTGTTTACTCCTAAATCTCTCCCACTGCTCAGCAGCAACAGCAAGGAACAGAAGCCCTCTCCAAAGGGTCCTGCAGCATCCTGGACTCAGAAACAAACCAGGGAAATTATGCGAGCACCCTTGAGGGGGCAGTAAGTCCTGATGGGAAAACAATGTGAGTCAAAATTCCTTTTTCTACAATGGATTTAGAGGCTTGGGAAAAGATTGCTAAACGTTATTGAAGTGACCCAACAGATGTTGTAAAGAAATTAAAGTTTATGATTAAACAGCATCGACCTGACTGGACAGACCTCCAGCTGTCATTGGATGTCTTAACTGAGACAGGAAAACAACTGGTTTTAAAAGAAGCTAGGGATTTAGCAGAAGATGATTGCAGAATAACACAGAGCAGATTGAGAGATGTTTTTCCTCTTCGGGATCCATACTGGGATCCTAATAATGATGGTGATGTGGAAAAGCTAGAGGATTGTCAGAATATATAGTGCAGGGGTTGGAAAGAGCAGTTCCTAAACCAATAAATTGGTCGACCCTATATGCAACTAAGCAAGGTCCCTCCAAAACACCTTCTGAATTTCTAGAACATTGGCAGGATGCAATGTGTCATCGTACAAGCTTAGATCCTGAATCTGAAGAAGGGATACAACATCTAATGGGTTTATTCTTACGACAATCTACAGGGGACATTAGATGCAAACTTCAGAAGACACAGGGTGAGACAGCACGAGATTTAGAGACTTTGCTAGAAGAGGCATGGAGAGTATTTAGTAACCAGGAAGAAAAGTGCAAAGAAGGGATGAATTATTATTAGCAGTAGTAAGAGAAGAAAACAAAAGGAAATGTGGACATGTGCCACCAAGGCAGGGAGCACCTTGGCTAAGGAGAGACCAATGTGCATTCGGCAAGAGGGTTGGACACTGGAAGAACCAGAGCCAGGGACAAAGAAAAGGCGATGAACAAAGAAGAGATCAAAAAGAGAGACCGGTGGTGGTTAAGGAAGATTGAGGTGGACTGGAGAATCCTACCCTAAGAGACTCTCTGGTCATAATGAAACCAGGCGACAAAGAAAAGGAAATGGAATTCCTGACAGACACAAGGGCAACATATTTGGGGTTAAATAAAGCTTTAATACCGATAACAGATCATCATGTCATGGTAAAGGGGGCAGCTGGCCAATCTGAAAGAGCTTATTTTTGTAGGCCATTGAAATATAAACCTGGGAAACAATGGGGAACTCACAAGTTTTTATATATGCCCACTGCTCCATCAGCACTTTTGGGTAGAGATTTATTGGAACAATTAGAAGCAAAAATAATATTCAAAACCAGAGAGATTACTTTGGACCAACAATAAGTGGAATTGTTAAGCCTGATGTTAATAACCAATGAGGCTAAAGTTGAAAGTGAAGATGAAACTCACAGGAAAATATTGGCTCAGGTATTTCCTGTGTTGTGGGCTTCTGACATACCAGGGAGAGCAAAGAATGCACCACCAGTGCAAATTAGGCTTGAATAAGGAAAACAATCAGTTATGGTCAAGCAGTACCCTTTGAGAAAGGAAGACAAGCGAAGGGATTAGCCCAGTAATTGAAAATTTTTTACAGATAGGGCTATTAAAGGACTATCAGTCTGAGTTCAATACTCCTATTCTACTTGTTAAAAAGCTTGATGGATCATACCAAATAGTACAATATTTAAGAGCTTTTAATAAGATAACTGAGGATTTTTAACCAGTGGTTGCCAACCCCTACAGTCTGATAAATCATTTAACATGTGAACTACATGGTTTAACATGGTTTACTGTTTTGGATTTAAAAGATGCTTTATTTTGCCTTCCTCTCCATGAGGCCAGCCAGAAAAGTTTTGCATTTGAGTGGGAAAACACCAAACTGGATGCAAAACCCAGCTAACATGGTCAGTTCTACCTCAAGGTTTTTAAGAACTCTCCCTTGATATTTGAAGAACAACTAGCAAAAGCTCTGGAATCCTGGGAAGCTCCATCAGAAGGACAGCTGTTACAGCATGTGGACAACCTTCTGGTAGCTACCAAAACTCAAGAGGCATGTATAGAGTGGATGGTAAGTCTCTTCAACTTTTTGGGCCTACAGAGTATCGAGTGTCCCAGAAGAAAGCCCAGATGGTGAAGCAAACAGTTGTGTATTTGGGCTATGAGGTTAGTGCCAGATAAAGAACTTTAGGACGGGATCTCGGGGAAGCAATATGCCAGACCCCAATGCCCCAGACAGTAAAAGAACTGAGAACCTTTTTGGGCATGACTGGGTGGTGCAGGCTGTGGGTTTATAATTACAGACTGTTAGTCAAACCCCTGTATGCCTTGATTACAGAAGGGAACAGAGACTTTCAATGGACAAAAGAAGCAACATGAGCCTTCAGCCAGCTGAAGAAGGCCCCTGTGTAAGCTCCAGCCCTGGGACTTCCAGATGTGAGTAACCCATTCTTTCTTCTTGTTTTCTCACGAAAGGCAGAGAATTGCTTTGGGAATGCTGGCACAAGATGTGGGCCCATACCGCAGGGCAGTCGCCTGCCTCTCTAAGCAGCTGGATGCAGCGGCTAAGGGGTGGCCAGGATGCCCCAGAGCTGTTGTGGCAGTGGCAGTGAACATCCAGGAAGCACACAAGTTCACCCTGGGCCAGAAGATGACAGTACTGGTGTCCCACACAGTGTCTGCAGTGCTGGAAGTAAAGGGGGGACATTGGCTCCCCCCACAGAGATTCCTGAAATACCAAGCCAGAATGGGGGAACAGGATGATGCAGAAATTGTGGTAACTAACATTGTAAACCCAGCTTCTTTCCTCAGGGGTTGTACGGGAGAACCTGTGATCCATGACTGCCTGGAGACCATCAAAGCTACCTACTCCAGAGACCCAGATCTCTGAAGGACATCCTTCTCAAGGACACTGAGACCTGGTTCACTGATGGAAGCAGCTCCATCATCAGTGGAAAAAGGCATGCCAGGTATGCAGTTACCACAAGCCAAGAGGTAATAGAGTCTGGATCATTACCAACCAACACCTCGGCACAGGAGGCTGAAATAATTGCCTTAACCCGGGCTTTAGAGCTGGCAAAAGGAAAGAAAATCAATATTTACACAGACTCAAGGTATGCATTTGGGGTAGTCCATGCACATGGAGCCATCTGGAAGGAAAGAGGACTGTTGAACTCACAAGCAAAAAGCATTAAACATGCACAAGAGATAATAAAACAGTTGGAGACAATCCAGCTACCTGAAAAGGTGACCATCATGCACATCAAGGCACACCAAAAAGTGAGCTCTGATTTGGAGAAAGGAAATGAGCTGGCAGACAGAGAGGCAAAAGAACCAGCTAATGGTGAGGTAATTGTTGAGACAGTTGAGGCAGCCTCAATCCCAGATGGACAAATTTCTATGGAAAGTAAGCCAAAGTACAGTAAAAAATACTTGTGTGGCACGTAAGGTCTGACAATTTAATATCTAGCAGTTGTTTACTTTTAAAAATTAATATTCTTGCCTTGTGGGCATTCTGTTTGTTAATAAACTGTTGGAGTTTTTTTCAGTTTCATCTATGAACCTTCAATTCCTGTTGGTGGAAAGGGATTATTGGAACTCTGTAGAGGGGACAACACTCACCCCAGAGTGTCCTCTTTTAAATCATCTCTCAAGCTGAGACACCCTACAAGTGCTTGGAATGTGGAATGAGCTCCAGTCAGAGCTCCCACCTGATCCACCACCAGGAGATCCAAAGCAAGGAACATCCCTGCTGGGGCTTGGGATGTGGGAAGAGCTTCATATGGAAGTCTGACCTGGTTACCCATCATAGGATCCACCTCAGGGAATGGCCCTACAAATGCTTGGAATTCGGGCAGAGCTTCCAGTAAGAACTCCCACCTCATCAAGGTCAACAAGATCCACACCGGGCAATGGCGCTGTGGGTGTGGGGAGTGTGGGAACGGCTTCAGCCCGAGCTCCCAGCTCGTCACCTGCCAGTGCATCCACACCAGGGAGAGTCCCTGCAGGTGTCCCGAGCGCGGGATCTCCAGTGACCCCGCGGTGCAGAGCCCTGGTGATCCGTGGCCCTGGCGATCCCCGTTGGGTGGGGGGAAGGTGGTGGAGAGATTTCTTTCTCTTCTCCTTGTGCTGCTGTGATTTGGTTGATAATAAATTTACTCCCTGTGCCCAGGCTGGGTCTGTTGCGCCCGTGCCGGTTCTCGGAGCGGGATCTCTCCCGATTTTTCTTCCAGCCCCGGGGCCTCTCCTCAGCCGTTCACAGAGCTAATCAGAGCGCGCCGCGCTGATGACTCCCCGGTCGCCGGGCGGTCCCACAGCGCCCAGAGCTCCTCACCTGGACTCCACCCGCGCTCCGCCTCGCCCCCAGACTCCACCGCGAGGGGAATTTGGGCAGGGGGGAGGTGCCAGAGCCTGCCCGGCCCCGGCCATGGGGCGAGGGGCGGCAGCCGGGGCCCTGCTGGTGGCACTGGTGGTGCTGGGAGCCCCCCCGGCTGCGGGCGCGGAGCTCTCGGGTGAGCGGGGGGCGGGAAGGGAAGGGAAGGGAAGGGAAGGGAAGGGAAGGGAAGGGAAGGGAAGGGAAGGGAAGGGAAGGGAAGGGAAGGGAAGGGAAGGGACGGTGGGAACGGTGGGGCGTGGAGGGAAAAGGGGGAGGTGGGACCCTCAAATTGATGTGGGGAGTCTTGCTGGCGACCGAGGAGTTATGAAAAAGAGGGAGGAAAATACGGAGAAGAGTGGGAAAGAGGAAGAGGGGCCGCGGGAACAAAGGGCCTACAAGGGGTGGCACGTGGGGCACACGGGGCGCAGAGTGTGGATCCGGGGTTGCCTCTGAGATCTTGGTTTGCTGTGGGGTGCTGGGGGCTGCTGGAGGGGCACCCTCTGACCTGTGTCCTGCACACATAGGAGTGTTCCAGGAGATGGTTAAGTCCGAGTGTCACTTCATTAACGGCACCGAGCGGGTGAGGTTCGTGAAGAGGTTCATCTACAACCGGGAGCAGTACGTGCACTTCGACAGCGACGTGGGGCACTTTGTGGGGGACACCCCATATGGCGAGGAGGTTGCCAGGCACTGGAACAGCGACCCGGAATGGATGGAGCACAGACGGGATTCAGTGGACAGGCACTGCCGACACAACTACCAGTTGTCCACCCCGTTCCTCGTGGAGCGCCAAGGTGAGCCTGGGGCAGAGCGCGTCCCTTCGGACCTGCCCTGCCAATGACCCTGGAGCCCCTCAAACCTCTCTGGGAACAACCCCAGACATGTCAGCCCTTCCTGTGCCCATTCCCCTGGGCTCTTGCCCACCCTGCAGTGTCCCGGAGCTCTCCCTATCTCTCCCAGTCCATCCCAGTCTCTCCCAGTCCATCCCAGACTCTCCCAGTGCCCCCCGCGTGTCCATCTCGACGGCCCGTGGAGCTGCTCCAGCCAATCAGAGCACGTCTCTCTGATGACTCATCAGTTGCCGGGCAGACCCGCAGCCCCCAGTGCTCCGCGCTGGACTCGGCCTCCCAGTGCCGCGCGCGCCATTCCCAGTTCATCCCAGTGCCACAGAAATCCCTCCCAGTACCAGGCACTTCCTTCCCGGTCCCTCTCAGTTCATTCCCATTCCATTCCCAATCCTTCTCGGTCCACTCTCAGACTTCCATCCTCTCTCCCAGTGCCTTCCCCAGGATTCTCCAACCCCCTCCCAGACCCTCTTAGTGTTACCCGAGTCCTTCCCCGTGTCTCCCATTTTACCCGCATTTTATCCCAGTGTCTCTCCACACTCTCCCAGTGCCCCCCAGCGTGTCCATCTCGCTGGTGCCCCCATCGAGCTCCCAGCCCGGCCCCGGCCGCCTGCTCTGCTCCGTGATGGATTTCTACCCTGCTGCCATCCAGGTGAGGTGGTTCCAGGGCCAGCAGGAGCTCTCGGAGCACGTGGTGGCCACCGACGTGGTCCCCAACGGGGACTGGACCTACCAGCTGCTGGTGCTGCTGGAAACGCCGCCCCGGCGCGGGCTCAGCTACAGCTGCCAGGTGGAGCACGTCAGCCTGGAGCAGCCCCTGAGGCGGCACTGGGGTACGGCCCGGCCCCCAAAGTGCCAGGGGCAGCGGGGGAGGCATTGTGGGGGCTGAGAGGGGAGTTGGTGGTAGCTGGGATTAATTGGGAGGGATTTTGAGGGAGGCAGAGGGTACCTGGGAGAAGGGTTTGGATGGCCTGGGAGGGCAGAGAAGAGTTTTGGAGGATGCTGGGAAGACTGGGATGCAGTTAAGGGTTTCCTGGTGGCTTCTGAAAGGGAACATCCTGGTGGTGCTTGATGTAACTGGGAGTCTGATGGAGCTGGAGGGGCTGGAAGCAGGTTGGGGATGTAGAAACGGGGCTGGGGTGAGGGTTGAGTGTGCTTCAGTCTACTGGCAGTGATGTTGGTGAGTGCTGGTGGGACTGGGAAAAGGTTTGGGGGATCATTGGAAGATGAGTGTCAACTGGGAGGGGGTTTGGGGTCCTGGAAGGATGGGGAGGGAACTTGGGTGGTACTGGGGAGGTTGGATGGGGATAGGAAAGAGGTCTTGTGGTCCTGGGTGGGCTGGAGGGGTATGAGGGTGCTGGGAGGGGCTCAGGGTGTCGGTGAGAGGTTTTGTGGGCGCTGAGCCCTGCGGACCCCCCAGAGATGCCGCCGGACGCCGCCCGCAGCAAGATGCTGACGGGCATCGGGGGCTTCGCCTTGGGCTTCGTCTTCCTGGCGCTGGGGCTCGGCTTCTCCCTGTGCAGGAAGGTGAGGGGGGGTCCCGAGGGTCGTGTCCCCCCTCCCCCTGGGTGTGTGCGCTCCCGCCGGGGCCCCCAGCCCTGTGTCACCCCCTTTTCTCTGCCCACAGAGCTCCTGAGCCGGCGGCGGCCGCAGCCCCTCCCCGTGGGCTCGGGCCTGGCCGGGACCCCCCGCTCCGTCCCCGCTCCGCTGATTTTGGGGGGGTCCCGTGTCCCCCCCAGCCCCGCTGGCGCTCTGTCCCCGCCCAGCTGCTCCCAGTGCTCCCAATAAAGCTTCCCAGTTCACCCTGATCCCATTTATGAGGGAGCTGTGTGGAGGAATTCTGGGGGAACCCACAGGGGTACTGTGATGGGAGGGGGCAGAATCAGCCCCGAGATGGATCAGGAATGGGCTGACAGTGGGGGTGACCCCAGCCAGCAGCCAGTGCTGTGGGGGCTGTGGGGCACAGGGGGTGGGAATGAGGGATCCAGGAGGGTGCCTTGAGCCCCCAGCCTGCTGTAGGGTGGTGGGGTCTCTTGGGGCTGAGGGGAGGCACCCCCTCACCTGTCTCCTTTCCCACACAGGTGTGTTCCATTTTTGGGGAAAAGCCCACTGTCACTTCCCCAATGGCAACAGCTGGGTGAAGTTTGTGGACAAGGAACATCCACAAGTGGGAGTAATTTGGGCTCAGGAGATACCCCAAAGTTTTGAG
The DNA here is from genome assembly GCF_027579445.1 of Ammospiza nelsoni. NCBI lineage: Eukaryota > Metazoa > Chordata > Aves > Passeriformes > Passerellidae > Ammospiza > Ammospiza nelsoni. Next base: position 3,521,449 of record NC_080663.1, read on the forward strand.
GTGGGATTGAGTTGTTTGGAGGTGGAGTTGAGCCATTTTCAGTGGGATGGAGTCGTTTAGAGGCCCCACCCATCGCTCTGGGCTTTTGGGGAGCAGAGCTGTGAGGGACTGGAATGTCCCGGGTTAATGGCTGGAACTATGGCAGAGGCAGAGGGGGCTCTGCTGGCCACGGGCGTGGGCAGTGCCCGGGGCACGGGGGGTGAACAGCCAGCCCCCGACGGGACGGGCTGGGCTGGAGCCAGGGAAGGGCTGAGGCCGATCAGCAGCAGCTGCTGCCAGGCGGGACAGGGCCGGCCATGGAGAGACAGGGAAGGCTGATGCAGTGATCAGAATCCCATTTTGTTGAGGGATTCAAACGCATATATACTGTTTCAGGGAGACTAGTAATGTGTCCTTCAATGATTAGGTTAAAATCAAATACACAAACATATGTATATAACAACATCTCCTCCTTGCAGAGTTTAATGGGTTTTTGTTTTTCCGGTAAACCCGTTTGATTGAATCTTCTTGCAATCCAGGTCTAATTTTCAAAGTTCCATTTGTTTTTCCCAAGGCAGCCTGTTATCCAATCTCTTATGTTAACCAGGTCCAAAGTCCATCATCTGTGTTGGAGAATTTTGCTCAGAAATGTCTTAAAAGGCAGCTGTGAGGAGCAAATTCTCACAGCCTGTTTCTGTAAACAGCTAAGTTCTCAAGCCTGTCTTCAATAACATGGAGGCCTTGAGAACTTTTATAACAGGGTGAGAAAATAAATCTTGGATTCAATAACAAACCACAAGTATTGAAAAAAAAAGGAGGGATTAGTGTTTGCTCTGTAGCCTATCGTGAGCTCGAGTTTTGCAATATGTATGATCTTAATTAACACGGTTATAAAAACGTGCCTTTTGGATCAATAAAGCTGGAGTTCGATGCTGATCAATAAGGATGGGTCGTCTCCCTTCGCTTTCAACAATCTGTCTTGTGTCCCCCAATGTTCCAACAGGACAGGGCTTTGGAGCAGGGCAGTGCCCTCCCTGACACAACTGGCTCAGCTCTGGGAGCTCCCCGGGGAAGGCCCGGGACATTCACACAGAGGGCTGCAGGTTTGCATCCCTTCCCATGGCCACACCTGGCTCAGCTGCGCTGCCGGGAGAGGCAGGGCCGCATCTCAGAAGGGGCCATGAACCATCAGAGCACTGGGATCCGCAGCGTGGCATCCGACAGTGTAAAACTCCCGCCAGAGGAGGGAGCTGGGCATTCACCCAACCTGAACCTGTGCTGACTCACAGAACTTGGTGTTTCTGGGGCTTTTCCTGCCCCCAAGGGATCCATCCTGGGACCATCACTTAGACCAAAGACAAGGACATTGCACCAATTTATTTTTGTTGCTGGATCCAGAGGTGGTGTCTGTGTGTATCTTTCTACTCTTATGCTTACTTTCTTTTCCCTTATAAGTTTTCCTAAGTGTTATTTTCATGCTTCTATATTGCTAGAGATGGTAATCGAAAAGGGTTCCAAACCTGCTCTACATGGCAAAGAAACTGTTCTAAAACAAACCCAACAGACATATATTTACAAACACGGATCAATGACTGTTGTTTCACTTTGATCTGTGCCAGGTATCCATGAACCAGAACCTGGGTTACCCTCGCCTTCGGGAGTGGATGAGGACAGGAGCCAAACATGGGGGAAGCTTCTGGAAGCTCCTCACAGAAGCCATCCCTGGAGCACCCCTGTTTCCAGCACCTGATCACACAAACCCAATACAGTCCCAGCATGGATTACCAGGAACATGGGTCACCAGGTCTCTGCCCAGTGAGGCTCGCTGTGGATCATCCAGCATGGCTCTTCCAATGGGCAATGGAGTTGGAGCAGCGTTTGAAGCCCTTCCCAAATCGGGGCACTCACAGGGGTTCTCTTTCCAGTGAATCCATTGGTGTAAGGTCAAGGCAGAGCTCTTGGGTGAAGCTTTTCCCACAGTCAGGACACTGCTAGGGCCAGTGTGGATGTTCTGGTGGTGAATCAGGTGGGAGCTCTGGCTGCAGCTCCTCCCGCACTCCCCACACTGGCAGAGCCATTCCCTGGAGGGCAGGCGCTGGTGGCTGGTGAGGTTAGAGTGGTCACTGAAGCTCTTCACACATTCCCTACACCTGTAGGGCAGCTCTCCCATGTGAATTATCCCATGGTGGGTTGATGGGGTCTCTGGTGTCAAGATAACCTCGAGGTGTGAGGAAGTCTCTTTTTCTCAGCTCCAAGACTGAAGACAGGATTCCTTGGCTCTCATTCTCAAGGTTGTTTATTTTTTATTATTTATAAAATTTTTTCTCTGACTTGCTGAGATCTGTGTGTACATTATTTACAATAATTTTCTACTAGTTATCACCTCTGTTAGACAGTTTGCCTCTACTCTAAATCAATCTAAAAGTGCTACTATCACAGCAGAAGATGGAGGCAAAGAAGAAGGAGGAGAAAGACTGGACATGCTCAGATTTTTCTATATCTTGCTTCCTGAACCCCCATTCTGAAAACCTCAAAATTCTACATTTTTCACTCAGTGATAAATTTACTAACATTTTACTCAAACCTTTGTGGCTTGTAACTCCTCGCACAAATTTGGTAAGTGCTTCTATGGGTTAAAATCGAAGGCACAGGTGTCTTTGACTCCGTGCCAAGGTCTCTGAGCCTCCAGGGCAGTTGGAGCAATTTCTTGGGTTCCAACAATGAATCAGACAGGAGCTCTGGCTAAAGCTCTTCCCACATTCCAAGCTCTTCGAGGGCCGTTCGCCCATGTGGCTTTTGTGGTGCCAGATCAGGTAGCAGCTCCATCTGAAGCTCTTGCCACGTTCCAAGCGCCTGTAGCACACGTCCCCAGTGTGAAACCATTCAAGGACCACCAGGTCCGAGCTCTGGATGAAGCTTTGGCCACCTTCCTGATACAGGATAGGTCTTTCCTCCTTGGAGCACTGTGGGCTGTGTTTGGAGATGCTCCTCATGGGACGCCACTGTAGCTTCTCCTCCTCAGTGCCATGGAGTCACTCAAAATGGCCTTTCCACAAGGTTCTGATGCAGGGATTTGTCCTCCCTGGTCTCTGTCAGTGCCTCGAGAAGGAGAGAGAGGAGAGAAAGGAGAGGAATAAAGGAGGGAGGGATGGGATGGGATGGGATGGGATGGGATGGGATGGGATGGGATGGGATGGGATGGGATGGGATGGGATGGGATGGGATGGGATGGGATGGGATTTGCCTCCGTGCCAGAGGGAAGGGAAAGGACATCCCCCAAATCCATCCCTGTCAGGACAACGTTGGTTGTCCTGCAGCTGGGGGCGATGCTGGGCTGGGAGGTGGAGTAGAGGAGAGGGGGAAAGGGGCAGTGACTTCCTCCTCACCTGCCTGGGTGCCCTGTCTGGTGTCTCCACTTTGGTTTCCCTCTGTCTGGCCTGCTGGGGGTCTCGTGTGTATTGGTGATCCTCCATCTCCACGGTTCCTCACTTTCAGGACTGCTGGGGGTCCTGGGAATCCCTGGGTTCAGCCTTCTCCGGATCTCTCCTTCTCCCTCACTGAGCTTTGCCCCTCTCTGGGCTGTCAGGGGTCCCTCAGTTCCAGTATTGCCTTATTGTGGCAATGGTCCCCTGAACAATTAACATTGGTCCCCTGGAGTAATTAACATTGACTCCATGATTGCAAAAGGCTTTATTAATCAATTGCTTTATTAATCTATACTACAATATACAATACTCTAAGGAAACTTGTAACCCTTACTGACTGTCCAAAACAGCTTTAACCTAATTGGTCAATCGATCCAAACACCATCCAGTGTCCAGTTAAGAAACCACCCTTTGGTAAGCAATCTCCATAACACATTCCACACGTGCACAACAAAAAGTGCAGCAATTGGAGATAAGAATTGTTTCTCATTCTCTTCTCTGAACTTTCTCACAGCTTCTCACAGCTTCCCAGGAAAATCCTGGGAGAGAGCAATGTCTCTCTCTGTTCGGAGGATTTGTGATTACCACATTGCCTCTCTCAGTTTTCCTCTCTCCTGGCCTTCCCCCAGCCCTGGCTCTCCTGAGGAGTCCCCAGAGAGGGAGCTCCTGCTCCCCCTGCCCTGCTGCTGGCTGATCACCTCGCAGCTCCAGGGATTCCACATCCCCTGCCATCCCCATGGCTGCAGCCACCAGGAGCCCCCAGACCAAGAACACCTCTGGAATTCCCTCAGTATCCCCCGAGGGGCATTTGCAGATCAGCTTTGGAGTTCTGCAAAATCCAGATATTGCCTCACATAAAACAAATCCTGAGAGACACCCCCCGTTCCCCCTGGATATCTGAGGCAAGAGGGGGGATGATGCCCCCAGGCTGGGGAGGGCTGCAGATGTGGGGAGCCGTGGATCCATGAGCTCCCTGCTATTCCTCCTCCCCTTCCTCCTCCTCCCTAATTCCATCTCCCTTTCCTCCTATTTCAATTAGTACAATTACAACTCAATAATACAATTCTACTTCTCCAAGGCCCGTGGGTGTCTTTCACAGCTACGGACTGGAGCAAAGATCAAGATTTCAGACACAATGGGGTGGAAACTCCTCAAAAAAATTCTCTTCCACCAACCCAACTCCATGGATATTCACACAGTGCCAACATGTAAATACTTTTGTTTTGGCCTTAATTTTCTTGTGATTCCTCTTCATCCCTTTAAAACACCTGAAAGGGGGTTAAAAATAAATAAGTTGAAAAAAGACACGTAAAACCCTCCCATTTTACTACTTTTTGGGGAGAACTTGGAGTTCAGGGGGATGTTCCAGGGGATCTGGGGATTCCGTGGGCATGTAGGGGTGTCTTCTGCATCGGTGTGCACAGCAAAACCAAGAGTGATTGACCAATCATCTTAAAACAACACAATCACACTGAAAATGGCTCCATGCCCCCCCAAAATCTCTTGATACAAACCCCAAATGGCTTAATTCCACTTTCAAAGCATCTTAATTTGAGTGGAGCCTCTGGACAAAGTTTGGGCAGACACAGGGTTTCTCCCCAGCATGGATCCTTCAGTGGAAGATCAAGTCCATGCTCTGGCCAAAGCTTTTCCCACAGGAGACCAGTCCCTTTCCATGGTGAATCCTTGGGTGGAGCTGAGGCTGGAGCTGCTCCAACACTCAGGGCAGTGTGAGGTCACTCGAGGGTGGGTGATGGATCAGGCTGTGTAAGGACCCGAGGAGCAGAGCTGCGCATCTCAAACACTGCCAAGGCCGCAGAAGGGTTTGCCGTGAGATGAGCACACAAAGGAGGAACAGGAAGGTGCTGACTCCAGGCCTGGCAGAGGCGAGATCTGGGTGGCACATGCCGGGAAATGCATGCCCACAGAAATTCCCACTGTGGCAAAGTGCATAAAGAAGCAACTGCTCATATGAACATCACTGGTCAAACAAAGTTCACCCCAAGTTATGGACACAATGGCAGCTGCCACCACCAATGACTGCTGAATTCTCCCTCCCCTCTCCCCTCCTGCCCTCCCCTGGTAGTCTGATATTCCTCAGTGGGTACCTGGCACCTGGAATGTAGGTAAGATCAGGGTGGGACAATTGTCCAGGTGTTATCTCAGGCCTGGGGGAGGTTCACAAAGCTGGGGGAGGAGAATGGATCGCTGAGACTGGACACAAGGATTGCAGAATTCATAGGCCACCAGGAAAGCCCAGTCCAGCAACTGTGTGTAATCAGCTCTGACTGGGTCAAAGGGAACTCTGGCAGAGGCAGACAGTGACCACCAACGCCAAAACCAACCCACTCCCAAGAAAAGAAACTCTGAGCAGAAGGACTAACAAATGCAGCCTTCCTAATGAATTTCTGTTCTGCCAGTTGATGGGGTCAGCACAAAAGACACAACTTTAAGAAGTAAGCATAATTTTCTATAGTTCAAAAGAGCAAAGAATTAAAAAAGGATAAGTAATGCACCAAATAATTAGTCCAAAAGATTGCCTGTAGTGATTAATAAAGATCCTTGAATGACTGACCCCATGGGAAGGTGACCCACATGGCAGCAGTTTGGGGAGGACTGTTGCCCCTGTGATGGACTCACGTTGCAGCAGTTTGCAGACAGCTGTTGCCCATGGGATGGACTCACTCTGGAGAAGTTTATGGAGAACTGTCTCCTGTGGCAGGGACCCCACAGCACAGCAGAGGAACAACTCCTCTCCCTGAGCAGAAGCCACATATGATGAACTGACTGTAATCCCCATTCCCCGTCTCCCTGTGCTGCTGGGATAGAGCTGGGAAGGAGGGAGGGCTGTGGGGAAGATGGTTTTAAGGGCTTATTTTATTTGTTATCCTGCTCTGATTCTGTTAGTTCATTTCATATCTCAAAACTGAGCCTGTTTTGCCTGTGACGGTGCTTGGTGAGAGATGAGTCTCCCGGTGCTTATCTCAACCCATGAACCCTTTGTTACATATTTCCTCTCCCCTGTCTGACTGTGGAGAGGAGTGAGTAAGTGGCTTTTGTGGGTGTGTGGCATCTGGTCAGCACCAACCCACAACATTTGGGTTCCCCCCAAAACCTGGTCAGGGCTCAAGAAGGAACCAGGGGAGTTGGCTTTGATGATGTGCCTCCAAACAAGGCCACATATCTGATTTCATTACTTTAACTTCCCCTAAACATGGAAAGATAAATACACTTGTATCGCATTACATATTTCACTAATGATCATTGATATTTCAATGATGCAAGTATCATATACTGCAGATGCAAGTATCATATAAAGTTTGGTTGGAAGGTTCATCTGGAGATTAACTTTCGCGCAGGGCCTGCTGTTCAGGCCTCAATGCTTCAATTTCCAATGTCAGTCCCCATCCTGGTAGAAGTTTTCCCCTCCGTTCATCCAGGTGCCCAAAGACCACCAGCCAGGCATCTTCCCAGTGTGGATCATGTGGAACATAGGTCACCAGGTTTTCACCCAACACGGACCACCAGGAATGTGGATCACCATGTTTTTTCACAATATGGGTCACTGTGGATAATGCAACATGGGTCCTCTGGTGGGTGATAAAATTGGAGCAGGAGATAAAACTCTTCCTGTAGTCAGGGCACTTGTAGGGCTTCCCCTACTCATGGGTCCATTGGGGTGAAATCAAGGTAGAGCTGTAGGAGAAACTCTTCCCATACTCAGGACACTCGTGGAGCTGTTCCTCACTGTGGATCTTCTGGTGGTAGATCAGGTGGGATCTGAAGCTGAATCTCTTTCTGCAGCTGGGGCACTGGTAGGGCCGATCCCCAGTCTGGACAAGCTGGTGAGAGAGAGGAGGCTGGAACTCTGGCTGAAGCTCTTCCTACGTTCCCTGCACTTGTAGGGCTGCTCTCCAGTGTGCAGGCTCCGGTGGATGATGAGGTTAGAGTCATCACTGAAGTCCTTCCCACATTTCAGGCACTTGTGTGGCTGTTCCCACGTGTGGATCTTCTGGTGGCAGATCAGATGGGATCTCTGGCTGAAGCTCTTTTCCATATTCCAAGCACCTGTAGTGCTTCTCACCAATATGATGCTGCTTGTAGACCACCAGGTGTGAGTTCTGGCTGAAGCTCCAGCTGCCTTCCTGGCACAGGGTGGTTTTTTCCTCCTTGGAGCACCCTGGGCTGCATTTGGAGCCCTTCCTCATGGGATATCTCTGGGGTTTTTCCTCCCCGTTGGACTCCTGCGCTGTGGAGGCGCTCAAAACGGCCTCTTCCACAATGTTCTACCAGGGGGATTCCTCCACCCTGGTGTCTGCCTGCAGCTCAGTGCCTGAGGAGAGGAAGGACAAGGAGAGGATGGGATTTGCCTCTGTGCCAGAGGGGAGGGGAAGGACTTCCCTCAAATCCATCTCCAGAACTCACCAGGGATTCTGTGTCAACACAAACCTCCAAAACCTCCAGACCAAAAACCCCTCCTGTGAGAAAAGAAGGGCACCAGTGAGTTTTTCAAGAAGCAAGAGCACACACAGCTGACTGTGCTTGTGAATGAGCAGCTGCTGGATTTTTGCAATTCCCTTCAGTGGGCACAAAAGCCCGTTGCTCTGCTGCTTCGTTCTTCGCCTTCTGTGATCTGCACAGGACTGAAGCTGAGCGAGGTTATTCAGCTTTGCCACTTTTCAGCATCTGCGCTACACGTGTGCACTGTGACATCTTTCGGGATCTTTGACCTTTGCCAGGCTGTAGTGTGCCCACTGGTACAAACACATTTCCATGGTCTCCTGACTTTGGGGTTCTGGGGGTCTCCCCTATGCAGGATGCTGGGGGTCCTGCATGCATTTAAAGTTAGATCTCTACAGGGTCCCCAGTGTCTTCAGGCTGTGTGTGCTCCTGGCAGTTTCAGGTGTCTTCCCTCTATGGTCTTCCCACTTTGGGGTTTTTGAGGCTCCCCTTCTCTGGGCTGCTTGGGGGTACGATGGGTCCAGGTGGTTCCCCTTCTCTGAGATCCAGCTTATGAATGCCCAGGGTTTGGGGCATCCCAGGGGTTCTTTTTCTCCTGACTGTGTCCCAGGGATCCTCCTTCCCTCTGCTGTTGGGGGTCCTGGCTTCCCTCCTGTGTTGGTTTTCTCTCCTCCTATCGAGACTGCCTTGGGTCCTCCCTCTTAGGATCCTGATTTCAGGGCCCTGGGGCTCCTCCCTCTTTCTCCTGCCCCTCCAACCTTCTGGGGGTCCCCCAGCACCAGCTGGGCCCCTCTCCCCACACCGGGGATTCCGTGTTTCCCCCTAGCCTGGCTCTCCCCGAGGTCTCCAATACTGCTGTCCTTGCCAGCACCCCTCCATGCTTCCCCATGGCTCTGGGAACCCTGCACTGCACCACCCATTGCAGGGACACCCAGTATCTCACTAAGGAGCATTTACAGCTCAGCCTTGAAGTCCTGCAAGCTGAAAATATCCTACTCTGCTCAAAAAAGAGTCCCAGGGACGCCCCAAGATATTTGGGCCGAGCTCCTCTTCTCCAGTTACCTGCGAAACGCAGGGAGAGAGAAACCCCAGCGGCAAGCTGGGCTGCAGAAACAGTGACCACCTCCTTTTCCCTCTTCCTCCTCCTTGTCTCTCCCTACTCCTCCTCTTCCTCCTTCTTAATCCCGCTTTTTTTCTCCTTCTTTGTCCATTCTTTCTCTCGCTCCTTCTCCATCCTTTCTCCTCCTCCCCCCACAACCAATACGAACACTGCCTGGAGCAGCTCCTGCCCTTGGATGTTTGCAGAGCTGTTCTCTTGGGCTCCAATGTTTTAAGGTCACTTAAAGAATTGCCAGGAAACCCATCAGCAAAACCAGGCCTCATATGAAAATGACCCTACAACAAAGTTCCTTGGCAAGGTTCACTCTGACACTTACTGAATGCTTAAAGCACTCTGAGAAACAGCAAAAATCAATCAATCCAAACTGAAATAAACCCAGAACCATTTTACTGGATGGGGGCGGAGAGGATGGGACAGAGGAGCAGGGGAGAGAAAAGGATAGAAAAAGGTAGTGATAAAAGGGAATATGGAAGATTCCACTGCTGAGTAACAAGGGTCAGAGCTGACACCTGTGCAGAACTGAGCCTGGATTTCAACAGTTTAGGCTTAAAGGCCCAATAGCACTTAACTGAACAGCACTTAACTGAAACTTAATCACTAACTTCACACAGAATTTATTACACCACAACAGGAACATCCCCACAGGCCCGAATCTTCCCACAGGAGCAGGGCAGAGCCTTGAGGAGGAGCGGGGGGCTCAGCCCAGCACCATTCGGGGCTGCCCTGGGGGCAGCAGACAGGAGAGTTCCCAGCTCACAGAGGCCCCAGAGCTCCAAGGGGGCAACGTGGAGCCGGTGCTCAGAGACAGAGACACACTCCAGAGCTGCAAGTGGCAATAGTAGAGAGAGCTTTATTGTTTGAACCCAGCTTCATACAGGGGGTTTGAAAATGGCCCAGTCTAAACCGCTCATTGGTCTGATCTTAACACCTCTCAGTTCTCTGAGCAGTGAGATGTCTGCAGCTTGGGGTGCAGGTGTGACTGGGTGAAATTGCCCAATAAAGCCAGCTTGTACTGTAACTCACTCACTCAGGGCTGCTGTTTATAGGGCCCAAGGGATGGGCTTTATTCACAGACATTGTCCATCCTGGCCCAAGCTCAGGCTGGTGACTTTCTGGGAAAGGTTGAGAACTAAAATATGATCCCATTTGGGATGTTACTCAGGCAAAAAAAAAAAAGGTTTCCAAGGCTGTTAGTTAATAAGCAGGAGCTTTTTGGAGAGCACCAGTCCCTGGAGCAGATAGTGCTTGTGGTAAGCGCCAAAGAAGCTGAGCCCAGGGTTTGATCATCAAGGCCATGGCCTAAATCGCATTTCTCAGATCATGCTTTGGCTTGGGGAAGGGTGGACGGACTCTTCCCTGAGTGTATCCACTGATGCTTCACGAAATCTGAGCTGCTCCAAAACCTCTTTCCTCGTTTCCCACACTTGTAAGGCCATTCTCATGTGCTGGTAGGCAGCGAAGGCGGAGGGAGGTGTCCCTGCCACAGTGCCTGAGCTGCTCCTTGGTGCAGGTGCTCCTGCCCGTGAACCTCACCTGCTCAGGGTCCTTCAGGGAGTGGCACTTGGCCTTTCCCACCCTCTGAACACCCCTCTGTGGGCAGAGGAAGGTCAGTGGCACCTCAATGCCCAGCAAGCCCCTGCGCCCCACAGCAGGTTGGGGGCTCAAGAGGCCACCCCTGCCCCCTTTCTCACACCCACTCTGCCACGTGCCCGCCGCAGCACCGGCTGCTGAGTGGGGGGAACCCCCCAATGGACGGAGGGCTGGGAAACCCCCAGAGTGGATCTACCCCCTCAGAGACCCCCAGAACCGCTCTGGGGATTAAGCAATGAGGAACACGAAGGAACCCCCATGAGAGTATGTTTGCACTGACCCACCACCTCTTGTACCCCCTCCACAGCCCCAGTTCCCCTCCGATCAGTTTGGGGGTGCCCTACCCTCTCTCTTGCTCCTTTTGGGGATCCCTCCCATATTTCCCCCCTCTTCCCCCATTTTCCCATCATGTCCAGCTCCCCCGCTGACCTGAGAGCTCCTGGGCCACAGCCAAAGGGATAGAGAAGGAGAAAGCAGGAGGAGGAAGAGGAGAGGGGAGAGGAGGTATCTCATGCATTCACCGTTCACTGCAACTGCAGCCCCTCCGCCCCAGGAGGACTGGCCCCTCACATCCCTCAGGTGAGCAGGGACAGGGAGATTGTCTCAGGTATCTTGGGCAGTCCCCAGGAGCGTTGTTTTTGGGGGGCATCCTGTGGCTGCTGCCTGGTGCTGGCCAGGGGTGTGGAACGCTGGTTTGGGGACTCCCCGGGAGAGCCGAATGTGGGAAAGCCTGGGACCCCTGGGGAGGGGAAAATGGAAATGGGCAGCACTGGAACTGTGGGACCCCTGGGGAGGGGAAAATGGAAATGGGCAGCACTGGAACTGTGGGACCCCTGGGGAGGGGAAAATGGAAATGGGCAGCACTGGAACTGTGGGACCTCTGGCAGACTGGAGGTGGGGGTAATACGGATCGGGGAGAGCCCCGGGTACCCCGGAACTCGGAATGGGGGGCCGGGAGAGGAGGGAGCCCAACAGCACAGGGGGGCACAGAGCTCCCTGAAGCGTAGGCTGGGAAAAGGGAGAGTCTGAAGAGGGACAATTCCTGGGACTGCCAGCAGGCTTGAGACAGGGAACCCCTAATGCACGTGGGACCTTCAGCAGCTCAGGCAGGGGGAGCCCCAAGAACCTCAAAGTGGAGAGATCAGAGATGGGTTTTGGGCTGAATCTTGGTGTTTTGAAAATCTCTGTGGGCACAAGATGCCCAGTGACTTCTAGAGATAGACTTGGGCAGGAGGAACCTCCAACCCAACATGCTCACACCTTGTTTAACCTCCCAAAAAAGGATTTCTTATTCCAAAACTTGGCCTCCTTGGAGGAGGAGGCTACAAGGAAGAGGAATGTAGGAACGCAACCAGCTAGGATGAATAGTGGTTTAGCCTCAGTGGCATATACAGGAGGCATCAACCCTAGACCATGGAAAACAGGATACTGAAAGAGAGCTATCTGGTCAGGTCATGGTGAGAAGAGTGTGGTCATGGGAGTTAGTATGTTGATGGTATGTTAATGGAACTATTCTGCATTAAGTCATGTTCTTGTTCTCAGTTGGTTCAGGACCTGTCACATGTAAGGTCATGCTCCGAGTTAGTGTTGCTGATGGGACCCCTGCCCTCAGAGTACCCCTATATATTGTTACTGTTACCCCTGCTCTGTCACTGGATCTTAACCCTCAGATCCTGTGGTTTCTGTGTTTGTTATTTTGCTCTTAAAGTCCTCTATTTTTCAGGCAAATCCATTGTTCCCGTCCCTCTGTTTTGCCACATTGTCCCCAGCTGGACTGGACTCGGGGCTGCAGTGAGCCTGACTGCGATAGAGGAAGATGGCCCAGGACACCCAGGCAAGTCAGGAGGAAGTCACTGCCCCTTTTCCCTGCTCTGTCTTTTAGCTGAAAATTGCCCTGGGCTGCAGGACAACCCCTCTGCTGATGCTGTTCTGTTGGGGATGGATTGAGGGATCTCCTTCCCCTTCCCTCTGCCATGGAGGAAAACACCATCCTCTCTTTGTCCTTCCTCCCCCGGGCACTGAGCTGTGGACAGAGACCAGGGAGAACAAATCCTTGCCACAGAACCTCATGGAAGATGCATTTTGAGCAGCTTCATGGCGCAGGAATCCACTGGGGAGGAAAAGCCCCAGAGATCCCACACGAGGAGGGGCTGCAAACCCAGCCCGGGGAGCTGAGAGGAGGAAAGACCCTCCCTGTGCTTGGAAGGCGGCCAGAACTTCAGCCAGAGCTCTGACCTGGGGGTCCAGCAGCATATTCACACCAAAGAGAAACCCTCATCCACCAGTGGGTGCACACGGGGAAATGGCCCCGAGCGTGAGGAACGTGGGAAGCGCTTCACTCAGAGCTCCACCCTCATCCTCCACCAGAAGATCCACGCAGGGAAATGGCTCTACAGGTGTTTGGAATGTGGGAAGAGCTTCAGTGACCGCTCTCACCACCCCAGCCACCAGAAGGTCCCCACTGGGGAATGGCCCTGTGAGTGTCCCAAGAGGGAAGAGCTTCAACTGGAGCTCCCACCTCATCACCCAGAGCGATGCCTTGACCTCACACCACTGGTCCCACGTGTAAGGGAAGCCCTGCAAGTGCCCTGACTGCGGGAAGAGCTTTGTCCAACTTTATCACCCATCAGAGGACAAATATTGGATGATCCATGGTGACCCCCATTGGGCAGAGACCCAGTGGTCTACACTGGAAAAAGATATGTTGACCAATTTTCCTGCTGAACCACATTGGGCAGAGACCTGTTTACCCACATTCCAAGTGATCCACATTGGGAAGACAACTGGCTAGTGATGTCCACATCCTCCTTGTTGCCCACAGGCACCCTGATGAATGCAGGGGAAGGAACATCCATTAGAATGCAGACCAACATTGGAAATTCATTGGGCAGAGCAGTCTTGTTGACTTTAGACCCCAAAAAATCTCACCAGCAGCCACCACTCATTTCTTCAGGAGGCATCAAGCAAAACTGGATGATCTTTGAGGTCTTTTGCAACCAAGAGGTCTTTTTAATTTAATTGTTCTAATTCCTTATGGCCCACAGGCATCTTCCACAGACAAGTGGTGATGGATTGGTGCAAACACCTAACTATTCAAATCAAAGTCTGCAAAAAGGGCTCTTCCCACCCAAACAGGCCAGCTACAGAGATACTCACAGGACACCAACGCGCAAATCCTTCTGTTTGGGCCTTCATTTTCTTTTGAGCAATTTTAATCTCTTACAAACAGATGAAATTTGGACTAAAATAAAGGAATTAAACAAAGATCTTCAAGCCCCAACTATTTCAATTTGATTTAAAGGAGAATTTGGGATTTAGGGGGATAATCCGGAGGATTTGGGGATTTTTATGGAGATTTGGGGTTGTTTTCCTCAAAAATAGGGCTGCTCATGCCAGGTGATTGGGGTGTGCCAACAGTATGTGTCCCTGTACTGGAGTACCTGAGCCCATCTCTTCTCCAGTAATTCCAGTTGGGTGTTCCAGTACTGGGCCTGGGTGTTCCCATATGGGGTATCCCCTCAAAGTGCCCAAATCGCTGTTGAACTGCTGGAGCTGCTTTAGGTTACAGATGTTCTTGTCCATGAACCTCACCCACTCAGGGCCGTTCAGGAAGTGACTCTGGCCTTTTCCCATCCACAGGAACACCACTGTGCGGGCAAGGGGATGCACCCCCCTACCCCCACCACCCCACATCAGGCTGGAAGCTCAGGGGGCCCTCTGGACTCCCCTTTCCAGCCCCCAGTCTGCCCCATTGCCGCTGCAGCACCAGCTGCTGTGTGAGGGAAGTCCCCATTTGCTCCTGAGGGATGGACAGGGGGATTGGGTGTGGATCTCACTCCCCCTCAGAGCGCCAGGGAATCGCTGCAGAGATCAATGACGGGGGACGCGAAAGGTCCCGCACTGGGAACCCTTTTCCCACTGTCCCACCTTCCCTTTCGTGTCCTCTCAAACATCTTTCAGTTCCCCCCTACTCCTGTCTCCCTGCTCAACCCGCACCCGGGGGGGCTCCCAGCACCACCAGTAGGGCCCCAGCTGCCGCCCCATGGCCGGGGCCGGGCCGGGAGCAGCAGCCCCAAAGCAGCCGCGCTGCGCTGGGAGCGCCCGTCCGGAGCGGTTTGGAGTGCGGGGGCATCAGCCGTGCCCGGGCAGGGCCGGGCCCCGTCTCAGCCGCCCCCTCCATGTGGGGACAGCTCGGGGCCCCCCGGCGCCCTCCACGTGTTCCCTTCCCAAATTCCCTGGCAGGGAGCGCTGGGGCTGGGGGCCACAGCTGGAGCCCCGGCTGAGCGCTGCGGGTCTGCGGGACACTGCCAGCACCGAGCGCTCTGCTGGGCTGGGCGCTGCCTGAGGGACGGGGCTGCAGCAAGGGGGGACACCCTGCTCCAGGGGGGATGTCCAGGGACCCTCAGAGGCCTCTACCAACTCCCTCCGGCGGGCTGACCCCGACCGGGTGCAAGGTGCCACCAGAACTGCTTTGTCCCTGCCCTCTGCACATGGACAGGGGAAAGAAAATAAAAGGAAAGGCCCAGGAATTGAGATAAGCACCAGGAGGGATTGCTCCCCAAACACTGTCACAAGCAAAACAGACTCACCCTGGGGAAAGGACCTCAATTTATTACCAACCAAATCAGAGCAGGATAATGCACCTTGTTCCTCCTGCTGCTGCTCTGGGACAGAGGCTGGGAGTCCTTCCCCTGTCCCAGCGTGGGTCCCCACAGGTCCTTCCAGCCAAGCTGTTCCAGCGTGGGCTCCTCTGCCCAGGGATCCACAGGGCCCTGCATGGAGGCTGCTCCAGCACGGGCTTCCCACGGGCTCACATCCTTCTTTCCGGGCATCCCCCCGTTCCAGCACAGGCTCCTCCAGGGGCTGCAGGCAGCTCCGGTACCTGGAGCAGCTCCTGCCCCTCCTTCTGCCCTGCCCTGGGAGTCTGCAGAGCTGTTCCTTTCACATGTTCCCACTCTGCTCTGCACCTGATTCCATCTGCACAAGAACTTTTTCCTTCTTGAATCCATTATCCCTGGGGTGTCGCTGCCATCTCCTATGGGCTTAGCGTTGGTGAGTTGTGGATCTGTACAGAAGCTGTGCTGGCTTTGCTGGACATGGGGAAATTCCTGACAGCTTCTCATAAAAGCTACCCCTGTAGCCCCCTCCTTCCAAAACCTGGCCACACATACCCAGTACACCTGGAACATGGATCAGCAGGCCTCGGCCCAGTGAGGGTCACTGTGAATCATCCAATGTTGGTCCTCTGATGTGTGATGAAGTTGGAGCAGCAGATGAAGACCTTCTCACAGTCAGGGCATTCTCAGGGTGTTGTGGGGAGTCCACAATGAGCCTCTGTGAACGACTGGCACTCCCAGAGCCCAGAGCAGGCTTGCTTAAACTGCTAACGAACAGTCTTTGTGTGGAGGTCCAAATCTGGTTTATTGCCGTGAAGAGGGTCCAAGGACAGACGGCTGAGGAGACGGTTTTATATGGGGGGGAAAAGAGGCAGATCCGAGGGTCAAGGGCCAATGGGAACTGAGTACAAGTGGCACAGAGGAGGGGCAGCAAACTGGGAACCAATGAGATAACCAGGGGCAGAGCACCACAGTAAACCGGGACCACAGGGAACAAGAGAGGGGAGAACATTCTAGGGGCAGTACCTACAAAGAAAAGAGGGCAGTTGAACTGGGTGATACCAATAAAGCCTGTTGCATTAACATGAGCCTGGAAATGCCTATGGGTGAGACCACTGTATTCCGAGGGAGTCTCTCTTGGACCCTCGTCACCTTTGCCCTTCCAGGGCAATGGGGGGCCCCTGGGCCTCCACAGCAGGGCTTCCCTTACAAGTGGGACTGTTGGTGTCGGGTCAAGCCAGAGCTGCTGGAGAAGCTCTTCCCACACTCAGGACACTCGTAGGGCTTCTCCCTGGTGTGGGTGCGCAGGTGCAGGGTGAGGTGGGAGTTGCGTTTGAAGCCCTTCCCGCAGTCGGGGCAGCGGAAGGGCCTCTCGTCTGTGTGAATGCGCTGATGCAGGAGGAGATGGGAGCTGGTCCGAAATCTCTTTGCACACTCAGGACACTCATACAGCCGTTGTCCACTGTGGATCTTCTGATGCTGGATCAGGTCAGACCTGGTGCTGAAGCTCTTCCCACACTCCCAACACTCAAAGGGCCGTACCCTGGAGTGCAGGCGCTGGTGGGTGAGGAGGTTGGAGCGGTCACTGAAGCTTTTCCCACATTCCCTGCAGTTGTAGGGCCGTTCCCCTGTGTGAATTACCCGATGGCGGATCAGACAGGAGCTCCGGCCAAAGCTCTTCCCACACTCCAAGCATTCATAGGGGCGTTCCCCTGTGTGGATCATCTGGTGCCGGAGGAGGTGGAAGCTCCGGCTGAAGCTCTTCCCACACTCCAAGCATTTGTGGGACTTCTTCCCCACGTCACGCTTCTTCACCAGCTCTGAGCTCTGGCCACCTTCCTGGCACAGGGGGTCTCTTTCCTCCTTGGAGCACCCTGGGCTGGGCTTGCAGCCCCTCCTTGTGCGGGATCTCTGGGGCTTCTCTTCCCCATTGGCTTCCTGTGCTGTGGAGGTGCTCAAAACAGCCTCTTCCGCAATGCTCTGCCAGGGGGATTTCTCCTCCTTGATCTCTACCTTCAGCTCGGTGCCTGGGGGAGGAAGGACAAGGAGAGGATGGGATTTGCCTCCGTGCCAGAGGGAAGGGGAAGGAGATCCCCCCATCCATCCCTGGCAGGATGGTGTTGGCAGTGAAGTTGTCCTGCAGCTGGGGGCCATGCTGGGCTGGGAGATGGAACAGAAATGAGGGTGAAACAGGAAGTGACTTCCTCCTCACCTGCCTGGCTGTCCTGGAGCATCTTCCTCTTCCTTGCAGCCTCCTCCTCCATTCAGCCAACCCTTAGGAATGATGAATCCTGGTTTTGGGGGAAAACAATGTGTGAGTGTGCTGGTGGTTCCTCCTGCCCAAGTCCATCTCTAGAAGTCACCAAGTGTCTTGTGTCCATGAAAACATCTGAAACACCATGATGCAGAAGAAAAACCCCCTCCAAATATTAAGATTCAGCACAGGAGTCCTCCAAGATTCCCCCGTCTCTGGTCTCTCCATTTCGGGGTCCTGGAGGTCTTCCCTCTCCTGGGTCCTGCTTAGGGTTGCTGGAAGTTTTAGCCGCCCTAGGGGTCCCTTCTCCTCCGAGTCTCTGTTTCGGCTGCTGGGGGTCCCAGGGCTCCCACTCTTCAGCCTCGCCCCACTCCCCGATGCCGGGGACGTCCCCCCTCCCAGTCACCCGATTCAGGGTCGACGGAATCCTGCCCTCCCCGTTAACTCTGTGCTTCCTCCTTTCTGCTCTCCCGGGGCTATTCCAAACACGCATCGCCCTCTCCGGTGTCCCACGGCAGGGACAGCCAGAACCGGCGTCCCCTGCCCCGGCCGGGCGATCTCCAGCTGGGTGCGAGACCCCGCATGCTGCCCTGGGCCCTGCCGATAGGCACGGCCGGGATCGCCCCGAACAAAACGGGGGCGCCCCAGATATGCGGGCCCGCTCCCCTCCCTCCCTCCCCGGACACCTGCAGGGCGCGGCGGGGCAGGCGCTCCGCGGGCCGGGAGGGCTGCGGGCACACGGCGCGGTGGGCACGCGAATTTCCTCCTCCTCTTCCTCTCCCGCTTTCTGCTGCTTGTTCTTCTTCTCCTCTGCAGATCAGACAGCTACAGCAGCTGACCTCCTGGCCCTGCTACATCAACTCGAGGCAAGAACAAAAATGTACACCCCCTCCTCCTCGTCGTCTTTCAGCTTCTCTTCCTTTTCCGGCTCCTCCTCCTCCTCTTCCTCTTCCTCTTCCCTTGCGCTGCCATCGGCTGCGGGGCGGGGTCGGGACACGGTAAGAAGGGAGAAGGTGGTACAGGAGGTGGGTCAGCCCGAGCCGAGATGGGGAGAGCTGGGATTCGGGGTACGATGGGGACGGAGCGGACAGGGAAGATGAAGGGAGGTGGCACAGCGGGAAGGGGTTCCCAAAGGGGGTCCCTTCACAGCTCCCTTCCGTAATCCTGAGGGGCTCCCTGCGGCTCTGGGGGAAGCGGATCCTCCCTGGGGGGCTCTGGGGGTTCCCCGCACCCAGCAGCCGGGAATGGGAAAGGGGGCTCCGGCACGGCCTCCTGAGCCCCCAGCCGGCTGTGGCGGGGCACACCATGACCCGTGTCCCTGCCCACAGAGCGGGGTGCCAGAGGATGGGACAGGCCAAGTGCCACTTCCAGAACGGCATTCCAGAGCGGAGCTGGGCAGGAGCAGCTCGGGCACTCCGAGCTGCACACACAGCTCTGCATCATCCCATGCTGATTCTTGTCTATGTCTCACCCAGCTCCGAGCTCTGGAAATTCTCTTCTTCCATCTGCATTCATCACCCACCAGCACTGGCACACGGGGAATAGACTTACGAGTGTGAGGAATGTGGGAAAAGGGTTCCGAGCATCTCAGATCTCATGAAACATCAGTGGACACACTTGGGAAAATCTCTCCCCAGCCCCCCCTCCTATCAGGCAACACTGTGATCTGAGAAACACTTGTTTAGGCCTTGGCCTTGACAAGCAGCCCCTGGGCTCAGCTCCTCTTGAGTTTATCACCAACATTGTCTGTTCCGGGGACTGGTGATGTCCAACGAGCTCCAACAGCCTTGGAAACCTTTTTTTTTTGCCTGAGTAACATCCCAAATGGGATAATATTTTAGTTCTCAACCTTTCCCAGAAAGTCACCAGCCTGAGCTTGGGCCAGGATGGACAATGTCTGTGAATAAAGCCCATCCCTTGGGCCCTATAAACAGCAGCCCTGAGTGAGTGAGTTACAGTACAAGCTGGCTTTATTGGGCAATTTCACCCAGTCACACCTGCACCCCAAGCTGCAGACATCTCACTGCTCAGAGAACTGAGAGGTGTTAAGATCAGACCAATGAGCGGTTTAGACTGGGCCATTTTCAAACCCCCTGTATGAAGCTGGGTTCAAACAATAAAGCTCTCTCTACTATTGCCACTTGCAGCTCTGGAGTGTGTCTCTGTCTCTGAGCACCGGCTCCACGTTGCCCCCTTGGAGCTCTGGGGCCTCTGTGAGCTGGGAACTCTCCTGTCTGCTGCCCCCGGGCACCCCCGAATGGTGCTGGGCTGAGCCCCTGCTCCTCCTCAAGGCTCTGCCCTGCTCCTGTGGGAAGATTCGGGCCTGTGGGGATGTTCCTGTTGTGGTGTAATAAATTCTGTGTGAAGTTAGTGATTAAGTTTCAGTTAAGTGCTGTTCAGTTAAGTGCTAT
Organism: Ammospiza nelsoni; assembly: GCF_027579445.1. Lineage (NCBI taxonomy): Eukaryota > Metazoa > Chordata > Aves > Passeriformes > Passerellidae > Ammospiza > Ammospiza nelsoni. Next base: position 3,541,305 of record NC_080663.1, read on the forward strand.
TGGGCCTTTAAGCCTAAACTGTTGAAATCCAGGCTCAGTTCTGCACAGGTGTCAACTCTGACCCTTGTGACTCAACAGTGGGGTCTTCCATATTCCTTTTCATCCTTACCCTCTTCTGGTTTTTTCCCCTCACCCCTTCCTTCCCCAGAACCTCCTGAGCTACATGAATGGTTTTGGGTTTATTTCACTTTGGATTGATTGATTTTGGATTTTTGTTTCCTTTTTCTTGGTGTGCTTTAGCCAGGCAATCTTCTCCTCCTCTATCCCTCCTTCTCCATCCCTTCTCCTCCTGCCCCAGGCCCAGCACCCACTGCCGGCTCCCTCTTGCCCCCAAACCCACAGCATCCCACGGCAGGGGCAGGGATGGAGCTGGGGCAGGGATGGAGCTGGGGCAGCGCTGGGCTCTCGGCCGCTCAGCTGCACTGCCAGGGCAGTGTGGGGGCCCAGGCTGGATGCCCTCCATCTTCCCCCTCCTCAAATTCCCCTCCTGGGGGGCGCTGAAGGTGAGGGGGGTTCACCTGGGGTTCACGTGGGGACTGTTGGGCACTGTGGGTCTGCCTGGCAACTGGTGAGGCATCGGCCACACCCCTGCAGAACTGGGGGATACCCTGCAATCCCTTCAGGAACGGGGACCCCTGGGCCTCATCATTGCCAGCCTTCAGCTGTCTCATTTCAGACCCCATCCAACCCCTCCTAATCCCCATCCCACCCCTCCCAATTCACATGCCACTTCTCCCAAATCCCCTCCCACCCCTCCCAATCCCTATCCCATCTGCCCCAGTCCATATCCCACCCCTCTGGATTCACATCCCACCCCTTCGTTCCCCTCCAGGGTTTGGAGCGCTGTGGGATTGAATACTTTTGGGGTGGTATTGAGTCATTTTGAGCTGGGATCAAGCTATTTTTGGCTGGGATGGAGAAACTTTCAGTGGCATTGAGTGGTTTTGAGGTGATGGATAGAACCCCTCACCTTTTGGGGTGCAAAGTAATGGAGGAAACTCCTCCAAATTCCCTCAAAAATCCCAAATCCTCCTGAATATCCCCCAGACTAGAAATTCCCCCCCCCAGTCCCTGTAAAATGGTGGGGTTTTACACATCTCTGACAAGGTTCCTTATTTTTACCCAATTTTGGGTGTTTTTTAAAGGATAGATCACAAGAAAATCAAGGTCAAAATTAAAGAATTTACATGTCAGCATCGTTTGAGTATCCGTGGGTTTGGGTTGGGTCGGATTGGGTTGGGTTGGGTGGGTGAAAGAGCTTTTTTTGGAGGGGTTCCCACAAAATTGTCTCCAAAATCTTGGTCTCTGCCAGTGCTGGATTACCATGTGTGTGACCAGCTTGACTCACCAGGCTGATTCAAGTCCCAGCATGGTCACCGTAGATAACACAATGTGGGTTCTCTAATGGGTGAGCTTGGAGCAGTGCACAAAGCTCTCCCTGCAGGCAGGGCACTCACAGGGCTTCCCTTACCTGTGGGACTCTTGGTGTTGGGTCAAGGCAGAGCTGCAGCAGCTCCTCCCACCCTGGGGACACTCACAGAGCCTCCTGCTGGTGTGGATGTTCGGGTGGCAGATCAGGTTGGAGCAGTCACTAAAGCTCTTTCCACACTCCCTGCACATGTAGGGCTGTTCCCCAGTGTGGGTGCTCTGGTGGCAGTCCAGGCAGGTGCCTCACCTGAAGCTCTCCCTGCATTCCAAGCGTATGTAGGGCCGATCCCTAGCGTGGACACTGCTGGTAGATCAGATGGAAGAGGAGGCCGAATCTCTTTCTGCATTCTGAGTACGGGGGGTAGGGCCATTCCTCGTGTGGATCTTCTGTTGGCACATCAGGCTGAAGCTCTGGATAAAGCTCTTCCCACATTCCAAACACTTCCAGGGCTGTTCCCTGTGTGGATCTTCTGGGGGCAGCCCAGGCTGGAGCTCTGAGTGAAGCTCTTCCCACATTCCTCACACTCATAGGGCCACGTGCACCCAGTGGTGGATGAGGAGGTTGGAGCTATTGCTGAAGCTCTTCCCACATTCCAATAAGCCCTTGTAGGATTTGTCCCCATCGTGAAGCATCTGGTCAACCACCAGGTCAGCTGCCTTCCCAACACAGGGTGGGTCTTTCCTCCTCAGAGCACCACGGGCTGGGTTTGCAGGCCCTCCTTGTGGGGGATCTCCATGGCTTTTCCTCCCTGTTGGCCTCGTGTGCTGTGGAGCCACTAAAAATGGCCTTTTTCTTAAGGTACTGCCATGGGGATCTGTTCTCTCTGGTCTCCGTCCACAGCCCCGTGCCTGGGGGAGGAAGGAACAAGCAGTAGGAAGGAAAAGGACAAGGAGAGAGAAGAAGGAAGAAGGTGAGAAAGGAGATTTGCCTCCATGCCAGAGGGAAGGGGAAGGAGATCCCCCCAGTCCATCCCTGGCAGGATGGCGTTGGCAGTGAGGCTGTCCTGCAGCGGTGCTGGGCTGGGAGATGGAGCAGCAGAGAGGGGAAAGGGGCAGTGATTCCTCCTGCCCTGCCTGGCTGTCCTGGAGTATCTTCCCCACAGTCTTCCCGATCCAGCCAAGGCTTGGGAATGACAAATTCTGTTTTGGCTGAAAGAAATCAAGGTATGAGCTCGTTGGATTGGGGTTCTCCTACCCCAGTCCATCTCATGTATATCTGTATGGTCATCTTGTATATCTAAATGCCTCAGAAACATGAACACTCAGTGTCAAAAACCCTCACAGCAGTTCTCCCTTCCTAGTTGTCTCTTTCTGGGGCTCTGGAGGTGCCCCTTCACTGGGCTGCTGGGGCTCCCGTGGGTTCTGGGCTTCCCCTCTGCTTGGGTGCTGTTTAGAGATGTTTGAGGTGTCCCAGGGGTCCTTTCTTCCCTAACTCTCTTCTTAGGCATGTCTGGGGATCCCAGGGACCCCCGATAAGAGAAATGGGTCTTAATGTCTTCACAAAAGACTAGGTCTGAAATAACCAATCAGATTCTGAAAGAATCCATGCAGAGGCCCTCATGAACATCCAGCTGTATGACTTTGTTGCAGAACCCAGACAGTTTGAACTTCTGAGCTTTAGGGGAATCTGCAGTAGGTGTTTCGGGAAGGCTGTACCTCAGGGAACGGGGAAACAAAGACGGCAGTACGCGGCCAAAAGTTTAGGATAAAAGCAGGTTGCATCCTCCTTTTATGAGGAGAGTGCCCACAGGGGTGTGCCCGAGCGGACTCTCTCCCTTTGTTCGGATAAGGTTGCAGGGCTCCCCTGTCTCCTTTGTGAGCACTGGCTCTTCAGGGTGTGTGATTTTCCCTCACACCCGTCTCCGGGCTGCCCGCTCTGCTCTCCCCTCTCCGCCCCAGGCTGCCGGCGGTGCTGCCTCCTCCGTGCCCCATTTCAGGGTGCTGGGGTTCCCCCCTCGGCTCTCCCAAACCGCGGTGTCCCCCACGGCCGGCTCTGTGCGATCGCCGCACGGCTGCGGGACCCCGCACTCCCCCGGACACCCCAGAAAATCCCACCTGCAGGGGCTGCCCCGGACACCCCAGAAAATCCCACCTGCAGGGGATGCCGCGGACACCCCCAGAAAATCCCACCTGCAGGGGCTGCCCCGGGATGTTCAGGGCGAGCTCACCTGCAGAACACTGCGGGGAAGGAGACGATGCTCCCGGGGGCGGTACAGTGAGCGGGGGACCCCCGAGCTTCCTCCTCCTCCTCCGTTTTCATCCCCCCTCTTACTTCTTGCTCCTCCTGGTCTTGCTCCTGCTCCTCCTCTTCCTCCCCCGCTCTGCGCCACGGCCGCCCTAAGCTGACCCTAACCCCACGACAGCACCGGCTACGGAATGGGGTGACCCCCCCAACCCTCCAAACACCTCCACAGGGATTGACCGGGAGCCTGGGGACTCCCCTCCCCAGTGGGGATCCGCCTCCCTCCTGCGGAGCCCGGAGGAGCAGCTCCGAGGCGCAAGTGATGGAGGACAGCCGGGGATCCCCATAGGAACCTCTTTCCCGCTGCCCACCTCCCCTTATCCCCCATCTCCCACCCTTTCCTGACGTCCCTCCAAACTCCAGCTACCTCTCACCACGGTTTAGGGGTGACCGACCTCACATCTACCTCAGAATGGGGTTCCACGCCCCGTTATTCCAACGCTTCTCCCTCTTTTCCACCATTACCCCTTCCCACCCGCAGCCTCCCTCCCTCCTCCCCACAGCAGAACCTTCTGGAAGAGGCCATTTTGAGCAGCTTTTCCTCCAACAGGGAGGAAAACCCTGGAGATCCCACATGAGGAGGGGCTGCATGCAAACCCAGCCCAGGAGCTCTAAGGAGGAAAGACCCTGCCTGTGCTGGGAAGGTGCCAGAGCTTCGGCCAGAGCTCAGAGCTGTGGGTCCAGCAGCAGCTTCATGATAGAGAGAAGCCCTACAAGTGCTTGGAGTGTGGGAAGAGCTGCAGCTGGAGCTCCCACCTCATCCACCCATCCATGCTGCGAACGGCCCTGCACATGTGGGGAATGTGGGAAGAGCTTCAATGATGTCTCCATCTTGGCCTCCCACCAGCAGCTGCACACTGGGGAACGTCCCTACAATAATGGCTAATATGGGGAGACTCTCCTCCAGGCAAGCTCCTCACCCACCAGAGCCTGCTCGCGGTGGAATGGCCCTTCAAGTGCCCTGACTGCGGAAAGAGCTTTGTCCACAGTCCCACCTGGTCATCCACTGGCACTTCCACAGTGGGGAGAAGCCTTATGAGTGTCCTGAGTGTGGGAAGAGGTTTTGAGCAGCTCAATTCTCATCAGACATCAACAGACACACATGGAGGAGAGACCTTATGAGTATCCTGACTATGGCAAGAGGTTTTGGAATAGCTCACATCTCATCAGGCATCAGGAGGCACACACCAGGGAGAGGCCCTACAAGTGTCCTGAATGTAGGAAAAGATTCAGCCAGAGCTTTGCCTTGATGAGACACCAACAGACCCACCAGTAAGGGAAGCCCTACAAATCAAATGCCATGACTACAGGAAGAGCTTGAGTTGAAACTCTGAGCTCATCACCCACCAGCAGCTGCACACAGGGGAGAAACCATACAAGTGCTTGGAATGTGGGAAGAGCTTCAGCTGGAGTTCCAGCCTTATCACCCACCAACATCCGAGCACTTGGGAGCAGCCCTACAGCTGCGGGGAATGCAGGAAGGGCTTTAGCTGGAGCTCTTGCCTGATTTGCTACCAGAGGATCCACACAGGAGAACCACCCAGTGTGAGGAATGTGGGAAGAGTTTCACTGATGTCTCCAGCCTCATCACCCAGCAGTGCCTGCACACTGGGGAATGGCCCTACAAGTGTCAGGAATGTTGGGAAGGACGAAAGTTTGACAAGAAAGTCTCACAGATATATATGCTTGGCAGAAAGATTTTTAAATATAGAGTCAGATGAAGGGATAGAGATGGAAGCAAGTTTGGATATAAAAGAAAATTGCTGAGCCAGTCTTACTGGATAACCAAGAAGGCAAAGGGTGTGTTAGTTAGAAGGGGTTTTTATGGCTTCAAGCAAAGGATAAACCCACCTCAAACAAGAAGATGTTTTTACCAAGCAGAAAGATAGCACAGGCAAACAAGGCAGCAAAGTTGCAAGTAGAAAAAGGTCTCAGAATTTTCCACTGCAAGAAAACTGAAAAATAACTTCTAGCTTAAACTGTAATGTACTAACTTTTAGTGATTGGTGAACAGTAACATGAATATGGTAATTATAGTAGTTATGATAGGCTATGGGTAATAGTTAAGGTATAGATTGGTTCTACTGTATTAAGATGCTCAGCAAAGAAAAGTACAAAAGGCAATGTAACCAAAACCAAAGGGTCTCCAGGCCTGCCTGCAGCTTGGGCTGACAGCTGTAGGCACAGCTCTGTCACCCATGACCCTGGGCTGCTGTAACCTCTCGGATACAATAATCTGCATTTTGGAGACTGCCTGGAGTCCCACATCCCTCATTTAGGCTCTTACAGGAAGAGCCGTAGCATCCCCCACTACCTGATCTGCCACCAGAAGATCCATGCTGGGGAGCAGCCTTACAGGTGTCCCTAGTGTGGGAAGCGGTTTCAGAATGGCTCAGATCTCATCAGGGGATGCACACAGAGCAGAGGCCCTTCTGCTGTACCAGCTGTAGGAAGCGCTTCAACTATAGCTCCAATCTCATCAGCCACCAAGACACTCAGAGCTGGGTGAAACCCTGTGAGTGCTGGGAGTATGGCAGGAGCTTCTGCAGCTCTGCCTTGACCTCACACTGCGCCCATCAGCAAAGGAAGCCCTTGTGAGTGCCCCAGGGGGAGGAGGGGGGAAGAGCTTTGGTTATTGGTCCAACTTCTTCCCCCACTGGAGGACACGCACTGGATGGTCCACAGTGACCCACATTGTCCAGAGACCTGATGAGCCATGCATATGCAGAGCTGGGATGCATTCAAGAAGCAGCTGGTTTTTTGAGGCCTGTGATGAACAGGCATAATTTGAGGACTGGGATGTTCCCCAAGTGACCACCAGAGACCCTTAAATGACCCCCAACTCTAATGTAAATGAGTTCCAATAAGTGATTTAAATATGTAAAAGAATTTAAGGGGAATGTTTAGCATATATGTATGAGTTTGGGAAATGTATTAATATATATTAGTTATATCAATACAAACAAATGTGAGAGGTAGCTGAGTGTGTGTGATACGGGAGTCATACCTGCACACACCTAGCACTGAAATAAATCTGCTTTCTAATAGTGAAATTACAGAGTTAAAGACTTGAGTTGCTGTTTCCGTGACATTTTCTTGTTATCCAGCCCCACCCCGTGCACAATCCCCAGCTCCTAACAGGCGCTGGCACTCCCTGCCCCACACAGCTCTGGGAGCTCCAGTCCTTGAGGGGTATCCTTATTCCACAGAAGAATCTCCACATCCCTCTCCCCCTGCGAACTGGATACGTCAGGAGACTGCAGTTAAAATGTGGGATGGGGCTGTTACAGCCTGAAGGCCTGCACTGTCAGTCTCAGCAGCTTTGGATAACGTATCACTTGGTTGTTCCTTTGTCCCAGTATTTTAACAGATCTCCTGTATCTTATCTCACTGTCATTTAATGCAAAAAACAGCAGAAACCTTCTTCTTCATTTACTGCTGGCATGTTTGCAAACAGGGCATTGTTGGAGTTGTTTGACCCCATTCAGGCAGAACATCCGGGTACCGGACTCCCACGGGATGTCCCTGCCCACTGTCCCACCCCCAATTTTCCTCATTCTCCCATTCATTTCCCATCGTCCCTTCAATCTGCTGCTCCCCCTGCAGCTTAGCTTCAGGGTGTTCCCACCCCCCCACCCTGTCCCCACTTGGTTTGGGGCTGCCTCCTACCTCCACTAAACTTGGGGGTTTGATGTGCCCCTTTCACTGACTTCCGTGGATTCCACATCCCTCCCACTCCGTTTACGGGTCCCAGACCAAACTTTCCACCTCTTTCCCATCGCCCTCAGATCCCCAGCCCACCATACCCCGCTCTGGGTGTGGGGAGGTCCTACCCCACCCTTTTCCCGTCCTGTCCTCACTGCTTCCCATCCTCCCCCTCCCTGCTTCGCACCCTTCTGTTGCAGACATCTTTTATGAAAAATCCTTTCCTTAGGATTTTTCCTCCTGAGAAGCTGAGACGCCTCAGGAACAAAATGTTAACAATGGTTATCTGCTGCTGTGGAATTAACAGGTGGATCTGTGATTGGCCCATGTTACTTGTTTCTAATTGGTGGCCAATCACAGTCAGCTGGCTCGGACAGAGAGTCCAAGCCACAGGCCTTTGTTATCATTCTTTCTTTTTCTATTCTTAGCTAGCCTTCTGATGAAATCTTTTCTTCTATGATTTTAATATAGTTTCAATGTAATATATATCATAAAATAGTAAGTCAAGCCTTCTGAAACATGGAGTCAGATCCTCGTCTCTTCCCTCAACATAAGACCCCTGTGAACACCGTCACACCCTTCCACCCCCATCCCCTTTCCCCGAGCGCTCCGGGCCCACAGCCGGGGATGCTCCCAGTGCCACCAGTGTCCCCAGCAAGGCCCCAGCTGTCCCCAGTTAGGCCCCGGCTGTCCCCAGCAGGGCCCCGGCTGTCCCCAGCAGGGCTCTGGCTGTCCCCAGCTGTCCGATCCCCAGTGCCGGGTGGTGCCGCCAGCCTCAAGCGCAGCCGCCTGTGCAGTGGGGGGGGGGGGTCCCAAAACGGCCCCGGGCGCACCAGGCCCGGACCCACGCTGAGCACCGGCCATGCCCGGGCCCTGAGGGGACGGCGCGGACGGGCCCGGCCTGGGCGCCCCCACCTCCCCCCACCCCAAATTCCCCTGTCGGGGGGCGCTGGGGCCGAGGGGGCTGCGGGTGGGCAGCGCCGGGGCTGAGGGGGGCTGAGGGGGCTGCAGGCGGGCAGCGCTGGGGCTGAAGGAGCTAGGGCTGAGGGGGCTGCGGGCGGGCAGCGCTGGGGCTGAGGGGGCTGAGGGGGATGCGGGTGGGCAGCGCTGGGGCTGAGGGGGTTTGCAGGCGGGCAGCGCTGGGGCTGAGGGGGCTGCGGGCGGGCAGCGCTGGGGCTAAGGGGGGCTGAGGGGGATGCGGGTGGGCAGCGCTGGGGCTGCGGCGGTTTGCAGGCGGGCAGCGCTGGGGCTGAGGGGGCTGTGGGCGGGCAGCGCTGGGGCTAAGGGGGGCTGAGGGGGATGCGGGTGGGCAGCGCTGGGGCTGAGGGGGTTTGCAGGCGGGCAGCGCTGGGGCTGAGGGGGTTTGCATGCGGGCTGCGCTGGGGCTGAGGGGGTTTGCAGGCGGGCAGCGCTGGGGCCGAGCGGGGCCCCGCACGGGGGATCACCGTGGGCTGAGCGCTGCCGCAGGGCCGGGGCTGCAGCGAGGGGGACGCGCTCTGCTCCAGGGGGAGCCCTGCAATAAGGGGACCCCACAAGCTGGTTATAACCCCTCGGCCACTGGAGGAACCACGGGGTCACCCCAACCTCCCAAAATGAGGGCAAGGTGCCTCCACAAGCCATTTATAACCCTGAAAATCGGCAGAAAACAGCAAGATCCTCTCCAAAATAGGATCACCTCATCCTCCCATAATGAGGGGGCATCACCGCAGCCCCCAAGAATAGCGGGGAGTCACCTCAACACCTGAAAATAAGCAGTATATTCCCAAAAGCCGTTCATAATACTTCAAAACCAGCAAAATGCAACATGGTCCTCCCAAAATGGGCTCCCTGTTCCAAGTGGAGGAGCTGTGGAGCCCCTTTTCCAAGCGCCAGAGCCACGTCTCCCCCCTCTCCCACCACCCCCAGGATTCTGGGTACCCCAAAAACTCGCTCAGGAAGGGGGGTGCCCAAAAAAACCTCTCAGGAATGGGGAATATCTCAAAATCTCTTCAGGAATGGCAGATACCCCAAAACCTCCACAGATTTGGGGGATACCCTGAAACACCCTTGGGGACATGGTCCCCCCATCCTTAACACCCCCTATCTTTTGCTATCTTATTCCAGATCCCTTCCTAGCCCTCCCAAAATTCATTCCAGCCCCTAACCTGCATCCCACCAATCCCAATCCCAATCCTGCCCCTCCCAGATATGAAGATCCCCTTTCCAAGCCCTATTTCCTCCATCCCATCCCACTCCACCCCAAACCCCATTCCCACCCTCCCAATTCACATCCCACCTCTCCCAAGCCCCATCACACCCCTCCTGGAGGTATTGAGGGTGCTGTGGGATCACATGATTTTTGGGGTGGAATTGAGACATTTTGAGGTGGAATCATGCCCTTAAGGGGTGGGACTGAGCTATTTTAGGTTGGGATTTAGCCATTTTCAGCAGGACTGAGCAATTTTGATGTAACAGATTTGATCCCTCTTGGATTTGGACTGCAAAACAATGGAGAAAACTCTCCCACGTTTCTCCAAATATCGCCTAGAACCCCAAAATTTCAGTAAATGTTGGCAGTTTAGAAGTTTTATTCATTTTTTTTACCCCAGCCTTGGATGTTTTTAAGGGATAAACATGAATCAAAAGAAAATCAAGGCCAAAATAAAAAGATTTACATGTCAGCATCATGTGAGTGTCCATGGAGTTGGCTTGGGTGGGTGGAAGAGCCTTTTAAGAGGGGTCTCTACCCCATTGTGTTCAAAATTTTGTTTTTTGCCCCAGTCCATCGCCATTTGGCTGTGCAAGACACCCATGGGCCAGAGAGAATTAGAATTGTGGAATTATTTAGGTTGGAAATGACCCTAAAGATCATCCAGTGTTGCTTGATACCAGAGGAAGAAATTATTGGATGGAGCAGATAAGATTTTTTGGGGTCTAAAGTCAACAAATCCACTCTTCCCAATGAATTTCCACCATCAGTCTGTGTCCCAGTGGATGTTCTTACCCCTCTGCTCATCCAGGTGCCTAAGGGGAACCCGAAGGATGTGGAGACCACAAGCCAGATGCCTTCCCATGTGGATCACCAGGAACATGGGTCACCCCATGCTCTGCCCAGCACGGATCCTCCAATGCTCTTCCCGCAGCTGGAGCGCTCGTAGGGCTTCTCTTACCAGTGGGTCCGCTGGTGTGAGGCCAAAGCAGAGCTCTGGGTGAAGCCCTTCCCACATTCCCCACACGTGTAGGGCCGTTCCCCAGTGTGGACGCGCCAGTGCTTGACCAGGTCAGAGCTACGGATGAAACCCTTCCTGCAGTCCGAGCAGCGGAAGGGCCTCTCCCCTGCGTGCATCCGCTGATGCAGGAGGAGATCGGAGCTGCTCTGAAACCTCTTCCCACACTCGTGGCACTCGTGGGGCCGCTCCCCAGTGTGGACGCGTTGGTGGATGACGAGGCTGAAGCTGCGGTTGAAGCTCTTCCCACACTCCAAGCAGTTATAGGGCCGTTCCCCGGTGTGCAGCCGGCGGTGGCTGATGAGGTGGGAGCTCTGGATAAAGCCCTTCCCACACTCCAAGCAAACGTGTGGCCGCTCCCCAGTGTGGAAGCGCTGGTGGTATGTGAGGCTGGACCTCTTGCTGAAGTTCTTTCCACATTCCAAGCACTTGTAGGGGCGCTCCCCTGTGTGAAGGCGCTGGTGGACCACCAGGTCAGAGCTCTGGCTGAAGCTCTTCCCACACTCCCCACATGTGTAGGGCCGTTCCCCAGTGTGGATCCTCTGGTGCCGGATCAGGTGGGAGCTCCAGCTGAAGCTCTTCCCACACTCCAAGCACTTGTAGGGCTTCTCCCTGTCAGGAAGCTGCTCATGGATCACCAGCTCTGAGCTCTGGCTGAAGCTCTGGCTGCCTTCCCGGCTCAGGGTGGGTCTTTCCTCCTCAGAGCTCCCTGGGCTGGGTTTGAAGCTGCACCTCGTGGGGGATCTCCGGGGCTTTTCCTCCTTGCTGACTTCCTGTGCTGTGGAGTTGCTTAAAGCAGCCGCTTCCACGAGGCTCCGACATGGGGATTTGTCTTCCCTGGCCTCTGTGTGCAGGTCATTCCCTGGGGGAGGAGGGAAGAAGGAGAGGAAGGAAGAAGGAATGAGTGAGGCAAAGGAACAAGGAGAGAAGGGATCAAGGAGAGACAGGAAGGAAGAAAGAGCAGAACAGGGAGAGGAAGGAAGTGAGGAAGGCAGAAGAAGGAAGGAGGGGAGGAATGAAAAAGGAGGAGGAAGGAGAAGAGGGAACAAAAAAGGGGAAGAAGGAGAAAGGAGAGGAAGAAATGAGGAAAAGGAAGTAAGAGGAAGCAGCACAAAGAAAAAGGAGGAAGGAAAGACAGAAAAGAGAAGGAACAAGGAAAAGAAGAAAGAAGAAGGAACAAGGAGAGGAAGGAAAAAACAGAAGAAAAGGGAGGGGGGAAAAAGGAGAAGGGAGAAGGAAGACGGAGAGGAAGGAGATCTGCCTCTGTGCCAGAGGGAAGGGGAAGGACATCCCCCCAAATTCATACCCAGCAGGACAGCTGGGGTTGTCCTGCAGCCAAGGGCAATGCTGGGCTGGGAGACGAGGCAAAAGAGAGAGGGAAAGGGGCAATGATTTCCTCCTCACCTGCCTGGGGGTCCCAGAGCATCTTCCTCTTCCTCGCAGTCTCCTCCTCCATCTGGCCAAAGTTAGGGAATGATAAGTCCTGGTTTTGGCAGAAAAAACAAGATGTGAGTGTGCTGGATTGGAGATTCCTCCTGCCCAAGTCCATCTCTAGAAGTCACTGGGCATCTTGTCTCTAAAAAAGTCCCTAAAAGACTAAGACACAGGCCTCCAAACACCAAGATTCAGCTGAAACCCACTCTAAAATAGAAAATTCAGCCCAAAAAACTACAAACAGCCAAGATTTAGCCCAAAACCCAATAAAAACAAAAAGATCTACTCCCCAAAAACTTCAAAATGTCAAGATTCTGCCACAGAAAAATCTCCCAGGAGATTTTTCTGGTCTCTCTGGTCTCTCCACTTTGGTGTCGCAATGGTCCCCGTTCTCCAGGCTGCTGGGGTTCCTCCATGTATTGGGGATCCTTATTCTAGGATGCCAAGGGTCCCGAGAATCCCAGAGGCCTCCCCACTTTGAGGCTCTGGTGCTCGCTCTTCTCTGGGCTGCTGGGGGTCCCGTGTGTCGTGTCCCCCTCTCCGCCGTGGTCTCCCTGCTTAGGGACACCAAGGATTTTGGAAGCCCTGTGCGTGTTTTCTCCTCTCACTATCTGCTTCAAGATGCTGGGCGTTCCTGAATTTCCCCCACCCTGGGTTTCCCACTTTGGCGTTCCTTGGGGAGCCGTCTCCAACCTATCCCCCCTCTCCGGGTCCGCCGTTTCTGGCTCCCGAGGGTTTTCCCTCTCCACGCTTCTCCCTCTCCGTGCCCGACCCCTCTCCAGGCGGCCGGGGATCCCGCAGCTCCAGTGCGGCCTCTCTCCGGGGCTCCTCCCCACACCTCGGCTCTTTGGAAGGGCCCCCAGAACCGGAGTGCCATCCCCGCCAGCACCGGGCCATGGCCATGAGGGCGGGCTGGCCATGGAGGCGGCGGGCCCGAGCACAAACCCGCACCGCGGGCCGGCAGTGAAGGCGGCGGGCCCGAGCACAAACCCGCACCGCGGGCTGGCCATGGAGGCGGCGGGCCCGAGCACAAACCCGCACCGCGGGCTGGCAGTGAAGGCGGCGGGCCCGAGCACAAACCCGCACCGCGGCTCCGGGAACGCGGCATGCCCCGGCCCCGCCGCCGGGACCGCTCCAAGCAAACCCCCCCTTCCCGGACACCCTCACCGTCCTCCCAAGGGGCATTTCCGGCTCAGCTCTGGATTCCCGGCAGATCCCAAATCCCCCTCCCAGAAAAACTCTACCAGGAGTCCGACGAGCCGCCCTCCCCCGTCACCTGCGGGATGCGGAGGGCAGGACCGATGCTCCCAGGGCGCCGGGGCTGCAGGTACAGCGAGCTGTGCGCTTGTGGCTCCTCCTTTTCCTGCCCCTCTTCCTGCCCCTCTTTCCCGCCTCCTCCTGCTCCGGCTGCTTCTTTATCTGCTGAATCCTTGCTGTTCCTTGTCGTCCTTCTTGCGTCCTCCCCCTGCTTCTCCTTGGTCATCCTGTGAAAAACGCCAATCACTTGTTTTTAAAATTTTTAAAAGTTTAAGAGTAATAAAATGGTTAAAAAGAATAGTAACACAATTAGAGTAATAACAATTTGGACACATTGAATTAGGACAATATGAGATAATAAAAGCAGTAACCCAGAAACAGCCTCAGCTGGTGCCTCCCAGGAGGGACTCCCAGCAAAGGAACAGCTTGGCTTTATCCTCTCACAGTCCAAGTGTGGCCCAGTCTCAGCTCTTGCTCCTGCAGTGTCTCTCAGTGTCCCTCCCTGGGCTGCACCACAGCCCCCTGAGCCCTTTATTGTGCCAAGTCAATAGTTCATGGCCTCTTGTGTCTCTGGACACCCCCAGAGTTCAGCCTGCAGCTCCACTGCTCCTGCCCCTGAGGCACCTGCACCAGGTGTGCTCACAACCCTGCAGGGTTTCCTGGTGCCCAGGGGACACTGTGACACTGCAGGGCATCACAGAAACAAGGGAACTGTACTGGGTTTTCATGGCCAGCTTTTGGTACTGGGGGCTGGGGGCTACAGGAGTGGCTAATGTGAGAAGCTGCCAGAATCTTCTCCCACATCTAGTAGAGACAATGCCAGCCAGCTCCAGGATGGATCTGCTGCTGGCCAAGGATGACCCCATCAGAGATGGTAATGATAATATATTTAAGAAGGAAAAAAACCAAAAACCTTCTTGTACAAATGAAATTGGGTGCAGCGAAGAGCAGAATGTGAGAGGAACAGCTCTACAGACACCAAGGTCAGTGGAAAAGGAGGGTCAGGAGCTGCTCCAGGTGCTAGTACAGGGATTGGATGCCCAAAAGAGGGCTGTGAACCTGTGGGAGGCCCATACTGGAGCAGGTGGATGCTTTAAAAAGGATGTGATGACTTGGGAAGCCCGTGCTGCAGCAGACACCCTGCAAGGACAGCAAACCTACAGAGAGAAGAGCCCACAGTGGGACAGCTTTGCTGGAAGCACTTGCAGCTCTAGAGGACCCATGCTGGGGCAGAGGAAGGACTCAGACTTCTTTCCCTAAACAGCAGTAGGAACAAGGTGTGATGAACTGACCATGACCCCCATTCCCATCTCCCTGCACTGCTGCAGGAAGGAGGGAGAGCCCAGGAAGGAGGGTGGGATAGGGAGGTGGTGTTTTTAGGATTTATTTTATTTCTCATTATCCTGCTCTGATTTGGTTTGTAATAAATTCAGTTCCTAGTTCCAGGCTGTCTGTTTTGACCATAACTGTGGTCGGTGAGGGATCTCTTCTGGTCCTTATCTCAACTCTTGGGCCTTTATTTTTATTTTCTCTCCTGTGTCCAGATGTGGACAGCAAGGACAGAGTAGTTTTGGTGGCACCCAGCATCCAGCCAGGGTCAACTCACCACCAAATCCTACACGGTCCGGGACTGCAGGGAAAGCTTTGGAAGAAGCTTCAAACTCATCAAGCACCAGTTAATCCATACTGGGGAGACCCTCTGGATGCCACAACTATGGGAAGGGCTTCACTGTGAGCCCAAAGTTCCTAGAGGGAACACCTCTAGGACCCATCTGGAGAAGGTCTCTACAAGTCCTCTGGCCCCAGGAAGAGGCATGAGGAGTTAAGGTCCTGCCAGAACTACCATCTGAAGTAGCAGGTGGTGACAAGCCTTGAGCCCGGGGCCCCAGAAGCACCTGAGGCTTTCCAGCTAGACTCTGCTGAGCCCCAGGAAGGGGCTTACACAGCCTCTCATCCTGCCTCCAAAATGCCCTGGGATCCCCCAGGCATCTCTGCATTCCCCCCTCCAAGATCTCGGCTCCTGAGATGAGCACAAAGGAGTGGAAGTCTCCGACTAAGGACGCCATAAACCCCAAAATTTTATCTCCATTCACCAATTTTCTGTTTTCCTCTGCTTTTCCCATTTCCGTGTCCTGTCGCAGCGGGTGGGAGCAGCCGAGAGCCCAGCGCTGCCGATCCAGACCTGCCCCAGCTCCATCCCTGCTCCTCCCGCGGAACAGAAGGGGCTTTGGGGGGAAGGGTAGCGCTGGTTGTGGGAGGAGGAGGAGAAGGAATGGAGGAGGAAGGATGAAGAAGGAGCAGGATAAGGAAGGGAGGTAAGAGGAGAAGGAGCTGGGAGTACAGAGGACGAGGAGAAGAAGCGGAGGTAGGAGGAGCAGGAAGCGGAACAGAATGAAGTGTCCGTGGGGAGCGCTCGGTGTGTGCGCGGCCGCTCCCCTCGGGAGCATTGCCCGCTCACCTACATCCCGCAGGTGATTGGGACGGGGAGCCCGCCCCAAATATCTTGCGGGGACGGGGTGTGTGTTCCTGGGACCATTTGTTTCTGGAGGGAGGCGAGATATTTCAAGTTCACCCCAAATATCTGGGGGTGGGTCTCTTGTTTTTTTTCGGGGGATGGGGGAATATTTCGTCCTTGCAGGATTCCAAAGCTGAACCGCAGGAGCCGCCCCCGGGGGCATTCTGCGGGGTCTCCAGGCGGTGTTATTTCGGGAGGACGGTCCGGCGGAGGGAGGGGAGGGATCACCGCGCCTGCTGGGGCTGCGCCTTCCCGGCCCCGGCCCCGGCGGGGATGCTGTGCCAGACGCTGGGGCTGGGGACTCTCCCGGGATAAACTGGGACCCCCAGAACGGGGACAGTGCAGAGGGGCCACACCTGGGCTTGAGGACCCGTGGCAACCTGGAGGTGGAGGAAGAATGGAGAGGAGGGGGCCCGGTGAGGAGGGATCTTGGGAAGGGGGGAGCCTCGGGACCCGCCGGGACCCTGAAGTAGGGAACCTGGAGAGGGGAAACCTCTGGAAGCCTAGAGGGGAGGGAGGAGCCTGGAAGGGGAAAGCATGGAGAGGAGGATCGCCTTGTAGCCCTGAGAGAGAAGGAAGGAGCCTGGAGAGATGGGGAGCCCTTGGATCCCCGGGAATGCTGAAAAGGGAACCCTGGAGATAGGGGACCCTGGAGAAGGGTGGTTATGACCAGCCTCTGAAGATTTATAGTGGTGTTTATCTGTCATCTATCTATCTATCTTTTAAGCACATTTTTTTGAGAACTCACCAATTTGGATGCAATGGAAAGGTGGTGGGCAACCATTTTGGTTATTATTATCTACAGAAATGCAACAATATAAAAGCATTAAAATAACATGTAAGAAAACATATAAGGAAAAGAAAGAAAGAGAAAAAAAGGGTAAGAGTAGAAAGGTGTAACCATCGGTGGATCCAGACATGAGACTTGATTGTTGCAATTTTGATGTCAGTTGGTTGAAATGATGGTCACTGTCTTGATTTTTTGGGGCTGGGTGATGCCCATGAAACACAGACTTAACTGGGTTAATGTGCACTCGGGGTTATGCAGGAAGGTCCACGCCCTTCCCGGGAAGGGGGGGTTTGCACGGTCTTTACAGCACTGTGGGTTTATTGCAACACTGGATCATATGCAGTCCTCTGGTGGAAGGCTCCAGAAATGAGTCTGGGGCACTTCAGAGATCTTTGATGATTTATGACATCTGTTAAGACATGACAGCTGTCTCTCAGTCATTGTCGTTGAGCTAATTATGGCCCATCAGAGGGGATGAAAACCTTCAGCCCTCTGTCTGAATATCCCAGTATGTCTGAATGTCCCAGTATATCCCTCATGGAGGAGGGAGTTTTTTCAACTGAGCCAGTCATGGTGAGGATGAAATTGCCCTGCTCAAAAGCACTGTCCCACCTCGCTGGATCAGCTGCCTATAGGATTTTTCCCTTATTTGGGTCAAAGCCCAGCTTCTTGCTAAACCAAGGTTGATTTGTTGTGGTCATGCTCTGGGGCTCTCACCCCCTGCACCTGGGCTGCAGAACCCAGCACACGGATGGCCCTCTTGGCTGCCAGGCACTGCTGATTTAGATCCAACTGGGCACTGACCGGGACCTCCAGGTCCCTTCTCACAGCTGCTCTCCAGCATCTCATTCCCCAGTCCATACACACAACCAGGGGCTCCCCATCTCAGGTGCAGGATCCTGCACTTGCCCTTGTTAAACTTCACATGGTTGGTGATTGTCTACATCTCTGATTTGTTGAGGCTTTTTGCAGGGCCTCTCTGCCCTTGCAGAAGTTGATAGCTCCTCCCAATTTAGTGTATTTTCTTAGTATTTATTTAAGTCCTGCCTCCAAGTCATTTATGAAGGTGTTGAAGAGAACTGGGCTGATGATGGATCCCTGTGGAACCCCACTAGTGACTGGTGCCAGCCTGATTTCGTCTGTCACTGTCACCCTTTGTGCCCAACACGTAACGCAGTTATTCAGCTGTTTCACAGTTATTCACAGTTTGTTCAGAAGGGGCCTGGGAGAGACAGTATCAAAACCTATGCTGAAGTCCAAAAAACATTCCATCTCCTGGCTTTCCTGGATCAACCACATGGGTTGCCCTGTCTTAGAAGAAAATCAGGTTCAACAAGCAGGACTTTACCCTCATGAAGCTGTGCTGGCTGTGACCAATAACTGTGGTGTCTTCCAGGTATTTTTCAATTCCTTCCAGAGTAATCTTTTTTGTTGCATCATTGGGTACTAAAGTGGCTCTGACAGGCCTGAAGTTTCCAGAGTCCTCCTCCTTGCTCTTCTTGAAAACTGGGACAGCATTTGCCAGCTTCCAGTCAGCTGGGACCTCTCAGGTATCCCAGGAACACTCAAAAATCATCAAGAGAGGCTTTGCAATGACATCAGCAGCTCTGAGTATTCTTGTATGAATCCCATCAGACCCCATAGATTTGTAGGGATCCAGCTGGATCAGCAGATCCCATGCAAGTTCAGGGTCAACTTGGAGTTGATCATTCTTGATCTCCTGCACTGAGATTGCCTTGGTCTGTCATCTGTGTTGAAGGCAGTGGCAAAGAGTGTATTAAAACACATCCGCCTTGTGCACGTCCCTGTTTGTGAGGTGACCATCCTTATCCTGGAATGCGACAGTGTTATTTCTACCCTTTGTTTTCCCGTTAATATATTTGAAAGAACTTTTTATTGTTCCCCACATTTCTGGCAGCTTCAATTCCAACTGAGCTTTGGCCACACAGATTTTCTCCCTACAGTGTTGAGCAGCATCTCTGTATTCTTCCTGTGTTACCTGAACTTTCTGCTGGGCACACACCTTCCTTTTTTCCTTATATCTAAGGGGAAATCCCTGTTCAGCCACACCAGTCTTCTACCCTGCCTGCTTGACTGCCAGCATTTAGGAATTTCTGCTCCTGTGCCTTAGAAGATGATGCAGTGACGGGCTCCAGCACCTGCAGACACCACATTTTTCCAGGGTACTCATTTGTTCCCTGAACAGCCTGAGGTCTGCTCTCATGGCCAGAGCTGAAGTTTTGCTGGCGCTTTACCTCCTGTCAGCAGAGATTTAAACTTGATTGCTCTGTGGTCTCTGTGGCTGAGATGACCAATCTCCATTTTGCTCACGAGATCTCTCTGTTGAGAAGCAGCAGATCTCAGAGAGCATCTTTCCTTTGAAGTGTCCCTTAGTTCCTCAGATAATAACTCTTCACTGTCCTGGGCCTGGCTGGGTGGTCTGTAGTAGACTCCCACATGGCATCTGCATTATTTGTTTGCCCCTTTATTCTCACCCAGTCTCAACTGTGCCGTTGCCAGCTGTGAGCTCCAGACATTCCAGCCCTTCCATTACATCCAATGCCATCCCACACCTCTCCTGCCCTGGTTACCCTTCTAAAAGAGCCTTTAATCATCCAGTGGGGCACTCCTGTAACAGAGTTGTCTCATCCCACCAGGTTTCACTTATGCCAGTGCTGTCAAAGCTCTGGCAGTGGGTCAGAGCTTCCAGCTCTTCTTGTTTGTTGCTCATGCTGTGTAAGCATTAGTGTGGAAACGTTTCAGGTGTGGTAGATTGTAGCAGGATTGAGGGATCCTATCAGTGCTCCTTTCCTCGAGCTTTGGCGCTCCATCCCCTTGCTCTTCACTGGTGAGCCTGATTTTGTCCCTTTCCCTCTTAAAGGTAAATCCCATCAGGTGTCAGTAGGCCAGGTGTTGAATAGATCATCCCATAGTCAAATAACCCAATTTTTTCCAGTTGCATCAGCCTTGGACACATGCATTGATGTGACGGATCTTTTTATTCCTGTCAGTATTATTCCCTGTTACCAGAAGGACCGGGGAAATCACTACCTGTGCTCCTGATCCTGTGTTCAGTTGTCTCAAGGCTTTGAAATCTCTTTTGATTTCCCTCGGACTTCTCTTTATTACTTTGTCACTGCCAGCCTGAAAAACCAATAGTAATCAAAGGGCCTCAATAGGCTGGAGAGTTTTCCAGTCATATCCCTCACCCAAGCCCCTGGGAGACTGCAGACTTCGCTGTGAGTTGGGTCCTATCTGCAAATCAGGCCCTCCATTCTCCTCAGAAGGGAGAATAGTCTCTTATTAAACTTCCCTTCTTTTCCTCTTAACAGAGGAGATTCTGATGCCGGGTACAGGTGGTGTTGCTTTAGGAGGCTCCTCTGTCCCAGAAGCACCTTCACCCACCTTGTCAGTTGTCTGGCCGCCGAGTTCCAGGGTCTCTTACTTGTTGTAGAAGGTACCTGCCCTACTTGTCAGGATTTCAGAAGGAACTTCCCTCCTGGTAGCTGAAATTACTCTCTTCCAGCCTTCATCTTCAACAGACCCTTGACCTTACAGGGTTTTGAGTGTCCACAACAACAAATGTTCAAGTCTCTGAGAATCTGGAGACTGGGTGTCTCTGAAAATAACTGGTCAAAGTTGGGATTCTTGTGTTTAGTGTCTGTTTAGGATTTGAGTGTTTTGTACTCATTTTTTCTGTGCTGTGTGGATCTTCAGGGCCATGCTGAGGATCCCTTCTGAACAGGGACAGCACAAAGCCCTGTGCTTCCCTCGCCTGTCTGGTCTCCCTGTTATCAGCACTTCCATGTTTGTTTACCTGAAGCCCCCCTTCACCTCCTCCCCACGGTTACATCTGGTGGTG
Source organism: Ammospiza nelsoni (assembly GCF_027579445.1). Lineage (NCBI taxonomy): Eukaryota > Metazoa > Chordata > Aves > Passeriformes > Passerellidae > Ammospiza > Ammospiza nelsoni. Next base: position 3,561,744 of record NC_080663.1, read on the forward strand.
TCGGTTCTGTACTCAATGATGCCTCCAGCACTGAACCCCCTCATCTACAGCCTGAGGAACCAAGAGCTGAAGAAACTTAGGAGTGGATGCATTTGAGCAGCCACAGCCTGCCTGTTGTCATCTGTCAGTGACTCCCAGTGCATGTCATGACAGATAGGTCTGTCTTTCCTTATTTACATATTACATATTTTTCTTCTCCACTTGTGATGTTGTTGTCTTTAAAAAGAAGTGTCATTACTCATCCTTTCCTCCTTCAGCATCCACCAAGCTTGTGTGACCCAGAGACTGTGTAAATAGGGAGACTCACATTGTATTTAAATGAAATAAATTAACCTGCAGCATTTTTTTTTAGTCTTGATGTCCATCCTCAGCAGAGCAGGAATGAATGGGAAGTGAGAACAATTTTCTGGCTGCACCAGCCTTGGAGCGCGCCCTGGGCCTGGAGCAGGAGCAGCTCTTGAGGGCCCTTAGGCCGGGGCTCTTGTGCTGCCCTGGGCAGATGGGATGGCAGCAGGGGCTGCAGAGCTCTCAGCACCTCAGCCCGAGGGGAGCAGGGCAGCCAGGGAGCCTCTTTTGGCCTTGGCCCAGCACCTTCCCCCATGGCTGGGGCTGCGTCCTGTGGCAGCTGCAGCTGCTGCTGTGCCCTTGCCAGGGGCTGAGGCCGTAGGGCAGTGCCCAGAGCAGCCTGGCCTGAGCAGAGCTGTGGGGCCAGAGCCAGCTGGGCTGGGCTGGGGAGAGGCCCTTGGTGCTGCCCATAGCTCAGGGCAGCTGGCAGAGCTTGCAGGGAGCTGGGCTGGGCTCAGAGAGCCTGGCCCAGAAACCATCAGTGTCCATCTCAGCCTGGCTGAGCGTGCAGGGGCAGGACTCAGGCCAGGCCTTGGTGGCATGGACAGAGCAGGGAGGGGGCCCAGGACATTTGTCAGCGCCAGCCTCGGTGCCCAGCCCTTGGCAGCCCTGGCTGCTGAGCCCAGCTTTGGCCTGGGCTGAGTTTGGCTGTGGCCCAGCTCCATCCTCCTGCGGGGCTCAGGGCCTGTTCCCGGCCATGGCCAGCCCTGGCTGCCTCTCTGCTGGCCCAGGGGCCGGCAGAGCCTGGGGCAGGGCGGTCTGTGCAGCCCCACAGGTGCCAGGGGCTCTGCAGGAGCTGGCAGAGGCTGCCCAGCAGGGAGGCCATGGGGCACAGAGCCCCAAGGCTGCTGTGGGCACCACGGCACAGGGGCCGTTCCCAGCTGCAATGCTCCTGGCCTGGGCTGGGCCTGCACAGGGGCTGGGGACGTGGAAGGGAGCAGGACTGCGATGGCACTGGACAGGTAACGAATGGGAGCTGTGAAGACGCTGGATAACAGCAAGGCCAGCAACAGACAGGGAATTTCTCTGCATTGTGTGTGCTGTGCAGGACTGCTTCAGAACAGGGAGGGGGATTAAATACCAGCAAACACTGATACTGATGTTGAGGGATAAAATGGCTTCTTTGCCTGAGTCTTTGTTGGAAAGGTCTCTCAGATCTCTGCATTCAGTGAAGAGCTTCAAAGAGGAGGAAAGCAAGTATTGTCAGGAACCTCACTGAGGGGGGGAAGGCGTTAAAAGCCGATGTGGCAAGGAAGAAAAAAATAAGAAAAAGTATTTTCACTCAAAGATGACCTTGCAGCTGAAAGATGCTAATATTTGGTGGGAGAAATTTCACATATTGTGATTGCTTTGGGTTGTTTTATGTCTGCTTTGAGAAGTGCAATTTCTGCAGAAGATAACAGGATGTTGTAAAAAAGTCCTAAAATGCATTTTTCACAGGCCTTAGGCCTCCTGGTGAGAGGGAAGAGAGATAAGGGGCTCAGAGATTGCAAAAGCACAGCCTTTTGAAGGCATGTGCCTTTGATGGGCCCTGTGGTGTGTTATGGCAGAGGAACAGGCTTGGCATGTGTTGTTTTTGCCCCTGTTACGATGGAATAAGCTTAGGACTGTATATGTCCCTTTTTCCTAGCGTGGCAATAGGATAAATCTACTCTTTACACTTCAGCTGTGGGTTTTGGCTGTCTTGGTTACCTGCATATATTCAGTTCACACACTCGTGGAATTCATGAAAGAAGGACAAATGCCAGTATCAGCCCCTGCAGTGGCACTGGCTGGAGCTGCGTGGCTGGCAGAATCCCTGTGGGAAAGGACTTGGTGGACAGGGAGCTGGAGGCAGCCATATGCCCTGGCAGCAAGGAAGGCCAGGAGCACCCTGGACTGTGTGACCAGGAGATTAGGGATATGGATCTGAATTATCCAGATTATTGTGCCTTGGTTGTGGTTCCTCAACACAGGAAAGATGTCTGTAAGCCTGAGCAGGTTTAGTGAAGGGCCTCCAAGGTGGGGCTGGAGCACCTTGCCTGTTAGGAGGCTGTGGAAGCTGGACTTGGATTAGATCCAGCCACACCTACATTCCCTTCTGAGAAGTTTAGAAAGCCAGGGGGTCCTGGGTAGGTTTTGGGGGTGTTGGGGGTCCTTTCTGTACTTTATATCTCAAAACAGCTTCTCTAATAAACTTTGTTTCAAGCTCCCACTCTGCCCACAATGAGGGGAGCGCTGCCGGGGGGCACTGGGTCCCTGTGGAGCAATGATGAACACTGTGAGCACTGGGAGGAAGCACTGGGGGCACCTGGAACTCTGTCATGTCCCCCAGTTGCCTCAGTTCAGCTTCCTGCTTTGTGTGGGGGCTGTGCGGATCCCTGTGGTTTTAGGGTATGCCTACAAGCAGCAAGGTTTGATTGACAGCTGGCATTTATTGGGGAGAGAAAAATGGAGTGGGGGGTGCTGAGGGAGGTGGGGGTGCATGATGGAGATCTCCAGGTGTGGGGCTGCTGGGGTTGTCCAAGTGCGGGACGCTGGGTGACAGGGTGTTGGGGATGGCCGAGTAAGGGGTGCTGGGTGTACTGGGTGTCCAGATGCTGGTGGTTCTGTCTGTTGAGGGTGCCCAGGTGCAGGGTGATGGCAGTGCTGCTGGTGCTGAGCGGGTGCAGCTCCTGTGCTCAGATGGAGATGCTGTTCTCCGTCTCCAGTGGGTTCAGGTAGTTGTATCTCAGCTCAGCCTGTTGGTTCCTCTCCTCAATCCGGTCCCGGATCTCCTCCAGCCGCCCTTGGAAGGCCCGGATGAGCCGCCGGGGTTCCGCCTCCGTGAACCACTCCTCTGGGTACTGTCCCAGGAGCCTCTGGAGGGGGACAGCAACATGAACCCTTCAGCTTCAGCCCCTTAGTGCTATTCGGGGGTTCTCCAGCACCCTGGTAGGTGTGGAGCAATGGTGGCTGTCCCCCAAGCTTGGTGACACCAAAGGGGGTGACATCCACCCTTGTGGGCACCTCCTGCAGTTCCCCAGGCCCACAGAGCTGTTTAGGGGGGCACGTGGGGACTGTGGGGCCAGACTCACCCTGTCCTTGAGTTGGGAGCTGAGGAGAATGAGGGCAACCAGGATGTTAGCAGTGGTGGCCACCTCAGGAATGGTGTCGAGGAAGTGCTGGAGGAAGGCCCGGCCCTTCTCGCTGGGTGGTGGGTGGCGCATGGAGGACGGGGCGTTGGGGACAAAGGCCCCCAGATCATACTGCAGGGGGAAAGATTACTGCAGAGAACATCCCCCCAAAACAGCAATGGAATGGGTGGGGACATCCTCCCGAAACAGCGAGGGGACAGGTGGGAACATTCTTTGGCACAGAGGGGGCAGATTGGAACATCTCAGCATGGCAAGGGAGATGGATGGGGACATCTCCAGTGTGAAGAGGGGATGGATGGGGACATCCTTCTGGCATGGGCACCCATTGGATGGGGACACAGGGTGAGGACATCTTTCCAACATGGAGATAGGATGGATGGGGACATCCTTCTGGCATGTAGGTGTGACATAGACATTGGTTCAGGATTGGGACATCCTTCCTGCACACAGAGGAGTGGGAGGGGGCCATGTCCCCAGCATGGCTTGAGGACACCTGAGGATATCCTTTGGGTCCCTGCCCGTGTCCCACCTGCCCATTGTTGACAGCCGCGTGCTGCGCCGAGCAGGTGAACATCACCATGGTGAGGAACTTGATGAGCTCCACCACTGTCTGCAGCGACGAGGGAATACCTGGGTGGGGACGGGACAGCCAAGAGCCTCAGGGACCTGCGTGTTCCCTGCCTCTCCTGGGGACATCCTCTGGCAGCCACAGGTGTGCTACCTGAGGAGGTCCTGCCCAAGAAGCCATTGGTGAAGATGTCCATCACCCAGGCCTGCAACTCGGTGTCCCCGCTCACTGCTGCATCCCCATCATAGTAGAATGTGACGATGCCGGTGACAAAGCTGCCGTAGGGATGAGGTGATTGTGAGATCCTGGGGCATGCCAGGACCACCCTCCACTCCCTGAAACCAGTCTCACCTCTCAATGGCTTCCCAGAGGCTCATCCCATCGTCTCGGTAGTAGTAGTTGGGGACATGGGACATGCCACGGTGGCGGATGTCGTCGGGGAGGCACAGGGACGTGTAGGTCACCTGCTCCAGGCCTCGCTGCACCACCAGCAGCAGCCCCTCATAGGTCACCCCGGAACCCTGGGTGAACCATGGTTGGGGAGGGCAGGAGGTGCCCGGCTTCAGTGTTGCCCAGTGCTCCCCATACACCCCAGTACCCCATACTGGTTCCAGGTTACAAGTACTCCAAGTACACACCCAGTGCCCCTGGTACTCCCATATACCCCAGTGCTCTCCAGTGTCCTCCACACCATGTTCTCTAATGTCTGCCAGGTCTCTCATGCTTCTCATGCCCCCTAGTGCCCCCAATACACCGCAGTGTTCCCCAGCAATTTCAGTACACCCAGTGTTCCCAGTACTCTACATTGGTTCCAGTAGCACCCCAGTACTGCCCCGTGTTTCCAGTAGACCCCAGGGTTCCCAGGAGACCCCAGTGCCCCCCAGTAGAATCCAGTACCTCCAGGAGACCCCAGCACTGCCAAGACTCCAGTGCCCTCCAGTGTCCCAGTGGACTTCAGTAGACCCCCAGTGTCCCCAGTACACCCCTGTGCCTCCCAGTACCCCAGAGCATTCTGTGCCCCAGCAGAGCCCAGTGGCCTCAGTTCCCAGGGCTCACCTTGTCAATGAGGCCACCCTGGTTTATGAGGACACTGCGGGCCAAGGTGTTGATGTGCAGTGTGAAGTGGAAGTGGGGCATGAGGAGCTAAGGGAGGAATAAACACCTGGCAGGTGACCATGGACCCCTTCATGGAGCGGGGGGCTGTCAGGTGGGGCATAACTGCCCTCAGATCTGGGGACAGGGAGCAGCAGGTGGCCCTGAGGGGAACCCTTACCTTGAAGAGAGGGTGACAGGTGGGCAGGTGGCGCAGCGTGGCGATGGCAAAGACCTCCCCAAACAGGTGGGTCCTCAGCAGGTGGGTGAGGAGCTGGTGGCTGTAGAAGTCGGCGTTGCGCACCCAGGTCTTGGCCAACAGCCAGTCCCACTCATCATCACTCGGCAGGAAGATGGGGCTGTGGGGTCCTGGTGTTTGGCTGAGCTGTGGGAGACCACACGGTGGTATAGAACCATTGCCACCCTCCTGACAGTAGGATTTAGAGTGGGACACCCCTACCTGGATGGCGATGGGGCGCAGGAGCCCATCAGTGCCTTGGTGAAGCAGGCAGAGAGGGGCCGCTATGTGCTGCTGGCGCCCGTAAATGGTGTCGGTTGGGATGTCCTCCAGCACCTTGTAGTCCACAATGAAAATCCGACCTTCTTGCAGCTCCTTGCCCAGGTCAGTGGCACCTCCCAGTGAGCCAGCAACCATCTCTGGTGTCACTGGGAAATTGAGTGGCAGTGTGGTGCAGCGATGGATGATGATGGGGTTGTTGCCAGTGAGGAACTGGGAACCGAAGAAGTCATCTTCTTGCCAGTGCTTGGCCACATACTCAGGTACTGAGGCGATGGTCAGACATCAGCACCCACTTACCCATCCTCCAAGCACCTTGAGTGATACAGGAGGAAGGGCAGGGGACAACACAAAAGGCACCCACCAATGTCCCTGCCCTGTGTCCGGGAGAAGATGGTGCGCATCTCATCCAGGCTGTTCCAGGAGCTGCGTCTCAGTAGGAACCCTGACAGAAAGTGGGAGGCCCCTCTACAGGGCAGAGGGGGGACCTCAGCACACTTCTTGCCTTCTCTGGCCCCTTTCCCTGCCATTACCCAAGTCCTCCATGGCCTCAGGGCACAGCTTACTGGAAGATGAGGAAACCAGTGAAGTTGTTGGCCCTGATGCGGGAGAACTGGATGTTGGAGTCCAGCTCGAAGATGGAGTCCACATTGAGGCAACGGGGCCAGCCCTGGGCGAAGTTCTTCCACCTGAGTAGGGGGGGGAAATGGGAGCAGACATCAGCATCACTGCTGACCAGCCCACCTGGCCAAAGCAGGCCTTGCCCCCCTGTCCCTGCTGTCACCGGTAGGCCTCCTGCCGTGCCGCCAGCTCCCGATGACGATGTTCCTTGAGGATCTGCAGCTTGTCATCCACCAGCTTCTTCCCTAGAAAGAAAGGGGGTGTCAAAAGTCGGACCTCTGGCCATCAGAGGAAGATGGGGACAGGGTGGGTCCTACCTGAGCCCTCTCGCACCTCCACCGTGGTGACTCCCTCCAGCCACTGGTAGCAGGGGAAGCGATACAGGGTGCCATTGGGGGCTGCCACCCGGACGTCCTTGCAGAACCAGGCATCCTCCAGGAAGAGCCGCCACTTGTGCAGGCGGATGAGGACAATGGGGCCCAAGTCCTGCCCACAGTGCACAGACAGGCTCCTCTCCTGGAGAGGAGGAAAAGGCTTCTGGGGGAATGGGCAGATGCCCTGTGGTGGCACCAGGGACACCAGCAGAGAAGGGGCTCAAAGCATCCCCACTTGCTTCCATTGCCTTCAGGATCCTTTTCCTCCATCATCCCCTCAAAGTCCCTTTCCTCCATCCTCCCAGAACACCATTCCTCCAATCCCCCCAGGACCACTACCCACCATCCTTCCCAGATTTTTTTCCTCCAGACCCTGGAACCCCTTTCCTCCATCTCCCTCATATCCCTTCTCACCATCCCCTTGTATCCCCAGGAAAGTCCATGCAGCCCCTCATATCCCCAGGACAGCTCTATCACCCCTTGTGCCTTTTGTCCCTATCCCCATGCCCACCTTCCCTGGCAGGAACAGGAAGGAGATGGTGGTCTGGCGGCTCTCGCCATAGGCGCCCACCAGGGTGATGGAGATGGAGTTGTTGGTCCCAGCTTCCACCATGTCACCTGTTGCCACTGTCACCTTGTAGGTGGCCATGACAAGCTGCAGTGATGTCCTGGAGATGCCGTCAGAGAAAAGTGAGGGGCTGTGGGGTGCAAGCCTGCTGTTTTGGGTGATCTGGGTGTCGCAACCCCCACAGCCGTTGTGTGAGCGCGTGACGGGTCCGTCCTCCTCAGGGAGGTGTTATCAGACCACTGCTACTGTCCAGCATTGAGTACATCTGATCTCAACTGATGTGGCCATGGGGACATTGCCCAAGCGATAGCCCTGGGGGTGGCTGTGGGGACATTACCCAAGAAATGGCTCTGAGGATGGCCACAGGGACATTGCCCAAGTGATGGCCCTGAGGATGGCCACAGGGACATTACCCAAGAAGTGGCCCTGAGGATGGCCACAGGGACATTACCCAAGCGATGGCCCTGTGGGTGGCTGTGGGGACATTGCCCAAGTGATGGCTCCAGGGTTGACCATGGGCACATTACTCAAGAAACTGTCCCATATTCCTGGCTATGGCAATGGTCCAAGGGTGTCAGAACCCAGGACATCCCTCTGGCTGTCCTGAGCAGCCAAGACCCCTGCCAGGGGTCTCAGAGACCCTGGCACAGAGCCCAAGACGCCTGTGGTTTTGATTATGACCCGTGGAGCAAGTTACCAATCTTAGATGAAGATGTGCAAGCCATGACAAATTAAGTAGAATGATAGTGAATTTATCACAAGGTGAAAAAGTAGATTTTGGGGGTTTTAGAATGGGGATTCAGGGGGGCAAGATGGAGGGAACTGGGTGTGTCCAGCCTTTCTCCTTCTTCTTCTTGGCCTCCATCTTCTGCAGTGATGTTGGTACTTACAGATTGGTTTAGAGTAGAAGCTTGCTGTCTAACATAGATGATAGGTATTGGAAAGTTATTGTAAACATTGTATACGTAGTTTTTAGTATAAAGACATAACACTGCCCCAGGGGCAGGCAGAGTGCCTCAGACTGTCCTGCTGGAGGAACCTCGGCAGGGCAGGAGAAAATTTTTTACAGATAAGATAAAATAAACAACCTTGAGATTGAGAAATGAAGAGCCCTGACTCCTTCAAGCACCGGGCTGGGAAAAGAGACTTTAGAATTTTTCTCGGGGTCACTCTGACCAGCTAGAGATCCCGACACAAGGGGGTGGTTTGAGCCAAAGGAGGGGCATTCACTGCGGGCCAGGAGCTTTGTGTGCCCCCGCCCAGGGTCTCCTCCATCGAGAGCATCCCCAGCTGCCTGTGGCAGGCAGGAAACAGCGGCGCCGATCGCAGGCCTGGAGGTGGCTCTGGGGGCCAGGCCGCAGTGGAGCAGCTCCGTCAGTGGTTCCAGCGCTGGGCCTGGGGGCACTCCTGGGAGGTGGTGAGGGGTGAGTGGGACCCCTGGCATCGGAACACCCCTGAAGCGGCACTCCTGGGAATCGGAACTGCTATTGCCCGAAACTGTGACCCCCATGAGCCCCACATTCCTGTGCGTCAAGACCCCCCTGCTCTACATTGCCTGGCCCTGGCACCACTCTCTGTCCTCTTTCCCAGCCATCCCACCTCTCCCAGCCCCCAGCCTCTTCCTTTCCCTTGAACCTGGCACCCTGTGCCCATTCCTGCCTTTCCCAGTCCCCAAACCCTGCTTTCCTCAACACTGGTGATGCCCTGAACCCTTCTTTCCAGAGATCTTGCCTCTCCCCACCCTTATCCCTGCCTTTCCTTACCCTGGGAACCCCCCAAAATGCAGTTCCTAGCACTGGGAACCTTGAACCGCAATTCAAGAGCACCAAGATGGCCTGATCCACTGTTCCATGCACAGAACAACCCTGAACTCCCTTTCCCAGCCCCCCCGTCTCTCCAACCTCCAGACCCTCCTTTTCCTTTGTCCTGGGACCCCCTGCACCCCCATTCCTGCCTTTCTCCTTTCCTTAACCCTGGGGACTGTCACAATCTGCTAGTACAAGTGGGGGTTGTGATGGTTCCTTAACTGATCTCAGAGTGCAAAAACAACACAGAGGGGATTTCATAACTGTGTATAGGTTTGATGAGAGGTTCAGCAATTAATTTACATGTTATTGCAACATCATCACCTCATGTTACCATAAAGGGAGGGAAAACGTTATTTTTGTCATCCAACACTAGTGTTATCATGATTTATCAGGTCTTCATGTCCCTCAGAGTTCTTCTGTGAAAAAGTAAATGTAAACAGAATCTGCCACCAGGAGGCACGAAATTAAAATGATGGAATTATCCAGCGTGTATTTATCCAGTGCTCTTTCCCCACAGCATCGGGGGCTACCCAAGCATATTTATTCAGAGAGGTTTTTAGCACAAGTGTTACTTGCCCTGTAGTAAGGGGGTTCCACCAGAACAGGTTGTCCAGGGTAATGTACTGGATTATTAGGATCATTTGGTACACAGCATAGGAGTCAGTGTAGATGCAGACAGGAGCTGTACCTCACGTTGGAAAGCACTCCAAGCAACTATCAGCTCCCCAACCTGAGCGCTGCCTTCTCCCTCAGTAATAATTTGTTCACCAGAGGCAATGTGGAGGGCTCTGCCCTGTATCTCCACACCTTCCCCTCTCATTTAGCAGAGGCATCAGGGAACCAAGAATTTGCTGGGGGACGAAGGAGGGGCTACTTTAATTACAGAGGCAGGTTTGTCATGGCTGCTGCCCAAGTTCTCAGTTTCGTGGATCACTAAATTTTTTACAGCACCTTCTGTTATGGAGAAAGTGTTAGAGTCATGTTCAATCTGAGATACCAGTTTGTAACTGAGGCCTTCTGGGCCACCCCGTCAGGTGGGGGGGTCCCAGTAGTGTCTTTATAACTTTGAAAAGGGCCTCTCAAGACTTGGCTGTTGTTGTGCAATTTTTTCCACTTCTATGAGAGCTAAGCTAACCACAAACAATCCTTTTTCCCAGGTGGTGTATCTTTTCTCAGCATCTTTGAAACCACAGGAATAGAAACCAACAGGCCTCATCAGACCCTCAGGACCCCACTGCCAAATGTGTACTGACAGCCCTGAGGAGGCAAATCCACTTTCCACCTGAAAGGGATCTGTGGGATGGACAGGGTCCAGTGCTTGGTAAGCTGTTGCTTCAAAATCAGTAATTGCATTGCTTCATCCTGAGAAGGAGTCCAATCCCATTTCACCCCTTATCTTTGCCTGAGAGCCCTCCTTAATTTCAAATTTATAGCAATTCAGAGAGAGGGGGTTTACATTTTCCATTTCAGGGAAGGCTTCTGCCTTCCTTAGCAGACACCTGTCTTTTCAAACCAAGACAAGAACTTATAATTAAATTTATAATTTGCTGTATAGTCAAGTATGTTAAAAACAGATAGTTCTTGCTTCACCGCAAGAGGATTTTGCTTCTTTGCTACCATAAACAAGACTTTATGTATTCGTTTAAAACTGATAAGCAAGAAAAAAACTCGATCTGTAGTTTGGACTATGGCCAGAAGCCTTGGAAAACAACCAGCTACCCAGAGAGCATGTGCAAGGACCAGGTTCATCCAAAGCACACCCCAAGGAACACTGCTGTTACCCCATTGACTTCATCTGGCGACCCCCGCCCAAGACCCCCAGCAGGTCTTAAGCGCAGGGGATAAGGAGCTGATTACCATATGAAGAGGCGGGGAGGGGGGGAGGAGGCTATGAATATGTATAGACGATGTTGTAATCTTTGCCAATATGTATGAGCTTAGGGATATATAAACAGAGTCTGCTCTGTTTGGATAGGCACGCTTGGTGAAAATATTCCATGAAAGTATTCCCCATGTGTCCAGCGCTGTAATACACTTACCTGCTTCACAACTATTTAGTAGTTGTGGAGCTCTTATTCCGAACGTCAATAGGCTGGGGGTGGGGGAAAAGGCTTTGGTGTGTGTTGGAAAAGCCTCTGGCCGGAGGCACAGTGACTGCCCACCCTGCACTGTGCAGAGAAGCCCGGCTGAGGTTCACAGGGTGGAGAGACCTGTAATCACTGGGAACGGGAGTGCAGGGGGTCCCTGGCGTGAAGGACATGAGGTCCAGGAAAGGCAGGATCTGGCGGATCTTTGCACGGTACAAAGCAAAGAGGATTGCCCCATGAATGAGGTGCAAATACAGTTTCAGGGGCAAGCTCCGGGCCAGCTCATTGTCCCGGCACAAATCTCTGTGCAAGATGTAGCAGAGAAGCTTTCTGTTTGGATTCAGACGAGGAGAGAGGCTGAACGTGGTGGTGCGTGGTGCTTAGAGGGAAAGTGCATGGCCCATGTCAGAGAACAGATGAGCATTCGCCTTGGTGAGAATGAACACGCGACTGTTCCAAAAGGCGAACAGCGAGGCCGCAGAGCTCCGGGCTGGCGTGTGCAGCGTCCTGGCGGCCGGAGCAGCGTGGCTGCCGCTTGCTTGCCTGCCAAATTCATGTTGGCAGTCATAAGGGGGAAGTTCAAAGATAAAGCTTGTTCAAAGACAAGCGCTCTCCCGGCTTGGCTCCATTGGTGTTGGGAGCAGTTCAGGGAAGAGCTCCACTGTGGATCCCAGCTCTTGGAGACTGACAGAAGGCGATCCCGAATGTAGCAGGGAAGGAAGAGGAATTGTTGTGTCATTGGCTATGCAGTTTATAGGCTGAAAAAGAAAAGGCAATTGCAGCACGGGCTCTTTCTTTTCTGTGCAGTCAGCCACTCAACATGTAACTCACACCCTGATCTGCATGTGTGCATGATGAACTGCATCCCCCTCCCTGGAGATATGCACTTTCCCTTAAGCTCTGTGTACCATCTATGTACCTCTCATTGTCACAGATTTGAAACCCCTTCAAAATGTACAGCAGCTGCTTGCAAAATATAAGTCCCAGAACGAAAAGCCAGTGCTGGCTTTCATAGTCCCTTTGCAGTCTGTAAACTACACAAAATGCACTAGTGATTTCGCGCTTTCCTTTTCAACTAAATGAATACCATCAGCACACTCTCTCAAAGTGGCAGAGCCCATTGTTACAGTGAAGCGTTTCCAGCTGCAGTTACTACTGAGAGATGTCCCAGGACAGAAAGCATTTTCTGCACTTCCCTCTTCCCTGGGAAACCTGATATTCAAGCGCAATCACTTTCATACACCTTTAGTGTTCTTGAGTGCAAGCAGCTAGAGGTCACAGAGAAGGAAGGAAATGTCAGGGCAGACTAAAGACGCCATTTTTCCTAGCAGCATTTAAATTGTGCACAAAACACTTGGGACCATGTACCTCCTTTCAACATATATGGACGCTTTTCACTCTTGCAGTTTTGTTGCCAACTTTCAGCAGCTGCTCCCGTCAAAGACTGTAGAAGACAAAGCCATTGCTGGGCTGCCCCTTCCCCTAGTCTCACCTAAGCCACATCAAACTCACTGGTGCACTCTGTATATCCATTCTCTGCTGTGTCTACTGTTGTTATCTCTGGATCTCAGGACCTAAAGATAAGGGCAGTAGTTTTCTGATAGGGCTGGAAGAGGAAGAGGTAGCAGCACAAAGCTGCTCTTGTTGAACTTCCCACTTGACAACTGCTGTTGTGAATTTGGCAGCCACGCTCCTCTGGCAGCCAGTACGCTGCACACACCATCCCAGTGCTCTGTGGCCTCGTTCTTTGCCTCTTGGAGCCTGTCCTGCTTTCATTCTCACCAAGGCGAGTCCTCATCTGTTCTTGCACAGAACACTGCCAGCAGGAAAGCACTCCTAAGCATTGCTTCTGCCAAAACTGACCTGGCCCATGCACTTTCCTTATAAGCACTATGTACCACCACATTCAGCCTCCCTCATCGTCTGAATTTAAACAGAAATCCTCTTGGTTTCATCTTGTGCAGAGAATTGTGCCAGGACAATGTGCTCACCTGGAGCTTGCTCCTGAAACTTGTGGAAACCTGTATTTGCACCACATTCAATGGGCAATCAAGTACAGTATGTCCACTGTCCTGGTTTGAAAAGACAGGTGTCTGCTAAGGAAGGCAGGAGCCTCCCTTGAAATAGACAGCTTAAACCCCCTCCCTCTGAATTATTATAATTTTGAAATTAAGAGGCTGTCAGGCAAAGATATGGGAAAGGAATAACAGGAATAAAGGAAAATTAAAAATACAAATGCAATAGTACAGACAAACAAACAAACAAAAAACCCCCACTGACAGAGTCAGAATATGACCTGACACGCAGTGGGTCACAGTGGTGGTACCAGTCTATTAAATGGTGGCTGCAGTGCTCCTGCAGTGACAGGTGTGGTTCTGTTGAAGCAGAGATCCTGTAGAAGGGTGGAGTTTTCATCTGAAGGTCCAGTGGTGGCATAGATGGGCCTGGACTTCCCCTGGGAATCCAGTGGAAAAGAAAGCGGCTCCTTTGGGAATCCAATGGAGAAAGCTGTCTCTGGTGTCTCTGGATATAATCTCAGATTATATCCAGGTAGGAGTGCTTGGCTCCTCCCTATGGACAGAGCGTCTCACAATGGGATGATGAAATTTCATCAGTCATGCAGTGACACTCAGTGGCCCATTAACAGAAGATGTCTCCTGGAGGGAGGTTTGGTTGTGTAAGAGATAAAGAAAACTGCCCAATTGACAGAAGATAACTGCCCCTCCTCTAACAGATGGGAATAGAATACATACCCCCAGCTACATCTTTCAACCCAAGACATCCACTGAAGACAATTTCTTTTGGAAGAACACATTTCTCAACTTTCCTTGAAGCTGGAAATTTGTGCTAAATACAGACAGGTTAGGGAGCCCTGACAAGCAGGCTCTGATTTTAGAAAATGTATTGATGTGTGGACAGGAGCTACACCACTCACTTTAGAGTGAAATGAGTGTTGAAGGAGCATGGTGGGTCCCAGGGAACTCTGATCCCTGCAGAACCTCATCTGACATGGATGGGCCAGCCCAGCTGCATTGGGATCACAGATCAACGCACTTCCAACTGCCCGGTCAAACATCACCTCATCACCTTCCTATTAAATGTTTATCACTGCTTGCTGTTAATGACAGGGGACTTGGGCAGGGAATAGCAGCAAATTGACATTTATTGATTTTCTGGATTATAAAAAGGAAATATAATCAATTGTCACATGAACATTTATTGCTAATTCTAGACAATTAGGTAATTTCATTAAATGTACCACTTACCATGCCCACAAAGACATTTCCTTCAGAGGAAAAGGAGAGTGCTTCAAACCATGCTACAGATGAGCCCTCATTTAAGCAAGGCTTTTCCTTTCTGTAAACCATGACAAATTCATAATTGACTTTTTTTTTTTAAAGTCATGGCAGTTCACTTGTGCACTGTGAGTCCCACTTTAAAAAGCTTTTAAAGAGATTGTTTTGTCTGCAATGACTCTGTGCCTGTAATCAGAAAGTATATTGAATTGTTCTTTTAACCATTACTGCCCTCAAAGTGGGTTTGCCTGAGAAGAATAGAAGCTCATACATGCAGATGTGAGCAGGCTGCTTCCCTGAAGAAATCAGAGCAAACACAGAGTTCAGGTCTGCGATTTGAGGAGTCCCAGCTGACTGGAAGCTGGAGAATGTTGTCCTGATTTCCAAGGGCAAGGAGAAATCCAGACACTACAGGCCTGTCAGTCTCACTCTGATACTTGATAGAATCATGGAAAAGTTTGTTCTGGGAAGTATTGAAAAACACCTGGAGGACAATTCAGGCATCAGTCAGAGTCAGCACGGCTTTATGAGGGGAAAGTCCTGCTTGTGAAATCTGGTTTCCTTCTCTGACAGGGAACTGGCTTGGTTGGTCCAGGAAAGGCAGTAGATGGAATCTTTCTGGATTTCAGCAAAGCCTTTGATGCTGTGTCTCCCAGAATGCTTCTAACAAAGTGCCCATCACACAGCTGGATGAACGATTGTGGAATGGGTGAGCAACTGGCCCACAGGTCAGGCCCTGAGGCTGGCAGTGACTGGGGTGACACCACGCTGGCAGCGGTCACCAGAGGGTTCTGCAGGCTCCATTGGCAGCCCTGGCTCTCCAATGTCTTTATTAAAGATGTGAACACAGGACTTGAAGGGATAATCAGTAAATTTACTGATGACACCAAACTGGGAGGAACTGTCGCCTGCCTGGAGGGCAGAGAGACCTCCCAGGCAGAGATGGGCAATCACCAACCCAATTTGGGTGTGGGGTTTAACCAGGGAGGGGTCAGGTTCTGCCCCTGGCATGGACACCCTGGCTGGGGTATGGACAGGGGAAGGAGGGGCTGCAGGGCAGCTGCAGGGAGGGACGGGGGGGTCCTGGCCAAGGGCAAGCTGAGCATGAGTCACCAGTGCCCTGGCAGCCAAAAGTGCCACTCTGTCCTGGGGGCAGCGGCCTCTGGGCTGGGGAGGGGACTGTCACACTCTGCTCTGCACTGGGTGGCCTCACCTTGAACGACAACACAATATAAAAAAGACATAAAGCCATTGCAGAGTGTCCAGAGGAGGTCACAAGGATGGGGAAGGGTCTCGAGGGGCTCTGTGAGGAACTGCTGAGGACACTTGTTTTGTTCATCTGGAGAAGAGGAGACTCAGGTGAGACCTCACTGAGGGGCAGTGCAGGGGCCAGCACCAAGCTCTTCACCCTCGTGAGCAGGGACAGGACTCTAGGAAATGGCTGGAGCTGAGTCAGGGGAGGACAGGTTGGACATCAGCAGAAAGTTTTTCACCTAGATGGGGGTTGAGCACTGGAACAGGGTCCCCAGGGAAGTGGTACCAGCCCCAAGTCTGTCTGGGGACAGGAAGCATTTGGACAATGCTCTCAGGCCCGCGGTGGAATTGTTGTGGTGTTCTGTGCAGGGCAGGAGTTGGACTCAATGATGCTGATGAGTCCCTTTCAACTCAGCATGGTTTGTGTTGCTCTGAAATTACTTCAGCATCCAGCATTCAGCTTTCACTCTGGAATAAAGCTGTTCCAGCCTGGTGAACACAGACATTCCACCCCTCCTAAGTACAGCACCTACAATATTCCTTAATTTCTTTGGATTAAAGAAAGAAAGAAACTGCATTTAAATGTCACTGTAACGATTCCATGCCCTTCTGTAAGGAGGGCTATTTACAGAGCAGCTCGACAGGGGCCATGGCTTGCCCTGGCCATGGGAGGGCACAGAACAGGCTGTGGGTGCCCCCCGTGCCCCCGTCACTCATGGGGGATGTGACAGTGACGGGGCACAGGTGACCTGGTCAGGAGTGCCAGGATGGGGCACAGGTGGCTATGAAAGCGCCACAATGGGTGCTGAGACACCAGGGCACGCATGGCCATGGAGATGCCACCGTGGGTATGGTGACACCAAGGGATGTGTGGCCTTGGTGCCCCCACAGGTCCCGAGATGCTCATGGAGATGCCACCAGGGGACAGGTGGCCATGGGGTGGCAATGCCAGTGGGTGTGACAGCGACAGGCCATGCGTGGGGCCAGGCTGGAGGGGCTCTGTGCCCTGTGGGTGGCCTCAGTGGCACCGAGCTGCTTTGGCTGGATCCCAGTGCTGGTGCCGCAGGGCCTGGCCCGGTGCCACTGTCAGTGCCAGCCCTGGCACGGGCAACGCTGGCACAGGGACACGTGGGGCGGGAAGAAACCCTGGGATAGGGGAGACTGAGCATCCCGGGGGGCTGTGCCAGGCCAACACCTCGCACCCCACACCCCAGAATTCATCACCCCCACCCATCATCATCATCACCCCAAAAGTCATCACCCCCCCCAAACCACGACACCCAAACCATCCCCATCACCCTCCACCCATCATAATCACCCCAAAAGCCATCACGCCCACCCATCGCCTCAAAACTCCCCCCACCCCTCACCACCACTCTCTGTACCCCCTCCCCTGCCACGTCCTGTGCCCCGCTGTCGCCTCCTCCTGTCCTCGGAATGCAGGCACTGCTGCCGGGGTGGCCTCGTCCCCTCCTGTCCCCCTCGGTCCCCTTGTGCCCTTGGGCGCCTTGGAGGGGGCGAAAACGCCTTTTGGAGCCGGGACCCGCCCGCGCTGCCCTTGGGACGCCGCTGTCGCCAGCCTGGCTGCCGTCGGTGCCGGGGGCTGCAGGAGCGCTCCAGCCGCTCCCGGGACCGCCCGCCCCGTTCGGGGCCGCCGCCGGGGACAGGCGGGGACAGGCGCGACACTCGTGGTTCCTCAGTAGGGCGGGGGGCTCGGGGTGTCCGGGAGCGCTTCCACCTCCGTCTGTTGGGGGGAGAGTAGAGTTTGGGGGTTCCACGGGGTCGATGTGGGGGCGCTGGCATGGGGGAGTCACTTTGGGGGGCCCCAGGGGGTAAATTTGGAGTGGTGGGATGGGGGGAGTAATTTTGTGAGCTGGAATTGTGGGTGGCGGGATGGGGGGAATCATTTTGGGGGTTCATGGGCTGGATTTGGGGTTACTGGAATGGGGGGAGGCATTCTGGGGGGTCCCTGGGCAGGCGTGGGTGGGGTTGGGGTGGGGAGAGTCACCAGGGCAGTCCAGGGGCTGAACTTGGGCGTCGTGGGATGGGCAACCCCAACCTGGCATCCTCACCTTGAGGGGTCCCCAGTTTTTGGGGTCCCCGTCCCTGGGATACCCCTGCCCATCCAGGAGCCCAAATTTTTAGGTTATTCTGCCCACCCAGGGGGTGCCCACGCCAGCGCCTCGCAGCCCCACCCCGCCGGGGACAGAACGATGGGTGCCCCGCCATCCATGGCTCGGGGCAGGCGGGACCGTCCCGCCCCGGCCGCGCTCCCCCCGCACCCTGGGGACCCCCTCGTCCCCCCTTTGTCACCCGCTCAGCGCGGGGGGGCGCGCTGGCACCGCAGGACCCCCTCTGTGACATCCCCGAGGTGGCACCTGTGCTTTTGATCATCCCCACCCGCCAATTTGTCACCAGCGCCCCAAAGCGGGCAGTGGCCCACATCCTACACGGGCGGTGACAGCAATTTTGGGGTCCTCCCACGTTACCTCCAGCCCCCGCATCCCCCCGAGGATGCCGCGCGACCCCCCCGCTGTCCCGGCCGCAGCATCCCCGAGGGTGCCCTGGGGACTTTGGGGACTGTCCCCACGTCCCCCCGCGCCGTCCCCGCCGCTGCTCCCGCGCTCGGTCCCCGCTCCTGTCGCGGCTTCCCCGTGGGCAGGGCAGGAATTGCAGTCACCCCGTCACCTCCTCCTCCTCCTCCTCCGCCGCTCCCTCGGCAGGTGATGCTGCTGCTCCCGCTGGGGACGCCCCGGGGGACACCGCGGGTCACCTCTCGGAGACTGCGGGGTCACGGTGGCTTTAGAGTCCCCCCGAAATGACAGCTGGGGGGGGCGGGATGCTGCAGGTGCCAGTTTGGGGACTGGGTGCTCGTTTTGGGGGGGGAGTTTGGGGTCTCCAGGGTGGGTCCCGAAGTCCCCTCCCATCACCCCAGCCTGTGCCTCAGTTTCCCCCTTGCTCTGCAGGGACCACCCAGAGCTGATGTCCTGGAACTGGATTTATTTTGGGGGGGTTTGAGGTTGGGGCTACTGGGATGGGCTGGTGGGCCAGCGGGATGGGCCAGGCTGTGGCTGGGCTGGTGGTCATCTCGGCTGGGGGCTGTCCAGGCTGGGGGGCTGCAGACCAGAGTCCAGCTGGGATCCGTGGGTCTGGTGTTCATCTGGACCAATGTCCAGCTGGGATCCATCAGACCAACATCTGCTGGACCAGAGTCCATCCAGCCTGGGCTGGTCTCCATCTGGACTGCTGTCCAACCTCTCCTGCCTCCATCCAGCCCAGGCTCCCTGGCCGGGGCCGCTCCTCACTGCAGGGTGGACAAGACACACAGTCAGTCACAAGATGACCCTAAACCCCTTCCCACCAACCCCACTGGGCCACCCACCCCGAGTCCCTGTGCCACCGGCGTCCCCTGGAAGCCAGGCCAGCTCTGGATCTCCTGGAAGAGGGCGTTGCCAGGGCAGTCGGTGTGGCCGAGCTGGCGGTGGCCGCGCAGGGTGAAGTCCGGCCGGATGTGGCCGAAGCGGACGGCGCAGGGCAGGAGCTCATCCCGCACGAGGGCCAGCGTGTCGGGGTCCGGCAGGGTGGCCGTGAAGTCCCCAACGATGCCGACGCCGAAGCCTTGGGTGTTGTAGCCCTTGGTGTGGGCACCCACCCAGCGCCAGCCCCGGCCCTCGTACAGGTACCCATCCGAGCCCACCACAAAGCTGTGAGGACGTGATGGCAGTGAGGGGACAGTGGTGGGGACTGCAAAGGGACAGGGATAGTGGAGAGACAGTGATGGGGACAATGATGCAGGCTGTGGGGGCTTATGGGGACAGAAGGGAAATGGGAACGGGGACTGTGGGTCAGCAGGGATGGGGACTGCGAGGGGACAGGGATGGGGACTGTGGGGGTTGTGAGGACAGTGTGGGGACAGGGATGGGGACTGCGAGGGGACAGTGGTGGGGACTGCGAGGGGACAGTGGTGGTGACCATGGAGGGGCAGTTATGGGGACCATGAAGGGACAGTGGTAGGGACTGTGGGGGGACAATGGTGGGGGCCATGGGGGGACAGTGATGGGGACTGTGAGAGGACAGTGGTGGGGTCTGTGAGGTGACACCAACATGGACTGCCATGGGACAGTGATGGGGACCACAGGGGGTGACAGTGACCATGGGGCTAGACAGGGACCATGGGGAGACAAGGATCGGCCCCATGGAGGGTGGCAGGAACCAGTGGGGGTGACAGTGCCCACAGGGGTACAATGAGAGGATCTGGGGGGGGTGACAGGGATCGTGGGGGTGACAGTGCCCACAGGGGTACAATGACAGGGCCCACAGGAGGGGACAGGGACTGTGGGAGTGACAATGCCCACAGGGGTACAATGACCGCTCCCTCAGGGGGTGCCAGGGCCCGTGGCAGGTGCCATCGCCCCAGGGAGGTGACAGTGACCTGTAGCCGATGTCGTCCCAGCCGCGGGTGTCCTGGTGGAAGCGCTGCATGTCCCTCATGGCGCGGGCGCAGGCGCCGAAGGTCTGGCAGGGCCGCGACGGCTCCAGGGTGTGGTGCAGGAACACGGAGCCCAGCGGGGGCCGCAGCAGGGCCGGGGTGCCCCGGTAGGGACGGGCACCCCACAGGCAGCGCGGC
Organism: Ammospiza nelsoni; assembly: GCF_027579445.1. Lineage (NCBI taxonomy): Eukaryota > Metazoa > Chordata > Aves > Passeriformes > Passerellidae > Ammospiza > Ammospiza nelsoni. The sequence goes on from NC_080663.1 coordinate 3,582,017, forward strand.
ACGATGGCCGGGCACTCTGCGGGGACAACGGCGCGGTGTCACCTGAGATCCTGGGGACATGGCAGAGGGGACACGGGGGGGACATGGGGCTCGGTGGGGACGCAGTAGAGTCTGCATTAGGACAAGGGGCTTGATGGGCCCTTGGGGACATGGTGGTGTCCACATGGGGATGTCATTTGGGGTCAAGAGGCCATTTGGGGACAAGGGGCTTGGGATCACAGTAGAGGCTGTGTGGAGACACAGGGGGTGATAATCTTGTCTGGGAGGTGACAAAGCCGATTTAGGGGGTGACAGTCCCTGTTTGAGGGGTGACACCCCCGTTTAGGAGGTAACAATCCCTGTCTGGGAGATGACAACTACTGTTTACAGGGTGACAACTCTGTTTGGGGAGCACAATGCCCATTTGGGTAGTGACAATCCGTATTTGGGAGATCACGATGCCCGTTTGTGCGGTGGCAATCCCTGTTTAGGGGGTGACAACCCCAGTTTGGGAGGCATCAACCCCATTTATGAGATGCCACCCCACCCGTACCCACGTAGCGCTCGCTGAACTCCCGCGCCGCCCTCTGAGCCACGGCCGCCACCTCCTGTGTCCCCACGTCTCTCAGGAGCTCCGAGGTGGGCGACAGCGTCCTCAGCAGCTCCAAAACCGCTGCCACCTCCTTCTCCAGACGTCCCTGTCCCGCCAGTGCCCCAAAACTCCGGCGCCGGTAACTGCTGGGGGGTCTCCCCGCTCCCGAGCCGTTCCTGGTGCCGTAGTAGCCCCGAAGCAGCTCGGCCACCGGGAGGAGTCCCCGGGCCAGCCGCGCCCCCAGGACCGCCCCGTCCATGGCCCCGATGGCCACAGCGTCGGGCACGGGGGACGGGGGACCCCTCAAGGTGTAATTCTGGGGGTTCTCCACGTCGTCCCAGCAGCCGCCGGGTCCTAACGCGGTGGCGTTGCGGCCACCCCCCCGCGCCAGCAGGAAGGACGTCCCCAAAGCCTCGGTGATGGTGACAGCCAGGAGGGGGTCGGCGGGCGGGTCGAGGGTGGGGAGGGGTCGCCCAAGGCCGGCGGATCTCAGCCCCGCCTCGATGCCGGCCAGGAGCGGCCCGAGCGCCACCGCGGAGCCGTCGGGCGCCAGCACCGCCCCCAGCGCCGGGGCCGCCGGGCCGGGGCGGAGCAGCGCGGTCAGGAGCCGCCACTGGCCCGCGGTCAGAGCCGGGGGGCGCTCGGGGGGCCCGGGGGGCTCGCCCAGCACCGCCCGGCACCCCGGGGCGCTGCAGACCCCCAGGGCCCGCCCCAGGGCCGCGGCCGCGCCGGGGGAGCCGCCCCGGGCCGGGGACTCGAGCGCGTCCAGGATGTCGAGCACCGAGTCCATGTGGCGCGGGGGGACAGCCGCGGACACCGCCGGGGACACCGCTGGGGACACCGCTGGGGACACTGTTGGGGACACTGCCGGGGACACAGCCGGGGACACAGCCGGGGACACAGCCGGGGACACAGCCGGGGACACCGCTGGGGACACTGCCGGGGACACTGCCGGGGACACTGCCGGGGACACCGCTGGGGACACAGCCGGGGACACTGCTGGGGGGACAGAGCGTGGGGGTGAGGGGCGTTAAGGGGTGGGGAGGGGCTTGGAGGAGGGAGAGGCACCCAAAAGTGCCTCAAGCAAGGGGAGGGCACCCAAAACAGGGGGAAAGGGCCCAAAAAAGGGGGGAAATGACCCCAAATAAGGGGAAAAGACCCAAACCCGGGGGAAAGGACCCAAAATAGGGCAAAAAGGACCCAAAAGAGGGGGAAAGGACCAAAAAGAGGGGGAAAGGACCCAAAATAAGGGGGAAAGGAACCAAAACAGGGAGAAAGGATCCAGGGAAAGGACCCAAAATCAGGGGGGACGGACCCAAAAGAGAGGAGAACGACCCAAAATCAGAGGAAAAAAGGTGTCGTAGGGTGTTGTGGATGTCGTGGCGTGTCCTTACCTGTGCCAGGGTGGGCGCAGATGCTCAGTGCCAGCAGCAGCCACGGGAACATCCTGCAGGACACGGGGACACCCTGCAGGACACGGGGACACCCTGTGGGACACGGGGACACCCTGCAGGACACGGGGACACCCTGCGGGACACGGCCCCGGGGCCTTGGGGACTTTGACCCCACAGGGACACGTGAGGGAGGGACAGGGACACAGGGAAAGGGACAGGGACACACGAGGGGAGGGGACAGGGACACACGGGGCACAATGGCACCAGGACCCACATCAGGGACAATGTCGCCACACCTGTGGGGACACTGCCACCATGACATGTCAGCGCATGAAGCCACCATGACATGTCAGGGACGCTGTCACCAGGCCATGTGACCCCTCCAGGTGACACTGACCCTTGTCCTGTCTCCAGCCTGTCCCCAGGGGCATTGGGGTCCCCTGAGTGCAGTGGCCCTGGGACACCCTGGTGGCTGTCACCTGCTTCTGGGCCACTTGTCACCAGCTGAACAAGTTCCCTGTCCCGCCCCAGTGGGTGATGACATTCAGCTGGGACACCGTCGTGGTGACGGTGGGAGCACAGTGGCAGGAACTGCATCAGGCAGTGCTTTGCCACGGCCGGGATGAAGGTGCTGGTGGCACTGTGGTGGCACTGACACTGTCTCAGTTTGTGACCCCACCCATGTCCATGTCCCCCATGTGCCCATCCATGTCTGTGTTCCCTCATGTCCTCATCCGTGAAGGGAATGTCCACATCCATGTCCATGTCCCCCATGTCCCCACGCATGGCCATGCCTCCATCCACGGCCACGTCCCCCCATGTCACTGTTCCCCACTCATGCCTTTGTTAAACGTCTTTATTTTTACCCCAGTTCCAGGGGTTTCAAAGGGATGAACAAAAATGAAAAAAAATCAAGGCTAAACCAAAAGGATTTATGTGTCTGTGCCAGCTGAGCATCCACGTGCTTACATGGGTGGAAGAACCTTTTTAGATGCAATTTCCATCCCACTGTCTCCAAAATCGTGAGTTTTGCATCCCCATTTCGCTGTGGAAGATGCCTGTGGGCCAGAGAGAATTAAAATTATGGATTTATGTTTGAGAAGACCTCCAAGGCCATCCGGTGTTGCTTGATGCCACCAGCAGATGCAAAAGGTGAGATTTTTCTGGGGACGGAAGTTGACAAATCTGCTCTGCACAATGGATTTCTGATGTGGGTCTGTGGATGTGCCCAGGTGCCCGCAGGGAGACAGGAGGATGGGGAGCCCCCCAGCCAGGGGTCTTCCCAATACAGATCACCAGGACCATGGATCACCAGCTCATCCTGAAGTTCTTCCCACCCTCTCCACACTTGCAGGACCTTTCCCCAGTGTGGATTCTCCAGGGGTAGATCAGAGTTGAGCTCTGGCTGAAGCTCTTCCCACATTCCGATTGCCTGGGGGGCTTCTCCCTGCCATGAAGCTGCTCATGGACACCCAGCTCTGAGCTCTGGCCTATCTCCAGCTGCATTTCTGGCCCAGGGTGGGTCTTTCCTCCTCACAGATCCCAGGGCTGGGTTTACAGCCCCTCCTCATAAAGGATCTCTGAGGCTTTTCCTCCCTTTTGGATTCCTGCAACAGGGAGCTGCTCAAAACGGCCTCTGCCACGAGGTCCTGCTGCAGGGGTCTGTCCAACCTGGTCCCCAAGCTCAGCTCCATCCTCTGTCTGGGGGAGGAAGGACAAGGAGAGGATGGGATTTGCCTCCATGCCAGAGGGAAGGGGAAGGAGATTCCCCATCTGTTCCAGGCAGCACCGGGGTTGTCCTGCAGCCGGGGCCGTGCTGGGCTGGGAGATGGAGCAGGAGGGAAGGGGAAAGGGGCACTGACTTCCTCCTCACCTGCCTCACTGTCCCGGGACATCTTCCTCTTCCTCGTGGTCGTCTCCCCTTCTGTCAGGCCAAGGTTTGGGAATGGGAAATCCTGGTTTGCGGGGGAAAAACAAGGGGTGAGTGTCGCAGACATTTCTCCACAGAAATCCTTTCTTTCAGATTTCTGCGTCTTCGGGAGGCCAGAGGCCCCCGAAGAGAAGGTAAACAATTATTATCAGCTGCTGGGGAATGCAACAGGAACACCTTGATTGGCTCATTTTCTATGTTTATAATTAAGAGCCAATCACCAGTGCAAGCCAGGGGACTGAGTCCTTGGCCACAGCTTTGTTGTGGATTCTTTTCTATCTATTCTTAGCTTAGTTAGCAGCTCTGCAAACCTCTCTCTATATTCTATTTAGTATAACTATAATGTATTATATCATATATTAATAAATCAAGCCTTCTGATTCAAGAAACAAGATTCACCGTCTCTCTCTCGCCAGCTGCACCCACAGGACGCTGTAATAGGTGAGTTCATTGAAGGTTTGATGGTCGCGCTACGCGAGTCCGGCTGGACAAGTGACCACCCCGCTCAGCCTCGGGGGCCCGGGCTTGGCTCATCTCCAGCCTCCCCCAACCCTTCTGTCTACCGGGCATCCCCCGGCTCCGGGATCGCCCCTCTGTGCTCTCCCCACTCCGGGGCTCCCGCGTTCCCCCCGGCTCTCTCTGGGGAATCCCCGACACCGACATCGCCCCTGTCCCCAAAGGTGCCGCGCCATTGCCACCTGGGATCGCTCTACATCCTCCAAAGTGGCATTTGCAGCTCAGCTTTGGGCTCCTGTGTTATAAATAAGAGGCTTGACTAGGCCAATATTCCAGCAGCAATCAATTTATTAACTAATATGGTAAAGTATGAGCAATATAGCGCTGGGTACAGTGCGGGAAGTTTTCCCTCCAACTGCACACCGATAGTTGAGGCTTACAGATTGTCATGGTTTATAGATATTTATAGGGGTACTCATAAGCTTTCTCAGCAGTTTCTATTCCAAATTTTTACGTCACAATTCTATACACTATTGTGATTTAGTTTTTTTTGGGCTGTATCTCAAAGGAGTATCCCCAGATGGTGACGGTCCAGTTTCCGAAAGAAGAAAGACGAATCCCATCTGGTGAGGTCCAGCTCCCCAGATGTGTGTCCACCTTTTAATTACAGAGACTATAAATCTCATAACAGTGATGTCCAGCTTCCCTTGGTCGAAACTATAAATCCTTCAGTTCATGTTCATCTTCCTTTCTTAAGCTGCTTTTCTCTGTTTTGTTAAGGCATGAGATAAGCATGTTTCCCTTATATATATTCCAAAGCTATAGCTTCAAGGATACAAGCAATATTCTAAAATTATACTTCAAAAGGTTATTATTGCAGAACTCTTTAAGGCTTAACTACAAGCAAAGAGCAACATCCTTAACACTTTAATTCAAATGCTCCTAAATCAACCAAGGTTAATTGTGAAGAAAAGATAGGTTCAAAGGCCTTCTTCCATGCTTTACTTTCCTCAGTTATTATTAGAATTCGCAACTGTCCCATGGTCAGCTTCCACACATATCACAATCACAAATACACACATTGCCTGTATGTACCTGACACGAAACACAGCTTTGTATTTCACACCTGCAAGATCCAAGCATCCCTGCCCCGCAAGAAAACCCTCCTGGAGACCCTCCGATGGATTCGGGGCGAGCTCCCCCTCTCCGGTGCCCGGCGGGTTCTGGGGGGAGCGACGCTGCCGGAGCCGGGGGAGCCTCAGCGGGCGGGCCGGGAACATCGCGGTTTTCTGCTGCGGCTCCTCTTCCTCCTCTTGTCCTCTTTCTGCCGCTCCTGCTCCGCTCCCAGCCCGGCCCGGGCAGTGCCGGCACCCAAAAGCGCCCGCGCTCTGCCCTGGGGGCATCTCCAAAACTGCACCGCCCGCCCGGCACTGGGAGCGATACTGGGAGCACTGGGAGCGATACTGGGAGCACTGGGAGCGATGCTGGGAGCACTGGGAGCGATGCTGGGAGCACTGGGAGCGATACTGGGAGCACTGGGAGCGATACTGGGAGCACTGGGAGCGATGGTGAGAGCACCGGGCAGGAGCTGGGAGCGCTCTCCCCGCCGGCGCCGCCCGTACTGGGAGCGCTGGGAGCGAACTGGGAGCGCTCTCCCCGCCGGTGCCGCCCGGACGGGGAGCGCTGGGAGCGAACTGGGAGCGCTCTCCTGCCGGTGCCGCCCGTACTGGGAGCGCTGGGAGCGAACTGGGAGCGCTCTCCCCGCCGGTGCCGCCCGGACGGGGAGCGCTGGGAGCGAACTGGGAGCGCTCTCCTGCCGGTGCCGCCCGTACTGGGAGCGCTGCGAGCGAACTGGGAGCGCTCTCCCCGCCGGTGCCGCCCGTACTGGGAGCGCTGGGAGCGAACTGGGAGCGCTCTCTCTGCCGGTGCCGCCCGTACTGGGAGCGCTGCGAGCGAACTGGGAGCGCTCTCCTGCCGGTGCCGCCCGTACTGGGAGCGCTGGGAGCGAACTGGGAGCGCTCTCCTGCCGGTGCCGCCCGTACTGGGAGCGCTGCGAGCGAACTGGGAGCGAGCGGCGCCCGGAGGCGGCTGCAGCCGGCGGGGGGGCGGGGCCAGACGGGGGCGGAGCTATGGAAATGTCAGGGGGATCGCGTGCTGTGATTGGTGGGCGGGAGCAGCGCGGGGTTTCTCCGGTCACGTGAGGGCTGAGGCGGCCTGGAGCCATGGCGGCGGCGTCCGGTGAGAGGGGACCGGGAGCGGGACCACAGGACAGAGACCGGGAATGGGAGCGGGAACACAGGACAGAGACCGGGAATGGGAGCGGGAACACAGGACAGAGACCGGGAATGGGAGCGGGAACACAGGACAGAGACCGGGAATGGGAGCGGGAACACAGGACAGAGACCGGGAATGGGAGCGGGAATACAGGACAGGGACCGGGAATGGGAGCGGAAACACAGGACAGGGACCGGGAATGGGAGCGGGAATACAGGACAGGGACCGGGAATGGGAGCGGGAACACAGGACAGGGACCGGGAATGGGACTGGAAATACGGAAATGGGAACGGGAGTGGGAATACGGATACGGCAACGGGACTGAGAATATGGGATGAGGAGTAGGAAGAAAGGACCGGGATTGAGGATGGGAATATGGGAACGGGACTGGAAATGCGGGAACTGGAATATGGGAACGGGACCGGGAATGGGAATGTGGAAACGGAAGAGGGAATATAGAAATAGAAATATGCCGACAGGAATACGAGAACGGGAACAGGAAAGATAGGGAATACGAGACTGAGAATATGGGAGCAGCAACCAGACAGAGAATGTGGGACAGGAACAGGGAATGAGACCGGGAATGGGATCCGGACTGAGATGGGAGCAGGACGGGACACGGGCAGGGGGTGGGGGGCACGGGAGTGACAGCAAGGAGAGGGGCATCTGGGACAGGGGACACCAGGAACCTGGACAGGGGGACGTGGGCATAGCTCCAGGGCAGGGGTCCTTGAGCAGCTGCCCCACAACCTCCGCCAGGGTCTCTCAGTGCAGCCAGAGACGCTTGGCCCTGGTTTCCCAAAGCCGTGAGCAGCTCCCAGGTCCCTTCCAGGAGCACTCCCTCCAGCTCACACAGCCCCTGCAAGCTCCTGCCATGGCACCGACCATGTCTTAGTTCAAGGTCTTTGTTTTTGCCCCATTTTTGGGTGTTTGGAAAGGACAAAGAGAAATGAAAATCAAGGTCAGAGGGAGCCTGGAAGAGGTGGAGCCCCCCAGCCAGGTGTCTTCTCAATATGGATCACCAGGACCACGGATCACCAGGGGGTCACTGGGGATCATCCAGTGTGGATCCTCCCATGGGGGATGGAGCTGGAGCAGCGCACGGAGCTCTTCCCACACTCGGGGCCCTCGCAGGGCTTCCCTCAGTGGCGCCTCCCTTGGTGTCGGGTCAAGGCCGAGCTGTGCCTGAAGCTCTCGGCACACTCGAGACTCTAGTGTGGCCTCTCCACAGTGTGAATCCACTGACGTAGGAGCTTGGAGCTGCTCTGAAACCTCTTCCCACACTCAGGACGCTCATAGGGCCTGTGTCATCACGAGGAGCGGGGCTGGGATGTGCTCTGGTGCCTGTAAATGTGGTAATCACATATCCTCTGAATAAAGAGACATAGCTGTCCCAGGATTTTCCTGGGAAGCTGTGAGAAGCTGCGAGAAAGCTCAGAGAAAAGAATTAAAACAATTCTTATCTCTCTTTCTGCACATGTTGTTTATAGATATGATTTTCCAGAGTGTGCTATTCTTACTTTGCCAAGAGTGTGAGGTTTTTACTTTAAGACCAAACAGTCTCAGCTTAATGAGTTGGGTTATAAAAGACGCGCTATTTTCTATTAAATGCCTTCTTTCCACCTTCTGAAGACTGGAGTCTTTGTTCCCATCCCTGACTCAATGGCAACGTGTGCAGTGCCCAGGGCAAGGTCACAGCGGGGCAGCTCTCGGTGTCCCCAGCAGGTCATGCTGTGTCCCCAGGGCAGCGCTCCGTGTCCCCAGCAGTGCCCAGGGCAGCGCTCGGTGTCCCCAGCAGGTCACGCTGTGTCCCCAGTGCCAGCGCTCACTGCGCACCCGGGGCAGGCTGGGCTGGACGGGGCTGGGGCACAAACGCCGTCCCCAGGCCGGGCTCTGCCCCTGCCCCTGGCCCAGCCCCGGCTGGCAGCGCCCTGGGCAGGGCACGGGGCTGCTGCTGGCCCGGGGGGGACAGGCCTTGCCCCCTGCCACTGCCCGGGCCCCTCGGGTGCCTGTCCCACGTCCCTGTGCCTCCTGTCCCTGCTGCTCCCCGACACCTCCACTGCCTCCATCAGAGCCCCTCTCAACCTCTGCGCTGTGACCTCTGGAAACAAAGAAAGAATGAAGGAAAGGAAAGGAAGTGTAGCTGGTTGAGCCTGGCTGGATGCCAGGCATTCACCATAGCTGCTCTCTTCGCTCCCCTCCAGAGATGGGCGGGAGAGAGAAAACAGAACGAAGGCTTCATGGGCTGAGCTAAGGACTGGGACAGATCACTCAGCAGATACCATTGTTAGTGTTCAGGAACACATAAGCACGGAATGATTATATGCAGGTGCTTTTATTAAAGAGCTCTGGGCATCAGGGGTACACAGACCCAAATCTGACTCCAACATGGTTTTGAGCTGAATATGCTTTATATTCTATCATTGTATACTTACATATTAATTTTTAAACTTACATTGTTCTATTGTATACATTGATTTCATCCAAGTATGATTTTCTTGTGATTCCCCCTCAAATCCCATTACATAGTTTCTCATGATTCTTTAAACAATAATTATATCTAATCACATCTAACAGTTATATCATTTACCATATACTGACTATACAGGTGCAATTTCACATGATCTAGCAAATACAAAGCCTAACATTTCTCAGTGCCTACCTTTAACATTATCCCAGGGCCTACTAAGCCTAACTTTCTTTCTAGCTCCCCAAATTTTCTGTGATTTTAAAATCTTTTATTACCACCATCATGGGCAAAACATGTTTGAAATTAGAGACATTAATTCAATTAATTGTTATCAAAATCAGAGCAGAATAGTGAGAAGTAAAATAAAGCTTTAAAAACACCTTCTGCCCCTCCCTCCCTCCCTCCCTCCCTCCCTCCCTCCCTCCCTCCCTCCCTCCCTCCCTCCCTCCCTCCCTCCCTCCCTCCCTCCCTCCCTCCCTCCCTCCCTCCCTCCCTCCCTCCCTCCCTCCCTCCCTCCCTCCCTCCCAGCTCTGCCTCCTCCCGCAGTGGTGCAGGCAGACAGGCAATGGGGGTTCTGCTCAGTTCATTCCTGTTGTTTCTCCTGCTGCTCAAGGAGAGGAGTCGTTCCCCTGCTGCACCATGGGGTCCCTCCTGGAGACACTTCTCCATGAACTTCTCCAGGGTGAGTTCATCTCAGGGACAGCAGCTCTTCCCAAACTGCTGCAGCTGCCTCACTCTCCCATGGGCTCATGTGGAAGGACCCTGCTCCAGCATGGGCTCCTCTCTCCATGGGTCTGCAGGCCCCTGCCTGGTCCCTGCTCCAGCACAGGTTTCTCATGGGGTCACAGCCCCTGCTCAGGCCCCCCTGCTCCAGCACGGGCCCCTCCAGGTGCTGCAGGTGCATCTCTGCTCTCTGGGCCCTCCATGGGCTGCAGGGGCCCAGCTGCCTCCCCAGGGGCTGCCCAGGGAATCTCAGAGCAATCAGCTCCAGCCCCTGGAGCAGCTCCTGCCCCTCTTTTCCCAAAGGTGTCACCACCATTTCTAACGGGCCCAGCCTTGGCCGGAGGCCGCTCCATCCTGGAGCTGGCTGGAATTGCCTCTGTGGGACACAGAGGAGCAGCTGCTTCCAGCAGCCTCTCATGGAAGGTGCTCCTAGAGATCCTCCTTACCAAAGCCTGGCCATGCAAATCTAGTATGAGCATGGTAGGGTTTTTATAACCATTATTAATTATTATTATTTCTATTATCACTATTGTTGCTATTAATGTTACAGCCATTATTATTACTAATTTGATTCTTTTTTACTCTATATTAATAGTGGCTATAGTAGAACTTGAAACCAAAGTTCTTAATTACAAATAGAAGTTATAATTTTGGCAGCTGCTTGCCCTGCCCTGTTCTGTGTGTGAACCTTCCAGGGCTCCCCCTTTCCCTGGTTTGGAGAAATCAATGGCATCGCTCACATGTCAGAAAGAGAGGGCTTGTTCCAATCAAATGGAACAATCCTTGGATATATGGAAATTTGGAAGTAGAATCCCAGTTTTGACCATGGGCACCTGGATGGGAGTGATGGTTCTTCTCCATAGTAGGGAAAGGCTGTAGCCCCAGGGTTTTGAAGGCAGATGAGAGGTGCCCCCCAGGAGGTCAAGGCCAGCAACACGTCTGTCTTTGAAGCTCTCACTGAGGAGCAATCCTTGGATATACAGAATTTGGGAGGTAGAATCCCAATTTTGACAAGGGCACATGGACAAGAAGGACAGTTCTTTTCCATAGGAAGAAAAGTATGGGGCCCCAGTGTTTTGGTGGCAGATCAGAGATAGCCCCCAGGAGGCCAAGTCAGCCAGACCCATCTGTCCTGACACCTTTAGTGACAGAGCAACCCTTTGATAGAAGAAATTTTGGAGCCAGAATCTCAGTTTTGGCCATGAGCCCCTGGAGGAGAAGGACAGCTCTGTTCCATAGGAAAGAAAGCCCAGAGCCCCAGTGCTCCAGGGGCAGATGAGAAGCTGGCCTCAGCATGCCGAGGTCAGCAGGACCTGTCAGGTGGCCCCAGCAGGCCAAGACCTGTTCCATGCTCCCATGGTTCCATGGGCTCCCTCAGTGTCACAAAGGGGTCCTTGGTTCCACAGCACCCAGCAGTGTCACAGTGGACTCCACAGGGACCTGTGGTACCACAATGGTCTCCTTGCATCCATGGGGCCTGTCACAATCACACTGGTCCCTTGGTTCCGTGGGGCCCAGCATGGCCTGATGATCCCCTTGGATCAAATTCCAAAATTATGGGGCTCCCAAGCAAAAATGTAGGAATAGGAATAACAGTTCTTTGCTATGAAATACATAGAGAACAGAAAAGAACAAACACCAACATTCTAACAGAAGTTTTCCACCCGCTAAGCACAAGTGATCATGGGATACTCCATTCCTTATCCATGCCCCAGACAGCTTTGAGCAATGAACCTTGTGTGAGCCCACCAGCTGCAGAGGAGTTTCCTTTAACAACACGGAGGATGCTCTGGGGGGCTGTTGAGAGACTGAAATATTGTGGTTCATGGCTTAAACTTTGTTAGGATGGACTTTTTGCCCATTATGGCAGCGTGTCCAGAGGAGGGCAACGAGGCTGGTGAGGGATTTGGAACACTCCCTTCCCTTCCCTTCCCTTCCCTTCCCTTCCCTTCCCTTCCCTTCCCTTCCCTTCCCTTCCCTTCCCTTCCCTTCCCTTCCCTTCCCTTCCCTTCCCTTCCCTTCCCTTCCCTTCCCTTCCCTTCCCTTCCCTTCCCTTCCCTTCCCTTCCCTTCCCTTCCCTTCCCTTCCCTTCCCTTCCCTTCCCTTCCCTTCCCTTCCCTTCCCTTCCCTTCCCTTCCCTTCCCTTCCCTTCCCTTCCCTTCCCTTCCCTTCCCTTCCCTTCCCTTCCCTTCCCTTCCCTTCCCTTCCCTTCCCTTCCCTTCCCTTCCCTTCCCTTCCCTTCCCTTCCCTTCCCTTCCCTTCCCTTCCCTTCCCTTCCCTTCCCTTCCCTCCCCTCCCCTCCCCTCCCCTCCCCTCCCCTCCCCTCCCCTTCTCTCATATTTACTGTTAAACACACTCCATACTGTTGACTTTGGCATATGTTCTTGTTTGCACCTTAATTCAGGCAGAGGCATTTCTAATAACTTTAAAAATTGGACTGTAACACCCTGCTGACACTTTACACTTAATTCCATGAGATATCTTTGTGTCACAACGGTCTCCTGAATTCAAAGAGGCCCCACTATGTCACGACAGAGCCTTGGTTCCATGAGATATCTTTGTGTCACAATGGTCTCCTGCTGCATTCTGCCACAGCGAGGGGGGCAACAACTCCCCTGGGCCCTGGAGCCTTGGACTTCAGGTAGCCGCTAATGACCAAACAGGAACAGACGACAAGAGAATGGGTGTTGGTTCAGCAACATCCAGGATCCTTCAGTGAGTCAGGGACCGAGGCAAGATGGAGGGTAGAGTCATGGGTTTTATATGCCAGGGTAGGGATGGAGTTTAGGGTTGGGGTTCAATAGCGAGAGGAGCAGGAGACTGCAAAGGGGTAGACTAAGGAGGACAACTAATGGGAAGAACTAAAGCGGGAACACTGCAGTAGGATTTAAACCAATGAGGGTGCAGGAAAAGAAGAACATTCTGGGGCCATTCCTTATCTGACAAAATGGGGTGGGGTGTCTTTTCCCAGGCTTGCAGGAACATGCCCCACAGGGTGGAGGGGTGGAATCTTCTTTAATTCATGCACCTCACCCAGTGCTGTCTGTCTGGGTAGAATCCCAGCCCCTGGGGGCAGGAGCACTCCACAGTCTCCTGGTTCCATGACACTGGGCTGTGTCGCAATGGACACTGGATTTGATAAGAGCTGGCAATGTCCCAGTGGCACCTGTGTCCTACAAGGCCCCACTTGGTCAAAGTAAAGCCTTGGATTCATGAGATTCCATGTTCCCACAAGTGTCTGGCGAGTTCCATGAGCTGTGCTGTGTCACAACAGAAACTGTTCCACAAACCTTGGTAATGTCCCAGTGCCTGTGTTCCATGAGGCCCCATCTCTTCAAAAGGGAGCTTTGATTCCATGAGATTACATTGCATCTTATGGTCTCTGAGGTTCTGTGAGGCCCCGCTTTTGTCACAGTAGACACTTGAGTCCATTGCATCCCAATGGTGTCCTGGGTTGGATGAGGTTCTGCCGTGTCACAACGACCCCTTGTTTCCAGAAGCTGTTTCAAGGCCCCAATGGCACCTGGTTTCCAAGAGGCCCCGCTGTACCTCAATTGACACTTGTTTCCATGAGATATCATTGCATGACAATGATCTCTAGGTTTCCGTGAGCTGCACTGTTTCACTGTGGGCACTGGGTTCCAAATGAGCTGGCAATGTCCCGGTGGCACCTGGGTTCCATGAGACCTCCTGTGTCACAGCTGACCATTGTTTCCATGGGATTCCATTGTCACACAGTGGCCTCCCACGTCCCATCAGTCCTTGCTATGCCACAATGGAACTTTGTTTCCACTAGACCTGCAATGTTGCATTGACCCTTGTGTTCCATGAGGTCCCTGTTTGTCACAATGGAGCCATTTCCATGACATTGCATGGAGTCACAATGGTCTTTTAGATTTTGTGAGTTCCTTCTGTGTCACGATGGAGCCTTGATTCCTTGAGATTTCATTGTGTCAGAATGGTCTCCTGGGTTCTATTAGATCCCGCTCTATCACAATGGACACAGGGTAGCAAGAGCCCTGGCAATGTCCCATTGGCACGTGGGTCCCACAAGTCCCTACTGTGTTCAAAAATGAAACTTGGTTCCATGAGATTCCATTATGTCACAATGGTGCCCTGGATTTCATGAGGCCCCCCCATGTTACAACTGAAACTTGGTTCCATGACTTCCAGTTGTGACTAAAGGGTCTAGTGGGTCCGAGGAGGACTCAGTGTGTCAGAATTGAAACTTTGTTCCATGGGATTTTGTTCTGTCACAATGGTCACCTGGGTGCCATGGATCATTGCTGTGCAACAGTGGAGCCTTGGTTCCACAAGCCATGGCAATGTTTCAGTGGGCCCTGGGTTCATGAAGGTCCTGCTGTGTCACAATGGAGCCTTGGTTCCATGAGATTTCGTTCTGTCACAGTGGTCACCTGGGTGCCATGGAGCATTGCTGTGTCAAAATGGAGCCTTGGTTCCATGAGATTCCATTGTGTCACAATGTTTTTCTGAGTTCCATGAGGTCCTAGGGTTTCAAACTTTGTTCCATGAGATCCTATTTCATCACAATGTCTCCTGGGGGTCAATGAGGCTGTGCTCTTTTCACAACTGACACTTAGTTCCCTGAGATACCATTGTGTCAAAATGGTCTCCTTGGTTCCATGAGGCCCCACTGCCTCACAATAGAGCCTTGGTTCCATGGGACTCCATTGTGTCACAACTGTCTCCAGTGTTCCATGTGGCAGTTCCAGAAAAAGTGGACAGTTGCTTCCACATGTTTTCATTGGATCACAATGGTCTCCAACATTCTATGAGCCTTGCCATCAAAGAATGAACACTGAATTCCATGAGATTCCACATTGTTACAATGGTGTCCTGGGTTCCATGCATCCTCTTTGATGCAATTGAGACTTGGTTCCATGAGATTCCATTTCCTCTAATGGTCTCCAGTGCTCTATGAGGCCACACTGTGAAACAGTGGACACTTGGTTCCATGAGATTCCACAGTGTTACAATAGTGTCCTGGGATTCATGAGACCCCATTTTGTCATAATCGCTCTTTGTTTGCATGAACTTTGGCAATGTACCAGCGGCCTCTGGGTTCCATGAGGCTCTGCAGTGTAACTTCACACTTGGTTCCATGAGACTGTATTGGGTCACAATGATCTCCTGGATTTTATGGGTTGTGATGGCTTCTCAACTGACACTTCGTTCCATGGGACTCCATTGCATCACAGTGGTTTTCAGGTTTCCATGAGCTGTCCCATATCATAATGGACACTGGGTTCCAGAAGCTCTGGCAATGTCCTAGTGGCACCTGTGTCCTATGAGGCCTCACCTTGTCAAAGTATCCTTAAGATTCCATGTTGTCCCAATGCTCTGCTAAGTTCCACGGAGCTGCACTCTGTCACAATGGACACCGAGTTCCATATACCCGGCAATATCCAAGTGGCACCTGGCTTCCATCAGGCCCCACTGTGTTTACATTTGACATTTGGTTCACCAAGATTCCATTGCATCACAGTAGCCTCTGGGGTTTCATGAGGCTGAAACTTTTCACAATGGACACTTGCTTCCATGAACCATGCATCTGTCCCAGTGGCTCCTGAGTTCCACAAGGCTGTGTTTTGTCACACAGGAGCCTTGGTTCCATGAGATTCCATTGCCCTACAATGGTCTCACAGGATCCCTGAGGCCTTGCTGTGTAAGAATGCCATCTGGACAGGACAAGGCCTGGCAATGTCCCAGTGGCACCTGGGTTCCACAAAGCCCTGCCATTTCACAATTGTCCATTCATTCCATGGGATTCCATGGCCCCACAATAGTCTCCTGGGATCCATGAGGCCTCCTGGGTCAAAACTAACCATTGGTTCCATGATGTTCAATTGCAGCACAGTGGTCTCCTGGGATCCATGAGGCCTTGCTATGCCACAATGAAGTGTTCTTTCCACTAGACCTGGAAATGTTGAAGCAGTCTGTGGGTTCAATTCACCCTTGGTTCCATGAGATTCCATTCTGACACAATGGTCTCCTGTGCTCCATTAGGCCTGGCTGTGTCATAATGGGCACTGAGTTCCACAAGCAGTGGCAACGCCCCAGTGGCACATGGGTTCCCTGAGGCCCCACCGTGTTAAACTGACATTTTGTCTCATTAGAGGCCTTTGCATCGCAATGGTCTCCTTTGTTCCATGAATCAAAGCTTTGTTACTATGGACAGTAGGTTCAAAGAACTCTGGCAATGTCCCGCTGGCTCTTGGTTTCATGAGGCTGCAAAGGGCCAAAGTTGACGCTTGGTTTCATGACATTCCATTGCTTCACAGTGGTCTCCTGGGTGCTGAGAGCCCACGCTGTGTCACGATGAAGCCTTGGTGTCTTGAGATTCCATTGCATCACAATGGTCTCCTGTGCTCCATTAGGCCCAGCTGTGTCATAAAGGACACTTGGTTCCATGAGCAGTGGCAATTTCCCAGTGGCATTTGGGTTCCATAAGGCCCTGTTATGTTGAACTGACAGTTTGTTCCATGACATTTGTCCTGGTTTGAGAGGAAGTGAGTTTTTTGGGATGCTGTGGTGAAACCAACAGGTGCTCAGATTTGAATATTGGTGCCTGGTGTGGCCCTTGAGGACATGGATTCACCTCTGAGCACACAGGGGGCTTAAAAGCAGAGAACTCCCAGGGGAAGCTCTCTTGGTTCCGGTGGGTGAAAGGTTCAGAGCTGCCCTGCCCGGCTGCGGGCTGGGTGCGGGAGGGGAAGCCAAGCGGCCGGGTGAGGGGAGCCGGGCCTTGGACAGAGAAGGGAGGTGAAGGCCCCTGCAGGAGGAAGGGTGGAGGAGCGCTGAGAGGCATCGGGCACCGGCACAGAGAGAGAGGGAGAGCCAGTGTCTGTGCCTGTGCCACCTTGAAATTTGCTATCTTGTGCTGGCAGCACAGCCGAGAAGGAGAAGGGGTGCAGAGAGAAGGTGCCCGGCAGGGCCAGCGTGGGAGTTCTGGGCAGGAAGAGCCCGAGATTTTAACCCTATTCTTGGATGATGGAAACCTTACAAATGCTGATCCTCCTGGAGTTGAATGAGAAGAGATATAGAGATAAGGTAAGAGGAAATGGCCACAAGAGAAGTTGAGAAGAATCCTAGGCAGGAGGAGATGATGGAGTGGCCTTTGGCTGGACTTTTCTTGTGCAGCCATGGACAGAACCACTTATCCTGTGACACAGAGACTGCATTTAGGGGGAGGCCATGGCTTGGAGCCAAGAGAGTGCAGTGATGTGATGTGAAGGAGTGGCATGAACAGAGATGACAGGTGAGGAGGGTGGTTGGTGCCCTCAGTCTTCAGGGAAGAAAAAAGATCTCTGTTCTTGGGACCCCTCAGCCCCAGGGCGTGAAATTTGGGGGGGACAGGTGTCCTAAAGTGAGAGACTATGCTTTTTTTGGAACTGGAAAAAGCATCCTTAAAAGGGGAACTCTAGAAGCAGCTTTGGTCCACGTGCAGTGGTGAGAGCACTGGGCATGGAAGGAAGATGTCACCATGGGAAATGATCTCCGGGTGGTGCCACGTGTGACATGGAAACACAAGAGGTCTCAACTGTGTTTCCAGGGGAAGCCTATGGCACCCCTGGAGTCCCTAAGAGGGACTCCTCTCTCCTTGTTGAACTGAGAATTGATTATCTAAAGGATGGTGGTGGACTGAGAGTTGGTAATCTGAGGGATGGATATATTGGAAATTTGGTGGAGGGAGGAGGAATGGTTTTGGAAGGTTTTCATTCTGAGTTCTGTGTGTGTTTCTTTCTATATATAGTTGTAGGTTAATAAAGATTTTTCTTCTTCATTCCTAAGTTGGAGCCTGCTTTGCTCTATTCCTGGTCCCATCTCACAGCAGACACCAGGGAGCATGTATTTTCATGGCGGCACTGGCATTGCGCCAGCATCAAACCCTGACAACATTCCATAGTATTACACTGGTCTCATGTGTCCCATAAGGCCCCACTGTGGTGACAACTGACAGTTGGCTCAATGACATTCCATTTCCCCACAATGTTCTTCCAGATTCCATGAGGCCCTGCTGTGTCACAATGGTGCCACACTTTCATGAGCCATGCCATCGTCTCAGTGGCACCCGGGTTCCATGATACCATGCCATGTTCACAATTGACACTTGGTTCCATGAGCTCCCATTGCATCACAATGGTCTCCTGGCTTCTATGAGGCCTGACTGTGTCACAATTCACCCTTGGTTCCATGAAATTCCATGAGTCACAATAGTCTCCTGAGTTCCTGTTCTGGCTCAAAAGACAAGTATGTGCCAAATAAGGCATGAACCTTCCTGCGATAGGTTCATGCCTTACTTTCTTCCAAATTATTATAACTTTGAAATTACTAGGCTTTCAGGCAAAGATATAGGAAAAAGAATAACAATTCTTTACTAATAGATAAATACATAACAAGACAAAAAAACAAAACCAGCAGCAACAATATTAAAACCAGAATCCCAGAGGGAGCCCTCACTCAGCTGTCAAGGACCTCGCCATGGGTGCAGTTCCGGGCACAGCCAGCAGGGGCGCTGGCGGCTCCCCGGCAGGCAGGCAGGGCGGGGCGATGCCCGTTCCGCGGCTGCAGGGGGCGCTGTGGGGCTGTTGGAAAAGAAATGAAATTTAGCAAAATATTATAGTGAGTTGTGTGTGAACTGGTTTGTTAAAAAGTAGTTTTGTAGCCGTTGAAAAGTGTGTTGGGTTTTGTGTGTAACCTAGCAGGTAGTCTTAGGGATTTAATAAATAATTAAACTAGTGCAGGAAAGTAAGAATGCTAACCTGTCTGGAGGCAGCATACAATGCTCTTAGAATAAGATAAGCAGAGGATTAATGATCTTGTTTGTGAACCAAGGAATGTATCACAAGGGGTCTGGGACCAGGCAAGGGGAACGGAGAACTGTTTCTTGGAGACTTTGTTGTGAATCGCATGTATAAAAGGGAAGCACCCATACGTGAATTTGGGGGCTCGGACTTTGGGACGTGAGTCCCCCAGTTCCCCGGGCCCTTAATAAAGCACCCACAAAACTTATCCGAGTTTTGTGTCATTTATCAATCGGGCAACAGTGCGAGCTCAGCGGCCTCTGCCCCGGCCATGGCGGCTGCGGGGGCGGCACGGGGAGAAAGGGGTTCCTTTCGCCAGAGCCACGGCGAGCAGCCGGCCTCAGCGCCACTGCTGGGCAAATGGACGGCAGCAGGAACCTCGGAGTGTCAGCTGGAACAGAGGGGAGCAGATCCCCGGGGGGCGGTGAATGAAAGTGTAGCACTAACCCTGGAGCGGTGGCAGAAGCAGAAGCAGCGGGCTGTCCTGATGGATGCAGGGTGTTGCACTATAGTGTAGCAAAAAAGCCTTAATTAAGCAGTGGCAGAAAACAGCAGCGGCTGGGTGGGAGATTTCTCCTTTGCATGGCTCACTGGTGATGTCCGGTCCTGAGGCTGGGTCACCACGCAAAGGGAGCAGCCTGGTAGGGGAAGGGGTGCTCCCAGCTCCCAGCACACCAGCCCTGGGCTCCCAAGTGGCAGAGCAGCAGAGAAGCAAGCTGGCAACCCTAGTCACAGTGCCAAAGGAGAAAAAAGAAAACAAGGAAAAAAGCAAAAGGCCAAAACTGCAGGGCAACAGTGTCTCAAATGAGATGCACTGTGCTGCATGGCTGCTGAGCTGATCACCCCAGCCTGAAGGAAGAGCAGCCTCTGGATCAGCCCAGCCCCCACAGGATCCCAGGCTGCCCCTCCACCCATTGCGATATTCTCAGAGCTGGGGAGGGGAGGCAGTGACCATTATGAACACCAAACAAAGAAACCTCAAAATGGTTATGGGATATGAACCATCCCCAAGACAGCTCCATGAGGCTGCGCTGTGTCACAGTGGGCACTGGGTTAAACCAGCACTGGCAACATCCCAGTGGCACCTGTGTCCCAGGAGGCCCCACTTTGTCAAAGCACAGCTTTAGTTCCATGAGATTCCATGCTGTCACAATGTTCTGCTGAGTTCCATGTGGCTGTGCTGTGTCACAATGGACACTGAATTCCATGTGCCCGGGCACTATTCAAGTGGCACCTGGGTTCCATGAGGCCCTGTTGTGCTTGCAGGTGACACTCGGTTCCCCAAGATGTCATTATGTCACTCTGTGAGGCCTTAAAGAACCGAGAAATAAAGCAACACCTTTTGGAGATAGTATTTGTATAGGAGGTAATATAAAAGCTGGTCTTTATTGAAGGCCTCCAGGAGTAGATATGAAAAATGTCCACAAAATGCCCACACCCACCACAAAGGGTGAATACAGTTTTGCAAGTTTCGCAGATTAGCATTGATGACAAAAATCACCAATTAGGAGTGCAAGTGGTGATGCAATTCCCCCCATGGTCTTCTAAGCCTTCCCCATCTCTGGTCTTGGTTTAGGACAAAGCCTCCAAAAGGGGCCCCTCCAGAAAGCCAACCTACACAGCCTCTCTTCTTCAATCAGTTCGGGACGAATTTCTTCAGAGAGAAGTGGAAAAAACCTGTTTATTTAATAGGTAAAGCACTCCCCAGCTCACAGAATGAACAATACCAGATGACAACACTCACTTGCTGCTCTGAAGAGATGACAAATTCAGAAAGTGTCTCTGCTGGGTGGTCGCTCCGTTCTCGGTCCCTCTGGCGCTGGCAAAGGCTGCAGAGTCTGAGCTCTGGGTGATTCCCCAGGTCCCGCTCTGGAGCAGCTTCAAATGGCTCTAAGAAAAAGGGAAAGAAAAACAGTCCAGGGAGAACTCAGACTGCCTTAGCTAGCTAAACTAACCAACTAAGTAAAAAGCAAAAGGAGCATGCTGTTCTGCCCTGTCTGTGCCTAGACATCAACGGTCTAGCCAAATGTGGAGGAGTGAGTGAGTGAGTGAGTGAGTGAGTGAGTGAGTGAGGGAGTGAGTGAGTGAGTGAGTGAGTGAGTGAGTGAGTGAGTGAGTGAGTGAGGCTGATAACAAACTCTGTGCTTCTTCTCCCCGCCTTTGCTTTCAGCCAGCCTTGAAGGCACAGAACAGAACACCCAGCACAGACAGAACACATGATGGGGGATACAAGCATCATAACGTCACCCCAGAACACCCTCCAACGGGACTGTACTTTATGAGAATTGGTCCTCAAGAGCTGGTTTTGACCTTGGTTTCTAAGGAGAACCAAGACAGGATAGAGGCTTTGAAATGTGTTTTGTCCTTCTGTGTAGGGAAATAATGAAGCTAAGCTACAATAACAGACTACAGAGCTACAAATACAGCTCTGTAGTTTGTTATTGTAAATGAGTAAAGAATGCAGAGACTATATAAAAGAAAAAAGGCAGAAATTCTGCATAATTCCTCTTTTTTAGAGACTATGTTGTCTAGTTTGCTCCATATTTAACCACAGCATCATATAATAGATGTCAACTATACACTTTCTATTCAGGCCCACTTCAGTAACCATGAAGTGAGTGCACTGAAGATATATCCAAAGTTCAACAAGACTTTTGAAAGCTACCTGGTGTAGAATTTGCTTTCAAATTTCAACCAAATCTTTAAGAATTCTTACACTCTGATCTACATAATAACAACTACATTATTAATATTTCTGTGGCTAGTAGGAAATTGAAAGGTATCCTGTTTGGTAAAACTATACTAGAAAAATCATGGACTTCTTGTAAGGCTGAAATTGCGTTTGAAGTTTTGCCTTTCAGCGTGTCCAATAATCCTTGATGTGATCAGATATAATGTGTGGAATTACAGCCCCAAGAGCACAGGCCTGATCTTTATCAGGCAAACCTACCAGGACAGATTCTCACATATCCAGTATCACCCTGACAAGTTGTTCTTATGAAGAGCTTTTGGATACACTTTGGGCTCCATTTACATGCAAATTTTGGGGCCAAACTTGAGTTATGGTTACCAACTGTGCAGATAAGAAGCACAAAAAGAACAATTTAAACCACATCATCCTGATTTGTGTCAGTCTCTGTTTTCCAGCTGTTTCAGCAGAGATTTCCCCAGATAATATGACAAATCTCTGGAGCTTCTGCAAAGAGGAACTTCAAACAATTAAATCCCTCTGTAAGTTAATTTTTCCCCTCATATATGAATTCCTCCTGTGAATATACATACATAATTATATATTTATGTAAATTATATATATAACATATATAATATATACAATTTGATATGGCCTGCCATGTGATGTTTCATTAGGACTTACGTTGTCTTTTTGCTTTGGTATCGGAATAAATCACATGAGACTTTATTTTCTTCATGGTGAAAAAGCTTATTCTTTATTCAAGTAACTCGTTTTTATACAGTTTTACATACCTTGTGTGTGTGATTCCAATTGGGTTAGTAGCTTTCTTGCCAATTACTTTATTGGTTAGTAAGAGATACTTTACTTGTCCATCAAATCTCTCTATAAAATTGTTTACATATTTTCTCTTCTGGTTCTCATGGGATAGATTTAATGTTTATGCGGGCACTAGTTGTTTTTCACCCAGGAATAAATTGTTATGTTAATGAGCTCTTCACACCAGGATTGCTTTCACATGGGAACTTGCAAAGTGCTAGCTTGACAAGGTCACTGATCTAACAGAGCAGGCCTGATTTTATGAGGCCTTTTAAAATAGTTTTTCTACCTTACTGCAACACTTTGGTTGTATGTGGATTCTCAGTAAGGCTCTGGGTAAAACCTGAACTTATGTCATGGATGTTTCCAACAAATTTTATATATATCTGTGCTTTGAGGGTTCCAGTCACAGGTGTGTAGGGAATTTAAAGATCCCAAACAATTCCCAACATTTGACTAACATCTCCAATCACAGGGGGACCAACTCCAAAGGAACCCCAAACACTGGAATTATATGATTTAGTAAAATATCCACCACTTCCTTTTGTTGTGTTGGTGCAACAGGGGTAAGCCTCAGACCATCCACTAAAGGTATCACCTACCCCTAATACATACCTGCATCCTTTTTGGGTGTAACTCAGTAGAATTTATTTGCCAACAATGTCCAGGAGAACACCCTGGCTCTGATATTTCTAACACAACTCTTTTGCTCATGTTTGGGTGGGTTCCAGAGAAGATTTCACATTTGTTAGATTGTACAATATCAGTTTTTTTTCCCTTTCTGTTACTGCTTTCTTAATGTTTCAAAAGGTTTCTTGTTCCCCTGCAAGTGTTTTCATGTTCTCGCTGAGGTGGGACTACAGTCTGTCCCTCTGCTGTAACAGTCCATTCACTTTCCTTGATTTCAACCTTTGTGCCAGAAAACTGATGGCTCTGTTGATCACATTTTGGGGCAAACCTTGTCATTTCCTTCTGTAGCACCACTGTTAAGATCCTTTTTCTTGCTTCTTTTACTATTTTATCAACAAAAAGATTCTCTAACTCAAGAGTTGCTTCCCCATTTTGATGAATCTTGCAATGTATAAAGGCTGCTTCTCCAGACTCCTTAATACTCTGTAGCAGTGGATGGGTCTGTTCAGTGTGTTCAACTCCAGCCCTTGAACAGTTGCCAGTCCTCTCTCTTTCCAGATGACCTCACCGAAAACATTAAATGCATATTCAGAATCAGTCCATATTTTTACATTCTTTCCTTGGCTCAGTCCTTGGCCTTTCTTATTCACAGGGATGCAGGAGGTATTTTTAAAATTTAATTCAGTAAACCATCCTCAACTATCTGTTATTCTCCACACTTTGCAAAATTCCAACAGATCCTTCTTAGAAGCATTTGGCAAATAGGGTGAGTGATGCATCACCCAGTGTTTTCCTAATTCATACTTTAAAGGTTGAAAGAAGGTCTCAGCTTTCAGCTACAAAGGTGACATCAGCCTTTGGATTCGGCCTCTGCCTTCGCCCACCGTGGCTGTAGAAGAGCTAGAAAAAGTGATGAGAGGGAAAAAAAAACCCTTGAGAAACAACCCCATAAGTAAATTCCCTCACCCCGCTGGGACAGAACAAGTGGCCTAACAAACCTTATGAAACAGGTGGGATCCTGTAAAATATTACAATTTGGTTTCTAAGAGCCTTGATTTTCCTGAAAACACACAAATGCACAATTTCACGCTACACAACAAAAAGAGCTGCCTTTATGTTACCTCCTGTGGGGTCCTGGGACCATGGTTCCTCACCCCTCACGTCACTGCACGGAAATTCTTAAAAGTCTTCAGCAGGAAAGAGTTCCTTGCCATATGTTTCTGGCCCAGAGGGAGGCTGCTGGGTCCAGTCCCATCTGAGATGCCAGAAAAACTGATGCCTTAAAAGCCTTAGAAATGAAATAACACCCTTTGGAGATAATATCAGTTCAGGAGGCAATATAAAGGCTGGTCTTTATTAGAGGCCTCCAAGGGGCAAATATGGAAGATGTCCACAAAATGCCCACCCCACCATGGGGTAAATAGTTTATAAGTTTAGCAAATTAGCATATTTGACAAAAATCACCAATTAGAAGCACAGGTGGTGAGGCACGACAAAGTTCCTTGGCAAGAGTCACTCTGCCTGTGACTGGAGACTTCAGGCACAGCAAGGAAACAAAGCAACAACAAAGCAAAACAAAATCCAGGCAATCAAACCAGAAATGGACCAAGAACTGTCCATGTGTGTTTAGGTGCATCTGACAAAAGGACAGTGGGGGGAAGGATAAAGGGAATATGGCCTAAAGGCTTAACAGCACTCAAACACTCAAATTTAACTTAACCTTAACTTATATCTTAAACATAACAATTTAGCAAAGGAACAGCAATTAACAGTATTTAACCCAACTTAAGACTTAACAATTTACAGAGGGGAAGTGTTTAATTTAGCTTATAACTTATATTAAACCTGGAATTATGGTAAGGCACTTCACAAAGCACTGACTCAGCAAACTAACCTGTCCAACTTCAAGTTATCCAGATTTTGAGAAGTCAGGAAAGGAGTGAGAGGGAGAGACAGAGCAAGAGAGAGAAAAAGGAAAGAAATATCCACAGCCATGGCTTTAGATCTAGAGTCATCTCAGCTGATATGGGATGTGTCAGTGTCACACCTGTGTCATGGCCTTTACCTGCTCTGGTCCCTCTCACATGTGGGGTTTTTGGGGTGCCACGGGCCTGGCAGCCACTTTGGGGCTGGGCCAGAGGCTGCAGTGGCTGGGGTGGGGCAGCAGCCACCCCACCTACACAGAACTTGCTCTGACCTCCCAATTCACACTGGAGATGTCTGGGACTGTTCATCATTTCTCTGCTCTCCAACACCGAGGCTACAGACTCTGGCTACAGCTCTGAGCTCGTGCCCAAGACAACCACCCTGGCAATGGGGCTCCATGGAGCTGCTCTCAGGAACCCCCCAAGAGCTGGGGAGTGCCCCAAAACCACTTCCAAAATGTGGGATGTCCCAAGATCCCTGCAGTCAGGGCATTTGCGGAGCTTTCCTTACCAGTGCCTCTGTCGGTGCTGGGACAAGTGGGAGCCCCTGGGGAAGCTCTTCCCACACTGCTCACACAGGTAGGGCCGTGCCCCAGTGTGGGTCCGCCGGTGGTGGTTCAGGTTGGAGCGATCTCTGAAGCTCTTCCCACACTGCTCACACCTGTAGGGCTGCTGCCCAGTGTGGGTGCGCATGTGGACTATGAGGTGGAACCTCTTGTTGAAGCTCTTCTCACATGTCCAGCACTTGTAGCTGTCACATATCCTGATTTCCACACACAGGTGGTTGTGAATCTTCCTGAAGCTCTTCCCACATTTCTCACAGTTGTTGGGCTGCTCCCTGGTGTCAATGCACTGGTGGACATCCAAGTGGGTGCTCTGGCTGAAGCTCTTCCCACATTTGGGACATTTGTGGGGCCTCTCCTCAGTGTGGATCCTCTTGTGGCGGACCAGGTTGGATTTCCGGCTGAAGTTCTTCCCACATTCCTCACACACATAGGGCTGTTCCCCAGAGCAATTTATCTTGTGCTGGTTTAGTCTGGATGTCTCTCTAAAGCTCTTCCCACGTTCAGAGCGCTTGCAAGGCCTTTCATTATCATGAGTATTCTCATGACGGGCCAGGTTGTTGCTACGGCTGAAGCTCTTCCCACATTCCCTACACTTGTAGGGCTTCTCCCCAGTGTGGATCCTCTGGTGTTTCTTCAGGTTGGAGATGTGGCTGAAGCTCCTCTCACATTCCCCACACTTGTATGACTTCTCCCTGCTTCGATGGTGCTCAGTGACCACCATGTCTGAGCTCTGGCTGAAGCTCTGTCCACCCTCCTGGCACAGGGCAGGTCTTTCCTCCTCACAGACGCCAGGGCTGGGTTTGCAGCCCCTCCTCGTGCGGGATCTCTGGGGCTTTTCCTTCCCGTTGGATTCCTGCACTATGGAATCGCTCAAAACGGCCTCTTCCACAAGGTCCTGCTGCGGGGATTTGTCCTCCCTGCTCTCCATCCTCCGCTCCTATTCTGGGGGAGAAGGACAAGGAGAGGATGGGATTTGCCTCTGTGCCAGAGGGAAGGGGCAAGAGATACTCCCAAAGTATCTCCAGAGATACTCCCTGGCAGGACAGCACCAGCACCGGGGCTGTGCTGCAGCCGGGGCCGTGCTGAGCTGGGAGATGGAGCAGCAGAGAGGGGGAAAGGGGCACTGAGTTCCTCCTCACCTGCCTCAGTGTCCCGGGCCATCTTCCTTGCAGCCTCCTTCTCCATCTGACCAAGCTTTGAGAAGGAGAAATCCTGGTTTGGGGGGTAAACAAGGTGTGAGTGCCTTGGGTTGGGTGTTCCTCCTGCCCAAGTCCATCTCTAGAAGTCACCAGGTGTCTGATGTCTGTAAAACCTCCAATAATCAAGAGTGAATCCCAAACAAGCCTTTCCCTTTCTAATCTCCTCACTCTGAGGTTCTGAGGCCCCCCTTCTTGGGGCTGCTGGGGGTCCTGTGGATTCTCCCCCTCTGGGGTCCTGCTTTGGGATGCCTGGAGGGTTTTGCAGGTCCCACAAGTCCCTTCTCCCTTAATTCTGCTTTGGCTCCCAGGGGTCCCAGGCTCCCCCCACTGTAGGCACTCAAGGCTCACCCCTCTCTCAGTGACCCTTTCATCTCCTGGACCCTGCTCATCTCCAGGCTCCACCACTCCACCGGGCTGCCAGGGCCGGATAGCAAAGCCTCTGGCCTTACAAATATTGAAACAGCTCCATGCAGGGAGCCCTTGGAGTTCCTGAGGATTGGCAGAAGCCTTCCTCAAGATGTCCTTGGGTATTTTTGGTATGGCAAAACAGGCTCCTAAAGGTTGCTTGATTTGTGCTAACACCAAGGTTTGAAAGACGTGTTGGCCGAGGAAGGCTGGAACCTAGGAATGGAGAATATGACCACCTTTCCTCATAATTATTATAATTTTGAAATTAATGG
Organism: Ammospiza nelsoni; assembly: GCF_027579445.1. Lineage (NCBI taxonomy): Eukaryota > Metazoa > Chordata > Aves > Passeriformes > Passerellidae > Ammospiza > Ammospiza nelsoni. Next base: position 3,609,168 of record NC_080663.1, read on the forward strand.
ATGGAAAAGGGATTTCCTTTACAAACCCCCCAGGGCAGCTGGTCCCAGTGCTCCCCATGGATAGCAGCTACAGGCACAACTTCAGGAGCAGCAAGCTGCAATGGCAGGGCAGGCTCACCCGGGGCAGCAGGCGAGAGGCAGCAGAAACCCCAGGGCCCTGCCCGAGGCTGGGGGTGTCCAGGTGTTGGGTCACAGTCTGTCAGTGGGGCCCACAGGGAATCGCTCCCTGCGTTCCTCACGGCAGTGCCTGGTCCTGGGCTCTGGATTTGTGCAGAGGAGGCAGCCCCTGGTGGGGAACGGGGCGCTCCCACTCGGGGCACGGCACGCACCGGCTCTGGGCTCCCAAGCAGCAGAGAAGCAAGCCAGCAAGCCCAGTCACAGCACCAAAGGAAAAGAAACAAAAAGAAACAGACAGAACCCACGGAAGCAGCAGGATCCCCGGTCAGAAACACCAGCAGTGTGGCCACTCCAACAGCTGGCTGGAAGGAAAGGAGCTGCCCCACACCCTGCCCCAGACTCTCTCTGCAAACCCCAACCTGGCTCCCACTCATTGCAATACTCCCGGAGCAGCAACCATCCCAGACAAAAACAAAACAAGGGACCCCAAAAACTATATGAGACAAAAAACCATCTGCTAGACACTGCTATAGGTAGATAATGAGATGATTGGCTCTCACAATTAAGGGATGACTATTGTGTGTATATTAAGAAAAGCTATAGTGATGTATAGTTATGTTATTCTAGTTTAGATGTCCTCTGTTCTCCCCATAGATCCTTTCCCCCTCTGTATTGCTGTCTAAGACAAGCAGAAAGAAGGTGTGCACACCCGCCTTGCACGGGACAGTTGGAACGGAAGCTTGGTGCTCAGGGGGTGGGCATGGCAACACCTGACCTCCAATCCCCTTACAAGAAAGCATCTCCACCAAGAAATGGCACAGAAGAGCTGACTGACAGACTTTGGGAGGGGCCAGGGGTATAAAACACTGAGCATCCAGCTTGAAAATGAACTGGCCACATGATATCCATGAGGGTACTTCCCAGTGCTGCGAATTTTTCCTTATGCAGTCCTTTTGTTGTATTTTTGCCAAGGTTTAATAAACCTTTTAAATTTTCAAAGTGAGCAGTTGTTTCTCACAACAGCAAGTTAAAAAGAAACTTGCCAGAGGAGGGAGGCCTTGGGCCTTGTCCTATGTCCCTTCCAAAGTTGGCAGATGGATTTTACCAGACTGCCCCAAGTGGGAAGGCTTAAATATCTTCTGGTAACTGCATGTCAGCTAACAGGGTGGCCAGAAGCATTTCCAAGTGCTTCAGCAACTACAGGATCAGTTACATAAGTATTTTTGGAACAAATAATTTGAAGATATGGGATCATGGATGCAATAGACTCAGACAGAGGAACTAATTTTACAGGTAAAACTCTCCAAGGGGTTAGGACTGGTTTAGGAATACAATGGAACCTCCATCCCTCCTGGCACCCCCAGAGCTCAGGTCAGGTAGAAAAAAAACGAGTGAAGAAATAAAGAAACACCTTTTGAAGCTAGAAACAGAAACCAAGACGCCATGGGTACGGCTTTTGCCATTGGCTCTGGCAAGAAGAAGAGACAGACTCAGGGCAGATATTCAATTATCGCCCTTGGAACTGATGTCTGGAATTCCTTACCCTGGTAATTCTCCACCTAGAGCAGGGTGGAGACGAGGGATGTGCATTTAAGGCAGTCTGTGGCCAGAATCCTGTCTCTTGTGAAATCTCTCCCACAGGAAGCTGGGCTGGCACACAGCCTGCCCTGGCACTTTGCTGCTGCCAACACCCAGCCAGGACATCGGCTCCTGCCCAAGGAGTGCAAAGCAGCACCACTGGTGGCCAAGGGGCCCATGCCAAGTGTCCCTGAGGCCAGAAACAGCCGCCAGCACAGCTCAACACGGGGGGACCCCTCAGCCTGGCCTCAAGGGCTCTGGAGCCCCGGAGATTTGCACTTCCCGCCCGCAGCAGGAGGATGCGAGGCCGCCCCTGAGCCTGCCCTGAAGGCAACGCAGCAGCAGCCAGGGCTCCACAGCGGGCCAAGCCCCTGCGCCTGCCCACAGATCCTCGCCTGGAATCCTCTGCAATCCTGGCCACCCTCCTCTGCCAGCTCCAGCCACTGGCAGGACAATCCTTATTGTCGCTGTTTTCTTTCTTAAATTGTTTCTGTGCCTTCGGTTGCCACAGGTGGTGGGGAAGACAATGTGAGAATTTGACTAAATAATTAGATTACACTATTAGAATATTTTCCTTAATAGTTTATATTGTCAGTCAGGGTTGGGCCAGAGGTGGGAGAATCAATTTGCAGCCTTAGGAGAAGAAGCAGCAGAAGTTCTTAACCTTAGCAATTGTTGGGTCAGGAGGGGCATGAGCACCTGAAAGCTGGCCATGGGTGGCCAGCCAAGCCGCACTTAAATGGTGGGTCAGCACCTCGAGTGAGGTCCATAATGGAACGGGATTTTGGGATGAGGAAGGAAGTCCATGGCAGCTTCACTGCTCTGAAAGAGGTATTTATTGCCTAAAAAGGACGGGCGTTTATTCACAAATGCAGGAAAAAGCATTTGTGAATAAACCTTACCTTTGGGTTTAGTCTGTTGGACCCCCAACTGCCCTCCTTATGATTGTTGCAAATACTGAGGCAGATGGAATGAAACCCAGTCAGATGAGAAATGGAACATTTCAACATCAGATAGTATTATATTATCTACATCAGATAGTATTATATTATCTATTAGCATAAAAAGGAGGAGTTTGTGGAAAATTGAACAACTCAAGGACAGAATTATGTCATTGGGTCAAAGAAGACCCAGGAAGAAAAGATTAAATCAATGGTATTTAAAGTTTGTAAAGGCAATTACTAAGAAAATAAAAGAGGAGGGATTGAAACAAATAAGATGAATGTGTCTTTGCAAACAGACAGTGTGAATCTGCTTGGGGATAGGGCCATGCACTCAGAGATGGGGAAGTAACAAAAGAAGCTATTAGCTCTAGAGAATGTTACTGATCAACACAGACTGTTGCTCAGCCAAGGCCCTATTAAATTCCTGAACCTAGAGCATGAGAACAAAGACTTAGTCAAATAATGAGTAGGTTTTTCTTTCTTTTATATAATGAAAGGGGGGTGCATATTGGGAGGGGGTGCATAGAGCAGGCGATTCAGTAACTCTGTACCTTCTGATTACCTTGGCCGTGGGAAAAAGGAAGAGGGTGATGCAGCAGGGATTTTAAGATAAAAGAGAGGCTGCATCCTCCAACCATCTGAGAGACCCCACGGGAAATGCCCCATGGCCTCACCCTTTACTCGAATAAAGTTACAAGACCCCTCTGTCTACTTTTTGGACATAAACCTCTGACATGGTGGGTTAATTCCACACACACTCACCCACCCCGACCCACCCAGCCCGCGTTTCCCCCTCATCACCTCCCTGGCGCTGCACTGAGGCCTGCTGAGGCCTGCTGAGGCCTGCCGGAGCGCGGAGCGCGGGGAGCGGGGAGCGGGAGCGGGGAGCGGGGAGCGGGAGCGGGGAGCGGGGAGCGGGGAGCGGGGAGCGGGGAGCGGAGCGCGGGGAGCGGAGCGCGGGGAGCGGGGAGCGGAGCGCGGGGAGCGGAGCGCGGGGAGCGGGGAGCGGGGCGCGAAGCGCGGGGAGCGGGGAGCGGGAGCGGGGAGCGGGGAGCGGGGAGCGGGGAGCGGGGAGCGGAGCGCGGGGAGCGGGGAGCGGGGCGCGGGGAGCGGAGCGCGGGGAGCGGAGCGCGGGGAGCGGGGAGCGGGGCGCGGAGCGCGGGGAGCGGGAGCGGTGAGCGGGGAGCGGTGAGCGGGGAGCGGGGAGCGGTGAGCGGGGAGCGGGGAGCGGGAGCGGGGAGCGGGGCGCGGAGCGCGGGGAGCGGGGAGCGGAGCGCGGGGAGCGGAGCCACCGCCGCGTCCCACAGAGCGCCCGCAGCGCTGCCGGCAGCCCCCGCGCCGCCTCAGCCGCCCTCAGCCGCCGCCCCGCCGGTCCCGTTTGCGGCCGGGGGAAACTCACCGGCACCGGGGTCACCGGAAGGGCCCTGGCACCCGCTGGGCTCCGCCGGGACCTCCCTGAGCCGCGGCGTTGCCTGCAGGCCCCGGAGCCCCGCGGCGAGCAGAGGAAATGGTTGCGGACCGCCCCGCCCCGCGGGAATGGAAGCGGCAGGGCCCGGAGGCCGCTCCCTCCTCCATGTTATGAATAAGAAGCTTGAGTAGGCCAGTATTCAAGCAGCAATCAATTTATTGTTTAATATGGTAAAGTATGAGCGATACAGCGCCGGGTACAGTGGGGGAAGTTTTCCCTCCAACTGTACACCGATAATTGATGGTTACAGGTATTTATAGGGGTCCCCATCATTTTTTTTTTCAACAGTTTCTATTTCCGATTTTTACTCATCAGCAATTTCTATTCCAAATTATTACATCACAATTCTATACACTATTGTGATTTTAATCTCTCAGGATGTATCTCAAAGGAGTATCCCCAGATGGTGATGGTCCAGTTTCCGAAAGAAGAAAGATGAATCCCATCTGGTGGGGTCCAGCTCCCCAGATGTGTGCCCACCTTTTAATTGCAGAGACTCTAAATCTCATAACAGTGATGTCCAGCTTCCCTTTGGTTGAAACCATAAATCCTTCAGTTGATGTTCATCTTCCTTTCTCAAGCTGTTTTTCTCTGCTTCAATAAGGCGTGAGATAAACATATTTCCTTTATATATATTCCAAAGCTATAGTTTCAAGGATACAATATTCTAAAATTATACTTCAAAAGGTTATTATTGCAGAGCTTCTTATGGATTAAATGCAAGCAAAAAGCAACATCTTTAACACCTTAATTCCAATGCTCCAAAATCAACCAGGGTTAATTGCAAACAAAAGATAGTTCCAAAGGCCTTTTTCCATGCTTTATTTTCCTCAGTTATTATTGGAATTCACAGCTCTCCCATGGTCGGGGTCCACACATTTCGCATTCACAAATGCACACATCACAAATGCCTGTTTGTGCCTGACACGAAACACAGCTTTGTATTTCACACCCATTCCCCAGTGCCTCCCAATAACCTTCCCATGCACCTTCCCCAGTCCATCCCAGAGCCCTCCCAGTGCCCTCCCGGTACCCCCGGTGCCCGCCAGCAACCTCCCAGTAACTTCCCAGTCCCCACCCAGTTTCTCCCTGTGAAAAACGCCAATCACTTGTTTTTAAAATTTTTAGAAGTTTAATAGTAATAAAATGGTTAAAAAGAATACTAACACGATTAGAGTAATAACAATTTGGACAAATTGAATTAGGACAATATGAGACAATAAAAGCAAAGAGTTACAGACATCCGAGTACCTTTTTCTGGGCGTCAGGAGCCGAAAAAGGACCCACGTTAACAAAGGATTAACCCTTAAGAACAATAGCCTGTTGCATATTCATACACTTCATACACGATGCATAAATTCCATTCAAACACAGGATTCTGTCTGGTCAGTGTCAACTTCTCCCCTCCAATCCTAACAGCGCCTCCGAGGCGGGAAGAAGTTCGTTTCTTCTGATAAGAGGCCAATAAATTCTTTTTCTCTGAAAGATTCAGGTGTCCTGTGGCTGCTATCTCGCTGCAAGTCCTTTCCTTTAAACAAAGCATCTTCCATAGCACAGTTTCTATTTTAACAATTTTTATAACCTAAAACTATATTTAACACAGTACTTAAGAGAATTAATACAGCATTGTTTTCTAACACAACACATATAATATTCATTTTAATATTTGGGAAAAGCCAATCATAAAATACATGCATTTTTCACATCCCAGTCCATCCCAGTCCCCATGAATCGCCTCCCAGTGCCCTTCCAGTTACTCCCAGTCTCCTCCCAGTGCCCACCAATTACCACCCAGTAACTTCCCAGTATGTCCCAGTGTGTTCAAGTCCCTCCCAGTCCTATTCAGTCCACACAAACCAATTCCCATTCTCTGCCAGTCACATCCCAGTGCTCCCAGTATCCCCTCTAGTCTCTTACAGTTTCTCTCAGTCCATCCCAGTCTCCTCCCAGTAGCTCCCAGTATATTCCAGTTCCTCCCAGTCCCCTCCAGTGCCCACAAACCCCAGCCCATCCCAGTTGCCACCAGTGCCTCCCAATGTCCCCCAGCATCCTCCCAGTTTATTGCTGTTCCTTCCCAGAACACCGTGTTTATCCCAGTCCATTCCAGTGCTCCCAGTCCCGTCCAGTGCCCACCAGTCCTCCCAGTTCTTCCCCAGTGCTTCCCAGTCCCTCTCAGTTCCCTCCCAGTACTCTCCACTGCTCCCAGGTTCTCTAAATCCCTTCCAGTATCTCCCAGTGCCTCCCAGTCCTCCCCAATCTCCTCCCAGTCCTTCCAAGTATGAACCAATCCCCTCCCAGTTTGTCCCAGTGCTCCCAGTTTCCCCTCCCAGACCTCCCAGTTCCCTTCCAGTGACTTCCAGTCTCCTCCCGGTGGCTCCCAGGATCCCCCAGTGTCCACCAGTAACTTCCCAGTTCCTCCCAGTACATCCCAGTCCCACCCAGTGCCCACAAACCCCTTCTCAGTGTATTCCAGTTGCCATCAGTCCCTCCCAGCCACATCCCAGTCTCTCCCAGTTAGTCCCAGTCTCCTCCCAGTGACCCCCAGTGCCCACCAGGAGCCTTCCAGTCCCTCCCAGTGCTCCCAGTACATCCCAGTTCCCTGTCCCAGCATGGCAGACAAGCTCCACCCCCCAGACTCTGCCTGGCACCAGCGGCAGGAGGGGAAACTGAGGCAGTATTGGGAGGCCATGGACACCTTACTGGGGGTGCCGGTTTGTACTGGTTTGTACTGGGGGCGGGACTGGGAGGGCATTAAAGCATTTTAAAAAGGGATCAATAAGGGTTGAAGGGTGATTTTTTTGCTGGTTTATACTGGTTTTGGACTGGAAGGGACTGGGAGGTCACTGGGATGTTACTGTTCCATAGTGGGAGGTGACTGGTTTATACTGGGGGAGGTCACTGGTTTGAACTGGGGGGTTACTGGGAGGGACTGGGATGAATGGATGAACTGGGAGTTACTGGTTTGAACTCGGAGGGTAACTGGGCCATACTGGGAGGTCAGTGGGAGTTACTGGGATGAACTGGGAAATCCCTGGGGGCTTACTGGGCTGCACTGGGAGGGGATTGGGAGGGCATTGGCATTTACTTGGTCTATACTGGTTTATACTGGTTTGGACCTGGCATGGTCCAGCAGGGGCCATCCCATGCCCAGGTGTTGCCCTTAATGGTACTAGATGTTACTGGGATGAAATTGGGATTTCCTGGGGCTCTACTGGTTTCTACTGGTTTGAACTGGGATTTACGTGCCCCACAGGGGGTGCCACCCGGCCAGGTGCTGTCCTTGACCAGCATCATCCTGGTGGACATCTGCTGGACCCTGTGGGGACTAGGAGCACTGGGAGGGAACCGTGTGTATTGGTTTGTACTGGTTTATACTGGGAGGGCACTGGTTTGAACTGGAACGGTTTAAAGGGGGTAAAAAAGGGTTAAAAGGGAGTTTGGGGTTACTGGTTTATACTGGAAGGGCACTGGGAAGGGTTAAAAGCAGACTGGGAGGGACTGGGAGAGCCCTTACAAGTGTGTACTGGTTCATACTGGTCTATACTGGCCTATACCAGTCTATACTGGTTGGTGCTGGTTCATACAGGTCCATACTCATTTTAGAGCTCTGGATGCATTGGTGTTTTTCAGGGAGTGAAGCCCAAATCTGTGCCATAGGCATGGGGAACAAAGACACGCAGAGCTCCTTGCTTGCTCCGAAGAAAAGAATTCATTGTAACCAACTGAGCTTTTTTATAGTCAAAACTTGCTCCAAACTTAACCAAACTAAGCACGCGTTGTCTGCCTGCCATTGCAGTGTTGCTATTGATGTGTCCCTTTACCCAGTCAGCTCTCTGACCATGTGGTGTCCACGCATCTCCTCAGCCAATCCATGCCTCACACATGAGGCAACCACCAACCCACTCTCTGGCCATCGACCCACAGCTGAACCTCCCCAGAACACCTTTTGGTGAACAGAATGAACAGGACTGAACAAAGGTGGGAAAGGTCCTTATTCTGTAAGGCTTTTCTTATTCCCCACAGTTTTGGAGCCCAATGGAACAAGGGCTCTACTGTGACTCAGAGAAACCTCACTGAAGCAAAGACACCATCGTGAGAGGGTTTGGAACCTCATGGGACCAAGGCTGCAGTGTGACACAGTGGGGCCTCGTGAAGTTCAGGAGACCCCAGTGAGGGATTAGAACCTCATGAAAGCAAGGCTCTGATGTGATCCAGCTGGACCTCATGGAATGCAGATGGCCACTGTCAGTCCATGGAACTCGTGAGAAAGGCTTGCAGCATGGAACCCAAGAGAGCCCAATGAGTTTGTGGAGCCTCGTTGAGCCACAGTTCAAATATGTCACAGCATTAAGGAACACAGGAGAGCATTGTGAGGTTATTGAACCCAACGGAAACAGGACTCTAATGAGACTTGGTGGGGCCTTAGGGAGCCCAAGAGACCCTCATGGAACCAAGGCTGCGGTGTGCCACAGAGGGGCCTCACGGAACCCAGGAGAACATTGTGAGGCTGTGGAACAATATGGCACCAAGGTTCTGCTATGGCTTGACAGAGCCCCATGGAAGCAAGGAACCATTGCGAGCCTACGGAATCAGCGTCTGCAGGAGGATTTTCTGTTCCCTCCTGGAATGCTGGTGGACAATAAAGCCTGAGGCAGCCTCCCACGTGTCTGGCTGTGTCATCAGTGTGGGGGAAATTTGTCAACCTTGGCCCTGCTGCTGCTCCTGGCTGGGCTTGAAGATACTGACACATGGGTGTGAGGGGATCTTGATGTTCCTCCCCCTTGAGGCAGAGTGGAAATTTTCCAGAGTAGAAATCCATTTTGATTTAGGTGAAATGTACATCTTTGAGTTAAGTCTGTAGCTTGCTGTTTAGTCTGACTGCCTGCTCTCTTGAAGGGCCTGTGTTTGGAGGGACTCCTTCAGCTGAAGGACAAGAGATAACAGGGGAGGGGTGGGGCAGACAGAGCAGGGCAACCTGACCCAGGAGTTCTTTGTCAGAAAGTAGAATTATTGGCAAATGTCACACGAAATCAGTAGAATGAGTATGTATGAACCTATTGTGAAATTGCATGTATATGTATTTGAGAGGGAAATAAAAGGAGATCTGGAGTTCCCAGAGGTAGGCATTTCATTTTAGGGGAATAATTCCCACATGTGTCCAGCACTGCAATAAACATACCAGCTCTACAGCTTTCACAAAAGTTGTGGAGTTTGTTTGTTTCTGCAAATCACCCTTGTCCCCCGAACCAGGCACAACTTTTAGGGCACTTTGAAAATGTCCTGGAGGTGAAGTTGGGCTGGCTGGGGGAGGGTGGTGGGACAATTTGGGTGGATTTTTGGAGTGTCCCAGTGTCCCCTCCCAGCCCAAATCTGGCTCCTGCTCCGGCCCGCCCTCACGAGTCCCTGCCATGCCCCCCAAATGCCACTGTGGCAGAGCGGGAGGGACCCACCATCGCCGCTGTGCTGGGCCCCCCCAGTGGCCACCAGAGGGGCTGAGGGTTGGTGACCGTGCTGGAGTGCCCACGGTGCCACACATCGCACACACATCGCACACCCACTGGAGGGCTCACACACCACAGTGTGGCGCGGACAGGCACAGGCAGGGCACAGAAGGGCCGATGGCACTGTCGCCACGCTGTCCCTGCAGCCTCCCCAGGCTGCTGAGGGGGCAGGAGCTGCCATGCCCCGCCTCACCTTTCCCTGTGCTTCAGGAAACAGCTCAGGCTGGTCAATGGCAGCACCGTGTGCGAGCAGAGAGTGGGGTTTGAGGTGCTGGGGACCCGGGGAACTCCCTGTGCCTCCCGATGGGACTTGTGCATGCCCATGTTCTCTGGGGCCACCTCAACTGCGGGTTTGCCACTTCCATTCGTGAATTTTTCAAGAGGAACCAGATGTGTCTGGAGGCACTTGTTGCGCTGGGATGGGACTGAAGCCCACCTGAAGCAGCGGCCAGGGGCTGCCTTGGGGCCCTCACCCTGCTCCCACGGGATGCTGCTGCTGAACTCCAGCCCACCCGCAGTGGTCCCCAGGTGCCCCCGGCAGCAGCAGCAGCAGCCAGGGCCCCCCAGTGCTGCCCAGGCCCTGCCATCTCCGTGCCCTGTGCCTGGTGTGACAGGCACGTGGAGACGCTGCCGTGGGGCAGAGTCCTGCACGCACAGTGGGACGTGCAGGGGCAGTGCAGTGTGCCAGCAGCTGCGGGGTGAGAGGCAGAGACATCTGACGCCCCCTGGAACCTCAGCGGGCCTGCGAGGAGTCCCTGGGCAACAGCACCTCCATGGCCAAGCAGGCACCGTCTGCAGAGTTTGTGGAGGATATAGGAGTCACTTGTTGTGTTGTACCATCTATCATGTTTCACTTCTGGGTTTCGGTGGGGTTTTTGGTTTGTGTTTTTTACTTGTTTACTTTGGTTTTGTTTGTGGGTTTGGTTTTCTTTCTTTTTTTTTTTTTTTTTTTTGGTGGCTATTTTTGTTGTTATTACTTTTAATTAAGATATTTTCTTTTTTATAATCAGCAGAAATCCTTCCATGCCTATTAACAGCCAGATCGAGTGTGAAAGGAGGTGGAAGTTGGTGTAAAGGAGCTGTAACATGTAGGAAAGACATTCTGTGCTGTTCTTGTGAGCCAGCAAAGGCCTCCTGAAGATAAAGGAAAGCCCCATATCTCTCCTGAGGAAGACACCAAGGTTGTCCCCATGGAGACATGATGAAGGAGAGAAAGTTGAGCGATACAGACTCCAGCTGGCTCACAGAATGGTGTGGCTCCTTGGTCACTCACTGAAAACTTTGTTTATTTCTTGTAAACCAATGGGCAGTGAATGTATATGTAAAGTGAATGTAAATATCTAGAAAGAGCATAAAAGCAGCATGTTGCTATAATAAATCTGTCTTTCACCCTTCTGATGGAGTCATGGTACTTTGTGCTGTGTCGTGCTCTATAACAACAGCAGCATCCCTACAGGATTCAATGAAGAAGTCTCACATCACAGAAAGTGAGGCATGTCCCAGGTGGCCACTGAGACACAGAGCAGGGAGGTGGAGGGGATGGGCAGAATTGTCCATCCCATGATGAGCCCCGAGGAACTGTTTTTCCTCAGGATACCCTGGATCAGTGTCAGCTGCACAATACTGTTATCATGTCTTTAAAGTGGGCATTGGAATCTTTATCTCCAGTCCTTAAACCTCTCTAATTAGCTGTACACATGTTGAAGACTTGACAAAGGGGCTGGGAAGGTAACAACCCATTAGGTCTTTCTTCATTTCAATGAAATCTGGAGTGTATTTGGTGTTGAGTCCACAATCCTCAGATCCTGAGAGGAGATAGCAGCAGTCCCTCAATAAATCCAAGTCAGAAGAAAAACCCAAAGTGTCTTGGAGCATGAAGAGTTGCCACTTGAAACCCTTCCTGATGAAGTCTGGCCAGAGCCTTGTTAGCAGCAGTGATGGGAGGCTGTGGTTGCAGCAGGCAGAGGCACTGGGCAGGAGGCTCTGGTGCTGAGCGAACCCGTGCTTTGATGGAGCAGAAGGGCCAAGGCCTGATCCTGGTCCCTGGGACGAGAGCTCCTGTCTCTCCCAGAGCCCAGGGTGTTCCCTGGAGGCAGTGCTGGGCAGTGCCCAGGGCAGGACAGCAGTGTCACGGTGCCCAGGGTCCCCAGGGCTGCAAGGACACGGCGCCAGTGCCACGAGCACAGCCTGACTCCTCACAGACCTCGCTGGTGCCCACGACTGCCGTGGCCAAGGGGACCAAGAGCTCAGGCGCTCGAAGGCAGGCTCAAAGCTCTTGGGAAGGGCCCTCTGGGCAGGCAAGGACAGGGAGTGCTCCTTCCTGATCCTCTTTCAAGCACTTGTTCAGCCCTGTTGGCTCCTTCACCACTGGCCCCGCTTTGGCTTCCCTTGCCCCACCTGTGGCCTTTCTGAGCCGCGGTAATTCTGCCCAGGCCAGCAGTGCCATTAAATGAGTCTCTTCCATGAGCTCTGCTGGCCTGCTGCTCCTCACACTGTCATCCAGGAGATCCCAGCACGAGGCAGAGATTTTGTACACAGAGAGCGGTGAAAGCGAGGAACAGGCTGTCCAGGGAGGTGTTGGGGCCTCATCCTTGCAAAGATCCAGAGCCACGCTGGATGGGGCTTTGAGCAGCTAGCTCTGGTTGAAGATGTCCCTGGCCATGAGTTGCCTCACGTAATTTTTCCCCTCTTGTGGAAACTGTGTTGTCCTGGATCTGAGCTGAGATTCCTCCCAGGTTTCTCCTGAAGTCTTCTGATCTCTCATTTTGGGACCTGAACTCATAACCACAGGCCCACAATCTTCCAGGGAACATATCCAATTTGTTGTTTCTCCTTTGGAGGTAAATTTTTGCTCTGGAATCTACCCAAGACTCCTCCCAGGTATGTCCCAGAGTCTTTACACCTCCTGGAGGAAACTGAGAGGCCAGGAAGCAGCCGCAGATTCCTCCAAGGAATAATCGCAAGATATTTTGGATCATTTGGAAGCATTTGTCTATGCCAGGATGCACTGGAGGGTCATCTTGGCATCTGCCAGTCTCTTTTCCTCTCAGGTTTAGGCACTTGATATCCCAGGTAGAAGCCCCAGGCTTCTCCAAGGCAGGTACCTGAGGTGATTTTTCTTTTTTCATGGAAATTGGATCTTCTGTGATCTACCTGACACTGTTCCAAGGAATCTCACAGAGTCCTGACCTCCAGGAGAGAAGGTTCTCCTCTTCAGGAGAACAAATCCTGTCTGGCAGCCCTAGGAAAGCTGCCCAAAGGGATTTTGTGGCAGGAAGGAGGGAGCCGAGCAGGGCTGCAGGAGCGCTGTGCTGTGCTGCCTCGGGAGCAGCTGAATGTGGCTCCTCATGTGCTGGGGTGTGTCTGTGTGCCCTGCGTGACACTGTGAGCAGCAGCTGGATTGCCTGTGGGGCAGGCTCTGTGTCTGGGGCTCTGCTGGCCACAGGGGACGCCTTGGCCCCTGGTGTGGGGTGGGCAGAGGGCTGGGCAGGGCCCTGTTGGTGCTGAGCCCCGGGCAGGGCTGTGCTGGGGCTGTGGGGCTGTGGGGCTGTGGGGCTGGCCGGGCTGTGGGGCTGTGGGGCTGTGGGGCTGTGGGGCTGTGGGGCTGGCTGGGCTGTGGGGCTGTGGGGCTGTGGGGCTGTGGGGCTGTGCTGGGGCTGTGGGGCTGTGGGGCTGTGGGGCTGGCTGGGCTGTGGGACTGGCTGGGCTGTGGGGCTGTGGGGCTGTGGGGCTGGCTGGGCTGTGGGGCTGTGGGGCTGTGGGGCTGGCTGGGCTGTGGGGCTGGCTGGGTTGTGGGGCTGTGGGGCTGTGGGGCTGTGGGGCTGGCTGGGTTGTGGGGCTGTGGGGCTGTGGGGCTGTGGGGCTGCAGGAGCCGCTCAGGACGGACGGCAGATTCCCCACTGCAGCCTTTGTCCCCAGCAGGGCCCCTGGGCCAGGCTGGGACGGCTCTGCGGCTGCAGGCTGGGCCTGGGGCTCCCTTTTCCCCCTGGGCCTCCCCTCTGGGCTGCCTGTTTGCCCAGGGTGTCCCGTGGGGCTGCTGCCCCTGAGCCAGGGGCTCTGCTCTGCTGCCCTGGGCACCTAAAACACCCCACGGCCAGGGCAGGCCCCGAGTGTCACCATGTCCCCTTGGTTCCATCAGGCTCCGCAGTGTCACCGTGCTCCCTGCGCTCCCCGAGGCCCCACATCACCCAGCCCAGGCCATTGCCGGGGTTCCAGTCACTCCCAGTATGATCCCAGTGTCCCCCAGTCTCTCCCAGTATATCCCAATTGATCCCAGCATGCTCCCAGTCACTCACCTCCTCCCACTTGCTTCCAGGATGATTCCAGCTGCCCACAGCCACTCCCAGTCACCTTCAGTGTGGTTCCAGTTGCTCCCGGTATATTCCAGGAGCCCCCACAAATGATCCAATCTGCCCTCAGCATGCTCCTAGTCACTCCCAGTATGATCCCAATCCCCCTCAGTGTGGTCCCAGTTGCCTCCAGCATGGTTCCAGTTGCTCCCAGCTCCTCTCAGTATGATCCCAGTTGGATCCAGTTGCCCCTAGTACAGTCCCAGTCACTCCCAGTATAATCTCAGTTGCCCCTGGTGGAGACACAGTCACTTCCAGTTGCTCTCAGCTGCCCAAAGCACCATCCCAGCTGTTTCCAGACACTTCCAGGTGCTCCCAGCTGCCCTCAGCATGCTCATTCCCAGTCACCCCAGTTGCCCCAGCATGGTTCTGTTGGAAAAGAAATGAAATTTAGCAAAATATTTAATTATAGTGAGTTGTGTGTGAACTGGTTTGTTAAAAAGTAGTTTTGTAGCCGTTGAAAGTGTGTGTTGGGTTTTGTGTGTTACCTAGCAGGTAGTCTTAGAGATTTAATAAATAATTAAACTAGTGCAAGAAGGTAAGAATGCTAACCTGTCTAGAGGCAGCATACAATGCTCTTAGAATAAGATAAGCAGAGGATTAATGATCTTATTTGTGAACCAAGGAATGTATCACAAGGGGTCTGTGACCAGGCAAGGGGAACAGGGAACTGTTTCTTGGAGACTTTGTTGTGAATCGCATGTATAAGAGGGAAGCACCCATACGCGAATTCGGGGGCTCGGACTTTGGGACGTGAGTCCCCCAGTTCCCCGGGCCCTTAATAAAGCACCCACAAAACTTATCCAAGTTTTGTGTCATCTATCGATCGGGCAACAGTTTTCTGGCGACCGCGGCAGGACTCCAAGGGCTGCTGGGGCGGTTCGCGTCCCGATCCACTCCAAGCCAGCACCGAGCACTTCTCGGGGAGTAATCGGTCGTACCCGACACCCCGCGCCTGTTGGACAATTGCCAAGGTAAGCCCGAAGGTGCTTTATATTGGAAAAAGGTGATAATTGGATTTGGATTTGGTGGTTGGTAAAAAAAGCCTAGGCTCCGGCCATAAGACGTCTAAGGACGCAGGACCGGAACTCGCCTCCTGTTTGTTTTAGGGAAGGACGGAGAGAAGGTATATTGGTTTAAGGTATATTGGTTTATTGGGATTAATAGTAGAATTAAAGGTTGTAATATGATGTCTTTTAAAACTTTTAAAACCTTAGTGCAAGCCAATGGTAAAATACCTGGAAATATACCATTAGGTTGTATATTGAAACGGTGGAAAAGTGAAGGGTATTATCAAGAATTGGATAAAAGTAAAATGATAGATTATTGTAATCATTGGTAGCCTGAATATGAGATTGGGGAAGCGGGATGGCCGGTGAATGGTACACTGGAACTGGGGATAATGGAATCTTTGATGCAATTTTTAAGGAGGAATGAGAAATGGGATGAAATACCATATTTGGATTTGTTTTTCGTTTTATATCGGAAAGAGGAATGGCAAAAGGAATGTGGTATCTTGGTTTTAGAAGTGAATGATGAAAGGGAGTGCGTGGGATGTAAAGAAAGAAAGGAGCGCAATTTGTATCCTTCAGTCGAGGAAGATTTGTCTTATTGTATAGCACTTCCAAGGGTTCCGGTTGCTCCTAATGTGCCCCCTGCTCCCCCTGCGGATATAGCTATAAAAACGGGATCTAGTGAGAGTGATAGTGATGGTGGTGATGGTGAAAAGAATGAGAGTGTTAAAAGAACTCCGTTAGCAGGGCGGACTCGCAAGGGAAGGAAGGGGCAGAAGGGGCCACAGTTGATTGCGCCGTTGAGGGAAGCTGTGGGACCACAGGGAGAAAGGATACTTATAAAGGTGCCTTTCTCCCCAGGGGATTTGGTAATATGGAAGCAATCAGCGGGGAGTTATCGGGAGGATCCTGAAAGGGTGGCAAGGGTGGTTAAAATGGTAATAAAGACTCAGAATCCGGACTGGAATGATTTACAGGTATTATTAGATACTATAATGGATTCCACGGAAAAGGAAATGGTTATTAGAGCCACTAGAGAAAAGGCTCGTGAGGAAATTCGGTTGAGACAACTAAATGAGACAGTTGATGAATTGGTACCAAGTGAGGAACCTAAGTGGGACCCAAATTCTACGGGAGGAATAAGGGCTGTAAAACGATATCAGGAATTGTTGGTGGAAGGAATTAGGACAGGAATACCTAAGACTATGAACTGGTCTAAGTTGTATTCGGTCAAGCAGGACAAGAATGAGTCTCCGTCTGCCTTTTTAGAACGATTAAAAGACATGGCTCGGAAGTTTACTAATTTAGATGCAGAGGATCAATCAGGAAAACTTCAATTGGCATTGTTGTTTATGGGGCAATCACAAGAGGATATTAGGAAAAAGTTACAAAAGCTGGAAGGAGAGGATACTAGAAGTTTGGATAAAATGCTGGAGGTAGCGTGGAAGGTATACAACAACAGGGAAAAAGAAACTGCAAAAAGACAACAAGCTAGTATTCTGGCTGTAATGCAACAGACAGGGGCAGGAGGAAGACCCATTAGGGGTCGAGGTCGGGGAGGAGCTAATCGCGGACAGAGGGGGGTTGCCAAGAGGTCGGGGAGGATTTGGGTTTGCACCTAACATGGGGAGGTTGGATCCAAACCAGTGTGCGTTTTGACGACAATTGGGACACTGGAAAAATGAATGCCCGGTTAGAGGAGGTATGGGCATGGGAAACATGGGATTAAGGACAGGTCCAATAGGGAATGCTCCTGTGGGAGGATTCACGGGAGGACCAGCAGAAGTCGCTCAAGCACTAGTTTTGGGAAACTATCAGAATCAAAGCTGACTAGAAAAGGATTTGAGGGTAGTTTTAGAAATAGATGGAAAGGATCAAGAATTTATGGTAGACACTGGAGCTACTTATTCTGTACTCAATAGACGATTGGGACCTTTGAGTGACACAACGGTACAGGTGGTGGGGGAAACAGGGAAGCTAGAGGAACAATCATTTTTACAACCTTTAAATCTCAGGTTGGGGGGGAAGGAATTAGATCACCAATTTTTGTATATGCCAAACTGCCCCACACCCCTTCTTGGCAGAGACCTGTTGTCCCGACTTAATGTGAAAATAATATTTAAAGGGGGAAGGGTGAAATTGGAAATACCTGAGGAACAAATAGCAGGCATTTTTGTGATCAAGGAAGTGGATGCCTCTCCTATTCCAGAAGAAATTGAGCAGGCTGTAGTACCCTGGGTATGGGAGTCAGGGGTCCCCGGAAAATCTAAAGCTGCACAGCCAGTAAAGGTGGAGCTAAAGGAAGGGGCCCGACCAGTGAGGATAAAGCAATACCCCTTGAAGCTTGAGGCAAGGAGGGGAGTAGCCCCGTTAATTAAACAATTTTTGGCTCAAGGAATATTACAGGAATGTGAATCGGAGTATAATACTCCAATTTTTCCAGTAAAGAAACCTAATGGTAAGTACCGTTTGGTACAGGACTTAAGGGCTATTAATGAAATAGTGAAAGACATACATCCAGTTGTTGCTAATCCTTATACTTTGTTAACATCTGTATCAGAAGAGTTTAAATGGTTCTCAGTGATTGACCTTAAAGATGCCTTCTTCTGCATCCCACTGGCAGTAGAGAGTAGGAAATATTTTGCCTTCGAGTGGGAGAGTCCTGATTTTGGGAGAAAGAAGCAGCTTATGTGGACGAGACTCCCACAGAGATTTAAATGCTCCCCT
This sequence comes from Ammospiza nelsoni, assembly GCF_027579445.1. Taxonomy (NCBI): domain Eukaryota; kingdom Metazoa; phylum Chordata; class Aves; order Passeriformes; family Passerellidae; genus Ammospiza; species Ammospiza nelsoni. Next base: position 3,626,865 of record NC_080663.1, read on the forward strand.
ACTATTTTTGGAAACCAACTGGCCAAGGAGCTGGAGGAATGGAAGATAACCCAGGTAACAATATCCCCATCCTTGTATGTAGTCCTGCAGTACGTGGACAACATTTTTCTGGCTACTAAGGAAAGGGAAATGTGCGTGGAATTAACAATTAAATTACTCAACATGCTTGGCCAAGCAGGGTATCAGGTTTCTAAGGAAAAAGCTCAATTGGTCAAAAATAGCGTTATTTACCTCGGTTGTGAAATCACACAAGGGCAGAGACGTTTGGGAGTAAACTGAATAGAGGCAATATGTGCTATTCCTTTGCCTCGTAAACATCAGGAATTGAGGTCTTTTCTAGGAATGGTGGGATGGTGTCGACTGTGGATCATGAATTTCGGTCTCCTAGCCAAGCCACTATATGAGGCCTTGAAGCAGCATCGGTTGGAGTGGACGACACAGCAAAAGAAGGCCTTCCAGGAATTGAAGCAGGCACTAAAGGAGGCCCCAGCCCTAGGACTCCCTGACGTGACCAAGGAATTCCAGTTGTACGTGAATGAGAGGCAAAAACTGGCATTGGGGGTCCTCACCCAGAAGGTGGGATCCTGGAAGAGGCCAGTGGGATACTTCTCTAAACAACTGGATTCGGTAAGTTCCGGGTGGCCCTCGTGTTTACGAGCCGTGGCGGCAACAATAATTCTTATTCAAGAGGCCCGGAAATTGACTTTGGGGGCAAAAATGAAAGTGTTTGTTCCCCATATGGTCATGGCCGTTTTGGAGCAAAAGGGGGGTCACTGGCTATCATCCAGTCGAATGTTGCAATACCAGGCCATCCTGAGAGAACAGGATGATATTGAAATAAGGACTACTAATCATGTTAATCCAGCAGAGTTTTTACGCAGTGACCAGGAGGCTGGGGGACTGGTGCATGATTGTGTAGAGGTAATTGAACAAGTATATGCCAGCAGACCCGACCTAAAGGATGAACCATTGGAAGAACCTGAATGGGAACTATACACTGATGGATCCAGTTTTGTCGAGAATGGAATTCGCTATGCTGAGTATGCAGTGGTAACATTGGATCAGGTAATAGAGGCAAAGGCTTTGTTACCTGGAACTTCAGCCCAGAAGGCAGAGGTGATCGGACTCACCAGAGCCCTGTATTTGAGCAAGGACAAAAGGGTTAATATCTGGACAGATTCTAAATATGCCTTTGGTGTGGTTCATGTACATGGAGCGTTATGGAAGGAAAGGGGGCTTTTGAATTCACAGGGAACCAACATCAAGCACCGGGAAGAAGTGCTACAGCTACTGGATGCGGTACACAGTCCCAAAGCAGTTGCAGTAATGCATGTTAGAGGACATCAGACTGCGGAAGGAGACGTTTACAGAGGAAATCGATTTGCTGATGTTACAGCTCGGCAAGTGGCACAGGAAGTATGGACTCAAATGGCATTGGTACCGGTAAGAACAAATCCGGCTACCCCATACCTGAATCAGGAGCCCAAATATTCAATAGAAGATGGAAAACTAATAAACTTCCTAGGGGCACAGAGGAATCAACTTGGGTGGTACGTTACACCAATGGGACAAATAGTGGTACCTACCCGCATAATGAAATTTATTTTGGAATCAGAACATAATAAATGTCATTGGGAGGCAGAAGTATTGGTAAAATTTTTGAAGAATGAGATAATCTCTAATCAGATGTTAACAATGGCAAAAAGAGTTAATGCAATGTGCCCAGTATGTTTGAAAAATAATCCAGTAGTTAGGAGACAAATACAAATGGGAAAGTTGCAAGTCGGGCCACAACCGGGAGATTACTGGCAAGTTGATTTTTCTGAATTGCCTAGGGCACAGGGATACAGATACTTGTTAGTGTACGTATGTACGTTCTCAGGGTGGCCGGAAGCTTTTCCATGTAGAACTAATCAGGCTAAGGAAGTGGTAAAAACCTTGTTGAAAGAAATAATACCAAGATTTGGAGTACCTTTAGGATTGTCATCAGATAGGGGTCCGCATTTTATAGCCGGGGTAGTGCAGGAATTAGCACGAATGTTAGATATAACCTGGAATTTGCATACCCCCTGGAGACCTCAGTCTAGTGGGCAGGTGGAAAGGATGAATCAAACCCTGAAAGGACAAATCAAAAAGATTTGCCAGGAAGCTAAACTGCACTGGCCTCAAGCTTTGCCTTTGGCCCTACTCAGGATTCGAATTAAACCAAGGAAATTGAAAAAGAAGCACAGCATAACTGGATAGGAGCAGTATTTGATTCTTTGGGGCTTCACCTGTCTGGCTGGATTATGTCTGCTATACAGCATGTACTAATGTTTTTAGTATTTTTAGTGACTATATGGATTGTACATAGATGCCTCTTAGGTGTGATTGAAAAGGAAAAGAGGCGATCTCTCCGGTTGCTGAAGGCGATGACCCGTGGGTGGCAGAATGAAGAACACTCCCCACCTCGTTATGAAGATGTTACTGTTGATTGAGCATCCTTGCAGCAGGACTGAAGGATGCTCAAAAGGGTGGAAATGTTGGAAAAGAAATGAAATTTAGCAAAATATTTAATTATAGTGAGTTGTGTGTGAACTGGTTTGTTAAAAAGTAGTTTTGTAGCCGTTGAAAGTGTGTGTTGGGTTTTGTGTGTTACCTAGCAGGTAGTCTTAGAGATTTAATAAATAATTAAACTAGTGCAAGAAGGTAAGAATGCTAACCTGTCTAGAGGCAGCATACAATGCTCTTAGAATAAGATAAGCAGAGGATTAATGATCTTGTTTGTGAACCAAGGAATGTATCACAAGGGGTCTGGGACCAGGCAAGGGGAACGGAGAACTGTTTCTTGGAGACTTTGTTGTGAATCGCATGTATAAGAGGGAAGCACCCACACGTGAATTTGGGGGCTCGGACTTTGGGACGTGAGTCCCCCAGTTCCCCGGGCCCTTAATAAAGCACCCACAAAACTTATCCGAGTTTTGTGTCATTTATCAATCGGGCAACAGTTCTAGCTGCCCCCAGCATGATCTCATCCATTCCCAGTATATCCAAGTTACCCCCAGCACACACCCGTCATTCCCAGTCGCTCCCAGTATTTCCATGTCCGTGCTCCAAGTGCTGCTCCCAGCCCTGATCCGCGGGGATGGGAATGTCCCGCCCCCTTCCCGGGGCAGGGTCACACCTGAGCCAGGTGTGCAGGGCGGGACCTTGCCCTGCCCCCAAGCCCTGTCCCAGCTGCAGGATCTGCTTCCCGTTGGCCTCTTCGTCCTGCGGCCCCAGCCCAGCCTGGTGCTGAACAAAGGGGCTGGGCCGGGGCCATCCCCCGGCAGGGGCTGCTCACCCCCTCTGCCCCCTCCCCACATTCCCTCTGGGGCAGCAGAGCTGGGGCAGCCCTGTGGGGAGGGACGAGGGGGTGACAGCGGCATGGGGAGGCTCACACACTGTTGGGGGTTGGGTTTTCTTTCCTTTTCTTTCCCTGGGAGGTGCAGAGATAACATGGGATTTTCACACACTCTGGAGGGGACACACATGACTCCTGGGATCCCCCTCACCCTCTCCTGCAGCACCTGGAGGGTGAACCCCAACATGGAGCCCCTGAATCCTGGCAGCACCTTGGCGGTGGGGTCTGGTGGCAGCTTTGAGGACCTGGGGGTCGCAGTTGCCCCAAAACTCTCAGCCTCACAGCCACTCCTGGCCCCTCAAACCACCCCACAGCTCCCAGCCAGGACCCCCCAGCTACTCCCTGCAATGTAACTGACCCCAAGAGCCACCAAAACCTCTTCCCATCTCCTCCAAAGACCCACCCAAATTCTCTCCAAGCTGCACAGCCTGGCCAGGACCCCCAAAACTCCCCCCCTCAGAAGGCCCCCAAACCCTCTCCCAGAACCACAAATGGCCCCAAGAGCCACTAAAGCCCCTCGAGTCCCCCCAGGACCCCCTAGATCTCCTCCCAGGCCCCCCGTGGCACTGACCAGGAGAGGCTGGTGGACAGGAACAGCCGCAGCTGGGAGCAGCTCAGGAACTTCAGCAGCGATTTCTGCACTTTGGAGAGGACACCCCACATGGGGAGAGCCAGGCCAAGGACTGAGACAGACGACCAGAACTCCTGGACAACAGATGGGCTCAGGGGGACATGTTCTGCCAGAACAACTATGAGATTATAGCCCTGTCTGCCTGCTCTGGACAGCCCTGCAACACCCAAATCCTCCCAAATGTTCCCCTGAACCCCAAATTCACCCTCAAGTCCAAGTAAAATGGTGTGGCTTTAGATATTTTTCTTTAACTTGCTGATATCACCAGAAGAAATAATTGGACAAAGCAGGTGACATTTTTTTGGGTTTAACAAATCAGCTCTTCCTAATGATTTTCTGATGTCAATCTGAGTCCTGATGGATGTTCCTGCCCCTGCAGCCATCTAGGTGCCTCTGGGGACCCAGAAGGATGTGGAGACCACCAGCCAGGTGTCGTCCCAACATATATAATGGGGAAGGTGGGTCACCAGGGCTCTGCCCAACGTGGATCCTCCCACGGGGGATGGAGTTGGAGCAGCGCACAAAGCTCCTCCTGCACTCGGGCACTTGCAGAGCTTTTATTACTGTGTCTGTAGGTGTTTGGTTGAGTTGGAGCTCTGTAAGAAGCTCTCCCCACTGGCACTGGGGACACGCATTGGGCCTCTCCCCGGTGTGGATGCACCAGGTGGGTGGTGAGGGTGGGAGTTGTGCTGGAATCCCTTCCCACAGTCGGGGCAGCAGGAGGGCCTCTCCTCTGAGTGAATCTGCTGATTCAGGAGGAGATTGGAGCTGCTCTGAAACCTCTTCCGACATTCCCCACACTTGTAGGGCCTTTTCCCAGTGTGGACCCAGTGGTGGGTGAGAAAGCTGGAGCTCTGGCTGGAGCTGTTCCCACACTCCAAGCACTTGTATGGCCTCTCCCCATCCTGAAGCTGCTCATGGGCCACCAGCTCCGAGCTCTGGCTGAAGCTCTGTCCATCTTCCTGGCACAGGGTGGGTCTTTCCTCCTCAGAGCACCCTGCGCTGCAATTGCAGCCTCTCCTCCTGTGGGATCTCTGGGCTTTCCCTCCTCGCTGGATTCCTGCGACATGGAGGTGCTCAAAATGGCCTCATACAAAAGGTTCTGCAGTGGGGATTTGTCCTCCCTGGTCTCTGTGCTCTGCACATTGCTTGAAAAAGGAAGGACAAGGAGGGGATGGGATTTGCCTCCGTGACAGAGGGAACGGGAAGGAGATTCCCCCACGGGGAAAAGAAGTCATTTCCCCAGGGTCTGGGTATCAGATTAAAGGTGGCCTTAAGGGCTCTAAGGACTTGCAGGGTCCTAGCTGCTGGCATATTTAGCTTTGGAGGAATCCCGCAAAGTCTGCAGATTTCTAGCTTGGAACACCAATGTCTGCCAGGGTGAGTGGCCACAAACGAAGGCCATTGTCCACAGGGAAAAGAAGTAATTACCCCAGGGTCTGGGTATCAGATTAAAGGGGGCGTTTGTGGCTCTATGTACTTGCAGGGTCCTAGTTGCTGGCAGCTTTAGTCTTGGAGAAATCCTGCAAAATTTACAAATTTCGAGCTTGGCATGCCACTGTCAGCCATGGCAAGCGGCAACAAACAGAGACCATTTTCCATGGGAAATGAAGTCATTTCCCCAGGGTCTGGGTATCAGATTATGTCGGAACTCAGTGCATCCCCCCGGGCGTCCAGAGTTGCCAAGGACCCCGCTGGGAGGCTCAGAGACCCTGGCACACAGCCCAGAACACCTGGGGATTTGATTGTGACCCCTGGAGCAAATTATCAGCTTTGTATGGGGATGTGAAAGTCACGGAAGTTTGAACAGTATAATAATGAAATGATCACAGGGTGAAAATGTAGATTTTAAGATTTTTGGTATGGGGGTTATGGGGACAAGTTGGAGGAACTTGGGTGTGTCCAGCCTTTCTTCTTCTTCTTGTTCTCCATTTTCTGCAGTGATGTTGGCACTTTGGGATTGGTTTAGAGTAGAATTGCACTGTCTAACATAGGTGATAGGTATTGGGAATTAAGTGTAAATATGATAAATGTAGTTTGTAGTACAAAAAGACAACACCATCTTGGGGGCGGTCAGAGTGCTCGTGGCTGCCCTGCTGAGCAGACCTCTGCTGAGCATAAAGAAAATTTAATAGATAAGAATTAATAAACAACCTCAAGACCGAAAAATGAAGAGTCCAGACTTGTTCTTCAGCTGCGCGGGCCGAAGCAGAGACACCCTGCACATCTGGGGCAGCAGTGAACCACCAGCTACCCGAGAAGCGTCATCTGCTGGCCGGGCACGTTCCAGGAGGGCACAGATAAGCCTCGTGGGAAGCAGCCAGAACAGCCCGAGAAGCTGCAGGCACTGTCAAGACCATCCAGAGAGCTTCTGCCGAAGAGACTCGTACCCAGAACAGTCGGGAGCGGAACCAGAAGGCGCCTGGATCCTCTCTCCTGTGAGTGCTGGCTCGTGTGCAGGGACACCTTCAGACTGACCCGAAGCATTGCCTGCCCGCAGGGGAATGGCTCACAGGCGCCTTGCCCTGACTCTCGGCGTCTGTGTGCACACACGAGTGCCTGTGCTGGGGAAATGGGGCAGCAATGCTGCTCTCTGAGGGGCTGGAGTGCCTTGGATAGCTGAGCCAGCCAGGCCTGTAGGGAAGGGTAAATCACAAGGTCTAAGTGAAGTTAATTGCTGCTAAGAGTTGTTCTTTTGCAAGGTAGTGAAGTTTAATGTAAGTTATAAGCTAAGCTGAATATTGTTAAGTGTTTTTCCACCGTGAAATCATTAAGTCCTAGGTTTTAAGTAAGGTTAAATACTGTCAAGTGCTGTTCTTTTACTAAATGCCGAAGTCTAAGGTATCAGTCAAGGCCTGTTAAATATGAGTTCTGTTTAGCTTTTAGGCTGCATTCCTTTTATCCTTGCCCTCACTGTCCTTTAGGCACACACACAGGCACACAAATTTCGACAGTTCTGGGTTAATTTCTGGTTTGATTGCCTGGATTCTGTTTGGTTTTGTTGTTGCTTTGTTTCCTTGCTGTGCCTCAAGTGTCCAGTCAGGAGCAGAGTGGCTCTTGCCAAGGAACTTTGTGCTGCTGTTGGTTAATATTAAATCTGGTTTTTGCTGCTCCCTTGCCAGGGGTTTTTCAGCGCTCTCAAGCCCTCCTTGGTAACAGGGTGAAGGAGCCCTGGCCCAGGCTCTGGCCCTGGGGGACATGGGGACGCTGCCGGGGGGTCCCTGTCCCCCTGTCCCCCTGTGCCACCCCCCGTCCCCGTGTCAGGCTCTGGGGTCGATCTCGTGGAACATCCTCTGGGGGAGGCTGCGGGGCCGGGGGCGGGGGGACCCGGGGGGACAGGGGACCCCGCTGTGCACGGGCAGGGTTGGACTGCTCTGGGGGAACTGTGAGGGGGGCCGGGGCAGAGTGACCTCCCCAGGGACCTCACACAGCCCCTGTGATATCACACAGCCCCTGTGATGTCACACAGACATCCTGTGATGTCACGCTGCCCCCTGTGATGTCACACTGCCCCTGTGACGTCACACCACCATCTGTGATGTCATACAGGCCCTGTGATGTCACACAGTCATCTCTGTGATGTCACACTGATACTGTGATGTCACACAGCTATCTCTGTGATGTCACAGATCCATCTGTGATGTCACACAGTCCCTGTGATGTCACACAGCCATCTGTGATATTACACTGCCATCTGTGATGTCACAGCCCATGCTGGGATGTCACGAATCCCCCTTGTGATGTCACAGAGCCAATGCTGGCATATCACTCTGTGATGTCATATGGCTGCCTCCTGGGATGTCTCAGAAGACACTGTGATGTCACAAACTCACCCGGTGATGTCACTGCATGTTCTCTGATGTCACAGACTGCTCTGTGATGTTACTCAGACACCCAGTGGTACCACAACCCACTCTCTGATGCCACAGAGCCACCCTCCATGATGGCAGAGTCTGGTCTATGATGTCACATCCCACCCTATCATGTCACAGCCACCTCTGTGATGTCACAATCCCCTCAGTGATGTCACACAACCCTCTCTGTGATGTCACACTGCCACTCTGTAATGTCCCTGCACATACTTTGACCTCACTCCCTGCTCTGTGATGTCACAGAGTCCCCTCTATGATGCCATAGCTGCTCAGTGCCCTCACACAACAAACTCTGTGATGTCACGGCCCAATCTGTGACCTCACACAGCCCACTCTGTGCTGTCCCACAGCCCCTTGCTGACATCCCAGCTGCTCTGTGCCTCTGTGACACAGCCCCAGAGGTGCTGCTGTGACACAGCCCCCTCGGGGACATTCCACAGCCCCTGCCAGTGCTGAGCCCCTGTGAGCTCTGTCTGTGCCCTGCTGGTGTCCCTGAGGGGCCCTGGCAGCGTCCCAGCCCTGCTGGGCTGTGCACAGGAGCTGCTCCTGGCCAGAGCTGTCTCTCTGCAGCGCTGCCCTTGCCAGGAGCTGCCTCTGGGCCAGGAGCCCGGCCCAGCTCAGCAGCACAGACACAGCACAGGGACTTAATGACCCTCTGGGGCTTTGGTGCTCTTTGCATCAGACCCAGTCCCTCAGAGTGGGCTAAAAGAACTTCTCAAGAGCTCAAAGTGAGATTGAAACACTGAATTTGCTAGAAGATTTAATGGGTCTCACTGAGGGACAGGACTGAGAAAGTGTCCCCAGGTTCCAGAACACTGGAGGCAGTGATGGCAGCTGGGGACACCAAGGCCAAGGTGTCTCTGTGCTGAGCACACCTGGATGTGTTTGAGGAATGCCAAGGGCCGAGGCCTGGGCCCCAGCCCCTGGCCAGGCAGATCCTGTCCCTCCCTCCTTGCTCAGGGCTCTTCCCGGGATGGGCACTGGCATGTGGGGATGCGCAATGCCAGGGACAGGAGCATGGGGCGGCCCCTGCCAGGCTGCTGAGCAGGGACAAGGAGGCAATGAGGTCCCAGGCCTGCAAGGGTCACTTGTCCCCTCCTCGTGGCCTCAGGCCCAGGCCCAGCAGCCATGGCCAAAGTGCTGCCCATGTTGGCTCTGGCAGGGCTGTCTTGCAGCTGCTGCCCATCCCTGTGCCCTGTGCAGCCCAGGCTGTCCCACGGTGTTCCTGCCCTGTGTCTCTGTCCCTGCAGGCTGTCGGCATCCCCCGGCTGCCCCACGTGTCTGGGCCCTTCCTTTGCTGACAGCTCTGCCTCCTGCCTGCCTCTGCCTGCCCACACAGAGCCTTGGGCTGCTCCAGGCTCCTGCTGGGGACGTGCTGCACCACAGCCCTGCCCTGGGAGGGAAATTCCTTTCTGCTGGTGCCAGTCTGGGCCCCCCCAGCTGCCCTTGGCATTAATTCTTTCTCTCTCTGGCTGTTTTCCACTATGGCAAAAGGATCCACCATCCCTGAAATCTCCCTTTAAACACTCTCATGGCTCTGCTCCACTGTCCTCAGTCTCCACCCCACTGAGCAGAGCTCCTTTGTCCTGTACAGCGCTCATGTGCCCAAGGCCTCCAAACCCCACCTTGGGACATCCACAGGGGAGCGGCCTTGCAGCAGAAAGTGCCCGGAGAGCCCAGAGCCAAAGAGTCTCTCCCCTGCAGGCGCTGCTGCTCCGGTGCATTGAAACATTTCCAGTGCTGGCTGTTCCTCATCCCACCCAAAAGAAGCTGATGGTTGGATACTGTGGGAGAATTTCTCTCAAGTTGAGCCTGGCAGGGGGTTCTTGACAGGGAGAAGCTGCTACAAGAAATACCCTGATGCCTCCCCCAGGCTCTGTGTGTTGCAACGCTCTTGGCCTTTCTTGATGCTTCTCAAATGAAAAGAAATTCCTGGGGCAGCAGCAGCAGCAGGATTTGCCTCTCACCAGAAAATACTGTTACATCAGTTGGTTTTCCAGTCCATCCAGCTCTTACAGTGGCTATCCCGGCATGTGTCCAAACCCTAAAGATGTTCATATCCCCAAAGGGTGACACAGGGTTTTTCCTTTTGTTCAGACCTGGAAGCCTTTGAGGTTTACAAATAGAAGGGGGAGTAATTGCAAGGTGCTGTACTGTATTTAGAGTGGTCTTTTAATAAGCAATAAAATTACAGATGCACCATGATAGGAAAATAACTTGCTGCAGGAAAAATTCCTCAGGATACCTGGTTATTCTCAAGATCTATTGCTGTCATTTAGTAGGGAAAGACGAACAACAAGCCATGTGTGAATAACAACAGATTAATGTTGTGCTCTCTTCCTGAGTCTGCTCCCAAAAGATGTGGGATTGACAAAGAGAAAGGAATTTTAAGAGCAGTTTTGGTAATTTCAGAGAAAGTTTAAAAGGGAGAAGGGATTGGGGTGCTGAAGAGGCTGTCATTACCTATCCTTGTCAGTGCTGCCTATTGTAGCAAACATGAGCAGTGTGCCCTGCTGGTGTTTAGGTGTTCTGAGTCCCTCAGCTGTGAGTTGGTTGCCGTGCTGTCCTGCCTGGGGCTTGCTGCATGTGCTGGCACAAAGAGCTCGGGCCCTTGATGAAAACGACCACAACTGTGATTTACTGGGCGCACAGTAAAAGGGATCAAATTCAGGTTTGATCTGGAAAATGCTTCTTCCCTGTCAGGGCAGTGAAGTCCTGGCTGCACAGGTTGTTTAGAGAAACAGAGTAAATCAAGTTTCAGAATTCTTCCTTTCTGTCCCATTCCTATTCCATAAGCCCAGGTTTGGTTTTCAGAGTGCCACCTTGTCAGCTGGCTGCCGTTTGTGTCCTGCTTTCTCTCCTGCCTTCCTTTGTCTGCTCCTTTTCCCTTCCAGGGTCTCTCTTTACCTGTGGCAGCTCCTGGCCAAAGACCCTCCCCTGATTTTATTTTTTCCTTCCCAATCCAGGTGCTCAAACAGCCCTGGATGAAGTTCTGGAGGCTGGCAGTGAAATGTCTGTGTAAGATCTTGCTGCATTTGTGTCTTGGCCCCTTCGGAATTTGGCCTCGAAGGGCAGGAGCATCTTTTCCTTGCTGGCAGCTGGAATTGCAGCCCATGGCAGCGAGTGCCAGAGATGTCAGAGGGCGATTGCTGAGGCTGCCGGGGCGCTGCTCCTGCCGTGCCTGCCAGGGGAGCTGTGCAGGGCAGGGCCAGGCTGCAGCAGCTGGCTGGGCTCCCCGAGCAGACAGCAAAGGCGGCTTTGCTGCACATTCTGCAGCTGGGAGCAGAGGGAAGAAGGGCAGGGAGTCCCTGACAGAATGCTGGAATGTTGTGCCTGGAAGGAACCTGCCCACGGTTCCATCCTGGATTAAGGTGCCATGAGGGAGAGGGGCCTCTGCCCCAGTGAAGGCACAAATGAGACCATAGGAGAACAAAACCAGATTGTTTTGTTCATGGATTCTATTGAACGAGAAATGGGATCTCGGGAGATCGAAGTGCGAACGAGGTCTTGGCGAGACAGAGCTCAGGAGACGATCAGCTGGAAGCGGGCGCTTTTTAAGGTCCTTTCCTGCATTCTGGGATTCCGGAAGACGTGACGCCGTTTTTGGGTTGCAATCCCCCTTCAGCGCTGCTGGCGTTTCCCCGCTGGGTGTAGGAGCTGTGGAGCTGCAGGAAGAGCTCCCGGCAGCGCACGCGGCCCCCGAGGTGGGCGCAGGCCATGAAGACGCCGCCCAGCTTGCGGTGCAGGGCGTAGCTGGGCTCGGGGGGCGGCCCCAGGCGGCCCCGCAGCATCCGCGGCAGCAGCCCCCGCACCCCCCGCGCCGTGCCCTGAGCCCCGAAATCGAACGGCTGGGAACCCCAAAAAGGCTCCCCCAGCAGCAGCACGGCCTGGACGTGCAGGGACTCCATGGCCTGGGGAAGAAACAAAATTTGGGTCAGGAGGGACGGGAAAATCTGGGGGGAAGAGGTAAAAAATTGGGGGGCAAACCCCCAAAATTTGGGGGTGAGAGACCAAAATTGGGGTGAGGAAACCCTAAATTGGGGGATACCCCAAAATTAGGGCGAGGAACCCGAACATTTGGGATGAGGAACTCCAAAACTGGGGAACAAAACCCCAAAATTGGGGGGTGAGAGAGCCCAAGATTTGGGGTGAAAAGGAAACACAAACTTTGGGGGAAGGAACCCCAAAATTGGGGGGGTGCAAAACCCCAAAACTGGGGCAAGAGAAATCCCAAAATTGGGGCAAGAGAGTCCAAAATCGGGAGGGCAAAACCCCAAAATTAGGAGGGTGAGGAAACCAAAAATTGGAGGGGGAGTACCCTCAAAATCAGAGGGGAAACCCCAAAATTAGGGTGTTGGGACTGTGAATGTTTGGGGGTGAAGAACCCCAAAACTGGGGGGCAAAACCCCAAAATTTGGGGTGACAGAGACCAAAATTGGGGTGGGGAACCCCTAAATTGGGGAAAACCCCAAAATTAGATAAAAGAAATCCTAAAATTGGGGTGAGAATGCACAAAACTGGGGTGAGGAAGGACCTGAAATTGGGAGATCCCAAAACTGGGGCAGAACCCTGAAACTGAGGTGAGAAAGCCCAAAATTGGAGTGAAAAACCCCAAATTGGAGTGGAAAACCCCAAAACTGGGGTGACAAGACCAAAATTGGGATGAGGAACCCCCAAATTGGGGAACCCCAAAATTCGGGGTGGAAGGGACTCAAACCGAGGTCAGAAAGAACCAAAAAATGGAAAGACCCCAAAACTGGGGGTGAGGAGAGAACCCCAAAATTAGGGAAGGAAAAAGCGCCAAAACTGGGGGGTTTTGATGCCAAAATTGGGGTGAAAGTGGCCTAAAATTGGGCAAAACCGGCCTCAAAATTGGTTTTTTTTTGAAGTGGTCTCAAAAAAATTGGTGTTTTTTTTTGCCCCAAATTCAGGGGGTTTGCCCCAAAATTGGGGAACAGAAGAAGCCCAAAACTGGGGTGAAAAGGGCCCCAAAATCAGGTTTTTTTCCCCAAAATCAGGGTAAAAGTGGTCTCAAAATTGGGGGTTTTTGCCCCAGAAATGGGGGAGGGAAAAGGCTCAAATTTGGGGGTTTTGACTCCAAAATTGGGGTGAAAGGGGCTTAAAAATTGGGGGGTTTGACCCCAAATTCAGAGGGTTTTGCCCCAAAACTGGGGTTTTTTTGCCCCAAAATGGAGGAAGGAAAAAGGACCAAATTGGGAGAAATAGGCCCCAAAATTGGGGCTTTTCCCCCCAAATTTGGAGAGTATTGGCCCCAAAATTGGGGTGAAAGGGGCTCAAAAATTGAGGGGTTTTGCCCCAAAATTAGGGTGATAATTGAAGTTTTGGTCCCAAAATTGGGGGGTTTGGCCCCAATTTTTTTTTTTGCCCCAGAATTGGGGAAGTTAAAAGGCCTAAGATTTGAGATTCTTTGCCCCAAAATTTGGGAAACAAGAAGGCCCAAAATTGGAGGGTTTTTACCCCAAAATTTGAGGGGGTTTTGCCCCAAAATGTTGGGATTTTTGCCCGTTCTCACCGGGGACTCGAAGCCTGTCAGGAATTTCAGCTCCCGGGATTTGCTCAGGATTTTCTCCTCGTCCCTGTCAGCCGCAGCCCGAATCACCTGGAACCCCAAAATTCTGATTTTTTACCCAAATTTCTGGGTTTTACACAATTTCCAGATTTTATTTCTGGGTTTTTTCCATCAAAATCCCCTCAAAATCCTCATAAAATCCCCCAAAATCGCCCCAAATTCCCCATTTTTCCCATTTCCCTCCTTTTTTCCCCCTTTTTCCCAGTTTTCCTCCCATTGTTTCCCCTTTTTTTCCATTTTGCGCCATTTTTTCCATTTTACCCATACTTTCCCCATTATTCACATTTTTTCCATTTTTTCCCCAATTTAAAAAATTTTTTCTGTTTTTCCTGTTTTATCCCATTTTCCACTTTTTTCCAATTTTTTTTGCCATTTTCCAAATTTTTCTCCTGTTTTTTTCCAGATTTTTCTATTATTTTTCCCATTTTCCCCCTTTTCCCCCCATTTTTCTCCCATTTTATTCCCAATTTCCCCAATTTTTCTCAAATTTTGCCAATTTCTTCCTATTTCTCCCTATTTTATTCCATTTTCCTGTTTTCCCCCACTTTCCCCTTTCTTCCCATTTTTCCTGTTTTTTCCCATTCTTTTCCCATTTTCCCCTCTTTTTCTAATTTTTTCCCATTTTTCTCCCATTTTCCCCATTTTTTGCTTTTTTTCCCATTTCTTCCTGGGTTTTGCCCAATTTTTCCTCAATTTTTCCTGTTCTTTCCCAATTGTTCCAATTTTCCCTTAATTTTCCCCCATTTTTCCCATTTTTTTTCATTTTTATTTTTTCCCATTTTCCCCAATTTTTAATTTTTATTTTTTCCCATTTTCCCCCTTTCCTCCCCTTTTTCCCCAATTTTTCCGAAGTTTTAAATTTTTTCCATTTTCCAGGGTTGTTTTTCCCCATTTTCCCCAATTTTTCCCCCATTTTTTCTCTTTTTTTCTTCTTTTTCCCAATTTTTCCCCACCTCGATGTAGAGATCGGTGAATTCCTTCTCGAAGCTCCGGCACGCCCCGAAATCCAACAGCGTCACCTGGGGGACAAAACCTCCAAAAATCCAAATAAATCCCCAAAAATACCCCCAAAAATTCCCAAATTTGGGGGATGGGGAGGTGGTTGGACTCTCCTAAAAAAATCCCCCAAAAATTTGCCCCAAATCCTAAAAAAATCCTAAAAAACAAAAAAAAAAATCCTGAAAAAAATTCCAAAAATGCCTAAAAATTCCCCCAAAATAAAAAAAAAATCTTCAAAAAAATCCCCAAATATCCTCAAAAAATCCACCTGAAACCCCAAAAAGGTCCCCAAAAAAATCCTCAAAAAAAAAAAACCCTGAAAAATCCTGAAAAAATAAAAAAAATCCCCCAAAAATCCTGAAAAAAATCCTGAAAAAAATCCTTAAAAAATTACAAAAAACCATTCTCAAAAAGTCCTCAAAAATTCCTAAAAAATCCCCCAAAAATATCCCAAAAATCCTAAAAAAATCCTCCCAAAAATCCTCAAAAAATACAAAAAAATACTCAAAAAACCCCCTCCAAAATACTGAAAAATATCCCCAAAAATCCTTGAAAAAATCCTCAAAAATACCCCAGAAAATTCTTTAAAAAAACCCACAAAGTCATGAAAAAATCCTCAAAAAAATCACAAAAAAATCCCCAAGAAAATCCCCAAAAATCCTCAAAAAATACCCAAGAAATCCTGGAAAAATTGTCAAAAAAAAAAAAAAAATCCCCAAACAATCCCCCAAAAGTTCTGAAAAAAAAAAAAAAAAAAAAACCAACAAAAAAAAAAACCAAAAAAACAAAAAAACAAAAAAAAAAAAAAAAACCAAAAACAAACAAAAAAAAACCCCAAAAAAATGTCCCCAAAAAATCCTGAAAAATTGTCCAAAAAAATCTCCACAAAATTCTCAAGAAATTCCAAAAAATTCCTGGAAAAATCAAAAAAATCCTGAAAAAATCCCCAAAAAATCCTCCAAAATCCCCAAAAAAGTCCTCAAAAAAAACCCCAAAATTCTTTTTAAAAATCCCCCAAAACCCTGAAGAAAAATCCCAGAAAATCCTGAAAAAATAAAAAAATACCCCAAAAATCCTCAAAAAATCCTAAAAAAAAAAAAAAAAAAAAAAAAAAAAAAAAAGTCCTCAAAAATCCTGGGGAAAAAAATCCCCCAAAATCCTGGACAAAAATCCCTAAAAATCCCCTTGAAATCCCATTTAATTCCCCTAAAATCCCCTAAAACCTCCCCAATCCCCCTAGAATTCCACAAAATTCCTGAAATTGGCCAAAATTCCGATTTTTCTTGCTCACTTTGTGCCGCTCGGGGTCGTAGAGGAAGTTGGCCCAGTTCGGGTCGGTTTGCATGAAGCGGAACTGGAAAAGCTCCTGCAGGCAGAGCCGGAGCAGCTCCGTGCAGATCTGGGCGGGAAAGGGTTAAAGCTGGGGAGCAGGGGCACTAAAAGCCCCAAAAAACTGAAAAAAATCCCCAAATTATGAAAATTCTGTTTAAAAACCACCAAAAAATGCAGTAGAAATGCCACAAAATCCCCCAAAATTTCTCAAAAGTTCCTATAAAACCTTCACAAAAATCCGCCCCCAAAATCCCTCCAAATAAAAAAATCCCCAAAAATTCCCATAAAACCTCCACAAAATCCCCCCAAACAAACCCCCAAAACTTCCCCCAAAATCCCCCCACTAAAAATCCCCAATCTCCCCAAATCCCAAATTCTCCCAAATCCCCAAATTCTCTACATTCCAACCCAAAAAACCCTAAAAATCCCCAAAAATCCCCCAAAATTCCCCATAAAAATGCCCCCCAAAATGCCTCCAATTCCCTCCAAATTCTCCCAATTCCCCAAATTCCCCAAAATGTCCCTAACAAACCCAAAATCCCCCCTAAAATCCCCCAAATTTCCCAATCCCCCCAATAATTCCCCCAGAAAATCCCAGATCCCCACAAATCCCCTAAAATCCCCCAAACCCCCAAAATCCCCTAAAAAAAATCCCTAAATCCCCCAAAATCGCCCCAAACACCCCAATACCCCTAAAAACCCCCCAAAATCCCCCAACACCCCCCCAAAATCCACTCCCAAAATTCCCCCCAAAAATCCTCAAATCCCCCCAAAATCACCCAAGCCCCCCCAACCCCTCCCCAAAATCCCCCCAAATTCCCCCAACCCCCCCAAATCACCTCCCCAAAACACCCAAAAATCCCCCTAAAAAAACCCAATTCCCCCCAAAATCCTCAACCCCGCCAAATCATCCCAAAAATTCCCCCAAAAATCCCAAGTAATTCCTCCAAAATCCCCCAACCCCTCCCCCCAACAAGTCCCCCCAAAATACCAAAAATCGCCCCAAAATCCCCCTAAAAAAATCCCCCTAAAAAATCCCCCAATTTCCCCAATTCCCTCTAAAAATCCCAAATTCTCCCCACACCCCCGGTCCCACCGCTCCTGGGGGAGGCTCCGGCACCGCCCCAAGACCCCAAAATCCCCCCAAAAATTCCCCCAAATCCCCAAAATGTCCCCAACCCCCCAAATCTCTAAAAATCTCCCCCAAATCCCCTCTAAAAATCCCCCAGAAAATCCCCCCAAGTCCTCCCCAATCCCCAAAATTCACTCCCAAATCCCCTCCAAAATCCCCCTAAAAATCCCCTCAAAATCCCCCAAATATTCCCCAAAAATCCCCAAATACTTCCCAAAATCCCCCAAAAAATTCCCCAACCCGCCCAAAAATTCCTCAAAACCCGCAAAAATCCCCCAAAAAGTCTCCAAAAATCCCCCTAAATATCCCAAAATCTCCCTCCAAAATACCAAAAGTCCCAAACCCCCCCAAATCCCCAAATCCCCCCAATTTTGGCGCCCCTCGTCCCCACCTGCTCTCTGCTCTCCTGGGGGGGCTCCGGCACCACCCAAAGACCCCAAAATTCCCCCAAATGTCCCCAAACCCCCCCTAAAATCACCCCCAAACCCCCCAAAAATCCCTCCAAATTCCCCCTAAATCCACACCCAAAACCCCCAAAATCTCCTCAAAATCGCCCCCAAAACTCCCCAAATTCTCCCAAATCCCCAAACCCCACACAAATCTCCCCAAAAGTCCCCCAAAGAACCCAAATCCCCTCAGCCCCTCAAAAACTCCCAATAAACTCCCTTAAAAAAACCCCAAAATCCACAAAAATCCCCCAACCCCGCCCAAACCCCCCTAAAAATCCCCCTAAAAATCCAAGATTCGCCCCCTCGCGAATACCAAAATACGCCCCAAAATCCCCCTAAAAATCACAAAAAATCCCTCCAAAATCCCCTAAAAAAATCCCTAAATCCCCCCAAAATCCACAAAATCCCCCCAACCCCACCCAAACCCCCCTAAAAATCCCCCTAAAAATCCAAGATCCGCCCCCTCGCGAATACCAAAAATCGCCACAAAATCCCCCTAAAAATCACAAAAAATCCCTCCAAAATCCCCTAAAAAAATCCCTAAAGCCCCCCAAAATCCACAAAATCCCCCCAACCCCACCCAAACCCCCCTAAAAATCCCCCTAAAAATCCAAGATCCGCCCCCTCGCGAATACCAAAAATCGCCCCAAAATCCACAAAATCCCCCCAGCCCCGCCCAAACCCCCCTAAAAATCCCCCTAAAAATCCAAGATCCGCCCCCCGCGAATACCAAAATACGCCCCAAAATCCCCCTAAAAATCACAAAAAATCCCTCCAAAATCCCCTAAAACCCACCCAATGTCCCGCCGAAACCCGCTAAGGAACCCCAAAGTGCCCCAAAACCCCTAAAAAGCCCCAAAACCCCCCGGAATCGCCCGAGGCCGCGCGGGCGGCGCCGCCCCCACCTGATCGCGCCGCTCCTGAGGGAGGCCCCGGCAGCGCTCCAGGGCCGCGCCCCGCCCCCACTCGGTGCAGAGCACGCGGCGCGCGCTGAGCGCGGGAACCACGGCGGGCACGCGGAAAAAGCGATCGGAGCCCAGCAGGGACCTGGGAAACCCCAAACACACCAAAATGGCGGAAAGTGGCGGAAAATGGCGGAAAATGGCGGAAAATGGCGGAAAGTGGCGGAAAATGGCGGAAAATCCCTTCGAGTCCGGCCGAAACCCCGAGAAAACCCACCCAGAAATGGCCCCAAAGTGCAAAAATCCCTCCCGGGAAAAAGGGGTCGGGACTCAGGAGGGACCTGGGGACATCCCGAAATCCCAAAAAAATCCCGAAAATTTCAAGTGAAAATCCCCCAAATCCCATGAAACTGGCAAAAAAAAAAAAAAAAACAACAAACAAACAAACAAAAAAAAAAAAAACCCACAAAAACCCAAAAAACTGGCAAAAAACCCAAAAAACCCAAAAAACAAACAAAACCCCCCCCCACAAAAAAAAAAAAAAAACAAAAAACCAAAACAAACCCCCCCCCCCCCAAAAAAATCCCAACCAAAAAATCCACTCAGAAATGGCCCAAAAGTGCAAAAATCCCTCCCAGAAAAAACTCAGGAGAGACCTGCGACAATCCCAAAATCCCCAAAATCCCGAAACATTCCGAGTGAAAACCCCAAAAATCTCGAAAAAATTACATAAAATTCGGCCGAAACCCCGAGAAAACCCACCCAGAAATGGCCCAAAAGTGCAAAAATCCCTCCCAGGAAAAGGGGTCGGAACTCAGGAGGGACCTGGGAACATCCCGAAATCCCAAAAAATCCCGAAAATTTCAAGTGAAAATCCCCCAAATCCCATAAAACTGGTAAAAAACAAACAAACAAACAAACAAACAAACAACACCCCCCCCCCCCCCCCCCAAAAAAAAAAACCCACCAAAAAATCCACCCAGAAATGGCCCAAAAGTGCAAAAATCCCTCCCAGGAAAAGGGATCAGAACCGAGCAGGGACCTGGAACAATCCCAAAAACCCCAAAATCTCTGAAAATTCCAAGTGAAAAATACAAAAATCTCGAAAAAATTCCACCAAATCCGGCCAAAACCCCGAGAAAATCCCTCCCAGAAAAAGGGGTCGGAACTCAGGAGGGACCTGGGAACATCCCGAAATCCCAAAAAATCCCGAAAATTTCAAGTGAAAATCCCCCAAATCCCATGAAACTGGCAAAAAAAAAAAAAAAAAAAAAGAAAAACCCAAACAAAAACCCAAAACCCAACCAAAAATCCACCCACAAATGGCCCAAAAGTGCAAAAATCCCTCCCAGAAAAAGGGGTCAGAACCAAGAGCAGGGACCTGGAACAATCCCAAAACCCCCAAAATCCTGAAAGATCCCACAAAATTCCACCAAAACCCCCCAAAAAATCCACCCAGAAACTGCGAAAATTGCCCCAAAAAGCCCTCCCAGAAGAAGGACTTGGAACAGAGCAGGGATCGGGGAGCACCCCAAAAATCCCAAACCCCCGAAAAATCTGAAACACAAATCCAAAAACTCCCAAACCCCCAAAATCCAAAAAAACTCCCAAAAAATCAACCCAGAAATGGCCCAAGACCTCAAAAAGTGCAAAAATTGCCCAAAAAATCCAACTTGGAAAAAGGGGGTCAGAACTCAGAGTGACCTGGAAAAATCAAAAATCCCCAAAAATCCCAAGTGCAAATCCAAAAAAATCTGGGAAAAAAACCCCCAAAAATCAAAATCCACCCAAAAATCGCCCCAAAAACCCCATCTGGAAAAGCCCAGGAGGGCGCTGGGAACACAAAAATCCAAAAAATCCCAAATCCCAAAAATCCCCCCAAAAATTCCATAAAAGCAGATGAAAATCCCAAAAATCCACCCAGAAATGGCCCAAAACCTCCAAAGGTGAAAAAATCACTCCAAAAATCCAACTTGGAAAAAGGGGTCGGAATTCAGCAAGGATCTGCAAAATCCCAAAAATTCCAAAATCCCCAAAAATTCCAAGTGAAAATCCCAAAAAATCCAGGAAAAATCCACCCAGGAATGGCCCAAAACCTCAAAAAGCGCAGAAATTGCAAAAATCCCCAAAAAATCCCTCCCAGAAAAAGGGGTCGGAACTCAGGAGAGACCTGGGGACATCCTGAAATCCCAAAAAATCCCAAAAATCCCAAGCAAAAATCCTCC
This sequence comes from Ammospiza nelsoni, assembly GCF_027579445.1. Taxonomy (NCBI): domain Eukaryota; kingdom Metazoa; phylum Chordata; class Aves; order Passeriformes; family Passerellidae; genus Ammospiza; species Ammospiza nelsoni. The sequence goes on from NC_080663.1 coordinate 3,647,379, forward strand.
CCCCCCGAAAAAAATTTGTGAAAATCCCCCCAAAAAATCCACCCAGAAATGGCCCAAAAGTGCAAAAAATCACCCCAACCCCCCCTCCCCCAGAGAAAAAGGGGCTGGAACTCAGGAGAGACCTGGAAAATCCCAAAAATCCCAAATCATCCCAAAAATTCCGAGTGAAAATCCCAAAAAATCCGTGAAAAAACCCCAAAAAATTCAAGAAAATCCCCCAAAGATCCACCCAGAAATGACCCCAAAAGTGCAGAAATGGTCCCAAAAATACAACTTGGCAAAAGGGGTTGGAATTCAGGAGGGATCAGGAAAATCCAAAAATTCCAAATCCCAAAAAATCTTGAGAATTCCAAGCGAAAATCCCAAAAAATCCACCCAGAAAGGGCCCAAAAATGGCAAAAATTGCTCCAAAAACCCCACCCAGAAAGAGGGGTCAGAACTTAGGAAGGACCTGGGAACATCCCAAAAAACCCAAATCCCAAAAAATCCCAAACCCAAATCCCAAAAATCACCAAAACTTCCATTAAATTCCATGAAAACCCCCCAAAAATCCACCCAGAAATGTCCTAAAAAATCACAAAACTCGCCCCAAAAACCCCACCCAGAAAAAGGGGTCAGAGCCCAGCAGGGATCAGGAACATCCCAAAATCCCAAATCCCAAAAATTCCAAGGAAAAATGAAAAAAATCCCATAAATCTGGCAAAAAAACCCCCAAAAAACCCAAAAACCCCCAAAAAATCCACCCAGAAACTGCAGAATTCATCCCAAAAACCCTCCCAGAAAAAGGGGTCAGAACTCAGAAGGGACCAGAGAACATCCCAAAAATCCCAAATCCCAAAAAACCCCAAGAAAATTCCCTAAACCTGCCCCAAAATCCCCATCAAATGCCCTAAAACTGTCTTAAAAGTGCCCCAAAATCCCCTAAAACTCCCTTAAAACTCCCCTAAAATTGCCCTGAAATCCCTTCTAAAATCCCCTAAAACGGCCCCAAAATCCCCCAAAATCTCCTAAAATCCACCAAAACATGCCCCACAACTGCTCCAAAATCCCCTCTAAAATTTCTCTAAATCTCCTAAATCTGCCCCTAAAATGCCCCAAAATCCCCTAAAATCATCCCAAAATCCCCTCTAAAATCCCCCAGATCCCCCAAAATTCCCCTAAAATTTGCCTGAAAACCCCCTAAAATTCCCCCCCAAAACCCTAAAACTGCCCCAAAAAAACCCCCAAAACTCACCCCAGAAATTCCCAAAAAGTCCCCAAAACCCCAACATTCCCCTAAAATTCCCAAATCCCCCCAGATTTCCCCGCACCCCCTGGAATTTCTGGGTGATCTGGGCCTCCCTCGCGCAGCAAATCCCCTAACCTGCCCCAAAAGTGTCCTAAAACTGCCCCTAAATCCTCTAAAACTGCCCCTAAATCCTCTAAAACTGCCCCTAAATCCCCCCAAATTCCCATAAAACTGCCACGCAATCCCCTACAAATTCCCCCAAAACTGCCCCAGAACTGCCCTAAAAATGCCTTCAACCTGCCCCTAAATCCCTTAAACCTGCCCCAAAATCCCCCATAAAATTCCCCCAAAATTCCCAAAAATGCCCCCAAAGTCCCTCCCCTAAACCTGACCCCAAATCCTCGAAAATCCCTAAAATCCTCCTAAAAGCCCCCAAAACTGCCCCAAAATCCCCTAAAACTGCCCCAAATCCCCTAAAGTTGCCCCAAAATCCCCCAGAACTCCCCCTAAAATTCCCTCAAAAATCCCCTATAAATTCCCCTAAAATCCCCAAAAGCTGCCCCATAATTCCCTCTAAAACCCCCAAAACTACCCCAAAAGAATCCCAAAAATCCCAAAAAACCCCAAAAGGCCCCAAATTTGCCCGAAGTGACCGGAATTTCCGTGTGCTCTGGGCCTCCCTCGCGCACTCGTGCTCCAGCTCCAGCTCCCGCTGCAGGGTCTGAAATCCCCCAAATGCCCTAAAACCGCCCCAAATCCCCTCTGAAATCCCCCAAAACCTGCCCTGAAAGTGCCCCAAAATGCCCTAAAACCGCCCTGAAATCCCCCTAAAAATCTCCTAAAGGTGCCCCTAAAATCCCCCAAAATCTCCCCAAACCCCCAAAAATTGCTCCTAAGTTTGCCCCTAAAAGCCCCCCAAAATCCCCTGAAATCCCCAAAAGTGCCCTAAAATGCCCTAAAACTGTTTTAAAACTGCCCCAAATTCACCCCAAAATCCCCTCAACCTGCCCCTAAATTTCCTAATTCCCCCCCAAAAACTGCCCCAAAACTGCCCCTAAGATCTCCTCTAAAAACCCCAAAATCCCTCTAAAATTCCCCTAAAACTGCCCTAAAATCCCTCAAAACCTGCTCTAAAACTGCCCTGAAATGCCCTAAAACTGCCCCAAAATCTCCTAAAATCCCCCCAAATCCCCTAAAGCTGCCCCAAAATCCCCTCAAAATCCCATAAAGCTGCCCCAAAATCCCCCCTAAAATTCCCCCAAATCCCCTCAAAATTCCCCTAAAGCTGCCTTAAAATCCCCTCAAAAATCCCCTTAAAATCCCCTCAAAAAGCCCCAAAATCCCCCGTAACTCCCTCTAAAATCGCCCCAAAACCCAAAAAGGATCCCCAAAACCCCAAAAAGCCCCATAAATCCCCAAAAAGCCCCGAAGTTGCCCAAACCCACCGGAACTTTTGTGTGCTCTGGGCCTCCCTCTCGTAGTCGCACTCGAGCTCCAGCTCCCGCTGCAGCGCCCGCAGCGCCGGCGCCGCAAACAGGCCTGGGAACAGCGGGGATGGGGAATAAACAACAGGATTGGGGAATAAACAACGGGATGGGGGATAAATAACGGGGATGTGGGGAATAAACAACGGGATGGGGGATAAATAACGGGATTGGGAATAAATAACGGGATTGGGAATAAACAACGGGATTGGGGATAAATAACGGGATTGGGAATAAATAACGGGATTGGGGATAAATAACGGGATTGGGGAATAAACAATGGGATTGGGGAATAAATAACGGGATTGGGGATAAACAACGGGATTGGGGGAATAAACAACGGGGATTGGGAATAAATAACGGGATTGGGGATAAATAACGGGATTGGGGAATAAATAACGGGATTGGGGATAAATAACGGGATGGGGGATAAACAACGGGATTGGGAATAAACAACGGGATTGGGGAATAAATAACGGGATTGGGGGATAAATAACGGGATTGGGGAATAAATAACGGGGATTGGGAATAAATAACAGGATTGGGGATAAATAACGGGATTGGGGAATAAATAACGGGGATTGGGAATAAATAACAGGATTGGGGATAAATAACGGGATTGGGGAATAAATAACGGGATTGGGAATAAATAACGGGATTGGGGAATGAATAATGGGATTGGGGGAATAAATAACGGGATTGGGGAATAAATAACAGGATTGGGGATAAATAACGGGATTGGGGAATAAATAACGCGATTGGGGGATAAATAACGGGATTGGGGGAATAAATAACGGGATTGGGGAATAAATAACAGGATTGGGGATAAATAACGGGATTGGGGAATAAATAACAGGATTGGGAATAAATAACGGGATTGGGGATAAACAACGGGATTGGGGAATAAATAACGGGATGGGGGATAAATAACGGGATTGGGGATAAATAACGGGATTGGGGATAAACAACGGGATTGGGGATAAATAACGGGATTGGGGAATAAATAACGGGATTTGGGGGATAAATAACGGGATTGGGGAATGAATAACGGGATTGGGGGAATAAATAACGGGATTGGGGAATAAATAACGGGATTTGGGGGATACATATAATGGGAATTTGGGGGAAATAATGGGATTTTTGGGAAATAAATAATGGGATTTTGGGAAAAATAATGGGATTTTGGGGGATACAAATAATGGGATTTGGGGGAAATAAATAACGGGATTTTGGGGAAATAATGGGATTTTGGGGGAAAAGAATGGGATTTTGGGAAAAATAATGGGATTTTGGGGGATACGAATAATGGGATTTTGGGGAAAATAATGGGAGTTTGGGGAAATAAATACTGGGATTTTGGGGGATAGAAATAATGGGATTTTGGGGGAAATAATGGGATTTTGAGGAAAATAATAATGGGATTTTGGGACAATAATGGGAATTTGGGGGAATAATGGGATTTGGGGGAAATAATGGGGATTTGGGGAAAATAATGGGATTTTGGGGAAATAAATAATGGGATTTGGGGGAAAATAATGGGATTTTTGGGAAATAATGGGATTTTGAGGAAATAAATAGTGGGATTGGGGGAAATAAACAATGGGGTTTTGGGGGAAAATAGTGGGATTTTGGGGGAAAATAAATAATGGGATTTTGGGGGAAATAATGGGATTTTGAGGAAATAAATAATGGGATTTCGGGGAAATAAATAATGGGAATTTGGGGGAATAATGGGATTTTTGGGGATATAAATAATGAGATTTTGGGAAAAATAATGGGATTTTGGGGGAAAAGAATGGGATTCTGGGAAAAATAATGGGATTTTGGGGGATGGAAATAATGGGATTTTGGGGAAATAAATAATGGGATAATGGAAAAATATAGTGGAAATTTGGGGGCGGGAAATAAATAATGGGATTTTGGGGGAAAATAGTGGGATTTTGGGGAAAATAAATAATGGGATTTTGGGGGATGTAAATAATGCGATTTCAGGAAACAAACAATATGATTTTGGGGAAAAATAATGGGAATTTGGGAAAATATAGTGGGAATTTGGGGGATAAATAATGGGATTTTGGGAAAAATAATGGAAATTTTGGGGAATGAAATAATGGCATTCTGAGGAATAATTAATGGGATTTTGGGGAAATAAATAATGGGATTTTGGGAAAATATAGTCGGAATTTGGGGGGGAAAATAGGAATTTTGAGGGGAAATAGTGCCCAATAAATAATGGGGTTTCTGGGGGATGTAAATAATGGGAATTTTGGGGAAATAATGGGAATTTGGGAATAAATAATGGGGTTTTTAGAAAATATAGTGGGAATTTGGGGGAAAAGAAAAGGAATTTTGGGAAAAACAGTGTAATTTTGGGGAATTAAATAATGGGATTTGGAGGAAATAATGGGACTCTGAGGGATAATTAATGGGATTTTGAGGAAAATAAATAATGGGTTTTGGGGGGAAAATAGTGGGGATTTTGGAATAAATAATGGGAATTTGGGGGAAAATAAAGGGATTTGGGGCAATTAAATAATGGGATTGGGGTAAATAATGGGAATTTGGGGAAAAAAAGGGGAATTTGAGGGGGGAAATGGGGATTTGGGGGAAATAAATAATGGCATTTTTGGGAATTAAATAATGGGATTTTGGGGGAAAAATAACAGGAATTTGGGAAAACATAGAATGGGATTTGTGGAAATTAAATAATGGAATTTGCGGAAAAATAAGGAGAATTTGGGAGAAATAATGGGAATTTGGGGAAAATAGAAGGATTTGGGGGAAACAATGGGGGTTTGGGAATTAAATAAGGGGATGTTGGAGAGAAAGGTGGGATTTGGAGGGGGAAAATAATGGGAAATTGGGAATTAAATAAGGGAATTTTGGGGAAAAATAATGGGGTTTTGGGAATAAAAAAGGGGATTTTGGGGAAAATAAATAAAGGGATTCGGTGAATTAAATAATGGGATTTTGGGAATAAATAGTGGGGTTTGGGGGGAAATATAATGGGATTTTGGGGAAATAATGGGAATTTGGGGGAAAAGGGGAATTTGGGAAAATAATGGGAGTTTGGGCATAAATAATGGGATTTGGGGGAGAAAGTGGGGATTTTTGGGCTAATTTTGGGATGATTTCAGGTGATTTGAGGGAATTTGGGGTGATTTTAGGGTGAATTTGGGTTGATTTTGGGGTGATTTCAAGCTAATTTTGGGTTGATTTTGGGATGACTTGGGTTCATTTGAGGTGATTTGGGGGTGATTCTGAGGTGACTTGAGGTGATTTTGAGTGTTTAAGGTTATTTGGGGCTAATTTTGGGTGATTTGGAGTGATTTTAGGGTGAATTTGGGGTGATTTTCAGGTGAAATTGGATTGATTTGGGGGTATTTTGGGTGATTTTAGGTGGTTTTGGGCTAATTTTGAGGTGATTTTAGGGTGAATTTGGGTTGATTTTGGGGTGATTTCAGGTAAATATTGGTGGGTTTGGGGTGATTTTTTGTGATTTTGGGTGATTTTAGGGTGAAATTGGATTGATGTGGGGATATTTTGGGGTATTTAGGTGATTTTAGGTGATTTTGAGTGTTTTAGGTAATTTTGGGATGATTTCAGGTGATTTGAGGTAATTTTGGGTGGGTTTGAGGTTGATTTGAGGATATTGTGGTGATTTTATACAATTTTGGATGTTTTAGGTGGTTTGGGGCTAATTTTAGGGTGATTTGAGGTAATTTGGGGCGATTTTAGGTGATTTTGGGCTAATTTTGTGGGGGTTTGGGTGATTTTGGGGTGCTTTGGGTGCTTTTGGGGTGTTTTGCGGTGTTTTTGGGGTGCTTTTGGGGTGATTTTGGGCACCTTTTGGCAGCCCTGGTGTGATGCTCAGCAGGGTCAGGAGATTTTCGACGTCGCTGCCGATGCTGCGGGCGACGCCCGGGTACTGCAGGGACACCAACACGGAAACTCCTGCCCAAATCCCACCCAAACTCCCCAAATTCCAACCCTTGAGTCCATATTCCAGCTTCAGTTCCCAAAACTGCAGCCCAAATCCATCAGTTTGGGCCTGAAATCCAGCCCAAATTCCCAAATTCTTGCCCGAATTCCCACTCAAATTCCCAAAATTCCAGCCCAAATTCCCAGACTCCCACCAAAATTCCCACCCCAATTTCCAAAATTCTTTCCCAAATTCCAGCCCCAATTCCCCAAATTCCTGACCCAGACTCCCACATTCCCACCTAAATCCCCAAAATTCCCGCCCAAATTCCTATCCCAGAACCCAAATTCCAGCCCAAATCCCCAAATTCCAGCCTCAGTTCCTGCCCAAATGCCCAAAATTCGCGTCCCAATTTCCCAGATTCCCACCCAAAAAAATTCCCTAAAAATCCCAAAATTTCCCCTAAAATTTTAAAGCCCCAAAAATTCCCCAAAAATCAAAGAAAAAAAAAATCCTCAAAATGCAAAGAACATTCCCCAAAAATTCCCACAAAACCCCCCAAAATTTCCAAAACATCCCCCCCAAAATCCAGCAAAATTCCAAAAAAATCCCCCAAAATCCTCCAAATTTCCCCAAAACTGCCCAAAATTCTCCAAAATTCCCATTTTTTCCCCCGTTTCCCACCTGCACCTTGATGGCCACGGGGGTCCCGCAGCGCAGCCGCCCCCGGTGCACCTGGCCCAGGGAGGCAGCGGCCACCGGAACCTCCTGGAACTCCTGGAGCTGCTCCCGCCAGCCCCGGCCCAGCTCAGCGTCCAGAACAGCCTGGGGAGAGAATTCCCAAAAATCCCAAAGAATTCCCAAAAAAAATCCTCCAAAAAAACAGATAAAAATGCCCAAAATATGGCAAAACAGCCCAAAAATCCCATAAAAATCCTATAAAAACCCCATTAAAACCCCCTAAAAAATCCAAATCCCAGGAATTCCATGTCCAGGATGGACATGGGGGGAAAAATTCCCAAAAATCCCCAAAATTCCACAAAAAATTCCCCCAAAATTTCCAAAACTCTGGGTGAATATATGGCCAAAATCCTATGAAAATCCTATAAAATCCCAAATTCTGGAATTCCTGGAGCTGCTCCCGACCCAGCTCCGTGTCCAGGATCAGGGGATCCCAAAAAAATCTTGATAAAAAGAGCAAAAATATGGGAAAATACCCCAAAATCCTATAAAAACCCCATAAAAACCATACTAAAAAGTCATATAAAAACCCCATAAAAATCCCAAAAATTCCTTAAAATCCTACAAAAATCTCCCCAAAATCCTGTAAAAACCCCAAAACCCCCCAGTCTCGGTTTCAGGGTTTTTGGGATTTTTGGGGTTTTGGGATTTGGGGTTTTGGTTTTTTGGGGGTTTTGGGGTTTGCGGTTTTTGGGGTTTTAGGATTTTTCTGGTTTTTGGGGTTTGGGATTTGGGTTTTTGGGATTTGGAGGTGTTTGGGTTTCGGGGTTTTTGGTGTTTGGGTTTTTTGGGGTTTGGGGATTTTTCTGGTTTTGGGGTTTGTATTTTGGGGTTTGTGGTTTTTAGGATTTGGGGTTTTGGGGTGTTTAGGATTTGGGGTTTTGGGGTCTGGGCTTTGGGGTTTTGGAGATTTTTGGGGTTTGTGGTTTTGGTATTTTGTGGGTTTTGGGGGTTTTTGGTTTTTCGAGGGTTTGGGATTTAGGATTTTGGGGTTATTGGGGTTTTGGGGTTTGGGGGTTTTTGGAATTTGGAATTTTGGGGTTTTGGGAATTTGGCGTGTTTGCAATTCGCGATTTGGGATTATGAGCGTTTGGGGGCGTTTGGGATTCTGGGGTTTTGGAGATTTTGGGCTGTTTTGGGTTTGGGGGATTTTGGGGTTTGGGGGATTTTGGGGTTTGGGGTGTTTGGGATTTAGGATTTTTGGGCTTTGGGGCTGTGTCACTCACCCGGCTCTGCCAGCCCGGCATGGGCTCCGCGCTCTGCCTGAGCCGCGCCAGCAGCGGCTGCAGCTGCGGGGGCAGGAGCTCCGCGTCTGGGGGAGAGGGGTTTGGGGGGAAAGGGGATGGGGGACCCCAAACCACCCCAAATCCCACCCCAAACCACCCCAAACCACCCCAAACCCCACCCCAAACCACCCCAAATCCCACCCCAAATCCCACCCCAAATCCCACCCCAAATCCCACCCCAAACCACCCCAAATCCCACCCCAAATCCCACCCTGCAGCTGCGGGGGCAGCAGCTCCGCGTCTGGGGGGAGAGGGGGTTTGGGGGGGTTTGTGGGGGTTTGTGGGGATTTATGGGGTTTTTTTGGCATTTTTTGGGATGGGGTTGGGGGGAAAAGGGGATGGGGAACCCCAAATCCCATCCTGCAGCTGCGGGGGCAGCAACTCCGCGTCTGGGGTGAGAGGGGGTGTGTGGGGGTTTGTGGGGATTTATGGGATTGGGGGGGAAAAGGCGATGGGAGACCCCAAATCCCACCCCAAATCCCACCCTGCAGCTGTGGGGGCAGCACCTCCAAGTCTGGGGGATTTAGGGGATTTTATGGGGTTTTATGGGGTTTTGTAGGGTTTTATGGGATTTTTGTGTGGATTTTGGAATATTTAAGGGATGGGAAACCCCAAATCCCACCCCAAATCCAACCCTGCAGCTGTGGGGGCAGCAGCTCCGCGTCTGGGGTGAGAGGGGCTTTGGGGGGGTTTGTGGAGGTTTGTGGGGGTTTATGGGGTTGGGGGGAAAAAGGGGATGGGAGACCCCAAATCCCACACCAAACCACCCCAAATCCCACCCCAAATCCCACCCTGCAGCTGTGGGGGCAGCAGCTCCCAGTCTGGGGGATTTTATGGGGTTTTATGGGGTTTTAGGGGGGATTTTGGGATATTTAAGGGATGGGAAACCCCAAATCCCACCCCAGATCCCACCCTGCAGCTGCGGGGGCAGCAGCTCCGAGTTTGAGGGATTTAGGGGATTTTATGGAGTTTTAGGGGATTTTATGGGGTTTTAGGGGATTTTATAGGATTTTAGGGGATTTCACGGGATTTTAGGGGGGATTTTGGGATATTTAAGGGATGGGAGACCCCAAATCCCACCCTGCAGCTGCGGGGCCAGGAGACCCAAATCTGTGGGGTTTAGGGGGGGATTTTTGGGGTTTTTAGGGGTTTTGGGATGTTTTTTTAAGGTTTTTGGGGTATATTTGGTGTATTTTCATGGGGTATTTTGGGAGTAATTTTGTTTGTATTCGGGTGTTTTTGGGGAGGTTTTGGGGTATTTTAGGGGAATTTGGGGGGCATTTTTGAGGTATTTTGGGGGTGTTTGGGGGTATCTTTTGGGGTATTTTGGGAGTAATTTTCTTTGTATTTTAGCGTTATTTTGGGACATTTTTGGGGTATTTTTGGGGTACTTTAGGGGTGTTTGAGGGTAATTTTCTTGTATTGATAAGGGTATTTTTTAAAATTTTTGGGGTGGGTTTGGGGTATTTTGGGGTGATTTTTAGGGTATTTTGAGAGGGTTTTTTGGGTATTTTTGAGGGGATTTAGAGGTATTTTTGGGGTAATTTTTTTTGTACTTTGGGGATATTTTTGGAGTATTTTTTGTATTTTTGTGGTGGTTTTTTGGGTACTTTTGAGGTATTTTTAGGCTCTCACCTGCCATGCTGAGCAGCTGGCCCACCTTGAGGGGTTTTGGGGTATTTTTGGGGATATTTTTGGGGTATTTTGGGGGCATCTTACAGGCATTTTTCTGCATTTTGGGGGGTATTTTTGTGGGTTTTTTTTTCATATTTTGGGGGTAGTTTGGGGGTATTTTAGGGTCTCACCTGCCATGCTGAGCAGCTGCCCCACCTTGAGGGGTTTTAGGGGTGTTTTTGGGGTATTTTAGGGGTGTTTTGGGGTATTTTAGGGTGTTTTGGGGTATTTTAGGGGTGTTTTGGGGTATTTTGGGGTGCTTTGGGGTCTCACCTGCCATGCTGAGCAGCTGCCCCACCTTGAGCGCCGCCCCCCGGGCCCGGCTGAGCGCGGCCACCAAACGCTCAGCGCTGCCCTCGGACAGGGCGGGAGCTGCGGGACAGAGACCCCAAAATGGGGAGGGGACCCCAAAATGGGGATCCCGAAATTGGGGCGGGAATCACAAAAATGGGGAGGGGGAACACAACATTTGGGATAGGGACCCCAGAACTGGGGTTGGGGACCCCTGAACGGGGGAGGAGACCCCAAATTGGGGTGGGGATCCACAAATTGGGGTGAGGGACCCCCAAATTGGGATGGGGACCCCCAAAACTGGGGAGGGGGATGCCCAAAAATGGGGATGGGGAACCTGAAATTGGGGATGGGGACACCAAAACCGGGGATGGGGATCCCGAAAATGGGGGTGGGAGACCCTGAAATTGGGGATGGGGACCCCCAAAATGGGGAGGGGGACCTCCGAAATGGGGCTGGGGGAAATTTGGGATGGGTGAGACCCCAATTGGATCTGGGGGATTTGGGGAAGATTTGTGGGGGAATTTGGGGGGCATCAGACCCCAGTTGGGTCTGGGGTCTCAGGGGGGATCTGGGGATCAGCCCCGGTTGGGTCTGGGGTCTCTCAGCTCTCTCACTCACCCTGGGGCCGGTCCTGCCCCCGCAGCCGCGTCCGGGCAGCCTTGGCCAAAGCCCCCAGCCCCAATTCCAGAGCCAGACCTGAGGGGGACTCCAAACACTGAGAGACCCCAAAAACGGGAACCCCCAAAAGCCCCCAGAGCCAGACCTGGGGACACCAATGGGGGACCCCCAAATCCCAGTGACCCCCAGTCCATCCCAGTCCCCCAACTGCCCATTCCCAGCCCCTTCCTTCCCTCCCAATTCCCTCCCAGTGCTCCCAGTTCCCACATTCCCCATTCCCAGTCCCTCCCAGTCCCTCCCAGTTCTCCAATTTCCCACTCCCAATGCTCCCACTCCCTCCCAGTGCTCCCAGTTCCCATTCCCAGTTCCCCCTAATCCCTCCCAGTCCCCTCCCAGTTTCTCCCAGTCCATCCCAGTTCTCCAGTTTCCCATTCCCAGTCGATCCCAGTCCATCCCAGTTCCCTCCCAGTTCCCTAATTCCCCATTCCCAGTCCCACCCAGTGCTCCCAGGTCCCCAATTTCCCTTTCCCAGTCCCCTCCCATTCCCTCCTCATCCCCTCCCAGTATATCCCAGTATATCCCAGTGCTCCCAGTCCCTCCCAGTATATCCCAGTGCTCCCAGTACCGGCCATGCTCGCTGCCCGCCTCACTCTCCCCACGGGCACCGGGCGCCCCCGGCCCCGCACGGCGACCTTTGGGGGGGGCACAGAGTGAGAGACCCCCCAAAATACCGGCACCCCAAAATCTGGGACCCCAAAAAGAGCCGGGACACCCCAAAATCGGGGAAATCCCAAATACCGAGATCCCAAAATTGGGGAGACGCAAAATACCGACACCCCAAAACCCGGGACACCCCAAAATCGGGGACACCCCAAATACTGACACCCCAAAATTTGAGACACCCCTAAAATCCAGGGCACCCTAAAATCCGGGACCCCCCAAAATCTGGGATCCCCAAAATCGGGGACGCCCCAAAATCGGGGACCCCCCAGGTCTGGAACATCCCAAAATTCGGGAACCCAAAAATCTGGGACTCCCAAAAATCTGAGGACACTCCAAAATCGGGGACCCCCCAAAATTTGGGACACCTCAAAATCCAGGATCCCCAAATCTGGGACATCCCAAAATCCGGGACCCCCAAATCTGGGAAACCCCAAAATCGGGGACACCCCAAAATCCGGGACCCCCCAAATACCAAGACCCCAAAATCAGGGACCTCAAATCCAGGACCCCCCAAAATCTCGAAGCTCCAAAATCCAGGACATCCCCAAATCGGGGACACCCCAAAATCGGGGGACCCCCGAAGCTGGGGCACCCCAAATCAGGAACCCCACATCCTGAACACTCCAAATCCGGGACAGCCCCCCAAAATCCGGGACCCCAAAATCCAGGACCCCAAAATCTGGAACCCCCAAATCCAAGGCCCCCGAACAAAGCCCCGCGCCCCCTCTCCAATTACCAGGGCTCTGCCAAAACAGAACCAGGACCCCCCACAAATACCGGGACCACCCCCCAAATTCTGCTACCCCCCCCCCCCAATAAAAGGGCCTGGACCCCCCGGAATATCAGGACCCTTCCCCAGAATAGTGGGAACCCCCCCAAATACCGAGACCCCCCCTAAAAGAGCTGGGACCCCCCCAAATACTGGGACTCCTCCAAAAAAGGGCCCGGACCCCCCCCCCCCATAAATACCGGGACCCTCCCAAATACCGGGACCCCCCCAAGTACAGATCCAGGGCCCCCCAAAATACTGGGACCACCCCCCAAAAAAAGGGGCAGGAGCCCCCCAAAATATCGGGACCCCCCAAAATATCGGGACCAGCCCCCAAATTCCGGGACTCCCTCTCAAAAAAAGGGCTGGGACCCCCCCAAAACGATCATCCCCCTCCCCCAAATCCGAGACCCCCCCCCAAATGCCAAGAACCTCCCAGAAAGGGCCGAGACCCCCCAAAAATTGTCGGGAACCCCCCCAGATACAGGGAACCCCCAAAACAGGAGCTAGGACCCCTCCCCAAATACCCGAACCCCCCTCCCCGCAAAAAGGGGCCGGGACCCCCCAAATATCGGGACCATCCCCCAAATTCTGGCACCCCCCCAAAAAAGGGCCAGGATCCCTCAGATACCGGGACCCCCCTCCCCAAAAATGTCCGGGAACGCCCTCCCCAAAATACTGGGGACCCCCCCAAAACCAAGGACAAGGACCCCCCAAAATTTCGGGACCCCCCAAAAGAGCCAGAACTCCCCCCCAAAAAAGTCCCAAGACCCCCCCAAAAGAAGGGCCAGGACCCCCCAAATTAATGGCACCATTCCCGAAATTCCGGGACCCCTCCCCAAATAAAGATCAGGGACCGCTCCAAATTCCGGGACTCCCCAAAAAGGGGTCGGGATCTCCCCCCCAAATACTGGGACCCCCCCCAAAATGGCCGGGACCCCCCAAAACAACGGCTGAGACCCCTCCCAAATACCCGGACCCCACAAGGGAAAGGGTCGGAACTGCCCGAAATGCCCAGAAACTCCCAAAAGGGGCCGGGACCCCCCCAAAACCAGGGTCGGGACCCCCCAAATACCAGGACCCCCCAAAATAATGGCCGGGACGCCCCCCAAATCCGGGGACAGCCCCAAAAGAGCGGGGACCTCCCCAAAATCCTGGGACCCCCCCTAATACCGCGACCCCCCCCCCCAAAAAAGGGGCCGAGACACCTCCAAATGAGCCGGGACCCCCTCTAAATACCGGGACCACCCCCCAAATTCCGAGACCCCCCCAAAAAGGGGCCCCCCAAAATACCGGGACCCTCCTCAAAAAAATCGGGACCCCCCCCCCAAACCCCGGGACCCTCAAATGCCGGGAGCCCCTAAAAAAAGAGCCAGGACCCCCCCAAAATACCGGGACCACCCCCCAAATTCCGGGACCCACCAAAAAGGGCCGGGACCCCCCCCGAAATACAGCCAGGACCCCCCAAATACCGCGACCCCCCCAAAAAAGCGGCCGGGACCCCCCAAAATCCCAGGACCTTCCCCGCCCCCCAAAGTCTCGGGACCCCTCCCCAAAAAAGGGCAAGACTCCCCCAAATCCCCGAGAGCCCCCAAAATCCCAGGATCCCTCCCCAAAAGGAGACAGAACCCCCAAAAAAGGGCCGGGAACCCCCCAAAATCCCAGGACCCCCCGTAAAAGGAGCCCCCCAAGTCACTGACCTGATTTTGGGGGGGGTCTCGGCTGGTTTTGGGGGGGTCCCCGTTTTTGGGGGGGTCAGGGCCGAGCCCCCCCAGGGCCCCCCCCGGGCGGTGAAAGGCCCGAGGGGACCCCCGGGACAGGAGGAGCATGGGGGGGGCACCGCGAATTGGGGGGGAAACGGGAATTGGGGGGCAAAGGGGGGAAATTTGGGGGTTCAGGGACAAAATCGGGGGCGCTCAGGGAATTCGGGGGTTCGGGGAGAAAAGGAAATTTGGGGGGCACAGGGGACCGGGGGTTCGGGGGATCACGAGGGGACTCAGGGAATTGAGGGGCGGCTCCGGGACTTGGGGGGCCGAGGGGAATTTGGGGGGATCTCGGGGGATTTTGGGGCTCTCGGGTTGATTTCCGGGGGGCTTAGGAGGGTTCAGGGGGCGATTTTTGGGGTTATTTTGGGAGGGGTCTCGGGGTGGGATTTTGGGGCGTTTTGGGGGATTTTGGGGGTTCCCGGGGTTGGTTAGAGGGGTCTCGGGGTGGGTTTGGGGGGATTTTGGGGGGGGGAGTTTGAGGGAATCCCGGGGCGGGTCAGGGGGGTCAGGAGGAGGTTTTGGGGATATTTTGGGGCGGTTTCGGGGGATTTTGGGGCCCCCGGGGGTCCCCGCTCGGCTCCGTTCCCGCGCTCCCCGCGTGCCCTTGCGCCGCTTCCGGGTCCGGAGGCCCCTCCCCCAGCACCGCCCCTTCCCGGCCGCAGCCAATCAGAGCCGGGCAGCTCGCGAGGGCCACGCCCACTGGCGAGGCAGCGCCCCCTGGTGGATCCCGGGGAAAGCGACGGGACCCCTCCCCAAAATGGGGGGTGGAGCCCTCCAAAAACACCAAAACTGCTTAAAACACTCAAAAAAATAATCTAAAAAACTCAAATATCCCAACACTCCGAAAATCCACCAAAATCCCCGGAAAAACTAGAGAAAAATCACAAAAAAGCCCTAAAAATTCCATTTTTTTATTTTGGGGAGGGGTCTTCAAGGGTTTTAATTTGGGGAGGGGGTGGAGCCCCCAAAACCCTGCAAAAAACCCCAAAAATCACAAAAAATCACAAAAAATCCCCCCTAAAATCTCATTTTATATTTTGCGGGGTGGTCTACAGGGGTTTTAATTTGGGGAGGGGTCTGTGAGGGATGCAGCCCCAAAACCGCCCCAAAACCCCTAAAATCACAAAAAAACCCCAAAATCCTGATTTTTATTTTGGGGAGGGGTCTCGGGGGACTTAATTTGGGGAGGGGTCTGCTGGGGGACCCCAGACCCAAATGGAGACCCCAGACCCAATTTGGGAGCTTCCTGGGCCTCAGACCCCTCCCCAAATTGGGACCTCCGCCCCAAATCCCGCACCAGAGACCCCTCCCCAACTTGGGAGCCCCCAAACCCAAATCGCGACCCCAGACCAAATTCAGGGTCCCCCAGCCCGGTCGGGACTCCAGACTCACACTGGGAGCCCCCAGACCCAATTCAGGAGCCCCGACCCAGTTCGGGACCCCAGACCCAACTTGGGAGCCCCCAGACCCAAATCCTGCACCCCCTCCCCAAATTGGGAACCCTCCGAACTCAAACCGGCAGCCCCCAGACCAAATTCGGGAGCCCTGACCCGGTTCGGGACCCCAGACCCAAAATAGGAACCCCCAGACTCAATTTGGGAGCTCCCACCCAATTCATGACCCCAGACTCAAATTAGGAGCCCCCAGACCCAATTCGGGATCACCGAGCTAATTTGCGACCCCAGACCCAAATCGAGAGCCCCCAGACCCAATTCGAGGTGACTAAGCCCAGTCTGGACCCCAGACCCAAACTGGGGGGACGCTGACTCAAAATGGGAGCCCCCAGACCCAAATTGGGAAGGCCCCTGGGGCTGAGACCCCTCCCCAAATTGGGAGCCTCCAAACCCCATTTGCGACCCCAGACCCAATTTGGGGTCACCCAGCCCAGTCGGGACCCCAGACCCAAATAAAGACCCCAGACCCAATTCGGGGTCGCCGAGCTCATTCAGGACCCCAGACCCAAACTGGGAACCCCCAGACCCAAATTGGGACCCCACCCCAAATTGGAACCCCCGGACTCACACTGGAACCCCCCAGACCCAATTCAGGATCCCCGATCCCATTCAGGACCCCAGACTCAAATTGGGAACCCCCAGACCCAAATCCCGACCCCAGACTCAATTTAGGGTCCCTGAGCCCGTTTGGGACCACAGACCCAAAATAGGAAGCCCCAGACCCAAACTGGGAGCCCCCCTGGGGCTGAGACCCCTCCCCAAATTGGGAGCCCCCAGACTCAAAAGAGGATCCCCCCTCATCCAGAGACCCCTCCCCAAAATTGGAGCCCCCCGACCCAAACTGGGGGGACCCTGACCTGAAGTGGGGGGAGCCCTCCTCGGCCTGAGGCCCCTCCTCTAACACAGAGCCCCCAGACCCAAATTGGGAATCGGCTTCAGAGAGAGAGCCCTGCAAGGGGGCAAACCCCAAACCGAGACCCCAGACCCAAACCCCGACCCCAAAGGATACGGGACAAGCAGGGGCTGCCCCAAACCCCAAATCCCGACCCCAAACCCCAAACCCCAAAGGGTAGGGCATGAGCAGGGACCTCTCAAACCCCAAATGGAGCCCCCAAACCCGGACCCCAGACCCCAGACCCCAAAGGAGACGGGAGCAGCAGGGCCCCCCCAAACCCAGACCCCAAAGGATTCCCCAAATGGAACCTGCGGACCCCAAATCCAGAGCCCGACCCCCAAAGGATCCTGGATGAGCAGGGAGCCCCCAAAGCCCAAAGCGGACCCCAAACCCCAAACTCTCACCCCAAAAGGAGCCCCCAAACCCCAAACGGGACCCAAAAGGACACGGGACAAGCAGGGGCCGCCCCGCCAGCCCCCCTGGAGCAGCTCCTGGGCCAGAGAGGCCAAATGGGGGTTGAAAAACCCCAAAATAATCCCATAAACATCCCCAAAACTTCCTGAGAATCGCAGCAAAAAAACCCCAAAGTTATCCTGAAAAACCACCACAAATCACCTCAAAAACATCCCAAACTCACCACAAAAACATCCTGAAAATCACCTCAAAAACATCCCACAAACATTCCAAAACCACCCCAAAACCATCCCATAACCTTCCTGAGAATCACCCCAGAATCACTCCAAAAACATGAAAAACCACCATAAATCACCCCAAAACCTCACCAAAAATATCCCAAAATCACTCAAAAAACGACTGCAAACCCATGCCAAACCACCCCGAAACCCATCCCAAAACCCCCCAAAAATATTCCTAAAAATACCCCCAAAAACATCCCAAAATCTCCCCAAAACACTCCAAAATCCCCCCAAAAACACCAAATCCCCCCAAAATCCCTGAGAGTTGGGGACCCCCTCAGTGACCCCAGGAACAGCTCCTGGCCAGAGAGGCCAAATGGGGGCCAGAAACCCCAAAATTATCCTAAATCTCCCCAAAAACACCCTGAGAGTTACTCCAAAATCATCCTGAAAGCTACCCCAAAATCACCCCAAAATGTCCCAAAACCGCCCCAAAAATCTCCATAAATCACCCCAAAGCCGTCCTGAAAACCGCCCAAAAAACCTCCTGAAAAATCACCCCAAATCCCCCAAATTGTCCCAAAATCACCCCTAATTCCCCCAAAACCCCCTCAAAATGCCTCCCAAATGCCCTCAAAGGTCCCCAAGCCCCAGCAAAACCCCAAATCTCCCCCAAATCCTCCCAAATTCCCCCAAACTGCACAAAATCCTCCAAGGCCCCCCCAGCCCCCTAAAATCCCCCAAAACCCCCAAATCTCCCTTAAAATCCCCCTCAAAAATCCCTCAAAAGCCCCTAAAATGCTCCTGAACACCCCCAAATCCCCCCAAACCCCCCAAACCTGCCCCAGACCCCCTCAGGGCCCCCCAAATCTCCCCAAAACATTTCCAGGACCCCCAAATCTCCCCAAAACCCTTCAAAACCTCCCCAGGACCCCCCAAATCCTCCCAAATCCTCTCAGGACCCCACAAAATCAACCCAAACCTTCCCATCAAACCTCCAGAAAATTAAAAAAAAAACCAAAATTCCCCAAAACTCCCCCAAATCCCCCCTAAAACCCCCAAGAACTCCCAAATGCTCAAAAAATAACCCCCAAAACCCCCAAAATTCCCCCAAAATAATAAAGCCCTCCCAAAATCTGCCTCCAAAACCCCCCCAAACCCAACAACCCCTCCCAAAAAAATAAAACCTTTGGCAGGGGGTTTGGGGGAATTTGGGGTTTTGGGAAATTCTTGGGGTATTTTATTTGGTTTGGGAGGATTTGGGGAGATTTTAGGGGGATTTTGGGGGCTTTTGGGGGATTTTACTTGGCTTGGATTTGGGGGGATTTTTGTAGTTTTTGGGGGGATATTTGATGCTTTAAAAGGCTTTTGGGGCTTTTGGGGGGATTGGGTGGATTTTAAGGGGATTTTGGGGTTTTTTGAGAGGATTTTTTAGGTTTTGAGGGGATTTTTGGGGATTTGGAGGGACTTTACTGGGTTTGGAGGCGATTTTGGGGTGATTTTAGTGGGGTTTTGTGGGGTTTGGGGGAATCTTTGGGGGTTTTGAGGGAATTTTTGGGACTTTTAGGGGACTTTATTTGGTTTAGGGGGATTTGTTTTTTGGGGGGGATTTTGCAGGGATATAGAGAGATTTTGGGGTTTTTGGTGGGATTTGGGGGCATTTTTGGAAGGTTTTGGGGGATAATTTTGATTTTTCTGGGGGTATATTATGATATTTTGAGGCGATTTTGGGGGCTTTGGGGGCATTTTTGGTGATTTGGGGGCATTTGTGTGGTTATGGAGGGGTTTGGGGGAATTTTGGGGGGTTTGTGAGGGATTTTGGGGGGTTTTGGGGGGATTTTATAGGTGTTGAGGGAATTTTAGAGGGTTTTGGGGAGACTTCATCGTGTTAGGGGGATTCCTGGGGTTTTTGGGCTGTTTTGGGGGTATTTGGGGGGTCTGGGGGGATTTTGGCTTGGGGGGATTTTTTAGGTTTGGGGGGGATTTTTGGCATGGTTTTTGGGGCATTTTGGGGCCATTTGTGCTTTGCATTGGGGACTTCTGGAAGAATTTGTTGCATTTTGGATGATTTTGGAGCGTTTGAAGACATTTGGGGGGGCTTTTTGGGTTTTGGGGGGGATTTGGAGAGGATTTTGGGGGGACCTGATTGGAGATTTTGGGATTTTTTTGGGGCAGGCTTGGGGTATTTGGGGGCTTTGGAGGGATTTTGGGGCGATTTGGGAGTTTTTGGCGGGATTTTTGGGATTTTGGGAGGATTTGGGGGAGATTTTGGGGGACTTTATCAGGTTTGGGAGATTCTTGGAGTTTTTGGGGTGGTTTTACGGGGATTTGGAGAGTCCTGGGGGGATTTTGGGGTTCTTTGGGGGGGATTTGGGATTTTTGCGGTGCTTTTAGGGGAATTTGAGAGGATTTTGGGGCATTTTTTAAAAGTTTTGTGGGGATGTTGGGGGCTCTTGGGAGATTCTGTGGGGTTTGGGGGGGCTTTGAGGGATTTAGGGGAATTTTGGGGTGTTTTGGGGAACTTCACTGGGCTTGGGGGGATTTGGGCAGATTTTTTGGGTTTTGGGGGGATTTTAGAGGAAATTCAGGCAGATTTTGGGGGGATTTGGGGGTGTCTCGATTTGGGCAGACAGGATTCTGCTAAGGAAGGCAGGAGTCTCCCCTGAAATGGAGAATGTAAACCCTCCCCACCCCTCCCAATTGCTATAAATTTTAAATTAAGGGGCTCTCAGGCAAAAAATATGGGAGCAGGAAATAACAGATCTTTATTAGGGAAAAGAAAAGAAAAAAAAAAGGATAAAATCAACAATGCAGTGCACTAGAACACCACTGACAGAGTCAGAAGCCAACCTGACACCCTGTGGGTCAGGCTGTTGGCAGCAGTCCCATTGGAATTGTGGCTCAGCCCTCCTGCAGTGTCAGGGTGGCTCTGCTGGAGCAGGGATCCTGCAGAGAAGGATGTGTTCTTCCTCTGAAGATCCAGTGGAAGAAGAGGCAGCTGCTGTTCCTCTGGGGAATCCAGTGGAGAAGCTGTGTTGGTGTTTCAGAACTTCTGGATTATATCTGGGTAGCAATGCTTGGCTCCTCCCTCTGGGCAGAGCATCTCACAATGGGATGTTATAGTTCTTATCAGTCATGCAGTGACATTCAATAGTCTGTTATCAGCAGATGTCCCCTCCCAAGGGAGGAGTGATTGTGGTCACTCAAAGAGAGAGATAAGGCAAACTGCCCACTTGACAAAAGACAACTGCCATCCAGATGGTAATGGAAAACATCTCGCATTGCAATCTTCAACATTCCACCAGGGTGTCACCGTGGTCTCCTGAGTCCAGGTAACAATTCAGAGTTGAGATTCCAGGAGACTCCACCATCGTGTCACCATGGTCCCCTGGGTGACAATTCACACTTGGTTCCATGAGATTCCACGGTGTCACCATGGTCTCCTGGGTCCCATGAGGCCTCTCTCTGTGTCACAGTGCTCTCCGTGGTTTCCTGAGAAGCTGATGTGTTGACAGTTGACCCTTGGTTCCTCGAGATTCCATTGCATCCCAGTGGTGTCCCTGGTTTCATAAAGCCCAGGTTTATCACAAGGGAGCCTTGGTTTCAGGATATTCCATTGTGGCACAATGGTCTCACCACTCTGAGGCTGCACCGTGAAACAGTGGGCACCTTGTTCCATGAGATTCCGCAGGGTAACAGTGAATTCTTTTGTTTCTTTTCTGCCAAGGTCGGGACGAAATCCCAAGACAGAATTTCTTGTTTGGAATCAGGTGTTCATTAGCCCTTGTCTCTAGAACAGTCTCACAAGCTGTGAGTTCTGCAGCACTTCACTAACAAGGTAAAAACGGAGCCCCATCTCTCTCTCTGCAAGGTCTTTTAAGAATAAACTGTCCAATTAACAAATAACACCTAAATTATTTTTACTTTTAACCCAATAACCAACCACCCATGCCTAACAATGGGGACTTTTTTATCCAATTACACAATACCACCCAAACCCAAGGAGGAAGAGGAAGAGGAGAAGGAGAAGGAGAAGGAGAAGGAGAAGGAGAAGGAGAAGGAGAAGGAGAAGGAGAAGGAGAAGGAGAAGGAGAAGGAGAAGGAGAAGGAGAAGGAGAAGGAGAAGGAGAAGGAGAAGGAGAAGGAGAAGGAGAAGGAGAAGGAGGAGGAGGAGGAGGAGGAGGAGAGGGAGGAGAGAAAGAAGAAGAAGAAGAAGAAGAAGAAGAAGAAGAAGAAGAAGAAGAAGAAGAAGAAGAAGAAGGCAAAGAAAATGGATCAGCCTCCACCCTAAAACCTCCATCTTGCTTTGTATATATTACTATATTCTAAAACCTTAAACTCCAAGTTTTCCACCCTGTGATATTACACCCTTCTATTCAAACTCCACACCCATAATCCCAGTTCTATCATTCCATTTTGGAAGCCTTCTCCACAGCCTCAGATCAAATGCAGTGTTCTCTTGGGGGTCAGTGTCTGTCAGCTCAGAAAGTCCGAAATTAGCAGCAGCCAGGGTTCCAACAGGTAACAATGTTCTCCTGTGTTCCAGTAGGTTCCATCAGGCCCAGCTCTGTCCCCATGGACACCTGGTTCCATGAGATTCCATGGGGTAACAATGTTCTCCAGTGTTCCATCAGGCTGAGTGTCACCGTGGACACTCAGTTCCATGGGCAGTGGCCGTGTCCCAGTGGCACCTGTGTTCCAGGGCACCCTAGTCTGACCAGGGACAGTTTGTTCCAGGACATTCCATGGAGTCCCAGCGGTCACTTGGGTTCCGTGCAGGTGCCTGGGGAGTGGGAGCTCAGCCCAAATATCCTGCGGGTCCCTGGGCTGGTGTTTTTTGGGGGGAACCTTTGGATCTTGCAGGGCTCCAAAGCTGAGCTGCAGATGCCCCTTGGGACAGAGTGGAGCATGATGGAGCCAGGAGACCCTGATGGAAGCCAGGAGACCCTGATGGAAGCCAGGAGACCCTCGTGGGAGCCAGGAGACCCTCATGTGAGTCAGGAGACCCTGATGGAAGCCAGGAGACCCTGATGGAAGCCAGGAGACCCTGATGGAGCCAGAAGACCCTGATGGAGCCAGGAGACCCTGATGAAGTCAGGAGACCCTGATGAAGTCAGGAGACCCTCATGGGAGCCAGGAGACCCTGATGGAGCCAAGGCTGCAGCGGGACACAGAGGGACCTCATGGGAGCCAGCAGACTGTTGTGAGGCTGTGGAACAATGTGGCACCGAACTTTCACTGGGGCTTGACAGAAGCTCCTGGAGACAAGGAAAAGCCGCAAGGCTCTGGAATCAGCGTCTGCAGGAGGATTTCCTGCTCCCTCCTGGGATGCTGGTGGACAATAAAGCCTGTGTCAGCCTCCCAGGTGTCCGGCTGTGTCACCAGTGGGGGCCACATCTGGGGAGACGCCCCGTCAGCCCTGGCCCGGCTGCTCCTCCTGGCTGGGTGTGGAGCTGCTGGGAGCCTGGGCTGGGGGGAATCCTCAGGGCTGTGCAAGGAAAGGTTCCCCACAAGCAGCACTGGAACGAGATGTGCAGTGTGAAAAACGCCAATCACTTGTTTTTACGATTTTACAAGTTTAAAATTAATAAAATGGTTATAAAAATAGTAATATTATTAGAGTAATAATAATTTGGACAATTTGAATTAGGACAATATGAGACAATAGAGACAAAGAGTTACAGACATCCGGGTACCTTTTTCTGGGCAGCACAAGCCTGAAAAAGGACCCCCGGTAACAAAGGATTAACCCTTAAAAACAATAGCCTGTTGCATATTCATACATGTCATACATGATGCATAAATTCCATTCTAATAGAGGATTCCGTCCGGTCATCGTCATCATCTTCCTCTGAATCCTAACAGCGCCTTCAAGGTGGGAAGAAGTTAGTTTCTTATGATAAGAGGGCAATAAATTCATTTTCTCTGGAAGATTTAGGTGTCCTGTGGCTGCTATCTTGCTGCAAGTCCTTTCTTTAAAAAAGAATCCTACATAGCACAGTTTCTATTTCAACATTTTTATAACCTAAAACTATATTTAACACACTACTAAAGAGAATTAATACAGCATTACTTTCTAACACAAGACATATAATATTCATTTTAATATTTGCAAAAAGCCAATCATAAAATATGTATTTTTCACATACTGGGAGCAGCCACTGCCAGTGTCAGGACCCCCCAATGTCACCCTGAGGGCCATCTGCAGCTCGGCTTTGGAGCCCTGCCAGCTGCAAACATCCCCCCCAAAAAACCCCAAACACAGGCACCCCCTGGGATGTGTTAAAAATCAATTGTTTTCACTGGGACTTGAGTGGTTCTGAAGTGACAGATCGACCCTTCTTTTCTTTTGCAGTGCAGAGAGATGGAGAAGGGGAAAAATTAAGGCCAAACCAAAAGGAGAAGCAGCCAGGTGTGTTCCCAACATGGATCACAGGGAATGTGAGTGACCAGGGCTGTGCACAAAGTGCCTCCTCCAGTGGGGGATGGAGCTGGAGCAGTGCACGAAGCTCTGCCCGCACTCGGGGCACTCGCAGGGCTTCCCTTAGTGGTGCCTCCGTTGGTGTTTGGTGAAGTTAGAGCTGCTGGAGAAGCTCTTCCCACACTGGGGACACTCGTAGGGCCTCTCCTCAGTGTGGATGCGCTGGTGGGTGACGAGGGTGGAGTTGCGCTTGAATCCCTTCCCGCAGTCGGGGCATTGGAAGGGCCTCTCCTCTCTGTGAATCCGATAGTGCCGGAGGAGATGGGAGCTGGTCGTAAACCTCTTCCTGCATTTATCACACTCGTAGGGCCTCTCCCCAGTGTGGGTCCTCTGGTGCTGGATAAGGTCACAGCTCCTCATACTGAGATCATACTGGGACCATACTGGGAGTGAGCAGGAGCCTGCGGGGGGCAATTGAGACCATGTTATGGGCAAATGGGATATACTGGGATTGACTGGGATGGTGCTGAGGTGACTGGGAGCAGCTGTAAGCAACTGGGAACATGCTGGGGGCAACTGGGAACAACTGGAAGTGACTGGGTGCATACTGGGGGTGATTGGAAACTGCTGGGCTTATACTGGTATGAACTGGGATCATGCTGGAGGTGACTGGGATCATACTGGCAGCAAGTGCCTCTACACTGAGGCTGACTGGGAGTGGTTGGGAGCAAATGGGATCATACTGGAAGGAACTGGAAAGATGCTGGAGGGAACTGGGGTACACTGGGAGATACTGGGAGTGACAGAAGCAAAAGTGAGGGTGAAAGAGAGCAACTGGAACCATGTGGAGCACAACTGGTTCATACTGGCAGGGACTGGGAGCACACTGGGTTCATCTTTGGGTCATACTGGGAGGGACTGGACGAATACTGGGAGTATCTGAGAGTGACTGGGAACACACCCTGCACATCATCCCCCATACTGGGCCTGACTGGAAGCAACAGGAACCACACTGGGGGTACTGGCATCAGACTGGGAGTGACTGGGAGCAACTGGGATTAGACTGCAAGTGACTGGGATCTACTGGGAGCAGAGTGGGTGTTATTGGACCCTGACTGGGGGTTACTGGGAGCTACCAGGCCCTGCTGGGAGCCAACTGGGAGCATAATTAGAGCAACTGGGAGCAACTGGGATAAAACTAGGGGCAAGTGAACCAAGCTGAGGGAACTGGGAGTCCCTGGCAATGACTATGAGAATGTTCAGGGCAACTGGGATACACTGGGAGGGTCTGAGACCATATGAGTGGTGACTGGGACCAGACTGGGAGTGACTGGGAATGTGCTGGGGGAACTGGGAACATGCTGGGGGCAAGTGGGAGAGAGTGGGGCCCTGCTGGGAGAGACTGGGATCATACTGGGAGAGCCTAGGACTACGCTAGGGACAACTGGGAGAACTGGTCAGCCGTCCTGGTCTGGATGGTCCCTGTCCATATTTGATCCCACTCCCTATTTAATCAAAGTCCGTATTTGAACCATTTGATCAAAATCCATATTTAATCCCAATCCATATTCGATCCTAGTTCCATATTTGATCCCAGTCCAAATGACCCCAGTCCATATCTGATCCCAGTCCAAATTTGACCTCAGTCCATATTTGATCCCAGTCCCTATTTGATCTCAGTCCATAGTTGATCCCAGTCCTGTTTATCCCAGTTTGTATGGTCCTAATCCATAGGATCCCACTCCATAGGATCCCAATCCATATTTGATCCCAGTCTAAATAATCTCAGTCCAGTTTTTATCCCAGTCTGTACAATCCCAGCCAGTGTTTGATCCCAGTCCATGTTTGATCGAGTCCGTATTTGATCCCAGTTCCTATTTGATCCCAGTCCATATTTAATCCCAGTCCATAGTTGATTTTAGTTCATATTTGATCCCAGTCTAAATAATCTCAGTCCAGTTTATCCCAGTCTGTAGGAACCCAGTCCATTTGATCCCAATCCATATTTGATCCCAGTCCATATTTAATCCCAGTCCATAGTTTATTCTAGTCCATATTTGATCCCAGTCCAAAGTTTATCACAGTCCTGATTTGATCCCACTCCAGTTTATCCCAGTGCATAGTTGATTTTAGTCCATATTTGATCCCAGTCCATTTTTTATCCCAATTCATATTTGATCCCAGCTCGTATTTGATCCCAGTCTATATAATCTCAGTCCAGTTTATCCCAGTCAATGGTTGATCTCAATCCATATTTGATCCCAGTCCATATTTGATCCCAGTCTAAATAATCTCAGTCCAGTTCATCCCAGTCTGTACAATCCCAGTCCATATTTGATCACAGCCCATAGCTGATCTCAATCCATATTTAATCCCAGTCCATATTTGACCCCAGTCCATGTAATCTCAGTCCAGTTTATCCCAGTCAGGATGATCCCAGTCCATATTTGATCTGAGTCCATAGTTAACCCCAGTCCAAAGTTGATCCTAGTCTAAATAATCTCAGTCGTGTTTATCCCAGTCTGTACAATCCCAGTCCATATTTGATCCCAGTCCCTATAATCTCAGTCCAGTTCATCCCAGTCAGGATGATTCCAGTCTATATTTGGTTCCAGTCTGTATTTACTCCCAATCCATATTTGACCCCAGTCATTTGGTCGCAGTCCATTGTTGCAGTCGAGGCGGTCACAACACAAAGCAGAGACCACAAGCAGTCTCAGTTGGCAACACTTTATTAGTGAACATGGCTGATCTTTTATACACTTTCCAATTGTTTATCCTTCTTCTACCTTAACTATTGGCTGCAATAAGTCAATACCATGCTATTGGTGAAAAGTTATAGTGACTTAATCTAACTTTCTAAAAATGCTTCGTCCAGCTGCAAAGTGCTCTTATCTTTCTTCTCTCGATCTCCTTGGTTACAGCCTTGGAGAAAGCTCCTTATGAGCTTCTTCTTCTTCTCGCTCCCTTAGCTAACAGGCCTGCTGTTAGCCTCTCCCACAGTCCATAGTTGATCCCAGTCCAGTTTATCCCAGTCTGTAGGATCCCAGTCTGAAGGATCCCAGTCCCTAGTTGATCCCAGTCTATAGGTGATCCCAATCCATATTTAATCCCAGTCCATATTTGATCCTAGTTCCATATTTGATCGCAGTCCAAATGCTCCCATTCCACATTTGATCCCAGTCCATATTTGATCCCTTCAGTTTATCCCAGTCTGTAGGAACACAGTCCATATTTGATCCCAGTCTATATAATTTCAGTCCACTTTATCCCAGTCAGGATGATCAAAGTCCATATTGGATCTGAGTCCACATTTGACAGCAGTCCCTATTTAATCCCATTCTATTTGATCCCAATCTATATTTAATCCCAGTCCCTATTTCATCCTTGTTCCATATTTGATCCCAGTCCAAATGAAACCAGTCCATATTTGATCACAGTCCACATTTGATCACAGTCTGTATTTATTTCCAGTCCATATTTGATCCCAATCCATATTTGATCCAAGTCCATATTTGATCCTAATCTATATTTGATCTGGTTTTAATAATCTCAGTCCAGTTTATCCCAGTCTGTACAATCCCTGTCCATATCTGATCCCAGTCCATATTTAATCCAGTCCATGTTTGATCCCTGTCCCTACTTGGTCCAAGTCCCTATATGATTCCAGTCTCTATAATCTCAGTCCAGTTTATCCCAGTCAGGATGATCCCAGTCCCTATTTGATCCCAATCCATATTTAATCCCAGTCCCCGTTTGATCCTAGTTCCACATTTGATCCCAGTCCAAATGATACCAGTCCATATTTGATCCCACTCCATATTTGATAGAGTCCCTATTTAATCCCAGTCCCTAATTGAGCCCAGTCCCTATTTGATCCCAGTACCTAATTGATCCCAGTACATTTTTGATCCCAGTCCTTATTGCCCTGCACACATTCCAAAAGTCTGGAATTCCAGCTCCCAGACAGAAAAAGATGTTCCTGCCCTTGAAGGCAAATGGAGCAAAATCCTACAGAGACATTTCCCTGCCAGCCTTCAGGACTTCAGCTCCTGGGACTGGGAATTAAAATAATTATTGGGAAATAAAATAATAAATAATCAGGGGACGGTCTGTGGGGACAGAGGGGTCAATTAAATCAGGGCAGGGTCAATTAAATCAGGGGAGGGGGCAATTAAAACAGGACAGTGGTCAATTAAATCAGGGGAGGGTCTTTGGTGGTCACTGGGGCAATAAAACAAAGGAGGGTATTTGGTAGTCCCTGGGTCAAGGGGGAGACACTGAGAGAGAAATAGAGCAGGCAAAGAGAGGCAGGAGAGAAAAGGGGACACCAAGACAATGAGCTGAGAAGGCGGCACTCTGCAAACAGAACTGCAACAGACTGAACATGAACGGGAGAGAAATCAGTAAGTCTCAGAGTTTTATTTGCTATCAAATACATCCCACACACCCAGCCCCACAAATCTCCATCCCACCACTCTAACTGAGACCCCATGACTCTAAATCATCTCCCAACCACATCTCAGCCTGGTGGCTGTGGAATTGAATGAGTTTGGCATGGGATTGAGATTTTTGAGGTGGGTTTGAGCCTTTTGGGGTAAGATTGAGCTGTTTTCACTGGGATTTGAGTGGTTTTGAGGTGACAGATCCATCTCTCTTGGTTTTTGGAGTGCAGAGAGATGGAGAATAGAAAAAAATTAGGATGAAATTAAAAGTAGAAACAGCCAGGTGTATTCCCAACATGGATCACAGGGAATGTGAGTGACCAGGGCTGTGCACAAAGTGCCTCCTCCAGTGGGGGATGGAGCTGGAGTGGCGCATGAAGCTCTGCCTGCACTCGGGGCACTCGCAGGGCTTCCCTTACCAATGCCTCCGTTGGTGTTTGGTCAAGTTAGAGCTGCTGGAGAAGCTCTTCCCACACTGGGGACACTCATAGGGCCTCTCGCCAGTGTGGATGCGCCGGTGGGTGATGAGGGTGGAGTTGTGCTTGAATCCCTTCCCGCAGTCGGGGCAGCGGAAGGGCCTCTCCTCTCTGTGAATCCGCTGGTGCTGGAGGAGATGGGAGCTGTTCTGAAACCTCTTCCTGCATTGATCACACTCGTAGTGCCTCTCCTCACTGTGGATCCTCTGGTGCTGGATCAGGCTGGAGCTCTGGCTGAAGCTCTTCTCACATTCCCCACACTCCTGAGGCCTCTCCCCAGTGTGGATGAGCCGGTGCCTGACAAGATGGTGGTTCTGCCTGAAGCCCTGCCCGCAGTCGGGGCAGTGGAAGGGCCTCTCCTGTGTGCATGCGCTGGTGCTTGAGGAGATTTGAGCTGGTCTGAAACCTCTTCCTGCATTGATTACACTCGTAGGGCCGTTCCTCAGTGTGGGTCCTCTGGTGCTTAAACAAGTTGGAGCTACAGCTGAAGCTCTTCCCACACTCCCCACACTCGTAGGGCCTCTCCCCAGTGTGGGTCCTGTGGTGCTTCATCAGGTCGCAGTTCCACCTGAAGCTCTTCCCACACTCCCCACACGTGTGGGGCTTCTCCCCATCACGGAGCTGCTCATGGAGCACCAGCTCTGAGCTCTGGCTCCGTCTCCGGCCTCCTTCCCGGCCCAGGCTGGCTCTTTCCCCCTCAGATCCCCGCCAGCTGCGTTTGCAGCCCCTCCTTGTGCGGCATCTCTGGGGCTTTTCCTCCCCGTTGGTTTCCTGCGCTGTGGAGCCGCTCAAAACGGCCTCTTCCACCAGGTTCTGCCGCGGGCATTTGTCCTCCCTGCTCTCCATGCTCAGCTCCTGCTCTGGGGGAGGAAGGACAAGGACAGGATGGGATTTGCCTCCGTGCCACAGGCAAGGGCAAGGAGATCCCCCCAGGGCTGAGCTGCAGCCGGGGCTGTGCTGGGCTGGGAGAGGGAGCAGCACAGAGGGGAAAGGGGCACTGACTTCCTCCTCACCTGCCTCAGTGTCCCGGGGCATCTTCCTCTTCCTCGCAGCCTCCCTGGGGTTGGCAATGGGAAATCCTGGTTTGGAGAAAACAAGGGATGAGCACAATGTCTTCGAAGGTCCCTCTGCCCAAGTCCATCTCTACAAGTCATTGGCCATCTGGGCTACTGAAAAAGCTCCCAAACACCCAGATTCAGCCCTGAAAAAGCCTCCCAGGAGTTCCCTGTCCCTGGCCCCTCCCCTCTGGTGTTTGGGGGTTACCCCCTGTCCCAGCTGCTGGGGGTCACACTTGGATTGGGGGCCCCCCTTCTCCTCGGTGCCCGCCCTGCCCAGGCTGCTGGCAGTCCCAGCAATGCCAAAAGCTCCCCCCGCTTCACTCTCCCCATTTCAGGATGCCGGGGCTGTTTGGGCTCCCGGGCTCCCTTCTCTCCTCATTCTCTGCTCTGGGCTGCAGCGGCTCCAAGGAGTCCCCCCTGCCCCTCTCCAGGCTCTTGAGGCTCCCGCCAATGGCGGCGCTCCCCCCTCTCTGGGCTCCCAACTTTGGGCTCCTGGGGGACACAGGGCTCTGCTCCTCCAGGCTGCCTCCGCCACCCCCCGATGTCCCCCCGAGGGGCCTTTTCCGCTCAGCCTTGGACTGCTTCATTCTCTAAACATCCCCCCAAAACCCCAACCCAGGGACCCCCCGGGATATCTGGGCTAAGCTCCCCCTCTCTGCTCACCGGCGCGATTGGGGGGCGATGATCCCACAGGTGGGGGCTGTGAATTCAGGCAGGGCTCGACCGGTGGTTCCCTCAGCTCAGCGTTGATCCACCTTTGTCCCTCCTCTTCCATCCCCCCTCCTCCTCCTCGCTAACCCCACCTCCTTCTACTCCTCCCCTCCTCCTCTTCCATAGCCCCATCTCCCCCTCCCTAACCCTGCCTGCTCCTCCGCCTTCATCCCTGCCCTTCCCTCCCTCCTCCTCCTCCCCCAGCAGCAGCCACACCCTTGGTGCCCCGTTCCCGCAGCCCTTGCAGCCCGCGGCAGGAGCGGGGATGGAGCCGGGACAGGTCGGGATGGGCAGCGCAGTATTGGAATATGAATTCCAATATTACCAGTTAGATTGTGCCTGGGCCAGTCTGACCCTGGACCAAAGGCAGCAACTGCAGTGTATCACCCCAGAGATACCTTGGTTTTCTGGAGGTTGCAGCTGGGCACTGAACAAGTCCAGGCTTGTTAGGAACTCTGTTTACTTCAGGAGGAGAGCTTCAGGCGATGGTGAAGAGAAAAGGGAGAGGATTCTGCTGGGTTAAATGTTCAGAGGTTTATTCCATGGTTACAGAGGTCTGAATGTAGGCAACTGCTCCAACAGAATCCCGGCTGCATGGTCTGATCACCTTTTTAAGCTCAGGGACAGGGGAAGGGGAGGGAACAGGTGAGCCACCCAACCAGGTGAGAAGGGCAGGGTCTCAGGGAGGGATGACACCTAGACAGGCCAATGACCTCTGGGCCTAAGGGGCATCCTTTGAACTTGACCAACTTGACCAACTTGACCAACTTGACCAACCACACCACGCCTTGCAGGAATGTTAAACCTGATTGACAGCCCAGCAGGGGGTGAGGGGGGAAGGGGAAGAGAGGTATTGGCACACCTGGGGAAGGAAGTTCACACTGCAACATCTCCCCCTAGTTTTGTTTAAAAAGAAGAGGACTGTGTTTGTGGTGCAGAATGATTGCCACCCCATGGTTGGTAAATCGGTTCTTCCTCTACAGGAGGGTCAGTGTTTTCCACTGAAGCCTCCAGGTCATCCATTGGAGCACTGAGGGCTTCCAAATGGTAGACCTCAGGAGGGGGAGATGAGCTTGAAATTAACTTGAGAACCATGCGTTTGATTAGTCCAAAGACAATGGTAACAACTACAATAACTATAATCAAAATAAACAGCACTAAAAACACAGTTTTCAGAATAGATCCCAACCAGCCCGAGAGTCCCCAGCCATTGAACAGTCCACTCAGCCAGTCGTCAGTTTCTCTCTTGATGTCGCTCACCATGGTTTTCATCTTGTCAATTGTGGCATGTACGTTCTCTGCCTTTGATGACAAGTCGAGACAGCAGAGTCCTTCAAATTCTTCACAGCGATGGTTGTGCAGAAGGAGTAGATAGTCTATGGCTGCCCTATTTTGAATGGTGGCTTGCCTGGTAATTTCCTCATCTGATCAGAGGTCACTCAGGGCAGTAGAAGTGAGGTTTGCCTGTTTTGCAACCCAACATTCCAATCGGCCTAATTCTCCCATAGTTTTTACTGCCGAGATCCACGGCAGAAGGACTGTAATTGCAGTGGCCTTAAGTCTGGACCAGTGAACAATTTCTGAATTACAGTCAGGGTCTAATTGCCTTAGGTCTCTTTTTTTGATAGCCAATGTATGTGTGTTGTTTTTAGTTTGCCAATGTATTAGGTTTGTTCGATTTGGTGTTAACAGGCTCAGCTTGTCAAAGGTACATGGACCTCCGAGCAGACGAGGAGGGAGACCTGCCCATGCTCTGTCTCCACATATTAAAAACACACCCTTTGGGAGTTCACGAGGCTTGTAATCACCACCAGATGAGTGCATAACTAAGACTGAATTTTCACACCAGTTCTTGTCTGTGTAGTGTGGGTTGCTAGGGTCAGGATAGGTGTTTGGTTTAGCTTCATGATATGGTAAGTGGTAATTGAATTTAAAGTGAATGCAAAAGGTTGCATTCATGAAGCCTAAGAGATGGAACTCTTGTGGCTCCCTTTTTGACACTGGTAACTTTCTCGCCCACTTCTGCCAAAACAGTAAAGGATTGTCAGCAGGGTAACGGCCAGAGGAAGGTGCGAGTAAGTTAACTTCATTTAAGGCACTCCACATTTCATTTGGGAACTCTGAGGATTTAAAAGGAACTCCCACCAGACAAGTTGACAGGGGGTCAGAGGCTGTTGCTGTGGAGAGGCAAATGTGATCTTGTTCAAGGGCTCTGGCCAGAGTGGTCCATACATTCGCTTTGGGCTGAGGGACTAACCAGATCGCTGGAGAAATGATCACAAGTAGGACGAGGAGCAGGCTCGGTCTCATGGCGTCTCGAGACTGCACACGAACAGCAGGATCTAAACCGGTAAAAGGAAATTTAAGACAAATATATATTACAAACTATTCCAGATAGGAGGCTTAAATGGAATTTCCTCTAGAGAACGCGTGCGGCGTTTTCTTCTCCAGGCAGCATGAGCAACCTGGGGTGCTTCTGTAGATTTCTCTGAGACCTTGGGAACATAGGGCTTTACCCATTTGGAAGGAACCCACCTTAAACCAGAGGGGGTGGACACACAGGCGTCCCCAAGTAACCAATTTGTAAGGTCCCACCATTTTCCAAGTCTCAGGGTCCTTTACTAAACTGGAGGTTTTTCTTTCATCAGCCTATGACTGTTCCCCCCAAAGTGGCGTAGGATGGGTGGGCTCAGGCTGTCAAAAGAACAATTCAGAAAATTGATTGTGAATAGCGCCCTGGATAACCGGATGTGGGGAGGTTCCACCTTCAGAACCTGTTGTTGCTGGTCCCGGACCCTTTTAATATCACGGTGAGTTCTTTCTACAATGGCTTGACCTGTAGGGGAGTAGGGGATGCCAGTTTTGTGCTCTACTCCCCATTGCTGCAGGAAGCTCCCGAATTCCTTGGATTTATAAGCAGGCCCATTATCAGTTTTCAGGTCCTTGGGGATGCCCATGTGTGGTGGTTTGACCAGAAAGAAGGGGGAATTCTGGGATGTTCTGGTCAAACCAATGGGTGCTTGGATTTTGATATTGGCACCTAGGGTAGCCAGTGGGTTTTAGGACACACCTCCGAGAACACCCAGGGGTTAAAAGCAGAGCTTCGGCCCTGGGAGCCTCTCTTGGGACTTCGAGGGACCGAGGTCGGAGCTCTCCCCCGTCCAGCCGCTGCCGCTGGGCGGGGGAGGGGCAGCCATGCGGTAGGCCTGGGCCTGGACAGAGATGGGAGTAAGGAGGCCTTGGAGGATGGAAGGGTGGAGAGCAACAAGAGACATCGGGCAGCCATCCTTCCCCCCCCCCCCCCCCCCCCCTTTTGGAGACAGAGAGAGAGAGAGTGCAGCCTGTGTTACCTTGAAATTCAGTAAATATGTGCTGGCAGCAGGCAGCCCGGCTGAGGAGATGGGGGGGGGGTGCAGCCAGGATTCCAGCTGCCTGGAGGAGTTTTTAACCCCCTTTGGACAATGAAAACCCTACAGAACATTAACCCTTCCTAGACGTGTGATAACAGTAGAGGAGGACGAAGGAAATGAGTGAGTGATGAAGGCCTGGACCAGAGAGAGAGAGAGTGAGAGATGTTGAAAGAAGGGAGAAGATGGAGTGGCATTTTATGCTGGACTCTTTTGTGTAGCCTTGGACAGAGCTATCTTTCCGTGAGATACAGAGACTGAGTCCAGGGGGAGAAATGTCCCAGTGCCAGAGAAGATTCAGTGTGGGTACCCCTTGGCCCCAGGGGGTATATAAAATATGGGGGGGACGGATGTCCCAAAGGTGAGAGTGTGAGATACTGTGGTTTTCTGGAACTGGACAAAGCATCCTTAAAAAAAGACAACCCTGGAAGCAGCCCTGATCCCTGTTCGGTGGTGAGAGCACCGGAACAAGGATGGAAGAGGCCACCACGACACACAGAAGGACTCCCTCTCCTCTTGAGGAGCTGAAAGTCTAATCTGAAGGGTGGTGTTGGATTTAGAATTGGTGATTTTTGGAGGGATGTATTGTATTGGGAATTTAGGGGGGAGGAGGAGGAGAGTGTTTTTGTGAGGTTTTCATTTTCCTTGTTTGTTTTTTTTTCTTTCTTTTGTGTGTAGTTTAGTAATTGTTTGTGTGTAGCTTAGTTAATAAAATTTTCTTTATGTTAAGTTTGGAGCCTGCTTTGCTTATTCCTGGTCACATCTCACAGCAGACACCAGGGAGAAGGTGTACCCATGGGGCTCTGGCTTTGCCAGGCCCAAACCATAACACCATGAAAGATAAAGCCTGTAAGAGGTGCTTAATAGCATCAATAGATGATTCTCCTGTGTGGGCAGAAGCACAGACTGCTCCAGAAAAGGTATCTACACTAACGTGAACATATTTCTGCCGTCCAAAAGACTGTATGTGTGTTACCACAGTTATGTCTGTTTGCCACAGTTCACAACTGTTCAGTCCCCTTGGGTTTGCTCCCGTACTCACTGTAGGGAGTGCATGTTGTTGGCAATTTGGGCATGTGGCCACAATCGCTTTGGCCTGTTCTCGAGTGATGTTAAACTGACGAACCAGGCCAGGTGCATTTTGGTGGAAAAGCTGGTGGCTGATTTTTGCCTGTTCAAAAACATTTGGGAGAGTGGCCATCACTGCAGGTGCAGCAAGAGCATTTGCCCTTCTGTTGCCTTCAGCGATAAACCCTGGCAAGTCAGTGTGTGACCTCACATGCATCACATAAAATGGTTGCTCTCGGTGAGTGACTAACTTTACCAGTTTTGAGAGCAATTCGAAAAGTGAGATGCTAGACACCTCTTGCAGTATTGCTTGATCTGCCCTGGATACTACTCCTGCCACATATGCAGAGTCTGTAATCAGATTAAATGGTTCTGAGAACCTTTCAAAGGCCCTAACAACCGCAGCCAATTCAGCAACCTGAGGTGAACCTTCCACCTCAGCAATGTCTGTCTCCCACTGCTGGGTTTGAGGATCCTTCCAAGTCATAACGGACTTGTGGGAACTCCCGGATGCTTCTGTGAAGACAGTTAGAGCCCTTTTTAAAAGTCTCCTACTTAGAGCACTTCTCAGTTTTAAGGTAAATTGAACATCTTGTTCGAACAATTTGTGAACGGGCCGCGCTACCGAAATTTGTCCTGAGTAGGAATCCAGAGCAAACTGCAACACTTCATTTTCTTGAAACAATTGTTCCAGTATTTCATAGTATTTTGACCTGATTTTAACTCAACTGGAATGTGAATGCACTTAAAATCACATCCTGCTAACTCCCTGATCCGGGTCCTTGCTTTTCGGATCAGTTCTGCTACCAGCTCCTGAGGCTTTGTCAGTCTCTTGGACCTTTTGTGACTGAGGAAAACCCATTCTATGATCAAGAGAGGGTCGCTCTGGTCCCGGTCCTTTTTTGGTGTGTTCTTTGCCTTAGGTGTTTGTTTTTCCTCCCACTGGAAAATAATTCCATGGAGGTGTGGCAACTTACCTAGGATGATAAATTTGAATGGCAGGTCAGGCCGGCATCGGTTGGCCTGTCTTGTGGACATTGCAATCTGAACCTTTTCTAGAGTTTCCCGTGCCTCTGGGGTAACAGACCTAGGAGCACCTGGGTCCTCTCCCCCTTTCAATAAATTGAAAAGAGGGGCAAGGTCTTCATTAGTCAGACCGAGCCATGGTCTTACCCAATTCAAAGACCCACACAACTTGTGGACATCCGCAAGGGTCTTGATCCTTGGATTGATTTCTAGTTTTTGAGGAACAATGGTCCTATTTCCAATTTCTAAGCCCAAATACTTCCAAGGTGGCATCTTTTGAATTTTCTTTTCCTGGAGCTCGAACCCTGCAACAATCAATGCATCGATCGTTAGGTCAAGCACATGTGTGAGTAAATCATCATTGGGGGCACACACAAGGATATCATCCATATAATGATAGATAATGGCCTTCTCTGCTGCTGCACGCACTGGGGAAAGCAGGGAAGAGACATACCACTGGCAGATAGCAGGAGATACCTTTAATCCCTGAGGAAGAACGGTCCAATGGTACCTTTTCATAGGGGATTCCATATTAATAGAAGGAACTGAGAATGCAAAACGCGGTGCATCGTCAGGGTGCAAGGGGATTTGAAAAAAACAATCTTTAATATCAATAACAGCTAATTTCCAATCTTGGGGAAGCATTGTTGGGGATGGCATACCAGGTTGGGGAGAACCCATATCTTCAATTACATTATTAATTTGTCGGAGGTCGCAGAGGAGTCGCCATCTCTTTTTGTCAGCTTTTTGGATGACAAACACTGGGGAGTTCCATGGGGACATGGTCTCCACGATGTGGCCCTTTTTTAGTTGCTCTTCTACTAGTTCCTCAAGCACCTTTATTTTTTGTTTACTGAGCAGCCACTGTTTCACCTGAACTGGTTTGTCTGTTATCCACTTCAATTTTTGGGTGGGGTGCTGTTGTTCAATGACTGCTGTACAAATATGCTGTGGAGAGTCTGGAATATCAATTGTGACACCCCACTGGGCCATCAAATCTCTCCCTAACAAAGGTTCCGAATAATCCAACACAAATGGACGGATATTTGCCAATTGTCTGTTTGGTCCCTCAAATTGAATAATGTCTTTGGATTGTCTTGCCAATTGCAGACCTCCTACACCTTGAAGGTGACCAGCAACATTTTGCAAAGGCCAATGTGCTGGCCAGTCTTGTACTGGAATCACTGTGCAGTCTGCACCTGTGTCTACAAGCATCTCAATGCGTTTACACTCCCCACCCCCACTGACATTACACCATAATTTGGGTTTGTCTTTCCCAATAACTTGTACTTGGGCGACTGTGGGCCCTTGTTTTTTGATATTTTCAGGTAAAGATGGCACAGGGATAGCTTGTGCAACAATTTGTCCCTTGGGAAGAAACACGGGTGGGTGGAAACAATGCAGGCCGAAAACGAATTGCTCAGGATCTGATGTTGTCATTCCTGGAGCAATTTTGATCTCTTGTGGTGTGTGTTTGGTGTCCCCAATGACGATGTACTTACAACGAATCCGGTTCCAAGTACCTTTCTGTTCAGGATTTACAGACACAAAATGCCAGGCAGTGTCCTCCAGGTGGAGTGACTCTGTCAGCTGCAACCTGTAAGGCTCATTGACAGAAGACATGGTTAACACAGGATCACTTAAATCATACACAGTCTTTGAAGCAACTGCTTCACTTACACAAACATTAATATTATCGCGCGCTTGATTTGTTTTGCTACCCTTATTCCCTTGGCCTGCTCTTTTTGTGTCTGCGCGCCTGGCAGGCCGGTGCTGCTTCTTCAGTTTTTTTGTTGTTGTTGACCCCCAGGGAGGGCTTGTAGTTCTCCTCCCCTGCCATTTCTAAATTCATCAAATTCCCTTTTCAGGGGGCACTGGTTACTCCAGTGCCCTAGGTTGTTACAAAGCAGGCATGGTTTTGTGGGCTCAACCATTACTGGTCTCTGCTGCTGCCCAGGGTACTGCTGTGCTGAGGGGAAAGGTGCAGGGCTGGCAACGGGGACACGCTGAGGTGGTCTTGGCAGCAGCCTTGGTCTGGTGTCTTCAGCCACACTCATCAGAGGCACTTTCCTGTTACACACTAGGAGCATATCTTTTAAGGTTGGAGAAGGTTCGGTAGGAAGGCTCAGGATTGATGCCTGACACTGTTCATTTGCATTTGTAAATGCCATTTCCTCTAAAATTGCTTCCCTAGCATTCTCTTTTTTAACTTGTATTTCAATAGCTCTAGTTAACCTTTCTACAAATTTCAAAAAAGGCTCTGATGGTAGCTGTTTAATTTTACTATAGGGCTCAAAAGGCCCCTCAGGTTGTAGGGAAAAGAATGCTTTTTCAGCTGCTTCTTTTACTTTCTCGAGTGTTTCTGCAGGAATTGCAGTAGCTTGAATTGGGGGAGAAGACCATTGGCCCTCACCACAGAGGTGCTCAATGGTGATAGGGTTACCACTGTTGTCTTTGGCTGTGTTTGGATCAGAATGCAAGCCTGGGAGAGCATCATTCAGCATTTGTTTCCATGCTATTTCCCATAATTTGAATTCCGTGGAGGTCATGAGACAGGAAAAAAGTTGTTTTAAATCATGTGGAATCACTACAGTCCTACTCAATTCAGAATTTAAAAGGCCACGGAAATATGGACTGTGTGGACCATATTCTTTATGAGATTTACAGATCTCTTTAATCAATTGTCATCCAAAAGAACTCCAATTAGCAGTTGGAGCTGCTCCCCCCTGAGCTGCAGGCTGAAAGGTAACAGGAGCCAGTGACAACATGGGACTATGCATTGAGTCTGCTGTTCCCTGCTCTGTATCCCTTGAATTGGAAGCATTGGGATCACAGATACAGGTTTGGGGGCAGGCAGTGGGTGTGTCCCCACCGTGGGAACCCAGGGAGGGGGCGGGGACACAATGGGCACAGGGGGTGGGGACAGGGGGCTGGCAAGGGGCGGGGAAACCATGGGAACAGGGGGCGGGGTCTGGGGGCAGGCAGGGGGTGGGGACACCTGGTGACATCACATCAGCAGACGCCCCCTGGGAGGAGTACAGGGGTGGAGCTGAGGGTACTGCAGGACAGGGAGGGGGAGGGGGGAAGGTATCACGAGGAACAGGAGGAGAGGGGGATGGGGCTGGAGTTTTGGGATGCTTAAGAGGATTTTGGGAAGAAGAAGACCAGGTTTGGGAAGATGCCACGTGGCATCCACCATCTTGTGGACCCCCTAGGGACTGGGGGCCATTTTGGGTATCACTGCTCTCTGGAAAGCTGACACATGCTGTGGGTTTCAGAGGAGGGGACACAGGGGATTGGGGAAGGTTCCACGCAGCCTGGCCAGGGCTTTGTGGACAGGGCAACTCAAGCATTTCAACAGACTCTGGGAGCCGACTTCCCAATGAGTGTGCTCTCTTTAAAATGCCAAGTTTTGGGTATAGAGGTTTAGGGGTTTTAGAGCTAGGAGAGGGAGAAACAGGGAGAGCAGAGGTACATGACTTTACATTTGGCTTTTTCTCCATTTCCTTTTGTTTGAGCAATGCTGTTCGAATTTGTAAACTCCAAAACACAAATTTAGCTGAGGGTGCATTGCCAGATTGTCCTAAGATTATCAATACATTCCCAACTTTATCCCAGAATTGAATATTGTGAATTTCTTCAGGGGAGATTTGTGGGAAGTGGAGGAAAAGCCATCTTATAAACTGTTTCAATTTTCCCTTTGAGAACTTCACATTACCACTGTCTAAAATGCTAACAATATTATAAAACACTCCTTTTTGTACAATGCTGAGTTTCAAACCCATGTTAGACGTAAAAAGCAAAGTACTAAATCCCACCTGACCAAAAACAAAGCTAAAATCAGCTACCGATTTCAAAAAAAACCACAGATGGAAAGCGATAACGAGCCGACAAAAGCTTCACAATGCAGCTGTATATACTGCTTTTAAAATTCCCGGGCAGCAGCAGCAGGGCACGCCCTGCCGAGCCGAGGCAGAAACAAAGCCTCCCCCGCCGTGGAATGCAGCCCCCTCGCGGAGCAGAGAGAGAAGCCACGCCACGTGGCAAGCCGAAACCGGGGCCCCCCCGCGCCGCGTGTGCAGAGAACACCCCCTTCCCCCACAGAGAGCTGAGAAAGAGAGTCCCCCGCAGTAAGAGAGCCGAGAGCCCCCCCTTCCCCGCACAGAGAGAGAGAGAGAGAGAGAGAGATCCCCCGACCACGTGGAGAGAGCCAAGCACGCAGCTGCAGAGCCGGGGGGAAGGGCAGAGAGCTCTCGCGCAAATTCCAAAAGACAGCAAAACACGCGGCAGAAAGCTAATAGCTAGAATGCAATGAATTCCCGTCTGTGGGGCTGCACAGCCAAAAATGCAAAGGCAAAAAGGAACAGAATTCACGGCAGAGTCTGTTTTTGAGCTCCTGCTCTACCGAGAGCAGAGATACTCACCCGAAATGGAAGTTGTAGCTGGCTGGGTACAGGCAGGTCTCTTCACTGGAACAGGACCTCTCTGTGGGCGAGAGAGGTTATCCTGTCCTCCCTCTGGAAAATCTGCTCACCAGAAAGGAGCTGGGCTTTCCAGAAGCGCCGAACAGTCCACGAAAGTTCTTCTGGGAATATTCCCAAAGTCTCTAGCTGAGGGTGTTGCAACCAAAGCCCTTTTCAGCTGGATGCACGGCTGCCAGAAGGTTCTCCGAGGTGCTGCAGGTCCGTCTCGGGCTGCAAAGTCGCTTAGCCCACCCAGGGACGCCAAATATTGGAAAAAGGCTCCCAGTATTACCAGTTGGATTGTGCCTGGGCCAGTGTGACCCTCGCTGCTGGGCCAAAGGCAGCAACTGCAGTGTATCACCCCAGAGATACCTTGGCTTTTCTGGAGGTTGCAGCTGGGCACTGAACAAGTCCAGGCTTGTTGGAACCCTGTTTACCTCAGGAGGAATAGCTTCAGGCGATGGTGAAGAGAAAAAGGAGAGGATTCTGCCGGAGGGTTTAATGTCCAGAGGTTTATTCCATGGTTACAGAGGTCTGAACGTGAGCAACTGCTCCAACAGAATCTGACCGCATGGTCTCATTCACCTTTTAAGCTCAGGGACAGGGGGAGGGGAGGTACAGGTGAGCCACCCAACCAGGTGAGAGGGGCAGGGTCTCGGGGGGGATGACACCTAGACAGGCCAATGACCCCTGGGCCTGAGGGGCATCCTTTGAACTTGACCAACCACACCACGCCTTGCTGGAATGTTAAACCTGATTGACAGCCCAGCAGGGGGCGAGGGGGGACGGGGAAGAGAGGTATTGGCACACCTGGGGAAGGAAGTTTACAACACACTGAAACACCTCACATTTACTGTTTAATAAAATCTACTTTGGATTTGGTCTCGTTAGCACCTTAATTGGGGCAGAGGCATCTCTCTAACAATTTTCTTAACCAGATTGCGACATTATTTTGGCACAGTGAGTTCAGGAACTGTTGTCTGTCCCCAAGTGCCTTTGACAACATCATGGTTCCTTCCTCTGAGGAGATTGTGGTTCTTTCTGGAAGAACTCTTGGAAACTTGGACACAGTCCCTCTTTCATCCTGGGGAACTTATGGGAGAACTTATGAGGAAAATGGCTTTTGTGGATGGCCAGGGAAAAAGAAAATATTTTCTTGTCCTTCCTTGAAAAGTTTGTTAAAATCACTGGAAGAAAGGGAGCAAATGATACCAGCCAGACTGACGAGGTTCATTCACTCCAAGGTGAGGAACACAAGGCTGCTGAAAGTCCCAGAAGAAGAACAGCTCAAGTAGCTAAATTCCCAAATAACTCCAGCTAGGGGTCTCCAGGAAGATTTTTTTGGTGAGTGTTTGGAGCCAGCAGAACCCGGACTCGAGCCCCGGATATCTCCGGGCTCCCTAAGAGGAGCTTTTTCGGGGTGAGAGGAGCTGCGATCACCCCTCAGGGGGGTCCCGGGGGGTCCACGTGGGGATGGCCCAGTACTGATGGGGCAGGACATTGGTTTTGGGGATCCCTGTGAGAGCCAGGGCTGTGGAACAGGGGAGCCCCGGGGCGGGGAGAGGGGAAGGGGCGATATCGTGTAGATTTCATGTTTTTCTTTGCTGATTTATGACCGGAGATAGCTCAGGGACGCCACTTGTAAGTTTTCTGTGCTGTCTAGGTGGCCTGGAAAGGCCCAGGGATGGCCTTGAAGAGCCTGGCGCTTGAAAGGACGAGGAGAGACTTCTGATCTTGTCTCGGTCTCGGTGTTTATTAATATTTTATCTAAAAGATTTTCTTTCAGCCCGACAGAGGTCTGCACAGCAAGTCAGCCATGGGCACATTCCGCAAGCCCCCGGGCGGTCACTTATCTTTGTACCCGAAGTTACGTGTACAATATTTATCATTTTTCCCCAATACCTTCTACCCTTATTAACCGGTGCGCTTCTAGTAATAACCAATCCCAAAGTGCCACCATCATCACAGAAGATGGAGGCCAAGAAGAAGAAGAAGAAGGACAGGACACACCCCAATTCCTCCATCTTACTTCTTTAGACCCCCCTGTACCAAAATCCTAAACTCTGTGTTTTACACTCTAATTAACTTATCCCTTCACCATTCACCCAGTGAATTCCTCCCAGTCCTCATACAGGTGTCGTCTCCTGTGTAGGATCAAAGCCCAGCCACCAGACACTTCTGGCAACATTCCAGGACTCCCGAGCCCCCCAAGGGTGTTCTCGGCCACTCTGCACCTCCATCCTGAGGTGCTGAGATCCCACAATATCGGAGCTGGGGGACCCCCGGCAGCCCGGAGATGACGCGGGGACGGAACCCCCTGACCCTGACAGGGGCGTGTCCTGGGGTGACTTCATGATGCCCGTACCCCCACCAGTCTCTTTAGCCCAGAAATGAGTTCTGCACCTTGAAGGCTGGCTCTGAGAGTGAAGGGCAGGAGGAAGAAGCTGCAGTTTGTTTTCAGATACTGCACTCACTCCTCTACATTCCGGCTCCTGGAGTGTTGTGATGCCTTAAGGAGATGGAATAGAGGCCAGACGGAGTTAAGTGGAGTAAATTAGATATTTATTGAAGTACCTTCAAAGGTCACACCCTGGGAGTACTGGAGCCACAGATGTGGCTCTGCCTGGATGGCTCTGAGATGGGAGCAAAAGAGGGCTTGGTCACGAGATCTCACATTTTTGTAAATTTTAGTACATTTATATATAGGAGTTAACTGCCCAATTAATAGCTTCAATAGCTTCAAATGATGAAGTTTTGTCTTCCTTGCTTGCCTGCCTGCCCTCCTCTTTTCATGTTGTTTATGCTTTGGGCCTGAAGTTTGAAGAGATTGTCCTTGAGTCTCCAGCTAGAACAGGATTGTTTTGTCTTCACCACACTGTGAAAAGATATCAGTAACACTTAATATACAGCTAAAAGCTGCACACCAAAACACAATAGAAAAACTTAAAACCTAAGGTATCAGTTGTCTGCTGACAGACAGCAGGAAAGAGCTCTCCTTTGCTTTTAGTTAGTTTTTAGATCACTTGAGGCAGAGAA
The DNA here is from genome assembly GCF_027579445.1 of Ammospiza nelsoni. NCBI lineage: Eukaryota > Metazoa > Chordata > Aves > Passeriformes > Passerellidae > Ammospiza > Ammospiza nelsoni. The sequence goes on from NC_080663.1 coordinate 3,690,979, forward strand.
GTTCCCTGGACTGTGGTTTTTCTTTTTCTTTGGAGTTGTTTAAACCTGCTCTGCACTGAACACCCCGACCGCACCAGCAGCTTGCACCTGCGGCCCGCTAGGCTGAGCCTGGGCTGTGGCATTTCCAGTGCCAGAGGGACTGATAAGAGACTGAGCTGAGCTACTGCCCACAGAGGGAGTTTCTGAGTTTGTCATCTCTTTTGTAGCGGCAAGAGGTTTTATTGTTTAATATTGTTCATTTTTTGTGCTGATGAATACTTTGCCTGTTAAATAAACAGGTTTTTTTCCCGTTTTCTCTGAGGAAATATTTTCCTGATCTGGTTGGGGGAGTGGCTGCTTGAATTTGCTTTTTAGAGAAAACCCTTTTGGAGGTTTTCTCCCAAATTTGCCCAAATCCAGGACAGGTTGGTGGGAAGACAGAGGACCCCCAAGTGGCTGGAGTGGGGGGAGGTTGGAGAGGGGGACCCTGAAGTCCCCCAGCATCCCTAAGCAGGACCCTGGAGAGAGGGATCCCCAGGACCCATGGGATTCTCAGCATCCCTGAGGAGGGGAACCACCAGAACCCCAGAGGGATGAGACTGGAAATGGGATGCTCCTGGTGGCTTTTTTTTTTTTTTCTTGATTTTTGGAAGTTTTTATGGACACCAGATGACTTCTGGAGATGGATTTGGTTGGGAGGAATTCCCAATCCAAGGGATTCACACCTTGTTTTTCCCAAACCAGGATTTCCCATTCCCAAACCTTGGCTGAATGGAGGAGGAGAAGGCTACAAGGAAGAGGAAGATGCCCTGGGACACCCAGGCAGGTGAGGTGGAAGTCAGTGCCTCTTTCCCCCTCTCTTCTGCTCCATCTCCCAGCCCAAATAGCCCCTGTTGCCTTCTGGATCAAGGCAGGCGACCTGGTTCTGAGGATCAGCACGACGGCCTACTCTCCAGGGCCGTTCGGGCCAATGACACACGCAAACATCAATATGATGGACGGTCAAAAGGCGTTTATTACTTCTTCTCATGGGGTCTTATAGTCTAAGGGGTCTCTGCGTCAAAAGGGGGTTTGTCCTTCTTATCTATGGTTAGTAGGGAATGGAAAAGTACTGGGTAAGGAATGGAAAGTTACTACCACTCCTGTTAGTGGGGCCACATTCCTAGGGTAATCTCTTATCTTAGAGGAACAAAGGGTCCTGGCTTTCCGTGACATTGCGTGATCTTCCGCAGCGCCTTTTACCTATCTACCACATCTCCCCCCCCTTTTTCACAAATGAATGAGGTAGTCATATACATAGGTACTAAAATGAGGTATAAGGTTGTAACTTCACAAGGGAAAGGGGTTTTGGGAAACCTGAGTAAGCTTTTGCCAGACAAGTTCGGAAAATCTTGTGACTGGCAGTGTTCCTTGGTTGAATTCACAGCAATTGTCGTCGGCCTAAGAACTGGATGTTGGTCCGTTCCAGGCGGCTCTGAACGAACGAGACCAGCTTGTTCAGCAGGCATGGTCCGAAGGTAACTGTTAGAAACAGCATCGCCAATGGACCTATCAGGGCATAAATCAGAGTGGTTAGCCAAGGTGATTGATTGAACCAGGACTCGTACCAGCCCTGTTGGGCTTCCCTGTCTTTCTGTCTCTGAGCAAGTCGGTTCCGGAGTTCTGCCATGGAGTCTCTCACTATTCCCGTGTGGTCTGCATAGAAACAACATTCCTCTTTCAAGGCGGCACACAGGCCCCCTTGCTGCATGAACAGGAGGTCCAGGCCTCGCCTGTTCTAAGACCACTTCTGAGAGTGAGGAGACCGACTTCTCTAGATAGGAGATGGATTTCTCGATCCTTTGCAGGTCCTCGTCTATGGTCTGTTGCAGCTGGGACAGTCCTTGGTGCTGGGTCGCAAGGGCTGAGACACCCGTGGGCGTTCCGGCTGCTCCCAGGCCGAGCAGCATTGCGATAGTTATACCTGTCATTATTTCTCTTTTGTGGATCCAGCTGGGTCCCTCAAGAAGATGGTACATCTCTTCGTCTGAGTGGTACAAGACCCTAGGAACAATCAGAACTTGGACACAGAAGTCGATAGAGTCATTGAATTTGGGACGGAACACACAAGGACTCATCCAGATTGCTGGCAAACCCACATCCTAGATGCGGATGGGACTGCCCACTTGTTTTTCCTGTTAGGCTTGACAATTTTGGTGCAGTTGTTTCCTTTCGGCCTAGCTAGGGTTGCATTGCCAAAGCATTTGCCTCGGCCTGTGACTTGACTCAGGGTGATTCCTTTGCGAGGGGTACCCCATCTGCACTGGTGAGGGGCATCGGCTGAGGAATAACTGAAGGGAGTGTTTAGAGCGACTCCTTCGTAAAAGGGGGGTTTGACATCGTAACAAAGCCAGCAGGAGTCGGTTAGGTTAGGGTTGGATTTGTTCAGGGATACAAAGGTAGCTTCTAACATACGAAGGATTGGGTCTGAGTCTGACTCGGTTAAGTGGCTCATCAGAAAGGTTTCTGCTTGACCGGTCGGGACATTGCTGACCCCTGTGGGTAAGGTTTTGGGGTAGGTTACGTTTCTCCCTTTCGGCACGCTTTTAATCGCTTTGTTGGGTCCGACCACTCGGGGTGCCGATAGCTGGAGCCTGATAATTTGCATGTTCACCCTCTCTTTTGACCCTTGAAGGACTACTGTCCACGTTCTGCCTGTGGCCCAGCTAGGGTGATCTGGCTGCAAGACCGTCATGTTGTAATCAGTGCATGCTCGAAATCTAGGGATTTTATATCGGTTTCAATGGAAGTTTTCGTGAAAGAAGAAGGGTGTTTTGCAGCCGATGGGTGCCCAGGTGAACTGCAAGAATTTGTCTGGCTCTTGTGGATCCCACGCAGGCCCCGACGGTCTGGCATCTGTAACTATGGTTCTGCAGCCCCAGTGCCCACAATATCCCCACCCTGGGTGATTGCAGTAGCTTTTCCCAGGGTTTGAAGCTGGGCACCAGTAGGATAGGTACAAGTGTGTGACATGTGGGGAATAAGGGTTTATCCTTGGCTGTCCTGGAAACAGGTCGGTGATGCGGAGCACGAAGGATGGGGTGTTTGGTGTGGTGATTTCTCTGAGTGCTTTGCCACTACTAAGGTGTCGCATGACCCACTGAAGGGCTGATGGGGGTAGTGATCTGGGCTGGCTTGCCCTCTGGCGACAAGCCCCAACAGCAAAAGCACATAGAAACACCGTTGATGCTTGGGTCTCACCCGTGCAGGTCTTTCCGGTGCTGCCTGACGCCTTGGTGGTCTGTCGCTTTCGTCTGGAACCGGGATGTACGCGTCACGAGGACGTCCCACGAGCAGGTCCTGTAAACAAAGACTCGCAATTCTCGTCAGTCTCATTCTGCTCGCTATGGAGGTCCGGTTTAATCGACTTAAGTGGACACCACCTGATTTTGCCGTCCTTTTTGACAGCTGCGTACCCTCACCCCGTGAGCATCAGCCTCCAACCCTGTTCCCACTCGCCTAGCTCGTTTCTAATTACCACCTGTGGGCCCTCTTCTAGCGTTCGAGTGGCCCAGAGTTTTTGGACGGGACTGTTTGTTTCATCTCCCCTAGGGAATTGATTCAGTGCCAGCAAAGAGGTTGCCAGCATACGTGCCTGATCTCCTGGGGGAATAGCGTTGGCAAAGCCCTCTGCTTTTGCCAACACTTCTAGCTTGGTTTTCAGGGTCTGGTTTGCTCTCTCTACTATGGCCTGCCTGGTACTGTTATATGGGATGCCTTGCACTATTGTGATGCCCTATTTCGAGGCGAATTCCTGTACTGGTTTGGAGGTAAAATTGGAGCCATTGTCCGTTTTAATCTGCTTGGGGATACCAAGCCAAGCCATGGCTGTCAGCCAGTTCTGAATTGTGGCTTTGGAGTTAGTTTTGGGGTGCTGTGTGGCTATGATCGTCCCACTATAAGTGTCCACTGTCACTGCAAGCCATGCTCGGGGCTTCAGCAGTTGACATAAGGTGAAGTCCGACTGCCAGATTTCTGAGGGCTTGAGACCTCTCGGGTTGACCCCGCAGGTCTAAAGGGGTGACTTCTGGCAATGAGGGCAGGTGGCTACCACATGTTTCGTGTCCGCTGTCGAGATTTTGCATCTCTTCCCCAGTGCTTTGGCTCCGATGTGGAGTGACTTGTGCAGTCGACGAGCTCTTTGCAAAGTCCAAACGCCTTTTGCTGCAGCGTCCGCTTTGACGTTGCTGATCTGGAAGTAACCTTTGACTGGGTCATGGCTGTTGATGTGGATGACTGACACGGTGCCCTGTCATGAGGAGAGTGCTTCTTCCAGCATTAGGGCTGCTGCAGATGTTTACACTCCTGGTCCTGCCATGGCTAGGCAGAGCCTTGCCACGAATATAGAGTCCGTTACGATGTTGAGGTGTTTGTCTTGGAAGAGTCCGCACGCCAAAACCACTGCTGCTGCCTCCTGTTGTTGCACTGACAGTGTGGGGTCACACGCTTTGACGCAGTGCCATTGTGTTTTGCGGAGAAAAGAAGAAACCTCACAACTTCGTAAGAGTTGTAAAGTCCGGTATGCTTTATTACAGCGCGCGCCGGACGCAAGCCTCCCCAATAGGCAAGCGTACCTCTGAAGACCTCAGGTCGCCTTTTATCCCCCTCCCAAATGCATATGCATACAGTTTCACAATAAGTTCATGCATATTCATTCCGCGTGACATTTAGCACTAGTTCTTCTTTATCAGAGGAATTCCTAGGTCTGGGGCAGATCGACCTTGCGGTAATTTCTGTTTTTCTTTCTCTGTCTCCTTGCTGTCTCTGGAATGCGGCCTTTTCTTCAGCTTTGGCCCCACAGACCTCTCACCTCTTCCAGGCACTTCACCTAATTCAGAATGGATCCCCACTTCGTCTCATTCCCCCCTTTCCTAGGAAATAAGTAAATTCTTTTACTTAAGGAAAACCCCCACGACGATAAGTGTCTTCACCATGCACGTTTGACAAAGAGGTTAGTACAGCTATTCGTTGTAGCATCCTACAGTTCCAAATTAACAATGTAATAGATAGTCCTAAACTTATCCCAACTAATATTAGTAAAACTACAATGGGGTGACACAACTTATTAAAGATTCCATTCGCAGTTGGTGACCACCCAAAGATCATATCCCACCAGTGATGATCTATATTCTGTTTTATTCTTTGTAGAACCCTGGTTATCTCCTTTGTATCGTGTTGGACAGTAATTAAGGTTTTCTTTCCACTTTCTTGGATTTCCTTCAGGATTTCCAATAAGTCTTGGTGCTCAATTAATTGTTTCACTAATGTAAGGTTCATCCCAATAGGGGCAGGTGGTAGTCTGTGATACATTGTGTAATTAGCTTTAATCAGCTGGTGGGATGTCACTGGGGCCAAGTATGAAAAATCACACCCGATAATCTTAACAAAATTACAAATACAGAAGTTAGAGTGATTTTTACTAGACAGAATAACATCATTGCTATCAATATTTACTGCAGCACAGGCAGTCCTCAAACACACACACCCTTTTCCAGTGTATACGAGCACAGTTTTCTGGTCAGTGACTGGATGGACTTCAAAGTGACAAATACTCTGTTCAGTGTCCAAACACACATCCTGAGCATTAATAGTATTGCTTTCGCAAATGAATCCCATCTGTTCTCTAGTAATGCAGGATTCTAAGTTTACTGTCTGCCACTTTCCATTCATCTTTCGTGCCCACACTCTATGTTCTGAAGGATAGAGTATAGTTTTTTCATGGTTTAATCCTAGGGCAATGATGGGATGGATAACATAAACAGTGGCATTACGTATGGTAAGCACAAAGGCAGTTGCCACATTAGAAACAGGATCATAGGTGAAATTCACCATAGTCCACCAGGACTGAAATTTCCTTTCAAAATCAATTGCATTATCCCACACAACCTTCCGAATTTCAGCTGGAAAATTACCTTCACTCCCTTCCCGTATGATCAGAGCTGCTGTTGCCTGCATCCATAACTGTGCTTGTATACAACTGAAAGCTAAGGACACATTATCTTGAACTATACCAAGTGCTTCTGCTATCAGCTTGTGGTCTTGGTCCCCGGCCGTTTCCCATTTTGACAGAACTTTTGAAATCTGCCACTGGCTAGTTCCTAATGCCAATAGAGATGACTGTAAGGGTTGCTTCAATTTTGTTAGGCTACCTGCTGCAGTGGCCAGTTTATTCATCAGTATTTCTGAATCAATTCCGTTTAAAACTCCTAATCCTGTCCCTAATATGCCAGTTAGATCCCTTCTTGTTCTGCTCCTGAGGTATGCCTGTTTTTGTAACCATGTTGTCCAGCCCCCAAATGAAGTTTTTAGGAAGGAGGAGCAGGCTGGTTGGATTTTCGAGATGTTAATTTGCATTATCAACTCCACACGTTTGAGAGACCATTCTGGATTGAATAATAGTTGCTGCTCACCCACATTCCTTACTACATAGGGGCCTACCCCATACACCTCAGGTTCAAGTTTGGGTTGAGTCTGAACTATTTGAGTCTCGGTGTGGGCTGTATAGGGTTCTGCTGTGGTAAAAGGTGTAGTATCTATTTTGAATTTAAATGAAAGCCCTATATCTTCCTGTGCCCAAAGGCAAGTTATTTCTACAGGCTGTATTAAGGTGAAATTGCACCAGCAGTCTGATTCATTTGGGCTATCACAGATTTCCTGGCGTTCATGTACACCAGGAGAGGTGGAGACACTAATTTCATTTGGTCTCTCATAAGTTGTCCCATTTATCATCCGGCATCCTACCTTAATTCCTTCCCCTCTGATCCCTTGAAGTGTCCACAGCTTCTGTTCCTGCCATTCCTGCTCCTCATATACCTGATCTCCATGAATTACCACAGTGGATAGGTTTAAATTCTTTATCTCAGAAGGTTTTCCCATGGATCCAGTATACTGATTAAATGCCTGGGACCAAGGCCATTCAGCATTGCTCTGAATAAGGGTACTTTCAAGTCCTAAAACTTCAGTTATGATTACACACAAAACAATTCTACAAACTAAAATATGAGCTACTCCCGACCGCAGTATACTCATTTTGCCCGAGTAAGTTTTAGTCTGAGTTCATTGTCTCCTGGCGTCACTCCTCAAGAGGTTTCTGGGCCTTCTTCACCCGAGAGTGATGAATCCAGGCGTTCTGCTCCTTGATTTTGATTGCAGTGAAGGTGGTGAGAAGCACTTGGAATGGTCCTTCCCACTGTGGTTCCAAGGTCTTTTCTGTAAGAGACCTAACATATACATAATCTCCAGGTTGTATATTATGTACTGGCCCATCTAATTCCCTGCTCCGAGTTCCAGCCACATGTTTCTCAATTTCCTTGAGCTGTTTGTTTAAAGCCACCATGTAGGTGGCTAGTGTTACCTCTCCAATATGAGTGGACACTCCCTTTTGTATTCCATATGGTCTTCCATAGAGTATTTCAAAAGGGCTTAGCTTTTCTTTAGCTCGAGGTTTTGTTCGAATTCGCAACAGTGCTATTGGAAGAGCCTGGGGCCAAGGTAGATTAGCTTCCTGCCCCAGTCTTATGATCTGCTGTTTAATCAAATGATTCATCTTCTCCACCTGGCCGCTTGATTGGGGGCGGTATGGGGTGTGGAGTTCCCAGTCTATGCCTAGGTGGCTGCTAATCTGTTGTACTATTTTGGAAACAAAATGTGATCCTCTATCTGAGGATATTGTGGCTGGAACTCCGAAGCGTGGTATTATTTCTTGTAATAGTACTCTGGTCACCTCTCTAGCTTTGACAGTTCTTGTGGGGAACGCTTCTGGCCACCCTGAAAATGTGTCTGTCAATACCAGCAAATATCGATACCCCCCTTTCCTTGGGAGTTCTGAAAAGTCAATTTGCCACTGTTGTCCAGGCCCATGGCCTCTCCCGATCTGACCGAGTTTCAGTCTGGGGGTATTTTTGGGGTTAGTCTGGAGGCAAAGATCACACTGTCGGGTCACCTGAGTAATAGTGGCATATAAATTTCTAGCAACAATTCTTTCAATCAGGTAGGTGTATAGGGCATCTATTCCCCAGTGTGTTTTCTGGTGTTCCTCCCTTACTAGTGACCACAATAGATGGGAAGGGATTACCAGCTTCTTTTCAATGGTAGCCCACCCTTCTTGGTTATACGTCCCTTTTTGATCTTCGATTAATTTCCTATCTCTCTTGTTGTATTCTGGCTTACCTTCAAGGGAGATTTGTCCATCTGGAATAAGGGCTCCTTCAGTAGCTACCTCACCTTTTGCTGCTTCTTTTGCCTCTCTATCTGCCAGCTCATTTCCTTCTTCCAATTCTGAGCTCACTTTTTGGTGTGCCTTAATATGCATAATTGCTACCTTTTCAGGCAGCTGAACTGCTTCCAGTAGCTGGATTATCTCTTGTGCATGTTTGATGTTCTTTCCCTGTGAGGTAAGCAGTCCCCTCTCCTTCCAGATGGCCCCATGTGCATGTACAACTCCGAATGCGTACCTCGAGTCTGTGTAGATGTTTATTCTCCTCCCTTTTGCCCTTTCCAAGGCACGGGTCAGGGCAATTATCTCAGCCTTCTGCGCGGAGGTACCTGTTGGTAAGGGTCCAGACTCGATTACCTCTCTGTAGGTGGTCACTGCATACCCAGCATGTCGCTTCCCATTGGCAACGTAGCTGCTCCCATCAGTGAACCAGGTTTCTGCATCCTCCAGAGGGGTGTCCTTTAGGTCTGGGCGGCTGGAATAGGTCGCTTCGATGGTCTCCAGGCAATCATGGTGTACTGCTTCTCCTTGGTTCCCACTGAGAAAGGAAGCTGGGTTGACAATATTAGTCACCACGATCTCTACATCATCTTGCTCTACCATGATGGCCTGGTATTTCAGAAATCTCTGTGGCGAAAGCCAGTGGCCACCCTTTACTTCCAGTACTGCAGATACAGTGTGGGACACTAGCACAGTCAATTTTTGTCCCAGGGTAAACTTGCGTGCCTCTTGAATGTTCAGCACAACTGCTGCTACAGCTCTGAGGCAACCTGGCCATCCTTTGGCTGTTGCATCTAGTTGTTTAGAGAGGTAGGCAACCGCCCTCCGGTATGGACCCAAGTCCTGAGCCAGTATTCCCAGGGCAATTCCCTGTTTCTCATGGGAAAATAGGAAGAATGGTTTACTCACATCTGGAAGTCCCAAAGCTGGAGCTGACATGAGGGCATTCTTCAGCTGGTGAAAGGCCCGTGTTGCTTCTTTTGTCCACTGCAGGTCTCTGCTTCCATCGGCAATAAGAGCATAGAGGGGTCTGACAAGAGGTCCATAGTTATAAACCCACAGCCGGCACCATCCTGCCATGCCTAAGAAGGTTCGGAGCTCTTTTATGGTCTGGGGTTTTGGGGTTTGGCATATGGCTTCCTTGCGAGCCTGCCCTAACGTCCGTTGCCCAGCACTCACCTCGTACCCCAGGTAGATAACTTTCTGTTTCACTACCTGTGCCTTTTTCTTTGATACTCTGTATCCTTGGAGTCCTAGGAAATTCAAAAGGCTTACCGTCCAGGCCACACATGCTTCCCTTGTCTGAGTGGCCACTAGAAGGTCGTCCACATACTGCAAAAGCCTTCCTTCTTCCTGTGGAGCTTCCCAGGACTCCAGATCCTTTGCAAGTTGCTCCCCGAACAAAGTGGGGGAATTTTTCCAGCCTTGGGGTAGTCTGGTCCATGTGAGCTGGGTTTTGCGCCCACTCTTAGGGCTTTCCCATTCAAATGCAAAAATTTTTTGGCTGGCTTCATGGATGGGGAGGCAAAAGAAGGCATCCTTTAGATCTAAAACAGTAAACCAGGTTAGCTCAGGTGTTAGGCAAGTTAATAAAGTGTATGGATTGGCTACCACCGGATACAGATCTTCTGTTATTTTATTGACAGCCCTCAAATCCTGTACTATCCGGTATGACCCATCAGGTTTCCGAACAGGTAAGATGGGGGTATTGAAATCAGATTGGCATTCTTTCAGTAATCCTAACCGCAGAAAATTTTCAATTATTGGGCTGATTCCTTCCCTATCCTCTTTCTTTAGGGGGTACTGCTTGATTCTCACTGGTTGCACCCCCTCCTTGAGTTTAATTATTATGGGAGAGGCATTTTTCGCCCTCCCTGGCACATCAGAGGCCCACACCCCAGGAAATACCTGACTCAGTATTTCTTCATCAATTTCTTCCTTAATGCCAATAGCTGTCAGAGTTAAACTTAATAACTCTATGTACTTTTGATCATTTACCTCCAGAGTAATTTACCCCTTTTTGAATGTAATGGTTGCTTGTAACTGTTCCAATAAATCTCTCCCTAAGAGTGCTCTTGATGAGTTAGGCATGTACAAGAATTTATGAATACCCCATTGTTTTCCCAATTTATACCTCAAAGGTTATAAATTGGGTTCAGACTGGCCAGTTGCCCCCTGCACTACAACATAATCTTTTTCCACAGGTACTAAAGCCTTATTTAAAACTGAATATGTAGCCCCCGTGTCAACCAAAAATTCCACCCTTTTCCCTTCTTCCCCCAGCCTCATTGTTATAACCAGTGGATCCGCTGGGGTAGAATCCCCCGGTCCTCTTCAGTTGTCTTGCACGTGTGCAGCCATCTGCTGGCCACTCCTTCTTCGTTCTGGGCATTGGCCTTTCCAGTGTCCAATTCTTTTGCAGATTGCACACTGGTTCCTTTCCAGCTGAGGTGGTCCCTGTCTCGGCGGTCTCTGGTTGTATTTCCTCTGCCTTTCCTCCTGTACCACTGCCACCAACCTTTTCATTCCTTGTTTATATCCTTCCTCCCGGTTACTAAATACTCTCCAGGCTTCCTCTAACAAAGCTTCAAGATTCCTCCCATCTGGTCCCCGAATTTTCTGAAGTTTACGCCTGATATCTCCAGCAGACTGCCCCAAAAATGAATTAACTAGTTGATTTATCCCTATCTCAGACTGCGGATCTAATGATGTATGACGACGCATAGCATCTCTCAAACGCTCTAGGAATACAGATGGAATTCAGAAGGCCCCTGCTTAAGGGAATATAAGGCAGACCAGTTTATGGTTTTTGAAATAGCTCTTTCTACCCCTGTTGCTATCCACTCTTGATACTCTGTTAATTTCTTTACCTCTGCCGACACATTAGGATCCCATTCTGGATCTTGGAGGGGGAAATGTTATTTTACATCCAGCTGTGTGGCCTTACAGCAATCCTCTGCCAAATTCCCTGCTGTCTTTAAGATCAGCTGTTTTTCAGTCTCAGTGAAAGCATCTAGTAGTAGCTGGATGTCAGCCCAGTCTGGATTGTGTTGTTTGATAACATATTGTAGTTATGTAGGCAGTGAGTATCGGGTCAACACGATAATTCCTTGCAATCCTTTCCCATGCTTCTAAATCAAGGGTGGTAAATGGCACTTTGATCATTAATTTGGCCCCTTCTGGTCCCACTGCCTGTCGCAGAGGGGCCTGTAGCACTACTTGCCTCCTAGTTCTAGATGCAACTGGACTCCCATGCGTGGGGTGGGTTCTAGTAGATGTGCCCTCCCCACCTGAGTCCTCCTCCTTTTTGGGGAAGTTCCCTTCCTCCTCATCCTCAGTTTCAGCCTCAACCTCCTCTGCCTCCCCCCCCCAGGGAGGAGCTGGAGGACCTTTCACCCACTCAAATGTGTCCCGTTCTTGCTCCTCAGAGCGATAGACCTTATCTGATCTCATACACCGTTGTCCTATACTGCATGCTGAACAACAGCGTTTGATTTGCCCTCTCTTTGCCTTGTTATCTTTTTCAAGGGCCAAAACCAGTGGGTCTGAGGGTGATTTAATCCCACAGTCCTTTTGCCACTCTTGGTGATTCCTTAAAACAAAAAACATATCAGCATATGAAACCTCATCCCATTTACCTTCCCGTCTTAAAAACAACATTAACTGCAGTAAAGTATTATAGTCCAGGGTTCCAGTGGGTGGCCACCTTGCTCTGTCCCCTAACCTGTACAAGGGCCACCAGCGTGTGCAATACTGGATTAAATCCTTTTTATTCTCAGAGCCCCCTCGGCTAGTGATTTCCTTCCAGTGGGCCAAGATGCACCCTAAGGGGCTAGCCCGTGGAACTTCCTTGCTCTGGTTAGTTCCCATTATTTCCTTCTTGCCCTCTCTCACTTCCACCCAAACCTCTTTTCACAGGACTTCACAGTAGCTTCCCAGTCCTTCTCCCACACACTCCAAGTGGCAGGTACCAGATGCGATCTCCCACACAAAAGCTTTAAAATCTTAGACTCTGAATTAGTTCGATGAGAAACCTCTAACTTACACTTGGGGCAAGTGCCCCGTCGCCTGCTAGAACAGTAATACCAGCGTTTCCCACGAACTATGCACTGTAATAATACCCACGCAGCGTGCCAGCCCCTTGATGCACCAAAGGCTACCGGAAATTTCCCGCAAAGGCAAGCTATTCCATTTATTACAGGGAGCTCTAAATCCTCTACGGCAGGCTGTTCCCAGTCCAGACTTACGAGAGCGCCAGCTGAAGTCCGGTAGAGCCCCTCTAAATGAACTCGTTCTTCTCCCCTATCTATCCGATAATTCACCGGATTCACAAACTCCCAGGGGTCGAGTCCAAACCACTGAGGCAGAGGAACCCCCCGGGTTTGTCTAGCCACGGTGAGAGCGTGCACAACCTACACCACAATTTACCACCTTTATCCAATAACCGTCCTCACCCACACTTTTCTACAGTTTACTCTGTTTTCCTCTGTTTTCTCTGTCGGGCGCTCCCCGCCCGCGCAGCCTGCTTCGGCCGGTGTTTACTCTGCCTCTCCAGCGGCGGGTAGGACTCCCCTCCCCCGCGCAGTAGAGCACTATGGATCTACTCTCTTTTATACAACATACACTTCATACACTTACACAATTGCAAATACAGTGCGCTGATCACTCAATGCAACATACAGCCACACAGTGTCCGGACACCACTCACACACACACGCAAAGAAAACATACGCGGGTCCAGATCTGCCCTATCAGAACAATGAACCCCAATACACGCATACATGGGTTCACCCAGCCCACCCCCAGAGCTGCTAGCGGTTCCGCTCTATCAGAACGATGAACCCCGTCTCTAATACAGTTTTCAGCTGCTCTATCAGCTGAACTCAGCTGCTCTATCAGCTGAACCCAGACGTCTCTGGGTCTCTAGGTGATTTACTCTCTTGCTCTTCTTCCTCCACCCCGGGGGCCCCTCAGTACATACCATATCCTCCTCCACAGGCCAGCAGGTCCTTGTCTATCCCAGCAGGAGGCAAGCCGAGACGAGCGGAGCCCCGCCAGGAAAATCCTGGGGCGCGCCTAGGAGTCCGTCGGTCCCCTCCCTGCCCCTGCAGGGACAGAGATGGAGATGAAAAGTGTCTCCTTCTCCTGGCTGGCCTGCCAAGAATGTTTTGCGGAGAAAAGAAGAAACCTCACAACTTCGTAAGAGTTGTAAAGTCCGGTATGCTTTATTACAGCGCGCGCCGGACGCAAGCCTCCCCAATAGGCAAGCGTACCTCTGAAGACCTCAGGTCGCCTTTTATCCCCCTCCCAAATGCATATGCATACAGTTTCACAATAAGTTCATGCATATTCATTCCGCGTGACATTTAGCACTAGTTCTTCTTTATCAGAGGAATTCCTAGGTCTGGGGCAGATCGACCTTGCGGTAATTTCTGTTTTTCTTTCTCTGTCTCCTTGCTGTCTCTGGAATGCGGCCTTTTCTTCAGCTTTGGCCCCACAGACCTCTCACCTCTTCCAGGCACTTCACCTAATTCAGAATGGATCCCCACTTCGTCTCAATTGCTCTCCTGCCTGCCACACTGCTGCTGCGATTGAAGTTGTGGAGGAAGCGTCTGTGAAGACCGTTGGTCCCGGCTGCGGTTTGTCCTTGACCTTCGGTGGCATGTCCATGTCGACCACGGTCAGCAGCTGAGTCCAGGGTGGCTTGGAGGAGTAGGAGATTTCTCCTCCGGAGCCGGAGAGAGCAAGGGCCAGGTACTCCAATATTGTGGCTGACTCCGTGGTCGGCTGCTTGCGAAACGGAAGGTGGATGCTTGTCGGCTCGGTCCCTAGGTGTTTCAAGGCGAGTCTCCTGCCTTTCATGATGAGGCTGGCGATGCATTCGATTCCTGGGGAAAATGCACAAGCGGGTCTTCCGAGGACCACCTATTGGATCAGCCGGGCCTTTTCAGCAAGTCCTTGGGCCAGTGCTCCCACTCCCCCCTTCGGTGTAAAGTGGACGTACAGGTCCAGTGGCATGGCTGGGTTCCACCTGGCAAGTGTGCCAGTGGACATCTGGTTTTCGATGAAGTCGAGGGAGCTCATTGCTTGCGGTGTGAGCTCCTTGGGTTCCCAGGGGTGCTTTCCTTTCAGGAGGTTGTACAGAGGGTGCTTGACCTCGGGAGGAATCAGGACAATGTTGCGAAGCCATTGCAGCGATCCCACCAGGCGTTGCACGTCATGGAGTGTCTTGACGTCTCAGTTGACCTTCATCTCGGGGGTGTCACGTAGGAGCTTGTAATTCCTACTCCCAGGAAGGTTACGCAGTGTTCTCTCTTGATCTTTGCGCTCGCGATCTCAAAGCCGTTGGCCTGAGGGGTCTCCGTGATTGTGGACACCAGGTGATCTACTTGGCTTGTCGATGGTGCTGCAACTAGGATGTCATCCATGTACTGAATGATGGTTGCGGTGGGATAGGAGTGTCGGACTGCCATTAGTGCTTTGTCCACGGTGATTTGGCATATGGTCGGGCTGTCGACCAGGCCTTGGGGAAGCACTCTCCATTGGAAGCAAAGGTTGGGCCACTCGCCGTTTCGAAACGCCACAGAAAATGTGAATCGTTCCCTGTCCTCAGGGTGCAGGGGTATCGAAAAGAAACAGTCCTTGATATCCAGTACTGCACACGGCTGCCTTCGGGGATGGCTGAGTTTGCGGGTAGCAGTGTCTGGACTGGACCCATGGGTCGGATCGTCTTGTTCACTTCTCTCAGGTCGTGGACGAGGCGATAGCCTTCTCCGGACCTTTTGGGGATCACAAATACAGGGGTGTTCCATAGGCTGGTGGAGGGTTCTACGTGACTCTTTTGCAGTTCGCGGTCGACCAGTTCCAGCAAGGCTGCCATTCGAGGCTCTGTCAGGGGCCACTGCTCAACCCATACAGGGTCTGATGATTTCCAAGTCAATTTGATTGGCAGCGGAGGGTGTACGGCAGTGGCCCTCATGATAAATTTGCAATCCCCCGGGGCCGGGATGCTTGGAGTGAGGCCGCTGCCAGGGAAAGCTGTGCCGGCTGGGGACAGCTCGCAGAGTTGCTGCCCTTCCCCAGAAGCCTGGGCTAAGGCGGTTGTCCTGCCATTCCTGCTTAAATACAATCCGCACCGCCCCATCAAAAAGCATGCGACTTATTAGTGTAATATCAAAAGTGAGCAGATCGTTATTGCTAGAAAGGTCATCCTCAAGAGTGGGTACTACAGCTGAGTTGATCCCTATTTCTGAAACCGCTTTGGCTTCTTTTGGGTTAACTGGGGTATATGCCCTTTGTTGGTTTCCCTGCGCTCCGGCAACCCCCACCGGGAAAGCATGCATGGAGGCTGCCGGTGCCCGGTCCCCACAGGCTGCTTTTATTTTTCCCCAGTCGGTGAGTTTGTGTTGCGATTGTTTCCTGATATTGTTTAAAGCTTTATTCAGTTTCGCTCGAAACCGCATTAATTCTGCTCTCTCGGTTTCCGAGTCCCAGCTGGACTCGGTCGGCTCTTCTGAGCTGTCTGAGCAGCTGTTACTTGACTCTGAGCCGGAAGCTGACTGCTGGTACACTTCTGGCGCTCCGTGCCGTCTTGTTCGGCTTCGACCTCGCTCCTCCCTTTGGGGGTGGTGCCGCTCCCTCCCCCTGGGGTCCCCCCGCCTCCTGCTGGGGGAGATCCTTACCCTATAAGGACCTAATTTGAATAGAGCGCTCTGGTTGGTTTTACGCTCCTCCGCGGGGGCTGCCCCTTCTCCCCGCTCGCCTGCGCATACGTTGTTAAGCAGGCTGACTGCGTTTCCGCCTCCCACCTCCTCCCTTCCGACCTCGCCATGTGGTTCGGCGCCATTTTTAAACACACATGGCGAGGGTGAGTTTTTACCAATCCCGGAGGGGTCCGACAATCCGGCCTCGCTCCGCGCCTCCTCCGCGAGTCCCTGCCAGAAGCATCGCGCGCGCTGCTCTGCCTCCTGCGCCGGATCGGCTGCCGGCGGGGAAGAGACGGATAGAGAAACCGCGGTTTTTTTGGACGGTTCCGCGGGAGGGCTAGGACCCGGCGGGCTCTGCAGGAAAGTCGGGGGGTCCCCTGGGGGTTCCAGGGGGTCTCCTGGGGGCTCCGGGGGGTCTGGGCTCAAGCTCGGGAAAAGGTGGAACGCGCCCGGCCCCTGCATATTCCCGCCTTCAATCCGATCACTCTCAAAGGCGGTCTGCGTCGCGGCCCCCACCCCCAGCTTTGGTGTAGCTAATAAACGTGTACGCGCGGCTTCCCGCGTCTCCTGTTCTTCTAACATCTTGCGTAGGGCCTCTTCTACTTTCCCCCACGCTTTGAGGTTTTTACCACTGCCTGCGGACTTAGAGTCCTCTGCTGAGGCGGCAGTGCACTTCTCCCGCGCTTCCCAATGTATTTACCGGACGTTCGATTGTCCCCAGCTCTAGGAGCCTTGCAATAGCAAGATTAGAGTTCCTGAGCTCACCTTTAATTCCCCATTGCTCATGAGCCTGACTTACAACCTTCGCTGTGGATTCCGTGGTCCACGCTGGTCCGGAGGCGTCCCTCCCGCTGTGGTCAGACCTGCTGCCACAGCCGCTGTCCTCTGCCCAGGAGAATCCCCGTTCCCCAGGTGCAGATCGCTTTCCCGGGTTTCGGGCACCAAATGTTGCCTTCTGGATCAAGGCAGGCAACCTGGTTCTGAGGATCAGCATGGCGGCCCATTCTCCAGGGCTGCTCGGGCCAATGACACACCCAGACATCAATATGATGGACGGTCAAAAGGCCTTTATTACTTCTTCTCGTGGGGTCTTATAGTCTAAGGGGTCCTCTACGTCAAAAGGGGGTTTGTCCTTCTTATCTATGGTTAGTAAGGAATGGAAAAGTACTGGATAAGGAATGGGAAGTTACTGGCACTCCTGTTAGTGGGACCACATTCCTACTGTTAGTGGGGCCACATTCCTAGGGTAATCTCTTATCTTAGAGGAACAAAGGGTCCTGGCTTTCCGTGACATCGCATGATCTTCCGCAGAGCCTTTCCCTATCTACCACAGCAGACAACTGATACCTTAGGTTTTAAGTTTTTCTATTGTGTTTTGGTGTGCAGCTTTTAGCTGTATATTAAATGTTACTAATATCTTTTCACAGAGTGGTGAAGACAAAACAATCCTGTTCTAGCTGGAGACTCAAGGACAATCTCTTCAAACTTCAGGCCCAAAGCATAAACAACATGAAAAGAGGAGGGCAGGCAAGCAAGCAAGGAAGACAAAACTTCATCATTTGAAGCTATTGAAGCTATTAATTGGGCAGTTAACTCCTATATATAAATGTACTAAAATTTACAAAAATGTGAGATCTCGTGACCAAGCCCTCTTTTGCTCCCATCTCAGAGCCATCCAGGCAGAGCCACATCTGTGGCTCCAGTACTCCCAGGGTGTGACCTTTGAAGGTACTTCAATAAATATCTAATTTACTCCACTTAACTCCGTCTGGCCTCTATTCCATCTCCTTAAGGCATCACAACACTCCAGGAGCCGGAATGTGGAGGAGTGAGTGCAGTGTATGAAAACAAACTGCAGCTTCTTCCTCCTGCCCTTCACTCTCAGAACCAGCCTTAAAGGTGCAGAACTCATTTCTGGGCTAAACAGACCGATGGGGTACGAGCTTCATGAAGTCACCCCAGGACACGCCCCTGTCAGGGTCAGGGGGTTCCGTCCCCGCCTCATCTCTGGGCTGCCGGGGGTCTCCCAGCTCCGGTATCGCCCCTTCCCTTCTCCCCACCCCCGGGGGTCCCCCGTTCCACGGCCCTGGCTCTCACAGGGATCCCCAAAACCAATGTCCTGCCCCGTTTGTACCGGGCCATCCCCACGTGGACCCGCCGGGACCCCCCTGAGGGGTGATCGCGGCTCCTCTGCCCCCGAAAAAGCTCCTCTTAGGGAGCCCGAAGATATCCGGGGCTCGAGTCCGGGTTCTGCTGGCTCTGAACACTCACCAAAAAAATCCTCCTGGAGACCCCTGGCTGGAGTTATTTAGGAATTTAGCTACTTGAGCTGTTCTTCTTCTGGGACTTTCAGCAGCCTTGTGTTCCTCACCTTGGAGTGAATGAACCTTGTCAGTCTTGCTGGTATAATTTGCTCCCTTTCCTCCAGTGATTTTAACAAACTTTTCAAGGAAGGACAAGAAAATATTTTCTTTTTCCCTGGCCATCCACAAAAGCCATTTTCCTCATAAGTTCTCCCATAAGTTCCCCAGGATGAAGGAGGGACTGTGTCCAAGTTTCCAGGAGTTCTTCCAGAAATAACCACAATCTCCTCAGAGGAAGGAACCATGATGTTGTCAAAGGCACTTGGGGTCAAAGAACAGTGCCTGAACTCACTGTGCCAAAATATTGTTGCAATATGGTTAAGAATACTGGTAGAGAGATGCCTCTGCCCCAATTAAGGTGCTAACGAGACCAAATCCAAAGTAGATTTTATTAAACAGTAAATGTGAGGTAGAGAGAGAGATCGAAAAAAGGGAAAAGGAGGGGAGAGCAAGTGAGTGACAGGGACAGAGTGGAGCAGGGCAAGTGTGACATTGTCCCCTGTGTGTGTGTTGCCATCCCACGGTGGGGGTTTTACACCTGAGCCAGTTTGGGTAAGGGGGGTGGTGTTCACCCCCTGAGCAGGGATTACCCCACTGTTTCAGGGTGCAATGTAAGATGTAACCAAATGCATGTTTTCAATCACCATCTTCATCAACTGTTATAAACAGGTGGGGCAGTGTTCTTTATCTCTTCCATGACTCAGCCCTGATAACGCCCTCCAAGGGAGATATCTTCTGTGAATGTGCCATTGAGTGTCAATGCAGGACTGATAAAATTCCATCATCCCATTGTGGGATGCTCCGCCCAGGGGGAGGATCCGAGCATTCCTACCTGGATATAGGCTGAGGCTTGAAGCACCAGGAGCACCTTGCCTACTGGATTCCCAGAGGACAAGAGCTCCATAACAACCACTGGACCTTCAGAGGAAGACCAGACCCTTCTACAGGATCACTGCTTTGACAGAATCACGTTCATCACTCCAACAGGACTGCACCCACCATTTAATGGGACTGCTACCACCACCTTGACCAACAGGGTGTCAGGTTATATCTTGACTCTGTCAGTTTAAGGCAGTGTTTCTGTATCATTGCCTTGGTCCTAATTTTCTCATTAAATTGTAATTCTGACTTAGACTTTCCTTCATGTTTGCCGTCAAACCAGTACAAAACTCAATGTGCTCATCCCTTGTTTTCCTCCCAAAACAAAATTTCCCATTCCCAAACCTTCACCTGATGGAGGAGAAAGTTGCGAGGAAGAGGAAGATGCCCTGGGAAACCCAGGCAGGTGAGGAGGAAGTCAGTGCTCCTTTCCCCCTCTCTCCTGCTCCAGCTTCCAGCCCAGCACTGCCCCCGGCTGCAGGACAACCCTGGTGCCAATGCCATCCTGCAAGTGATGCACTGGGGAGATCTCCTTCCCCTTCCCTCTGGCACGGAGGCCAATCCCATCCTCTCTTTCTCCTTCCTTCCCCAGGTAAGGAGCTGAGGATGGAGACCAGGGAGGAAAAATCTCCACATCAGAACCTTGTGAAAGAGGCCATTTTGAGCGACTCTAGTGCAGAGGAATCCAACATGGAGGAAATGCCACAGAGATCCCACAGGAGGAGGGGCTCCAAAGCCAGCCCAGGATTCTCTGAGGAAGAAAGAACCACCCAGAGCCAGGAAGGGGGACAGAGCTTTAGGCAGAGCTCAGAGATGGTGGTTCATGAGCAGCTTCATGATGGGGAGAAGCCCCACAAGTACTTGCAATGTGGGAAGAGCTTCAAACAGAGCAAGCACCTGGTCAGCCACCACATGATCCACACCAGGGAATGGGCCTACGAGTGTGGGGAATGTGGGAAGGGCTTCAGCTACAAATCCACCCTTGTGACCCACCAAGGCATCCACACTGGGGAGAGGCCCTGTGGGTGTCCCCAGTGTCAGAAGAGGTTTCACACCAGCTCCAGGCTCCTCCAGCACCCACAGATTCACTCGGAGGAGAGGCCCTTCTGCTGTCCTGACTGTGGGAAGGGCTTCAACCACAGCTCCCACCTCATCAGGCACCAGTGCATCCACACAGGGGAGAGGCCCTACCAGTGCGCCACATGTGGGAAGAGGTTTCACACCAGCTCCCATCTCCTCCTGCATGAGCGGATTCACGATTCACACAGATGAGAGGCCATTTTGCTGTCCCGACTGTGGGAAGGGCTTCAAGCACAACTTCACCCTCATCAGGCACCGGCACATCCACACTGGGGAGAGGCCCTTCGAGTGTCCCCAGTGTGGGAAGAGCTTCATCCAGAGCTCTCACTTGACAAGACACCAACAGAGCCACCAGTAAGGGAGGCCCTGCAAATGCCCCAGCTGCAGGAACAGCTTCATGCACTGCTCTATCATCATTACCCATGGGAGAACCCACATTGTGATCCATTTTCCCTGTGATCAATGCTGGGAAGACACCTGCCCGTCGTCCTGCCCCTGCCCTTGACATGATGTGGGATTGAAGAACATGAGGGTCTGGCCATGGCCCTGTCATTACATTCACTGCAACCTCAGGTTATTGCCAGGGGCAGGAAGGGGACTCTCTATGTCTCTTTCCCTGAGGAGAGGAGTGCCCTTTCCAGGCAGGGGGAAATACGTGGCCAGGGAGACCCAGTAAGTTGTGTTTTAGATTTCCCTGTAAACAGTTTTATTTATCCCTTCTCTTATCAATATTGTTTCTGTTCTGTATGTTTCTTATCTCGTTGGTGTTCCCAATAATTTGTTCTTATCCCAGCCCGGGATCTTTGCCTTTTGTGCTTTCCATGGGAGGTAGGAGGGCAGTGAGGGCAGAGCAGTTTTAGCAGGAGCAGGAAATTGGTGAATCCCATTCCTGAACCCCGGCCCGTGGAAACCGAGCATCCCAGCTGGTCCCAGCCCTGGTGGCCATGGCAACAGCCTTGGGAGCGGGTCCCTGGCTGGGGCTGTGGGAACCTCTTCCCTCTGGTGCCCAGGCACAGGAGTGGAGGGAACGGCTGCAGCTGAGTCGGGGCAGGCTCAGGTTGGATGTCAGGAAAAGGTTTTTGCCCAGAGGCTGCTGAGGCCCTGCCCAGGCTCCCCAGGGAAGGGTCACAGCTCCAGGGCTCTCGGAGCTGCAGCAGCGTTTGGACAGCGCTGCCAGGCCCCGGCTGGCATTGTTGGGGTGTCCTGTGCAGGGCCAGCAGTTGGACTGGAGGGTCCTGATGGGTCCCTCCCAGCTCAGCCAATTCTGTGGTTCTGGGATCCCATGAGCCTGGGGATGGGACTGCCAATGGTTGCCATGGCAATGGGCTGTGGCTGCAGGCCTGAGCTGGTGTCCATGGCAACCACCCCTGGCATGGGGTCTCCATGGAGCTGCTGAGGGACTGACTGTAGCAACAGTGGCCTGTTGATAGTTGCCATGGAAACTGACCATAGCAACAGGGGGCCGGTGATGGTTGCCTGCTAAGGATTAGACTGTTACAGGCTCTCAGAGGGGTTCCATGGGGACTTTCCAAGAGTCTCCAGGCTCTTCCAGAGCTGGAATGTCACACACAGAGACAGGGGCTCCATGGAGATCTCCCAGGGCTTTCTGGGATGGTGAAGAGCCCTGTGGTCAGAGGCAGTCTCAGCCATTCCATGGTGACATCCCAGGGGACCTTGGGCTGCAAAGGCACCGATCTGTCACAGGCACTCACGGGGGCTCCACGGTGACATCCCAGGAGTCCCCAGGCTGCCAAAGAGCCAGGATGTCCCAGACACTCACAGGGGTTTCTGTTACGGGCAGAGTGGGGCCTTCAGGCAAAGTTCATTAGAGAAGCTCCTGTTGGGTAACAAGGCACAGAAAGGATCCCCAATAGCCCCCATAGATCCCCAAATGTCACTGTTGAGTCAGAGATGACACAGACTCAGATCAGAAGGCTAAAGGGCAAAAACCACCCGTTTATTCAATCCTCTTATTTTATACCTTGGTTTGCTACAGGTGGACCTCACTGGTCCTTTAATCAACACATTTCATATGATTGGCCAGTTAAGACAACACCCTTCAGTAAACACTTTCATGAAAAGAACCAACTTTTTACAAACATTGTCGGGGCACCAGTTATTGATGTTTATTTTATGTTGAGCCTTTTTGGGGACTCCCTGGATGGGGTAAACCCTCCTGTAGCAATTCTGTGCCAGATAAAAGGAGATGCACAGGACTTTTTTGGTCTTCAGCTTCTTGTTTATTGTCATCTTATCTAAAGTTTTGCATTGCTGTCCACACCAGGCTCAGCACGCTGGAAAGACACCTCAAAATGGCCCTAAAATGCACGGTTTCAAGGTCTTTTAATGTTGTCTCATTCAATTAACTCTTAAAATGTGCATTATTTTTACTTATCTGCCAATAACTCATCCCTTGACTATCCACATAAACTCTGCACTGTGCTTTCCTTGACCAATCACCCTGTGCCACCAACACTGCAGAACATGGAGTAGATGAAAAAGAAGACAGGGACTACACCCCAATTCCTCCATCTTGCTTCCTATCTACAATATACTAAAAATCCCAAAACCTAAATTTCTCATCGAAGTGACATACTACACTACTCTCCATTATCTATTTCACACTTTGGTAAATTCTAATCTATATCAAAGTCTTGGAAGTCCTCTCCATGGAAAAGGTTAAAGACAGTGTTTCTCTGGGGGTCAGGACCCCTCAGAGCAGACAGAGAAATATTCCCTGTGCCCTGAATTGCCACACATTTAGCCTAAAATCCTTTAACCCTTAATATGTGAAGTTATCCAAAAATGTTCCAGGTAAGCAGGATTATAAGGAGAAAAAATAGAGAACAGAAAGACAGCAGATCCATAGAAAGACACACACATAGGCACCAACTGCTGGGGTACCAGCATTGCTAACAGAGGAACTCCAGGCAAAGGCAGGATCCAGACCATAAGCTGGCCTTGTGCTCCGGCTTTTAACCCGCTGGGCCTTCATGGGTCTGCCCCTGGGGTGGGACTGCCAGTTGTTTGTCCAATCAGAGCCAGGGTAGGCACCAGCTGCTAGTGTGTGATTGATTGACAGATCAGCCAATCAGAGCCCGGTTAACACTGCCCCTGCTATGTGACTGACAGGTCTGCCAGGCCAGGGCTGGGGATGGGCCTCTGTTCCCCCACAAACCAAGGCCTGACCAGGCCCTGGCCCTACACGGGCATTCCGAGCATCCCAAGGTGTCTCGGGACATTGATCTCATCCAGCCTCTGACAGTGACCACAGTGACAGGAACCTCATGGAACCAAGGGTCCACGGTGATATGGTGGACCTCCGTGTACTGAGGAGTCCATTGTGGCTGAGAGGCAAGATGTCTTCACAGACTATTCAATGGGTGAATGTAGGGATGTTAGCATCTTTGAAATGGGTCTTAATGTCTCTACTAACTTCAAGAAACATTTTAATTACAGAGGCTGGACAGCTTGGTATAGGAACGTGCTTCTTGTTGACGGAGTGACAAAACTATTCTTTGTTTTCTTAAAAAGGAAAAAAAGCTCAGAAGTTTCTCTCCTCAATTATGTGAAAAGACATTTCATAGGAAGCCTCCTGAAACAGAAAAGGGTGTGCACAAGCCTGAACTTCTGAACTCTGGGTTAAAATCACTGGTTCAAGAGGGGAATATGGGGTAGGGGGTTCAAAAAGTCTGTATCGTCTGAGTACCTCAGCCAATGGGGAAAGGAAGGGGGCAACATGTGGCTAGGAGCTTTGATAAAAGGAGGCTGATCCCTCTTGAAACTTCGAGGAGAAAACTCCATGGGCATGTGCCCTGGTGGATTCTCTCCCTTTATTCCATTAAAGTTGAAGGACTCCTCTGTCTTCTTTATGGACACTGGCTTTTCACAGTGTGATTTTCCATACATGACACCATGGAACATCACAGAACCAGGGAGCCATTGTGACACATCAAGGCCCTGTTGGAACAGAAAAACCATTGCTGACAGTACAGAACTCATGGAACCAAGGGGCCATTGGAACAATGCACATCCAAGGACACCATGGTGACACTATGGAACCTCATGGAATCAGGGAGACCATTGTGACACTCTGGTACCTCACAGAATCAGGGGGACCATTACGAAATTCAGGACACCTGTGGAACCAAGGGTCAAGGATGAAGCTGTGGGGCCTGTAGAACCAAGGAGCCATTGGGACACAGTGGGACCGCAGGGAGCCGAGGAGCCATGGTGACATTGCAAGGGCTCAGGGAAGCATGGGGCTATTGTGACACTACAGAAGAAAGGAGAACAATGTGACACTCCAGGGCCTCATGGAACCAAGGAGACCATTGGGACACTGTGGGGCCCTATGGAACCAAGGGCACAGGGAACAGGTATGGCTGGTTTGGCCTCCCGGGGGCTGCTGGACAGGTCTGGCTGACCTTGGCATGTCAAGGCTGCTTCTCCTCTGCCCCTGAAGCACTGGGACTCTGGGCTTTCCTTCCTATGGGAGAGAATTGTCCTTGCCCTGCAGGAGCTCATGGCCAAAACAGGGATTCCTCTCCCAAATTTTCTTATATGCAAAGATTGTTCCCAGATGAAATCTGCCAGGAGAGACAGATCTGGATGCCTTGGCCACCCAGGGGCCACCTCTCATCTGCCTTTGAAACACTGGGATCATGTGCTTTTCTTTCTTATGGGAAAAAACCATCCATCTCGACCAGGTGCCCATGGCCAAAATTGAGAATCTGCCTCCAGAATTCCCAACATCCAAGGATAGCTCCCAGACAAAAGCTGCCAGCACTGACAAGTCTGGCTGGCCTTGGCTTTCTGAGGGCTGGCACTCATCTGCCTCTGAAACACTGGGGCTTTGTGCTTTCCTTCCTAATGAAAAGGACTTGTCTTCCTGTCCAGGCACCCACAGCCAAATATGAGATTGCACCTCCAAAATGCCCAATGTCCAAGCATAGCCCCTAAACAAAAGGTGCCAGGACAGACAGGTGTGGCTGTGTTGGCCTAAGGGTGGCCACCTCTCATCTTCTTCAAAAACACTTAGACTTGGCATTTTTCTTTCCTATTGGTAAAAACCATCCATCCTGACCCGGTGCCCATAGCCAAACCTGGAATTCTACCTCCAAAACTCCGTACATCCAAGGATTGCTCCCAAATGAAAGCCAGACAGGTCTAGCTGCCCTTGCTGCTTGGGAGCTGTCCCTCACCTGCCTCAAAACACTGTGCTTGATGCTTTCCTTCCTCTGGAAAAGAACCATCCTTCTTCTCAAGGAGTCCAAGGTCAAAACTGAGATTTCTCCTCTGAAATTCCATATATCCAAGGACTCCTCTATGACAAAAGCTGCCATGACAATCAGGTCTGGCTGGCTTGGGAGCCAGGACAGGAGCCACCTGTCTCCTCTTCTGCCTTTGAAACACTTGAGCTCCGTGCTTTCCTTCCTCTGAAAAAGAACTGTCATTCTTATCTACAAAGAAATGGCCAAAGTTGGGATTCCACCTCCCAAATTCCCTATATCCAAGGGTTGCTTTCATACAAAAGCAACTAGAACAGAGAGGTCTGGCTGACTTAGGCCTCTGATGGCCACCTTTCATTTGCCCCTCAAATATTGGTGTTCCCTGCTTTCCTTCCTATGTAAAAGAACCGTGCTTCTCCTCCAGGTGTCCATGTCTGAAATTGGGATTCCATCTCCAAAATTCTGTATATCCAAGGGTTGCTCCCAGGTAAATCTGCCAGTACCATCAAGTCTGGCTGGCCTTGGCCTCTGGTGGATGCCCTTGCAACACTGGGGCTGGGTTCTTTCCTTCCCATGAAGATCCCTGGGACACTGTGGGGACCTCATGGAACCAAGGGGATCATTGTGGCACCACTGGAGCCCATGGAACCAAGGGGATCATTGTGGCACCACTGGGGCCCATGGATCCAAGGGGATCATTGTGGCACCACTGGAGCCCATGGATCCAAGGGGATCATTGTGGCACCACTGGAGCCCATGGAACCAAGGGGATCATTGTGGCACCACTGGAGCCCATAGATCCAAGGCGATCATTGTGGCACCACTGGAGCCCATGGAACCAAGGGGCCATGGTGACCCAGTGGGGCTTCATGGAACCCAGAGACCATTATGACTCTGTGGGGCCTGATGGAACCATGGAGACCATTGTGACCCTTCAGGGCCTCGTGTCACCAAGGGGGCATTATGACATCTCAGGGTCTCAGGGAAGCAAGAGACCACTGGGACACTGTGGGGCCCCATGGAACCAAGGGAACAGGGAGCAGGTCTGGCTGCAAGCACTGAGCCCGGCCGGGGTCACGGAACCATCTGCAGGCCCCGGGTGAGATATGAACTCTTTCAGTGCTTCCATCCTCCCTCGAGTCAGAGAAAAGGACAAAGTGCAGGCACATAGAGGAGCAACATGAAGACGCCAAGGGCAGAGAAGAGGAAGTTGTGTCCCAGATGGGAGGGATGAGGAGATGTCCTGATCTTGGGGCTGAAATCCTCTTGTAACACTATGAAGAAGGATGTAACTGATACATCAGACTCTTCTTTTCCCTGTATCGCATTGAAAAGTACGAGGAAATGACTTGTTCAGCAAAGGCCTGCATGCTAAAATAGCAAATGTCAAAGTAGCTGTGATCCCATGAGAAGTTTGAACATGGAAAAAGGGAAGCGTGATGAGATCCTGTGCCTTCACAGGGAGAAGAAAAAGATGTCCTCAGAGATGAAGATGATTTCAGAAATAGATGAGGAGAACCTTTGCTCTTACACAACTCATCTTTTAACTAATACCCCATAAGTTGACATGGCCCATAAACACAACTGTAAAAGAGCTTTGAACCACTGGGAAGGTGTGGGATCTCAGCACCTCAGGATGGAGGTGCAGAGAGGCCGAGACCACCCTTGGGGGGCTCGGGAATCCTGGAATGTTGCCAGAAGTGTCTGGTGGCAGGATTTTGATCCTACACAGGAGATGAGACCTGTATGAGGACTGGGAGGATTCCACTGGGTGAATGGTGAAGGGATAAGTTAGTTAAAGTGTAAAACACAGGGTTTAGGATTTTGGTACAGGGGGGTCTAAAGAAGTAAGATGGAGGAATTGGGGTGTGTCCTGTCCTTCTTCTTCTTCTTCTTGGCCTCCATCTTCTGTGGTGGTGGTGGCACTTTGGGATTGGTCATTACTAAAAGTGCACCGGTTAATAAGAGTAGAAAGTATTGGAGAAAAATTATAAATATTGTACACGTAACTTTGGGTATAAAGATAAGTGACCGCCCGGGGGCTTCAGCAGTGTGCCCATGGCTGACTTGCTGTGCAGACCTCTGTCGGGCTGAAAGAAAATCTTTTAGATAAACAATTAATAAACACCAAGACCGAGACAAGATCAGAAGTCTCTCCTCGTCCTTTGAAGCGTCGGCTCTCCAAGGCCATCCCTGGGCCTTTCCAGGCCACCTAAACAGCAACACAGAAAACCTTACAGGAGGGATGTCACAATTGCAGATTTTTCTGGGCAGTTGCTATTCATGGAAATTGAGAGCGACAAGAGAAGTGTCTCTTCTGGACAAGTCTCCGTAGCATGAAAGAGAGACTCCTCTCCTTAATTGAACTCAAGAAAGACTATTCTAGTTGGGGTAAACTGACTGAAAATTCTAGGTTTGTCTCTTTATATTGCCAGTAAGAAAGAAAAGGTTGTAGGGAGAGGAGAAGTTTTCTGAAAGTTTTGTTCTTATTACTCTTTCTTTTAGTTGCTATTAATGAACTTTTCCTTATATCCTCTTAAAGTTTTGAGCCTGCTTTGCCATTCTCCTAATCTTATCACACAGGAGGAAATGAGTAACTATATTCTAGTGAGTGCACTGGTAATTAGCCAACACAACCCACAACAATAAATGCCGCATGCTCCAAGAAATCTCCAATTGGTGAACCAAAACCACTACAGAAATATTTCTGATGAACTGCACTAGAGCAGAGGGAATTCAAGGCAGAGCCATGGTTTGTCAGGACTTGCTTGATCCTAATAACCCCTATGGTGCATTTGGAGCTGAGACGTGGAATCTCAGGGTCTGAGAGGAGATTGCACAAACCTTTCCAGGAGTCAAAGTCAGAAGAAAACCCCAAAGTGTCTCAAATCATGGATGCATCCGACTGAGGTCCATCTGCTACACAGGCTCGTCATGGACTCCTTGGAGGAGAGATCTGGAGGCCAGGATGGCACAAAAACTTCTCAGAGATTCAGTGTGGAAAGGAAAATCCAGAGTACCTTAAAAATCTTGAGTAACTCAAAGTATTAATGAGCCCCACTACATGTCAATACAAAGCTCTCAAGGGACTCGTTAAAGCAGATAATTACGGCCATGATTGCAAAAACTTCTCACAGAGTCTGTATCAAAAGGGAAACATCAAGTACCTTAAAATAACTGAAGTACCTTGAATCATTAATGAGCCCACTGAATGTTGTTACTGACAAAGCCTCTCCAGGGACTCATTACAGCAAATAATTGGAGGCCATGATTGCACAAACCTCTCAGAGACTCAAAGGCAAAAGCCAAACCCAAAGTCCTTTGAAAAACTCTGTGAGCATTCAGGAGCCCCCAGGGCCATTACTGAGCAAGGCTCCCCAGGGACTCCTTCCAGCAGATCCTTGAGGCCACTGGGATGTGGGCTAGGGGGGGATGCTGAGGGCAGGACAATGGGCTGACAGTGCCCAGCCTGGCTGGAGCTGTGCCAGGAGGCCCCAGTGCCTCAGGACAAGGTGTCTCCTCCCAGCCCTTAATGGCACAGAGCCTGCTGTGCCCCAGGGCACCAAGACTTGGCTTCTCTTTGTCCCCACCTGTCATCACTGCCTCCAGTTCTCTGCTCTGCCTGGGGCCTGGGGACACTTTCTCAGTTGTGTTCCTCAGTGGGACCCATTAAAAGACCAAGAAACTTTGGAGTTGGATTCTGACTTGGAGCTCTGGAGAGGTTTCTTCAGCTCCCTCTCAGGGACTCATGTTCAGGGCCTGAGCACAAAGCCTGTGCTGCTGAGCTGGGCTGGGCTCGTGGCACAGAGGCAGCTCCTGGTAACCAAGAAGAGCTTCAAAAGCACATTTCTCTTGATGAGCAGCTCTTCTGCCAGCCCAGCAGGGCCGGGGCACTGCCTGCAGCCACCCTGGGCACAGCACAGAAGCACAGAGAGCTTCAATCAGTCAGGGCTGGGAAGGTGCTGAGAAGTGTCTGGGGCTGCAGGACAATGCAGCTGCAGCTCCTGGAGCCATCTCCTGCAGCTGGAACATCCCAATGCCTACAGACCCTGTGAGAACAATTCTGAGTATTTTTGGTTCAGGGGAGGTGAAATGCTCATCAAACTCTGATATGCTGAGGGGTTCTAATCAGTCATAGAATATTTCCAAGTCAAGGATTCTAACAAAAATGAGAAAATTTCCTAAGACTTTGAAATCAGTTTCCTGCTTTTGGAGAATGGCAAGAAGGGGGGATAAATATCAAAGGTAGGTTATGAATTATTAATTATGAATTTTGACAAGTGTCTGAGGCATCTGAAACTCTTACTTTTGGTGATTGTAGGGTCACAGGAGATCCCTAATGTGCTTTCAGTCTTTCTGTCCATGGACAGCAACAGCATCACCTTTGCTGGAGCCATCAGGCTCAGTCTGAGCTCTCCTTTCTCCAAGCTGCAAATAGAACCTGCCTCCAGCCAGTGCCCTGCAAACAACCAGGGTTCTGTCAGGCCAAGGAGAGAGCACAGAGATTTGGGGTCTGTGAGTGTTGGCAGGGAGAGATTGGGCACATGGAAACACCTGCAGAAGGGAAATCTCCAGGAAGCAGAGAAAAGATTGGGCAATGAGAGGAAACAAAACCCAGCAATACTGTGGCAGGGAGAGTTTAGAGATGTCCACAGGACCCCCTCCAGTGCAGCCCCTCCCTCTGAAAAAGCCCCCTCCCTCCTGTGCCCCAGCCAAGCCTCTGTCCTCAGGACTGGGGCTCCAAGGCGTGCAGCCCCTCCTGTGCAGGCAGAGCTGCAGCAGAGCTGTGGGGCAGCTCTGCAGCCCTGGGCCCAGTTCCCTCTGCAGAGCACAGGGCTGGGAGCAGCTGCCTGGCACTGGGGACTCTGGCAGGGGGCACAGCTGGCTCAGGGTGACGCTGTCCCCAGTGCCTGGCTCTGGGCAATGCTGTCAGTGCAGCCAGGGAAGGAGCTGCATCTCCCTCAATTCAGTGCCATCATAAGGACACTTGGGACTCTCTCTGAGATTTCAGTCCAAGCGGGGAGCTCCAATCCAGGGTACAAACCTGTCCTACAGCCTCTCTGTGTTATCTGAAAGCCCCAGGGTGAGACACAGAAATTCTAGGTTGAGAAAATGCCATTGGGTTGGTCAAATGAGCCCTGTGTGCCCTTGGGTGCAAATGTGGGGCTGAGACTATAAGAAAGCGATGGACATTTGGTGGACTGTGGGGGATCCATATGCTCTCAGCATTATCAGGATGGTTTTTAAAGGAAACATCAGAGCATTATCATCCTCTGTCTGAGAATGCTGAAAGCCCACAAAACCTGGGAGACAGACCACCTCCCCTCACTCTCCACTCATCACTTTGCCTCAGACAACTCACTCTGTTCTCCATGATGGCAGCAGAAATGCTGAGAGTTTCTGACATCCAAAAATAGTCAGCAGAAGAAAGGGAAGAGGAGTATAAAATCTCTAGAATATTTAAACAGACTTTCCCATTCCTGGGGGTGCAGATGTTAACAGGGCCTTCTGTGTTAACAGGGTTTCAAAGTGGAACATGAGGACAGGTCCCTGTCCTCCTCCCACATCTGCATAGCAATGTTGAATTATAAAAACACTGTATGTAGTTGCCCTGAACCTTAAGTCTCACTCAGGCACCAACAGCCAAGGCTCCCCCACTTGGAGCTGAAGGAAAATCTGCTAGAAAATCAAAAGGGTGTTAGAGGGTTACAGGAGAAGGATCTGTAGAAAAAGGCTTTGACTTTGCTGGAAGAAGTTCCTCCTTACATGTCACTGACCTTTCTCCATGAACAGCTACCCAAGTACAGACCCAGAAAATGTCCAACAGCAGCTCCATCAGCCACTTCCTCCTGCTGGCATTGGCAGACACATGGCAGCTGCAGCTCCTGCACTTCTGCCTCTTGCTGGGCATCTCCCTGGCTGCCCTCCTGGGCAATGGCCTCATCATCAGCGCCGTAGCCTGTGGCCACCACCTGCACACGCCCATGTTCTTCTTCCTGCTCAACCTGGCCCTCAGCGACCTGGGCTCCATCTGCACCACTGTCCCCAAAGCCATGCACAATTCCCTCTGGGACACCAGGATCATCTCTCATGCAGGATGTGCAGCACAGCTATTTTTCTTTGTGTTCTTCATTGGATCAGAGCTTTGCCTCCTGACCATCACGTGCTACGACCGCTATGTGTCCTTCTGCAAACCCCTGCACTACGGGACCCTCCTGGGCAGCAGAGCTTGTGTCCACATGGCAGCAGCTGCCTGGGCCAGTGGCTTTCTCACTGCTCTCATGCACACAGCCAATACATTTTCCCTGCCCCTGTGCCATGGCAATGCCCTGGGCCAGTTCTTCTGTGAAATCCCACAGATCATCAAGCTCTCCTGCTCCAAATCCCACCTCAGGGAACTTAGGCTTCTTGCAGTTAGTGTCTGTTTAGAACTTGGTTGTTTTGTGTTCATGGTTTTCTCCTATGTGCAGATCTTCAGGGCCATGCTGAGGATCCCCTCTGAGCAGGGACGGCACAAAGCCTTTTCGACCTGCCTCCCTCACCTGGCCGTGGTATCCCT
The DNA here is from genome assembly GCF_027579445.1 of Ammospiza nelsoni. Classification (NCBI taxonomy): domain Eukaryota; kingdom Metazoa; phylum Chordata; class Aves; order Passeriformes; family Passerellidae; genus Ammospiza; species Ammospiza nelsoni. Next base: position 3,723,030 of record NC_080663.1, read on the forward strand.
GTTCCTCAGCACAGCACATTTTCTGACCTGAACCCCTCTCTCCATGTCCTCCCCATCCCTGGATCTGGCCCTGTCAGTTCTGTACTCGGTGGTGCCTCCAGCCCTGAATCCCCTCATCTACAGCCTGAGGAACCAGGAGGTCAAGGCTGCAGTGTGGAGACTGATGACTGGATGATTTCAGGAACATTAAAATATTGCTCGATCCTGACAATTACATGGAAGAAAAGTAATCTTTGATCTATTTTGTTTCACTGTAGTGTCTTTTTCTGTGTTTTACTTACTATCTCTTGTCAATAGAAAATGTTCATTGTTTATGCCCTTTCTCATTTTGTTTCTCTCCGCCTTCCTGTGGCCAGAGACTGTGTCAATGAGGGGCTGCGCACTTGGTGTCTTTAAAGGAATTAAAGGATCTCCCAGCAAAGTTTTCTGCAGAGATGCCGTTATGTTGCCTTCTCTGGAGCTACAGCAGCAATGTCTGTGTTCAGAGCTGGGGGCAGATCAGTGCTGGCCCAGCAGCTGTGCCCAGCAGCAGCAGCACTTGGTGTTGCCAGTGCTGCTGCCATGGGCCTGCCCCGCTGCCCTGGTGGCCCTGGTGTTGCTGTAGGGCCTGAGTGCTCTCGGGGCTGGGCACAGCCCTGGGGGTGGCAGTGCCAGGGCTGCAGCAGAGACAGGCCATGGGCACTGCTGGGGCAGCGCTGACGCCTCAGCCAAGGGCCTGGGGGCTCCAGGCTCCTTGCCCAGGCTCTCTCAAGAACACACCCAGGCCAATGCTCAGCACAGAAAAGCCCCGTGAGCAGCCCCAGGCTGGCCATGGGCAGGCTGGGGGCAAACAGCATGGCTGGGGCTCTGCAAGGGCCCTGGGGCAGATGGGAAAGAGCAGCAGAGCAGGGGCTGATCCATCCCCAGTGTGCTGGACAGCCCAGGGCAGCGTCCCAGAGCGTCCTCATGGAGCTGCCAACAACATTCCCCCTCTGCAGCCCTGGCCTCTCCCCCAGCTCACACAGGTGCCCCATCCTTGCAGGCACAGACACAGCAGCACTGGCTCAGCAGCCCCTGTTTGCATTGCACAGATGTCCTTGTTTAGGGCAAATTTGTTAAAGAATCTGCAAAGGAGGGCCCCTCCAGGAAGCAAAACCCACACGGCCCCTCCCCCCAACCGGTTCGGGAAAAATTCCTCGGAGAGAATTGGAAAGAACCTGTTTATTTCAGGCACAGCACCCCCCAGCACTCAAAATGAACAATACCCGATGACACTGCTCTGAGAAAGATGACAAAATCAGAAAGTCTCTCTCGGGGGTGGTTGCTCTGTTCTCAGTCCCTCCGGCGCTGGGATTGCTGCTGCAGCCGAACGGTGTTCCCGGGTCCCAGTCCGGAGCAGGTTCGAGATGGTCACAGAAACAGGAGAGGAGAAACAGTCCAGGAAGGGATGTGGACTGTTTAGCTAGAACTAGCTAATAAGCAGAGGCCAAAGCAGAGCAGAAGTGAGAGCAGAAAAGAGAGCAAGCAAAGCAGCAAGCTGAAAGCAAGAAGTGAAAAACAGCCCCTTGTACTGCTCGTCTCTGTGTCCCTGATAAGAGAAACCCAAACAAAACTTTGACCTTTCAGAGTCGGTCTTAAAGGCACAGAACAGATGAATGGGGATACAAGCATCATAACGTCACCCCAGGACATTCCACCCCCTTATCCCCATATCATCAACATACTACAACACATCATACATTATTCATACAAAATTTCCATCTGTTTCCCCAAAATTACAAGCAATACCCACCATGCCTTCATCACATCCCCACACTGGACCACTGAATCCAGGCCCTATATTACAGAGCTGCAGAGCCCCTTTTCACTTTAGTCACCTAAAGCTCCATCTATCACTTGCTCAGACCTTCGACACTTACACATTTCCTTCTCCCTCTTCCACTTGCCCAGACCTTCAACTCTTACACATTTCCTTCTATCTCATGTCTGTATGGTTTAATGTACAGACAATGGCAGTAACATCCAATGAACAGCAATAGTGCATATCATTCTTACCCCACAATCAGATCTCCCTGAACAACAACATTGTGTTGTTCCATCTCTTTGCATTATCCACCACGTGCAACCTGGTGCCTGAGCAAAGACAACCCCACGAATGGGTTTGTCTGTACTCCAGGCAGAATTGATCCACACAGTCTTCCCTAACAAACCTCTGATATGTACCACTGGGACTTTGTCTCCTTCTACTACATTCAGGGACTCAGACTGGGCAGGACCTGCTTGGTTGGTGGAACCTCGGGTGTTGAGGATTAACCAGATTAACCAGATGCTAAATACTACTCCCAATTTTTGAAAGATCCCCCACCCAAAGCTTTCAACTGGGGTTTTTAGTAGTCCATTGTACCTCTCCACTTTTCCTGCAGCTGGTGCATGGTAGGGGATATGGTACACCCACTCAATGCCATGTTCCCTAGCCCAGGTGTTGATAAGGTGGTTCTTGAAATGAGTCCCATTGTCTGACTCGATCCTCTCAGGGCTGCCATGTCTCCACAGAACTTGCTTTTCCAGGCCCAGGATGGTGTTCCGGGCTGTAGCATGAGACACAGGGTAGGTTTCCAACCATCCAGTGGTGGCCTCCACCATGGTCAACACGTAGTGCTTGCCCTGGCGTGTCTGGGGCATTGTGATGTAGTCAATCTGCCAGGCCTCCCCATGCTTGTGCGGACCACCGCACACTGTACCAGAGGGGCTTCACTCGCTTGGCCTGCTTGATGGCAGCACACGTCTCACAGTCATGGATAACCTGAGAAATACTGTCCATGGTTAGATCCACCCCTCGGTCTCGTGCCCACTTATAGGTGGCATCCCTGCCCTGATGGCCTGAGGCATCATGGGCCCATTGAGCTAGGAATAACTCTCCCTTATGTTCCCAATCTAGGTCTATTTTGGACACCCCTATCTTTGCAGCCTGACCTACTTGCTCATTGTTTTGGTGCTCCTCATCAGCTCTACTCTTGGGTACATGGGCAGACCTTCACAGGCAGTTTCCCTACCCTGGTAGCAATGTCTTTCCACTCTTCAGCAGCCCAAATTGGTTTTCCTCTATGCTGCCAGTTAGCCTCTTTCCACCTTTCCAGCCATCCCCACAGAGCATTGGTTACCATCCATGAATCAGTATAAAGGTAGAGCTTTGGTCACTTCTCTCTCTCAGCAATGTCCAGGGCCAGTTGAACAGCTTTGAGTTCAGCAAGTTGGCTTGATCCACCTTCTCCTTCAGTGGCCTTGCCACCTGTCGTGTGGGGCTCCATACGACTGCTTTCCACTTTCGGTTCATTCCCACAATGCGGCACGAACCATCAGTAAAGAGAGCGTATCGGGTATCTTCTGCTGGCACTTGGTTGTATGGTGGAGCTTCTTCAGACCGTGTCACTTCTTGTTCCCCTTCATCAGAGAGACCAAAGTTCTCACCTTCCGGTCAGTTTGTAATTATTTCCATAATCCCAGGGTGATTCAGTTTTCCAATACGAGCGTGCTGTGTGATAACAGCAATCCATTTGCTCCATGTAGCACTGGTGGCATGGTGCATAGATGGAACCTTGCCTTTGAACATCCACCCCAATACTGGTAGTCGGGGTGCCAGGAGGAGCTGTGCTTCAGTGCCTATTACCTCTGAGGCAGCCTGGACTCCTTCATAAGCAGCCAAGATTTCTTTCTCTGTTGGAGTATAGTTGGCTTCAGAGCCTCTGTAGCTACAACTCCAAAATCCTAGTGGTCAGCCTCGAGTCTTCCCAGGCACCTTCTGCCAAAGGCTCCAGGACAAGCCATGGTTCCCAGCTGCAGAGTAGAGCACATTCTTCACCTCTGGTCCTGTCCTGATTGGGCTAAGGGATACTGCATGAGCAATCTCCTGCTTGATCTGTGCAAAGGCTTGTTGCTACTCAGGGCCCCAGTGGAAAGTGTTCTTCTTAAGGGTGACCAGGTAGAGAGGGCTCATGATCTGACTGTATTCGGGAATATGCATCCTCCAAAAACCTATGGCGCCTAGGAAAGCTTGTGTCTCCTTCTTATTGGTGGGTGGAGACATTGCTGTGATCTTGTTGATGACATCGGTGGGAATCTGACGCTGTCTGTCTTGCCACTTCACTCCCAGAAACTGCATCTCTTGAGCAGGTCCCTTGACTTTGTTCTTCTTGATGGCAGAGCCAGCTTTTAGGAGAATCTGGATGATTTTCTCCCCTTTCTCGAACACCTCTGCTGCTGTCTTCCCCCACACAATGATGTCATCAATATATTGCAGGTGTTCTGGAGCCTCACCCTTTTCCAGTGCAGCCTGGATCAGTCCATGGCAGATGGTGGGGCTATGCTTCCACCCCTGGGGCAGTCGGTTCCAGGTGTACTGCATACCTCTCCAGGTGAAAGCAAACTGAGGCCTGCATTCTGCTGCCAGAGGAATGGAGAAAAATGCATTGGCAATGTCTATAGTGGCGTACTACTTTGCTGCCTTGGACTCCAGCTCGTACTGGAGTTCTAGCATGTCCGGCACAGCAGCGCTCAGGGGTGGGGTCACTTCATTCAATGCACGATAGTCCACTGTCAATCTCCATTCTCCTTCAGATTTTTGCACAGGCCAAATAGGACTGGTGAAGGGTGAGTGGGTCTTGCTGACCACCCCCTGGCTCTCCAGCTCTCGGATCATTTTTTGGATGGGGATCACAGCATCTCGATTCGTTCGGTACTGAGACAGAGTAAAGAACCATTCTGAATTAAGTGAAGTGTCTGAGAAAAGTGAAAAGTCTGTAAGGCCAAAGCTGAAAGAAAAACTCGCATGCCGAGACAGCAAAGAGACAGAGAAAGAAAAATAGAAAAGACCACAAAGTCAATTTGCCCCCGACTTAGAAATTCCTTTGATGAAGAAGAACTAGTGCTAAATGTCACGCAGAATGAATATGTATGAACTTATTGTGAAACTGTATGCATATGCATTTAGAAGAGAGATAAAAGAAGACCCGAGGTCTTCAGAGGCACGCATGCCTTTTTGGAGGACTTGCGTCCAGCGCGTGTTGTAATAAAAGCATACGAAGCTTTACAACTTTTACAAAGTTGTGAGGTTTCTTCTTTTCTCCGCAAAACATTATGGCGAGCCAGGTAGGAGTTCTCTGTCCCCGCAGGGGCAGGGGGGATAGATGGACCTCCAAGGCGCGCCCTAAGATTTTTTTCCTGGTGGGGCTCTGCTCGTCTCAACTTGCCACCTGTGAGGACAGACAAGGACCTGCTGGCCTGCGGAGGAAGATACGGTATGTACTGAGGGGCCCCCAAAAGAGGGAAAGGAGAGCAAGAGAGTAAACCACCCAAAGACGTCTAAGTTCAGCTGATAGAGCAGCTGTATTAGAGATGGGGTTCATCGTTCTGATAGAGCAGACCGCAAGCAGTTCTGAGAGTGAGCCGGGTGAACCCGTGTATGTGTGTGTTGAAGGTTCATAGTTCTGATAGAGCAGAACCGCTGAGCCCGTGTGTGTTTTGTTTGTGTGTGTGTGTGTGTGTGTGATGTCCGAACACTGCGTTTCTGTATAGTTAATGTGTGCATTGTGTAGTCAGTGCACTGTGTTTCTAATCGTGCAAGTGTATAAGTGTATGGTGTATAAAAGAGAGTAGAGCTACAGTGCCCTACAGTGCGAGGGGGGTGAGTACTACCCGTGTTTGAAGCAGCCGAGTGAGGCCTGAGGCGCCGGCTGCAGCAGGCTGTGAGGGCAGAGAGAGAAGTGCCCTGCAGAGAAGCGAGTAGAAGAATGTCAGTAATAGTATTTATCGTGTTTAAATGTAGTGATTTGTGTAGATTTGGTACATTTTAACCGTGAGTATGAGCTCAGAGAGTTCCTTTGCCTTAGATGTTTAGACTTGATCTCTAGACTGTGTGCTGTTATTTTGATTCTGTCCAAGAAAAATTGATGTGAGTAAATGCTGAATTATAGTATGCTGTGTTGTGTTGAGAAAAGCGAGCACTTTGAGAGATATGCCCTTTCCCAGTGATTTTGTGTGGTGATTTTCTTCTGTTGCATTGTAGAAATTTGATTCTCAGATTGTATAGTAGTGTTTGTAGAGATTTTAAGATTTTGTTGCAACAAGAGTGGCATTTACGTAAGAGAACTATAGTACTGTGATTTATGCTTAACTACGATAAAGCAGAGTTAAAAGAATTCCAAGAATTCTCCCCCTCACAGCAATTCAAGCCTTGGCTCTAGTGAATTTGAAATAAAGAGTGGGGGGGAATGCGTGTGTCTGTGTCTGTGAGCATATCAGAGTTTTGGCTGTGACTAGCACAGCCTTTTTGCAAAGCAGTAAAACAAGTGTAAGTAAACACAGTGCTTAATCAGATTGTGCAAGAAGAGAACTAGAAAGACTGATATTTTGTTTGATCAGAACATAGTGTCTATGTCACGTTTTTGATTAGCATGCTGTGTGAAGTGACAGTAGCTGTCCCCTAGGCACAGGGACAGCTCTGGCTGCCCCGTCTCCCCAAAGCACACGAGAATGGCCTGTAAGCAAAAGCTAGATGTGCAAGTATTATTACAGTGTGGCATTTATGAGAAACACTAGTATTGCTGTTTTGCTGTTCTAATAAGTGTCAGGCACATGCCCCGAGTGTAAATTAGAGGTTTCTGGTCAAGCAGATTCAGAACCTAAGGTCTTAGAGCTTGTGTGTAAGAATCACATCTGATACCTGCCACCTGGAGCTGTGTGTATGAGAAAGAAACTGAGAAACTACTGTGAAAGTGTCTGTAAAAAGGTTTGAGTAGAAGCGAGATAGGGCAAGAAGAAATAAATAATGAGAACTGACCAGAGCAAATGCAAACAAGTTCCTAAATTAGCCCCTTTTGGGAGGGGCTAACTGAAAAGAAGTTGCCAGTAAGAGCAGCTCAAAAAATAAAAAGATCTATAATACTTCATTGCTGTTTGTACTGTTTTAAAATAGAAAGATAAGTGAGATAGAGTTTTTGTATGCTGAAATGTCTTTTTGCTTTAAAAAATCACCCAGAATGGCAAAGAGACTGTAAGATCAGACCGCCCTCTAGTCTTGGCCCTTGAAAAAAGAAAACAAGGCAAAGAGAAAGCAAATCAAACATGTTGTTCAGCATGCAGCATAAGATAGCAACGTATGAAATCAGGCAAAGATTATCATGCTGAAATGCAAAGCAATCACAGTTCACAAAATAAGTACATATGATTTGCTAAAGGCTCCTCCCAAGGTAAGGGAGGAAGAGTAAAGATGACCTCCCCAAAAGGGAAGAATTTTTGCTGACACAAGAGTCATATATTCAGTTTTAATAAAGCTTTAGTACCTGTAGAGAATGTTTATGTTGTAGTGTAGGAAATGAACAATTGGCCAGTCTGAGAAGGCATACTTGTGCAAACCTTTAAAGTAACATGTGTACTATGTGTACCTAAAAGCTTTTGTACAATTCGCTCAATTTGCTAAACATTCTCAAATGAGAAAGGTTACTCTAGAAGCAAATGATATAAAGATGTTAAGCTTAACATTAACAGAGCTTCATTAAGCTTAACAAGCTGAGCTAAACATTCAAGCAATAGCTAGTAAAAAGTGCTAAACTGCAAGTAGTAAATTAACCCAAGCAAAGAAGGTGATTTTCTTTATTTATAGCTATCCCTTTTCCTACTGAGATCTAGATCAGTGATTGTCCCAGTCTGAAGCAGTTAGATTCTGCTTAAAAGATTCCCTAAAGTCTCTACATTTCAAAACAAACATCTGCTTCAAGTATGACCTAAACCTCTGTCAGATACACTTGTGAAGTGTGTCTGAATTTGCAGTGTGAGCCCAGCACATCCTTCTAGCAAAGAGAGATAGTCATAGACAGAAAGCAGTTCCTGTTCCCCATAACAAATGTCTAACTAGCATATTAGAAACAAAATTAAGAGTTTTAAATAGAATTGATTCAGAAATACTAGTGAATAAACTAGCCACTGCAGCAAGTAGCCTAACAAAATTGAAGCAGCCTTTATAGTAATCTCTGGTAGCATTAAGAACTAGCCAGTGACAGATTTCAAAAGTACTGCCAAAGTAAACAAGTATGAAAAAGCCAGAGACCAACACCACAAGTTGATAGTAGAAGCACTTAGTATAGTTCAAATGAATGTGTCTTTAACTTTCAGTTGTATACAAACACAATTATAGATACAAGCAACAGCAGCTCCAATCATATGAAAAAGAAGTGAAAGTAATTTTCCAGCTAAAATTCAAAAAATTGTGTGAGATAATGCAATTAATATTGAAAAGAAGTTTCAATCTTAGCAGACTATAGTGAATTTCACCTATGATCCTGTTTCTAATGTAGCAACTGCCTTTGTGCTTACCATACGTAATGCCACTGTTTATGTTATCCATCCCATCGTTGCTCTAAGATTAAACCATGAAAAAACAATACTCTATCCTTCAGAACATAGAGTGTGGGCACGAAAGATGAATGGAAAGTAGCAGACAGTAAACTTAAAATCCTGCATTACTAGAGAACAAATAAGATTCATTTGTGAAAGTAATACTATTAATGCTCAAAATGTGTGTTTAGACACTGAATAAAGTATTTGTCACTTTGAAATTCATCATCACTGACCAAGAAACTGTGCTCGTATATACTAAAAAAAATGTATGCTTGAGAACTGCTTGTGCTGCTGTACAAATTGATAGCAATGATGTTATTCTGTCTAGTTGAAACCATTCTAATCTCTGTATTTGTAATTTTGTTAAAATTTTTAAGTGTGATTTTTCGTTTTTAGTACCAGTAACATCCCACCAGCTGATTTAAGCCAATTACACAATGTATCACAAACTGCCACCTACCCCTAGTAAGATAAACCTTACATTAGTAAAACAATTAATTAAGCACCAAGACCTATTAGAAAGCTTAAAAAGACTCCAAAGAAGAAGAAAGAAAACCTTAATTACTGTCCAACATAATACAAAAGAGATAACCAGAGTTCTACAAAGAATAAAACAAAATATAGATCATCACTAGTGAGATGTGATCTTTGAGTAGTCACCAACTGCAAATAGAATCTTTAATAAGTTGTGCCACCCCATTGTAGTTTTAATAATATTAGTTGAAATAAGCTTAGGATAATCTATTATATTGTTAATTTAGAACTAAAAGATGCTACAACAAATAGATGTACTAACCTCTTTGTCAAATGTACATAGTGAAGCACTAAAAGACACTTACTGTCGTAAAAGTTTTCATTAAGTAAAAGAATTTACTTATTTCCTAAGAAAAGAGAGAATAAAACAAAGTAAAGATCCATTCTAAATTAAGTGAAGTGTCTAAGAAAAGTGAAAAGTCTGTAAAGCCAAAGCTAAAAGAAAAACTCGCATCCTGAAACAGCAAAGAGACAGAAAAAGAAAAACAGAAAAGACCACAAAATCGATTTGCCCCTGACTTAGAAATTCCTTTAATAAAGAAGAACTAGTGCAAAATGTCACGCAAAATAAATATGTATGAACCTGTTGTGAAACTATATGCATATGCATTTAGAAGAGAAATAAAAGAAGACCCGAAGTCTTCAGAAGTACACATGCCTTTTTAGAAGACTTGCGTCCTGCGCGCATCGTAATAAAAGCATACCAAGCTTTACAACTTTTACAAAGTTGCGAAGTTTCTTCTTTTCTCTGCAAAACAATACTGTCGGCGGTGCACTGTTGAGGTGGCAATTGGCACTCATTGCTCTTCCACCTTCAGGAGACCTACTGCAGATGGGCTTTCTGACAGTCCAGGCAAGCTGTTCAACTGCTTGACACCCTCTGTCTCTACAGCACCTATTCCAAATGCCCATATGAGTCCCTTTGGGTCTTTGAAATAGCCACTTCGAAGGTAGTCTATGCCCAAAATACATGGGGCCTCTGGGCCAGTCACAATAGAGTGTTTCTTCCACTCATTTCCAGTCAGGCTTACCTCAGCTTCCACCAAAGTAAAATCCTGTGATCCCCTGTCACACCAGCAATAGAAACGGATTCTGTCCCCACATGTCTCGATGGGGTTAATGTGCATTGAGCACCAGTGTCAACCAAAGCTTTGCGTTCTTGTGGTTCAGATTTGCCAGGCCAATGAATCCACATAGTCCAAAAACCACAGTTTTCCCCAGCCTCTACCTGGCTAGAGGCAGGGCCCCTCTAAGCCTGGTTATCCTTCTTTCCCTGGGCATATGCCTTGGAGGTTCCTTCAAGGGGATCAAAAATATTGTCATTATCATCATATGTGACAGTTCAGTTACTGGCCACTGGAGCTGCTTCCCTTTTGGAACTTCCTCTCTGACTCTTCAGTTCACGCACCCGTTGTACCAGAGCAGCGGTAGGTTTTCTATGCCATCTCCCCATGTCTTCTCCACAATCACGCAGGTAGAACCACAGCTCAGCTCGTGGGATGTACCTTCTCTCGCCATCTGGGGAACGTCTGCGTTGGGTACCAGAACCTCTGATCTGTACTGCCGAGATTTGGAGAAAGCTCTCTTTAATCTCCTCCCTCAGTTTCTTGTGACCGTCCTCTATCTTGTCCTCTAATTTTTGAAGATGTGTTTTCACCGCTGCAATTCTGGCATGTGTTGGGCCATTCACAGTGTCTGCATATGCTCGGAGCTTCTTTGCCATATCCAGCACAGTCTCCTCACCATCATCCCGCTTCATCATTGCTAAAGCAGAAGCGTATTCTCGTGGCCCAAGTCGTACAAGTTTTCTCCACATCACAGATGTGCATGGTACCAAGTCTGGATTTACAGTGTTTCCATCATCTGAGAAGACAATCTCAGCTACTGCACTTTCCCTCAAGCGTTGAATCCCTTGTTCTATGGTTTTCCACTGGGTTTGCTGCATATAGAGATCATCTGCACACAGGTCTTTCTGCTACACTTCTTAGGACCCGTTCCCAGAGGCTGTGAGTGTTAGCCCCGCTCATCATTTCTTGGTCTATGGCAGGATCCTGTGACGGGGATCCCAAGTGCCTGGCTTCAGTGCCATCCAGAATTGTAGCCTCGCCTGCAGCATCCCAGAGATGGACCAGCCAACTAATTATGGATTCATCAGGTCGTCGGGTGTAATCCTTCCGTAGGCCACGAAGGTCCTTCAGGGAATAATACTCAATATTTGCGTCTGATCTTGCACCTGCCGCTTTGACTCCTGATTTTATGTCAGGAGGCATTGAGGTTCCTTCTCCTGTATCACCATCATCATCATCATCCACTGGTCGGTTAGTTTTTTCCGTGTGTTTCCCACTTCTAGTACTGGTAGCAACAGCCATGGGTTTAGATGCTGGCTTAGGCTCACTATCTGGTCTGGCTGCTGGCTTCGAGCCTGGGCTGTTGGCTACAGCTTGAGTGACTGGGATAGCTGATTTATCTCCCTGCCCCCCTGCCTCTGTCTGCTGCCCGACACTATCTAACAGAGTGCGATAAGCATAGGCCAGGGCCCAGCTTATTGCAATGAGCCTTTTCTCCTTAGAATCGTCATGGCACTTCTCTTTTAGGTATTTCCCCACCTCTGCTGCGTTCTGAATTTGTTCCCGTGGAAAATCCCAGTCTACAGGATCAGAAAATTCTTTCAGGGTTTGGCCTATATTTTCCCATTCTCCACACCACTCAGGATTTTTCACGCCTGCATCTGCTTCTGGGTCAGGGGTCTCACCAGCTCCTCTGGATATCTCAGCCCTCATTCTAGAGAAGCTGCAGACCATATAGAGGAAGCTTACAGATTAAATACCAGAAAGATGGTCTCTTTAACATTCAGGGGAAACGGAACATTCGCAAAAAGTGACATAACAGATCCAGAGAAGAAGGGAAGTAAAGGCTGGAAAGCCTTATTCTCAGCTCTTCTTCTAACAGACTGAGTGTAATTACTAATAAATTTCTAAAACATACTACTGGAATTGGGATGCAGGGTAGGATGAAGAAACCATAAACCATACATATCATAAACAGACTCCAGTATCTTTGTAAAAGCCCTATAAATCATTATCACCAAGGCCAGCACAACAGCTATTCCAATCCGTACACCTCTACTGTAAAAATTACATGCTTTGGACAATAATCTTAGTGACCAGAAAGGTATTGAAACCTCAAAAAGGTCTAGAGCCCAGAGCCACAAAAAGTCTTTCACAACAAAAGACATCAGGGGTCCAAGCAGCATGGCTACTAACTGCTTTAACAACAACAAACACACAATTAATAGGGCTTTTTTCCACCTTTTCCAGCCGCGCATTGAGTGCCAATTCATGTATTTGTCCAGGTTCAGAGCAACTTTGGGGAAGAATCCCCCAAAGGAGCTCTGGTGGGAAAAGAAGATCCAATCTGCCCCTCCCCCAAGCTGGTCCGGGAGAGAAAAAAATACCTCCTTGGAGAAAGGTGGAAAAAACTTGTTTATTAAACTATAAATCCAAAACAATATCAAAACAATGAGACTCCTTTCCACTCTAAAAGAGATGACAAAATGAGAAAACCCCGGGTTGTAGCTCAGCTCACTCAGTCTCTGATCAGTCCCTCCGGTGCTGGAATTGTCGCAGGCCAGGCCTGGCCCGGTGGGCCACAGCTGCAGCTGCTGGTGCTCTCCTGGGTGTTCAGTCCATAGCAGTTTCAAGAGGTCTAAAGAAAAAGGAAAAAAAAAAACAGTCCAGGGAACTTCTTTGCCTCAGCTAGCTAAAAACTAACTAAAATTCAAAAGAACGCCTTTCTGCCCCGCTGTCTATCTGCAGACAACACAGTCAGGAGCAGAAATGTGGAGGAGTGAGTGCAGTGTCTGAAAACAAACTGCGCGCTTCTTCTGTCTCCCGCTTCACTCTCTGGAACACTCTTAAAGGTACAAAACTTATTATTATTCAACATAAACAGAATGAGACGATTGGGGATAAAAGCATCACATAGTCAACCCAAGACAGACACAAAGATACAATTGTATGGACTTTGAGATCATTTCTCCATTCCAAATGGCTTTCCCTTCAGTCACAAGAGGCTTCCATCCCTTCCAAAAATTGCCTGCTGAAACTCTTCTGCTCCCTTCCAAATCAGTTCACTACTCCAGCAGAACCCTTGAAGCATGGACAGATGACTCTTCAACTAATTATAGTTGAAAAGAAGGGTATTTATTGCACTGCTGGACACATGTGAACCAGTTTCCAAAGACACGTGCAAGGAGTTGCAGGCTCCTGCTCTATATTTCTACAGAAAAGGTTTTAATAAGGTTTCTAAGGACCCATAATACATAATTATTACCTTCTGCTTCACATTTTTATCAGCTGAATATCCTATACAGCTGCGCAATTGTATTCCCTTAACTGGGTTGATGGGATTTTGAAATGAGGGAGTGGTTGTATGGGAGGAAGAAAGCAGCCTTCCTCATGGTGAACTCATGGCCAGTTGGCATGACCTTTTGACCTGCTCATTGTCCAAGGCTCTCCTAACTGTTCAATTATTCTTAAGGCAAGGTATTTCTATGGTCTCTGCTTCTTCACAATTGCTTCCTCTATCCCTGTCACTCCTAGCTTTATGTTCCTAATATATTTGGTACTCTTTACCTAAGGTATGTGATTTCTGCTAGCTGTATTACTAACTTAGCTTCTTAACTCATTTGAAAATCTTAACTAAAATATGCAGTCTTCTACTATCCCAATTCTATTCCCAGCTGGCCCCTCGACTCATCCTCACTTTTAAATTATCCTAATTACATTTTCAGCTAACCCCTTGACTCACCTCAGGCACATCCCCGACTGCCTCTCTCCCAGCAGCTCAGAGCTGCATTGCACAGCGCTTGCTGTGCGCCACAGAGCACAAAGCAGGCTGGCCTGGTGGGCCTGAATATTTCTACCAAACACGCTGCATCTCACACTCTGGCTCTGGCTCAGAACTGTAGGATTGCAGGCGCTTCCTCCCAGAGCTGCGTGAGGCGCTGGCTCCTGCAGATGGGCCCTGCCAAGCTGTCCCTGCCTCACGCTGGCCTCGCTTCCCTGGCACAAGTGCTGGGCCTGAAGGAGCTGCCCTGTGCTCCAGCCTGCCGAGCAGCCTGGCTCCCTGCCCCGGTGCCCAGAGTGCTGCACACACTGCTGGCCTTTGCCAGGAGTTGCAGGGCAGCCGGCAGAAGAGGAGGAATCCTCAGCCAGCCCAGCGGCCCGCGGCTGCCCTTGGCCTTTCCCTGCTCCTGGGCACACTCCAGACGGCCATGGCCTCCAGGTCGGGCTGTGCCCAGCACGGCTGCACTTCCCCTCGGCAGCAGCCAGCTGCCACCTGGGCTCTGAGAGCGGAGGATTCACCCGCTCCCAGCAAGAGGCACCCAGGGCCCGGCTGCTGCCTCTTGCAGCTCCAAGGGCCTCCTTCCAGCCTGCCTCTGCCGGGGCTCAGGCTGCTCCGGCCTCTGCCGGGGCTCTGCTGGGGCTCCAGCCCGGGCAAGGCCGGGCCCGCTCTCACCTCACAGGCACTGACAGCTCTGCGCCACAGGAGACCTTCCCGAGCACCCTCTCTGATCTTTCTGCTTTCTCACTTGAGCAAGGCTCTCCTCCAGCCAAAGAGATTATTGCATTTAGGGATCCAAATCCAAGTGGCAGGAGCCCAAATGCTCTCCAGTCACAGCTGAAGGCCTGCATCTGCACAGGGTGTTTGGGCTGCCTCATTCTTCTTTTGGTTTTGCTTTCAAATGCCATTGCCCTTTCTGCCTCAAATTGGAGTACCAAAGCTGGCCAAAAACAGATCAGTGGGCCATATTCCAAAGGCAGTGTGGTCTGGAGAGGATGAATGAAGAACATCCTTCCCCACTTTCACACCATGCCAAAGACACTGTGTCACTTTCCACCTTTAAGAAACAACAGACAATTCAGAAGGAATTTTTGAGCTTATTCGCAGAGTGAGAAGGAAGGGAATCTTCAAGGTGAGGTGTGGTTTCAGAAACTTTATTCATTTCCAATCCTACTCTGCAGTCCTATTAGACAATCCTACTATAACCCTAACCCTAAACCTATCCTGAATCCTAATCCTAATCCTAATCCTAATCCTAATCCTAATCCTAATCCTAATCCTAATCCTAATCCTAGTCCAAACCTACAATCCTACTCTAAACTGGTTGAGGAATAAATGGTCCTGATGTGATTGTCATGTTCTTGTCTCCCTCCTCTTCTTCACTGAAACAATCAGTGGCACCAGGCTGGACGCAGGCTCAGCAAATGTTACAAATGGATGCTGCTCAAAGGGAAAAAAACAAATCAACAAAAAACAATGGACCATGACTTTCCAAGCTCAGTGCTTCACAGGATTCCTCTGGCTCCTAGAAGGATACAGGAAGAGGACCAGTGGGACCATCTACACCTCCAACTTTATGTGCAGGAATTTGCCATCACAGGCAAACCTGGCCCAGAATCCCACTCATCCATTTATCCAGGTGTCTTCATCTTGCTGAGATTTTTGCCCTGCCAGTGCTCTGGAAATGGTGCTTTCTTTGTCCTTGGAGTTTCTACTTTTCAGGAAACTCCAAAGCCTCACACTGGTCCCTCTCTTTGAAAGACAGGCACTGTGCTGATTTCCACAGGGAGACAGAGCAGTGTCTACCTTTCCATGCCCTGCCCCTCGTGTGCTGGATGGCACCTGCCTTCCCAGCAGGGCCAGCCCAGTGGCACTGGGCCCTGCAGTTCCCTCTCTGCCACACAACCTGGCAGTAACCCTGGCACAGTTCCCGTCTGCTTGAGCGTGCCAGGCAGCAGATGGGGCTGGGACAAGTCCCTCCCAGCTGTCCCTGTTTGCATGGCAGAAACCTCTGAGGGTGGGCTGGGGGGCACCAACCAGGGCCCCTAAGAGGCTCACAGTGAGCCCCCCACAGCCCCTCCTGCCACAGCCAAATCTCTGACCCCTAGGCTGGGACTGGCTTCCTTGGGTTCCTCCACCACCATTTCATGTCTCTGAACCCTGCATTGCTCTACTTCAATTCTTTTGCCATTAGATAAAACTGAACACCACACCAAATTACAAAAGAAGGTGACAGAAACAGCCAGAGGACCTCTCTGACTCAGGAAATGCAGAGGGAGCTGGAGTTATTCAGTTTTGTGAAGAACAGGCCCCAGGGAGACTTTATTGCCACTTTCCAAGACTTCAGAGTGGCTTTGAAGAAAGTGGGCGACATCTTTTTTAACAGGGCCAGATACAATAGGATGGGGGTGAATATTTTTAAACACAAATAGGATCTAATCAGAACTTGTTTACTCCGAGCATGGTGCCACCCTGGCACAGCTTGCCCCAAGAGCTTGTAGGAGCCCCATCCCTGCAACCATTCCGGCTCCGGTGGCAAAGGGCTCTGAGCAACCTGATCTCTTTAAAGATGTCCCTGCTCATTGCAGGACACTTGCACCAGAGGACCTTTACAGGAGCCTGCCAGCCCAGCCCAGTCTAGGATTCCTCACCATTTTCATTTGAAGAGCAGCAAGAGTGGAGGTGAGCAGGAAGGGGGCTCATCTGATGCCTTGGGCTTGAGTGGAGGAGGAGCCCATCCCTCAGACCCTGTTTCACCTGCAGCCCCTTCACATTTTACCTGCAGGAGCTCCTTGGCAGACCAGCGCCGCGCCTCGTCTCTCTGCAGGCAGCAGCTGAGGAAGTCACGCAGGCAAGATGAAAATAGGTTGGGCTGCTTCAGCTTTTGTCTTCCTCCTGTGGCTATCCGGAGTTGGGGCTGGGGAAAAAGGAGACACCAGGCTCCACCTGCTTCTTTCCCATCTGTCACTGCTCTCCCAGATCCCTTTGTTTAACCTCTGTTCTGCAGTGGCAGTTTCTGCCCTGGCAGAGACCCAGAGATGACTTTTCTTTACCAACCAAAACCCCAAACCCCGATGCACCACAGCCTCTCCAACATCCCACAGATCTTGCCTTGGCAGCTGATTTCGTTGACTGACCTAGTTAGTGGGAACTACATTACCACAATCACATTTCCTTCCCTGAGGATTCATACCAACTTGAGAGGCTTTTTGGAAGAAGGACTTTGCTATACTAACTCTACTCTATCCAAGGGTTAGTACATGAAAAGCATCTCTGCAGTGCTTCTTGGTCCCTTAAGCACAGCTGCCATAAAACAAAATGAATCAAGCTTTTTGCTTTCTTCTTGAAAACAATGGGAATTGGAAGGAAAGAAAGGAAATGCACCAGGTATTCCTCAGGTAAGGAAACAAACATTGGGAATCTCATCTTCAACACAGACACATTAAGATGCATGCACAAATGTACTGGCATGAAAACACCTGCTTGGACATACAGGAGCCACCTGCAGCTCTGTCTCTCAGCAGTCTGAAAATTTCTGCTTTCCTTACATGGAAAAGAAAAACCTTTCATGGTCAAATCAGAAGGAGAGGTTCCATCCCTATGATCACCCTCTACTCCTTTGGCTACTCAAGTCAATGCATGAATGCTAGGCCCATCCCAGGGCCAGGAAATAAATGGGGGGTTCTGGCAGGCTCTCCACATCACCAGGCTCTGGCTTGGTGACGGGCAGAATGTGGCTTGGGCTAGGAGAGAAACATGGTCACTGAGTGTTTCAGCAGCACTGCACAAGAAGCAGAAGAGACTCTGTGGCCTTTACACCCTCATGCCCAGGTTTCAGGCACGTTTCCCAGTGAGAAGAAACTGCACAGGGGGTTAAGTTCCTCCCTAAAAACCAGTGCCTTAGCAACTTTCTTGTGTTTGGGCTTCTTTTCTTCATTTCTGGAAATGTAACACCAGTTCTGAGAGGCTTGCCTTGTGTTTGAGGGGCATCTTCACAGACAGACAAGTGGGAACAACTTGAAACCCAAAGCAAATGTTGCCTGAGAAGAGCTGGGGAGTGTTTGCCTGTGGTGAGGCTTGAGCTGTCTGGCAGTCCCCTTCCATGATGTGCAGAAACATCCAGCTGCTCCCCAGAACTCAGTCCCTCTGGGCACGCAGGCCTCTGGAAACACCTGACGATTCCAGCCTTTCTCCTGCTCAAGAGCATCTAACCTAAGCTGAGCTCCAGTTTCTTCAGCAAGGCCAAGGATGCTCACTTCCATGCAGCTGACAGTGTCCATGGAGCTCAGCAGGTCTTTCTGATACTCCTCAGGCCAAGGAATTACAGTGTAGATTGGCAAGACATCGACTGATCATTATCCAGTGTGGTTCATGTGGAACCAAGCTCTAACACGCTGACAAGCCAGAGGGAGAGAGCTCATTCTGCTTTTGCAAGATGGTATTTAGAAACATAAGACACCGACTTGGAACTATTCAGACCTCAACTTGCAGAATCCATCTCAAATAGACAAAAATAACAATGGCAAGAGGCCTTGGAGTCTCCATAAAAATGCCCACCACTGTCATGATAACTCTGTGCTCGTGGCGCTGAAATAGATGGTGACCAAAGAGACTTTGCTATTATCCTCTTTAAGCCAAAGGAGAATTTCAAAGCCGGAAATGGCAATGTACTCCTCTTGTGTACAAATAATTTATGTGGCTTTCTGTCCTTTTCCCACATCACCAGAGGTGACAAAGAGGGTTTTATCCTGACTCTCAGCTGAACTCAGCGACTGGCCATGGTGGGGAGCTGGAGTCCTCCCTGTCATTAGAACTGTGCAGGCCAGGGATGGCCCTGCTCCTGTGGTAAAGAAACACAGCACCAGTGTCAACTGCCCACGCTGGATCCCAGCCCAGGCACCTGCCTGCAAGCTCATCAACTTGTTAAAGTACCAAGAAACAGCCAAGGGTTTGGCAAACAATTCTAACTGCAGTCGGAGAAAAACACATCCTACACTTATCCAGGCCACCCACACACATGACTGAACAATGTTCAGGTGACTTGAAAGCCTGAAAGTTTCAACAACCACAGGATTTGGAAAAGATGCTACAGAATGGAAGAGAAGAGCTGTGTTTAAAAAATGAAAAAGCAAGCAGAACTGCTAGGGCATTGCTTTGGTAGTAGGTTTATTTCTCTTTTCCTTTTTTGTTTAGTTTTCTTTTTCCTTTTTTCCTATGTTTTCTATGAAATTTAAACTGGAAAGGTCTAACCTCTATTTCTCGGGATATTTATCGCATGTCTACCTTGTCCACTGAAAAATTCTTGTCCTTCAGAAACAGGGTTCCAACACTGTTCAAAAAACAAGTGGGAAATGTCAGGCATGGCTGGAGGCCAAAATGGCAGGCTTCTGAACTGGTTAGGTTTCTGAACTGCCACTTCCCTTTCTGATACAACCAAAGCTACAGCAGATGCTGCTGTGCTGCAGGGGCATTTTTAGAAGGGGACTTTGGTGGAAGTGGTGCCAGCAGATGGCAGTGGGATTTTGTCCAATGGCACACAGAACATGGGACAGGTGAGAAAGACAGTGGGATCAGTGAGTATTTGCACCTTACCAAGACAGGAGTTGCATTCCAGGAAGGAACTTCTCGTTCCACCATTTTGATGCCCACGATTCCCAAAGACCATATGTCCACTTTGGGGCCACATGGTTGACCTGTCACCACTTCAGGCGCCAGCCACCCAGCAGCGCCGGCCACAGAGCTCCGTCTGCCCTGCTCAGGGCTGAGCTGAGCAAAGAGGCCAAAGTCAGCTGTGGAGAAAAAAACAAACCATGAAAGCCAGCTCCAATTAGGAAACCAAGCAACTGAATTCCCCACTCTCAGGCTAACAATGTGCTGTTGGATCTCCTGGAGAACTGTCCATGCTCGATTTCCTTGGGGCTTTCCAAAAAATCCCAGGTTTCTCAACGCTGCTCACAGCAGTGGACTTCATTCCCCTGAAGCTTTAGATTGTAGCTCCCTCTGTCTGGAAGGGACCCACACAGAGCAAGGCCACTCTTGACTGCTTGTGGCTCCTTCTACCTCTGTGCACGTTGCAACTGTGCCCTCAGCTCGCAGCAGGGGTCCCTGCACTGCCACCAGCACCATTTTTGGGGAGCTGGCAGTCACTCCAAGCAGCCCCACACCCACATCCCTGGAACGCTGCACCTGACCAAGAATATACTGACCCGGCTTGACAGAACCATCAGTTCTGAGAAGGATGTTTCTGCTCTTCACATCTTGGTGGATGACGTGGTTTGAATGAAGAAAATCCAGTCCTTGCAGGCACTGAGAGAGAAAACAGAAAGAGGAGGGCAAAAATGAGTGATGTGATTTCATCACAAAAGAAAGGAAACAAAGAATCTAAAAGATTCCCTCTCCAGGGGAATGGGGAGTAATGGCAGAACAGTAATGGCCACTGAGAGGAAGAGCTTGCTGCTCCAACACTTGCAGAGCAGGACCTTTCTGAGGAAAGGCACGTCAGCTTTTGAAAGAGCAACAGCACCTGCTGTTGTAGGCTGTCCCCTGCCAACCAGCCAGGGTGACTCCTGCTGCAGTGGACATGCTTTTTCCATGCAGAGGACAAAGGAGGGGTTTTGAAAGGAAAAATACCTCCCTTTGGTGTTTAGTGGATCACTTTTGGGTGGGAGGCTGCATGGAAAAGATTTTCTTGCTGGCCTCAGCACAGGCGTGTAAGTATCACACCAGTCACTTCCCGGAAGCAAAGAGCATTTTGGCTGCACTACTATTCTTTTCAGCTGAGGACTGTGAGAAATGAGTATTTTTTCTTTGCTGGTTATTTCATATCCTGCCACCAGCAACTTTGCTTTTACAGGCAAGGAATGCAGTGAAGACAGACTCCAGGCAAACATTTAGAGAGGCAAGTGGAGAACAGCAAATACAAATACAAGAGACAGAGCGAGAATACAACAGCAGGAGAGATAAGAGTACTGGCACAGAGTACAGGGAGTGAAGGGGCAATGGCAGGCCTTTCACTTGAGATGCTTTTACTTGCCCATAGAATAGCAGCAACACAGAAACAAAGCTTGTCACAGGAAATCACTCCAGCTCTGAGGCCCTGTTTCCCAGACAATCCTGCCCAAGCCCTTGGAAACACAGCTGGGATTACTGACCTCCCGACTGATGGCTGCCATCTCATCTTCAGACAGGAAGGTCTGGCTGATGACATTGCTCAGAGTGCCTCCATCCATGTACTCCATAACCAGGGACAGTTCCTCACCCAGAAGGTAGCTGAAAGAAGGAAACAAGGGCATGTAGATGAATGTACATGGCTAGGTTGCTGTTTGGAAAGAAGGGTTGATTCTTCTTTTCAGGTCCCTTTGAGACAAAGACAAAATAAAGGAATAGACATTCCCTCTCGGCTGTGCATTGTTTGCAATCTGTGCAGTCTCAAGGAGAAAGGCACAGCTGCAAAAAAGGAGATGTCTTAGATGGGCAGTAAGCAAAATGTGCAGTTTAGAAACAGCCCAGATAAAAAACCTGTCACGCATGGTTTTTCTGGAAAAAAGCACCTAATCTTCCTGGCATGCATAGCAATGAAAACCAGTGGCAACAATCCAAGGGAAATTCGTGTTAGTTTACCTGGACATAAGAAGACACTTGAAAAAAATCAAGCTCTAAAACGAAGTGGTGGCTGTGAATAGAGATCATTGATTTAGTAAGACACAAATCATCCAGGTTTTTGAACAATTTTCAGATACCATGTGCCAGCAAAGACTTATGCAGACAAAATGCAATCTCTTCCCATCCACTGGAGATGAAAAGAGCAATAATAATTAGCAAATAATTACAGCTCTATTTTCTGCCAGTGACCAAAGGGGGATTTTACCTTGCATGTTTGCAATATGTAAACAAACATTCATGGGACAAAAGCACAACTCACCTGTCTAAACAGTTAACCAGGCTGGGATTTCTATTCACCTTCATGACCATGAGTTCATTGATTTTAATTCCTTTTTCCTCAGTCCTTGAAACTGTATTTTCTTGATGGCCACCTAAAATGACATTGAAAATCAGTAATTTGAGAGGTTGGTGGCACGAGACCACAAGGCACGTGGAGCGAGTGATTTTGCAATGACACAGCTGAGCTGTGCCAAACTGCCTTGTGATCAGGCACTGCAGTAATCAGGAACTGACATTCCAACAGCCCATTTCTCTGCTCCCTTGGGAGCCAGTTACAGGACATGTGGGGGCACTGACATTTTGCCTTGACCACTTGGTAACAGCGGTGTCTCAGTTATCACCCACAAACCTCTGACCACACTCTCTGCTGCTTGGTTTGGGATTCAGAAGAAGGAATCCATGCCTTAATACTCTGTGGATACATCTTGTGATATGGGCAGGGCTTAGGGCTTTCAGGGACGCCTTGCAGGTCTCTCCCTATGTGCAGTTCCCAAGTGCAGCACTGCAGGTGGCTAAGGATCTGCCAGTAACTTTCAGATGGATTTGCTGGCAGCCAGAAATGAGAATTCAGGACTCTGAAGCTGTAGCCTCAAAGAGCAGTGAGGTGCTCGAAGGCACCACCTTTGTTTTAGCAATGGAGAGCGAGTGAGCGCGTCCTTCTCTGAAAGGAACCGCTGCCCTCCGTGCCTTCCTTCTGGCAGCTGAGGAGGACAAAGTCCCAAATGTGTTCTGTGGGCTGGCACCAGTCTGTGCTTCTTGTGCCTTTTCAGCACAGCTCTGCCCAAAGCTCCAGCCACAGCTCACACCAGAGGGGAAAGCCCTCGAGTGCAGCAGAGTCTGCAGGGGTTGTTGACATTTACCTCTCCTCCTGTGGCAGTGTCGAGTGCTCTATAAACATCTCCAAAACTCCTAGAAAAAAAAACAGAAGCAGAGAAAGGAGAAGCCATTTAGATCTTGCAGTGAAAGCCAGCCCACACAGGAGATCTCTGCTGTAAATGCCTGCAGGACACTGGAAGCATGAAGATGTCTTTGACAATGCCTTCTGAGCACACCTAGAAATTCTGATCAGCACTGACAATCTAAGCCCAGTGCCTGAACACATTTGCAGTTTGTCTGACTTCACAATTGATACCTATTCCACCAGCAAAACACCTGATGCATAGTTTTGTACCATTAACATTGCTTGGACTCACCCACTGCCAATATTTTCCAGTTCAATGTATTTTAGAATAGGACCTTCCATCTTCACCATTCTCCCTGAGGGAAACAAAATGCAAGATGTTCACTTTAAAGCAGAGATCCCACCTTCTAGGAGATACAAAAGGCAGCCCCACTGTCTGGGGCTCTGAGCCCTCCCTTGGTGGACAGCTGGCTAACAACAACAGGAACAGCAACTGGAACACCAAGAAAAGAACAGCAGGCCCACAGCACAAGTGGCTGGCACAGAGACTGATTTCCAGCATCCTTTGAAGTGAGAGACCTCTTGACAGCAGACACACAGGGAAGCACAGGGAGATACATTCAGAGGACACTGAGACCAGAAGAGAGTACCTACCTAGGCAAGTAAGTTTGTCATCTAGAAACATTAAGGAGAGCTGGAACTAACAGTGCCTTTGTTTTCTTGGGAATAAACACTGTGAGATTTAGAAAAGGTTTCCTACTTGCTAAGATTAAATGCACCTGGACATCTAGAATCAATTCCTCTGAAAAGATGTCAAGTCCAGAACAGGAGGAATATTGCCAAGTGTTCCCATCTTTTCCACCTTGCAGCAGTTTGCCAGAAGAATGCCTCTGTGTTTGTAAACCAGAGCAGCTCATGCTAGAACCGATCCCCACGGGGCTTTCAGCATCAGGACCCTCACCCTTTATGAGCAGGCTGAGCCCAAAGATGCCCTTGCCCGTGCCCCATGTGAAGAACCATGCCGCTTCTCTTCACCCTGACAGCGCGGATCAGTCGCTCCCATTGCACTTGCCCTCTCTGCACCGCACACGTCCCCATCTTCCCAACTCGGCACGGCGGGCACGGACACAGAGGACAGCAGTGCTCCTCTGGCGTCCCTGTGACACAGAGAGCTGCCCAGAGGAGATGCTGATCCTCTTGTGAGTCCAGGCCGTGCGAGGCAGAAGCCGGCCCAGAGAAGGGGCTGCTGCCTCAGGCAGCTCCGTGCTGCAGCAGCCGGGCAGCAGCGAACCCTCCCAGCTAAGGAAGGCTCCAGCCTCTGCATTCCCACCAGCCCTCAGGGGCAGGGCAGCGACCACAACAAGGCTGGCAAAGCCCCAGCATGAGCACTGACAGGCACTGATGGGAAGAAGCCAGAGTGAGCCTGAGCCCCGGACAAGCTGTTGCCCCCATTCAGGACACAACAGGATGGGCTTTGAGATCAGCCACACCGAGGCACAGATCAGTGCCCTTTTTGTCCCAACTGGTGATGGTAGACACAGAATCCACTGGGCTCTCATCTCAACCCTACCAGATCTTATCTGAGAGCACAGCACTGGCAGCCATTAAGGGCAAGAAGCAGATTCATTGGGTTGTGCTGCAGAATCACAAAGGGCTTGATGTGTTTTCCTAGAGACTGATCTCAGCAGGGCTTCTGCCAGTGGCTAGGACTCAAGCAGTCACAGCCTTCTGCTGATCCAGGAACAATCCCTGCTTCTGCCTTCGGCAGAGAGAAGGGAAGCCCAGGCAAACTTCAGCCAGTCTAAGCTGCCCTCGGAGGCAACAGGAACACCCAGAGCTCTCTCTTGCTGCCTCGGAGCAATGCCAGCACTTCTGTGACACTAAACTGAGCAAAATCCTTTGGTACAGCTGTGCTGACACGTGCACACAACTCACTGTCCCTCAGATAAGAAAGATACCAGATGTACTCTGCTGCTCCAGGGAGTCACCCGCCATCTCCTGTTGCTGAGCAGCAGCTGGGTCAGCACAGGAGGTGAACCAAGGGCTCAGGCTCCACTTCTTCAGCTGGGGAGCAAAGGCTCCTTGGGATGGCACTGCTGCTTCTGCAGCAGCTTCAGTGTCAGAGTCAGTGTAGATCTGAGACAAGAAATGAGTTGATGTCAGGAAGGTGTGGCAGATTGCCCTGCAATGCAAGAGAGATTGCCATTGGAAATGCAAGCCCTTAGGAAGCTGCTGTCAGCCTCATGCAGAGCTCTTCCACTGGATTGCTTTGGATGTCCACTTGTGAAACCAAATGGTCAAAACCAAAGGCTGGTTTTACTCGAGTTCATAGCCAGTTTCTTGTTCTAAAGGATGACTGCAGCAACGACTGCTCCATTTCTCCCAAAGACTCCTTTCCCCCTCCTAGGTCTGCAGATACATTTGCAGCTCCTCATTCTAATGTTCTACCTCCTGCCATGAAATTCTCTTTTTCTGCACCTTCCTTGGGACATGCTTATCCTGCAGCATCTCTGGATGGATCAGTTCCTGGGCCTCATGCCAGCCTCGGGGATCTTGGTTGCCCGTCATTTGCCGGAACTCTCTGCAGGCTGCCAGGGAGGATGGCAACACTTCCACCTCAAGTCAAACAGAACAAAGCAGTCAGAGACTACAGCTTGTCCCTGTCAGCCAGGAGCCATTGACTGGGAAGAAAGGAAAGGAAAGGAAGAGAAGAAGGAAAGGAAAGGAAAGGAAAGGAAAGGAAAGGAAAGGAAAGGAAAGGAAAGGAAAGGAAAGGAAAGGAAAGGAAAGGAAAGGAAAGGAAAGGAAAGGAAAGGAAAGGAAAGGAAAGGAAAGGAAAGGAAAGGAAAGGAAAGGAAAGGAAAGGAAAGGAAAGGAAAGGAAAGGAAAGGAAAGGAAAGGAAAGGAAAGGAAAGGAAAGGAAAGGAAAGGAAAGGAAAGGAAAGGAAAGGAAAGGAAAGGAAAGGAAAGGAAAGGAAAGGAAAGGAAAGGAAAGGAAAGGAAAGGAAAGGAAAGGAAAGGAAAGGAAAGGAAAGGAAAGGAAAGGAAAGGAAAGGAAAGGAAAGGAAAGGAAAGGAAAGGAAAGGAAAGGAAAGGAAAGGAGCAGATTCGCAAGGGATACAGACAGCTTGTAGCTCGTATTCCAAATCTATGTGAGTGACCATGTTCACCTGCAAAAACACCTCAAGAAACAAAGTCACCTGGAAGAAGCCAGCAGGAGTTCGTTTGGATGACT
Organism: Ammospiza nelsoni; assembly: GCF_027579445.1. Lineage (NCBI taxonomy): Eukaryota > Metazoa > Chordata > Aves > Passeriformes > Passerellidae > Ammospiza > Ammospiza nelsoni. The sequence goes on from NC_080663.1 coordinate 3,748,856, forward strand.
GGTGGCTAAATGGCCAAAGGAGTAATGCCACTGTCTAGAGCATCAGCTGACATCCAGCAGAGCAGGAAGTGTCCCTGAGAGCAGCTCTGACAGAGGCCTCATCAGGATGGCACTCAGAGGCATCACCCACCCCTGCTGCTGCTCTGCACTGGATAGGCAGGGCAGGCAGAAACCACCCCTTGGGTGACTGCAGTGCCTAGTGCTATTTCACTTGCTTTTCTAGAGCCTTTTGCTCCTGAAGGAGGTGATTCATTTTCTCTTAGATTATTTTAATTTTTTCATCTAGCCTCTTCTTCCTTGCCTTGATCCTAGCCTCAGTTTCCTTCAGCTGTGCCTGCATCTGTTCGTCAATTTTCTGTAAACAACAACAGAAAGCACTCTCTTTCATGAGTGGAGTGGCTGCCATTCCTTCATTCACCTGTTTTTGTTAATTGCCCCTCTGCATAGGCAGATTCTTCTCCTCCTCGATGTCTTCATTCCTCCTCTTCACTGCCATGTCAGTCTGAGCTTCAGGCAGCTCTGCTTGTGGCTCTGCCTTGATGTTCTGTGCACACAAAAGCAGAGCAAGTGACTGAGAGCTGCCATCAGGCTCAGCTTTTCCCTCTTTTAGCCTCAAAATCACATTTATTCAGCCCCTTCTTTCTGCTTCCCTACACAGCTCTGCTTCCACTGTAACCATCCTGTCCCAGGGCTGATCTCTGCAGATTCCAAGTCTCTGTGCTTCCAGTGCCTGTGGCACTCCTGGCCTCCTCAGTCCCAGGAGCTCTGGTTTGCGCCCCTCTCCCTGCCCTTCCCTCTGTGCCCTGGCCAGTCAGGCTCACCTGGCCATTCTCCTGTGGCTCTTCCACCTGCTGCCTGAGCTGCTCTTCCTGCTCTCGGGCTGGGAACAGCTCTCCCTGAGTCTGGCATGGCAGCTCAGATGAGGCAGTGTGCTCCTGCTCTTTCTCTAGAAGCACCTGCACAGAAAGCAAGAGAAGATGTGTTTCAACTTCCCATACGCCCTTTGTGGGCCAAGACTCACAGACTGCCTGGCTCACATGTTCCCAAAGCACTGTGCTGCTGCTCTCCTGGGTCGTTCTCTGCCCGAGGGGAGGCACAGATTCCAAAGTGACCCTGGCCCTACAATCAGGGGCCATCTGGGACTGAAGCTCCAGCAGCCTCTCAGGCAGCTGACAGGGAAGGGGTGGCATTTCTCAAGGGTCTGGTGAGGGCCTCCCTCTGCTTCTGCCATGTCCTGTTTGTCTTTCAGTAGTGACTGACTCCCTGCCCTGTCCCACAGCTCCATCCTGGCTCTGCAGGGGCTTCCTGGGTGAGCTCACTCCTTGTGAGAAACACTTCTGGAGTTCACCTTCTCTTCAGGCCTGCACCAGCATTCCTCCCTCCTGACATCCACACTCTCGTTAGAAAACTGGGTCATTCAGGAGATAAGGATGCATGCAAAGATCTCTGATGGAAGTCAGAGAACCCCTATGGCCACCTCAGTATATGGAGGAGGACCAAGGCATTTCTTTTCCCTCTTTTGTCAACGGAGAATTCTGACCAGCAGTAACAGAGTTTCTCATAAGGCCCCATTAACGAATGCACTTACACAGCCCTGGAGATGCCAGCGTAGGAAACCATGTGTCATGTAATGCAAACCATGTGTCATGTATGAGCAAAGTCACCAGACCCCAGCTACAGCATGGGATAGTTCCACTCCCTCAGGACATGCAAAAATTTAAAGAATAAAAAGAAGGCTTCAGGGCACAAGAGGCTGGAGGAGGAAAACATGAGGGGAAAAAACAACCATCTCTGGAGGGGGAAACATCTCTGCCTGCTCAGGATCAGTCAATGGAACTTGTCTCTACTCCTTTCCTGAAGGGATGCCTTTAGGTGAGCTTTGCATCTTCCACTGGTTTGGAGCTGAGCCAGGAAGATTCAATAGACAGACAGACAGACAGACAGACAGACAGATCTCACTTTTTTAATCTCTCTTTACTGTGCTGTGGCATTTACATTCTTTGAATACAGAGAGATATAGTTCCTCTCTCTCTCCTAGGTTTTTTTTAAGGGAAGGTAGTGAGAAACTTAGAGAAGAGGAGAAAACAATTATCTCTACTGGCTGTTCTTGTTGTTTAGTACATGTAGAATATGTTATAGTGATTGTTTACTGAAAGTGATTTGTTAAGTGGATTTTAGTGGTAGTTGTTTAGCTTGATTAGCTAATTAGATAAAATCTGTGTTGTGACTGTCTGGAGACAGTCACGAGTTTTTCTTTAGTAGCTTTTTAGTATAGTATCTCTATAGTATAGTTTTAATATAGTACTAGTGTAATATAGCATAGCCTAAGAAAGCATTTGTTTAACCTTCTAAATCATAGAGTCAAAGAACATTATTCGCCACATGGGGGTCACCCTGAATCAATCCTGTCCTTTCTGTCGCTACACACATCAGCACTCGGTAGCAGTGCCCCAGTCAGCAACCATCCTGAACTTGCTCTCCTGTTGCTTCAGTAACCCACACTCTTGGGGAATCTGGAGCGTGTGGGTCCTTATGGAATGCAATCAGACCCAGAGCATTGCACTGGGAACTGCTCTCTTTGTGCATCTGTGCTCGGGCAAGTTCTTCGCTTGGACTCGCCCACATTGATGGTGCTAAAGTGGCTGGAATCAGAAATGCAGCCCAGCCCTCCCAGCTCCTCTAATCTCTGAGCACCAGCTGGAATGCAAGGGCATTGATTTCCTGCTCAATTCCCAAACACAACACACACTGATTCCCTGGGCAGCCTAAAGACACGGGAGTCATTAACCTGAAAGTGATGTGTTTCTGCCAGTGCTGGAAAAGGGCAGGAAAGATTGAGTAAAAGCTCCCTTGCTCCCTGGAGAAGGAGAAATTGCACAAGGCTTCTCCTTCTAGCAAACAAACAAATAAACAAAATATGCAAGTGTTACCTACTCCAGTGTCTAAAGCACTTGGATGTAGTGAAGGGATGTTTGTCAGGGAAACAGCCCTCGTGCTGAGCATTGGCTCTATGGATCCAAGGCAGGGATCTATGGAAGTCTGCCTGAAGGTCCCTCATGAGCCCCCATTGTCCAGGCTGAAGCTCCCTCAGCACCTCCTCCCTGGCCTTGTGCTGCACCCCTTGCCCAGCTCCCCTTTCCCTCTGTGCCCACGCTGCAGCCCCTCCATGACTTTCTGCTTCCCAGGGCCCACAGCTGCACACAGCACTCCAGCTGTGGCCGCAGCGCTGCACAGCACAGGGCCACGCTCCCTGCCCTGCTCCTGCTGCCCCACTGCTGCTGGCACAGCCACCGTGCCCTTGGCCTTCTTGGCCCCCTGGCCCCACGCTGCCTCATCTTCAGCTGCTCACGGCCGCCAGCCCTGCGTCCTTTGGGCCCACGCAGCTCCCCAGCCACAAAGGTGCCCATTGCACTTCAGATACAGCAGGCACCATTGCAAGATGGCCTTCCTGTTCTACAACGATATCTTCTAAGTAGATATCATAAAGTTTGATAGGAATAGAATTCTAAGGGACTCTGACTAAATTAAAATGGTCTAATTCAACTGTACAGGAAATTGCTCCTATGTAAATATTCCACCCTATCTGCCGTCAGCAAGCCAGGTTCTCTCTGCAACACTAGGTTTGTAGTTCTTCAAAGCTCTGGTATAAAAATTTAAAATATCCATTTTGCACTTTGTTATTTTTCTTCAGGCATGAAAATGGATTTTCTTTCAGCCTTCCTAGCTGGCTCTCTACACTCTATTGCTACTGGCCAAGCTCTCAGCTTGCTCTACAATTCTTAAACACCAGGAGCATGAAATGTTCCTTTCTCACTCACCTCAGGATCTTCAGCGCTGCTGAATACACGCTTCAGGTGACCTGTAGTGGGAAGGGAAAATGAACCAGACGCTGTCAGAAAACTGCCTGGGCTGCTGAATCCCACAGAACAAGTCAACCCAAACAGAGATGATTTCTCGTTTCACAACATCCCTCCAGCAGACACATTTCATTCACACAGCCAGCAAGGGATCAGGACAATATTCTTGCTTGTGCGTACAATTTGGCCTGTTTTGCCAGTAGATGAATACAAATATGACCAAGAAAATGCAAATTGTTCTTTAACACTCAGTGCTCCTGTTCTACCAAAGACATAAAACAGCTTCTGAAATCCTCTCCTTGAGGTTCTTTTTATTTTTAATCAGTTGCATGCACCAGTTCTCATTAACTTGCTTGAAACAGTTGCTCAGAAAAGTTTCCCTAAAATCCCCCTGAGCTGTGGCAGACACTCACTGCTTTGGAGTTTGCATTTCCTTGCAAGGGGAATCACTATTTTAGCACTTTGAAAAAGGTCAAGTTAGAAAGTCAAATCCTTTCATGACAAAATTTAAAAATAAATAAGCTTTCTCTGAATTCTGGGAACAACTACAGAGTTTTTAGAAGGTCTTCCAAGAAGCTCTGCCAGTCTACAATCTCAAAGGTGTCTTGCTTGTCCCAGCAAACTGAGGAAATGACAGAATCTGCTGCCACAGACTCTCCTGTGGAGGGAACGGAAGCCCTGCAGGTTCCCCTGCAAATGCTGCCCCTGTGGCTACAGACACCCCCTTTTTAGCTGAACGTCATGACAGGAGCTTTACCACACCAGTGGCATCCTAATGCTCTTTCTCTTTCAAAATCAGAAACTCAGCCACCAGCAGGAAGACATACAAAAGCCAGGTTAGGATACACCCTAACCTAAGCAGAATGGAAAACTCTACTTACGTGCAAAGTGTGTAACGTAATACGCGGAAAAACAAACACCATAAGCAGCAAAAGCTGCTGTGGCCAGATGGTGGATCATATTCCCAGAGCTGTGCCAGTCTTCTCCAACACTAGAAAAACAAATGGCCTCTCAGAGTGCAACTACCCACTGACCAATGCTCCAACCAGGAGGGTTCTCCTGATGTGAGCAAAGCCTAGGGCTGCTCTGACACTCAGGCCTTCCGTGCACCAAGGCAACCTTCTGATGTCACCACGACGATGTGGCAACCATGACATCACGATGTGACATCATAAAGCAAAGTATGACAAAGAAAAGCATCACAAAGCATGTTGGTCTGTGAATTTATGCAAAGCAATAATCAACCTTCCCTACAGCAAACACAAAAGAGCCTGGGAAGTTCTTCTCTGTCACAAAGCAGCACAAATTCCCCTCATGGGCCAAACCCTGTTATTCAGGGGATCCAAGGGGAACTCCAGGAGTGCCCCAAGCACCTACAGCCTGTACCCCAGCTGAGCATTCAGATGGGACCCAAGCAAAGGAAACCAGACCAAGACAATGGCCCACAGCATTGCACATGTGAGAAATGACTCTCACTTTTAACATTTTAAAGGTTTAGTAAACCTTAACAAAGGACTGAATAAGGAAAAATTGCAGCATTGGGAGTCTCTGTGACTAGCAGCCACGTTCTCATCTACAAAAAGGATGCTCTGCCTTTTAGACCCTTAGCCCTCCAAAAGTTTTGTCAGTCAACTCTTTCTCTGCTGTCCATTGGTGGAGATTACTTTCTTGCATCCTGACTGGAGGTCAGGTGTTGTTACACGCTGCCTGCTGGTCACAAGCCAGCCCTCCCCAAATGCCCTGACTACCCAGGCTGTTACAAGGGGGACGGGAAAGAGGACTATGGGAGGATATATTACAATACCATCACTATACATTTGAACATCCACATAACATCTGCTTCTTAAATGTCAGAGCCAACCATTGCATTACTCGTCTGGAACACACAGAACCAGGAGAGAAGCCACTGTTGGCATCACAGCTGAAATGCTTCCTAACAAATCTCCCCACATATTTTCTCCTTTATTGGACATGCCCAGGGCTCCGGTGCGGGTACATCTCTGCCTTTCTTCCCCCTTGGCAGCAGTCAAACTGGCAGCATCTGCCCGCCAGCAGCAGCTGCTCCCAGCTGGGAACGCCGCTGGCGGTGCTGATTTCCAGAGGCTTCTGTGTGCCAGGGGAAGCCAAGGCAGGAGCGGGTTGAACGGCGCTGGCGCTGCTGCTGCTCTGTGCCAGAGAGCCCCGGCTGGGCAGGGCACGGTGCCCACTGCGCTGCGGGCTCCTTCTCCTGCCACAGCTGGGCACACCTGGCAACAAGGCATGACAACTGGTGGGCAAGCCAAGGGATATCTGGGGCTGCCCTCCTCTGCACACACCCAGCACACCTGCAGCACAGAATTTTAACCCTCAAACAGGTAAACCAAAGGGAAACAGCTGGAAAAGATTTCATTTCAACCATTCTTTATGCTTCAATAGAAATGACCAAAATGAACGTCACCGAGCAGGGCCCAATCCACACTGCCAGCTCAGTGTGAGAAAAGAGGCATTACTTTATTTCAGTGCTGGGTGCGTGAGGAATCACTTCCCTGAAACATGCACGCCCACGGGTTAGTATCCATGGAACTAAGACATTACTTTCATTACTTTTATTCATTACTTTGCTCAAACTCACAGGCTAAACATCTCACAAAGTCTTTGACATGTTTAAATCACTTCCCCAAAATTACTGACATTTAGAGTAGGGGTCTCTTGAGGGTCTCTGGTGGTCATGTGGTGAACATCCTGTTCCTCAAATTCTCCTCCCCTGGTTAAGAGCCTTCTTCTGCTTGAATGCATTGCAGCTACCTCCTCAGTAGGCCCACTGTCTTTATTCTCAAGGCTAGGACCTCCACTTGCACACATTAACCACTGCTGTGAGGGAAGGTACGACTAAGCAATGCCTGTTAAAGCTTAACAAATTCACAATTTTTTGCAGGTCAACACTTCCCCAACATCTCTCGTTCCTTCTCTGGGAATCAAACACAAGCATTTTGTGATCCCTGAGCCCAAGGCCGCCTCCAACCCTTCTGGCACCCAGCAGCCCTTCTCTCCTCACAAACAGCAGGCCCAGCAGTGCCTTCCCTCACTGGCTCAGTCCCCAGCTGTGTCAGGAGTTCTCTGTCACACACTGCAGGACCATCCTGGACTGGTTGCTCTCCGCTGCACTCTGTTGCCAGCAGACACCCCCACCCTGTTCCTTGCCCCTTGCAGAACCCTGCACCTGCTGTCCATGGGCACCTGGAAGGGGAGGCACTCACGGCAGAGATGCACCAGCTGCACTGGGCAGGAACCAAAACCCTCTGGGGCACAGCTGCTGGGCTGGGTCTGGCACAGCTCTGCACGCCCCACTCCTCATGGGCTTTGGGCTGGAAATGCAATTGCACTTTCTGCCTCATGGAGAAAAACCAGGGCTGCACAAACAACGGCCAGCAGGCCACATCCCAAAGGCACTGCAGCATGGTGCTGAGAAGGAAGAAGATCCTTCCCCAATTCCTAACCATACCAAAACCACCATCAGTGGGACTTTTAATCTTGTGAATGTAGAGTTGATTCACAGGGTGACAAAGGAATCTTCCAATGGAGTTGAAGTTTGGTAGAGTTTTTATTCTGAGTCCTACTCAGACTGTTGATTTGAAATTTTTTTTAAAATATTTTTAAAAGGCTGTGCAGTCATATGGTTTTGTTCTAATACCAAAATGGCTAGATGAAATGTACTGGCATTTTAATTACATCCAAACTGATTAGTCTGTAAAAGCTTTCCTGCAGAATAGCCACTAAACAAGAAATGAAAATCTGTGGACTGTTGACTTTGCAAATTTCTACTAAACTTATCAGACAATGAGGCATTTTCAGTCAGATCATAGAGCAAATTAATTCCTATGGATAACTTGATTTGGATAAACCTGTTTATTTCAAATTAAAACTGCCAGCACATACTAAGTGGAAATCTGAATACTCACTTCTATGAGCTCTGAATTATTAGATAGTCATTGTCTGCCATATTAACAAAAAATATCATTCTGGCTATTTTTTTTACTTACAGCCAGCTCTTCAACACTCTTTGTAACACCAGAAAGAGAGTTTGTAGCAATGTGAACCATGGGTTGGTGGAGCATTGCAGAAGGCTCCTATGTCAGCACTAAATGTTCACATTTACCATAGCATCACTTCTTGCCTTTAATTTCAAGCTACAGCTCAGTTCCTGCAGTACAGATTCACACTTGTAGTCTGTATTTGCAGCTGGTTCTTACTTTCCTGTCCAGAAATAAATCATGCTTGGATCTCAAATCAAAATAAAATGAGGAGAGAGTCAGGTTCTGGATAGGTATAGAAAGAACTAAGAGATTTATTTGCAAATATGTTGAAAAGTTGTTTGTACACACTGCAAAACCAGCAGATTAAAGACTTGCACTCTAACTTGCAAGCTGAGCTTTGCCTGTTCTTTCTGGACTAATTTCTTGAGGCCAGAAACTGAACCTAATCAGTAAGAAAATCCAAACCACCTGAGTAGTTTGGAGAATATTGTAAATTATTCTGTCATGATGCTTTTTGCCTAAAAGTTCTGGCCATCCTCTGATTGGAGGAATTAGAGGAGATCGAAGCCATCATACTGTGCCTGTGCACACAATTTCTTCCCAGGAGTAATCCATGAAGCAACGCTGACAAATCCACACCAGCAGCTGCTGCCACACAGTCATGAAGCAGAGAATATGCATTTCTGCTACACTTGGACAGCTGAAGATGCCTCTGCTGAGCTAATTTTAGTGACTGCCCACCACAGATGAGACCTTGTGGTCAGTCTCCAGCAAGTCAGGGCGGTTAATATTCTGCCTAAATGAAGTAAGTCTAGCAAAACATAGACCATGGAGCCTGAGGAAGTCAGCAGCTGTGGGAGATTTATTTTGTTTCCGTATCTTTCTTTTTACTAATTTATTGCAGTCAATTATTTAAGGAATGGAATCTTTTTGCATACCATTGGCTGGAAGGTTGGTCAATCTTCCATTCATGACTCCTCTGAAAGCATCACCCCAGTGTTTTTATCAGTAGCTCTTCCATCATCATGGCTCACACAGCATTTCCTGCAGCTCTTGATGGAGTCAGGGAAAGGCACCAGGAGAAGGGGGAGAAAGCTGTGTGCAGAGACTGTGTCGGCTGAAGAGACATTTGTTTCTACTGATTTGACTGAACAGCTGCAGGAACCTTGCTGGCACTGCTGGCGGGGTGGCCTTTTGCAGGGCTGGGCAGAGTTTGAGGCCCAGGGTCCCTCCTCTCGGTGGGACACCAGGGTGAGCAGCCCCTGTCCCAGGCAGGAGCAGAGGTTCTGTGGCTCTGCCCTGGGCACAGGGACCTGCCACTGCCACGAGCTCCTGCCGCGGCTCCTCTGGGGCAGCTCCTGCTCTGCAGCGATGATGGGCGCAGCTGGGGGTGGCTGCAATGGAGGGGGGCTTCCAGTGGGCTCTGCTGGTCTGCCACACTGAGCCAGCAGAGCTTCTGGAAGGAGTCTCCTCTTGTGAGCTGCTGGAGCTGGCACTGGCCACAGAGCCGCTGTGCTCATCCCTGACAGGAGCAGAGCACAGCAGCCTCTGGGCCTCCTTGCTGCACGATGGCAGTGAGGAGGCCATGGACCAGAGGTTCAGTATGTGTGACTCAGTTTCCTGATAAACTGTGCTAAGAAAACGCTGCATCCCTCCTGCCAGATCTAAGACACTCCAAGAAATCTGTTGACACATTGGGAACTCAGAATTGTTTGAATTTTGAACAATTGTCCTATGAGCGCTTTTGATGGTTTTTGTCATTTTGTGTTGATTCAGTTGATCCTTCAGAGAAGCTTTCCTAATAATATAAAACAGGAGGAATTGTGGAGACCCTGGGAGGGCATTCCCTGGTCTAGGGAGGCACAAGAAACTTCCCTCAATAAAGCTGTTAGACCCCATTGGCTCCTTCCCCTGTTCCTGTGTCTGTTCCTGTGCTCCTGAGCCACACCTTCCCTATTCCCTCACTGGCCCCCTTATCTTTGTACTGCCCCGAGATCAGGGTCAGCCCCCAGGCCCCTGTGGAGACAAAGTGAGACCCTCTGTGTGTGGGTGCTGGGAGCTGAACATCTCCCTGCACAGCTGAATAAAACATCTGTGGAGATTATGCAAAGGTCCTTTTGGCTTCTTTACCCTGGACTATGCTAGCAGCAATTCAGACTGCCACAGAGGAGAAGCTGCAGTACTGGCACCAAGGTTTTGGCAACTTGACCATAGGCACAGAGGGCGTGCAGGATGCTGCCCTATGGATTCCTTAACCAGCCATCTCTGGTGCTGGCATATTCCCTCCAGCTTCTGCTGCAGCCAGGGCCACCTTTGGTCCAGCAGATGACATTGTTATTTGAAAAATTCGGCCCACACCTTGGGCAGGAGGCCATCCACAGGCTCTGGTCCTGCAGCCCCCTGCTCAGCTGGGGACAGTGTTCCCTGTGGGGAAGATGGAGCAGCCATCACAGGGTCTTGGGGGTTGTTTTCAGCAAGGGGGTGTCAGGATCTGTCCTAGTGAACAGATGACCTGATGGTTCATAGGAATGATCTCAGAGTGCAAAAACCAACACGGTACCAGGGGGTTTGCAGTGATAATCAAATAAAATGTGGTTTTATTGAAATAACTACAGCAAAAATGCGATAGAGGGATTAAGGGAGAGAAAAAGATAGAGAAAGAGAGAGAGAGAGAGGGAGAGGGAGAGGGGATATAGCTACCAACGCAGAGACAAAGTGTATTGGTCCAGTCCGGCCGAGGATCTGCCTGCTACGCTGGGGAGTTCTCAAAGGCTCTAGCTGACTCAGAGGTTTTTATTACTGAAAATTGTGAGGGGGGGAAACAGATACAATAGGGAACAGATGTAACAGGTAGTCTATGTTCTCAGCAGTACATGAGAGCCATTGTGTTCTCGGTCCAGTGGTCACAACCTGCAGGCAAACATCTCACTTCGGTCAGCTTGCCTCCCCACACACCTCCCCCAGGCTGGGGGTTTCAGTCCCAGTCCTTGGAAGGAGTCAAGAGGGGCCTTTTAGGAGTTTCATGTCTCAGTCCTTGGTGGGGAAGCGTCTTACATCTCCGTCTGTCTGTCATGGTGGTTGTAAAACAGGTGAGGGTCTTCTGTGGGAGACCACCTGAAACTCAGGAGAAGTCCAGCCAGGCCGAGAGGTGGGACATCTTCCAGAGCTGCTATTGTTGCAAACGGGGCATGGTGCCCTCTTTTTAGCATACAGCAAACACACTTGTGAAAACAGTAGCTTAACACTGAGCTTTCAGGTCTCAGGGCCCGTGGCGTGTGACTTTTCTCCTTCAGAGCCAGATTCTAGACGGGGGGGGGTCTTCTCTTCAGTGGTCTCCCAAGGACGATCATGAGGCAGATGAGGGAAAATTCTGACAGACTCTCTCACAGAGAGCCAGGCTCTCTCCCTGCTGGGCTCTAGCAATTGTTTGGGGGAGCTGATGGCAAATTGTATGTAGTCCTGTTGATCCTACTCAGAAAACGTAACAGCTTCTATCATTCCTCTGCAGAGTTGGCACGCTGGATTTCTCTTTGCCCACTGCAGGATGCAGCCCAGGCAGAACTGGTGGTTACAGGGCAGAGAAGAATTCACATCCTTCTTAGTGACCTGGCAGATGGGGCAGCTCCATTCTGTCCCCATGGCCATGTCTGTCTGTCCCTGCAGCAGGGAAGAGCTGAGGACCATGAGCTGCTCTCATTGGCAATCTTGCTTGGCCAGAGCCCAAGCTCGAGGCACAGTGGTCCAGGCTCTGTCAGTGCCCAAACATAAGCAGAAAGGGATGTTGTATCACAATCCATTCCTTGGTGAAGGAGGTCCATAGCAGCCTCAAGAGGCACCTCAGACACTCAACAGTCAAGGCAGTAACATATGGACAGGACACAGATAGCAGTTCATGGCTGGGAGAGCATTCGTAGGCATATCCAAGGACAAATTTCCCAGGAACTCTCCACAGCTCTGGGATCAGCCCATCAGCTCTGTCAGAAGCTTCAGCAGAACCACCAAATTCCTAAAAAGCAGCTCCGAGACACTTTTCCTACCATCCTGCCTGAGTAGCTGGATTGCTTGGTGCAAAACACTCTTTTTCTTCTCTTCCCCAATGCCCTGTGGACACTTGCAGCCAAAATAAAAAGCTCCTTGCCCTCTGTGTGATGTGATAATACAGTTTTTATATTTCCATGCTGGGATGAAAGAAAGCTGTGCTGTGGGTCAGGAGAGGCCAGGACCCATTTGGCCTTCCTGCAGGCTGAGGTGGTCCCAGCAGACATCCTGCTGCTTTTTTGGGGAATGTGTGAGGGGGAGTGGAGGGGGAGATAGAGAGGCCGAGATCACAGAGTGGAAACTCAGCTCCAGAGTGGCAGTGCAGACTCTCCCTGCTGAATGCCTGCTGGGGCTGGCAAAGAAGGAAAATGCCCCAATAACAGCCTGGTGGCACTGTGTCTCGGGGGAGGTACAGGGAGGTGACAACAAACAGCAGCATGGCCCGGTCTCACAGCTTCTAGGAAGCAGTGACAGAGGGGCCTCATGTGCCAGAGTTTTCAGAAAGGCTGTCTTCTCGAATGGCCACTCTGAAACCCCTCTCTTTGCCTCTTGCGTTTGTGAATGCTTTTGACAGCAACAGCATCCTGGGGCAACGCATTCCATGATTTCATTAAGCACTCCTTGAAAAGCACCTCCCATTGTTCAACTGAGCTGCCAGCCTGGTCATTTCAGAGGGTGCTGCCTTGGTGGAGAGAAAAATCAATCTTCAGCCTTTCAGGGAGCTGAAGGAGAAGGGACTCTTCACCATCAGGCACCTGGCTGGGTCCCATCCAGAGGTCCTGCTTTGTGGACTTGGTGAGGTTTGCTTGGCAGTTGCCAGCGCGGTGAGAACATTGTTCTGAATTACTTCATACACAGTGTGTAGAGTAGGTATGTGCTTGTTCATCTCCATGTGTGCTCAGGTTCTGCCTTCATTTCTGGTTTAGACCTGATATTTCCAATGTCTGTCAGCTGTCTGTAGGATCTGTGGGTACATGCAGCTGTATTTACTGGCAGCTCGGGTATCTGACACTCATCTTTGAGTGTGGTGCCTTCATAATGCAATGTGCAAGTGCAGAAACTGAGACACTAATGATGTTATTTGCCAGAGTCCCAGTCTCTGCCCAAGATGTAATTCAACGCTGCAAATTATTCTGTAGACCTGAGCCTGTGTTTTCTGTTTCCTGGCTGAGTACTTCAGCTGCTGGTGTTGCTTTTTTGAACAGGAGCACCTGACTCTTTTATCTTTATGACTTTTTCCTTCATGATTTGAAAGCAGCTCTTTATTTATTTTCTAGTAAAAGGGCCTAAAAACAAAGATGTGGACATTTAAGAAGGGTTAAGTAGAACACTTAATGAAATTTTTATTTACGCCTGCAGTAAGCAGGTCTGAAGCCAGAAATTGGTGCCAGAGTAAGTGCCTTTCTGTGCTTGTGCTCTCCTGCTCTTCCTGTCCCTGTATGCTCCTCTGGACACAGTGGGATGTGTTGTCATTTCCTGGGACTTCTGTTGAAGGCAACTGGTTTTCTTTCCAAGGTGATTCTTATGTTTCCCCTCATGGCTTCCCCAGGTGACGAACCTCCGTTCCAAGGTGTCCTGCTCTGCCATTGTCACTCTGGGAGAGCTCTCTGTGACCTTGAAGAAGGACATGGACTCTGAGGTGGATGAGGGTGCTCGGGTCCTTCTCCAAATGGTGTCCAGCTCCCCAGAATTTGTTCAGAAAGCAGCCAGTCAGACCCTGGGGATCCTGGTGGAGAATGTGACTCCTGCACGAGCAATGACTGCTCTCATGGACATGGGAGCCAAGTAGGTTCTTCTTCTTTTAGTGATATTCTTCACCTTCGTGTGTGTGGGAGGGAGAAGGGATGAGACAGAGAATGGGAATGGTTGGAGGGAAGGGTCCTGTATCTTGCATCTTCTGTGGACTCAGTGACTTGATTCTCCAACCAACCTCACTTCTCTCCTCTTGTCACCTTTTTCTGCACTCCTGCAGCCCATCAGTTCTCAGAATCACAGAAGTGCAGAATATGGGGAGTTGGAAGGGGCCCATCAGGACCATGGAGTCCAGCTCCTGGCCTTGCCCAGAACAGCCCAAGGGTCACACCAAGTGCCTGAGATTGTTGTCCAAATGCTCCTTCAGCCCTGTCAGGCTGTGACCACTGCTCTGGGAAGCCTGTTCCAGTGCCCAACCACCCTCTGGGTGAAAAACCCTTTTTCCTGATACCCAAACTAAAGCTCCTCTGACTCAGCTTCCTGCTGCTCCCTGGAGTTCTCCCAGTCTGTCAGATTTTCTTAGATGTGGTGACTGATGGGGAAGGGAAAGAGCCTGCAAAGGCCAAGGATAGAGCCTTGTGCTTTTGTGGGCAGAGGGGCGATTGCAATTGCAGCTGTGAGCAGTGTTTGGTATTTCACAGTGCTAAACACAGAGGACAGGACAGGCTGGCTAAACTGCCTGCCACCCTTTCCTCAGCTTTGCAATAGGGTAAAACATTCAGATGGATCCATTGCCAAGCCCCACAGAAGAAATAGGCTGCATTGCTGGATATTCTGCAACTTCATAGCCCACAATGTGTTCTCCCTGCATTTGTTGTTTTCCAAAGTTCTGCAGATTTGGGGATACATGGGTGAAAAGAGCCTCAATCCTGCTGCAGGTCTCTGTGGTGTGCATCTGCCCCTGCTCTCTCCATTGCCCTTCCTACTCATGGCATGGGGGCCTGAAGCAGCTCCAGACTGAGAACAAGGTGAAGGCAATCATGGCTCAGCCTCACACAGAGGTGAGGGGGGAGCTGGGCCAGTCTCTGCTGGCAGGAAGGGTCTTGTGGCAGCCCAGAGAGGCTGTGCACATTGCCAGGGAACAGCTGTGCCCTGCATGTGCCCCTGCAATGAGCTGTGCTGCTGCCAGTGCCCCTGGAGCTGTGGGGCTGCTGAGCTGTGGGGCAGGCAGAGGAGCAGGAGGGTGCATGTGCAGCTGAGCCATTCCTGGGGAGCACAGGGCTCTGGGCTCCCTGCTGTCCCAGGGCAGCCCAGAGGCCAGGCTGGGCCTGTGCCAGCTCTAGGCAAGTGGCTCAGGGTTTTGCCCCGGCCTGCCTCAGTGTCTGCCAGCAGGAGCATGTTTCCCTGTGCAGCTGTTTGGACATTTCCAGGAAATGTGTCCCATGAAATATGGAGCTTCAGATGCTTTAGGTTTGCATGGAGGCCTCTGTTAAACTTTGTGTCTCCGCTTTGCAGATCTGACTGGTTACAGTCTTATTGAGAAGTTTCCTTGGGACACTTCTCTCACCCACAAAGTCCTCGCCTCCCGTCCTGAAGAGCTCTCTTTCCTCCAAGCTCAGGAAGAAGCTGCTGCCTGTATGGAGAGTGTTTGAAGAATAGGATTGATGCGTTAGGCTTGATAGTTACAGATGTACATATGTTCTGATCTTTAGATGTAGTTTTGAATGAATGTGTTTTGATTCTGTCTTTATGTTTTGATGACATGTTTTTAATTCTATATATTTCATTTTGATGATGAAAAAAAAACAATAAACGAAGAGGAGAATGTGAGACCAGGACCTGCCAGCCTAGAGATTATGGGAGTGCAGCTCACTCAACGTGCCAGTGTCTCACCACATCCTTTCCTCATTGGGCCCTCTCCTCTTCCTCTTTGGCCATGTTTTCTTTGTGTCATTTGTGCTGCTCTTTGTTACTTGGCATTACAATGGGGCCACCATTGACATGTTTGGGGGATAATGGATCCAAAAGATCCTGTCTAGTCAAAGGTTTTCTACCTAGGTGTGTTCTGTGCTCACCAAAGGCCTGAGCAAAGAAACCAAGAGAAGTGTGCCCAAATCCCAAAGCTTTGCTCCTTTACAATCTCCCACAGATCTGGCTCACAGGTGACTTCAATCACAATTCCATAGGTAAGAAGAGGTCATGTATTTCACTGGTAAAAGGTGCACTGCTTAGGCAAAATCACCTGTATGTATATTTTTCCTGGGACAGCAGTGCAGCTGTGTTGTTTGCACCTTGTTTGTAGAAGGATGAGTGCATTGGGAGGCCAATAACAAGTGACAAGGGTTCCTCAGATCTGCACTGCAGCCTGGGTGCCATTCAGCCCAGAGCTAGGGGATCATTTTTTCCCATGGACCAGTGCTTGCCAGTGGAATGAATTCCTGCACAGCTGGAAGAAGCAATTCTGGATTCAGCTCCAGCTGTTGGTGGGCAGCATGATCATTGACAATGCTGCACTTCCAGAAATTATTCTGCAGTTTCCTTTCATAGTAATTTGAAGCTTTTGAACTTCACATTTCAATTTGCTTTGCCTTAGGGAAAAACATTTCTGGGCCCAGTGCAAACCTTTTGACAGCAAAGTCCTCATGGTTGCCAACTTCTGATGTTACACAATGTCACCTGGCTGCATATGTTTGCTTGGCTCTGGGTCTAGTCCCAGCCTAGCAAAGCCCAGGCAGGGTGGCACATTGCAGGGAAAATTGGTTCGTGAGCTTATGGGGTTGCCATCAGCAGCACAGTCAATGTGCCCTTTGGGGACTCCTCTGGAGACAAAATTAGGGACCTACCCCATGCCACAATATTCTCTTAGATCTTTCTAAAATATCCTAGAAAAGGCTGTGAAACTTCACATCTCCTTGCACACCCACTGTTTGGAGAGGGGCATTTTTGTCCCTCCTCAAAGTCATTGCTCTTGCACATCAGAAACATGAACATCCACCAACAGGAATGATGCATGGTCCTGCTGCTGCTGCTTCAGAGCACTGGGCAGTGCAGACCTGGGTGTTACCAATATGAGCACTTAATTAGCATTTCATGCTCCTTCAAACTATCCAGATCTCAGGGATTTTTGTTTCAAAGCAGCCACTGCACCATCTCTAGGGAAGAACAGGAAATGGGAAACAGCGACTGCCAGCCTTGCAGGGGTGTGGGGGAAAACCTGAGGTGTCTGCATCAAAAGATGAATGGGAAGAGTGTAATTGCCAAAGCAAACACTTTGTTAGGATAGCAGGAGCAGTTCTTTACTGCATGCTTGCATGAAGATCATTTGGAATCTCCTTTTTGTGTCTCATGCAGAAAAGGAGCTCTTAATAATACCACATCACTTAAACCAGATTGGGATGCAGCTCTGTAGTGGTTCACAATGAAGCAGACTGCCTGCTTTGTCACTGCCAGCCTGGTGAGACTGCAAGGGACCAGAGTGTATCCCATGCCTGTTTTGCCTGCAAGCAGTATTTGCTTTTCCTCATTAATGTGGAGTAAATACAAGAGTAATAAAATGAACAATTAGACTGGCCACTTTGGAGGATTTGCTCATGCTTTTGCATGTCAGTCCTGTACCTCATGCTCCCAAGGCTTGTTACTCATCAAGAAGTATTTTAACAAAAAAAACTCAGCTCTCATGTTACATCTGAAGAAAACTGCCCAAGATCATCAATAATTCTGCTGTCAGGAACAAGACAAGAGCCTTCCGACACTCACTTGCAGCTGTCCTGGATTGCTGCAGCCCTTTGTGAAAAGCTGCTGCAGACAGAGTGTTTGGAGTTGGTTTGGGCCTATATGAAAGATCTGTGGAGCAGTGTGCAGGGCTCTCCTGGCAGGAAACTGTTTGTCCAAGCCCAGGGACACGGTGCCAGCAGGAGCGGAGCGGCCCCGCTCCCAACCCGAGAGTCTGTGAGCTGAGCCACGCCGGGGAGACAAGGCAGCGAGGGGCTCCAGCCCAGCTGCTTCACTGCCCTGCCCGCCCCATGGAGCTCTGCCGTGGGAGAAAGCCGACACCAGATGAGTCCCCGAGCTTCCATCAGCTGCTGGAACTGCTCCGTGACAGCTCCTGTTCTTCCGAGAGAGACCCCGGCGCCTTCTTGGAACGCGTGTCATGGGGGGATTCTGTTTGTTAATAAACTGTTGGGGGTTTTCCACTTTCATATATCAGTAATAATTTCCTATTGCTGGAAAGGGATTGTTAGAACCCTTTAGAGGAGATGACTTATTGCACAATATCCTGTTTGAAGTTGTCTCAAACTGTGTGAGACAGATGGCTTCACACAGGAGCATCCCCAAGGCTGCTGAGGGGAAGGCACAGAGGAAGACAAACCCAGTATTTCGGAGGGAACTCCTTGACACCAAACCAACCTGAGCTGTCAAACAGCAGACCTGATGTTTCGAGACATGGGCCAAAGGGGAAACCTTTCAGTGTGTTTGGTCCAGGCTGGGCTATGCTCGAGGCAAAGATGTGTCAGTGTGTTGGATAATACTCTTTTCTTGACCTAGAGATGGTGACATTGAGAGGTGTTTTAAAAACTTTTATTCCATTTTCAGTCTCATGAGAAGGGTGAGACAATACAGATGTTATAATTCACGCCATCACAATCAGAAGCCAACTACTTCCTAATTATAATACATTATAAGCGTTTCTTGGTCTATCAGCTTTTTGCCATGCAATGTTGTAGATGCCTTAAAGCCAATTATTTGAAACTACTCCTCATGGGTCCCACTACAATGCATCTTTTATAGCTCTGTTTTTCCAAAGTCTTATTTGCAAGGCCATCTTTTGAAACTTTTTTCTAGCTCCATTTCTCTCTCAACAATATCTGTCCTATTCCATGGAAATTTTTAAGTTACCATTTCTTGTCTCAAGATTTATATACATATTCATACTGTGTGGGCATTCTATTAGGCTCTAAAAACTATCTACAAAACCATTTCCCACATCAGTGCACTTGTCTCCTTCTCTCCTCATTGTGCCTGGCAAGCACAGGAGCCCAGAGCTCCTGCAGAACCCATCACAGCACTCAGTGGGAGCAAACTTGTGTCCAGTCCTCACCCGGAGCTGCGGTGCCCAGCATTCTACCACACTGCAATGAGGAACTGTTCCTGCTCTTTCAGAAGGAGCTAAGGAGCTTTGGCCTTCAGATCAATTGTCTGCAGGCTCCTGCAGTGCCTGGTGCTGCTCCCTTGCCAGCGGCACCCCAGGCCAGGGGGGCACATCTGGGCTGCTGTGTCTGGCTCTGGGGCTCCCTGTCCTGGGCAGTGAGGAGGAGCTGCAGAGGCTCTGCAGGACTGACAGGATGGGCTTTGGGGCTGGCAGGAGAAGCTGAGGGACCTGGGCTGCTGGAGCTTCTGAAGAGGAGGCCCAGGGCTCGTCCTGCAACTGCTCCAAGGGTGGTTCCAGAGAATGCCAGAATCAGCAAGGGTGGAACAGGCTATGGAGACCATCAAGTCCAACCTGTGCCCTGACACCGCCTTGCCTCCCCTGAGCCTCCTCCAGGATAAACAACCCCAGCTCTCTCAGCCACTCCCCACAGCTCTTGTGCTCCAGACCCCTCCCCAGCCTGTTGCCCTTCTCTGGACACACTCCAGCCCCTCCCTCCATGTCCTTCCTAAATTGGGGGCACCAGAACTACAAACAGCACTTGAGGTGCAGCCCAAGCAGTGCTGAGCACAGGGGAAGAATCCCTGCCCTGCTCCTGCTGGTCACACCATTCCTGATCCAGGCCAGGAGCCACTGGCCTTCTTGGCCACCCGGGCACACTGCTGCCTCATGTCCAGCCTGCTGTCCATCAGTGCCCCCCAGTCCCTTTCTGCCTGGCTGCTCTCCAGCCCCTCTGGCACCTTGTTGAGGGAGGCAGGCAGGGAGGGAACGGGTCCAGATCCAGTCCTTCCTGAAATGTGGTGTTTGCTGGCACTGACAGTTCCCAGATCTTGATATTTCCCTATTCTGGCACAGCCCAAGTGCAGCAACTTGCTGGCAAAGAAAGCCAAAACCAAGCAAAGACCCGGTACCTACAGCAACCCGATCTTGGATTTGCTGACACCGCCAGTACCCAGATCTGGAATGTTTCAGCTGCCTGCACAGCCTAATTCCAGCAATTTGCTGGCAGAGAAAATAAGCATCTGGCAATTTCCCAGTGCCGGCACATTCCGCACCAAGATCTGGTGTGCGCTGGCACTGCCAGTGCCCACATCTGGCAATTTCCCTCTTCTGGCACCACCCATATCCAGAATTTGCAGGCAAAGAAAGCTAAAACCTGGCAATTTCCCCTTGCCAGCACCGCCCAATCTGGAGTTTTTTGGCAGCACCATCCCAA
Organism: Ammospiza nelsoni; assembly: GCF_027579445.1. NCBI lineage: Eukaryota > Metazoa > Chordata > Aves > Passeriformes > Passerellidae > Ammospiza > Ammospiza nelsoni. Next base: position 3,768,818 of record NC_080663.1, read on the forward strand.
GAAAGATGGAAGGAAAGAAGGAAAGAAAAGAGGAAGGCATCCAGACCCAGTCCTTCCTGGAGCCTGGAGCCTGAAATGGGCTGTTTGCTGCCACTGCCAGTGCCCAGATCTGGAAACTTCCCTATTCTGGCACAGCCCAAGTGCAGCAATTTGCTGGCACAGAAATCCAAAACCTGTGGCAGCTTCCTGCTACTGGCTCTGGCACCGCCCCCACATCTTGTGTTTCATGTAACCAGAACCCAGATTTGGAAATTTCTCAGTGCCAGCAGAGCCCAAATCTGGCAAATTTCTGTCGCTGGCAATGACACCACCCAGATCTGGTGTTGGCTGGCAGTGCCAGTGCCCAGATCTGAAAACTTCCTGGTGCCGGCACTGCCCAAGTCCGGCAATTTACTGGCACAGACAGCCAAAATTTGGAAATCTGCAGGTTCTGGCACCAGCATCATGCAGCTCTGGTGTTTGCTGGGACCGCCAGGGCCCAGATTTGGAAATTTCTCGATGCCTTCACAGCCCAGGTCTAGCAATTTGGTTTTAGCTAGCTTAGGAAGAGAAGTTCCTTGGACTGTGGCTTTTTCTTGGAACTGTTTAAACCTGCTCTGGACTGAAAACCCAGAAAAACACCAGCAGCAGCTCACACCTGTGGCCCCCCGAGCTCTGGGATGCTGCATTCCAGCACCAGAGGGACTTAGAAGAGACTGATTGAGCCAACTACAACCCACAAAAAGGACTTTCTGAATTTGCCATCTCTTCACCACTGTCAAAGGTTTTATTTAATATTATTCATTTTTCATGCTTGTGAATACTTTACTTGTTAAATAAACTGGGTTTTTTTTCACTTTTCTCGAGGGAAGGCTTTTCCTGAACTAGTAGGGGGAGGGGCCATTTGAACTTGCTTTCTAGACGGACCCCTTTTGGAGATTTCCTCCCAAAATTTGCCCTAAGCCAGCACAAACAGTCATCATGCAAATTTCACCAGTGGCGTAATTTCCCGGTGGCAAATCATGTGACAGAAGCTTGACCTTGTTCTCCATGACAGATTCTTGGGAAGAGCAGACAGGAGAAGATTCCTGGAAAACTGAAACAGCTTTCCAGAAGTGAAATGAAAATGAAAGAAACAATCCAAGATGTTTTCCTCTATTTATTTCTATGCTCCCCTTTTCCATGTTGCATCCCAGTAATTCCAGATGCACCTCACCTCTAAGATTGGTGACTTAGTGATTTTTAGACACACTAAAATACTATGAGCCACACACAGTTTTCTTTCCCCTGTTTTTACAGGAAGGCAACACTGAAGATATAAGTGCAGTGCTGGGGTCAGGTAGGAATCCTACCGCAAGGGAAGGTGCCCCAACAGTGTTTGCCCCTCAGCAAGGACAATGCACAGCAGTGAGCGAGGGGATCGCTGTGCCAGCGTGCAGGAGTCAGGGCTCTGCATCCGGGCTCAAGGCTGCAAAGTTCCCGTGTTTGGACAGACGGAGGGGCTGTCCCCGGGGCGCGCAGGGCTCGAACGTGGGGCTCGTGGGGCGAGCGGGGAACGGACACGGGGACGAACGGCCCCGGTGCTTCAGTTGCAGCGGCGGCAGCGGCGGCAGCAGCAGCGGCAGCAGCAGCGGCGGCAGCAGAAGCGGCGGCAGCAAAGAGATATTTTGAATACTCTCTTTCTTTCTCTTCTCTCTTTCTTTCTCTCTCTCTCCCTTTGCCGCGGTCGGGCACCCTTCTCTTGGGGTCCCTTGCCCGGCGTCCCTCTCCTCTCCCCGCCTCCTTCTCCCCTGCAGGGCCGGGCCATGCCCCCGGCCCGCCCCCGGCCCCAGGCGGGGCTGCCCCGTGCTCGGCCCCGGCCGTCCCGCCGCGGTCTCGCCTCCACCCGGCTCTGGCCGTACTGGCGGTGGCGCTGCTGGGCGGGCATCAGTGCCTGGTGCGGCGGCGGCATCGCCGCCTTTTGCCTCCGCCTGGCCCGACCCCGGCCCCAGTCCCGACCCCGGCCCCGCCCCCGGCCCCGGCCCCGGCCCCGGCCTCGGCCCCGGCCCCGGCCCCGGCCCCGGCTCCGGCTCCTCCCGGGGCCCGCGGAGGACAGACGCGGCGATGCCACTCCCGCCGCCTCCGCTGCGGCTTCCCCGGCCCGAGCTCCGCCGCTCGGCAGCGCGGCCGCCGGCCCCGAGCCTCCCGTGCCGCGTTCCCGGGAGCGAACGCCCGGGCATGGCCGGCCCGGGGCGGGTGAGGGGCGCTCGGGGACCGTTGCTGGCCCCGGGCCGAGCGCTGACAGCCGCGTCCCGCCCGCAGGGACGGCACAGGAGGCCCTGCAGGAGCGGTACCGGCTGGGATCGCTGCTCGGGCGCGGCGGCTTCGGCAGAGTCTTCGCGGCCACGAGGCTCTCGGACGGCGCCCCGGTGAGCGGCGGGGCCGGCGGCGGGCGCAGGAGGAGAGGATGGAGGAGGAGGAGGGCGGAGGACGGAGGATGGGGCTCGCAGTGCGGGCGGCGAGCTCACCCCGCTGCTGCCCTTGGCTTGCAGGTGGCCATCAAAAGGGTGCCACGGAACCGCGTCCGGCACTGGGGCGAGCTGGTGAGTGAGCGGGGCCAGCAGCCGGGGCTGCCGGCCGGGGATGAGCCGGGGCCCGGCACGGTGGGAGCCGCCAGGACGCCCCGAGGGAGAGCGGGCGTGGGGCCAGCGCAAGGCGCAGGGCATCCCGGGCTGGCTGAGGGCTTCCCCAGGCCTGGCACGGCATCGGCCCCACTGACGGCATCGTGCTCCTCCCGCAGCCCGACGGCACCAGCGCACCCCTGGAGATCGTGCTGCTGGCCAAGGTGTCCACTGGTTTCCCTGGTGTGGTCCAGCTGCTGGAGTGGCTCGAGCTCCCCAACTGCATCGTGATGGTGCTGGAGCGGCCAGAGCAGTGTCAGGACCTGCAGCGTTTCATTCGGGCACGGCAGTTCCTGCCCGAGGAGGAGGCGCGGGGGCTGTTCCGCCAGGTGCTGGAGGCCGTGCGGCACTGCACCAGCTGCGGGGTCCTGCACAGGGACATCAAGCCAGAGAACATCCTGGTTGACCTGGACACTGGGCAGGCCAAACTGATTGACTTTGGCTGTGGCACCTACCTGCAGGACACAGTCTACACTCACTTTGCAGGTGAGCCTACACAGGGCTGTGCTCCCGCTGCTGACATCTCATGGCCCATCATCTCCCAGCCCAAGCTGGCTGTGGCAGTGGGGATTCTCCCTTTTGCTGCCAGTCAGGGCACTGAATCTTCAGCTGAGTTGCTTTAGAGCAGGGCTGTGTGGGGAGCTGTCTTCCAGCCCTGCTGGCAGCCTCTGCCAGCCACTCTGCCCAGAACTGGTGCTGGGCTGGGGCAGCCAGCCCAACCAAAACCCCCGTGGGTGGGGTAGCAGAGAGGGGGGCTGGAACCTGTGCCCCAGCCACTTTGGTGTGCAGATGAGAGGAAGGGCTTGGGCTGCTCCACTCGCCCTGTTTGCCTTGGCTTCATAATATTTTTGGGGCAATGCAGGCTGGGAGGATAAGGGCAGGTTTTTTCCCCAGCATGGAGAGGGTTTTTCCTTTGCATGTCATGGTTGGGCCTAGCCAGGGCTTTCCTCTTCCAGCACCAGAGGCTTCTTTTCCAACCCTAACTTAGTGCACAAGTCCCAGGTGCTGGCGAGAGGGCAGTGGTCACCCTGTGTGCCCCTGATGCAGCCCCCACATGCCCAGGGATGCTGGGGCCAGGCTCTGGGAGCAGCAGCATCCCCCTGATGAACTCCATCTGTATTCCATAGGAACACTGTCCTACAGCCCCCCGGAATGGAACGACTTTGGCTGGTACCATGGCGAGGCAGCAACGGTCTGGTCCCTGGGCATCCTGCTGCACCAGATGGTCTGCGGGGAGCACCCTTTCAGGAGGGGCCGAAACCTCAGCTGGGGCCAGCTCCCGCTGCCACAACGGCTCTCTCAAGGTGGATCCTCTTCTCTGGGCACGGGGGGAATGCCAGTGCTGGGAGCCAGCAGCGGGCTCGTGGGCATCCCACTCTGGCAGCTGCTGAGGAGGTGGCACATGTCCTGCTCTCCTCCAAAAGAGGGAATTGATGGGAAAGTTTAGGCCCAGCTCTGAGCACATCCAGCATGGCCTGGGCACGGGAATAGTGGGGTAAAGTAGACAGGAGCATTCGCTGGCAAATCGTCTACCTAAAGTCTTGGCACAGAAGAAAGTAGTGGTTTGCTGCTGCATAGAGCTGGCTGACCGTCACTTTCTGCTTTCTCTCCCCAGAGTGCAAAGATCTGATCAGGTGGTGTTTATCCGTGAACTCATTGGACAGACCCACACTGGAAGACCTGTTCTGTGATCCTTGGATGTGGGATATTCCTCTGCCATAGAAGAAGGGAGAGAGCCATAGGCACACTTTGATCCAGAGCCCTGGTAAGTTCCTGCTCCACATATGCCTTGGCAATGAGAAGCAAAGGAACCCAGAGCTTTTTGTGCTGCCTGTGTCACTGCACCGGGGTCATGGGATGGGAACACGCAGCCCTAGTGCTGGAGCTGAGCTGCTCTGCCCAGCACTGGTGGCCGCCATCCAAGCTGGTTTTGCTTGTCCCGGTTCCCTGACAGCTGGGGCCCTGGGCAGAGCCCTGAGAGCCTGGTCTGCCCCCAGGGAAGGAGAAGGAGCCCCTGGAGAAGCTGTACCAGGTGGGGATGCTGCTTCTGCTGCTGCTTCTGCTGCTGCTGGAGACAGCGAGGGTGACATCAAGGATGACAAGCTCTTCCTCAGCCTGGCCACGGGAGGCTGAAGGTGATGCACTTTGATTCTGGCACCTTCTTCAAAGCCAAACTCCACAGGGAATTTGCAGATGAGTCCCCACCCGGAGAAATTCTGCCAGATGTGGGCATGGCCCAGCCTGGCTGGGAACCAAAGGCTCCCCCTTTGCTGGGGCAGATGCAACTCATTCTTCAGTCGCTGCCCAGCTGCTTTTGGCAGGGCTGGGAGGAGGGGCTGGGGTGAGTACGAAATGGGAGTGGGCTCCTGGCCCTGCCAACAGCCCCCAGCATCCACCGTGCCCCGGGCTGGGGCTGGGGCAGCCAGCCCGACACAAACAAAGCCCCATGGTGGGAGCAGAGGTGGGGCTCCAGAACCTGTGCACAGCTGCTTTTCTGTGCAGGCAAGGAAGGGCTGGGCTGCTCCACTGCCCTTGTTTGCTTCAGGGTCACCGTGATTTTGGGGGACAGTGCAGGGGGGAAGAGAGAAAGTGTGGGTTTCTCACAGCTATGGCTGGGTTTTTCCCTACCATGTAGGGGTTGGGCCTTCCTCAAGGCCCTGACAGACATAAGAGTTTTTACCATTTTTCTTGTTTTCCCTTTTTGTCTCTAAACTCTTTTCAATAATGTGTTGTTTGTTATTCCAGAGGAAGCATTTGAGGTGGTCCAGTGTGGATGGGGAAGTGCTGGGGAGCAGCTGTGGCGTGGATGGGCCGTGCCCTTGGAGAAGGCTGAGGCCATGGTTTGGGAGCAGCTTTTCTTGCAGCCGTGGCTGGCGTGAGGTGGGTCCCTGTGTGCTTGGCAGGGTGGGATCAAAGCTTTTGGGAGCTGGCAGCGAGCACAGGAGCATCCTGCTCTGGGCAGCTGCTGAGGGCTGGATGTGCCCTGGCTGGCTGCAGGCTGGGCACATGTCCTGCCCTCCTGCTCTGTGCCAAAGGCAGCAGGGATGGGCAGTTCTGGGCACAGCTCTGGGCACAGCCAGCATGGCCTGGGCACCGCAGGCCTTGGCACAAGGGCACAGGAGCCCTCAGCTGACGGGCGGTTTCTGCTTTCTCTCCTTGCAGCCGGGCTCTGCGGGTGCTGAGGCTGCTCTGGGCTCTGCCAGGGCTCTGCTGGGCTCAGCCCTGGGCCCAGCTGGGCTGGCTCTGCCCTCACATTGCTCTGACAGCTCTGCATCAGCCTAGCCCGTTGTGAGCACAGCGCCTGAGCTTTCTGCTTTGGCAGGTGAGTGAGACTCTGCTGCAGGCCCAGAGATTGCAGCTGGGGACACACATCCAATTGGCAAGGACCCGAACTCTCCATAGTCCCGGCTGAACACCTGGATCTGCACAGGATGTTTTGTCTGTCCCATTCTTCCTTCTTGACTGGCTGGAATTGTGCAGTTGCACTTTGTTCCTCCTCTAGCAGTGCCACGAGTGGGCCAAAGCTGGCGAGTGGGCCGTGCTCCTGAGGCAGTGCAGTCTGGAGCTGGTGGATGGAGAATTGCCCTTCTGCACTGCCAAACCAGAGCAAAAAGCCATCAGTGGGACTTTGTGACTCTAAGAAACTCCTGGCAGTTTCAAAGGGAATGTGCAGCTCATTCCCAGGCTGAGAAGGAAGGTCATCTTCTAAAGGATTTGGGCTTTGACAGAGTTTCCATTCACAGTCCTGCTTGGAGCTGGAAGGGCACAAAGCAATTTCCTCTTGCTTCAACCACAATTTCAAATACCAGTGTTGGGAACAAAGCCCAAAATCTTTTAAAAGGCTGCTGAGGTCAGTAAGATGGATCCATGCCATCATCACATTTACAATGTAAAGAACTGAGTTCTCTTTTGAAAAAGATCATTTACCTCTTAATGCAAAGAATGTATCTTTGCATTTATGTTTTGGTTTTTTCACTAACATTGTGTTATGTTTTTTCACTAACACTTGGATTTTATTCTTATCTTTTACAATTTACCTATTTTTTTCCTTTTTCCTTTTTTTTCCCTCTAAATAGAAAACTCCCACAGACGAAATGTCCTTTGCTCCTGGTTTCTGTGTGGAGCAGCTCCCTTCCTGCTGGCTGAGCTGCTCAGGCAGAGCCCGGCAGCTCCTGGCCCTGCAGGGCTGAGGCTTTTCCCCGTTGCTGGGCACAGACTGATGGAGCAGCACTGCTGAACACGGGCACACAGAGGGACCAGCAGCAGCTGCCTTTGCCCACCTGAGGCTCCAAGGCCTAAACTCTGAGCAGCCAGGGCTGGAAGAGACTGGCAGGATCTGATCCCTGACTCTGGGCCAGGGCTGCACAAATGACCCCACAGCAGCAGCAGCAGCAGCAGCAGCAGCAGCAGCAGCAGCAGATGGAGCTGACTTTGAGCACAGCCCCTGCCCCTCTTCCCTCCCGTGTGCAGCGGTGTCACAGCAGCCTGAGGCACCTGGGAGCCCCCAGGGCCAGCAGGGACTGGAGATGGCAGCCCTGGGCTCCTGGAGGCTGTGCAGGGAATGGAGCTGGGCACTCCCTGTCCATGGGGAGCTTCCAGATGGAAAAGGCTGCTGTGCCCAGGCAGCTGCGAGGGGACAGAAAGGAGGCTCTGGAGCACTGGATCTGTGCCAGTGCCACAGTCCTGGGCAGCAGCCAGCGAGCCCTGGGGGAACAGAGGGCACAGCAAGAGGGACAGAACCAGGCAAGGGCAGAGACTGGAGAGAGCCAGGCCCGGGAGCAGGAACAGCTGCTCCATTGCACTCTTGGAGAAAGCTCTTGGCTGGTTCAAAGCACTGAAAGGTGTGAAGGGCAGAGAGGAGGCCACAGCTAACAATGCTCCTGTTTGCACAGCCTCCCCTCTCGGTGTCCCAGAAGGAATTGCATGGACTGTGTTCTTCTCTCTGAGTCGTCTCTTTCAGCATGAGCAGCTCAGCACCAGGAGCTGAAGGAGCTGAAGCCTCAGGCCACAGGAGCTGGGCAAGAAGGAACTTTTGCAGCAAAGTAATTCTGCTAAAATAGCCCCAGCTGAATGCAGTGGATAGAATCATGAAATCACAGAATCCTTTCTGTTGGAAAAGCCCTCTGAGCTCACCCAGTGCAGCCGCTCACCCAGCAGTGCCAAGCCCAGCACTAAACCACGTCCCTGAAGTGCCAAGGCCTGGACACCAGCCCTGAGTGAGGCCTGGACATCAGGCCCTGAGCCAAAGGTGGCCTCTGGATGAACCTTCCAAGCAAAGGTTATCTTTGTATCTGCTCCCTAATGAAATGGGCATGGTTTTTAGCACTGAGATAGATGTAGCCACTCATTAGTGAAACATGTATTGACCTTTGTGTATGTAGAAGCCAGACAAGGCCATGAAATCTGACATCTGGCCTTGTTTGGGGCTGAAGGATCAAACTCAGCTCCCTTGGTTACTCCTTGAGCTCTGGCCAGGCTTTGGGAGGGACCCAAGAGGAGGATGAAAGCAGATGTTGCCACACTAGCAGTGCTGTCAGTTTGTTCATTCAGCACTGTCAGAGCTGGGCCCTCTCCCAGCAGGGTTGGAGCCTCACCTGGGGCTGGAGGCACCTGCAGGAATTCCCAGTGCCCAGGAGTGGCTCTGCAGCCCTTGGCTGTGACAGCTTCCCCAGCTGCTGTGTGGGTCTGGGGGATGGTAAAGGCTGAGGGAAAATGCTGCTGGATCTTTGTTAATCACTGCTGCAATCTTTGGTGGGGATGGTTGGGTGCATTGCTGAGCTGCTCCTTTTGTGATTCTTTGCTGCTCTGAACTGCAGGAAATGACACTGATTCCTTCAGCTGGAGTCTGTGTCTTTGGTGCTGACTTTGCCCACTGGTAAAACAAAACTGGCCAGATGCCAACAAAATGTCACTTGTTCAGTGTCAGTGTGAGGAATCAGTCCCATCAGAAATTCCCAACTGGGAAGCCCTTCCCTGGAGTTCCCTGGCTCTGGAGTGGGCTGAGATTGGATCCCTGTGTGGGCAGTGGGGCATTCGGGTAAAAGAAGCTGCACTCCTGGATGGCTTCAAATGCATCCAAAAATTGCACATGGAAAAGGAAAAGACCTTGTGGGTTTGGGCAGACAAAGATGAATTTGTTGAGAGTACATAGGAAACAGCACCTTCAGAAGAAACAATTATGGTTGGAATGCTCCCACATGGAGCAAGAGAAGAAGGTTTTAATCTTGAGCTAGGATGCATTTGTGCAAGTGAAATATCTATATACAAATGAAGTATATATGTATTTATAGTATAATAAGACCTCAATATATCTATTTATATATATTTATGTCTGTATCTATCTATATTTCTATATCACTATCTATGTATAAAATTATATAATAATGTGAAATATTGCTGACAATACTAATTTGTTAGCTTTGGCTGCTCAGGGATGTTACACTAAATACACTACAGAACATGATTGGCCAGGACCCTCATGTCAGTGGTCAACTTTTTGAGATTGTATACAATGTAAAAGGGAGAAAGGGAGGAAATTGGCTATTTTTGCAGGGTTTGCTGATACTGTGATGCAGAGTGCTTTGTCTGTTCCTGTGAAAAATACAGTGATTTTGTCTGCAGGGTTTTCCATGTACCAGACTATGCACAAGCTGCAGAATTGGTTAAAAGGGTGAAGGGGTTGTTAAAAGAGCAGTTGGGAAAATGAGGAGATGGGAACCTTTGCCCATGGAGAACCCATCTCCCAGATGTGCTCCATGCCCTTACAATGGCCCACGGGGGAAATGGAAACGCCCTGGCTGTGCACGGCTGCCCCCAATTTGCAAATCCAGCCATGGGCAGTGGGACTTGGGGTGCCTGGGAAATTGTTCTGGCTGTGATGGTCCCTGGCATGGCCAGCCCAGAGGCTGCAGGGCTGGGCCTTCATGCATTGGAATTCATTAGGATAAATTCAAAGCAAATGAGAGCTATCAGGACTGAAACAGGAATTCAGATTCCTCCAGGACACTTTGATTTGGTAACTGCTCCCTTGGAGCTTGGCCTTGCAAAGTGTTCCTGTCATGGCAGGAGGAAATGATGCAGAATATCCAGGAGAAATTACAGTAATTCTGTAAACAATAACAAATAAGATTGGATTATTCAACCCCATGACAGGGTAGCACAATTGTTGATCTTGCAATTTTAAGAACGATTGTGAAAACAGGAGATCCACCTCCAGTCACCACCATTTGTGGAGATAAAGGGTTTGGATGCAGCAGCCCTAATAATGGAGCCAGAGTGTGGGTCTGGAGGCCAAAAGGCCCTCCCGAGGCAGCTGAAGGAGCAGCTCCTAGGAAAGACAACTCTGAGTCCTTAAACCTGGGCAGGAACAATGGGAATGTGTCCCTGCAGCCAAGTATTGTGTGTGAGAACAAGTAGATCTGCCAGGAGATTGTTTTACACATCCTGCCAGACCAGATCTCCCTGTTTGCCCCAAGGGCTCCTTTGGAACATGCTCTGATCCACAGGGCTCCATGTGAAGGCTGCTGTGACACTGAGGGACTTGCACAGGAATTCCATCCAGGAGCCTGGGTGCCCCTCAGGGACTGGCACCCGGCCCCTTCCAGCCAGAGGGGAAAGGGCCCCCCAAGCCTTGTGAGCCACAGACAGCATGGTAATGCTGAAAGCAAAGGGCCTGGGGGCATTATTCTGGAATTAAAAAGGTGCCAGCTCCATGGACAACAGAATTCTTGTTCCTAATTGGAATAAGATTGAGAAAAAAGAATGAGGAATGGTGTCACTAAAGTACTGCTGATGTCTGTAAGGTGTACCTTGATAGTCAGCCAGCATCTTTTTCTGCCACAAACACCTCTAGTGTTTTACGAAGGGATTGGTCATCAAAATGTAATGATGGGTTATGATGGATTGCTGAGCTTCTTTTGTAATTCTTTGCTAATGATGATGTGCTTTGCTGAGCTTATCCTTTTGTAAATCTCTGCAGCTGTGCATGATATAAATGACACAATTCCTTCAGTTGGTGTCTGTGTCTTAGGTAGTGACCCTGTCCACTGGTGAAACAGGGCCCCCTCTTGCCTAAGTGTTCCCTGAGAAGGCAAAAGCCCTCCCTCCAAAATTCCCCCCTTCCTCCCTGTTCCCCCCTTCACACCCTGTGCATGATGTGCTCTGGTCTGGCGTATGCCCGGGGTCAGTTGGGGTCCCCTGTCCTGGCTGTGTCCCCTGCCCAGCTCCCCCGCAGCCCCAGCCCCTCCCCAGCGTGGCTGGACGAGGGGCAGGACAGGCCTTGGCTGTGCTGCAGCTCAGCAAGAACAAAACCATCTCTGCGTGCTCAGCGCTGTGCTCAGCACCCGGCCCAGCAGTGTCTCAGTGCCAGGGGCTGTGCCCTCAGTCCCTGCCGGGGGTTTCCATGGCAACTGCCAGGCCAGGTGACCCAGGTGTCCCCCCAGTGCCAGTTGCCATGGAAACAGTGCCCAGCCCTGCCCCTTTCTGCCTGGCTGACCTGGCCTTTGGCCCTGGCAGTGCCGGTGGCTGCTGGCTCCTGGTGCCAGAGCGGCCAGCGCGGCACAGGGCAGGTGGCCATGGCACAGCCCCCAGCAAGGGATCCCCTCTGGCTCAGGGCACTGACACCAGCCCTGAGCAAGGGCCAGGGCAGCTTTCCATGGCCACCAACCATCACAACGGGTCCGGGCATTGGTTGCCATGACACCAAACCAAGGAACGGGTCCCTGTGGCCGTGCCATGGCACCTGGTGACACCAACGAGTGTCACTGCAATTGTACCTGGAACAGCCCTGGTACCACTTTGTCCTGATGGTTGCCATGGCAGCCAAGGGCAGCAACAGCTGGTGCTCTGCAAGGGCCCTGGGGCAGACGGGGAGGAGCAGCAGAGCAGGGACTGATCCATCCCCAGTGCGCTGCACAGCCCAGGGCAGCGTCCCAGAGCGTCCTGATGGAGCTGCCAACAACATGCCCCCTCTGGAGCCCTGGCCTCTCCCCCAGCTCACACAGGTGCCCCAGCCTTGCAGGCACAGACACGGCAGCACTGGCTCAGCAGCCCCTGTTTGCATTGCACAGAGCAGGCGGGAGCAGCCCCATGCTGTTGGTGTGGGGACATGAACCTGAGGGAGCACAAATGCCATCAGCCCCTGGAGCCAGCAAGGGCTGGGGGACAGCAGGGAAATCACTCAGCTTTGTCCTGGCCTCTGCAGTCAGCCAGAAAGTTTGGTTGCATCAGCTGGGAGTTTCCTGTGAGTGCCATCCTGTGGGTGCCCTGTGATGGCACTCAAGGTGATCTGTTCCATAACCTTGCCAGGCACCCTGGTCAGGCAGACTGGCCTGGAGGTCCCCAGCTCCTCCTTCCAGCCCTTCTTGGGGATGGGCTCACCTTGGCACCTCCAGTCCTCTGGGAGCTCCCTGCTCAGCCAGCACTGATGGTAAATGATGGAGAGCAGCTTGGGGAGCTCATCTACAGCTCCCTCATTGCCCTAGGATGGATCCCATCTGATCCCATTCACCTGTGAGCATCTGAGTGGCTCAGCAGGTCACCCACTGCTTCCTCCTGGATTCCAGGGGCTGTTCTGCTCCCTGTGCCCATCTACCAGCTGAGGAGAACACTTGTCCTGAGGATATCCTCTCCTAATATTGAAAATTGAAACAAACTATGGGTAAAGTAGCTCAGCCTTTTCCTTATCTTTTGTTACTATATTCTCCACTGCATCCAATAAAGAGTAGAGGTTCTCCTACCCCTCCTTTTTGGTATTATTCTTTTTATGAAAACATTTTTATTCTTTTTGCAGAACCCTCCAGGTTAAGTTTTAATAGAGTTTTCAACTCTCAGCTTTTCTTTCTGTATGACCCAGCAACATCCTTAAAGACTTCCTGAGTTGCTAGTCCTTTTTCCACCCCTGAGTCTCCAGAAAAGCTCCATGGGCAGCCAGGCCAGTCATTTTCCTCACTAGCTCATCTTCTGCCACACTGGGACAGGCTGCTTCTTCCCCCTTATGATTACTTCCTTGAAATGTGTCCATCCTTCCAGGACCCCTTTGCTTTTACGGGCTGTTTCCCTTAAAGCAATCACTACCTGATTAGGTATTCCCCAAATCTGCAGCCTAAACAGGCCAAAGTCTGCCCTTCCTAATTCCAGTACAGAAGTTTGGTTGCTGCCCCTCCCTCTTTCCCAGAACATTGAACACTTCATTACTTCATGGTCACTGTGCCCCAGGCAGCCTCTGAGCCCCACATCTGCCACCAGTCCTTCTCTGTGAACAGCAGCAGACAAAGCTTTCCTTGGCAGTGGGAGTGTTACCAAAAATTTAGTAAAGCAGAAAATTCCTTAACCCCAATGTAGCATTAAGAAGCAGCATTCTTTATTCAGCTGGATGCATGGGGGAGAGCTCCTCCCAAAGCTGTGCATGCTGAGTACAGGAAAGTTTCTGTTTATATTCTGTATTTTTCATACATATTCATTGATTGTCCTGGACTAAAAATACATATGATAATCATTTCCCCAAAATCATTAACATATTTTCCCTCCCCTTAACCCATGTGTTCTTCTGTCCTGGGGGTCTCTCTGGTGGTCCCTGGTGCTCGTGGACCCCAATGTTCCCGTGGGCCTGGCTGAGCTGGCAGGACACTGAGGCTGCTGAACTTCCAGTTCCCTTCTCACACAATGGGCAGTGTGTGGTTTCCACAGGCCTGGGGTTGTGGAGAACAAGCTCCCGGCGTGAGCTCACCTGGTGAAGACAATTTATCATCTGGTACCATGTGGTCACAGAGTGGGCTGTGACATCACAGAGTGGGTTATGTGAGGTCATCGAGCAGCCATGGCATCATAGTCTGCCTTTGTGACATCAGAGATCCAGCTGTGACATCACAGGGCAGAGGTCTGACATCACAGTGCAGACTATGGCATCACAGACTCTGGTGTGACATCGGAGACCAGCTGTGTGACATTGCAGAATGGGCTGTGCCATCACAGAGCAGGTTGTGACATCCCAGAGGGGCTGTGTGACATCACAGAGGGGCTCTGTGACATCCCAGCAGGCTGTGTCAGGTCACTGGGTTGGTCACTCTGCCCCAGCTCCCCCTCACAGTTTCTCCCAACAAGTCCAATGCTGTCCATGCCCAACAGGGTCCCTGTCCCCCGGGATCCCCCCGGCCCACCTGGAGCCACAGCCTCCACCAAATGATGTTCCACAGGATCCACCCCAGAGCCTGACAGGGGACAAGGGGCCAGGGCTGTGTGACCAGGACATCAAGGACAGGGATTATCCAGGTCATTGTGGCCTGGGTTGGGTTCCCCAGGGACGGAAAGATGTCTGGCAGCTGGAGCAGGGTCTGGGAAGGGCCTCCAAGGTGGGGTTGGAGCCCCTGGGCTGTGAGCAGAGGCTGAGGGAGCTGGGCTTGTCCAGCCTGGAGCAGGGAAGGCTGAGGGGCTCCTCATCCCAGCCTGGCTGTGCCAGCGAGGAGGGGATGGAGAACACAGAGCCAGGCTCGTCACAGGGGGCTGGTGGGAGACAAAAGCCAATGGGTGGGAAGGGAAAGAGGGGAGATCAGCCAGGGCATGAGGAGATGAAATGAGTTAGGCTGCTTTCAGCATTTCCTCAACACCAAGAACAGCCTGACCTCCCTTCTCCATCCACCACTGACAGCTTTGCAAATCAGGAATTGTTTGAGCTGTTCTGGCCTCAGTCCAGGACAGGAATCCTGATACAAGAACTTAATTGTGTTTATGTCTATCACAGAACCACATTAGTCAAAAATTAATTTTAGTATGCAAATCAGTTGTGAACAGTGGACTCATCAGACATGCTGGGACATTGCACATAGCTCAGGGGAGAGTTTGTAATTGTGTGATTGTTATTTTAATGGTGTAATTTTTATTAAGTTATATCCTGTTGTTGGCTAGGTCCAGTGTGGGCTGGAGGGAGCTCAGATTTGCACAAGGCTGCTCTGAGTGCCAGCCTTGGATGGGGAAAATGGTGGGGTGGGGGTAGGGACAGAGTCTGATTGATTGTCAGCCATGAAAGGTCCTGATTTTCATACCCAGTCAAACTGCATGAGGAGGTACTTGGATTCAATGTCAATTGGAGATTGCACATTTCAATGAATTACTAATAAAAAAAAATTACAGGACCTAAAAAAATATTTTCTTGCTGTTTTTTTTTTTTAAATTCAGGGTATTCACATTGAATTGGCTTCTGAAATCATACTAATTAACCATACATTTGATTTGAACACCTAAATCAAATTATCCCCAGAGATTTGGCTTGTTAAGGTTTTCTGAATGTTAATGAGCGCTGGGACACTGAATTCCTGCACTGAAGAACTGAAGGCTGAACAAGCCTCTGGAGCAGGAAAATTCAGCAGCAGCCTCCAAGGTGCTGAGGATGTCAGCAGCCCCCACTGAGGCCATCCCTGCCCAGAGACCGTGGGGGAATGGGCAGACAAGGAGAGCATCCCTGGGGCTGGGGCAGCACAACTCAGAGGCAGCAGCGGCTCCAGCTGGGAAATGGAGTGTGGAATGGGGCTGGGAAAGCCCCGCCTGGGCTGTGCCAAGCAGGGCAGACAAGCCCTGACTCCCATCCAGTAGAAAACTCTGTCAAGGAGATATTTAAAAGGAATTACAATTGTTTCTCTATTCTGAATTGGACTTCCTGGAGAAATACCAACAAGAGATCCTCAGGAGCTCAAAACAACAAAACAGTCTTTACTGGTAACTTTAGATAATCAGAGAATTTTTGGCAAAAGATTTAATATGACATTCAATTAACACAGAACACTTCTTAAAGCACTGACTTGGCCCATTCAACTTCACAAACTCTAAGCTACTTGAATTTTACATTACTCAAATTTGCAAAAGGACCGAAATACAAGAAAAGGACAGAAAGAGAGAGAGGCAAAAAGGATACAGAGGAGCATACACAGAGGTACCAACTCCTGGATTCCAGTAGCGTTCAGATGGAAATTCCAAGAGGAGGTAGGGTCAAGATATGTGCTTGCCTTGTGGTCAGCCTTCAATACCCCTTGGTCTTCCTGGGCCCTTCCCCCAGGTACAGCCCCCTTGGTTCCATGTGGCCCCACAGTGTCACTATGGCCCCCTTGGTCATACCAAGCCCCACAGTGTCACAAGCTACGTTTGGTTCTGTGGGCCCTCAGTCTTTGTTTTGCTGGTGGGCAGGGTCAGCACCAAAGACACAGACACCAAGTTCAGGAATTGTGTGATTTATTATACTGCAAAACTGCAAAGAATCACAGAAGGAGCAGCTCAGCAATGCTCCCAATCATCCCCACCAAAGATTGCCTGCAGTGATTAAGATCCAGCCCCAGTTACCCTCAGCCTTTACCATCCCCCAGATCCACACAGCAGCTGGGGAAGCTGTCACAGCCAAGGGCTGCAGAGCCACTTCTGGACACTGGGAATTCCTGCAGGTGCCTCCAGCCCCAGGTGAGGCTCCAACCCCGCTAGGAGAGGGCCCAGCTCTGACAGTGCTGAATGAACAAACTGACAGCACTGCTAGTGTGGCAACATCTGCTTTCATCCTCCTCTGGGGTCCCTCCCAAAGCCTGGCCAGGGCTCAAGGAGGAACTGAGGGAGGTGACTTTGACCATACAGCCCCAAACAAGGCCCGATGTCAGATTTCATGACCTTGTCTGGCTTCTAAACACAGAAAGGTCAATACATGTTTCACTAATGAGTGGATACATCTATCACAGCTCTAACAACCATCATATTTCATTAATGAGCAGTTACAAAGAAAACCTTTGCTTGGAAGGTAAATCCAGAGGTCAACTTTGGCTCAGGGCCCGCTGCTCTGGCCTCACTCGCTGGTTTCCAGGCCTTGGCACTGCAGGGATGTGGTTTAGTGCTGGGCTTGACACTGCTGGGTGGATGACCAGCTGGACTGGTTTAGCTTAGAGGTCTTTTCCAGCAGAAAGGATTCTATAATTCCATTATTCCTTCTGCTGGATTCAGTCAGGTCCATGTTGGCAGCATTACTTTGGTCGAAAAGTTTCCTCTTGCCCAGCTCCTGTGGCCTGAGGCTTCAGCTCCTTCAGCTCCTGGTGCTGAGCTGCTCATGCTGAAAGAGACGACTCGGAGAGAAGAACACAGTCCATGCAATTCCTTCTGGGACACCGAGAGGGGAGGCTGTGCAAACAGGAGCATTGTTTGCTGTGGCCTCCTCTCTGCCCTTCACACCTTTCAGTGCTTTGAACCAGCCAAGAGCTTTCTCCAAGAGTGCAATGGAACAGCTGTTCCTGCTCCCAGGCCTGGCTCTCTCCAGTCTCTGCCCTTGCCTGGTTCTGTCCCTCTTGCTGTGCCCTCTGTTCCCCAAGGGCTCGCTGGCTGCTGCCCAGGACTGTGGCACTGGCACAGATCCAGTGCTCCAGAGCCTCCTTTCTGTCCCCTCGCAGCTGCCTGGGCACAGCAGCCTTTTCCATCTGGAAGCTCCCCATGGACAGGGAGTGCCCAGCTCCATTCCCTGCACAGCCTCCAGGAGCCCAGGGCTGCCATCTCCAGTCCCTGCTGGCCCTGGGGGCTCCCAGGTGCCTCAGGCTGCTGTGACACCGCTGCACACGGGAGGGAAGAGGGGCAGGGGCTGTGCTCAAAGTCAGCTCCATCTGCTGCTGCTGCTGCTGCTGCTGTGGGGTCATTTGTGCAGCCCTGGCCCAGAGTCAGGGATCAGATCCTGACAGTCTCTTCCAGCCCTGGCTGCTCAGAGTTTGGGCCTTGGAGCCTCAGGTGGGCAAAGGCAGCTGCTGCTGGTCCCTGTGTGTGCCCCCATGTTCAGCCATGCTGCTCCATCAGTCTGTGCCCATCCACGGGGAAAAGCCTCAGCCCTGCAGGAGCAAAGGACACTCCTTTTTTCAGAGGTGTTTTCTGTTTAAAAAAAAAGATAAAAAGAAATATAAAAACTGGCACCAAATGTGTAGTCAAAAATCATCTTACCTTTGGATTAAGAAAGAGGCAACTGATCTTTTCAAAAAGAGAGCTCAGTTACTCTGTAAATGTGCTCGTGGCAAAGATCCATCAGCTGACTTCTTTCACAGATTATGGGGTTGTTTTCCAATATTCAATTATTTCAAATTGTGGTTGAAGCAATAGGAAATTGAAAGATGGGTTGTGCATGACTGTGTCTTGAGGGTAAAAATATTGCAGTTTGAAACTTTGACCTCAAGTATTGAAAATGAAAGTCATAAATGCCAGTGGATTGTGTGACAGCAGCTTTTCCTACAGGATCTGAAGCATCACAAAGACTTCAGTGGGGTTGGAGGTGCTTGGAGCTTTGTACTGTCCCACTCTGGGATGTCAAGAAACAGAACTTCACCTGCCACCAGCCCAGGTCACCCTCTGCAGCCACAGCTCCTTGGACCTTGAGTCCCCAAGACATGAAGAGTTTCTGCTTCTCCCCCTTTGCACAAACCCACAGAGAGATGGGATTTTTCCAAGTCTTGTGTCTCCATTGGGCCATATTCCTAAAGAACCAGCAGCCAATCCTGATGGATACAGCGAGTTATGTGGATGATTGTCTGCTCTGCTTCCTGCCTAGAAACCCTGAAACTGCTTCTGAATGCTGCTTCTTCAGCTCTTTGAAACCTTCTCACACAGAGCTGTGAAAAAAAATCCCCTGGCCACTGGCTTACAAGGCAAAAGTTAGAGCTCTGTGGGAAACCTCTATCCATGCCTGTCCTTTTAATATATCCATACGTGAGGCTGTGCATGGATGTATCTTGCATACAAAGGAAGGAGTGTGCAAGCAATGTGACTGACACTTAGACTGTCTGTGTTCCTCCCCATACCCATGGATACAGAAACATCCCAGAGCCCCTGGCACACACAGACCCTTCTGTCCATGAATACAGAGACATCCCAGAGCCCCTGGCACACACAGACCCTTCTGTCCCTGAGGATGGAGCACAGCAGGTGGGGGTGGTTGTTGGGCAGCGAGTCCCGGGCAGCGGCCAGACCTGGCTCCAGCCCTTCCAGGCCCTGCCAAGGCTCAGCACCGACTCCTCTGGAATGGGAAAGCCCATCAGACTTGGCCTTGCCCAGAGGGGCAGTGCTGGCCTGGTAGCACAGCTTGTTTTCCCCTCAAGCTGCAGGAGATAAGAACACGACACATGCCAACACTGACTGCAAGGCACAGCTCCAGGTTCTCCCCAGGAACCTCAGCTCTGGGAGCGCTGTCTGCCCCAAGCTCCAGGGGCTGCAGTGGGAGCCCGGCTGGGCTCTGCCCTGGGGCCATCCTTCAGGGACAGCTGGGAACAGGATGCATTCCCTTGCCACAAACAGCCAAGCCAGGGCTGCAGAGCAGCTGCTCCAGCCTGGACTGCACTGTTGTGTGCTGTGCTCTGGGGCTGGGGCTCCCCACACAGGGCACTGGACTGATGTGCCACAGGAGACAGAGAAGCTTCAGCTTCAACCTAACTGAGGTGGGTGCATGGGCTGGGAAGGGTGAGGAGGCTCAAGGGGATTCACAGAGTTCATCCTGATGCAAGGACGAAGAAAAGGGAGTGGGATCTCGGCAGTGAGCAGAGCTGAGGGCTGGAGAGCAGCTCTGAATGACACTAAAATCCCACTGGACCTCTGAGACATTGCTGCTCCTCAGCCAGTGACAGGAGGAGTCCCTAAGCCTGGGGCTCAGCCTTTCTTGGGGTGAGGGGCAACAAGGAAGGCAACAGTGTGATGGAGACTGCAATGAGCTGGGAACTCACTGGGGGAAAAGAGGGAGCAGTGTGGAAGTAAAAGGCAGGTGGGACGGGACTGAACTGTTCAAAGAAGGGCTGAACTACTGCTTGAGCAAGCTGAAAAATGTCATTTGGGGTCATCCCAGATTGATTTCTGTTGAGACCGGCAGGAGAAATGCAGCACGCAATATGCGTGATCAGCAAATCTCAAACTTTATTGATAGGTACACATCTTTATATTGGTGTTAATGAATCTCATACATATTGCAAAGCTGAGCTCACTATTGGTTAGTTACTTATCAGGCAACTACGCCTACTTCTGCATTCTTGTGGATATTTTATTGAAACTTTTCTTCGTATTTCTGCCAAAGATGCTCTCCCCTATCCTACTGTTGTACCAAGGGCACAATGTCCTTGCCTGTTATTGGACGCTGACTACTGGCTTCTATGCTTGTCCCCTTCAAGCTTAACCAGCAGCATTATGTCGACGTGACCTTTCTCAGCTAACCAACTGTCCACAAAGCTCTCCACACTTCCCCCGTTTTTCTGTTGGACAAGCATAGTCTGATTAAATGCAGTGGATATCAGCCTTTGCACCATGTTCTGTAAGCACATGCAAAAATATGGCAAAATGAACACTACTAACAGAGCTATAATGCCCACTATAATTCTAACTTTAACAACAGAACGTAACCATGATCCCAGGCCTAACAATGAGAGCCATCCATCAATACCGAAACCTCATTCTACCTGTAACTTTCCAGTCAACCTTCGCAATTCAGCGAGCTGGGCATGAATGGACTGTGAATGGTCAGAAAGCTTCATGCAACACATGCCCTCAAATTTTTCACAGCCATGGCCTTGTGCAAGTAAAAGAAAGTCAATCACAGCTCTATTTTGAAGTGCTGCATGACGAATAGAATCAACATCAAGCAAAAGGTTAAAAAGTGCCAAAGAGGTGGCATTGGTTCGCTTTGCAAGCAAGCATCCCAAATTATTTAGGGCACCATGGGCACCTGCAGCTGCCACCACTGGAGTCAGAAAGGATGCTGCAATTATGGCCCCTGGGGACCAAAATTTTACATCGTCTTTGCAGTCAGCAGTAAATGCATGGATCATTCTCTTATGTCGATGATGGCGGCGGCTCATGTTTAATATCATGGACGTATTGGGTGTAAGCAGAGACAGCCGTCCAATTGTACATGGCCCCCCGTGCAGCATCGATGGGACACCAGGCCAAGCACAGTCCCCACAGATTAAGAAGTAACCTGCTGGCAGTTGAATAGGATCATTTGATGAGATTGACACTTTCCCTGTGGTATAATTGCACCAAGCTGCTGCATTACGATACACAGCCATGCTGGAAGTTACAACAGTGGAATGTTTTTTTGCTGAAAGCTGGCTTCTATGGTTGAAATTAATACATGCATCTGCCATCACTGAACGTAATAGCTCCAATTCTTGGGGTTCCTGTGGTGCTACGGGGAAGTGAGAAACCCATTGGTCCCAATTATCTACACTTGTCTTAGGATTGTCAGTTTTGCAGGTGGGTACACCTGAGGGACATGGCCAGGGATCTGCTGGTAGTCCTACCAAGCAAGTCGTAAATGGATTACCGTGAGAAGATAATGACAGGCAAATAGCCTCCTGGTTAGTTAAGTTTGCCAGGGCGACCCAAATGTTAGTCTTAGGCTGAGGTGGGGCGCATGCATGATGAGTTTTCATTTCTCCGGCAGCCTCTGCACTGTCTGCTAAGAGGGTGAGGATTAGCAATGTAAAGCATAAATGTGCCACATCACCCTGGTTTCCCCAGGTGCTGCTTTGAACCATCCAGACATTTGGGAGATAAACATGTTTCCCACAAGTCGTTAAGAATGTCTCTTCTTTCCTTTCCTCTTCTTTCTCCTTGATCTGCCCAGATTTAACCTCTTTAAGTCTCTCAGACAATTGTCCCACACTTGGTTGGGATCTTGATCTGCAGAAATTGGACCTATTATACTTGTTTGTGAAAGGGGAATACCCTTACCACACTTAGTCTGTCAAATATGCGACTTGGACTGTCCCAAAGCACGTTTAACTAAATGCTGAGTTTCCCACCTAAACCATGCAATAATTTTCTGTTCTGGTGATTCACACAACTGTAACCCTTGGTAGCCAGGTAATTCTGTAAAGGCCTGAAGTTCTGCTTGCCAGCTGGAGACCTGGAAGCTTTTCCAGGAAGCAAAATTTTTGAAATAAGGGAAATGTGGAGAAGCATGCAAGTCCGGGTGGTGAACTCATATATGCAAGTACTTGCAGATTCCTGACAGGACTTTACAGTTCAAAGGTATGGTCTCTTCTTACTTCTGTCCCTTAATGCCAAATCCTTGCCATTGTCCCGTCTCGGCTGTTCTAATGGCCTGGTAAGGCTCTGGATGGCCTTGAGGCAGCCCGCGCTCCAAAGAACGAAAGGAGTCTTCAGGTCTTTCAACTCTTCAGTGTTGTTTATTAATTCTTATCTACAATATTTTCTCCCGGCCTGACAGAGGTCCGCACAGCAAGCCAGCCATGAGCACACTGACCTCCCTCGGGGTGGCCGCTTATTTTTATACCAAAAACTACGTGTGAGATATTTACCTTTTCCTCCCAATACCTTTCACCCTTATACAAGCGCACATTCAGTAAGAACCAGTCTCAGAGTGCCACCATCACCATCGAAGATGGATGACAAGAAGAAGAAGAAGGACAGGACACGCCCTAATTCCTCCATCTTGTCTCCTAGAACCCCCCTGTACCGAGATTCTAAAACCTGTGTTTTCACTCTATAATTAATCTATCCCTTCACCACTTACCCCCGTGTGATCCTCTCATCCTCATACAGGTGTTGCGTCCAGTGCAGGATCAAAGTCTAGCCACCAAGCACTTCTGGCAACGTTCCAGGACCTCCAAGCCCCCCCAAGGGTTGTCTTGGCGACTCTGGACATCAGGAATGATGTGCTGAGTTCCCACATGCCAAATTTCTTCAACTTCTTTTGCATTGTCATCTTTCGTGTTTTCTTCCTCTCTTCTTCTCTCTGTGACTTTCTATACAGGAAGGATAACCTGTCATACACTGTCAGCTTGCTCAGTGACCGAGTAGTGATATGATGGTGTAGAAATTGTAGGCGCACAGTAGGCAAACGTGTCATGCTTCTATGTGCCCTCTGCAGGCAGACCTGCTTCCCAAACCTTCAGTCAGACTTGGAAAAAAGGCTTGTCACCACTACTTTGTTGTGGTTTATGCATTGATGAAGAAACACTTCCATCTCAGCCCGCTTAAGCCACTGCAGAGTAGGAATTGTTGCTTTGGTAGCAGATGTGCTGTCAGGGTCCTTACAGCTCCACAAGATGTGCCTCTCCTAGAACAGATTTCTGCATTTTTGTACAAGAAAAACTATGTTTTAAATCGCACCAGTGTAAGTCATGCACTCCTGTAGATGTGTTTTCAGACAGAGACATTTATATATATGTCTAGTGAATGGCCTCCTGGGCAGCAGAAACAAATGAGGAAGGAAACTGGGCTGATAAAACATGCTTCTGCTTCAAGAAAAACCCCCCAGTCTTCCCTTTTCCAGAGAAGGCTATAAACCTTTTCTTGATTGGCCTAAAGGGGATAAACAAGTCTCTCCATGTCCTGATCTTTTACTAGTCTCAAATTATTTAGAAAAGTTTTAATTTTTTTTTTTTTTTTTGGTGGGGGGCGGTGGTGTTTGGGTCTGTACTCCAGACCTGTTCTCCCAGCAGTCAGGGACCTGCACAGCTGCTGTGGGTGGGGCAGGTGCTCAGGTAATTACCAACAGGTGCTTGGTAATTGCTAACAGCAGTTGAGGTGAGAAGTTGGCTGGTGCCTGGCTGAGGGCTTGAGGACTGTGGTTAGAGAAGGGATAGGGAGTGGAGTGGAAAATATCAGTTACACAAGCAAATCTGAGGTGTAGGTGGGATTTAACTGGATTAGGTACTGCATTTCATGGTCTTAATCACAATTTATGAACAACTGAACATTTAACTATGAGATGGGACTATTTAGTTGTTATGCTAGATGCTGCATTTACTAATATGTAATGTAGTTTCTTTGTATTTTGCTCAGAAGCTGTCTCAAAAATATTGAAGTCCAACTAAAGTCTTCATAAACACAAGTTAATAGCTTACTTTTTGTTAAAAACAGAAGCTGAAAGGGCGAATGGCTCTTGCATTCAGTAATTCACACATTTTAAAAGAAGTGGCTCTCTCATCTTCCTGTGGCTAGCTTGTCTCTTCAGGCTAGAAAACATTTCTGAGAGCATTTCCTTGCTGCTGCTATATCTCTATGCCCTTGGAATCTGATGCTAATACTATATTTTTCTAAAATTAGAAAATTTTAAATTTCTGTAGGCCCTTTCATGTTGTAATTTGCACCTGTCACTCAGGGGGGGCGGGGGGGGAAGTCTGATAAGTTTTTTTTCTTGTAGGCCTGTCAAATTGCAGCCCATTGCATTTAGCTGCAAAATCCTAGGTCATGCTAACAGAATGCCTGAAATGGACACTGGTAGAGGGTAAAAAAATTGCCTGATACAGATGCTATCAACTATTTTTAGTTCCTGACAGTCCAGTATTTCCCTTACCTAAGGGATACCTGTTCATATTTCTTTCTCTTTTTCTTGCAGCTTTCAGTTCTGTGATGACTGAGAAACAAAAATACAAAGTAAGGGTGTGCAGAGTAGATGGACTTTATGAGAATTAGGGGGCAATTTGACTATACACTGATCGGTATGATTGCCTTCTTCTGTGAGATTGTAGTGATGTTGTAATATATGTTGGGAAATAATTCATGCTATAAAAGTGTGTATTTCATATAGATTGCAAAATCCAAACAAGTCTCTGACCACAAGCAGCCTGAGAGGCAGGAGTCTATTCAAATTCCGAAATTCCTGAAGGTGGCCAGATAACGATCAGCACTTTAGCCCAAGAATAGACACACCCAGTGCAATGATCACCATTATCCCAAGACATCGTCATCCTCATGTCATCGGAAGACGCCCAAGAATGATCATTGCCCTGTTGATAACATCGATCAAGATAGCCATAGTTGCCAGAAAGATATGTGTGAATACGTGACTTCCCTGAATCCAATCAGTGCTGGCTATCAACAAGGAAATGGCGATTGTCCAGCTCTGCACAGTGAAAGAACCAACTATGAATATGCAGAGTTACAAAAGAAACTGGGACTTCTTCGCTCAGGCACAATAAACTGTATAAAGCATCCTTGCAAGAAGCGGCGCTCGTGAATGGTGGAGGGTCCGATGCAATAGAGGTGGGATCCAGGTTCACCCAGCACCAACCCCGGGCTCGACACTGTCTCTTTGGCTGTGGTGGTTTTGAAGACCATATTTTAGTGGCGGAAAAAGATAAAGAAATCTTTTCAGATTTTTTATAATTTGGCTTTCGATTGATCATTCATAACAGTTCATGATAAGCACCAGTACAAGCTGGACTTCCCAGAGCAGCCAACTGAAAGAATCTGAAAAGAAGAAATGCAGGAAATGCCTTGGTAAACCTTGCCTGGAAGATGGGTGACTTTTTTTCAGTAATCTATAATCCATTCCGTTGACCTTTGGCTTTCTTAACAAGGCCATTTGCATCCCAGATTCCCCATGAAGTGCAAAGCCTGAGCTTGTGGAAGTGGCTGAAAGATGCCCTGTTTCTCTGCAGGGACATTCAACTGGAACAGGAGCTGGAGCGCTGTCTGGGGAAGCCTCCTCCGAGCTGGAATTTGTGCAGTGCTGGGAGAGCAGGAGGAGGGGGAGAGCGCTGGTGCTGTGTGGCAGGAGCAGGAGGTTTGGGCCACAGGACATTCCATCTGCGCCACTGCTCCACAATGGGTGGCCTTGTCCGGGGCCCTAGGCCTAGCCCCACGTGTGCTGAGCTCCCTGGGCTGGGCTCAGGTTCCCACTGGGACAGGGCAGAGCCTGGGCCCAAACTGGGGGCAGCAGCAGTGCAAAACACCTCTGGGCATCTGCATTTCCTGCTGCTGAGAAGGGGCAATGAAGCAAGTTTAGAAGTTCTGGTTTCTGCTTCTCCTGGTTGATTTTTTAACTTAACTCCACACTGCGGAGGCGAATTCTGTGACAGCCACTGTCAGCTTATTCTATTTCAACAGTGCCAGCAACAGGGCTCTGTTTGAGCCCTGCAAATGTGGTCTGTGAAGCTTTAATTCCCCTCATCTTAGTGTTTAGGGACTGGTGAGCATTCCAGTATCTGCTGATCTTTATGCCTGCAACAAAAATACTGACTTCACTGTCATGAAAGCACCGTGGGTAGCACCAACTGAAAGAGGCACTTGCAGTTTCATGGATAAAATTCAGGTTGCAAGCAGAAGAGGGCCAAAAGCAGCCATGATCTGCAATTCCCAAGGCAGAGGCACCAGCAGCCTCCCCCTGTCACCTCAGGGTGAGTCAAACAGAGCTGGAAACAGTGCTGGAACCCAATCCTTTCTTCCTCTGAGGTCTGGCTCGAGGCAGCACAGTCGGGCCCTGAGCAGTCAGGGCTGTGTGTGGGTGCTGGCTGCTCTGCTCCAGAATTGAGCTGGAAAAAGCCCTTGGGAGCTGAGGCAGGAGCAGGCGGGAAGGGGCCGGCGCTGCTGTTGCTCCTGGTCGGGAGCCCCAGCTGGGCCGGGCCGGCGCCCCCTGCGCTGCGGCTGCTGCTGCTGCCAGAGCCGGGAGGGACTTGGGGACAGGGAATGGACACGGGGGGATAGCAAAGGCCTGGCGGCTGCAGGGATGGTGGCGCTGGGGCCAGGGCCAGCACAGAGCTTCAGCCCGCAGTTAAGCAGAGGGAAACACTGAGGAAAGGCTCCATTTCAGCCTTTCTTTACTTGTTGCTGTAATGAAGGGACTGAAATGAAAGGAGAACAAGCAGGGCCCGACCCCTCCTTCTCTGGGAGGCGCCCCGCGTCTGGGGCTGTGAGGGGCCGTGAGGGGCCGTGAGGGGCCGTGAGGGGCCATGAGGGGCCATGGGGAACTGTGAGGGGCTGTGAGGAACTGTGAGGGGTTGTGAGGGGCCATGAGGGGCTGTGAGGTGTCACTCCTGACTCGAGAATGACACAGGAACAGGCGGGAGGCAGTTTGTAGAGAGAGTGAAAGAAGGTTTTATTCAAGAGAACCTTGTGGTTTTTATAGCGTGAGATGATTTATTCTATTTGATTGGCTGGTTAACAAAAATACATTACACTGTCCTTGAGAAGAACAGAAAGACAAAGTAGAAGAATACCACCTGCAGATTGTTTATACTTAACAAGTTATCACATCCCTACAACACCCTAAAAATTCTCACATGCTGCTGTGAGAAACACTTGCTGTTTCTCTCTCTCTTCCAGAGCATCCACAGTGAGGGGCTGTGAGGGGTCTTGGGGAACTGTGAGGGAGCCATGAGCTGTGGGAGGCTGTGAGGGGCCATGAGGGGCCATGGGGAGCTGTGAGGGACCATGGGGAACTGTGAGGGAGTAATGAGGGGCTGTGAAGGGCCATGAGGGGCTGCAAGGAGCTGAGAGGTTCTGTAAGAGTCTGTGAGGGGCCATGGGGAACTGTGAGTGAGCCATGAGGGGCTGTGAAGGGCCATGGGGAGCAGTGAGGGAGCCGTGAGGGGCTGTGAGGGGCCATGAGGGGCCATGGGGAGCTGTGAGGGGCTGTGGGAGGCCAGGCTCCTCATGGAACCAAGGGTCCATTGTGACACTGCGGAACCAAGGAGATCATTGTTGACAGTACAGAACCTCATGGAACCAAGGGGCCATTGTGGCACAGCAAGGCCTTGTGGACCAAAGGGACCATGGTGACACTATGGAACCTCATGGTACACCAGGTCCATTGTTACACAGCAGCCACAGCAGGGCCCCAGAACCAAGGAGATCATTGTGACACTCCACAACCTCATGGAATCAAGGCATCCATTTTACACCAATGAACCTCATAGAGCAAAGGGTCCATTGTGACACTGTGGAACCAAGGAGACTGTTGTTGGCAGTACGAAAGCTCATGGAACCAAGGGGCCATTGTGGCACAGCAAGGCCTTGTGGAACCAAAGGGACCATGGTGACACTATGGAACCTCATGGTACCACAGGTCCATTGTTACACAGCAGCCACAGCAGGGCCCCAGAACCAAGGAGATCATTGTGACACTACACAACCTCATGGAATCAAGGCATCCATTTTACACCAATGAACCTCATAGAGCAAAGGGTCCATTGTGACACTGTGGAACCAAGGAGACTGTTGTTGGCAGTACGAAAGCTCATGGAACCAAAAGTCCATTGTGACATTGTGGGGCCTCATTGAACCATGGAGACCATTAGGACACTTAAGGACCACTGGAACCAAGGGGCCATTGTGACACTGCAGGGCCTTGTATAACTGACATGGTTTGACACTGGCACAATGCCAGTGCCCCCATGAAAAATTCCCTCTCCCTGGCATCTGCTGTGAGGTGGTACCCGGAAATAAGCAAAGCAGGCTCCTGCTTAGGGAAAAAGGAAATAAACTTTATTAACTAAACTACAAAAAACTAAACCACAAAGAAAAAAAGAAAACCACAAGGAAAATGAAAACTACACAGAAACACTTCCCCCTCCTCCTCCTACCAGATCCCCAGTACATTTACATTTCCCAAAATTATCCACACTCAGTCTGGCACCACCCTTTAGAAAATCAAATCTTCAGCTTATGAAGAGTAGACGGAGTCCTTCCTTGTGCCATGGACTTCTTGTCACAATTAGCACCGCCCGGAGTCCTGCTATCTCGTGACATCTTCTTTCCATGCCAAGGTGCTCTCACCACCAGGCATGGGATGGGGCAGAGGCCTGCTTTCAGGGTGGGCCTTTTTAAGGATGCCTTGTCTCTTTCCTAGCAGAGCACAGTCTCATCTCTGGGACCTTTGTCCCCCCCATTTCTTCTACACCCCCTGAGGCCGAGGGGTCTTAACACCGAACTCTCTTGGCTCCGAGCCCCCGCTTCCCCCTGCAATGCAGCCTATGTATCACCAGGAAACAGTCGATGGATATACAACAAAAGAGTCCAGCAAAACTGCCACTCCATCTTCGCCAGACCTCCTTACTGGCCTATTTCTTCCTTCATCTTCCACTCTTATCCCTTTCCTAGGAAAGGTAATGTTCTGTGAAGTTTTCATTATCCACAAGAGTTAAAAGCTCTCCCAAGTGCCTGGGCTGCTTGCTGCCCCCCCCCCCCCCTTCTCCTCCCAGCTGTTCTGCCAGCACATGATATCAAGTTTCAAGGTAACAGTTCAAGCACAGGCTGCATTCTCTCTCCGTCTCCAAAAGGGCGGGGGGGGGGGGGGGGGGGTAAACAGGTCGCTCGGTGCCCCCTCCATCCTTCCACCGGGTCCGGCCTACCATAAATGGCCCACGTGGCTTTCCCCTCCCCCAGCCCAGCCAGCAACTGGGCCGGGGGAGAGACCCAACTCCTTCCCGCTGGAAATCCAAAGAGAGCTCTGAAGGACAAGAGCCCTGCTTTTAACTCCTTGGGTTTCTGGTCTCTGAGGCGGATCCAATGCCCCACTGGTCAAACCAGCTGCTCATCTTAAAATCTGAACACCCATTGGTGACCACAGCAAAAACAACATATCCCAGATGTCCCATTTCCAGTCAAACCACGACAATAACCAAGAGGTCCTTGTAGCACAGCAGGGCCTCATGGACTCAAGGGGATTTAAGTGACACTGTGGGGCTCCATAAAGGGCTGTGGAGCTCCATAAGGGGCTGTGGGGGCTCCATGAGACCACAGGGCCATTCTGACGGTGGAACCAAGGATACCATTGTTACACTACAGAACAAAGAAGGCCATTGTGAACCAGCGGGGGAATCCACTAGGACTATTGTGACACTTCAAGGGCCATTGTGGAACAGCAGGGCCTCGTGGAAGCAATGAGACCATTGTGACATCCCAGGGCCTCATGGGAGCAGGGGGCCATTGGGACACTGTGGGTCCCCATGGAAACAAGGGGCCAGTGTAACACATCCAGGCCTGGTGGAACCAAGGGGCCACTGTGATCCCAAGGAACCCAATAGAACTAAGGGGCCATTTGGAGACACTGTGACCTCATGGAAGCAAGGGGCCATTGTGGCCTTGTACAGTCCCATGGCAAGAAGGAGACCATTTGGACACTGCAAGGCCTCATGGAAAGCAAGGGGCCATTGTGCCATTGCAAAGCCAAGGAGACCATTGTTATATCACTGGGCCTTATGGAAACAAAGATCTGTGGTGATCCTACAGGGCCTCATGGAACTAAGGGGCAATTTTGATGCTGCAGGGCATCCAAGGATCCAGGAACATGGAACAGGTCTGGCTGGCTGGGCCTCCTGGGGGCTGCTTGACTGGTCCCGCTGGCCTTGGCATGTTGAGAGTTGCGTCTTATCATCCCCTGAAACCCTGGAGTTCTGTGCATTCCTTCCTGTGGGAAAGAACTGTCCTTCTCCTCCAGGGGTTCAAGGCTGAAATTGGGATTCCTCCCCCAAATCTGATTATATCCGAGGATTATTCCCATATGAAACCTGCCAGGACAGACAGCCCTGGCTGGCCTTGGCATCTTGGGGGCCACCCCTCATGTGCCTTCAAAACAGTGGGGCCCGTTCTTTTCTTCCCATTGAAAAAAACACTTTCAAGTCCAGCCATCCATGGCCAAAATCGAGAATCTGCCTCCAAAATTCTTTATACGGTTTTCCAATGGTACCTCCCAGACAAAAGCTGCCAGGGCTATCTAGATTCCCTTGGCTGCCCTAGTGGCCCTAGTGTTGCTGTAGGGCCTGAGTGCTCTCGGGGCTGGGCACAGCCCTGGGGGTGGCAGTGCCGGGGCTGCAGCAGGGGCAGGCCATGGGCACTGCTGGGGCAGCGCTGATGCCTCAGGGCAGGGCCTGGGGGCTCCAGGCTCCTTGCCCAGGCTCTCTCAAGAACACACCCAGGCCAATGCTCAGCACAGAAAAGCCCCGTGAGCAGCCCCAGGCTGGCCATGGGCAGGCTGGGGGCAAAGAGCATGGCTGGGGCTCTGCAAGGGCCCTGGGGGAGATGGGAAGGAGCAGCAGAGCAGGGGCTGATCCATCCCCAGTGCGCTGCACAGCCCAGGGCAGCGTCTCAGAGCATCCTCATGGAGCTGCCAACAACATCCCCCCTCTGCAGCCCTGGCCTCTCCCCCAGCTCACACAGGTGCCCCAGCCTTGCAGGCACAGACACGGCAGCACTGGCTCAGCAGCCCCTCTTTGCATTGCACAGAGCAGGGGGAGCACCCCCATGCTGTTGGTGTGGGGACATGAACCTGAGGGAGCACAAATGCCATCAGCCCCTGGGGCCAGCAAGGGCTGGGGGACACCAGGGAAACCACTCAGCTTTGTCCTGGCCTCTGCAGTCAGCCAGAAAGTTTGTTCCCATGAGCTGGGAGTTTCCTGTCCCACTGCAGACGCTGTTGCTCAGAGCCAGGGCTGCCTGGCAGCCAGCCCCAAACTGTCCTGAGCATTTCCTTGGCTTCACCTTTGCTTTCTTTACTCTTCCTGATACAGATATCTTCCCATTGCCCACCCCTGTTCCCTCCCCTGCAAACAGCACATTCCTTCTTGCCCTTTCCTCTCTGGCCCCACTCCCCATTGCAGTTCCTGACTTGGCACCATGGGAATCTCCCTTGGGCAGCAGGATCATCCTACAAGTTCTGCAGGAATTGTCTGCAGGCTCCTGCAGTGCCTCTTGCTGCTCCCTTGCCAGAGGCACCCCAGGCCAGGGGGGCACATCTGGGCTGCTGTGTCTGGCTCTGGGGCTCCCTCTTCTGGGCAGTGAGGAGGAGCTGCAGAGGCTCTGCAGGACTGACAGGATGGGCTTTGGGGCTGGCAGGAGAAGCTGAGGGACCTGGCCTGATGGAGCTTCTGAAGAGGAGGCCCAGGGCACATCCTGCAACTGCTCCAAGGGTGGCTTCAGAGAATGCCAGAATCAGCAAGGGTGGAACAGGCCATGGAGATCATCAAGTCCAACCTGTGCCCTGACACTGCCTTGTCTCCCCTGAGCCTCCTCTTCTCCAGGATAAACAACCCTAGCTCCCTCAGCCACTCCTCACAGGACTTGTGCTCCAGACCCATCCCCAGCCTTGTTGCCCTTCTCTGGACACGCTTCAGCTCCTCCATGTCCTAAACTGGGGGCACCAGAACTGCAAACAGCACTTGAGGTGCTGCCCAAGCAGTGCCGATCACAGGGGAACAATCCTTGCCCTGGTCCTGCTGGCCACACCATTCCTGATCCAGGCCAGGAGCCACTGGCCTTCTTGGCCACCTGGGTACTCTGCTGGCTCATGTCCATCCTGCTGTCCATCAGTCCCTGCAGGTCCCTGTCTGCCTGGCTGCTGTCCAGCCCCTCTAGCACCTTGTTGAGGAAGGGAAGGGAAGGGAAGGGAAGGGAAGGGAAGGGAAGGGAAGGGAAGGGAAGGGAAGGGAAGGGAAGGGAAGGGAAGGGAAGGGAAGGGAAGGGAAGGGAAGGGAAGGGAAGGGAAGGGAAGGGAAGGGAAGGGAAGGGAAGGGAAGGGAAGGGAAGGGAAGGGAAGGGAAGGGAAGGGTCCACATCCAATCCTTCCTGAAATGTGGGGTTTGCTGGCACTGCCAGTGCCTTGATCCAGAAATTTCCCTATTCTGGCACAGCCCAAGTACAGCCATTTGCTGGCACAGAAATCCAAAACCTGGCAACTTCCTGCTACTGGGTCTGGCACCTCCCACATCTTGCATTTGCTGCCCCAGTACCCAGATTTGGAAATTTCCTGGTGCCTGCACAGCCCAAGTCCAGTGATTTACTGGCACAGAAATCTAAAATTTTGGAAATTTCCAGGTTCTGACTCTAGCACCATCCAGATGTTTGCTGGGACCGCCAGTGCCCAGATTTGGAAATTTCCTGGTGCCTTCACAGCCTAGGTCTAGCAATTTGGTTTTAGCTAGCTTAGGCAGAGAAGTTCCTTTGGACTGTGACTTTCCTTTTTCTTGGAACTGTTTAAACCTGCTCTGGACTGAAAACCCAGAAAAACACCAGCAGCAGCTCACACCTGTAGCCCCCCCGAGCTCTGGGACACTGCATTCCAGCGGCAGAGGGACTTAGAAGAGATGAAGTGAGTCAACTACAACCCACAAAAAGGACTTTCTGAATTTGCCATCTCTTCAGCACTGTCAGAGGTTTGATTTAATATTATTCATTTTTCGTGCTTGTGAATACTTTACTTGTTAAATAAACTGGGTTTTTTTCCACTTTTCTCGAGTCTTTTCCTGAACTAGTAGGAGGAGGGGCCGCTTGAACTTGCTTTCTAGACGGACCCCTTTTGGAGATTTCCTCCCAAAATTTGCCCTAAACCAGCACAAACAGTCACAATGAAAATTGCACCAGTAGCATAATTTCCTGATGGAAAATCTTGTGACAGAAGCTTGACCTTGTTCTCAATGAGAGGTTCTTGGGAAGAGCAGACAGGAGAAGATTCCTGGAAACAGCTTTCCAGAAGTGAAATGAAAATGAAAGAAACAATCCAAGACGTTTCTCTTTATTTATGTCTGAGCTTCCCTTTTCCATGTTGCAACCCAGTAATTCCAGATGTACCTCACCTCTAAGATTGGTGACTTCGGGATTTTTAGACACTCTAAAATACCATGAGCCACACAGAGTTTTCCTTCCCCTGTTTTTACTGGAAAGCAACACTGGAGATGTAAGTGTGGTGCTTGGGTCAGGTAGGAATCCTACCCCAAGGGAAGGTGGCCCGACAGTGTTTGCCCCTCAGCAAGGACAATGCACAGCAGCGAGCGAGGGGATCGCTGTGCCAGCGTGCAGGAGTCAGGGCTCTGCATCCGGGCTCAAGGCTGCAAAGTTCCCGTGTTTGGACAGACGGAGGGGCTGTCCCCGGGGCGCGCGGGGCTCGAACGTGGGGCTCGTGGGGCGAGCGGGGAA
Source organism: Ammospiza nelsoni (assembly GCF_027579445.1). Lineage (NCBI taxonomy): Eukaryota > Metazoa > Chordata > Aves > Passeriformes > Passerellidae > Ammospiza > Ammospiza nelsoni. Next base: position 3,802,093 of record NC_080663.1, read on the forward strand.
CGGACACGGGGACGAACGGCCCCGGTGCTTCAGTTGCAGTGGCGGCAGCGGCGGCAGCAGCAGCGGCGGCAGCAAAAGCAGATATTCTCCAACACTCTTTCTCTTTCTTTCTCTTTCTCTCCCTTTCCCGCTGTCGGGCACCCTTCTCTTGGGGTCCCTTGCCCGGCGTCCCTCTCCTCTCCCCGCCTCCTTCTCCCCTGCAGGGCTGGGCCATGCCCCCGGCCCGCCCCCGGCCCCGGGCGGGGCTGCCCCGTGCCCGGCCCCGGCCGTCCCGCTGCGGTCTCGCCTCCGCCCGGCTCTGGCCGTACTGGCGGTGGCGCTGCTGGGCGGGCATCAATGCCTGGTGCGGGGGCGGCATCGCCGCCCTTCGGCTCCGCCTGGCCCGAGCCCGGCCCCAGACCCGAGGCAGGGTCCAGTCCCGACCCCGGCCCCGGCCCCGGCCCCTGCTCCTCCCGGGGCCCGCGGAGGACACACGCGGCGCGGCCGCTCCCGCCGCCTCCGCTGCGGCTTCCCCGGCCCGAGCTCCGCCACTCGGCAGCGCGGCCGCCGGCCCCGAGCCTCCCGTGCCGCGTTCCAAAGACCGAACGCCGGGGCATGGCCGGCCCGGGGCGGGTGACGGGCGCTCGGGGGCCGTTGCTGGCCCCGGGCCGAGCGCTGACAGCCGCGTCCCGCCCGCAGGGAAGACGCAGCAGGGCCTGAAGGAGCAGTACAGGCTGGTTTCGCTGCTGGGGCGCGGCGGCTTCGGCAGCGTCTTGGGGGCCACGCGGCTCTCGGACGGCGCCCCGGTGAGCGGCGGACAAGGAGGAGGGGGCGGAGGAGGAGGAGGAGAAGGGCGGAGAATGGGGCTGGGCAGGGCAGGCGGCGAGCTGAGCCCGCTGCTCCCATTGACTTGCAGGTGGCCATCAAAAGGGTGCCACGGAACCGCGTCCGGCACTGGGGCGAGCTGGTGAGTGAGCGGGGCCAGCAGCCGGGGCTGCCGGCCGGGGATGAGCCGGGGCCCGGCACGGTGGGAGCCGCCAGGACGCCCCGAGGGAGAGCGGGCGTGGGGCCAGCGCAGGGCGCAGAGCATCCCGGGCTGGCTGAGGGCTTCACGAGCCCCGGCACGGCATCGGCCCCACTGACGGCATCGTGCTCCTCCCGCAGCCCGACGGCACCAGCGCACCCCTGGAGATTGTGCTGCTGGCCAAGGTGTCCACTGGCTTCCCTGGTGTGGTCCAGCTGCTGGAGTGGCTCGAGCTCCTCAAGGACATCTTGATGGTGCTGGAGCGGCCAAAGCGGTGTCAGGACCTGCATCGATTCATTCGGGCACGGCAGTTCCTGCCCGAGGAGGAGGCGCGGGAGCTGTTCCGCCAGGTGCTGGAGGCCCTGCGGCACTGCACCAGCTGCGGGGTGCTGCACCGCGACATCAAACCAGGGAACATCCTGGTTGACCTGGACACTGGGCAGGCCAAACTAATTGACTTTGGCTGTGGCACCTACCTGCAGGACACAGTCTACACTCACTTTGCAGGTGAGCCCACGCAGGGCTCCTGGGCCCAGCATCTCATGACCCAACATCTCCCAGCCCAAGCTGGCTGTGGCAGCAGGGATTCTCTCTTTTGCGGCCCTTCATGTCAGTGAGTCTTCAGCTGAGTTTCTTTTGAAACTCAGGGCTGAGTGGGTAGCCATCTTCCAGCCCTGCTGGCAGCCTTTGCCCCCCACTCTGCCCAGAACTGAGGCTGGGGCAGCCAGCCCAACAAAAACACCCGTGGGTGGGGGTAGCAGAGAGGGGGGACCGGAACCTGTGCCCAGCCGGTTTGGTGTGCAGGTGAGAAAGGGCTTGGACTGCTCCACTCACCTGGTCTGTTGGGGTTCCTAATGTTTTTTGGGGCAATGCAGGCAGGGAGGATGAGAGCATGGTTTTTCCCAGCACTGGGTGGGTTCTTCCTTGTTATGGTCAGGCCTTGCCAGGGCTTCCACTGCCCCCTTGAAACACCAGAGGCTTCTTTTCCAACCCCAAGTCTGTACACAAGTCCCAGGTGCTGATGAGAGGGCAATGCTCACCCTGTGTGCCACTGAGGCAGCCCCCAAATGCCCAGGGATGCTGGGGCTCAGGCTCTGGGAGCAGCAGCATCCCCCTGATGAACTCCATCTGTATTCCATAGGAACACAGTCATACAGCCCCCCGGAATGGACCCACTTTGGCTGGTACTATGGCAAGCCAGCTACCATCTGGTCCCTGGTCATCCTGCTGCACCAGATGGTCTGCAGGGAGCACCCTTTCAGGAGGGGCCAGAACATCAGCTGGGACCATCAGCTCTCACTGCCACAACGGCTCTCTCAAGGTGGATCCACATCTCTGGGCACGGGGGGAATCCCAGTCCTGGGAGACAGCAGTGGGCTCGTGAGCATCCTGCACTGGCAGCTGCTGAGGAGGTGGCACATGTCCTGCTCTCCTCCAAAACAGGGAGTTGATGGGAAAGTTCAGGCCGAGCTTTGAGCACATCCAGCATGGCCTGGGCATTGGAATGGTGGGGCAAAGCCAATAGGAGCCTTCTCCAACTAACTGGTGGTTTCTGGTTTCTCTGCCCAGAGTGCCAAGATCTGATCAGGCGGTGTTTATCCATGCTGGACTTGGAAAGGCCCTCATTAGAAGAGCTGTTCTGTCATCCTTGGATGCAGGATATTCATCTGCCCTAGAAGAAGGGAGAGAGCCACAGGCACACTTTGATCCAGGGCCCTGGAAAGTTCCAGCTCCACACATGCCTTGGCAATCAGAAGCAAAGGAACCCAGCCCTTTTTGTGCTGCCTGTGTCACTGCACCGGGGTCATGGGATGGGAACACGCAGCCCTTGTGCTGGAGCTGAGCTGCTCTGCCCAGCCCTGGTGGCCGCCATCCAAGCTGGTTTTGCTTGTCCTGGTTCCCTGACAGCTGAGAGCCTGGTCTGCCCCCAGGGAAGGAGAAGGAGCCCCTGGAGAAGCTGTACTGGGTGGGGATGCTGCTGCTGCTGCTGGAGAGAGTGAGGATGACACCAAGCATGACAAGCTCTTCCTCAGCCTGGCCAGCTGAAGATGATGGAGTTTGATTCTGGCACCTTCTTCAAAGCCAGGCTCCACAGTGAATTTGCAGATGAGTCCACATGCAGGGGGATGCTCTCCGGTTTGGGCATTGCCCAGCCTGGCTGGGAACCAAAGGCTTCCCCTTTGCTGGGGCAGATGCAACTCATTCTTCAGTGGCTACCCAGCTGCTTTTGGCAGGGCAGGGGGGATTGGCTGGGGTGGGTACGAAATGGGAGTGGGCTCCTGGCCCTGCCAACAGCCCCCAGCGCCCCCCATGCCCCGGGCTGGGGCTGGGGCAGCCAGCCTGACACAAACAAACCCCCATGGTGGGAGCAGAGGTGGGGCTCCAGAACCTGTGCACAGCTGCTTTGCTGTGCAGGCAAGGAAGGGCTTGGGCTGCTCCACTGCCCTTGTTTGCTTTGGGGTCACCGTGATTTTGGGGGGCAGTGCGGGGGGGGAAGAGAGAAAGTGTGGGCTTCCCTCACCCATGGATGGGTTTTTCCCTAGCATGGGGGGGTTTGGCCTTCCTCAAGGCCCTGACAGAGATAAGAATTTTTACCATTTTTCTTGTTTTCTCTTTTTGTCTCTAATCTCTTTTCAATAATGTGTTGTTTGTTTTTCCAGAGGAAGCGTTCCAGGTGGTCCAGTGTGGATGGGGAAGTGCTGGGGAGCAGCTGTGGCGTGGATGGGCCGTGCCCTTGGAGAAGGCTGAGGCCATGGTTTGGGAGCGGCTTTTCTTGCAGCCGTGGCTGGCGTGAGGTGGGTCCCTGTGTGCTTGGCAGGGTGGGATCAGAGCTTTTGGGAGCTGGCAGCGAGCACAGGAGCATCCTGCTCTGGGCAGCTGCTGAGGGCTAGATGTGCCCTGGCTGGCTGCAGGGTGGGCACATGTCCTGCCCTCCTGCTCTGTGCCAAAGGCAGCAGGGATGGGCAGTTCTGGGCACAGCCCTGGGCACAGCCAGCACAGCCTGGGCACCGCAGGCCTTGGCACAAGGGCACAGGAGCCCTCAGCTGACGGGCACTTTCTGCTTTCTCTCCTTGCAGCCGGGCTCTGCAGGTGCTGAGGCTGCTCTGGGCTCTGCCAGGGCTCTGCTGGGCTCAGCCCTGGGCCCAGCTGGGCTGGCTCTGCCCTCACATTGCTCTGACAGCTCTGCATCAGATGAGCCCATTGCGAGCACAGCGCCTGAGCTTTCTGCTTTTGCAGGTGAGTGAGACTCTGCTGCAGGCCCAGAGATTGCAGCTGGGGACACACATCCAATTGGCAAGGACCCAAACTCTCCACAGTCCCAGCTGAACGCCTGGATCTGTACAGGGTGTTTTGTCTGTCCCATTCTTCCTTCTTGATTGGCTGGAATTGTGCAATTGCACTTTCTTCCTCCTCTAGAAGTGCCATGAGTGGGCCAAAGCTGGTGAGTGGGCCGTGCTCCTGAGGCAGTGCAGTCTGGAGCTGGATGGAGAATTGCCCTTCTGCACTTCCAAACCAGAGCAAAAAGCCGTAAGTGAGACTTTGTGTCTCTAAGAAATCCCTGACAGTCTCAAAAGGAATTTTGAAGCTCATTTGCAGGGTGAGAAGGAAGGTCATCTTCTAAAGGATTTGGGGTTTGACAGTGTTTCCATTCCCAGCCCTGCTTGGAGCTGGAAGGGCACAAAGCAATTTCCTCTTGCTTTGACCACAAATTCAAATACCAATATTGGAAACAAAGCCCAGAATATTTTAAGAGGCTTTTGAGGTCACAAAGATGGATGCATGCCATCAGCGCATTTACAATGTAAATAACTGAGTTGTCTTTTTAAAAAGATCATTTACCTCTTAATGCAAAGAATGTAACTTGGCATTTATGTTTTGTTTTTTTCATTAACTCTATGGTTTTTTTTTTTTCACTAACACTTGGATTTTATTCTTATCTTTTACAATTTATCATTTTTTTTTCCTTTTCTTTCCTTTAAATAGAAAACCTGTCCTATCAGAGGAATGTCCTTTGCTCCTGATTCCCATGTGGAGCAGCTCCCTTCCTGCTGGCTGAGCTGCTCAGGGAGAGCTGGCCTTGCAGGGCTGAGGCTTTTCCCCATTGCTGGGCACAGACTGATGGAGCAGCACTGCTGAACTCAGGCACACAGAGGGACCAGCAGCAGCTGCCTTTGGGCACCTGAGGCTCCCAGGCCCAAACTCTGAGCAGCCAGGGCTGGAAGAGACTGGCAGGATCTGATCCCTGACTCTGGGCCAGGGCTGCACAAATGACCCCACAGCAGCACCAGCAGCAGCAGCACATGGAGCTGACTTTGAGCACAGCCCCTGCCCCTCTTCCCTCCCGTGTGCAGCGGTGTCACAGCAGCCTGAGGCACCTGGGAGCCCCCAGTGCCAGCAGGGACTGGAGATGGCAGCCCTGGGCTCCTGGAGGCTGTGCAAGGAACGGAGCTGGGCACTCCCTGTCCATGGGGAGCTTCCAGATGGAAAAGGCTGCTGTGCCCAGGCAGCCCCAAGGGCACAGAAAGGAGGCTCTGGAGCACTGGATCTGTGCCAGTGCCAGAGTCCTGGGCAGCAGCCAGTGAGCCCTGGGGAAACAGAGGGCACAGCAAGAGGGACAGAACCAGGCAAGGTCAGAGACTGGAGAGAGCCAGGCCCGGGAGCAGGAACAGCTGCTCCATTGCACTCTTGGAGAAAGCTCTTGGCTGGTTCAAAGCGCTGAAAGGCGTGAAGGGCAGAGGAGGAGGCCACAGCAAAAAATGCTTCTGTTTGCACAGCCTTCCCTCTCCGTGTCCCAGAAATAATTGCATGGACTGTGTTCTTCTCTCTGAGCCGTCTCGTTCAGCATGAGCAGCTCAGCACCAGGAGCTGAAGGAGCTGAAGCCTCAGGCCACAGGAGCTGGGCAAGAGGGAACTTTTGGAGCAAAGGAATGCTGCTAAAATAGCCTCAGCTGAATGCAGTGGATAGAATCATGGAATCACAGGATCCTTTCTGTTGGAAAAGCCCTCTGAGCTCAGCCAGTGCAGCCGCTCACCCAGCAGTGCCAAGCCCAGCACTAAACCACGTCCCTGAAGTGCCAAGGCCTGGACACCAGCCCAGAGTGAGGCCTGGACAGCAGGCCCTGAGCCAAAGGTGGCCTCTGGATGAACCTTCCAAGCAAAGGTTCTCTTTGTATCTGCTCCCTGATGAAATATGCATGGTCGTTAGCACTGTGATAGATGTAGCCACTCCTTAGTGAAACATGTATTGACCTTTGTGTATGTAGAAGCCAGACAAGGCCATGAAATCTGACATCTGGCCTTGTTTGGGGCTGTATGGTCGAACTCAGCTCCCTTGGTTACTCCTTGAGCTCTGGCCAGGCTTTGGGAGGGACCCCAGAGGAGGATGAAAGCAGATGTTGCCACACTAGCAGTGCTGTCAGTTTGTTCATTCAGCACTGTCAGAGCTGGGCCCTCTCCTAGCGGGGTTGGAGCCTCACCTGGGGCTGGAGGCACCTGCAGGAATTCCCAGTGCCCAGGAGTGGCTCTGCAGCCCTTGGCTGTGACAGCTTCCCCAGCTGCTCTGTGGGTCTGGGGGATGGTAAAGGCTGAGGGAAAATGCTGCTGGATCTTTGTTAATCACTGCTGCAATCTTTGGTGGGGATGATTGGGAGCATTGCTGAGCTGCTCCTTTTGTGATTCTTTGCTGCTCTGAACTGCAGGAAATGACACTGATTCCTTCAGCTGGAGTCTGTGTCTTTGGTGCTGACCCTGCCCACTGGCAAAACAAAACTGGCACAGTCTGGCCAGATCCCAACAAAATGTCACTTGTTCAGTGTCAGTGTGAGGAATCAGTCCCATCAGAAATTCCCAGCCGGGAAGCCCTTCCCTGGAGTTCCCTGGCTCTGGAGTGGGCTGAGGTCAGAGCCCCTTGTGAGCAGTGGGGCAGTCAGGTAAAAGAAACTGCACCCCTGGATGGCTTCAAATGCACCCAAAAATTGCAAATGGAAAAGGAAAAGACCTTGTGGGTTTAGGCAGACAAAGATGAATTTGTTAAGAGTACATTGGAAACAGCACCTTCAGAAGGAACAATGATTGTTGGAATGCTCCCACATGGAGCAACAGAAGAAGGTTCTAATCTGGAGCTCAGATGCATTTGTGCAAGTGAAATATTAATATAATAAATAACTATATATATATATTTATAGGATAATAAGACCTTAATATATATATTTATCTTTTATATATGTCCATATCAATCTATATCTATATTTCTCAATCACTGTCTACATATAAAATTATCATAATGTGAAGTAGTGCTGACAATGCTAATTTGGTAGCTTTGGATGCTGAGGGATGTAATACTGAGTACCCTACAGAACAGGATTGGCCAGGACCTTAATGTCAGTGGCCAACTTTGTGAGATTTTATACAATGAAAAAGGAGGAAGGGAGGAAATTGGCTATTTTTACAGGGTTTGCTGATACTGTGAAGCAGAGTGCTTTGTCTGTTCCTGTGAAAAATACAGTGATTAAGCCTGCAGGGTTTTTCATGTACCAGACTATGCACAAGCTGCAGGACTGGTTGAACAGGTTGTTAAAAGAGCAGTGTAAAAAATGAGGAGATGGAACCTTTGCCCATGGAGAACCCATCTCCCAGATGTGCTCCATGCCCTTCACAATGGCCCACGGGGGAAATGGAAACGCCCTGGCTGTGCACAGCTGCCCCCAATTTGCAAATCCAGCCATGGGCAGTGAGACTTGGGGTGCTTGGGAAATTGTTCTGGCGGTGATGGCCCCTGGCAGGGCCAGCCCAGAGGCTGCAGGGCTGGGCCTTCATGCATTGGAATTCATTAGGATAAATTCAAAGCAAATGAGAGCTATCAATACCAAAACAGGAATTCAGATTCCTCCAGGACACTTTGCTTTGGTAACTGCTCCCTTGGAGCTTGGCCTTGCAAAGTGTTCCTGTCATGGCAGGAGGAATTGATGCAGAATATTAAGGAGAAATTACAGTAATTCTGTTAAACTATAGTGACCAGGATTGGATTATTCAACCCCATGACAGGGTAGCACAATTACTGATCTTGCAATTTTAAGAACGATTTTGCAAAAAGGAGATCCACCTCCAGTCACCACCGTTTGTGGAGATAAAGGGTTTGGATGCAGCAGCCCTGATAATGGAGCCAGAGTGTGGGTCCGGAGGCCAAATGGCCCTCCCAAGGCAGCTGAAGGAGCAGCTCCTAGGAAAGACAACTCTGAGTCCTGAACCCTGGGCAGGAACAATGGGAATGTGTCCCTGCAGCCAAGTATTGTGTGTGAGAACAAGTAGATCTGCCAGGATACTGTTTTACAGATCCTGCCAGACCAAATCTCCCTGTTTGCCCCAAGGGCCCCTTTGGACAATGCTCTGATCCACGGGGCTCCGTGTGAAGGCTGCTGTGACACTGAGGGACTTGCACAGGAATTCCATCCAGGAGCCTGGGTGCCCCTCAGGGACTGGCACCCGGCCCCTTCCAGCCGGAGGGGAAAGGGCCCCCCAAGCCTTGTTAGCCACAGACAGCGTGGTAAAGCTGAACAGCAAAGGGCCTGGGGGCATTATTCTGGAATTAAAAAGGTGCCAGCTCCAGGCACAACAGAATTCTTGTTCCTAACTCCAATCGGATTGAGAAAAAAGATTGAAGAACGGTGTCACTAAAGTACTACTGATGTCTGTAAGGTGTACCTTGATAGTCAGCCAGAATCTTCGTCTGCCACAAACACCTCTAGTGTTTCACGAAGGGATTGGTCATCAAAATGTAATGATGAGTTATGATGAATTGCTGAGCTTATCCTTTTGTAATTCTTTGCTAATGATGATGTGCTTTGCTGAGCTTATCCTTTTGTAAATCTCTGCAGCTGTGCATGATATAAATGACACAATTCCTTCCGTTGGTGTCTGTGTCTTTGGTAGTGACCCCGGGCCCTGGTGAAACAGGGCCCCCTCTTGCCCAAGTGTTACCTGGGAAGGCAAAAGCCCTCCCGCCAAAATTCCCCTCTTCCTCCCTGCTCCCCCCTTCACACCCTGAGCATGATGTGCTCTGGTCTGGGCTATGCCCGGGGTCAGTTGGGGTCCCCTGTCCTGGCTGTGTCCCCTGCCCAGCTCCCCCGCAGCCCCAGCCCCTCCCCAGCGTGGCTGGACGAGGGGCAGGACAGGCCTTGGCTGTGCTGCAGCTCAGCAAGAACAAAACCATCTCTGCGTGCCCAGCCCTGTGCTCAGCACCCGGCCCAGCAGTGCCTCAGTGCCAGGGGCTGTGCCCTCAGTCCCTGCCGGGGGTTTCCATGGCAACTGCCAGGCCAGGTGACCCAGGTGTCCCCCCAGTGCTGGTTGCCATGGAAACAGTGCCCAGCCCTGCCCCTTTCTGCCTGGCTGACCTGGCCTTTGGCCCTGGCAGTGCCGGTGGCTGCTGGTTCCTGGTGCCTGAGCGGCCAGCGCGGCACAGGGCAGGTGGCCATGGCACAGCCCCCAGCAAGGGATCCCCTCTGGCTCAGGGCACTGACACCAGCCCTGAGCAAGGGCCCAGGACAGCTTTCCATGGCCACCAACCATCACAATGGCTCTGGGCATTGGTTGCCATGGCACCAAACCAAGGACCGGTCCCCGTGGCCGTTGCCATGGCACCTGGTGGCACCAACGAGTGTCACTGCAATTGTACCTGGAACAGCCCTGGCACCGCTTTGTCCTCAGGGTTGCCATGGCAGCCAAGGGCAGCAACAGCTCTGCAGGCAATTGGCCATGGAACCTGGCTGCAAAAATGGCTCCTTGGGCTGGTTTCCAAGGAAACCTGAACTGATGGGGGTTGCCATGGCACCCAAACCCAGCAGTGGGGTCCTTGCAGTGTCCATGGCAACAGTCCCTTGCAATGGCACCACTGCATGTTGGGATGATGATCCACCCTCAGAGCTGGCCCAGGGCAGGTCTGGAGTGCTCCTGGTGGCAGCTTGGGCTTGGCACACACTTGAGGAGGATGTCAGTTTGCAATGGGGAAACTCAGGAGTTTTAGATTGCTTCAAAAATCAAAGAAGGAAAATCCCTCTTTGGCTGTGTGCAGCCACTTCTCCAAGCAAAGCAGGTCCCAGGTGAGTGAGGAGAGACACGATGGGCTTGTGGAATATGGAGCAAGGTTTTCCACACTGGCTCAGAGCTCAAGGCACCACTTCTCTGAGCAGGCCAGGGCTCCTTAGGAGAGTCCCTGGATCAATATCAGTCACTGAATGCTGCAATCACCCTTTGTGTAATAAGAACAGCAATAAGAAGACACCCTTTAAAATAGGACTACATATTTCCTGGAAGCTCTTTGAACTATTTCTCCATAACTGTCAAAGGAAAACCTCCTAATGAACTACACTGGAGCAGAGGGAAATCAAGGCAGAGCCAGGGTTTGTCAGGACTTGCTTGATCCTCATGAGCCTCACTGTGCATTTGGAGTGAGCCCTTGAACCTCAGGGCCTGGGAGGAGATTGCACAAACCTTGCCAGGAGTCAAAGGCAGAGGAAACACCCAAAGTGTCTCCAGGCATTCATGGCTCCCTCTGAGGTCCCTCTCCAACACAGGCTCCTCATGAACTCCTTGGAGGAGAGAATTGGTGGCCAGGATGGCACAAAAACCTCTCAGAGAGTGTGGAAAGGAAAATCTAAAGTACCTTCAACACCTTGAGTGTCTCAAAGCATTAATGAGCCCCATTTCGTGTCAGTACAAAGCTCTCCAGGGACTAATTAACGCAGATAATTGGGGCCATGATTGGACAAATATCTCCCAGAGTCTATCCCAAGGGAAACACCAAGTACCTTAAAAGAACTGAAGTACCTTGAAGCATTTATGAGCCCCACTGAGTGTTGTTACTGACAAAGCCTCTCTAAGGACTAATTGCAACACATAATTGGAGGCCATGATTGCACAAAGCTCTCAGAGACTCCAAGGCAAAAGCAAAACCCAAAGTCCTTTGAAACACCTGCAGTCCCTGGGAGCATTCAGGAGCCCCCAGGACCATTCCTGAGCAAGGGTCCTCAGGGACTCCTTCCAGCAGATCCTTGAGGCCACTGGGATGTGGGCTAGGGGGGAATGCTGAAGGCAGGACAAGGGGCTGACAGTGCCCAGCCTGGCTGGGGCTGTGCCAGGAGGCCCCAGGGCCTCAGGACAAGGTGTCTCCTCCCAGCGCTTGGTGGCACAGACCCTGCTGTGCCCCAGGGCACCAAGAACTGGCTTCTCATTGTCCCCAGCTGCCATCAGTGCCTGCAGCTCTCTGCTCTTCCTGGGGCCTGGGGACACTTTCTCTGTGGTGTCCCTGACAGGGACCTCTTTAAAGTACAAGAAACTTCAGTGTTTCAATAGAACTGAGTTCTTAAGGGTTCTTGAGGGTTGTGTGACATCACAAAGCTGGCTTTAACATCACAGAGCTGGCTGTGACATCACAGAGCAGGGTGTGAGGCCATAGAGTAGTGTCTGCCATCATTAAGGGTGGCTCCGAGGCATCAGAGAGTGAGTTGTGACATCACCAGGTGGCTGTGTAACATCATAGAGGAGGCTGTGATATCACAGAACAGATTGTGACATCACAGGGTGACTTTGTGACATCAGTCTTCTGCGATGTCACAGGAAGGCTGTATGAAATCACAGGGTGACATAGAATTGGCTCTGTGATATCACAGGGTCAGTGTGACATCACAGGAGGCTGTGTGACATCACAGGGGCTGTGTGACATCACAGGGGCTGTGTGAGGTCCCTGGGGAGGTCACTCTGCCCTGGCCCCCCTCACAGCTCCCCCCAGAGCAGTCCAACACTGCCATTGCACAGCGGGGTCCCCTGTCCCCCCGGGTCCCCCCGCCCCCGGCCCCGCAGCATCCCCCAGAGGATGTTCCACGAGATCGACCCCAGAGCCTGACACGGGGCCGGGGAGCCGGGGCCCTGGGAGTGGGACAGGGGGACAGGGACCCCCCGGCAGCGTCCCCGTGTCCCCCAGGGCCAGAGCCTGGGCCAGGGCTCCTTCACCCTGTTACCAAGGAGGGCTTGAGAGCACTGAAAATTCCCCAGCAAGGGAGCAGCAAAAACCAGATTGAATATTAAGGGACAGAAGCACAAAGTTCCTTGGCAAGAGTCACTCTGCTCCTGAATGGACACTTCAGGCACACCAAGGAAACAAAGCAACTACAAAACCAAATAGAATCCAGGCAATAAAACCAGAAATTAACCTAGAACTGTCCCTGTGTGTGTGTGTGTGTGTGTGTGTGTGTGTGTGTGTGTGTGTGTGACACAAGGACAGCAAGGGCAAGGATAAAAGGAACATGGCCTGAAAGTTTAACAGAGCTCAAACTTAACAGGACTTTACTTATACATTAACCTTAACTGATACTTTCAACTTGACAATTTAGCAAAAGAGCAGAGTATAACAGCATGTAACCTAACTTAAACCTATGACTTCGCAATTTAACAGAGGAATAACACTTAACAATATTGAACTTAACATATAACTTATACTAAAGGTAACTGCTTAGCAAAAGAAAAACTCTCAGCAGCATTTGATTTCACTTAGGCCTTGTGATTTAACTTTCTGTAGTTAAGCTGTAGTGTTGTGGGAGCTGGATCGGCAGTGTTGACACCATATGCCAGTCGCTTGGCACGTTCGGCGTGTGTGTCCTTCGTTGCCGCATCGGTAACACTTGATGAATGGTTTTTAACCTCCTTGCGTGAATGCCAGTGAGCCACTTCGGAGAGGAGCAAGAGCAGCTAACACCTGATTCTGAGTAGACTCTGCTTGCTTTTGTAACCCCAATCCTAATTCCTTTAAAGCTTCTGCTATAAATGCCTGTGAAGCTTTTGGCATTAATGCCATTCGTTCTAATGCTTCCTCAATAGTCCAATTTGCCCCTAAAGTAGCTAGCACTCTCTGGGTTGCTGGATTCACACTGCTTCAATAGCGCCCCCTTCATGTAGTCTGCAACACCAGCCCGATCTATGGCAGTAGCTGCTCTATCAATAAAATTTCCAAATGATTCTTCCCTTCCTTGCTTAATACCCATATAAACCGGTAACTCTCCTGGCTCTTTAACCATGTCTATTGCAGCACGCACTAACCTCATAGACTCTCTAAGTTTATCTGCCCCCGATATCATCTGTGCCTCTGTACGCAAATATGCCCCTAAGCCCATCAGCTCCTCTACTGTCACTCCATGCAATGGGTCTCCCTGGGCTCGTTGTACAGCAACCGACTCATTTACCAACGCGTGCCAATGTGCGTTAAACAATAACTGCTGATGCTGAGTGAATATCAACCAAACTATTCCTCTTAAATCATTAGGACATAAAACCTGAGTATTAAAAAGATAATCTAGCATTTGCCTAACAGGTTCGCTTTTTACTCCAAACTGACTAACCGTAGAACGTAGCTGAGTTAACAGCTTCCAATCTAAGGGAGTGTATTCTGCTATATTATGCGTAAGGTTCCCCTGTGCATCATACTGTGGTGTGTATGTGACCGGACATGCAAGACTAGAAGCTATTTCCACCGCTTCACCATCCCCCATTTGCATTACTTCTCTCGCCAAAGCAGCCCAAGCTTCCCTCCTCTGTTTAGCCATCTCCCCCCATGGATCACGGTGTGCCCCTGGGATGGGATCTGACTCTTTAAGGGTGCTATGCTGCTGGCGCTTCGGTGCAGGCACCGAGCTTTCGCACGGGGAAGGCAGTGAAGCAGAGGCTGGCTCGCGCAGGGGAAATGGCCCCCCCACTGAAGCTGTAACCGGAGCCGGCTCACTCGGGGGAAGTGGCAGAGGCAAAGCTGGCGGCAGAGGTGAAGCTGGCTTGCTCCCACCCCCACCATCTGAGTCACAATTCAAACAGGAAAAAACATAGCATACATGACTTAGACTGCAGCCAGATAGGAGATCCACGGTTTTGGGGCACATTCAAACAAGTGGTGGTTTCAACTATCTTGCCAGGAGGATCTGCCAATAAAGCCATGAATTTAGCAAAACAATTAGGATGCTGGGCAAGGGATGAGCTGAACAAGACATCACAAATTCTAGACATGTTAACTGCAGATGTGCAAAGTGTTAACCATGCTGTTTTGCAAAATAGAGCTGCTGTAGATTTTTTGCTCTTAGCACAAGGGCATGGATGTGAAGAGTTCGAGGGAATGTGTTGCATGAATCTGTCTGATCATTCGGTGTCCATTCACACTAAGATAAAAGAATTACAACAGGGACTTCACAAACTTAAGGAAGAAGATGGTTTAGGAATTGACGAATGGCTTAAAGGCTTAGGACTTGGACTGTGGCTGAGGAACCTTGTGATCTATGCTATAGGCCTACTGGGTGTAATTTTACTGTTATTGCTTATTTTGCCTTGTATCTTTAACTGTATTCAAAACATGGTCAGCCGAACAATAGCAAAAACATGGCAAACTAATTTCCTTGCTCAAGAAGAAAACGGGGGAAATGTGGAGAGATTTATTAATAGTTGGTTAGCTGAGAAAGGCCATACTGACATAATGCCGCTGGTTAAGCTGAAGGAAGAAAGTCAGCAGTCAGCAAGCTGAAAGGAAAGGTCAGCAGTGACCTTGCTGCAACATGAGGAGAGGGAGTAGAAATTATTCCTGAATATATCCTGAGAATATGTAGAAAGTATCAAAAGTAGAACCATAGGAATGCAGAAGTAGGCTTAAGTGCTGCTATGTAACTGACCAATCCTGAGCTCAACTTTTGCAATATGTATGAAGCTCATTATTACTGTATTTAACCCGCCGTACTGATCAATAAAATTGGGCCTGTGATGATCAAATTGATGTCCTGGTTCCCTTCCGTCGACAGTCCTGGCCTCTGCACTCAGCCAAAAAGTTTGTTCCCATCAGCTGGGAGTTTCCTGTCCCACTGCAGATGCTGTTGCTCAGGGCCAGGGCTGCCTGACAGCCACCCCCAAACTGCCCTGAGCATTTCCTCTGCTTCACCTTTGCTTTCTTTACTCTTCCTGATATAAATTTCTTCTAATTCCCCACCCCAGGGGGCCCAGAACTAGTCACAGCACTTGAGGTGCTGCCCAACCTGTGCCCAGCACAGGGGAAGAATCCCTGCCCTGCTGCTGCATGCCACACCATTCCTGATCCAGGCCAGGAACCATTGGCCTTCTTGCCCACCTGGGCACTCTGCTGCCTCATGCCCAGCCTGCTGTCCATCAGTCCCTGCAGGTCCCTTTCTGCCTGCCTGCTCTCCAGCCACTCTGTCCCCAGCCTGTAGTGCTGCAGGGGTTGTTGTGGCCTAAGTGCAGGACCCGGCTCTTGGACTTGTTAAACGTCACCGTGTTGGATTTGGGCCCTGGATCCAGCCTGTCCAGGGCCCTCTGCAGAGCCCTCCTACCTCCATCCTCCATCAGATCCACACTCACACCCAGTTTGGTGTCATCTGCAGATTTGCTGATGTTGGACACAATCCCCTCATGCAGACCATTCCATGCAGACATTGGAATCCACGCTGGCTGGCTCTGATCCCTCAGCCATCCTGTGGGCGCCCTGTAATGGCACTCAAGGTGATCTGTTCCAGAACCTTGCTGGGCACCCAGGGCAGGCTGACAGTCCTGGTGTTCCCCAGATCCTCCTTCCAGCCCTTCTTGGGGATGGGCTCACACTGGCACCTCCAGCCCTCTGGGCCCTCCCTGCTGAGCCAGGACTGATGGTAAATGATGGAGAGCAGCTTGGGGAGCTCATCCACCAGCTCCCAGATCCCCCTGGGATGGATCCCATCGGGTCCCAGAGACACCTGTGAGCATCTGAGGGGCTCAGCAGGTCCCCAGCTGCTTCCTCCTGGATTACAGGGGCTGTTCTGCTGCCTGTGCCCATCCACCAGCTCAGGAGAACACTTTTCTTGAGGACAACTTGACTTAACCCCTTCTTGAGGCAAAGAAGGGGTTAAGTACCTCAGCCTTTCCCTCATATTTGGTAACCACATCTCCCCTAATAATGAATGGAGATTGTCCTTGTACCTTGTTTTGCCATTAATGTACTTATAGAAACATTTTTATTATTTTTCACAGACGTGGCCTGGTTAAGTGTTAAGCTTTCACCTGTCTAATTTTCGTTCTGCTTCAGCTAACAACATCCTTAAACATATCCTGAGATACCTACCTCTCTGTCCGAAGGTGATGCACGTTCTGTTTTGCCCTAAGTTCCTGCAAAAGGCCCATCACATACAGAATGTCACCTGTTGGCTAAAGTACGCCTCAGAGGAGGAAAATACAAGAGTCTATAAATTAAAAGAGGGAAAGCAAGCTAGTAAAGTAAAAGAAGAAGAGGCTGGGAAGGCTAACAAAAACTGGGACCTCCTTGACCACTTACTTCACCCTACCCTTGCAGTACCTCAAATCCTTCCTCCAATTCCTCTTGCTGTTGACCCAATTCCTCCTCCTCTCCCAGCTGTCATTCCTTTACCACCTGCTAACCCAGTTATACCTCCAACACATTCCCCTCTACCCTCTCCTTACTCTCTTTACCCTTCACTACGGTTCCCTTACCTCTGCCATCTCATGCACCCCTAATTCACCAGCAAGTTCCTGCTCTGCCTCCCCCAGCACAAATGAGAAGCCAAAAAACATCTCAGAATCTCATGCCCAAGAGTGAAGTTAACCAGTCAGCCTCCACAGCTGATGTTGTAACACCCGGTCCAAAGTGGGTAAAGTGGAAAAATTGTTCCCCCTCAGAGAAGTTCCCATGTGCAGGGTGGCCAGTGAGATTGGATTTGTAAATGCTCCCTTGACTGCATCCAAATTTAGAAATTTTAAGAAAGAATTGCAAAATTTAGTGGAAGACGCAGTAGGAAAAGCAAATCAAATTAATCCATTTTTAGCCCCCAATATTTATGCATGGGGAGAATTGAACTCCACCTTTAACATCCTATTTTCCCCAGAAAAGACTCGATTAATAAGAACTGCAGGAATGAAAATTTGGGAGCAAGAAAACCAACCCAGGCCCCCAGGTGACAAAAAAAATGCCTTTAGTGGAGCCTAGCTAGGACTCTAATCAAGAAGAGGGGAGAAGGAACATGAGAGCTTACAGGTCCCTGATGACCAGAGGGATAAAAGAATCAGTCCCTAGAGGGAGTAATACCAGGTTAGCCTTTGACGGCACTCAGGAAAAAGATGAGACCCAAGCACCATGGCTTAATAGGCTAAAGCAAAACTTCCAGATTTACTCTGATGTTGACCCAGACAGCCCAGAAGGCCAATCTTGGGTTCCCTGCAGTCGGGGATGACCCCAAGAATCCTTTTTTCTCAGCCTGATGTTTCCAAGAAGGAGTCTGAATTCTTTGCCTCTGGTTTCCAAGGTTGTTTATTGTTTCTTATCTATAACATTTTTTCCTCTGGCCTGCTGAGATGCTTTTAGCAGGTCAGACAGAGGCACACTCCCCATCCCAGGGCTAGTGTCTACATTTTATACTATGAACTACGTGTACTTTATTTATCATTATTTCCCAATACCTATCACCTATGTTAGACAGTCTACTTCTACTCTAAACCAATCCTAAAATGCCACCATCACCAAGAACATGGAGACTAAGAAGAAGAAGGAAGAAGAATAGGACAACACCGAAGTCCCTCCATCTTGCCTCCTAGACCTCTATATAAAAATCCCCAAAATACCATTTTATACCCTGTGACAGATTCATTATCACTCTACTTAAATTTTGTGACTTGTAATTCTTCATACAAGGGTGGTAATTTGCTCCATGGGTTAAGATCAAAATCCCAGGTGTCTTTGGCTTCCTGCCAGGGATCCCCAGCCCCCTGCCAGGGATCCCCAGCGCCCTGCCAGGGGCACATGTCCTCCAGGGCACCCAGAGGTGTGTCCTAGGTACAATTTAAATTTTGTCCTTCTCAAGGTACAATTCGTCACTACATCCTGGCAAGATATCAGATGAAAGTTAGAAAGAATAGAGGACTGGCAGGAAAAAAGTATTAATGAACTGCTGTGAGAAGCCATAAGAGTATATATAGAAAGGGAAGAAGAAAAGACAAAAAATAAAAATTAAAATTATGGCAGCCATAGCCAGAGAAAGTGTGGGAGCCAACAAATACACGCCAGTAGAACCACTTAGAAGAGACAAAGGTTTTATTGGACCAAAAGGGGCGAGGGCTCTACTCAGTGACAACTATTGTTATTACTGTGGAGAGAAAGGACACCTAAAGAGAAATTGTAAGAAACTCCAATTAGATGAAGCCATAGCCTGGGAGCAAGAAACTCTAGAGAAAAACTTAAGAAGAGATGAGAAGTATGTGGAATAGGTTCTGTGCCCTGGAGAATTTAATGAATCATCTAGAAGAGCCCTTTGTAAATTTCGAGATTGGTCCCCAGAATGATGAATTTGAATTTTTAGTTGATACCAGAGCAGACAAGTCATGTGTGACTAAAATACCAACAGGAATCACAGTCAGTAAAAAGGTCTGCAAAGTAGGAGGGGCCAAATGAGAATCATTGGAGGCCCAGATTATAGAAGATGTAGAAATTAGAGGAAATTCAAGAGAGCGTTGAGCTAATTCCATTTACATCCCCAAGTTAGGCTGTGATTTATTAGGATATGATTTATAAATCAAATTGGGAATTGGAATAATGCCAAAAGAAGGGAAAATGGTAGTGCAAATAATGGTCTTAATAAAGGGAGATATAGATGAAATCAACCCAAATGTTTGGGCAGAGGAGGGAAAAATTGGTTGTTTGAATATTCCACCAATAGAAGTAGAGCTGCAGAAAGACATGTCCGCCATTTGGGTAAGGCAGTATCCAATTTCCCCAGAGGGAAAGAAAGGACTAGCCCCAGTAACTGACCAGCTGTTAAAGGAAGGATTTTAGAACCATGCATGTCTCCACATAATACTCCCATACTAGCAGTGAGAAAAGCTGATGGAAGGTATCAATTACTACAAGATTCAAGAGAAGTTAATAAAAGAATGGTTGCAATGCACCCGGTAGTACAAAACTCATATACATCGTTTTAAGCCAAGTACCTAAGGAGCATGCATGGGTCTCTGTCATGGATTTAAAGGACGTGTTCTGGGCATGTCCCCTGACTGAAGAGTGCCAGAACTGGTTTGTCTTTGAATGGAAGGACATTTAAAAGTAAAGAAAACAGCAATGAAGGTGGACACATCTTCCCTAGGGGTTTAAAGAACCCCCAACCTCTTTGGCAAGCTCTAGAAGAAGTCCTAGAACACTTTAAACCTGAGAATGGGGTAAATATCTTACAATATGTTGATGATTTATTTGTATTGGGGGACAACAAGACAAAGTTAGAAGTTCCAGCCTACTAGCATCTAAATTTCTTAGGGGAAAAAGGCCTAAAAGTATCACAAAAGAAACTGCAAATTGTGGAACAAGAAGTAACATATCTAGGACATATAATCACCCAAGAGTATAACAGGTGAAGCCCCAAGAGAATTTTGGGAATTCTGTCCATCCCTGCCCCAACGACCAAAAGAGACGTTAGAAAATTACTAGGTTTGTTTGGATATTGCAGATTATGGCTTGATCAGTATACTAAAAGTGTAAATTTCCATATGGCAAATTGATAGACTCAGAGGCTGTAACCTGGACCTCAAATGACAAGGAACAGCTTCGGAATCTGAAAATTAAATTGTCCCCTGCCCCTGTACTGAGCCTATCAGACCTTATAAAGATCTTTGACCTATTGGTAAACGGGGAAGAGAGGACAGCTTGCGGAGTCCTTACACAGGATTGGCGAGGATGCAGGAAGCCGGTCACATCTCAGCCACCCCAATAGAAGGCACACAGAAACCTAACCTGAAAGGGGAAGATCCAGGTTCATATTCCATACAATGTGAAAGATGTTTTAAGTCACAAGGCCCCTCAGTGGCTAACCGACACCCAAATACTAAACTATGAAGTCATCCTAAGAAGTACCAAGGGCCTCGAATTAGCCACTTTAAAATGTTTAAATCCAGCCCAGTTCCTCACGGGAGAGCTGTTAACAGACCTGGAGCACGATTGTTTACAAATGATTGAAATGCAGACTAAAGTGGGAGAAGATTTAGAAAAAGGGCCGCTCCCATATGGGAGAATTTTATTTACAGATGGATCATCATGAACTGTGGCCAGTAAACAGGTCTCAGGGTATGCAACCATAGATGGGCAGAACATGCAAGCTGAGGAAAAAGGAAAACTACCCTCAAATTGCTCTGCCCAGTGCTGTGAAATCTGTGCCCTGAAGAGAGGACTAGATTCACTAGAAAAAGATAAAGAATCAATCTATATTGACTTCTGGTATGCATTTGGGATTGCCCATACATTTGAAAAATATGGGAAGAACAGGGGTACCTTAATTCTTAAGGCAAAAATTTAGTACAAGAAGAGCTAAGAAAATGTGTACTAGAGTCCCTGAGGAAACCAATAGAGATAGCCAAAGTTCACATAAAAGGACATCAAAAAGGGGACACCCTTGAAATAATGGGAAACCAATTAGCTGATCAAGTAGTGAAAGAAGAAGCTTTGGAACAGGAAAGTCCAGTTAAAATTCTTAAGATAAAGGGAACACCTAGTAGAGAAAGAAAAGAGGAAAGACCCATCTTTGATGAGAAAGAATTAAGAGAGTTAGAAAAGATGAGAGAACAGCAAAAAGAAAATGGAGAATGGTGGACCCCTGATGGACAGCAAATTTTAAATAAAGCTCCAGCCCAAAAGGTGATGACAGAGTTGCACGAGTTGACCGATTGGGGAATACAAGGATTATGTGACCGCTTTCCAAGGGATCAAATGTGCATGGGAGTACGTACCATAGCAAAGGCAGTTACCAAGGGATGTTTAACTTGCCAACAAATTAATCAGAAAGTAATGAGAAGAGTACTGTCTGATCTGGGGGAAGAGAGTTGGCCTTGCGGCCATTCCAAAGTGTGCAGGTAGACATCACAGAAATGTCCCCTGTTCAGGGATACAGACACTTATCAGTGACCGTGGATCACCTCACCCATTGGGTAGAGGCGTTCCCAACAAAAAGAGAGACAGCCCAAGTAGCCACAAAAGCAATCCTAGAAAACATCATTCCTCAATATGGGTTGATAAATAATGTCGATTCTGACCGAGGTCCACATTTTGCTGCCCAAGTCTTACAACAAGTTGTTGAAGCCCTGGGAATGAAATGGAGGTTGCACAGCCCATTGGCATCCCCAGAGCTCCAGAAGAGTAGAAAGAATGAATAAAACCATCAAAAACACGTTAACTACATTAGTTACAGAAACCCAGATGAATTGGCTTAAATGTCTGCCCTTAGCACTGTTACAAATTAGAACAAGGCCTCGAACAGGTATAAGAGTCTCACCTTATGAAATTATGTTAGGACTCCCCTTCTTGACAACCCCGTATAGCACAGCAAATTATCCAGAAGGAGAGACAACCACCCAAAAATAGGTTAAGGCCATAGGAAGGAGATTCAAAGATCTGAGGAAAAAGGGCTATCTTCCTCAAACCTCTCCCTTAGAAACTAAGGGACATAACTTTAATCCAGGGGACTGGGTGTTAGTTAAATCGTGGAACTCTGCACCTTTAACCTCTAAGTTTGAAGGCTCTTTTCAGGTCCTACTCACCACCAATACAGCCATATGACCCAAGAGAAGGGGTGGACGCATATAACCCAGACTAAAAGACCTGTACCACCTCCCACTGAAGAGTCAAAACCAACCACATCCCCTACTAAGTCTTCTAATGAATGGACTGTGACTAATCACTCAGACAATCTAAAGCTAACCCTCCAGAGAAGACCTAAAGTCTATTGGAGACTGTCTATAGTCAAAAACTTGTTAAGAACTGTTTAAATAATCAAAACTTGTGAAGAACTGTTAAAAATTGCAGTTAATGTTATTTATATTTTACTTTTGATTTTTAAAAGTAGATACTTTCCTGTTGCATTTATTATTAGCTAATGTTTATTAATGAATGTACAGTTTTTAGTTTGTGTTGGAGCCTTTGTTTGTTTTGGTGTATATTGTGATTTTGTAGGATTAGGCATAAGAATAAATACCTCATTATTTGTTTGGAGTAGTTTATCTCTCATTTTGGATACCAAAAATTCTTAAAGTGATCTGACCATTGAATTCAAGGTTTTTAGGTGCATGTTTTGTTGTTAAAAAGTTAAAATACACCAGTTAACTCCAATCTTAGTGTACAAAGCAATCTCCTATAAAACATCCCTCAAGGCAAAAATAAACTACTAAAGAAAAGTCAAATGCCTTGACACTGAGAGAATAAAAACTCTGTACTAAAACCAACGAGCTCTTCTGTAGGAGAAAAGCATAACCAGGAGGCAAGGCTGGGTGAGTCTACTGTCTGCCTAAAAACAGCCACTCCAATCACTGGGTGCTGCTCAGTAGTTGTAGAGTTTAGGGAAATGCCTCATACCAGACTCCTGGGAATGCTCTTACTGGTCTAACTTGTTTAACATCACACTGGGAAGTCAGAAGAGCCCATGTGATAAATGTTACTACCTCCTTTACAGAGGGGAAGAAACCGGATCTTTAATACAAGTACATACAAATTTAAACCTAAACTGTGTCAACCTCTCTCTGTTAGCAACCTGTCTAGGGGAAGGGAAGACTTACTGGATTTCACAAAATACAGGCACTTACCAGCAAGGACTACCTGGGGAGTGTCCTATAGGAGATCCTTGGCTTTGCTTTGAACATAAGTCCAGTCAAAAAGGCACAGCAGACTTAATAAAAGAGAAAGAAGTAAAAACATCAGTAAATGAGAAAGAAGACCTAGAAACATCTCATGGGAAAAACTTGGGAAAGATCAGTAAAGAGTTAATGTTACTAATTGCTGGATCTGTGGAAATACACAAATGGCCGAAGTCTGGCCTTGGGAAGGGATCAGCTTAAGACCAATAGAAATCTTAAAATGGACACAAACAAGACAAAAGGTACCAGCTATTGGACAAAGAGGAACAGAATGCTGGGAATTAAAGTCTAAAATAATTGGAGAAGAGCAGTGTATATCAAGGAAAGGGAAAATGTATAAAATGTATAAATTTATAAAACCCCAGTAGGAGAAATATCCTGTAAGAGATATTTAGAAATAAAACATCCAGTAGCTGGGTAGGTCCCCAGAGAACCCAATAAATACTGGAAGTATTATTTATTATTTATATATTGGATAAATAAATATTATTTATTAAATAATAAAAAATACAATTTTAATTTATTTATATTAATTTTTATTAAAGAATGATTATTATTAATTTATTAAAATATTATTTACTAAATAAAAAGGAGTAATATTAATTTATTAAAAGACTATTTTAATATAATAATAATAATAAAACGTTATTATATATTAATGTTATATATAATATCGATATAATATATATTATAATATATATTATATTATATTATTATATATAATAATATTGATTAATATATATAATATATATCATATATATTATATAATATATATAATATATATAGTATTATATATAAAAATATATAATATATATACTAATATATATTATATTTATATAGTATATATTATGTGTTATATAATATATATATCTTAAAATTAATAATTATATATACTATATAATTATATTTATATTATATAATATATATTATATTAATTAGTACTATAAATAATAATTATATATTAGTTATATATAAGTTATATATAATAATATTATTTATTGATCCATATAGAATCTATTAATATAATATAATATAATATAATATAATATAATATAATATAATATAATATAATATAATATAATATAAATGTAATATATTGTTATTAATAATAAAAATATTAATAGTAATAATAATAGTAAATAATAATAATAATAATAATAATAGTAATAATAATAATAATAATAATAATAATAATCGTAATAATTTAAAATAATAAATTTAACACTGAAAATCCATTGGGAAGAAAGAAACAGGGTGTATCCACCGAGAAGGATCTAAACTCCATGAGTGTACTGTAATAGGAATAAATAAAGGAATAAATAAAGGAATAAATAAAGGAATAAATAAAGGAATAAATAAAGGAATAAAAGGAATAGACCCATTCTGGGGAGTGAGAGAAATATCCAAGTACTGGGAATTTCCAGTGACTATCAGTGATGCTTCCTGGAAAGCTCCAGAAAACCTGGTTTGGATATGTGGGAATGTGGCTTACACTGAATTACCCGGGGAGTGGAGCAGCACTTGCACTATCGGAAATATTAAATCGTCATTTTTCTTACTCCCAAAAGAGTATGGATTGAACCAAGGGGTCCCAGTATGTGATTATTTCAACAAATCTAGCTGACGAAAAAGAAACTTAATTGAAATTGGAGGAACACAGACACAGAAAAACACAGTATGGACACCCCAGGAAATAATTTGCACTCATGGATCGGCGACCCAGGCTCAAGATGGGTCCTGGGGACACCGGACCCCAATTTATACGGGGTTAAATCGGATTCTGAGATTACAAGCAGTACTCGAGATGGTATCGAACCAAGCCTCTCTAGCTTTAGACCACATAAATGACCAACTAGACCAGACTAGAACTGTAGTGTATCAAATCAGACTAGCAGTAGATTATTTACTAGCCCATGAAGGAAGCACATGTGGAAAATTTAACTCCTCTGAGTGCTGATTAGAAATGGATGACTGCAGTGATGTCATTAGAAATATCTCAAAGGAAATCTGGAAGTTAGCTTATGTTGGAACACAAGAGTGGACCCCTACATTCGATACCAGCTGGTGGGACAATTTCTGGTCATTAAAAGGAAACTGGTGGGGAAAAAAAACCTTTTTCATCTTATGTGAAATTGCTAGTTTGATCCTCCTACCTTGCATGCTCCCCTGTATAATCCGAGTTGTAACATCTGCTGTACAAGCAAGTGAAATGATACCAAAAGAGCTTAATAAAAAAGATGTAAAAGTAATCATGATAATGAATGATCAAGAACATGAAGGTGCCAAGCAAATTTACAACCAATATTAAAAATTGTACTTTCAAGAAGAAGTAATTGCTAAATGATGCAGGCTTGAGCCCAATCGAACAATTAGAGGGGGAAATTGTAGAGAATACATTGTTAAAGGAGTTGATATAAAATTCATTGTTAAAGGAGTTAATATAAAGTTCCAATGTTATTTATAGATTGTTTGTTGAATGTTTAATAGTTATGTCAAGTTCCAATGCTAGTTAAAGGATTTATAATTATGTTAATCCCCTCACTGTCAGGTGTTACCCCCACTGCTCCTTTCAGCGTTCAGAAGCACATAATCACGACAATGATTCTATGCAGGTGCTTTTATTGAAGAGCTCTGGGTGTCAGGGGTACAAACCCAAATCTGTCTCCAACATGCATTCGGGATGAACATGTTTTTATATTCTATCGTTATATAACTTTCATGTTAATTCTTAAACTTATATTGTTCTATTGTATACATAGATTTCAGCCAAGCATGGTCTCATTGTAACCCCCCCCTCAAACATCTAACATAGTTTCTCAGAATTCTTCTTATGATTATACAATAATTTTATTTAATTACTAAACAATCATCACATCTAACAATTATATCTTTTATCATATACTGCTTACACAGGTGCAATTTCACATGATCTGGCAAACACAAAGCCTAACATTTCCAGAGTCTATTTTTAACATTTTTCTACAGCCCCACTATGTCTAGCTTCTTTCTAATTCCCCGAATTTTATGATTTTAGAATCTTTTACTATCATTCCCACTCCCATCTAAGATGTGGAACCACCCGACACCATAAAGAAGAGGACTGTGTCAGATAATAACCAAATATGAAAATCCCATTAGACATAACAGAAAAGAATGACCTAACGAAAACCCCTAGAACAACAAGCCACCATGCAAATGAATAATTAAAATAACACTTCTAACCAGAGAAAACATAACGTAACATCAGGACCATGGTCAGAGCTTTTGCCTTCGTCACACTAACCAGAGCAGGCCAAGAGCAGCACAGGGACCATGGACCTGAAACCAGCAGTGTCTACCCAGAGACTCTTGAAAGGAGAGAAAACCCAGCCAAGCCAGGCCTTGCTCAGCATTGCAGTTCCCTGCTCAGAGCCTTGGGCTCCCTGCAATCTTGGCCTCAAGGATCTGCTCTCACCAGGCCCTGGGCAGCCTTTGGCACTCCCTGCCCTCACTGGGGCCCAGCCATGCTCCAAGGCACTTGGAGTTTTGCTGCTGACTCCTTGAGCAGCTTCTCCATCCTTCTCTGCGTGCCTGAGGCTCCTGGACCCAGCCCCAAATCCAGCGTGGGGCTGATTAAAATACAGAAAGCCCTCAGGAGCTCTTTGTCTCCCTTCCATTGTCATCCAGTCTCCAGGGCTTGTGCAGGGATTGGAGTCAGTTTGGAGTTCTTTTCAGGAGGGAGATTCCAAAGTGCACATCATGATTTTTCTTTTCAGTCAACGGAATATTTTTTTTTGTTTTCATTTCAGAGAAGAAGGGACAGAAGCAGTTCCCAGGTGATCTTGATGCTGAATGTCTCCTTAGGAGGTCTGGGCAGGGAGAAGAATGAGCCCTTTGCAGGCTGATCCTGTTTGAACAAGCTGCTCCTCACCTCCAACCTCACTATGTCTGACATGGCCCACCGGGGACTGACACCTCAAAACACATAAAAAAATGAAAGTATTTTTCCTTATAAAAAAAATTTAATTAATAAATAAAGTTATAAACATAATATTCTAATTTATAATAATATTTTTATTACATTAGTTTTAAATTTTCCTTTAAAAATCTGTACATATTTTAGCAATAAAAAAAAATTGGTTCTCCTGCTAGGAATTCCTTTCATTAATTAATTAATTAAATTAATAAAAAACACAATTACTTTCATTAATTAATTATTATTTCTTGGTGACTTATTTCTTCCTCTTTATGGTAATTAGTTATATTTGTCGTCTTTTTATCATCTTTTTCATCATCTTTTTCTCACACAGGGTCAAGGGGCCGCACATTGGGGTCCCTGGAGACATTTCTGGGGCACATTTGGGGCAGTTTTGGGTCTGGGGAGGGAATTCAGAGAGAACTTGAGGGTCTGGAGGACACTTGGAGGAGCCGGGTGGGCACTTGGAGGGGCACTCAGGGATCCCGAGGGACAGTTCGGGGTCCGGGGCAGCACTTGGGGGTCCAGGGGGGCCCTTGGAGGTCAGGGAGGAGAATCTGGGGCCCTTCAGCGTCCGGGCGGGCCCTTGGGGGAAGCTCTGACGGGGCTCTCTGGGGCACGGGGGATGATGGGAGTTGTAGGCGCAGGTATCATACGATTTAATAGGGCCGCGGATCATCACGGGAATTCGAGGCGCAATTGCAATGGCTCTCCGTGGGGCGCGGGGCATGACGGGAGATGAAGTCCCGGCTGGAATAGCGCCGGACGTGCGCCGCGGAGCATGATTGGAGCTGAAGTCCCGGAAGCGGCTCCAACGCTTTGTTTGGGGGTCCGGGAAGGCTGTTAGGGGACACTTTTGCGTCCGAGCCGCGACTTAAAACCCTCACGGGAACTTACGGAGAGCTCTAACCGGACTCTTTAGGGCGCGGGGCACGGCAGAAGTTTTAGGCGCGGGACTGTTCTGAGGGGATCTGGGGCCGCAGGGGATTAGAGGAGATGAATTTTTACAAGTGGCTGTACCGAGCATCTGTGGGGTCAGGAGCACTCAGGGCGTCCGGGGCGCTTTCGGGGGCTCCCGAATGGGCGGTGAGGGGGCACTGAGGGATCGTGGAGGGTCTGGGGAACACTGATGGGACAGATGGGGGCGATCCTGGAGTACTGTGGAGCGCGGAGCATGACGGGCGTTGTAGTCCCGGCTCCACTGGGGCTTAGTGGGGCCGCGGGGTGTGATGGGAGTTGTATGCAAGGAGAAAATATGGTGCCTTTTAGGCACCGCCCCTAGGCCCGGATTCCTAGTGATGATTGGCTGCGAACGGTGATGGGTGGGAGCCTCGGCAAATGGGATGTGGTGGAGGCGGGAACAGCCAAATCACCCTCCTACAGTCCTTCCAGGGACAGTCCAGTCCATTCCCAGTACAGACCAGTATAACCCCACTTAAAGCCCATTTCATTCCAAGTAGAACGCAGTTCAACCCCAGTGTCCCTCCAATCCCTCCCAGTGCAGCCCTGTCGGTCCCAATACACCTGAGTTCATTCCCAGTCGTTCCCAGTTCCTCCCAATGTGATCCACAGGATGCCCCAGTGTCCCCAGTTTTCTCCGCAATGCCCCCAGTGTCCTCAGGTTGTCGCAGTCTTCCCCAGTGTCACATCCCAGTATGTCCCAGTGTCTCCCACAGCATTCCCAGTATGTCCCAGTCCTCCCCAGTGTCACTTCCAGTATGTGTCAGTGTCTCCCACAGCGTTCCCAGTGTTCCCAGTATGTCCCAGTCCTCCCCAGAGTTTCCAAGGACAGTTTCATTTCTCACGGTGGCCGTGGCAGCCAAACCCAGCAGTGGGGTCAGTGCAGTGCCCATGGCCACAGCCCCTTGCAGGGGCCCAGTGCAGCTTGGGCTGATGATCCACCCTCACAGCTGGCCCAGGGCAGCTCTGCAGTGCCTTTGGTGGTACCTGGGGCTGGCACACACCTGAGCACTGTGTCTGTTTGCAGTGGGAAACTCAGCAGTTTGAGATGGCTGCAAAAAGTACAAAAAGGGAAAACCCCTCTCAGGCTGAGTGCAGCCAGCTCTGCAAGCACAGCAGGGCCCAGGGCAGTGAGGACAGACAGGATGGGGCTGGACAACATGGAGCAAGGTTGTCCACACTGGGTCAGAGCTCCAGGCACAGCTTCTGTGAGCAGGCCAGAGCTGCTGAGGAGAGACCCTGGGTCAATATCAATCACAGAATGCTGCAATCACCTCTGCTCTAACGAGAAATTTAATCAAAGACACCCTTTAAAATAGGAATGTGTGTTTTTTTACAAGGTGTTTGAAATCCTTCTGCATAACCGGACTTGGAAAATTTTAATAACTCTCTCAGGGCTTTGCTGTTGTTTACATCAGACTCAGTCCCTGAGAGTGTCTTCAAAATACTTCTCACAAACTCAAAGTTAAATTTAGACTCCAAAGTTTCTTCAAGTTTTAATGGCTTCCACTGAGGGACACCACTGTGAAAGTGTCCCCAGGTTCCAGTTAGAGCAGAACACTGGAGGCAGTGATGACAGCTGGGGACAAACCAGGCAAAGGTGTCTCTGGTGCTGAGCACACCTGGATGTGTTTGAGGAATGCCAAGGGCCGAGGCCTGAGCCCCAGCCCCTGGCCAGGCAGATCCTGTCCCTTCCTCCTTGCTCAGGGCTCTTCCTGGGATGGGCACTGGCATGTGGGGATGGGCAATGCCAAGGGCAGGAGCATGAGGCTGCCCCTGCCAGGCTGCTGAGCAGGGACAAGGAGGCAATGAGGCCCCAGGCCTGCAAGGGTCACTTGTCTCCTGCTCCTGCCTCAGGCCCAGGCCCAGCAGCCATGGCCAAAGTGCTGCCCAAGTTGGCTCTGGCAGGGCCAACTGGTAGAATTACATGTCCATGTGAGATTGAGGGTTATGCCTCCTAGACCTCAGGCCTGAATAAATGATACCCTCTGAAATAGCAAATGAGTGTTCAGGAGCCGTATTCTGATATTTAAGAGATTTGCTGACAGCGGGGCCTCATAGAACCGAGTCAGCTGTGACACTGTGCAAACTCAAGGAACAAAGGGTCCATGGTGACACAGTAGAACTCCATCGAACCAAAATCCATTTTGTTACATTGGGGCCACATTGACCCAATGCTCCATGGTGATATTGCAGATCAAAGGAGACCATTCTGACCCTGAGAAACTCTTGGAACCAGGGTTCCATTGTGACACAGCAAGGCCTGGTGGAACCATGGGTCCATTGTGACACTGCAGAACCTCACGGAACCAAGGTGACTGTGTTCTACTGTGGAACCTCATGGAACAAAGGGGCCATGGTTACACTGCAGAACCAAGGAGACTGCTGCTGACAGTGTGAGAGCTCATGGAACCAGAAGTCCATTGTGACACAGCAAGGCCTCATGGAACCATGGAGGCCATTTTTACGCTTGGAGGCCTCGTGAAACCAAAGGGCCATTGTGGTATTTCAGAGCGTTGTGGAGCCAAGGGGACCATAATGATGCCGTGGGGCTCTGTGAAACCAATGGTCTGTTGTGACACTGCAAGGCCTTATGGGATCTTCTGGGCAGAAATGGCTGAAATTGGGATTCAACATTCAAAATTCTGAATATCCAAGTGTTGCTCCCAGACAAAGCTGCCCGGAAAGGCAGTGTGTCTGTCCAGAGGCCTTTGTCTCTGGTAACTGCAGTTCATCACCCCTAAAACACTGGGGTAACACGGTTTCCTTCCTGTTGAGATCATGTTGACAGTGTGGGGACCCTGTGGAACCAAGGGACCGTTGTGACATTGTAGGTATCATCAATACCAGAGACCACTGTGATACTGTGGGACCTTGTGGCACCAAGGCCATCCCTGTGACTCTGTTGTGCTGCATCGTCCCAAGGGCCCAGTGTGAAGCAGCAGGGCTTTGTGGAACCAAGAGGCCATTGCTGCATTTCAAGGCCTCATGGAACCCAAGGGCCGTTGTGATCCTGCAGGGCACCGTGGATCCATGGAGAACATTGTGGAATTACAAGACTCCATGGAATCATGGAGACCATTGTGACACTGTGGGGCCTCATGGAACCAAAAGGCCACTGTGACCCTGCAGGGCCTCATGGAAGCGCGAGGCCATTGTGACACTGCAGAAGCAAGGAGAACATTGTGACACTGCAGGGCCTCATGGAAACAAGAAGACATGGAACATGTCTGGCTGGTTTTGCCTCCCAGGGCCACTGGACAGGTCCAGCTGAACTTGGAATGTTGAGGGCTACCTCTTATCAGCTCTGGAAGCACTGTGGCTCTGTGTTTTCCTTCCTATGGAAAAGAACCAACCTTCTTTCCAGGTGCCCATGGCCAAAATTGATACTCTCTCTGAAAAATTTCCTATCGGCAAGGGTTCTCCCACACAAAAGCTGCCAGGACAGAGAGCTCTGGCTGGCCTTGGCCTCTGGTGGTCACCTCTCATCTCAAGGAAGGCCTGAGGAAAGTATTTGAACAGGTTTGACCTCTGGAATATCAATGAGTCTCTCCTACTCTGAAAAAACTCAGATGATCTCCTGATCATGGGTCTCCTTTTTTTTCTCATGGTCTATCATGCATAAAATATTTTTTTAGCTAAAAATTATTATTCTTATCCCTCTACCAGTGTTATCTGACAGAAATCACCTCCTCTATATATGGATCCAGGTCTCCTGTACAGGCAAACAAAAGAATGTAGCAGGAATGATTTGTCTCTGCTCCCATCTGTCCCATCTCTCTGGGACTTGGGGCTCACAAGCTCAGCTCCCACCCAGAGAACTTGCAGACCCTGGGCTGCTCTTCTTGGCCCCTGCACGCTCAGCCAGGCTGAGATGGACACTGATGGTTTCTGGGCCGAGCTCTCTGAGCCCAGCCCAGCTCCCTGCAAGCTCTGCCAGCTGCCCTGAGCTCTGGGCAGCACCAAGGGCCTCTCCCCAGCCCAGCCCAGCCGGCTCTGGCCCCACAGCTCTGTTCAGGCCAGGCTGCTCTGGGCACTGCCCTACGGCCTCAGCCCCTGGCAAGGGCACAGCAGCAGCTGCAGCTGCCACAGGACTCAGCCCCAGCCATGGGTGAAGGTGCTGGGCCAAGGCAAAGGGGGCTCCCTGGCTGCCCTGCTCCCCTCGGGCTGAGGTGCTGAGAGCTCTGCAGCCCCTGCTGCCATCCCATCTGCCCAGGGCAGCACAAGAGTCCCGGCCCTGGGGCTCTCAAGAGCTGCTCCTGCTCCAGGACCAGTGCCACTCCCAAAGCTGGGGCAGACACAAAGCTGTGCCCATTTCACCTCATTTCTGCTCTGATCAGGATAGATCCTCAGCACCTTGGAGGTTTGGTGATGAATTTTACTTTTCCAGAGGCCTCTTCTTTCTTGAGCTCTTCAGTTGAGAAATTCAGTGAAAAAGGCTCATAAACATTTGTTCAAAACACCCAAACAACAAAAGCCCATGGGAATAATTCAAGTCTTGAATTCTTCAGAGGTTAATTAGAAAGATTCCAGAAGTGTATTCAAAGTGAATCTACGATATTGAAAACAATGAATAGAGAATTGTTTTGTCCTGTTTAATTTTCTTTTCCCCTTTTTAAATTGCTATCAGCAATCCCCAGTTGATATTGATCCCCAGCCCCTCCTCATGCAGTCTGAACAGATATGAAAATCCAGACCCTTCATGGCTGACAATCAATCACACTTTGTCCCTACCCCCTACCATTTCCCCCATCCAACCCCTGGCGCTCAGAGCAGCTGAGGAATGGAGTCACATCCAGGGGTGTCCCCAGGGCTCAGGATTTGTCCCAGATCAGTGAAATCTCTTTATTGCTGATCTGGATGAGGCCATCGAGGGCACCCTCAGCCAGTTCCCAGGTGAGCCCAAGCTGGGTGGCAGTCTGGCTGTGCTGGAGGGCAGGAAGCTCTGCAGAGTGATCTGGACAGGATGGAGCCATGGGCCCAGTACAATGGGATGAGGTTCCCCAAGGCCAAGGGCCACATCCTGCCCTGGGCTCACAACCACCCCAAATCCCTGGCTATGCCCTGCCCCTGATCCCCACAGCCTGTCCTGTTTCCTTCATCCCTGCATTGCCGGGGACTCTCTGGGACAAGGGAGCTCTGCTCTGGGGATGGAGGGAGGTGCAGGTGCCACCACTGGAGTGGGAACCAGAACTCACCAGGTTTGTGTCCTTTGGGGGTCAGGAACTGGTGGGACTCAGAGGCACAGGAAGTTTCTCTTCATGGTGAAGAGACTCTGGTTGAACAGGATAGAATTCAATAACGACCACGCTCTTCCCTGAGCCATATGCAATGTCCCAGCAGTGTCTGACATGTCCACCATCCACAAGTGATTTCCATACTAAAAGTAATTTTAGAAAAATATGGTTCTGTGATAGATATAAATAGAGTTAAGTTGTTGTATCAGGGTGCTCGTCTGGAAGTGGGGATAAAACAGCCTGAACAATTCCTGATTTGCACAGTTCTCAGGGTGGATGGAGAAGGGAAGTCAGGCTGCTTTTAGTGTTGAGGAAATGCTGAAACCAGCCTGACTCATTTCATTTCCTCATACCCTGGCTGATCTCCCCTCTTTTCCCTTCCACCCATTGGCTTTTGTCTCCCCCAGGCCCTCCAGTGAAGAGCCTGGCTCTGTGTTGTCCATCCCTTCCTGGCTGTCACTGCCAGGCTGGGATGAGGAGCCCCTCAGCCTTCCCTGCTCCAGGCTGGACAAGCCCAGCTCCCTCAGCCTCTGCTCACAGACCAGGGGCTCCAGCCCCACCTTGGAGGCCCTTCCCAGACCCTGCTCCAGCTGCCAGACATCTTTCCTGTCCTGGACAACCCAAAGAAGGCCACAGTGACCTGGATAATCCACGTCCTTGATGTCCTGGTCACACAGCCCAGTCCCTTTTCCCTGTGTCAGGTTTTGGGGTTGATCTTGTGGAACATCCTTGGGGGAGGCTGCAGCTCCATGTGGACCAGGGGGATAACAGGGGATAGGGACTCTGCTTGGCATGAACACATTGAACCTCTGGGGGGAAACTGTGAGGCGGGCTAAGGCAGAGTGACCAACACAGTGACCTCACACAGCCCTCCTGTGATATCACAGCCTTCTCTATGACGTCATATCCTGCTCTGGGAGTCACAGCTGATGTCAGCCTGCTTTGTGATGTCACACAGCTTCACTGTGATGTCACATCCCACTCCCTGATGTCATGGCCCACTCTGTGATGTCACTCAGCCACCCTCTATGATGTCAGAATCTCCCCTGTGATGTCACAGCCTGCTCTGTAATGTCCCAACTTACCCTGTGATGTCACAGCCCACCCTGTGATGTCACAAATTTGTCCTGTGATGTCAAAGCTTGCGCTCTGATGTCACAGCTGGCTTTGTTATGTCACACAGTCCCTTCTATTTTGTCTTACCTGATCAATGACCCCACAGAACCTACTCTGTGATGTCATAACCCACTCTGTGATGTCACTGCCCACTCTGTGACCTCACTCAACCCATTCTGTGATGTCACACAGCCCCTTGCTGGCATCACAGCTGCTCTGTGCCTCTCTCATCACAGCCACAGTGGTGCCTTGATGACACAGCCCCTCTGTGACACCACAGCCGTTCCCTGAGGTCACTGTCCCCTCTCTGGGACATCCCCCGATGTCACTTTGGGGCAGGGGAGACAGGTGGCGTCCAGGCACATTTGGGCTCCTGTGCCTGCAGCCCCCAGTGCCGGAGGTTCCCAGCAGCTCCCACAGGCTGCAGAACCTCTGTGCCACCCCCGACAGCCAAGAGTGTCCATCCTGACCCTGGCAGAGCTGGCGCCGCTTGGAATCCTGGTCAGAGAGCGGCTGTGGAGCGGCCGTCGGGCTAAGCAGGGTGGGGACCCCCGGGAGCCCCCAGACCCGCCTGCCCCGCGGGTGCCCGCGGCAGCCCCAGGGCTCTGTCCGTGCCCGTGTCACCGTCCCCTGAGTGCCCGCAGCAGCCCCAGGGCTGTGCCCGTGCCCGTGTAACCATCCCTTGGGTGCCCGCAGCAGCCCCCGGGCTGTGCCCATGCCCGTGCCCGTGTCACCGTCCCCCAAGTGTCTGTGGCAGCCCCAGGGCTGTGCCCGTGCCCGTGCCCGAGTCACCGTCCCCGGGTGACTGCGGCAGCCCCAGGGCTGTGCCCGTGTCACCGTCCCCTGGGTGCCGGGGCTGCACTTCCCTCCTGGGGACAGAGCCCTGCATGGTCCCGGCCCTCCAAACCTTCGGGGGTGCTGTGGGGGTCTCACCTGAATGCAGACGCTCAGCAGGGCCCCTCTGTGCCCACTCCTGTGCCCATCCCTGTGCCCACCCCTGTACCCATCCCTTACCACGGTGTCCCCAAGCGCTGCAGATCCCACGGTGCCCAGGGGACGGGATGGGGACCTGCCTCTCCTGGGGGGATTGTGTCCCTTCCCTTCCCCTGTCACCTCTGGTCAGGGCTGCTCAGGGCGTCCCGGCTCTGGTTTGCCACGGCCCTGGGAGCTGGGCAGGGGCCACCTCCCTGCGGAAGGAGCGCCGAGCATTTGCCCTCAGCCGGGGCTGGTCATGGAGGAGAGCCACGGAGGAACGAGCTTCCCGCAGCTGGGGAACTCCCCCTCCTGTGCTGGGCCGGGGGGCAGCCCCATGTTCACCCGAGCCCTGCTCAGGCCAGGCTGCTCTGGGCACTGCCCCATGGCCTCAGCCCCTGCAAGCGCACAGCAGCAGCTGCAGCTCCCAATGGGGCCATTGTGGTACTCCGCACAGTCCCATGGTCTCGGAGCGTTGGGGAGTAGGACGGTCAGGACAGATGGAGACAAAAGATTTCTGAAGCCAGGTCACAGAACTTGCAGTTTATTGCAGAGGGTCTGCGTGCCAGGGCCCTACTTGGAGCTGCCAGCCACAGCTCAGAGCAGGCCCAAGAGAAGAGAGGGGTAGAGAGAATGAGAGGGTAAGAGAGTAAAAGGGTAAGAAAGCAAAAGCATAAGAGAGTGAGGTTCCTGTTACAATATAATAAATCTTCTGTGTTGAATATTCTATTTCTCACTAACCAATCTAGTACGAAATACAAATCCTATAGCGCTTAGATACAGCCTATAGGAATCATTACATTACCATACTGTGTTACATTTTATTCCCTAAATACTCCTCTTTGGGCCCATTCTGCCAAGCTGGAAGGGTCTGCTCTTACCCTTGGACCTGATTGCAAGCAGAGGGTATTGTTTCATCAAAAGGGGATTACCTTCAGTCTGGCCACACTTATTGTTTCCAGTTTTTTAGTAACTAAGGTATCTCAAAGCCTGCTTTCATATTGATCTCTCTTATAGTTTCTATATTCTTTTACCAGACAATAATATTTATAAGCCGTTCCTGTTTCATCTTCCCCAACACCATGGAACCAAGGAAACCATTTTGACACTGCAAGGCCTCATGGAAGCAAGGGGCCATTGTACCAAAGGGGACCCAGAGAGACCACTGTGATATCACTGGACTTGGGGAAACAAAGATCTGTTGGGATACTACAGGCCCTCATGGAACCACGGGGCGATTGTGATGCTGCAGGGCCCCAAGGATCCAAGAACATGGAAAAGTTCTGGTTGGCTTGGCTTGACTGGTCCAGCTGAACTTGGCACGTTGAGGGTTGCTTCTCATCTGCCCCTAAAACCCTGGACTTCTGTGCTTTCCTTCCTGTGGGAAAGACCTCTCCTTTTCCTCCAGGGGTTCATGGCTGAAAGTGGGATTCTACATCCAAATTCAATTATATTGAAGGATGATTCCTGTATGAAACCTGCTAGAACAGACAGCTCTGGGCGACCTTGATGTCACAGACATCTTTTCATTAAAATCCTTTCATTAGGATTTTTCCTGCTGAAGCTGAGAAGTTTCAGCAACAAAGTGTAAACAATGGTTATCTGCTGCTGTGGAATGCAACACGTGGATCTGTGATTAGCCTCCTTTAGATGTTTGGATTTACTGACCACTCACGGCAGAGCTGGGTCTTGCTCTCTGCTGAGACACAGCCCTTTGTTATTCATTCCTTTTCTATTCTTAGCTTAGCTAGCCTTCTGAGAATTTTCCCTTCTATTTCTTTTTAGTATAGTCATAATGTAATATATATCATAAAATACTAAATCAAGCCTTCTGAACATGAGGTCAACATTCTCACCTCTCTCTTCATCCTGCAACCCTTGTGACCACTGTGACACCTTGATATCTTGGGGGACACCTCTCATCTGCCTTAAAAACAATGGGGGGCCAAGCTTGTCTTTCCATGGAAAAATCATCTTTCAAGTGCAGGTGTCCATAGCCAAAATTGGGAATCCGCCTCCAAAATTCTTTATTTCCTAGGATAGCTCCCAGACAAAAGCTGCCAGGACTGTCTAGGCTCCCTTGGCTTCCTGAGGGCCAGCTCTCATCTGCCTGTGAAACTCTGGGGCTCTGTACTTTCCTTCCTATGGAAAAGAACTGTCCTTCGTGTCCAGGTGCCCATGGACAAAACTGGGATTTGGCGTCCCAAAGTTCATCTACCCAACGACTGCTCCCAAACAAAAGCTGCCAAGACAAACAGGTCTGGCTGTCCTTGGCCTCCTTGGGGCTGCCTCTAATCAGCCTTTGAAACACTGGGGCTCTGCCCTTTCCTTCCTGTGGAGAAGAACTGCCATTCTGTTCCAAGAAATCCAGGCTTAAATGGAATTCCACCTCCAAAACTCTGCAAATATCCAAAGGTAGCTTTCAGACAAAAGCTGCAAGGACAGACAGGTCTGGCTTGCCTTGGCCTCTGGTGACTGCCTCTGATCTGTCTTCAAAACCCTGGGGCTCTGGGGGTTCCTTCCTGTAGAAAAGAACTGTCCTTCTTGTCCAGGTACCCATGGCCTCAGGCACATGAGCACTGTACGGGGAGAGAAGAGCTCTGTGCTCAGTGGGATGGGGACTGAGGACAGCAGAGGAGAGCCCTGGGAGGGACTGAAGGGCGCTTTCAGAGATGGTGGATCCTTTTAACATAATAGTAAACCGGGAGAAAAAAGGAAAAAATTAATGTAAAATGCCACTGGGGAGATCTGGACTGGACACAAGGACAAAGGAATTTCCCGCGCAGGGCCGGGCTGTGGTGCAAGACATCCTCCAGAAGGAGTCTGGGTCAGCCCAAGGCTTTGTGTGGGCAGGCAGAGGCAGGCAGGAGGCAGAGCTGGGTGCAAAGGAAGGGCCCAGACACGTGGGGCAGCCGGGGGATGCCGACAGCCTGCAGGGACAGAGGCGCAGGGCAGGGACACCGTGGGACAGCCTGGGCTGCACAGGGCACAGGGATGGGCAGCAGCTGCAAGACAGCCCTGCCAGAGCCAACTTGGGCAGCACTTTGGCCATGGCTGCTGGGCCTGGGCCTGAGGCAGGAGCAGGAGACAAGTGACCCTTGCAGGCCTGGGGCCTCATTGCCTCCTTGTCCCTGCTCAGCAGCCTGGCAGGGGCCGCCCCATGCTCCTGTCCCTGGCATTGCACATCCCCACATGCCAGTGCCCATCCCGGCAAGAGCCCTGAGCAAGGAGGGAGGGACAGGATCTGCCTGGCCAGGGGCTGGGGCTCAGACCTTGGCCCTTTGCATTCCTGAAACACATCCAGGTTTGCTCAGCACCAGAGACACCTTGGCCTTGTTTGTCTCCAGCTGTTAACACTGCCTCCAGTGTTCTGTAACTGGAATCTGGGGACACTTTCTGAGTTGTGTACTTCAGTGGGACCCATTAAAACTTGAAGAAACTTTGGAGTCTAACTTTAATTTTGAGTTCTTGAGAAGTTTTTTGAAGATGCTCTCAGGGACTGAGTCTGATGTAAACAACACCAAATCCCCAAGATGCTCATTAAGGTCCTTGTGCTGTGTCTGTGCTGCTGAGCTTTAAAGGAACAGCTCTTCCCAGGACCTGCTCCTCTCCCAGCCCAGCAGGGCTGAGGGCTCTGCCTGCAGGCACTGAGGGGACAGGAGCCAGGCAGAGACAGGCTGAAGGAAACCAGGATTTGGAAGACATTGAGCTGAGACTTCACCTGGGGAAACATTTTCACAGCCCTGTGCATGGTGAGTGTGTGGGTGCAGGGCAATGTCCCCTGTGCTCCTGGAGGGATCTCCTGAAGCCAGCACACCCCACAGCCTGGAGGATGTGTCAGGAGGACTCTCCCAGTTTCGCTGTGGCACAGGAGCAGGAGGAGGAGGATGTGCTGCAGAGCGGGGCTGCCCTGGGCTCTGTCAGAGGGACAGGGCAGGATGGCTCCTGCTGCCAGGGACGGCTGCAGGGGGTGAATCTGGGGCTGCAGCCAGGGCTGCTCAGAGCTCCAGCTCATGCCCAGCTCATTTCTGAGGGGAATTTTCATGAACTCATTCAGGGCTGGGGATTCCTGCTTGGGTCTTTGCTTTGCTGAATCTGTGCTCCCACTTTTCCCGGGCTCAGCTTGGTGGCAATGGAAACTCAGCTGGGCAGGGCAGAGCAGGGCCTGAGGCTCCTAAACCATCACAGTGAGGATTCCTGGAGCCCTCAGCAATTGCCTGCACCTGCCCAGCCTCAAGATCCATGCAGCATCAGCTTTCCATGGTGCCCAGGCTGGGGGAGCTGTTCTTTAATCCCTGCAGGGCCGAGGAGCTGCAGGGCAGGGCCGGCCCACGGGCTGGGCTGGGCTCTGGCAGCTGTGGCAGGGAAGGAGCCCAGGGCCACAGGAGCAGCTGGGGCTGGGACAGCTCCAGCAGCAGAGCTGTGGGCAGGCAGGGAGGGAGGCAGTGCTGAGGGAAGCCCTGCTGCAAGGCAGATGTGGCACCTGCCAGGCCTGCCCTGCAGGGCAGACACTGCCCTGAGCAGCACAGCTCTTGTGTCCCCTTGCAGCCAGCACAGCCCTCAGCCCGGGGGCTCAGGGCCCTCAGTCCCCCCTGGGCCGGCAGAGCAGCCCCAGAGGTGAAGGGCATCTCTGCGGCCCTGTGCCCATTCCCTGCTGACCAGGGCCTGAGGGCCACTGTCCTGCCCTGCTGCTGCCTGGCAGGGGCTGGGCTGGGCTGGGCAGGGAAAGGCTTTTCCTCAGGCACGGCTCTCTCTCTCTCTCCTTGCCTTGCCCAGGTGCTGCTGGCATTGCTGAGGGGCTCTCTGCAATGGCAGTTCCAGCTGCAGGGCCAGGCCCAGTGCTTTGGCTCCTTCTGTGCAGGCTGAGCACAGCAATGGGGTGTCCCAGCTCCCTGTGCCCAAGGATTTCTGAGCAGGGCAGCCTGGGAGGCTGGCAATGAGCCCACTTTCCTGACTCTGGGAAAGGCAGGAGCCACCTTGTGTGCCAGGGATCCCTCTGCTCTCAGCAGTGTCTCCTGGCTGTCCAGGCTAACACAGGAATGGATCTCAGAAAGGTGCAAGTGCAGGGCAGCTGGAATAGGAGAGAGGGACAGAGCAGGTCCCCTCAGTGCGCACTAAGCCTCAGACAATCCTTCTGCCTCCCTGGACTCTCTGTTCTCCCGTGGTGCAGCAGAATCTCTCATTCTGCCTTCTGTTATCCCCATCCCTTCACCCAGGCAGCTCTTCTGCTTTAGGGTAACATTCTTTATCCAAGTCCAAACACCAGGACTGACCCCCGCTCTCACTGTTGCCCTGTACTGACTTGGGATCAGGGCTGACTCCCAGGTGTCCTGCAAGTCAAGGTCCAGCTCCTCACAAACCATTGGCCAGCAGCAATCAGGGCTCCAGCAAAAAAAGTGAAGGAAGATCTCTGAGACATGGACAGGGCGAGGTGCTCTCGCCCTGTCCATGTGGGTGGAAAGGGTCTATGAGAAAGGGCTTTGACTTTTCTGAGACAAATCTCCCCTCAATTATCACTGTCATTCCTTCTTCAAAAGGTTCCAGTGTCCAGAGGCAGCAAATGTCCAACAGCAGCTCCATCAGGTACTTCCTCCTGCTGGCATTGGCAGACACGCGGCAGCTGCAGCTCCTGCACTTCTGCCTCTTGCTGGGCATCTCCCTGGCTGCCCTCCTGGCCAACGGCCTCATCATCAGCGCCATAGCCTGCAGCCACCACCTGCACACGCCCATGTTCTTCTTCCTGCTCAACCTGGCCCTCACTGACCTGGGCTCCATCTGCACCACTGTCCCCAAAGCCATGCACAATTCCCTCTGGGACACCAGGAACATCTCCTACTCAGGATGTGCTGCTCAGGTTTTCTTCTTTGTTTTCTTTATCACAGCAGAGTTTTCCCTCCTGACCATCATGTGTTACGACCGCTACGTGTCCATCTGCAAACCCCTGCACTATGGGACCCTCCTGGGCAGCAGAGCTTGTGCCCACATGGCAGCAGCTGCCTGGGCCAGTGGCTTTCTCACTGCTCTGCTGCAAACAGCCAATACATTTTCCCTACCCCTGTGCCATGGCAATGTCCTGGGCCAGTTCTTCTGTGAAATTCCACACATCCTCAATCTCTCCTGCTCACACTCCACCTTCAGAAAAATTGGGATTTCTTTGCTTGCTGTCAGTTTAGCCTTTGGTTGTTTTCTGTTCATTGTTTTCTCCTATGTGCAGATCCTCAGGGCTGTGTTGAGGATCCCCTCTGTGCAGGGACGGCACAAAGCCATTTCCACCTGCCTCCCTCACCTGGCCGTGCTCTCCCTGTTCCTCAGCACTGCAGGTTTTGCTTACCTGAAACCACTTTCAGTCTCTTCCCCATCCTTGGATCTGGCAGTGTCAGTTCTGTACTCGATGGTGCCTCCAGCCCTGAACCCCGTCATTTACAGCCTGAGGAACCAGGAGCTCAAGGCTGCGGTGTGGACACTGTTTATTGGACAGTTTCAGAAACATTAAACTTCTTGCCATTTTCTGTAAGTCATTGTAATATGAGTAATCTGTAAAAATTCTTTTTCTTTTTGGTTGTGAGTGTTTTTTCCCTTTGTTTTAGTCCATTAATCTTGTTCACAAAATAGAACCCTTGTTTGTGCCATTTCTTATTTTTGTCTCTTGCTGTGGCCCCAAACTGTGTCAGTGAGGAGCTGTGCTCCAGTGGCTTTCAATGAACTAAAGGATCTCCCAGCAAAGTTTTCACCGGAGATCCCCTTTTGTTTTCTCCGGAGCTGCAGCATAAATGTCTGTGTGCAGAGCTGGGGGCAGATCAGTGCTGGCACAGAAGCCCTGCACCTGCTGGCCACACCATTCCTGATCCAGGCCAGGAGCCATTGGCCTTCTTGCCCACCTGGGCACACTGCTGCCTCATGTCCAGCCTGCTGTCCATCAGTTTCTGCAGGTCGCTTTCTGCCTGGCTGCTCTCCAGCCACTCTGTCCCCATCCTGAACTGCTGCAGAGGTTGTTGTGGCCAAAGTGCAGGATCTGGAACTTGGTCTTTTTCAACCTGATCTTGTTGGATTTGGGCCCTGGATCCAGCCTGTCCAGGGCCCTCTGCAGAGCCCTCCTACCCTCCAGCAGATCCACACTCACACCCAGTTTGGTGTCATCTTCAAATTTGCTGATCTTGGACACAATCCTCTCATCCAGACCATTCCATGCAGACATTGAAATCCACGCTGGCTTTCTCTGAACCCTCAGCCATCCTGTGGGTGCCCTGTGATGGCACTCAAGGTGATCTGTACCATAACCTTGCTGGGCACCCAGGGCAGGCTGACAGGCCTGGAGTTCCCCAGATCCTCCTTCCAGCCCTTCTTGGGGATGGGCTCACATTGGCACCTCCAGTCCTCTGGGACCTCCCTACTGAGCCAGCATTGATGGTAAATGATGGAGAGCAGCTTGGGGAGCTCATCCACAGCTCCCTCATCCCCCTGGGATGGATCCCATCTGCTCCCAGAGACACCTGTGAGCATGGGAGTGGCTCAGCATGTGCCCAGCTGCTTCCTCCTGGATAACAGGGGGCTGTTCTGCTGCCTCTGTCCATCTAATGCTCAGGAGAACACTTGTCCTCAGGAAAACCTGTCTTATTTTTGACAATTGAGATACACAAAGTGTTAAGCAGCTCAGCCTTCTCCTTATCCTTAGTTACTCTATTCCCCAGAGCATCCACTATTGAGTAGGGGTTCTCCTTATTCCTCCTTTTGCTATTAGTTTATTTATAAAAGTTTTTCTTTATTACTTTTTGCAGAAGTGGCCAGGTGAAGCTCTAATTGAGCTTTCATCTCTCCACTTTTCTTTGTGCATGACCAAACAACATCCTTAAACACTTCCTGATTTGCCTGACCTATTTTTTCTGAGTTCCCACAAAACCCTCATGCCCAGCCAGGACAATAATTTTCCTCTCTGGTTCAACTTTGGCACAGAGGGACAGGCTGCTCCTTCCCCCTTAAGATTACTTTCTTGAGGTGTGTCCATCCTTCCTGGACACCTTTGTTTTTAAGGGGTGTTTCCCTTAAAAAATCAGTACCTGATTCAGTACTCTCCAAATCTGCATCCTGAATAGGCCAAGGTTTGCCCTGCATAATTCCAGTGTAGACATTTTGTTTATGTCCCTTTTTCTTTCAGAGGATTTTGTAAACTTGATTATTTCATGGTCACTCTGTCTCAGGCAGCCTCCAACCACCACATCTCCCACCAGCCCTTCACTGTTTGTAAACAGCAAGAGACAGAGCTTTCCTTGGCAGTGGAAGTGTCACTTACACACAAAATTCAGCAAAATATTAAAACTCCATAACCGCAATGTAGCATTAATAAGCAGCATTCTTTATTTGGCCAGATGCCCAGGTGGATAGCTCCTCCCAAATGTGTGCATGCTGAGTGCTGGAAAGTTTCTGTTTATATTCTGTATTTTGCATACAAATACATTGATTGTCCTGGACTAAACGCACATATGATAATCATTTCCCCAAAATCATTAACATATTTCTCCTCCCCTTTACCCATGCATTCTCCTGTCCTGGGGGTCTCTCTGGTGGTCCCTGGTGCTCATGGACCCCAATGTTCCCATGGGCCTGGCTGAGCTGGCAGGACACTGAGGCTGGTGAATTTCAGTTCCCCTTCTCACACAATGGGCATTGTGTGGTTTCCGTAGGCCTGGGGTTTTGGAGAACCAGCATTGTGTGTGCTCACCTGGTGTAGACAGTTTATCATTTGGTTACATGAGGTCACAGAGTGGGCTATGACATTACAGAGTGGGTTGCATGAGGTCATCGAGCAGCTACGACTGCCTGAGGTGAATCATAGACTGCCTCTGTGACATCACAGCACCAGCTGTGACATCACAGAATAGAAGACTGACATCACAGAGCAGACTATGACATCACAGAGTTGGCTGTGACATCGTGGAGGGGGCGGCTGTGTGACATCACAGGAGGGCTATAGGGCTATGTGAGGTCACTGGGTTGGTCACTCTGCCCCAGCTCCCCCTCACAGTTTCCCCCCAGAAGTCCAAAGCTGTTCATGCCCAGCAGGGTCCCTGTCCCCTGGTATCCTCTGGTCCACCTGGAGCTGCAGCTGACCAAAGGATGTTCCACAAGATCAACCCCAAAACCTGACACAGGGAAAAGGGACTGGGCTGTGTGACCAGGACATCAAGGACGTGGATTATCCAGGTTACTGAGGCCTGGGTTGGGGTTCCCAGGGCAGGAAAGATGTCTGGCAGCTGGAGCAGGGTCTGGGAAGGGCCTCCAAGGTGGGGCTGGAGCCCCTGGGCTGTGAGCAGAGGCTGAGGGAGCTGGGCTTGTCCAGCCTGGAGCAGGGAGGGCTGAGGGGCTCCTCATGCCAGCCTGGCAGTGCCAGCAAGGAGGGGATGGAGAACACAGAGCCAGGCTCTTCACAGGGGGGCTGGGGGGAGACAAAAGCTGATGGGTGGAAGGGGAAAGAGGGGAGATCAGCAAGGACAGGATGAGATGAAATGAG
This sequence comes from Ammospiza nelsoni, assembly GCF_027579445.1. Classification (NCBI taxonomy): domain Eukaryota; kingdom Metazoa; phylum Chordata; class Aves; order Passeriformes; family Passerellidae; genus Ammospiza; species Ammospiza nelsoni. Next base: position 3,846,519 of record NC_080663.1, read on the forward strand.
TCAGGGTGGTTTCAGCATTTCCTCAACACCAAGAGCAGCCTGACCTCCCTTCTCCATCCACCACTGACAGCTTTGCAAATTAGGAATTCTTCAGACTATTTAATCCCCACTTCAGGGCGAACATCCTGACACAAAAATTTAATTCTATTTACATCTATCACAGAACCATATTTTTCTAAAAATAATTTTAGTATGGAAATTACTGGTGGATGGTGGACATGTCAGACGCTGCTGGGACGATGCACATAGCTCAGGGAAGAGCATGGTGGATATTGAATTGTGTCCTCTTCAAACATGGTCTGTTGGCCATGAAAAGAACCTTCTTGTGCCTCTGAGTCCCACCAGTTCCTGACCCACCAAGGACACAAAACTGATGAGTTCTGGTTTCCACTCCAGTGGTGGCACCTGCACCTCCCTCCATCCCCAGAGCAGAGCTCCCTTGTCCCAGAGAGTCCCTGGCAATGCAGGGATGAAGGAAACAGGACAGGCTGTGGGGATCAGGGGCAGGGCACAGCCAGAGATTTGGGGTGGTTGTGAGCCCAGGGCCGGACATGGTCCTTGGCCTTGGTGAACCTCATCCAATTGTCCTGGGCCCATGGATGGCTCCAGCCCAGCCAGATCCCTCTGCAGAGGTTCCTGCCCCCCAGCACATCCAGACTGTGACCCAGCTTGGGCTCACCTGGGAACTGGCTGAGGGTGCCCTCGATGGCCTCATCCAGATCAGCAATAAAGAGATTTCACTGATCTGGGACAAATCCTGAGCCCTGGGGACACCCCTGGATGTGACTCCATTCCTCAGCTGCTCTGAGTGCCAGGGCTTGGATGAGGGAAATGGTGCGGTGAGGGTAGTGACAAAGTGTGACTGATTGTCAGCCATGAAGGGTCTTGATTTTCATATCTGTTCAGACTGCATGGGGAGGGGCTGGGGATCAATATCAACTGGGGATTGCTGATACCGATCTATAAACAAGAAAACTATAAAGGACAAAAGAATTCTCTCTTCATTGTTTTCAATATAGTAGATTCACTTTGAAGACACTTCTGAAATCTGTCCAATTAACCACAGAAGAACTAATGATTTGAATTATTCCCATGGGCTTTTGTTGTTTGGGTGTTTTGAACAAATCTTTATGAGCCTTTGTCACTGAATTTCTCAAATGAGAAGCTCAAGAAAGAAGAGGCCTCTGGAAAAGTAAAATTCATCACCAACCTGTAAGTGGCTGCGAATCCATCCTGATCAGAGCATGGATGAACAGAAATGGTCACAGCTTTGTGGCTGCCCCAGCTTTGGCACGGGCCCTGGGCCTGGAGCAGGAACAGCCTTTGAGGGCCCCAGGGCCAGGGCTCTTGTGCTGCCCTGGGCAGATGGGATGGCAGCAGGGGCTGCAGAGCTCTCAGCACCTCAGCCCGAGGGGAGCAGGGCAGCCAGGGAGCCTCCTTTGGCCTTGGCCCAGCACCTTCACCCATGGCTGGGGCTGAGTCCTGTGGCAGCTGCAGCTGCTGCTGTGCCCTTGCCAGGGGCTGAGGCCGTGGGGCAGTGCCCAGAGCAGCCTGGCCTGAGCAGAGCTGTGGGGCCAGAGCCGGCTGGGCTGGGCTGGAGAGAGGCCCTTGGTGCTGCCCAGAGCTCAGGGCAGCTGGCAGAGCTTGCAGTGAGGTGGGCTGGGCTCAGAGAGCCTGGCCCAGAAATCATCAGTGTCCATCTCAGCCTGGCTGAGCGTGCAGGGGCCAAGAAGAACAGCCCAGGGTCTGCAAGTTCTATGGGTGGCAGCTGATCTTGGGAGCCATTGAACTCTGCCAAGTGCTGGGGCTGCACCTCCAGCTCCAAAGGAGATGGGACAGATGGGGGCAGGGACAAATAATTCCTGCTGGATTCTTTCTTGTGTTTGCTTGTAGAGGTGACCTGGATCCATATGCAGAGGAGGTGTTTTGTTTCAGATAATACTGGTAGAGTGAGAAGAATAATATTATTTAGCTGAAAATAATATTTCATGCATAATACACACTGAGGAAAAAAAGACACATATGATCAGAACAGCATTTGAGTTTTTCAGAAGATAAGATCACTATTGATGTTGCAGTAGTCAAACCTGTTCAAATACTTTCCTCAGGCCTTCCTTGAGATGAGAGGTGACCACCAGAGGCCAAGGTCGGCCAGAGCTCTCTGTCCTGGCAGCTTTTGTCTTGGCGAACCCTTGCACATAGGGAATTTTTCAGGGGGAGTATCAATTTTGGCCTTGGGCACTTAGACTGATGGTTCTTTTCCATAGGAAGGAAAGCACAGAGCCTCAGTTCTTCAAGAACTGATGAGAATCAGCCCCCAGTATTTCAAGATCAGCTGGACCTGTCAGGTGGCCCCTGGGAGGCTAAACCGGCCAGATCTGTTCAATTGCCCCTTGCTTCCAGGTGGCCCTGCAGTATCACGATGTTCTCCTTGTTTCTACAGTGTCACAATGGCCTCATGCTTCCATGAGGCCCTGCAGGGTCACGGTGGCCCTTTGGTTCCATGGGGCCACAGTGTCACAATGGACTCCATGATTCCATGGGGCCTTGCAATTCCACAATGCTCTCCAAGGATCCACAGTGCCCTGCAGGATCACAATGGCCTGTTACCAGGCTTGCGAGGGTTCCTCATGGGTGAAGAGAGAAACGAGAATCTTGACTTCATGATCAGAAGGCTGGATTTATTAATTTATGATATATGTTACATTGAGATGATACTAAAAGGAATAGAGAGCAAAGTTCAGAAGCTGCTATGCTAAGGATAGAAAAAGGAATGAATCAAAAACGAGGTCTCTCTGATCTGTCCCTGAGAGAGCTTGGCCCCTGATTGGCCCTTAATTGTAAACATGGAACATGGGTCAATCACAGGTGCACCTTTTACATTCCACAGCAGCAGATAACCATTGTTTACATTCTCTTTCTGGGGCCTCAGCTTCCCAGAAGAGGGAAAAATCCTAAAGAAAGGATTTTTCACAAAAGATATCTGTGACAACAGGCCTTTGGTTCCATGAGGCCCCGAAATGCAGCAATGGCCTCTTGGTTCCACAAAGCCCTGCTGCTTCACACTGGCCCCTTGGGACCATGCTGGCCAACAGAGCCACAGTGATGGCCTTGGTGCCACGAGGCCCCACAGTGTCACAGTGGCACCTTCATTTCACCAGGCCCCACAGTGTCACAATGGTCTCCACGGTTCCACAGGTTCCCTGCAGTGTCACCACAGGAAGGAAACCACAGAGCCCCAGTATTTCAGGGTCTCTTGAGCTGCAGTCACCAGAGGCCTAGGACAAGCAGACCTGTCTGTCCTGGCAGGCTTGTCTGGGAGCAACTCTTGGATATTTGAAATTTTATATGTGGAATCCCAATTTCAGTCATTTTTGCCTGGAGAAGAAGGTCAGTTCTTTTCTACAGAAAGGAAAGCACAGAGCCCTTGTGTTTGGAAGGCAGGTGAGAGCCGGCCCTCAGGAGGACAAGGGCTGCCAGACTCGTTGGTAATGGCAGCTTTTCTCTGGGAGCAATCCCCGGGAATTTTGGAGAGGGACTCCTGTTTTGGCTGTAGATGCTTGAATGAGAAGGGCAATTTTTTTCCATTTGAAAGTCAGCTCAGACCCCAGGGTTTCAGGGGTACATGAGATGAGACCCTTAACATGCTGAGGGCAGTTGGACTAGTCAGGCTAAGCCAACCAGACCTGTTCCTTTGGATTCATGGGGCCCTGCAGTGTCACAGTAGTGGTGTCATATTGCATCTGTGGTCCCATGAGGCCCAGATGTGTCACACTGGCCCCTGGTTTCCATGGGGCTCCAGAGTGTCACAATGATCCCTTGCTTCCATGAGGCCTGGCAGTGTCACAGGGGTCTCCTTGGTGCCGCAGTGTCACAATAGACTTCCATGGGGCCTCACAATGTCAGAAGGGTCTCCTTGGTTCCATGAGGCCCTGCAGAGCCTCTTGATTCCACGAGGCCTCCAAGTGTCATCATGGCCTCCAGGATTCCATGAGGCCTCTCAATGTCACAATGGACCACTGGTTCCATGGGGTCCTGCACTGTTCCATGGATCCTTAGTTCCATGGGGCCCTGGAGCGTTACAATGAACTCCTTGGTTCCATAGTGCCACACAGTGTGACAACTGACCCTTGGCCTGGAGACTCTAGAGTGTCACAATGGTTCCTTGCTTCCATGAGGCCTTGCAGTGTCACAATGGTCTCCATGATTCCATAAGACCTTGCAGTGTCACCACAGACCACTGGTTTCATGGAGTCCCACAGTGTCACTATGGTCCCCTTGGCTCCACAAGGCCCTGAAGTGCCACAATGGCCCTTTGGTTCCACAAGGCCTCCAAGTGTAAAAATGGCCTCCATGGTTCCATGAGGCCCTGTTGTGTCACAATGGAGCTTTGGTTCCATGATGCCCCAGAGTGTCACAATGGTATCCTTGGTCCCACGGTGTCAGAATGAACCCTTCATCCCATGGACACCCACAGTGTTCCCTGCAGTCCCCTTGCTTCCACCAGGCCCTGCCATGCTCTAATGGCCCCTTGGTTCTAGTGGGTCCCAAAGTGTCAGAACAGTCTCTATTATTCCATAAGGCCCCACAATATCCCTGTGCTCCCCTTGGTTCCACAGGGCCCCACAGTGGAACAATGGATTCTTTGGCTCCATGAGGTTCCTCAGTCCCAATGGTCTCCTTGGATCCGCAGTGTCACAGTGGCCCCTTGGCCCCATGTGGCCACGCTGTGTCACAATGGCTCTAGGTTCCATGAGGCCACACAGTTTAACAAGGCACCCTTGGCTTCATGAGGCCTTGCTGTGTCATAGTGGACTTCTGGTTCCATGAGCTCTCACACTGCCAGCAGCAGTCTCCTTGGTTCTGCAGTGTCACCATGGACACTTTGTTCCATGAGGTTCCACAGTAGAAAACGGTCACCTTGATTCCGTGAGGTTCTTCAGTTTAACAACGGACCCATGGTTCCACCAGCCCGTGCTGTGTCAGAATGGCCCCTTGGTTCCAAAAGGTTTCTCAGGGTGTTATGGTTTGGGCCTGGCAAAGCCAGAGCCCCCATGAGTATACCTTCTCCCCGGTGTCTGCTGTGAGATGTGACCAGGAATAAGCAAAGCAGGCTCCAAACTTAAACATAAAGAAAATTTTATTAACTAAGCTACACACAAACAATTACTAAACTACACAAAAAAGAAGAAAGAAAGAAAGAAAAAAAAAAGGAAAAAAAAACATGAGGAAAATGAAAACCTCACAAAAAAACACTCTCCCCCTCCTCCCCCCTAAATTCCCAATACAATACATCCTCCAAAATCACCAATTCTAGGTCCAACACCACCCTTTAGATTGCTCAAACTTTCAACTCCTCAAGAGGAGAGGGAGTCCTTCCATGTGTCATGGTGGCCTCTTCCATCCTTGTTCCGGTGCTCTCACCACCGAACAGGGATCAGGGCTGCTTCCAGGGTTGTCTTTTTTTAAGGGTACTTTGTCCAGTTCCAGAAAAGCACAGTATCTCACCTTCTCACCTTTGGGACATCTATCCCCCCCATATTTTATATACCCCCTGGGGCCGAGGGGTACCCACACTGAATCTTCTCTGGCACTGGGACATTTCTCCCCCTGGACTCAGTCTCTGTATCTCACGGAAACATAGCTCTGTCCATGGCTACACAAAAGAGTCCAGCATAAAATGCCACTCCATCTTCTCCATTCTTTCAACATCTCTCACCCTCTCTCTCTCTGGTCCAGACCTCCATCACTCGTTCATTTCCTTCGTCCTGCTCCACTCTTATCACTCGTCTAGGAAGGGTTAATGTTCTGTAGGGTTTTCATTGTGCAAAAGGGGTTAAAAACTCCTCCAGGCGGCTGGACTCCTGGCTGCACCCCCCCCCCCCCCCCCCCCATCTCCTCAGCTGGGCTTCCTGCTGCCAGCACATATTTACTGAATTTCAAGGTAAAGACACAGGCTGCACTCTCTCTCTCTCTCTATCTGTCTCCGGGGGGGGGGGGGGGGGAAAGGCTGTCCGATGTCTCTTGGGTCTCTTCCTCCACCCTTCCATCCTCAAGGGCCTCCTCACCTTCCATCTCTGTCCAGGCCCAGGCCTACCGCATGGTTGCCCCTCCCCCGCCCAACAGCAGCGGCTGGACAGGGGAGGGAGATCCGACCTCCGTCCCTCGCAGTCCCAAGAGAGCCTCCCAGGGCCGAAGCTCTGCTTTTAACCCCTGGGTGTTCTCGGAGGTGTGTCCTAAAACCCACTGGCTACCCCAGGTGCCAATATCAAAATCCAAGCACCCATTGGTTTGACCACAACATCCCAGAATTCCCACTTCTTTCTGGTCAAACCACCACACAGGGTCACAATTGTCTCCTTGGAACCGCACTATAACAACAGACTTTTGGTTCAATGTAGACCCAATGTGCCAAAATGGATTTTGGTTCCATGGTGTTCTGCTGTGTCAAAATGCACCCTTTGTTCCATGAGTTTGCTCAGTGTAACAGTTGACTCCTTGTTCTGTGAGGCCTCGCCATCACCAAATCTCCAAAATACCAGAATAAGACCCGTTAACACTAATTTGCTTTTTAAGAGGGGATCATTTATTCAGGCCTGAGGTCTAGTGAGGGATAACTTCTAAACTTATGTGGACATGTTATTCTACCAGCATCAGTAAGTGTGTATTACAATTTACTCATTTCCATAAAACCCACCTCAAGTTCCCAGGTTCAGTCCTTCGAGTTTTTGTCGGTACAATTTTGAGCCAGATGTCTTTCTCTTCCAACCATCCTTGCTGGGAAAGCAGCCCCTGCATGCCGTGTTCCTGTGCTAAAAGTTCACAGGCACAGTAAAAATTAAATTAATCCTTTTGATATCAAGGCCAAGGCTTTGTGTGGGCAGGCAGAGGCAGGCAGGAGGCAGAGCTGTCAGCAAAGGAAGGGCCCAGACACGTGGGGCAGCCGGGGGATGCCGACAGCCTGCAGGGACAGAGACGCAGGGCAGGGACACCGTGGGACAGCCTGGGCTGCACAGGGCACAGGGATGGGCAGCAGCTGCAAGACAGCCCTGCCAGAGCCAACTTGGGCAGCACTTTGGCCATGGCTGCTGGGCCTGGGCCTGAGGCCACGAGGGGACAAGTGACCCTTGCAGGCCTGGGGCCTCATTGCCTCCTTGTCCCTGCTCAGCAGCCTGGCAGGGGCCGCCCCATGCTCCTGCCCTTGCCATTGCCCATCCCCACATGCCAGTGCCCATCCTGGGACGAGCCCTGAGCAAGGAGGAATGGACAGGATCTGCCTGGCCAGGGGCTGGGGCTCAGGCCTTGGCCCTTTGCATTCCTCAAACACATCCAGGTGTGCTCAGCACCAGAGACACCTTTGCTTTATTTGTCCCCAGCTGTCATCACTGCTTCCAGTGTTCTGCTCTAACTGGAACCTGGGGACACTTTGTCAGTCTTGTGCCTCACAGTGATCATTTAAATAACAAGAATCTTCAGTGTTTCAATCTCACTTTGAGTTCTTGAAAAAAATTTTGAGCTCTTTTTGAGGGACTGGGTCTGATGCAAAGAGCATCGAAGCCCCAGAGGGTCATTGAAGTCCCTGTGCTGTGTCTGTGCTGCTGAGCTGGGCCGGGCTCCTGGCCCAGAGGCAGCTCCTGGCAGGGGCAGCGCTGCAGAGAGACAGCTCTGGCCAGGAGCAGCTCCTGTGCACAGCCCAGCAGGGCTGGGGCACTGCCAGGGCCCCTCAGGGACACCAGCAGGGCACAGACAGAGCTCACAGGGGCTCAGCACTGGCAGGGGCTGTGTGATGGCCCCGAGGGGGCTGTGTCACAGCAGCACCTCTGTGGCTGTGTCATAGAGGCACAGAGCAGCTGGGATGTCAGCAAGGGGCTGTGTGACAGCACAGAGTGGGTTGTGTGAGATCATGGTATGACTGTGTGACATTAAAGAGTGGGCTTTGAGGTCAAAGTGTGTGCTGTGACATTACAGAGTGGCAGAATGACATCACAGAGAGGCTTTTGTGGCATCACTGAGAGGGTTATGACATGCCAAAGTTGGCTGTGACGTCATAGAGTAGGGTGTGAGGCCATAGAGCAGATCCTACCATTATGGAGGGTGCCTCTGTGATGTCAGAGAGTGGGTTGTGACATCACTGGGTAGCTGTGTAAAATCATAGAACAGGCTGTGACATCACAGAACATACAGTGACATCACATTGTGATTTTTTGACATCAGCATCTTCTGTGTCATCACAGGATGCTGTGTGACATCACAGGGGCTGTGTGAGGTCACTGGGGAGGTCACTCTGCCCCGGCCCCCCTCACAGCTTCCCCCAGAGCAGTCCAACACTGCTCATGCACAGCGGGGTTGCCTGTCCCCTCAGGTCCCTCCGCCCCTGGCCCCACAGCCTCCCCCAGAGGATGTTCAATGAGATCTGTTATAAATTTAACTCCGCAACGAGTCAAGTTGTCCAATTGGAATTTATTAATTATAGCAAGCAAAGGTAATAAGCAAAGCAGCGCTGGGTGACTGGGGAGTCTTCGCTCCACCAACAGCCGCACCCAGTATCTAACAAGTCCCCTTCTTATACTAGTCCATTTCCGTATACGTGTTCTTCCCTTGGCGCATGCTCCAATTGTTGCTAGGGGGTCTTCTTCTACCCCCTGGTGGTCGCTGGATAAAGGCTCAAAGTCTTCCTCAGGCCTGTACTCTTCACCTCGGAACTCTCGCCTTCCTTATATGGTGGTGGTGTTTGGCTGATTTCTATTTCTTGGCTGGCTCTTCTCAGTTCCTAAAACTTAGCTTTTCGCATGGTTAATATTTGCGCAATGCGTGGTTAATGTCTACACAGGAAATAGCTGATATATTATTCTGGGTTATGTATTTCTTAATCACATGGTTGCCCATATATTTCTTAATCACATAGTTGCTCATATATTTCTCAATCACATGGTTGCCCATATCGGGGTTTAGTGAAAAGGGATTCATTACAAGATTGACCCCAGAGCCTGACATGGGGACGGGGGGCCGGGGCCCTGGGGCTGGCACAGGGGGACAGGGAGCCCCTGGCAGAGTCCCCGTGTCCCCCAGGGCTAGAGCCTGGGCCAGGGCTTGTCCACCCTGTTATGAACAAAGCCTTGAGAGTGCTGAAAAAATCCCCAAGAAGGGGTCAGCAAAAACTAGATTTAATATTAAGGGACAGCAGCACAAAGTTCGTTAGCAAGAGTCACTCTGGTCCTGACAGTGTTTGTAGAGCCCCAAGAGAGGGGCTTCAGTCCCAGCAATGGCTCATCCTGGCCGCACTTGGCACCAATAGCTTTCTTTGGCAGTGTGAGAACAGGGATGTTGTGCCACTGAGGGAACAAAAACAGTTCCCAGGGCTGCTCCTACAGAAAGCAGAAGCTGGTTGGGCAGCAGCAGTGCCTGGAGCAGACAGTGTTTGTGATGAGCTGCAGAGGAGCTGAGCCCAGGGGCTGTTGGCCAAGGCTGAGGCCCAGGGAGCATTTCTCAGCTGGCAGGGCAGCCTGAGAAGGGAAGGGGGGAATGCAGCAGCACAGGGCCCTGTGACACCAAGGGAACAGTGTGACACTGTGGGGCCCTGTGAAACCAAGGGACCATTGTGACACTGCAGGGCCCTGTGAGACCAAGGGACCATTGTGATACTGTGAGGCCACACGGAATTGTAGAGACCACTGTGACATTGCTGGTCTTCATGGAACAAAGGGGGCTGTACTGACACTGTGTGGCTCTGTGGAATGTAGGGATCATTGTGTCACTGTGAGGCCCCAGCAAACCAAGGGTCCATTTGTGACACCACGAGGCCTCATGGAACTGTGGAGACCATTATGACACTTAGGGATGTGATGGAACCAAGGGGCCATTGTGACGCTGCAAGACTCCATGGAGCCGAAGGTCACTTGTGACATTGCAAGGCCTCATGGAACAATGGAGACACTATTAAGTGACTTTACAGCCTCATGGACCCAAGGGGCCATTGTGACACTGTGGGGCACCATGGCACCAAGTAGACCATTGCTACACTGAGAAGACTCATGGGATCGTGGAGACCATTGTGACACTATGAATCCCCATGGAATAAGCACAGAATTGTGATACTGTGAGGCCTTGTGGTACCAGTGAGACCATTGTGACCCTGGGGGTCTGCACAGAACCAAAAGCATCATTGTGATACTCTGGGGCCTCGTGAAACCAAGAGACCTTTGTGAAACTGCAGGCCTGCATGGAACCAAAGGGCCATTGTGACATTGCAGGGCCTGATGTCATCAATGGTCCATTGTGAGACTGTGGAGCCAAAGGAGACCATTGTGACACTGCAAACCCCCAGGGTCCAAAGGCTCATTGTGACATTGCAGGGCTCATGGAATGGAGGAGTCATGTGACACTGTGGGGCCTGGGGAACCATGGAGACCATTGTGACACTGCAAGGCCTCATGGAATCATTTGGACCATTGTGACACTGCAGAGCCTTCTGGAACCCAGGGACCGCTGTGACACTGTGGGACCGCGTTGAACCAAGAGTCCGTTTTGACACTACAGGACTTCTTGTAATCAAAGGGACCATTGTGACACTGTGGGACTCTATGGAAACAAGGCACCATTTTGGCACTGTGGGACTGCATTAATCCATTTTGGCTCTATGGGGCCCCACAAAACTAAGGGAACACAGAACAGGTCTGGCTGGTTCAGCCTCCCAGGGGCCACCTGACTGGTCCAGCTGACCTTGGCATGTTGAGGGTCTCTTATCTTCTGCTGCTGTAACACTGGGATTCCATGCTTTTCTTGCCATGGAAAAGAACTCTCCCTCTCCTCCAGGAACCTGTGTCCAAAATTGGGATTTCACCTCCAAATTTCCTTATATCCAGAGATTGTTCCCATAGGAATATGGTCAGGACAAGTCTGGCTGGCAATGGTTTCACAAGGATCACCTCTCATTGGTCCTTGAAACACTGGGGAAGGCAGCGTGCTTTCCTTCCTATGGGAAAGAACTGTCCTGCTTCTCCAGGCACTCATGGCCAAGACTGGGCTTCCACATCTAAAATTCCCTATGTCCAAAGAATGCTTCCAGACAAAATCTGCCATTCATGACAAGTCTGGCTGGCCTAGGCCTAGTGAGGCTCTCACCTGCCTTCCAAACACTGGGGGTTGAGGCTGTGGAATAGAACTGTCCTTCTCATCCACGTGCCCATGGCCAGAATTGGGATTTCACCTCCAACATTTTCCATTGTGACAGACTGGAGGAGATTGTTGGCTGGAAACACTGCGTGTGAGCGGAGGAAGGGGCAGGTCCACCCTTGCCCCGCCCTGGAACCCAAGCACTGCCTTGCCCTGGAACCCCAATCCCCCCAGAGCCTCTATCCCAGCCCAGCAGTGTCTGCCAGTCCCTGGCACAGCACAGGCAATGCTCCACAGCCACCTCTGCAGCCCCCAGCCCAGCTCCTGAGGGACCAAATGACCCCAAGTCCCACCTGGTTGAAGGGCCCAGCAAGATCAAGGGGAATTGAAGACTGGCCACAAGGCAAGCACAAATCTTGACCCTACCTCCTCTTGGAATTTCCATCTGAACACCACTGAAATCCAGGAGTTTGTAGCTCTGTGTGTGCTTCTCTAAATCTTTTATGTTTTTCTCTCTTTCTGTGTCTTCTTCTTCTGTTTCTGTGCTCCTGCAAATTTTGATTAACAATTAATTGAACAGGCTTAGAGTTTGTGAAGTTGAATGGGCCGAGTCAATGCCTTGAGAAGTGTTTTTTGTTGACTGAATATCTGTCATAGTCTGACGTGAGAAGAATTTTTAAAAGTAGTACAAAAGTTTTTGTGTAACTGACAACCTGTTCAACCACTAAGATACTGAACACGCCTCTGTGAAACACATAAGTTAAAGACAAAAAAATCCAGGAACCTCCTCTTTCTTTTTCAGTCAACAAAGAAGCAGTGGGCCCTGGCCCTGGCCCGCATCTCAACCAAACCAAACCAAACCAAACCAAACCAAACCAAACCAAACCAAACCAAACCAAACCAAACCAAACCAAACCAAACCAATCCAAGCAGCCCTGCCATGGGCTGAGCCTCTTCTCCCCTCACCAGGCTGTCCCCACCCCATTGGCCCCATTCAAACCAAACTAAACCCCAACAACTAACAAACAGGAAAACCGAAGAGGCCACAAAACCCCAACCAGAACAAAGCTACCCACAGCTTTTAAAATCTTACTGTCAAGTCCCTCCCCACCCCCAATTACACAATTAAAACCAAAAACTCCTACAACCTTCAACTCATACAAAATAACCCTACCACTAAAATTAAACACATGAAAACCAAAAAACCAACCATAAAACTAATCCGAACACAACTTCCAGCACAAGTTACTGGCGGCTCAGGTGTTAATCCTATCAATACTTCAATCCTCACTCAAGTAAGGGAAGAAACATAATACAAACATTAAAAAAAATAAAAAAGATAAAACCATCAAAGTCAGTAAAGAAGAAATTAAATCCCAAATAAAACAGAAAAAAATACCTTAAACCTAAAAGTAAAATCTGCTTTTAAACTATAAAGAAAAATCTCTTTTTCTTTATTACACATAAAACGATATAAAACTAAAATAGTCAAAACAATATCAAACAAAAAACTCAATATTAAAAAACAAATGTTAAAATAAATGTAATTTCATTTCCAGAGTTAAAAATAATTTTAAAAGTAAATTATGAAAACATTTTCCTTTAAATAACTCATCTTTAAAACAAAACACAATAGGTCTACATGGCCCATCAACAAGCTGTAAAAAAGCTTGAAGCAATTATAAAAATAGATTCATAATAACAAATTTCCCCAGACAGCTGTTATGCATGAGAGAATTAAGAACCACAAAAAAACTAATTTTTCCCCTTATAAAAATCTTCATAAACTTAACAAGAAAAATTTCTCTCCCTAAGTAAACTAAAAAAAGACTATTCTAGAGATAGTAAACTAATTAGAAATTTTAAGTTTACTTTGTTTCCATTGTCAGAAAAAAGACAAAGTTGTAAAGAAAAAAAATATTCGGAAGAGTTTATTTTAATTCTTACTATCATTTTCTTTTAAAAATTCTTTTAAAATTTCTTTTTAACAAAATTTTCTTTCTACTCTTTGAAAATTTTAGGCCTACTTTACCTTTCCTGTAATCCTAACTCACAACAAAAAAAAATACATAAATAATTAACTGACCCTAAAACCCACAACACTCATCAATCCGCTAATTAGGAAATCTCAAGTTTAGAAAAATCTTCAATTAACAAACCAAAACCACTACAATGTCATAATAAACCATTTGGGAAAGTTTCTCTGATTTTCTGAAGTTGTCAGTAAAGCCTGTTAGATTGCTTTCAGCTCTTGACAATCTCTTGTTGGTATTTCTCCAGTGAGTCCAACTCAGAATACACAAACAATTGTAATTCCTTTAAATCTCTCCTTGAGAGTGCTTTGGGGGATGGGAGTCAGGGCTTGTGTGTCCTGCTTGGCACAGCCCAGGCAGGGCTTTCCCAGCCACATTCCACACTCCATTTCCCAGCTGGAGCCGCTGGTGCCTCTGAGTTGTGCTGCCCCAGCCCCAGGGATGCTCTCCTTGTCTGCCCATTCCCCCACGGTCTCTGGGCAGGGATGGCCTCAGTGGGGGCTGCTGACATCCTCAGCACCTTGGAGGCTGCTGCTGAATATTCCTGCTGCAGAGGCTTGTTCAGCCTTCAGCTCTTCAGTGCAGGAATTCAGTGGTCCAGGACTCATTGACATTCAGAACAGCTGAACAAGCCAAGCCTCTGGGACTAATTTGATTAAATTTTCAAATCTTTTGTGGTTAATTAAACGAATTCCAGTAGTGTATTCAAGTTGAATAGATTCTATTTAAAGAGACAGTGAGAAAAGATTTCCTAGGTCTAATTTAGGTTTCTTCTCCCTGTTAATTTATTGATACGTGTAATCTCCAGCTGACACTGAATCTAAGTACCTCTTCATGCAGTCTGAATAGATATGAAAATCAAGACCCTCCATGGCTGACAATCAATGTGACTCTGTCCCTACCCCCACCCCACCATTTCCCCCATCCCAGCCCTGGCACTCAGAGCGGCCTTGTGCAAATCTGAGCTCCCTCCAGCCCAGGCTGCACGTACAGCTTTCAGCTCCTTGGCTCCAACTGCCACCTGCTTTCCTTGGAGAAGGAGCTGCCCGAGACACAGAGGGATGTTCATTTCTTGTCAGCCAACAAAGCCAAGGGAAGGCACAGCTCCATCAAATGCAAAAGTCATTCCTCTGCTGGATAATAAATCCACTTTGCACAGAAGATACTCTCAGAGGAATGGAAAACACCTTCTGTGCCCAGCACAGATCCCGAGGTCCCCCCAAACCCTTCCTGCCCCAATTCTGCCCAGATTTGCTCTTTGCACACACGAGTCACAGGCTGAATTCAGGAGCTCCCTCCATGCCCAGAGGGAGGAAAAGAGAGAAAGGAGATGAAGAGCTCCCCTGTGCAGAGGCAAGGTCCAAGTGCACCCCCTGCAGTGGGAACCACAACTCATCAGGTTTGTGTCCTTTGGGCTCAGGGCCTGGTGACACTCAGAGGCACAGGAAGGTTTCTTGCCAACAAATACAAGTTGAACATTTGAACAGTTTAATAACCATCACAGCTCTTACCTCAGCTCTTTGTGATGTCCCAGCAGCATCTGACATGTCCACCATCCCCAGGAGATCTCTGTTCTGGAACAGTTTTAGACAGAGACATAAGAAAATGTAATTCTGTGATAGATATAATGACAATTAGGTTGTTGTATAATGTGATATATATTTGAAAATCAGAATGTCTGGACAATTCCCTAAAGTTCAAAGCATGAAGCCATTCAGTTGAGAGGCACTTGAATGACCAGAGAGCATCTGAAGAAGGAAATCTGTGATCAATGGGAAGGTCATAGATCAGGCTGGTCGAGTGAAGAGATGTCCTTAGATGTGGCCATTCAAACATGAGAACTGGAAATACTGGAAGGAAGAGGATCATGAAATATTAGACTAAATGTTGGTGACTAACATAGAGAAGAAGACTGATATTTTTTCCTGGAATCAGTACAAGAATCCAGTAGATCCAGAAAATTCGTGTTCCTTTTGGAAAAATATGCCATCTCCTAAAAGTACTCAAGTGAGTCAGATAATAAAGATTTGCTTGTATATTAGGAAACTAACAGGTATTAAAAAACCTGTGCCCCTTTCCAGGCAGACATCAGCTGTGTGCCCATGAACACGCAGCGCCACTTGTGCCCTGAGGTGCCCAGCTGGGATTGGATCTCTCAGAGAGCACCTGAGAGAGAGCAGAGCACCTTGCAAGCTGCAGGTCCCTGACAGCCCCGCAGGGCTCCTGTCCCATCAACATCTGCTCTGCTCCAGTCTGAAACAGGGCCCAGCATGGTGCCGGGATCATCAGAGAGCTGAGGTGTGTTCTGGAATTCAATGCCCTCCCCATCCCACAGCAGCCCTGCATTTCCCTCCTGCAGCCTTGGTCTCCAGCACAGCCATGGAGGCTCTTTGGGCTCTGGACTGTTCCTGCAGCCCCCAAGGGCATCTGAGCTCTGCCTTTGGCACAGTCAGGCCTGGCCAGCGCAGGCCATGCTCAGCAATTCCCTGTGTGTGCCTGGCCTTGCTGTCAGCCTCGGCAGCAGCTGCGTGGCCCCTTTGTGGCCCTGTGCTGGCCCAGCCCTGGTGGCTCAGCCCCTGTGCAGGCCCAGCCCAGGCCAGGAGCATTGCGGCTGGGAACGGCCCCTGTGCCGTGGTGCCCACAGCAGCCTTGGGGCTCTGTACCCCATGGCCTCCCTGCTGGGCAGCCTCTGCCAGCTCCTGCAGAGCCCCTGGCACCTGTGGGGCTGCACAGACAGCCCTGCCCCGGGCTCTGCCGGCCTCTGGGCCAGCAGAGAGGCCAGCCAGGGCTGGCCATGGCCGGGAACAGGCCCTGAGCCCCGCAGGAGGATGGAGCTGGGCCACAGCCAAACTCAGCCCAGGCCAAAGCTGGGCTCAGACGACAAGGGCTGCCAATGCATGGGCAGAGAGGCTGACAAATGTCCTGGGGCCCCTCCCTGCTCTGTCCATGCCACCAAGGGCACAGAGGAGTCTCCTCTCTGGACCACTTGCCTGTTTGCAATACCTTGCACAGGCGCTGGCCCTGCCCCACAAGGCCTGGCCTGAGTCCTGCCCCTGCACGCTCAGCCAGTCTGAGATGGACACTGATGGTTTCTGGGCCAGGCTCTCTGAGCCCAGCCCAGCTCCCTGCAAGCTCTGCCAGCTGCCCTGAGCTCTGGGCAGCACCAAGGGCCTCTCCCCAGCCCAGCCCAGCCGGCTCTGGCCCCACAGCTCTGCTCAGGCCACACTGCTCTGGGCACTGCCCCATGGCCTTAGCCCCTGGCAAGGGCACAGCAGCAGCTGCAGCTGCCACAGGACTCAGCCCCAGCCATGGGTGAAGGTGCTGGGCCAAGGCCAAAGGAGGCTCCCTGGCTTCCCTGCTCCCCTTGGGCTGAGGTGCTGAGAGCTCTGCAGCCCCTGCTGCCATCCCATCTGCCCAGGGCAGCACAAGAGCCCCGGCCCTGGCACTCTCAAGAGCTGCTCCTGCTCCAGGCCCAGGGCCCATGCCAAAGCTGGGGCAGCCACAAAGCTGTGCACATTTCTGTTCATTGCTGCTCTGATGGGGTTTGATTCTCAGCTTCTTGGCGTTTGATGATGAATTTTCCTACTGTAGAGGCTTCTTCTTTCTTGAGCTCTTCAGTTCAGGAATTCACGGGAAAAGGCTCATAAACATCTGTTCAAAACACCTGTTGCCTTCTGATATAAGGCAAGGTGACCTGGTTCTGAGGAACAGCACGGTGACCCAACTCTCCAGGGTCACTCGGGCCAAAGAGCATGCTGACACCAATGTGGTGGACAGTCAAAGGCTTTTATTATCTCTTCTCGTGGGGTTTTATAATCTAAGGGGTCTGCCTACGTCAAAGGGGGTCTGCAGTACCATCTATGGTTAGTAAGGAGTGGAAAGTTACCAGGAGTGGGATGGAAAGTTACTGGCACTACTGTTAGGGGGGCTACATTCCTAGTTACATTCCTTGGGAGATCTCTTATCTTAAGGGATTAGGGGGAAAAGGAGTCCCGCTGCTTTCCGTCACATCGCGTGATCTTCTGATCGCCTGTCCCTATCTACCACAAACACCTGAACAAGAAAAGCCACAGGGAATACTCTAGGTTTTCAATTCTTTTGTGGTTAATTAGACACATTTCTGAAGTGTATTCAAACTGAATATACTGTATTGAAAACAATGAAGAGAGAACTGATTTATCCTGTTAAGTTTTCTTTTACTGTTTATACAGTGATTTCAGCAATGTCCAATTGATATTGACCGCAGCACCTTCTAATGCAGTCTGAATAAATATTAAAATCAAGAGCTTTAAAGCTGACGATCAGTAACGCTTTGTCCCCACCACTTACCAACAATTTCCCTCATCCAAACCCTGAGAATCCTATGGATCAGGAACAGGTAAGATACCCTCCCTGGAAATGTTTAAGGAAAGACTGGATGTGGCACCCAGTGCCATGGTCTGGGTGACAATGTGGTGTTGGGTTCCAGGTTGGACTTGATGCTCTCCAAGGTCCTTTTCAGCCTGGTTGATTCTCTGATGATTGTGACACTAAACAAGGCCCTGGGGAAGCAAGGGGCCATTGTGACACTGCGGGGCCTGGTAGCACTAAGGGGACAATGGTGACACTGTGTGTGACATGGCAGCACAGAGCCAAGGGGCCATTGTGACAGTGTGGGGCTGAATGGAAGCAAGGAGTCCATGGTGACAGTCTGGGTCCTCCTGGAACCACAGAGGCCACTGTGACCCTGCGGGGCCTTGTGGAACCAAGGGGCCATTGTGCCACTGCAGAACCAAGGAGACCTTTGGGAGAGTGTGGGGACAATGGAATCAAGTGGGCATTGCAGCATTGCAGGGACTCTGGGAACTGAGGGAACAATTGTGACACTGTGGTGTCCCATGGAACCAAGGATCCCGGGTGACACGGCAGGATCTTGTGTCACCAGGGCTCCATTGTGACGCTGCAGCACCAAGGAATTCATTGTGGCACTCTGAGGCCTCATGGAACCAAGAGGCCACTGTGACCCTGCAGGGCCTTGTGGAATGCCAGGCATTGTGACAGAGCTGGACCTGGTGTCATGATGGGGCCATTGTGACACTACAGGGCCCCATGGAACCAAGGGGCCAATGCTGCTCCTCAGGGACTCCTGGAAAGCAAGAAACATGTTTGACACTGTGATGGCCCTTGGGAACAAGAGGCCATTGTGACACTATGGAACCAAGAAGAGGATTGCTGCACTGCCAGACCTCGTGGAACCAAGGATCCACTGTGACACTGCAGGGCCTTGGGGTACCACAGTGCCATTGTGACACTGCAGGGCCCAAGGATCCAAGGGACTTTGTGACACAAAGGGGTCCCAATGAACTAAAGGGACATTGTGACACTGGGAGGCCTCATGGAATCGTGGAGAACATTGGGGCACTGTGGGGCCCAATGGAACTGTGGTGAAACGAAGTTGGCTGGGAGTGTGGATCTGCTGGAGGGTAGGAGTGCTCTGTAAAGGGCACTTGAAAGGCTGGATTCAGAGCCCAAATCCAACAAGGTGAGGTTTAACAAGACCAAGTGCTGGGTCCTGCACTTAGGCCACAATAACCCCTGCAGTGCTACAGGCTGGGGACAGAGTGACAGGACGGCAGAAAGGTTCCTGAAGGGACTGATGGACAGCAGGCTGGACATGAGCCAGCAGAGTGCCCAGGTGGGCAAGAAGGCCAATGGCTCTCCTGGCCTGCATCAGGAATGGTGTGGCCAGCAGGAGCAGGGCAGTGATTCTTCCCCTGTGCTCAGCACTGGTGAGGCCACACTTCAAGTGCTGTTTCCAGTTCTGGGCTCCCCAATTTAGGAAGGCCATGGAGGAGCTGGAGCATGTCCAGGGAAGGATAACAAGGCTGGGGAGGAGTCTGGAGCACAAGTCCTGTGAGGAGAGGCTGAGAGAGCAGCTGGAGTTGTTTATCCTGGAGAAGAGGAGGTTCAGGGCAGACAAGGTGGAGTCAGGGCACAGGCTGGACTTGATGATTTCCAAATATTTTCCAACCTTGCTGATTCTGGGATTCTCTGAAACCACTCTTGGAGCAGTTGCAGGATGAGTCCTGGGCCTCCTCTTCAGCAGCTCCAGCAGCCCAAGTCCCTCAGCTTCTCCTGCCAGCCCCAAAGCCCATCCTGTCAGTCCTGCAGAGCCTCTGCAGCTCCTCCTCACTGCCCAGAACAGGGAGCCCCAGAGCCAGACACAGCAGCCCAGATGTGCCCCCCTGGCCTGGGGTGCCTCTGGCAAGGGAGCAGCACCAGGCACTGCAGGAGCCTGCAGACAATTCCTCCAGCACTTGTAGGGTGATCCTGCAGCCCAAGGGACGTTCCCATGGGGACAAGTCAGGAACTGCAATGGGGAGTGGGGCCAGAGAGGAAAGGGCAAACAGGGATGGGCTGTTTGCAAGGCAGGGAACAGGGGTGGGCAAGAAGGAGAAATTTGTAGTAGGAAGAGTAAAGAAAGCAAAGTTGAAGCAGAGGAAATGCTCTGGGCAGTTTGGGGGGGGCTGCCAGGCAGCCCTGGCTCTGAGCAACAGCGTCTGCAGTGGGACAGGAAACTCCCAGCTGATGGGAACAAACTTTCTGGCTGACTGCAGAGGCCAGGACAAAGCTGAGTGGTTTCCCTGGTGTCCCCCAGCCCTTGCTGGCCCCAGGGGCTGATGGCATTTGTGCTCCCTCAGGTTCATGTCCCCACATAAACAGCATGGGGGTGCTCCCCCTGCTCTGTGCAATGCAAACAGGGGCTGCTGAGCCAGTGCTGCCGTGTCTGTGCCTGCAAGGCTGGGGCACCTGTGTGAGCTGGGGGAGAGGCCAGGGCTGCAGAGGGGGGATGTTGTTGGCAGCTCCATGAGGACGCTCTGGAACGCTGCCTCGGGCTGTCCAGCGCACTGGGGATGGATCAGCCCCTGCTCTGCTGCTCCTTCCCGTCTGCCCCAGGGCCCTTGCAGAGCCCCAGCCATGCTGTTTGCCCCCAGCCTGCCCACGGCCAGCCTGGGGCTGCTCACGGGGCTTTTCTGTGCTGAGCATTGGCCTGGGTGTGTTCTTGAGAGAGCCTGGGCAAGGAGCCTGGAGCCCCCAGGGCCTGGTCTGAGGCGTCAGCGCTGCCCCAGCAGTGCCCATGGCCTGTCTCTGCTGCAGCCCTGGCACTGCCACCCCCAGGGCTGTGCCCGGCCCCGAGAGCACTCAGGCCCTGCAGCAACACCAGGGCCACCAGGGCAGCGGGGCAGGGCCACGGCAGCAGCACTGGCAACACCAAGTGCTGCTGCTGCTGGGCACAGCTGCTGGGCCAGCACTGATCTGCCCCAGCTCTGCACACAGATATTGCTGCTGCAGCTCCAGAGAAGGCAACAAGAGGGGGAACTCTGGTTAAAACTTAACTTTGAGATCCTTTAGTTCCTTTAAAGCCATTGAGAGCACAGCTCCTCACTGACACAGTCTGGGGGCCACAGAAAATGTGGGGAGAAACAAAATGAGAAATGGAGAAACCAGTAGCATTTTATTTGGACAATATTAAAAAAAAATTATTGAGATTAGTAAACTAACCACCATATGCAACAAGAACAATAAAAGATGACATTTATTTCAAGTGATTTGCGGAAATTGGCCAGCAGTTTAATGTTTCTGATATTGTCCAGTCACCAATCTCCACACTGCAGCCTTGAGCTCCTGGTTCCTCAAGCTGTAGATGAGGGGGTTCAGGGCTGGAGGCACCACTGAGTACAGAATTGAAACTGCCAGATCAAGGGATGGGCTGGACATGGAGGAGGGCTTCAGGTAGGCAAAAAATCCAGTGCTGACAAACAGGGAGACAACAGCCAGGTGAGGGAGGCAGGTGGAAAAGGCTTTGTGCCGTCCCTGCTCAGAGGGGATCCTCAGCACAGCCCTGAAGATCTGCACATAGGAGAAAACAATGGACACAAAACAACCAAATACCAAACAGACACTAAATGCAATGAGCCCAAGTTCCCTGAGGTAGGATTTGGAGCAGGAGAGCTTGAGGATCTGTGGGATTTCACAGAAGAACTGGCCCAGGGCATTGCCATGGCACAGGGGCAGGGAAAATGTATTGGCTGTGTGCAGCAGTGAATAGAGAAAGGCACTGGCCCAGGCAGCTGCTGCCATGTGGGCACAAGCTCTGCTGCCCAGGAGGGTCCCATAGTGCAGGGGTTTGCAGATGGACACGTAGCGGTCGTAGCACATGATGGTCAAGAGGGAAACCTCTAATGACATGAAAAACACAAAAAAAAAAGAGCTGTGCAGCACATTCTGAGAAGGAGATGTTCCTGGTGTTCCAGAGGGAATTGTGCATGGCTTTGGGGACAGTGGTGCAGATGGAGCCCAGGTCAGTGAGGGCCAGGTTGAGCAGGAAGAAGAACATGGGCGTGTGCAAGTGGTGGCCGCAGGCTATGGCGCTGATGATGAGGCCGTTGGCCAGGAGGGCAGCCAGGGAGATGCCCAGCAAGAGGCAGAAGTGCAGGAGCTGCAGCTGCCGCGTGTCTGCCAATGCCAGCAGGAGGAAGTACCTGATGGAGCTGCTGTTGGACATTTTCTGTGCCTTGACATGGGGATCTGTAAGAAAAGTAACCATGGAATAGTTGGGTTTGGAGAGGACTTGAAATATCCCAGCACAGCCTGTGGGAACTTTCCCCCGACTGCCTGCCCAGGGCTCTGCTGCCTGGAGCTGTCCCTGCCAGCAGCTGCTTCCCTGTGCCCAGGGCTGGGCCCTGCCAGTGCTGCCAAAGCCCAGCCCAGCCCTGGGGGCTCATCTCTGCCCTGCAGACCCCCTCCCTGCCCAGGGGCAGCTCTGGCTCTGCAGGCTCTGATGGCAACATCACAGGAACCCTGAGGAGGCTGGAGAAGTGACATTGACACTGCCTGTGAAGGGTCCTGTGCTGATTTCTGTCACTGCTTACTTTATTCAGAGCTGAGATCAAATTATTTATTTTTTCTAAACATGAACCGAGAGATAAATATCTACGTGCAATTTTCCATCCCAGCAACCCAAAGCAGTAGGGTAATAAATTTTTCCCTTTTATACAGCCCCTGCCTTGCTGTGCTCCCTGTATTATCTACTTGGAAATATTCTGCAGTTAAATGCCGGGATGGGAGCAGTTCTGAACAATGCAGCAACCTCCACACACAAGGAGAATACTTCCAAGCCTTACCAGCTGCCTCCTCCCACCCAGATCTTGTCCCTCAGTGCTGGGAGCAGCTGCCAGGGCTGGCTGAGAGCTGTCCCTGGCAGGCAGCAGAGTCCTTGCCCCAGCACAGTGCCCTGGGCTGCAGGACCCTGCTCTGCAGGACAGCCCTGGGCACCCCTGGCTGCTCTGCACAAGAGACAATCAGAGAATGTACTCACAGGGTCTGTAGGCATGGGGATGTTCCAGCTTTAGGAGATCACTCCAGGAGCTGCAGCTGCATTGTCCTGCAGCCAGAGGTTCCTGTGCCAAGGGCTGGCAGTGATTCTGCCCGAGGCACTTCTCAGCACCTCCCCAGCCCTGACTGATTGAAGCTGTCTGTGCCTCTGTGCTGTGCCCAGGGTGGCTGCAGGCAGTGCCCCAGTCCTGCTGGGCTGGCAGAAGTGCTGCTCATCAAGAGAAATGTGCTTTTGAAGCTCTTCTTGGTTAAGAAGAGCTGCCTTTGTGCCACGAGCCCAGCCTAGCCCAGCAGCAAAGACACAGCACAAGAACTTTAATGAGCCTTTGGGGCTTTGTGCTCAGGTCCTGAACATCAGTCCCTGAGAGGGAGCTGAAGAAACCTCTCCAGAACTCCAAGGCAGAATCCAACTCCAAAGTTTCTTGGACTTTTAATGGGTCCCACTGAGGTTCACGACTGAGCAAGTGTCCCCAGGCCCCAGGAAGAGCAGAGAACTGGAGGCAGTGATGACAGGTGGGGACAAAGAGAAGCCAAATCTTGGTGCCCTGGGGCAAAGCAGGGTCTGTGCCACCAAGGGCTGTGAGGAGACACCTTGTCCTGAGGCCCTGGGGCCTCCTGGCACAGCCCCAGCCAGGCTGGGCACTGTCAGCCCCTTGTCCTGCCCTCAGCATCTCCCCCTAGCCCACATCCCAGTGCCCTCAAGGATCTGCTGGAAGGAGTCCCTGGAGAGCCTTGCTCAGGAATGGCCCTGGGGGCTCCTTCATGCTCCCTGCAGGGACTGCAGGTTTTTCAAAGGACTTTGGGTTTGGCTTTTGCCTTGGAGTCTCTGAGAGCTTTGTGCAATCATGGCCTCCAATTATCTGCTGTAATTAGTCCCTGGAGAGCCTTTATCACTAATGACACTCAGTGGGGCTCATTAATGCTTCAAGGTACTTTAGTTATTTTAAGGTACTTGGTGTTTCCCTTTTGATACAGACTCTGTGAGCAGTTTGTGCAACCATGGCCCCAATTCTCTGGTTTAATGAGTCCTTTGAGAGCTTTGCACTGACACTCAGTAGGGCTCATTAGCACTTTGAGATACTCAAGGTTTTTAAGGTACTTTATGGATTTAAGGATACTTTTAGATACTTTTATGGATTTTTCTTCCGACACTCAGTCTCTGAGAGGTTTTTGTGCCATCCTGGCCTCCAATTCTCTCGTCCAAGGAGTCCATGAGGATCCTGTGTTGGGTATCTTCCCCCTTTTCTCTTGTACAACAAAGATGGAACTGAAAGAATTTTGTAAGACTTTCTAAAAGCATCCAAACAAACATGGGACAATTAACAATGCAGCAACAACCACTAAGAGAATTAATAGTCCTGTTTTAGATAAACATCTTCCAACCCTTTAGTCCCTTGGATTGGAAGAGTTTATTTAACCAGTCGTTGTTTTCCACTTGAAGCTTCTTGAACCCTTCCTTCAGTACTTGAATGCTCTTGTGGATTGACTCGCTGTGGCTGGAGAGGTTCATGCAACACATGCCCTCAGAGTCTACACAGCCATGCCCATGTGCCCAGAGTAAAAACTCTATCACTGTTCTGCAAGGTTGCACGTCTGATGGTCTCTATGTCTGAGAGCAGGCCACTCATTGTGAGGTAGGTAGCATTGGTTTTCTTACTTAACAGACACCCAGGATGGTCTGATTGTCCTAGAGCTTTAGCTGCAGCCACCCAAAGTATTTCAAATTGGGGGTGCTACCATCTGATACCTGGATTAAAGCTTTCAAAGCCATCTCTTTGATATTATTCAATACTTCTCTGGCGATACCTACTGCTTGATCATCTGGTAGGCTGTGTTGTCATTCTCCAGCTAGATAGTTGATTTTCAATTCCGCCCTTGCTTCATTATTAGCATAGTCATTGCTATTAGCATAATAAACACTTCCACCCCACTTCCCACCGGGTGTATTCTGTAGGTGACAACAACATAATATATTTTAAATCATAGGTTGTTGAGACATGTGCTGTAAACATGGCCCTCATTAGGTCATTAAAGCAAGGTAAGTCCTTCCTATGGTCTTTAGATACAAAAATCCTTGATTTCCCTGCAAACCAGTAGCTGATACCTGGGATTCTGCCCCCTTTTTTCATAACATAACAGGGCAATGAGGAATTTTGAGGCTATGTGCCAGTCTCCTTCCTTAACTGGAGGCATGGTCCAGTGTGGAGAGGGAATGATTGACAGTGAGGGCAGGACCCGTAGTTGTGTGGTTGGAGTCTGGAGCTTTTTTCAGGGCAGAGGCGAAAGTTGTGGTAGCAGGAAGTGGAGGAGCCAAGATGGTGGGAGGGTGGTCAGGCTCCTGAGCCATATTTTGGCTCGTTCTGTCTTGAGTCTCCAGGGCATGATGCTCCAAGACAGCATGGCCATTGCCATCTTGGACCATCATTAAAGGTTTGAGAAAGGCAGGTTTGAGGGGAGTTCCCGAGTTAGGAGTTACCAACGGATTGAGTTTTCAACACACTGCTTGCTGGTCAAGTGTGGTGTGGAAGATGGGGAGCACGCAGGGTGCAATGGGGTCCCTTTTGAACAAAAATTATACAGATCAACTCCCACTGAGTCGCAAAATTCAGTGGTATGGATTTCATCAGCAGAGGCATCTGGAAAATTGTTAATGATCCACCTCATGATTGATTTTAATTTGTTCTTTGAATGACTCCTAGGACTTGAAACTCACGCCCAGTTCTTTTGGGGTAAAATCTGGCTGACTCTGAGTACAGCTGGGCTAATTCTCACATTGCTGATTTGCAATGGTCCCTTGGGACCATGCAGCCCAACAGAGCCACAATGATGTCCTTGGTTCCCTGAGGCTCCACAGTGTCACAATGTCCCTTGGATCCATGGTGCTCTGCAGTGTCACAATGGCCCCTTCATTTCACAAGGCTCCCAAGTGTCACATTGGTCTCCATAGGAAGAAAGCCACGGAGCCCCCATGTTTCAGAAGCTGATGCATGGCAACCACCAGAGGCCAAGGCAAGCCTGACCTGTCTGTCCTGGCGTGTTTGCTTGGACCACCCCTTGGATATTTGAAATTATGGATGTGGAATCCTAATTTCAGACATTTGTGCCTGGCGAAGACGGATGTTATTCTTCCACAAAAAGAAAAGCACAGAGCCCTTTCCAGTGTTTGCAAAACAGGTAAGTGCTGGCACTCAGGAATCAAAGACCAGCCAGACCTCTCTGTCCTGGCAACTTTTGTCTGGCAGTATTCCTTGGATACAGAGAAATTTGGAGGTGGAATCCAAGTTTTGGCCATGGATACCTGGAAAAGATGGAGAGTTCTTTTCTATACAAAGGAAAGCCCAGAGCCCCAGTGTTTCAGGGGCAGATGGGAGTGGCCTTCCACATTCCAAGGTCGGCCAGACCTGTCAGGTGAACCCTGGGAGTCCAAGGCAGGCACACCTATTTCATGTTCCCTTGGTTCCACAGGGCCCTGCAGTGTCACAGTGGTTCTCTTGCTTCCATGATGCCCTCTGGTGTCATAATGGCCCCTTGGTTACACAAGTCTTTAGGGATCTAAATGGTCTCCATGGTTCCAAAAGCCCAGGCTATCATAATTATCTATTGGTTCCATGAAGCTCCTCTGTGTCACCATGGCCCCTTGGTTCCATGGGCTCCAGTGGTACCACAATGATCCCCTTGGCTCCACAACTTCCCATAGTGTCACAATGGCCCCTTCCCTCCATGAGGCCCTGCAGGGTCACAATGGTCTCCATGATTCCATGGGGCCTTGCAATGCCACAATTTTCTCCACGGATCCATGGTGCCCTGCCGGATCACAATGACCCTTTGGCTCCATGAGGCCCTGAAATGCTACAATTGTCTCTTGGTTCCACAAAGCCCTGTGGCTTCACATTGGCCCCTTGGGACCATACAGCCCAACAGAACCACAGTGATGTCCTTGGTTCCATGAGGCTCCACAGTGTCTCAATGGTCCCTTGGATCCGTTGTACTCTGCAGTGTCACAATATTCCCTGCATTTCGGAAGACCCCAAAGTGTCACAATGGCCCCCATAGTTCCTCAAGTCTCCACAGTGTCATAATGGCCCCTTGGATCCATGGTACTCACAGTGTCACAATGATTCCCTTGGTTCCACAAGTTCCTACAGTGTAACAATGCCCTTTGGCTCCACAACCCCCCACATTGTCACAATGGTCTCCATAGAAAGGAAACAACTGAGCACCGGGGCAGATGAGAGGCAGTCACCAGAGGCTGAGTCTTGCCACACTTGACTGTATTGGCAGATTTTGTTTTGGAGAAACCCTTGCATAAAGGGAATTTTAGAGGTGGAATCCTAATTTCAGGCATAGAAGCCTAGACAAGAAAGAGAGCTCTTTTCCATAGGAAGGAAAGCACAGAGCCCCAGTGCTTCACAGTCAGATGAGAAGTGGCCCTTGACATGTCAAATTCAGTGGGACCTGTCAAACAGCCCCCAGGAGGTCAAAGCAGGCAGACCTGTTACATGGTTCCTTGATTTCATGGGTCCCCACACTGTCACAGTATTCTCCTTGATTCCATGAAGTCTTGCAGGGTCACAATGGCTTCTTGGTTTCATGACCCTCAACAGAGTCACAAGGGCCCTTGGCTCCATGCGGCCCCGCTGTGTCACAATGGTTCCTTGCTTCTATGGGCCCCAGTGTTTGATTTTTGACCCTTGCATCCATACTGCCCCTGAGTTGCACAGTGGTCTGCTTGATTCCATGAGGCACCATGAGGTCACAACTGACCCTTGATTCCATGAGATTCATTGTGGTTGCTGTCAGAGGCTGGATGAGATTGATGTCCCGAGACACCTTGGGATGCTCAGAATGCCCATGTGGGGCCAGGGCTGGGTCAGGCCTTGGTTTGTGGTGGGACAGAACCCCACCCCCAGCCCTGGCCTGGCAGAGCTGTCAGTCACACAGTACGGGCAGTGCTAACATAGTTCTGATTGGCTGAGCTGTCAATCAATCACACACCAGCTGCTGGTGCCTACCATGGCTCTGATTGGACATGCAACTAGCAGTCTCACCCTAGGGGTGGGCCCATGAAGGAGCAGGGGGTTAAAAGCCGGGGCTTGAGGGCAGTCCAGGGTCTGGATCCTGCCTTCTCCTGTGGTTCCTCTCTTTGCGATGCTGGAACCCCAGCAGTTGGTACCTATGTGCATGATGTTCTATGGATCTTCTGTCTTTATGTTGTTCTCTCTTTCTCTTCCTTCTAATCCTACTTACCTGGAACATTTTTGGGCAACTTCACATATTAAGGGTTTGAGACGGAGTGGAGATCCATTCTGAATTAGGTGAAGTGCCTGGAAGAGGTGAGAGGTCTGTAGGGCCAAAGCTGAAAGAAAAGCCGCATTCCAGAGACAGCAAGGAGACAGAGAAAGAAAAACAGAAATTACCGCAAGGTCGATCTGCCCCAGACCTAGGAATTCCTCTGATAAAGAAGAACTAGTGCTAAATGTCACGCGGAATGAATATGTATGAACTTATTGTGAAACTGTATGCATATGCATTTGGGAGGGGGATAAAAGACGACCTGAGGTCTTCAGAGGTACGCATGCCTTGTTGGGGGACTTGCGTCCGGCGCGTGTCGTAAATAAACATACCGGGCTTTACAACTTTTATAAAGTTGTGAGGTTTCTTCTTTTCTCCGCAAAACAGGTTAAAGGATTTTAGGTTAAACGTGTGGGAATCCAAGGCACAGGGAATATTTCTCTGCTCTGAGGGGTCCTGACGCCCAGAGAAACACTGCCTTTCAATCCCCATGGAGAGGATTTCCAAGACATTGAGATAGATTAGAATTTACCAAAGTGTGAAATAGGTAATAGGGAGTACTATAGTATGTTCCTTGGGTGAGAAATTTAGGTGTTTGGGGTTGTTAGTATGGTGTAGATAGGAAGCAAGATGGAGGAATTGGGGTGTAGTCCCTGTCTTCTTCATCTGCTCTATTTTCTGCACTGTTGGTAGCACAGGGTGATTGGTCATGGAAAGCACAGTGCAGAGGTTATATGGACAGTCAAGGGATGAGTTATTGGTAGATAAGTAGAAATAATGCACCTTTCAAGTGTTTATTGGATGAGACAATGTTAAAAGAGCTTGAAACTGTATGTTTTGGGGCCATTTTGCAGTGCTTTTCCAGTGTACTGAGCCTGGTGTGGACAGCAATGCAAAACTTTAGATGAGATAACAATAAACAAGAAGCTGAAGACTGAAAAAGTCCCATGCATCTCTTTTTACCTGGCATAGAACTGCTACAGGAGGGATTCCCCCATCCAGGGAACCCCAAGAAAGGCCCAACATAAAATGAACATCAATAAATGGTTTTATCTGAGTGGATTTTTGCGGAAACACTTGGCTGACAATGTTTGGAATAAGTTGGCTTTTTTCCATAAAATTGTTTACTGAAGGGTGTTGTCTTAATTGGCCAATCATGTGAAATGTGTTGATTAAATGACCAGTGAGGTCCACCTGTAGCAAACCAAGGTATAAAAGAACAGGGTTGAAAAAACAGGTGGCTTTTATCCCTTAGCCTTCTGATCTGAATCTGTGTCATCTCTGATTCAATGGTGACATTTGGGGATCTATGGGGGCTATTGGGAATCCTTTCTGCACGTTGTGACCCAACAGGAGTTTCCCTAATAAATTTTGCCTGAAGGTCTCACTGTGCCCATGACAGAAACCCCTGTGAGTGTCTGGGACACCCCAGCTCTTTGGTAGCCAGGGGAGTCCTGGGATGTCGCCATAGAGCCGCAGAGAGTGCCTGTGACAGATCGGTGCCTTTGCAGCCCAAGGTCCCCTGGGATATCACCATGGAATGGCTGTGACTCCCTCTGACCACAGGGCTCTTCACCATCCCCAGAAATGCCTGGCAGGTGTCCATGGAACCCCTGTCTCTGCCTGTGACATTTCAGCTCTGGAACAGCCTGGAGACTCTTGGAAAGTCCCCAGGGAACCCCTGTGATGGCCTGTGACAAATCTGATCCTTAGCCAGCAAGCACCACCAGCACCCTGTTCCTATGGTCAGTTTCCATGGCAATCATCACCAGCCCCCTCTTGCTATGGTCATTCCCTTGGCAGTTCCATGGATATCCCATGCCAGGGGTGGTTGCCATGGCCACCAGCTCAGGCCTGCAGCCAGAACTGGTTGCCATGGCAACCATTGGCAGCCCCATCCCCAGGCTCCTGGGATCCCAGAACCACAGAATGGGCTGAGCTGGGAGGGACCCATCAGGATCCTCCAGTCCAACTGCTGGCCCTGCACAGGACACCCCAACAATGCCAGCCTGGGCCTGGCAGTGCTGTCCAAACGCTGCTGCAGCTCAGAGAGCCCTGGAGCTGGGACCCTTCCCTGGAGAGCCTGGGCAGGGCCCCAGCAGCCTCTGGGCAAAAACCTTTTGCTGACATCCAACCTGAGCCTGCCCCGACTCAGCTGCAGCCGTTCCCTCCACTCCTGTCCCTGGGCACCAGAGGGAAGAGGTTCGCAAAGCCCCAGCCAGGGACCCGCTCCCAAGGCTGTTGCCATGGCCACCAGGGCTGGGACCAGCTGGGATGCTCGGTTTCCACGGGCCGGGGTTCAGGAATGGGATTCACCAATTTCCTGCTCCTTCTAAAACTGCTCTGCCCTCACTGCCCTCCTGCCTCCCATGGAAAGCACAAAAGGCAAAGATCCCAGGCTGGGATAAAAACAAATTCTTGGGAACACCAACGAGATAAGAAACATACAGAACAGAAACAATATTGATAAGAGAAGAGATAAATAAAACTTTGCAGGGAAAACTAAAACACAACTTACTGGGTCTCCCTGGCCACAATTTCCCCCTGCCTGGAAAGGGCACTCCTCTCCTCAAGGAAAGAGACATAGAGAGTTCCTTTCCTGCCCCTGGCAATAACCTGAGGTTGGAGTGAATGTAATGACAGGGCCATGGCCAGACCCTCATGTTCTTCAATCCCACATCATGTCAAGGGCAGGGGCAGGACGACAGGCAGGTGTCTTCCCAGCATGGATCACAGAGAAAATGGATCACAAGGGCTCTTCTCAGTGTGGGTTCTCCCATGGATGATGAAGATAGAGCGGTGCATGAAGCTGTTCCTCCAGC
Organism: Ammospiza nelsoni; assembly: GCF_027579445.1. Taxonomy (NCBI): domain Eukaryota; kingdom Metazoa; phylum Chordata; class Aves; order Passeriformes; family Passerellidae; genus Ammospiza; species Ammospiza nelsoni. Next base: position 3,877,153 of record NC_080663.1, read on the forward strand.
TGGGGCATTTGCAGGGCCTCCCTTACTGGTGGCTCTGTTGGTGTCTTGTCAAGTGAGAGCTCTGGGTGAAGCTCTTCCCACACTGGGGACACTCAAAGGGCCTCTCACCAGTGTGGATGCGCCAGTGCCTGATGAGGGTGAAGTTGTGCTTGAAGCCCTTCCCACAGTCAGGACAGCAAAATGGCCTCTCATCTGTGTGAATCCGCTCATGCAGGAGGAGATGGGAGCTGGTGTGAAACCTCTTCCCAAATGTGGCGCACTGGGAGGGCCTCTCCCCTGTGTGGATGCGCTGGTGCCTGATGAGGTGGGAGCTGTGGTTGAAGCCCTTCCCACAGTCAGGACAGCAGAAGGGCCTCTCCTCCGAGTGAATCTGTGGGTGCTGGAGGAGCCTGGAGCTGGTGTGAAACCTCTTCTGACACTGGGAACACTCATAGGGCCTCTCCCCAGTGTGGATGCCTTGGTGGGTCACAAGGGTGGATTTGTAGCTGAAGCCCTTCCCACATTCCCCACACTCGTAGGCCCATTCCCTGGTGTGGATCATGTGGTGGCTGACCAGGTGCTTGCTCTGTTTGAAGCTCTTCCCACACTGCAAGCACTTGTGGGGCTTCTCCCTATCACGAAGCTGCTCATGAACCACCATCTCTGAGCTCTGCCTAAAGCTCTGTCCCCCTTCCTGGCTCTGGGTGGTTCTTTCTTCCTCAGAGAATCCTGGGCTGGCTTTGGAGCCCCTCCTCCTGTGGGATCTCTGTGGCATTTCCTCCATGTTGGATTCCTCTGCACTAGAGTAGCTCAAAACAGCCTCTTTTACAAGGTTCTGATGTGGAGATTTTTCCTCCCTGGTCTCCACCCTCAGCTCCTTACCTGGGGAAGGAAGGAGAAAGAGAGGGTGGGATTTGCCTCCATGCCAGAGGGAAGGGGATCCCCCCAGTGCATCACTGGCAGGATGGCACTGGCACCAGGGTTGTCCTGCAGCCGGGGGCTGTGTGGGGCTGGAAGATGGAGCAGGAGAGAGGGGGAAAGGGGCACTGACTTCCTCCTCATCTGCCTGGTGTCCCAGGGCATCTTCCTCTTCCTTGCAACTTTCTCCTCCATCAGGTGAAGGTTTGGGAATGGGAAATTTTATTTTGGGAGGAAAACAAGGGATGAGCACATTGAGTTTTGTACTGGTTTGACGGCAAACATGAGGGAAAGTCTAAGTCAGAATTACAATTTAATAAGAAAATTAGGACCAAGGCAATGATACAGAAACACTGCCTTAAACTGACAGAGTCAGGATATAACCTGACACCCTGGTAGTCAGGGTGGTGGCAGCAGTCCCATTAAATGGTGGGTGCAGTCCTGTTGGAGTGATGAACGTGATTTTGTCAAAGCAGTGATCCTGTAGAAGGGTCTGGTCTTCCTCTGAAGGTCCAGTGGTGGTAATGGAGCTCTTGTCCTCTGGGAATCCAGTAGGCAAGGTGCTCCTGGGCTTGCAAGACTCAGATTATATTTATGTAGGAATGCTTGGATCCTCCCCCTGGGCGGTGCATCACACAATGGGATGATGGAATTTTATCAGTCCTGCATTGACACTCAATGGCACATTCACAGAAGATATCTCCCTTGGAGGGCGTTATCAGGGCTGAGTCATGGAAGAGATAAAGAACACTGCCCCACCTGTTTATAACAGTTGATGAAGATGGTGATTGAAAACATGCATTTGGTTACATCTTACATTGCACCCTGAAACAGTGGGGTAATCCCTGCTCAGGGGGTGAACACCACCCCCCTTACCCAAACTGGCTCAGGTGTAAAACCCCCACCGTGGGATGGCAACACACACACAGGGGACAATGTCACACTTGCCCTGCTCCACTCTGTCCCTGTCACTCACTTGCTCTCCCCTCCTTTTCCCTTTTTTCGATCTCTCTCTCTACCTCACATTTACTGTTTAATAAAATCTAGTTTGGATTTGGTCTCGTTAGCACCTTAATTGGTGCAGAGGCATCTCTCTACCAGTATTCTTAACCATATTGCAACAATATTTTGGCACAGTGAGTTCAGGCACTGTTCTTTGACCCCAAGTGCCTTTGACAACAGCATGGTTCCTTCCTCTGAGGAGATTGTGTTTCTTTCTGGAAGAACTCTTGGAAACTTGGACACAGTCCCTCCTTCATCCTGGGGAACTTATGGGAGAACTTATGAGGAAAATGGCTTTTGTGGATGGCCAGGGAAAAAGAAAATATTTTCTTGTCCTTCCTTGAAAAGTTTGTTAAAATCACTGGAGGAAAGGGAGGAAATGATACCAGCAAGACTGACGAGGTTCATTCACTCCAAGGTGAGGAACACAAGGCTGCTGAAAGTCCCAGAAAAAGCCCAGCTCAAGTAGCTAAATTCCTAAATAACTCCAGCCAGGGGTCTCCCGCAGGATTTTTTTGGTGAGTGTTCAGAGCCAGCAGAACCCGGACTCGAGCCCCGGATATCTCCGGGCTCCCTAAGAGGAGCTTTTTCTGGGGCAGAGGAGCTGCGATCACCCCTCAGGGGGGTCCTGGCGGGTCCACATGGGGATGGCCCGGTACAAACGGGGCAGGACATTGGTTTTGGGGATCCCTTTGAGAGCCAGGGCTGTGGAACAGGGGAGCCCCGGGGGCGGGGAGAAGGGAAGGGGCGATACCGGAGCTGGGAGACCCCCGGCAGCCCGGAGATGAGGCGGGGTCGGAACCCCCTGACCCTGACAGGGGCGTGTCCTGGGGTGACTTCATGATGCCCGTACCCCCATCAGTCTCTTTAGCCCAGAAATGAGTTCTGCACCTTGAAGGCTGGTTCTGAGACTGAAGGGCAGGAGGGAGAAGCTGCAGTTTGTTTTCATACACTGCACTCACTCCTCCACATTCCGGCTCCTGGAGTGTTGTGATGCCTTAAGGAGATGGAATAGAGGCCAGACGGAGTTAAGTGGAGTAAATTAGATATTTATTGAAGTACCTTCAAAGGTCACACCCTGGGAGTACTGGAGCCACAGATGTGGCTCTGCCTGGATGGCTCTGAGATGGGAGCAAAAGAGGGCTTGGTCACGAGATCTCACATTTTTGTAAATTTTATTACATTTATATATAGGAGTTAACTGCCCAATTAATAGCTTCAATAGCTTCAAATGATGAAGTTTTGTCTTCCTTGCTTGCTTGCCTGCCCTCCTCTTTTCATGTTGTTTATGCTTTGGGCCTGAAGTTTGAAGAGATTGTCCTTGAGTCTCCAGCTAGAACAGGATTGTTTTGTCTTCACCACTCTGTGAAAAGATATTAGTAACACTTAATATACAGCTAAAAGCTGCACACCAAAACACAATAGAAAAACTTAAAACCTAAGGTATCAGTTGTCTGCTGTGGTAGATAGGGAAAGGCTCTGCAGAAGATCATGCGATGTCGCATAAAGCCAGGACCCTTTGTTCCTCTAAAATAAGAGATTACCCTAGGAATGTGGCCCCACTAACAGTAGGAATGTGGCCCCACTAACAGTAGTGCCAGTAACTTTCCATTCCTTATCCAGTACTTTTCCATTCCTTACTAACCATAGATAAGAAGGACAAACCCCCTTTTGACGTAGAGGACCCCTTAGACTATAAGACCCCACGAGAAGAAGTAATAAAGGCCTTTTGACCGTCCATCATATTGATGTCTGGGTGTGTCATTGGCCCGAGCAGCCCTGGAGAGTGGGCCGCCATGCTGATCCTCAGAACCAGGTCGCCTGCCTTGATCCAGAAGGCAACATTTGGTGCCCGAAACCCGGGAAAGCGATCTGCGCCTGGGGAACGGGGATTCTCCTGGACAGAGGACAGCGGCTGTGGCAGCAGGTCTGACCACAGCGGGAGGGACGCCTCCAGACCAGCGTGGACCATGGAATCCACAGCGAAGGTCGTAAGTCAGGCTCATGAGCAATGGGGAATTAAAGGTGAGCTCAGGAACTCTAATCTTGCTATTGCAAGGCTCCTAGAGCTGGGGACAATCGAACGTCCGGTAAATACATTGGGAAGCGCGGGAGAAGTGCACTGCCGCCTCAGCAGAGGACTCTAAGTCCGCAGGCAGTGGTAAAAACCTCAAAGCGTGGGGGAAAGTAGAAGAGGCCCTACGCAAGATGTTAGAAGAACAGGAGACGCGGGAAGCCGCGCGTACACGTTTATTAGCTACACCAAAGCCGGGGGTGGGGGCCGCGACGCAGACCGCCTCTGAGAGTGATCGGATTGAAGGCGGGAATATGCGGGGGCCAGGCGCGTTCCACCCTTTCCTGAGCTTGAGCCCAGACCCCCCGGAGCCCCCAGGAGACCCCCCGGAACCCCCAGGGGACCCCCCGACCTTCCTGTGGAGCCTGCCGGGTCCTAGTCCTCCCGCGGAACCGTCTGAAAAAAACGCGGTTTCTCTATCCGTCTCTTCCCCGCCGGCCGCCGATCCGGCGCAGGAGGCAGAGCAGCGCGCGCGATGCTTCTGGCAGGGACTCGCAGAGGAGGCGCGGAGCGAGGCCGGATTGTCAGACCCCGCCATGATCAGTAAAAACTTGCCCCCGCCATGTGCGTTTAAAAATGGCCCCGAACCACATGGCGAGAGCGGAAGGGAGGAGGCGGGAGGCGGAAACGCAGTCAGCCTGCTTAACAACGCATGCGCAGACGAGCAGGGAGAAGGGGCGGCCCCCGTGGAGGAGCGTAAAACCAACCAGAGCGCTCTATTCAAATTAGGTCCTTATAGGGTAAGGACCTCCCCCAGCAGGAGGCGGGGGGACCCCAGGGGGAGGGAGCGGCACCACCCCCAAAGGGAGGAGCGAGGTCGAAGCCGAACAAGACGGCACGGAGCGCTGGAAGTGTACCGGCAGTCAGCTTCCGGCTCAGAGTCAAGTAACAGCTGCTCAGACAGCTCAGAAGAGCCGACCGAGTCCGGCTGGGACTCGGAAACCGAGAGAGCAGAATTAATGCGGTTTTGAGCGAAACTGAATAAAGCTTTAAACAATATCGGGAAACAATCGCAACACAAACTCACCGATTGGGGAAAAATAAAAGCAGCCTGTGGGGATCGGGCACCGGCAGCCTCCATGCATGCTTTCCCGGTGGGGGTTGCCGGAGCGCAGGGAAACCAACAAAGGGCATATACCCCAGTTAACCCAAAAGAAGCCAAAGCGGTTTCAGAAATAGGGATCAACTCAGCTGTAGTACCCACTCTTGAGGATGACCTTTCTAGCAATAACGATCTGCTCACTTTTGATATTACGCAAATAAGCCGCATGCTTTATGATGGGGCGGGGCGGATTGTATTTAAGCAGGAATGGCAGGACGACCGCGTTAGCCCAGGCTTCCGGGGAAGGGCAGCAACTCAGCGAGCTGTCCCCAGCCGGCACAGCTTTCCCTGGCAGCACCCTCACTCCTAGCATCCCGGCCCCGGGGGATTGCAAATTTATCCTGAGGGCCACTGCCGTACACCCTCCGCTGCCAATCAAATTGACTTGGAAATCATCAGACCCTGTATGGGTTGAGCAGTGGCCCCTGACAGAGCCTCGAATGGCAGCCTTGCTGGAACTGGTCAACCGCGAAATGCAAAAGAGTCACGTAGAACCCTCCACCAGCCTATGGAACACCCCCGTATTTGCGATCCCCAAAAGGTCCGGAGAAGGCTATCGCCTCGTCCGCAACCTGAGAGAAGTGAACAAGACGATCCGACCCATGGGTCCAGTCCAGACACTGCTACCCGCAAACTCAGCCATCCCCGAAGGCAGCCGTGCGCAGTACTGGATATCAAGGACTGTTTCTTTTCGATACCCCTGCACCCTGAGGACAGGGAACGATTCGCCTTTTCCGTGGCGTTTCGAAATGGCGAGTGGCCCAACCTTCGCTTCCAATGGAGAGTGCTTCCCCAAGGCCTGGTTGACAGCCCGACCATATGCCAAATCACCGTGGACAAAGCACTAATGCCAGTCCGACACTCCTATCCCACCGCAACCATCATTCAGTACATGGATGACATCCTAGTCACAGCACCATCAACAAGCCAAATAGATCACCTGGTGTCCACAATCACGGAGACCCCTCAGGCCAACGGCTTTGAGATCGCGAGTGCAAAGATCAAGAGAGGACCCTGCGTGACCTTCCTGGGAGTAGGAATTACAAGCTCCTACGTGACACCCCCGAGATGAAGGTCAACTGAGACGTCAAGACGCTCCACGACGTGCAACGCCTGGTGGGATCGCTGCAATGGCTTCACAACATTGTCCTGATTCCTCCCGAGGTCATGGACCCTCTGAAAGGAAAGCACCCCTGGGAACCCAAGGAGCTGACACCGCAAGCAATGAGCTCCCTCGACTTCATCGAAAACCAGATGTCCACTGGCACACTTGCCAGGTGGAACCCAGCCATGCCACTGGACCTGTACGTCCACTTTACACTGAAGGGGGGAGTGGGAGCACTGGCCCAAGGACTTGCTGAAAAGGCCCGGCCAATCCAATAGGTGGTCCTCGGAAGACCCGCTTGTGCATTTTCCCCAGGAATCGAATGCATCGCCAGCCTCATCATGAAAGGCAGGAGACTCGCCTTGAAACACCTAGGGACCGAGCCAACAAGCATCCACCTTCCGTTTCGAAGCAGCCGACCACGGAGTCAGGCACAATATTGGAGTACCTGGCCCTTGCTCTCTCTGGCTCCGGAGGAGAAATCTCCTACTCCTCCAAGCCACCTGGACTCAGCTGCTGACTGTAGTCGACATGGACATGCCACCGAAGGTCAAGGACAAACCGCAGCCGGGACCAATGGTCTTCACAGACGCTTCCTCCACAACTTCAACCGCAGCAGCAGTGTGGCAGGCAGGAGAGCAATGGCACTGCGTCAAAGCGTGTGACCCCACACTGTCAGTGCAACAACGGGAGGCAGCAGCAGTGGTTTTGGCGTGCGGACTCTTCCAAGACAAACACCTCAACATCATAACGGACTCTATATTCGTGGCAAGGCTCTGCCTAGCCATGGCAGGACCAGGAGTGTCAACATCTGCAGCAGCCCTAATGCTGGAAGAAGCACTCTCCTCGCGACAGGGCACCGTGTCAGTCATCCACATCAACAGCCATGACCCAGTCAAAGGTTACTTCCAGATTGGCAACGTCAAAGCGGACGCCGCAGCAAAAGGCGTTTGGACCTTGCAAAGAGCTCGTCGACTGCACGAGTCGCTCCACATCGGAGCCAAAGCACTGGCGAAGAGATGCGAAATCTCGACAGCGGACGCGAAACATGTGGTAGCCACCTGCCCTCATTGCCAGAAGTCACCCCTTTGGACCTGCGGGGTCAACCCGAGAGGTCTCAAGCCCTCAGAAATCTGGCAGTCGGACTTCACCTTATGTCAACTGCTGAAGCCCCGAGCATGGCTTGCAGTGACAGTGGACACTTATAGCGGGACGATCATAGCCACACAGCACCCCAAAACTAACTCCAAAGCCACAATTCAGAACTGGCTGACAGCCATGGCTTGGCTTGGTATCAACAAGCAGATTAAAACGGACAATGGCTCCAATTTCACCTCCAAACCAGTACAGGAATTCGCCTCGAAATAGGGCATCACGATAGTGCAAGGCATCCCATATAACAGTACCGGGCAGGCCATAGTAGAGAGAGCAAACCAGACCCTGAAAACCAAGTTAGAAGTGTTGGCAAAAGCAGAGGGCTTTGCCAAAAACACTGGGCCACTCGAACGCTAGAAGAGGGCCCACAGGTGGTAATTAGAAACGAGCTAGGCGAGTGGGAACGGGGTTGGAGGCTGATGCTCACGGGGCGAGGGTATGCAGCTGTCAAAAAGGACGGCAAAATCAGGTGGTGTCCACTTAAGTCGATTAAACCGGACCACCATAGCGAGCAGAATGAGACTGACAAGAATTGCGAGTCTTTGTTTACAGGACATGCTCGTGGGACGTCCTTGTGACGTGTACATCCCAGTTCCAGACGAAAGCGACAGACCACCAAGGCGTCAGGCAGCACCGGAAAGACCCGCACGGGTGAGACCCAAGCATCAATGGTGTTTCTATGTGCTTTTGCTGTTGGGGCTTGTCGCCAGAGGGTAAGCCAGCCCAGATCACTACCCCCATCAGCCCTTCAGGTGGGTCATGCAACACCTTAGTAGTGGCAAAGCACTCAGAGACATCACCACACCAAACACCCCATCCTTTGTGCTCCGCATCACCGACCTGTTTCCGGGACAGCCAAGGATAAACCCTTATTCCCTACATGTCACACACTTGTACCTATCCTACTGGTGCCCAGCTTCAAACCATGGGAAAAGCTACTGCAATCACCCAGGGTGGGGATATTGTGGGCACTGGGGCTGCGGAACCATAGTTACAGATGCCAGACCGTCGGGGCCTGCGTGGGATCCACAAGAGCCAGACAAATTCTTACAGTTCACCTGGGCACCCATCGGCTGCAAAACACCCTTCTTCTTTCACGAAAACTTCCATTGAAACCGATATAAAATCCCTAGATTTCGGGCATGCACTGATTACAACATGACGGTCTTGCAGCCAGATCACCCTAGCTGGGCCATAGGCAGAACGTGGACAGTAGTCCTTCAAGGGTCAAAAGAGAGGGTGAACGTGCAAATTATCAGGCTCCAGCCATCGGCACCCTGAGCGGTCGGACCCAACAAAGCGATTAAAAGCGTGCCAAAAGGGAGAAACGTAACCTACCCCAAAACCTTACCCACAGGGGTCAGCAATGTCCCGACCGGCCAAGCGGAAACCTTTCAGATGAGCCGCTTAACCGAGTCAGACTCAGACCCAATCCTTCGTATGTTAGAAGCTACCTTTGTATCCCTGAACGAATCCAACCCTAACCTAACTGACTCCTGCTGGCTTTGTTACGATGTCAAACCCCCCTTTTACGAAGGAGTCGCTCTAAACACTCCCTTCAGTTATTCCTCAGCCGACGCCCCTCACCAGTGCAGATGGGGTACCCCTCTCAAAGGAATCACCCTGAGTAAAGTCACAGGCCGAGGCAGATGCTTTGGCAATGCAACCCTAGCTAGGCCGAAAGGAAACAACTGCACCAAAATTGTCAAGCCTAACAGGAAAAACAACAAGTGGGCAGTCCCATCCGCATCTAGGATGTGGGTTTGCCAGCAATCTGGATGAGTCCTTGTGTGTTCCTTCCCAAATTCAATGACTCTATCGACTTCTGTGTCCAAGTTCTGATTGTTCCTAGGGTCCTGTACCACTCAGACGAAGAAGTGTACCATCTTCTTGAGGGACCCAGCCGGATCCACAAAAGAGAAATAATGACAGGTATAACTATCGCAATGCTGCTCGGCCTGGGAGCAGCCGGAACGCCCACGGGTTCCCTTTTGACGCAGAGACACCTTAGACTATAAGACCCCATGAGAAGAAGTAATAAACGCCTTTTGACCGTCCATCATATTGATGTTTGCGTGTGTCATTGGCCCGAACGGCCCTGGAGAGTGGGCTGTCGTGCTGATCCTCAGAACCAGGTCGCCTGCCTTGATCCAGAAGGCAACAGAGGCTATTTGGGCTGGGAGATGGAGCAGGAGAGAGGGGGAAAGAGGCACTGACTTCCTCCTCACCTGCCTGGGTGTCCCAGGGCATCTTCCTCTTCCTTGTAGCCTTCTCCTCCTCCATTCAGCCAAGGTTTGGGAATGGGAAATCCTGGTTTGGGAAAAACAAGGTGTGAATCCCTTGGATTGGGAATTCCTCCCAACCAAATCCATCTCCAGAAGTCATCTGGTGTCCATAAAAACTTCCAAAAATCAAGAAAAAAAAAAAAAAGCCACCAGGAGCATCCCATTTCCAGTCTCATCCCTCTGGGGTTCGGGTGGTTCCCCTCCTCAGGGATGCTGGGAATCCCATGGGTCCTGGGAATCACTCTCTTCAGGGTCCTGCTTAGGGATGCTGGGGGATTTCAGGGTCCCCCTCTCCAACCTCCCCCCACTCCAGCCACTTGGGGGTCCTCTGTCTTCCCACCAACCTGTCCTGGATTTGGACAAATTTGGGAGAAAACCTCCAAAAGGGTGTTCACTGAAAAGCAAATTCAAGCAGCCACTCCCCCAACCAGATCAGGAAAATATTTCCTCAGAGAAAACGGGAAAAAAACCCTGTTTATTTAACAGGCAAAGTATTCATCAGCACAAAAAATGAACAATATTAAACAATAAAACCTCTTGCCGCTACAAAAGAGATGACAAACTCAGAAACTCCCTCTGTGGGCAGTAGCTCAGCTCAGTCTCTTATCAGTCCCTCTGGCACTGGAAATGCCACAGCCCAGGCTCAGCCTAGCGGGCCGCAGGTGCAAGCTGCTGGTGCGGTCGGGGTGTTCAGTGCAGAGCAGGTTTAAACAACTCCAAAGAAAAAGAAAAACCACAGTCCAGGGAACTTCTCTGCCTCAAGTGATCTAAAAACTAACTAAAAGCAAAGGAGAGCTCTTTCCTGCTGTCTGTCTGTCAGCAGACAACTGATACCTTAGGTTTTAAGTTTTTCTATTGTGTTTTGGTGTGCAGCTTTTAGCTGTATATTAAGTGTTACTAATATCTTTTCACAGAGTGGTGAAGACAAAACAATCCTGTTCTAGCTGGAGACTCAAGGACAATCTCTTCAAACTTCAGGCCCAAAGCATAAACAACATGAAAAGAGGAGGGCAGGCAAGCAAGCAAGGAAGACAAAACTTCATCATTTGAAGCTATTGAAGCTATTAATTGGGCAGTTAACTCCTATATATAAATGTAATAAAATTTACAAAAATGTGAGATCTCGTGACCAAGCCCTCTTTTGCTCCCATCTCAGAGCCATCCAGGCAGAGCCACATCTGTGGCTCCAGTACTCCCAGGGTGTGACCTTTGAAGGTACTTCAATAAATATCTAATTTACTCCACTTAACTCCGTCTGGCCTCTATTCCATCTCCTTAAGGCATCACAACACTCCAGGAGCCGGAATGTGGAGGAGTGAGTGCAGTATCTGAAAACAAACTGCAGGTTATTCCTCCTGCCCTTCACGCTCAGAGACAGCCTTCAAGGTGCAGAACTCATTTCTGGGCTAAAGAGACTGATGGGGGTACGGGCATCATGAAGTCACCCCAGGACACGCCCCTGTCAGGGTCAGGGGGTTCCGTCCCCGCCTCATCTCCGGGCTGCCGGGGGTGCCCCAGCTCCGATATCGCCCCTTCCCCTCTCCCCGCCCCGGGACTCCCCTGTTCCACAGCCCCGGCTCTCAAGGGGATCCCCAAAACCAATGTCCTGCCCCATCAGTACTGGGCCATCCCCACGTGGACCCCCCTGGACCCCCCTGAGGGTTGATCGCGGCTCCTCACCCCGAAAAAGCTCCTCTTAGGGAGCCCGGAGATATCCGGGGCTCGAGTCCGGGTTCTGCTGGCTCTGAACACTCACCAAAAAAATCCTCCTGGAGACCCCTGGCTGGAGTTATTTGGGAATTTAGCTACTTGAGCTGTTCTTCTTCTGGGACTTTCAGCAGCCTTGTGTTCCTCACCTTGGAGTGAATGAACCTCGTCAGTCTTGCTGGTATCATTTCCTCCCTTTCCTCCAGTGATTTTAACAAACTTTTCAAGGAAGGACAAGAAAATATTTTCTTTTTCCCTGGCCATCCACAAAAGCCATTTTCCTCATAAGTTCTCCCATAAGTTCCCCAGGATGAAGGAGGGACTGTGTCCAAGTTTCCAAGAGTTCTTCCAGAAAGAAACACAATCTCCTCAGAGGAAGGAACCATGATGTTGTCAAAGGCACTTGGGGACAGACAACAGTGCCTGAACTCACTGTGCCAAAATAATGTCGCAATCTGGTTAAGAAAATTGTTAGAGAGATGCCTCTGCACCAATTAAGGTGCTAACGAGACCAAATCCAAAGTAGATTTTATTAAACAGTAAATGTGAGGTGTTGCAGTGTGTTGTAAACTTCCTTCCCCAGGTGTGCCAATACCTCTCTTCCCCGTCCCCCCTCGCCCCCTGCTGGGCTGTCAATCAGGTTTAACATTCCAGCAAGGCGTGGTGTGGTTGGTCAAGTTCAAAGGATGCCCCTCAGGCCCAGGGGTCATTGGCCTGTCTAGGTGTCATCCCCCCCTGAGACCCTGCCCCTCTCACCTGGTTGGGTGGCTCACCTGTACCTCCCCTCCCCCTGTCCCTGAGCTTAAAAGGTGAATGAGACCATGCGGTCAGATTCTGTTGGAGCAGTTGCTCACGTTCAGACCTCTGTAACCATGGAATAAACCTGTGGACATTAAACCCTCCGGCAGAATCCTCTCCTTTTTCTCTTCACCATCGCCTGAAGCTATTCCTCCTGAGGTAAACGGGGTTCCAACAAGCCTGGACTTGTTCAGTGCCCAGCTGCAACCACCAGCAAGCCAAGGTATCTCTGGGGTGATACACCGCAGTTGCTGCCTTTGGCCCAGCAGCGAGGGTCAGACTGGCCCAGGCACAATCCAACTGGTAATAATGGGAGCCTTTTTCCAATATTTGGCGTCCCTGGGTGGGCTAAGCGACTCTGCAGCCTGAGACGGACCTGCAGCACCTCGGAGAACCTTCTGGCAGCCGTGCATCCAGCTGAAAAGGGCTTTGGTTGCAACGCCCTCAGCTAGAGACTTTGGGAATATTCCCAGAAGAAGTTTCGTGGACTGTTCGGCGCTTCTGGAATGCCCAGCTCCTTTCTGGTGAGCAGATTTTCCAGAGGGAGGACAGGGTAGCCTCTCTTGCCCACAGAGAGGTCCTGTTCCGGTGAAGAGACCTGCCTGTACCCAGCCAGCTACAGCTTCCATTTCGGGTGAGTATCTCTGCTCTCGGTAGAGCAGGAGCTCAAAAACAGACTCTGCCGTGAGTTCTGTTCCTTTTTGCCTTTGCATTTTTGGCTGCGCAGCCCCACAGACGGGAATTCATTGCATTCTAGCTATTAGCTTTCTGCTGTGTGTTTTGCTGTCTTTTGGAATTTGCGCAGGAGCTCTCTGCCCTTCCCCCCGGCTCTGCAGCTGCGTGCTTGGCTCTCTCCACGTGGTCGGGGGATCTCTCTCTCTCTCTCTCTCTCTCTGCGTGGGGAAGGGGGGGCTCTCGGCTCTCTTGCTGCAGGGGACTCTCTTTCTCAGCTCTCTGTGGGGGAAGGGGGTGTTCTCTGCACACGCGGCGCGGGGGGGCCCCGGTTTCGGCTTGCCACGTGGCGTGGCTTCTCTCTCTGCTCCGCGAGGGGGCTGCATTCCACGGCGGGGGAGGCTTTGTTTCTGCCTCGGCTTGGCAGGGCGTGCCCTGCTGCTGCTGCCCGGGAATTTTAAAAGCAGTATATACAGCTGCATTGTGAAGCTTTTGTCGGCTCGTTATCGCTTTCCATCTGTGGGTTTTTTTTGAAATCGGTAGCTGATTTTAGCTTTGTTTTTGGTCAGGTGGAATTTAGTACTTTGCTTTTTATGTCCAACATGGGTTTGAAACTCAGCATTGTACAAAAAGGAGTGTTTTATAATATTGTTAGCATTTTAGACAGTGGTAATGTGAAGTTCTCAAAGGGAAAATTGAAACAGTTTATAAGATGGCTTTTCCTCCACTTCCCACAAATCTCCCCTGAAGAAATTCACAATATTCAATTCTGGGATAAAGTTGGGAATGTATTGATAACCTTAGGACAATCTGGCAATGCACCCTCAGCTAAATTTGTGTTTTGGAGTTTACAAATTTGAACAGCATTGCTCAAACAAAAGGAAATGGAGAAAAAGCCAAATGTAAAGTCATGTACCTCTGCTCTCCCTGTTTCTCCCTCTCCTAGCTCTAAAACCCCTAAACCTCTATACCCAAAACGTGGCATTTTAAAGAGAGCACACTCATTGTGAAGTCGGCTCCCAGAGTCTGTTGAAATGCCTGAGTTGCCCTGTCCACAAGGCCCTGGCCAGGCTGCGTGGAACCTTCCCCAATCCCCTGTGTCCCCTCCTCTGAAACCCACAGCACGTGTCAGCTTTCCAGAGAGCAGTGATACCCAAAATGGCCCCCAGTCCCTAGGGGGTCCACAAGATGGTGGATGCCACGTGGCATCTTCCCAAACCTGGTCTTCTTCTTCCCAAAATCCTCTTAAGCATCCCGAAATTCCAGCCCCATCCTCCTCTCCTCCTGTTCCTCGTGATACCTTCCCCCCTCCCCCTCCCTGTCCTGCAGTACCCTCAGCTCCACCCCTGTACTCCTCCCAGGGGGCGTCTGCTGACGTGATGTCACCAGGTGTCCCCACCCCCTGCCTGCCCCCTGACCCCACCCCCTGTTCCCACAGTTTCTCCGCCCCTTGCCGGCCCCCCGTCCCCACCCCCTGTACCCATTGCGTCCCCGCCCCCTCCCCGGGTTCCCACGGTGGAGACACACCCACTGCTATCCCCCAAACCTGTATCTGTGATCCCAATGCTTCCAATTCAAGGGATACAGAGCAGGGAACAGCAGACTCAATGCATAGTCCCATGTTGTCACTGGCTCCTGTTACCTTTCAGCCTGCAGCTCAGGGGGGAGCAGCTCCAACTGCTAATTGGAGTTCTTTTGGATGACAATTGATTAAAGAGATCTGTAAATCTCATAAAGAATATGGTCCACACAGTCCATATTTCCGTGGCCTTTTAAATTCTGAATTGAGTAGGACTGTAGTGATTCCACATGATTTAAAACAACTTTTTTCCTGTCTCATGACCTCCACGGAATTCAAATTATGGGAAATAGCATGGAAACAAATGCTGAATGATGCTCTCCCAGGCTTGCATTCTGATCCAAACACAGCCAAAGACAACAGTGGTAACCCTATCACCATTGAGCACCTCTGTGGTGAGGGCCAATGGTCTTCTCCCCCAATTCAAGCTACTGCAATTCCTGCAGAAACACTCGAGAAAGTAAAAGAAGCAGCTGAAAAAGCATTCTTTTCCCTACAACCTGAGGGGCCTTTTGAGCCCTATAGTAAAATTAAACAGCTACTATCAGAGCCTTTTTTGAAATTTGTAGAAAGGTTAACTAGAGCTATTGAAATACAAGTTAAAAAAGAGAATGCTAGGGAAGCAATTTTAGAGGAAATGGCATTTACAAATGCAAATGAACAGCGTCAGGCAGCAATCCTGAGCCCTCCTATCAAACCTTCTCCAACCTTAAAAGATATGCTCCTAGTGTGTAACAGGAAAGTGCCTCTGATGAGTGTGGCTGAAGACACCAGACCAAGGCTGCTGCCAAGACCACCTCAGCGTGTCCCCGTTGCCAGCCCTGCACCTTTCCCCTCAGCACAGCAGTACCCTGGGCAGCAGCGGAGACCAGTAATGGTTGAGCCCACAAAACCATGCCTGCTTTGTAACAACCTAGGGCACTGGAGTAACCAGTGCCCCCTGAAAAGGGAATTTGATGAATTTAGAAATGGCAGCGGAGGAGAACTACAAGCCCTCCCTGGGGGTCAACAACAACAAAAAAACTGAAGAGGCAGCGCCGGCCTGCCAGGCGCGCAGACACAAAAAGAGCAGGCCAAGGGAATAAGGGTAGCAAAACAAATCAAGCGCGTGATAATATTAATGTTTGTGTAAGTGAAGCAGGTGCTTCAAAGACTGTGTATGATTTAAGTGATCCTGTGTTAACCATGTCTTCTGTCAATGAGCCTTACAGGTTGCAGCTGACAGAGTCACTCCACCTGGAGGACACTGCCTGGCATTTTGTCTCTGTCAATCCTGAACAGAAAGGTACTTGGAACCGGATTCGTTGTAAGTACATCGTCATTGGGGACACCAAACACACACCACAAGAGATCGAAATTGCTCCAGGAATGACAACATCAGATCCTGAGCAATTCGTTCTCGGCCTGCATTGTTTCCACCCACCCGTGTTTCTTCCCAAGGGACAAATTGTTGCACAAGCTATCCCTGTGCCATCTTTACCTGAAAATATCAAAAACAAGGGCCCACAGTCGCCTGAGTACAAGTTATTGGGAAAGACAAACCCAAATTATGGTGTAATGTCAGTGGGGGTGGGGAGTCTAAACGCATTGAGATGCTTGTAGACACAGGTGCAGACTGCACAGTGATTCCAGTACAAGACTTGCCAGCACATTGGCCTTTGCAAAATGTTGCTGGTCACCTTCAAGGTGTAGGAGGTCTGCAATTGGCAAGACAATCCAAAGACATTATTCAGTTTGAGGGACCAAACGGACAATTGGCAAATATCCGTCCATTTGTGTTGGATTATTCGGAACCTTTGTTAGGGAGAGATTTAATGGCCCAGTGGGGTGTCACAATTGATATTCCAGACTCTCCACAGCATATTTGTACAGCAGTCATTGAACAACAGCACCCCACCCAAAAATTGAAGTGGATAACAGACAAACCAGTTCAGGTGAAACAGTGGCCGCTCAGTAAACAAAAAATAAAGGTGCTTGAAGAACTAGTAGAAGAGCAACTAAAAAAGGGCCACATTGCGGAGACCATGTCCCCATGGAACTCCCCAGTGTTTGTCATCCAAAAAGCTGACAAAAAGAGATGGCGACTCCTCTGCGACCTCTGACAAATTAATAATGTAATTGAAGATATGGGTTCTCCCCAACCTCGTATGCCATCCCCAACAATGCTTCCCCAAGATTGGAAATTAGCTGTTATTGATATTAAAGATTGTTTTTTCCAAATCCCCTTGCACCCTGACGATGCACTGCGTTTTGCATTCTCAGTTCCTTCTATTAATATGGAATCCCCTATGAAAAGGTACCATTGGACCGTTCTTCCTCAGGGATTAAAGGTATCTCCTGCTATCTGCCAGTGGTATGTCTCTTCCCTGCTTTCCCCAGTGCGTGCAGCAGCAGAGAAGGCCATTATCTATCATTATATGGATGATATCCTTGTGTGTGCCCCCAATGATGATTTACTCACACATGCGCTTGACCTAACGATCGATGCATTGATTGTTGCAGGGTTCGAGCTCCAGGAAAAGAAAATTCAAAAGATGCCACCTTGGAAGTATTTGGGCTTAGAAATTGGAAATAGGACCATTGTTCCTCAAAAACTAGAAATCAATCCAAGGATCAAGACCCTTGCGGATGTCCACAAGTTGTGTGGGTCTTTGAATTGGGTAAGACCATGGCTCGGTCTGACTAATGAAGACCTTGCCCCTCTTTTCAATTTATTGAAAGGGGGAGAGGACCCAGGTGCTCCTAGGTCTGTTACCCCAGAGGCACAGAAAGCTCTAGAAAAGGTTCAGATTGCAATGTCCACAAGACAGGCCAACTGATGCCGGCCTGACCTGCCATTCAAATTTATCATCCTAGGTAAGTTGCCACACCTCCATGGAATTATTTTCCAGTGGGAGGAAAAACAAACACCTAAGGCAAAGAACACACCAAAAAAGGACCGGGACCAGAGCGACCCTCTCTTGATCATAGAATGGGTTTTCCTCAGTCACAAAAGGTCCAAGAGACTGACAAAGCCTCAGGAGCTGGTAGCAGAACTGATCCGAAAAGCAAGGACCCGGATCAGGGAGTTAGCAGGATGTGATTTTAAGTGCATTCACATTCCAGTTGAGTTAAAATCAGGTCAAAATACTATGAAATACTGGAACAATTGTTTCAAGAAAATGAAGTGTTGCAGTTTGCTCTGGATTCCTACTCAGGACAAATTTCGGTAGCACGGCCTGCTCACAAATTGTTCGAACAAGATGTTCAATTTACCTTAAAACTGAGAAGTGCTCTAAGTAGGAGACCTTTAAAAAGGGCTCTAACTGTCTTCACAGAAGCATCCGGGAGGTCCCACAAGTCCGTTATGACTTGGAAGGATCCTCAAACCCAGCAGTGGGAGACAGACATTGCTGAGGTGGAAGGTTCACCTCAGGTTGCTGAATTGGCTGCGGTTGTTAGGGCCTTTGAAAGGTTCTCAGAACCATTTAATCTGATTACAGACTCTGCATATGTGGCAGGAGTAGTATCCAGGGCAGATCAAGCAATACTGCAAGAGGTGTCTAACATCTCACTTTTCGAATTGCTCTCAAAACTGGTAAAGTTAGTCACTCACCGAGAGCAACCATTTTATGTGATGCATGTGAGGTCACACACTGACTTGCCAGGGTTTATCGCTGAAGGCAAAAGAAGGGCAGATGCTCTTGCTGCACCTGCAGTGATGGCCACTCTCCCAAATGTTTTTGAACAGGCAAAAATCAGCCACCAGCTTTTCCATCAAAATGCACCTGGCCTGGTTCGTCAGTTTAACATCACTCGAGAACAGGCCAAAGCGATTGTGGCCACATGCCCAAATTGCCAACAACATGCACTCCCTACAGTGAGTACGGGAGCAAACCCAAGGGGACTGAACAGTTGTGAACTGTGGCAAACAGATGTAACACACATACAGTCTTTTGGACGGCAGAAATATGTTCATGTTAGTGTAGATACCTTTTCTGGAGCGGTCTATGCTTCTGCCCACACAGGAGAATCATCTATTGATGCTATTAAGCACCTCTTACGGGCTTTTTCTTTCATGGGCATCCCCAAGGAGCTGAAAACTGATAATGGGCCTGCTTATAAATCCAAGGAATTCAGGAGCTTCCTGCAGCAATGGGGAGTAGAGCACAAAACTGGCATCCCCTACTCCCCTACAGGTCAAGCCATTGTAGAAAGAACTCACCGTGATATTAAAAGGGTCCTGGACCAGCAACAACAGGTTCTGAAGGTAGAACCTCCCCACATCCGGTTATCCAGGGCACTATTCACGATCAATTTTCTGAATTGTTTTTTGACAGCCTGAACCCACCCATCCTACGCCACTTTGGGGGGAACACTCGTAGACTGATGAAAGAAAAACCTCCAGTTTTAGTAAAGGACCCTGAGACTTGGAAAATGTTGGGACCATAAAATTGGTTACTTGGGGACGTGGATACGCCTGTGTGTCCACCCCCTCTGGTTTAAGGTGGGTTCCTTCCAAATGGGTAAAGCCCTATGTTCCCAAGGTCTCAGAGAAATCTACAGAAGCACCCCAGGTTGCTCATGCTGCCTGGAGAAGAAAACGCCGCACGCGTTCTCTGGAGGAAATTCCATTTAAGCCTCCTATCTGGAATAGTTTGTAATATATGTTTGTTTCAAGTTTTTGTACCAGTTTAGATCCCACTGTTCGTGTGTAGCCTCAAGATGCCATGAGACCGAGCCTGCTTCTCGTCCTACTCGTGATCATCCCACCTGCGATCTCCTGCATAGTGCCACAGCCCAAACCACATATGGACTACCTTGACAAAGGCTCTCGGACATCAACAGAGAAACTGACAACTGGCTGAATGGACTGTTCAAAGGCTGGGGACTCTCGGGCTGGTTGGGATCTATTCTGAAAACTGTGTTTTAGTGCTGTTTATTTTTTCTATAGTTTTGTAGTTGTTAGCATTGTTTTTGGACTAATCAAACGCATGGTTCTCAAGTTAATTTCAAGCTCATCTCCCCCTCCTGAGGTCTACCAATTGAAAGCCCTCAGTGCTCCAATGGATGACCTAGAAGCCTCAGTGGAAGACACTGACCCTCCTGTAGAGGAAGAACTGATTTACCAACCATGGTTTGGCAATCATTCTGCATCACAAACACAGTCCTCTTCTTTTTAAACAAAAGTAGGGGGAGATGTTGCAGTGTGTTGTAAACTTCCTTCCCCAGGTGTGCCAATACCTCTCTTCCCCGTCCCCCCTCGCCCCCTGCTGGGCTGTCAATCAGGTTTAACATTCCAGCAAGGCGTGGTGTGGTTGGTCAAGTTCAAAGGATGCCCCTCAGGCCCAGGGGTCATTGGCCTGTCTAGGTGTCATCCCCCCCTGAGACCCTGCCCCTCTCACCTGGTTGGGTGGCTCACCTGTACCTCCCCTCCCCCTGTCCCTGAGCTTAAAAGGTGAATGAGACCATGCGGTCAGATTCTGTTGGAGCAGTTGCTCACGTTCAGACCTCTGTAACCATGGAATAAACCTGTGGACATTAAACCCTCCGGCAGAATCCTCTCCTTTTTCTCTTCACCATCGCCTGAAGCTATTCCTCCTGAGGTAAACGGGGTTCCAACAAGCCTGGACTTGTTCAGTGCCCAGCTGCAACCACCAGCAAGCCAAGGTATCTCTGGGGTGATACACCGCAGTTGCTGCCTTTGGCCCAGCAGCGAGGGTCAGACTGGCCCAGGCACAATCCAACTGGTAATAATGGGAGCCTTTTTCCAATAGTGAGGTAGAGAGAGAGAGATCGAAAAAAGGGAAAAGGAAGGGAGAGCAAGCAAGTGACAGGGATAGAGACCTCCCCTGGAGCAGGGCAAGTGTGACATTGTCCCCTGTGTGTGTGTTGCCATCCCACGGTGGGGGTTTTACACCTGAGCCAGTTTGGGTAAGGGGGGTGGTGTTCACCCCCTGAGCAGGGATTACCCCACTGTTTCAGGGTGCAATGTAAGATGTAACCAAATGCATGTTTTCAATCACCATCTTCATCAACTCTTATAAACAGGTGGGGCAGTGTTCTTTATCTCTTCCATGACTCAGCCCTGATAACGCCCTCCAAGGGAGATATCTTCTGTGAATGTGCCATTGAGTGTCAATGCAGGACTGATAAAATTCCATCATCCCATTGTGTGATGCACCGCCCAGGGGGAGGATCCAAGCATTCCTACATGAATATAATCTGAGTCTTGCAAGCCCAGGAGCACCTTGCCTACTGGATTCCCAGAGGACAAGAGCTCCATTACCACCACTGGACCTTCAGAGGAAGACCAGACCCTTCTACAGGATCACTGCTTTGACAAAATCACGTTCATCACTCCAACAGGACTGCACCCACCATTTAATGGGACTGCTGACAACACCCTGACCAACAGGGTGTCAGGTTATATCCTGACTCTGTCAGTTTAAGGTAGTGTTTCTGTATCATTGCCTTGGTCCTAATTTTCTTATTAAATTGTAATTCTGACTTAGACTTTCCCTCATGTTTGCCGTCAAACCAGTACAAAACTCAATGTGCTCATCCCTTGTTTTCCTCCCAAAATAAGATTTCCCATTCCCAAACCTTCACCTGATGGAGGAGAAAGCTGCGAGGAAGAGGAAGATGCCCTGGGACACCCAGGCAGATGAGGAGGAAGTCGGTGCTCCTTTCTCCCTCTCTCCTGCTCCAGCTTCCAGCCCAGCACAGCCCCCGGCTGCAGGACAACCCTGGTGCCAGTGCCATCCTGCCAGTGATGCACTGGGGGGATCCCCTTCCCTCTGGCATGGAGGCAAATCCCATCCTCTCTTTCTCCTTCCTTCCCCAGGTAAGGAGCTGAGGATGGAGACCAGGGAGGAAAAATCTCCACATCAGAACCTTGTGAAAGAGGCCATTTTGAGCTACTCTAGTGCAGAGGAATCCAACATGGAGGAAATGCCACAGAGATCCCACAGGAGGAGGGGCTCCAAAGCCAGCCCAGGATTCTCTGAGGAAGAAAGAACCACCCAGAGCCAGGAAGGGGGACAGAGCTTTAGGCAGAGCTCAGAGATGGTGGTTCATGAGCAGCTTCGTGATGGGGAGAAGCCCCACAAGTACTTGCAGTGTGGGAAGAGCTTCAAACAGAGCAAGCACCTGGTCAGCCACCACATGAACCACACCGGGGAATGGGCCTACGAGTGTGGGGAATGTGGGAAGGGCTTCAGCTACAAATCCACCCTTGTGACCCACCAAGGCATCCACATTGGGGAGAGGCCCTGTGGGTGTCCGCAGTGTCAGAAGAGGTTTCACACCAGCTCCAGGCTCCTCCAGCACCCACAGATTCACTCGGAGGAGAGGCCCTTCTGCTGTCCTGACTATGGGAAGGGCTTCAGCCACAGCTCCCACCTCATCAGGCACCAGCGCATCCACACAGGGGAGAGGCCCTCCCAGTGCGCCACATGTGGGAAGAGGTTTCACACCAGCTCCCATCTCCTCCTGCATGAGCGGATTCACGATTCACACAGATGAGAGGCCATTTTGCTGTCCTGACTGTGGGAAGGGCTTCAAGCACAACTTCACCCTCATCAGGCACTGGCGCATCCACACTGGTGAGAGGCCCTTTGAGTGTCCCCAGTGTGGGAAGAGCTTCACCCAGAGCTCTCACTTGACAAGACACCAACAGAGCCACCAGTAAGGGAGGCCCTGCAAATGCCCCAGCTGGAGGAACAGCTTCATGCACTGCTCTGTCTTCATCACCCATGGGAGAACCCACATTGAGAAGAGCCCTTGTGATCCATTTTCTCTGTGATCCATGCTGGGAAGACACCTGCCTGTTGTCCTGCCCCTGCCCTTGACATGATGTGGGATTGAAGAACATGAGGGTCTGGCCATGGCCCTGTCATTACATTCACTCCAACCTCAGGTTACTGCCAGCGGCTGGAAAGGGACTCTGTATGTCTCGTTCCCTGAGGAGAGGAGTGCCCTTTCCAGGCAGGGGAAAATACGTGGCCAGGAAGAGGCTGCTGTTGATATTGCAGTTTTCACTGTAAATAGCTTTTCTTTACTATTCTGTTATCAATATTGTTTCTGTTCCATTTTTCCCTTATCTTGTTGCTGTTCCCAAGAATTTGTTTTTATCCCAGCCTGGGATCTTTGCCTTTTGTGCTTTCCATGGGAGGCAGGAGGGCAGCGAGGACAGCGCAGTTTTAGCAAGAGCAGAAAATTGGGGAATCCCATTCCTGAACCCCGGCCCGTGGAAACCGAGCATCCCAGCTGGTCCCAGCCCTGGTGGCCATGGCAACAGCCCTGGGAGCGGGTCCCTAGTTGGGGCTGTGGGAACCTCTTCCCTCTGGTGCCCAGGGACAGGAGTGGAGGGAACGGCTGCAGCTGAGTCGGGGCAGGCTCAGGTTGGATGTCAGGAAAAGGTTTTTGCCCAGAGGCTGCTGGGGCCCTGCCCAGGCTCTCCAGGGAAGGGTCCCAGCTCCAGGGCTCTCTGAGCTCCAGCAGCGTTTGGACAGCGCTGCCAGGCCCCGGCTGGCATTGTTGGGGTGTCCTGTGCAGGGCCAGCAGTTGGACTGGAGGATCCTGATGGGTCCCTCCCAGCTCAGCCCATTCTGTGGTTCTGGGATCCCAGGAGCCTGGGGATGGGGCTGCCAACGGTTGCCATGGAAACGGGTTCTGGCTGCAGGCCTGAGCTAGTGTCCATGGCAACCACCTCTGGCATGGGGTATCCATGGAGCTTCCATGGAAACTGACCATAGCAACAGGGGGCTGGTGATGGTTGCCTGTTGAAGTGAGGGGGAGAACGACCATCCTATAATGCATCGAACTCCGACTTTATTGATCGATCCGTCACTTTAAATAACAGTGTTAATTAACTTCATGCATATTCCAAAATACAGCTTTATGATAGGCTAACAGAGAAAACTCTAACCACTCCTTTTGTTTTACAATACCGTTGATTGTTTACATCAAACAAAATCAGTGTTCTCACTGTGATACGAACGGTTCCCAAAACTTCCATAACTGTTCCCAGGGTGCCATCTTTTCCCAGAGAGGATGTTACCTTTGTTATGGGAAGACTGCCTGAGAACTTTATTGCTTATACAAGGATGCCTGAGAGAGACTAATTGTTTATAGAAGTCAGGCTGGAAACTGCTTTGAAACTGCTTCACAGCTACCTGTTACTTTTCTCTCAGCTGCATGGCTTCGTGGCCTTTTTCTTTAAGCCATGCTTGAACTAAACTCCCGACATTTCCCCCGTCTTTTTCTTTAAAAGAAAGGAGGTTAGTTTGCCACATTTTCTCTATCATCCTACTAACCATTTTTTGGATACAGCTACAGAAACAAGGTAATATAAGTAAAAACAATAAGAGTACTCCTAATATCCCTATAGCATATGTTATAAGGTTTCTTAGCCAGGGTCCCAATCCGAAACTTTTAAGCCACCCATCAATACCTAATCCTTCTTCTTCCTTAAGCTTATTAAGCCCTAGCCGTAGCTCTTTTATCTTAGCATGAATAGATACAGAATGATCAGATAAATTCATGCAACACATTCCTTCAAACTCTTCACACCCATGGCCTTGAGCTAATAATAAGAAATCTATAGCAGCTCTATTTTGTAAATCAGTGTGGTTAACACTTTGTACATCTGAAGATAACATATCTAATATCTGTGAAGTTTTATTTAGTTCACCCTTAGCCCAACACCCTATTTGTTTTGCTAGAGTCAATGCTTTGCTTGCAGCACCCCAGGGTAGGAAAGCTGAAACCATCACTTGTTTAAATTTACTCCAGAACCACGGATCTCCTATTTGACTACAGTCCAAGTCATGTAAGCTACGCTTTTGCCTGCTTACCTGATGACTTAATTGCATCAGCACAGATATATTAGGGTGAAATAGTGATAACTTGCCTAAATAACAAGGTCCACCCTGAGGTTGAGCAGGTATACCATTCCAGGCTCTATCTCCACAAATTAGAAATATTCCTGTAGGTAATTTCTTAGGTGTCATGATGCTAGAGCCTTTACAATGGCTGTAGAGTTGTTTAGACACTATGTTTGGCTTTAGGGCTGAATCCAAAGTTGCCCATGTTTGTTTATATGGATTCATCTTTTGAGGATTAAAATAATCAAAGTTAAACCATCCACCATCAGAAGTGCTGGTCATGCTAGCATTTGCACTTCCAAAAAGCTCTAACTCCTCAGGTGGAGAATGCAAAGGAATATTAAGAGATTGAAGTAACAGGCATTGACGGTAGCCATCACTCTGACTGGCAGTATACCCTATAGGCAATTTAATATTTACCATACTGTGCATACATAAGGCACGGTTATTAATAAAACTGCAGAATTCTTGAGGAGACCATACTGGGAGTCCTACCAAACAGGTTCGAAAGGGGTTGGTAACTCCTCCAATGCTGAGACAAAGCGAAGTCTGATTAATCTGCCTAGCAAGTGTTATTCATACATTATCTCTAGGTTGATTAAACTGTATTACCCTTAATTCTTCAGCTACCACTACACCTAGCAATATAACAAAAGTAAACCTCATTTTTCTGTTTTTACTTTGACCTTTTTTTTTTTTTTTTTCTTATCAGTTTTTAACCTTTAACCCTTTTCAAAATACACTGTACCTCCCACCGATAATAAGCCAAGATTTTCTGCTCATGTGTCTCATAAAGATCTAAAGCTGAGGCAGTGTTGAGTCCTGTTGCATTTCGTAGAGCCCACTCCCAATTACATTCCCAGTTATGTCCACGATTACAGGTATCACACCACAAACGAGAAAGTGACAACTGATCCACCCAAAAGGTCTCATCACAACCTCCACAACACAGTACAACCCAAGCAGCACAATGTGGGCTGTGACATTCAAGGCAGTTCTCTTTTGCCGGTCCTTTTATATGGAAAGATGATAATGATTCAATAATGTCAATCAGTTCCCCGGTCGTCCGGCAACAGTGTTTTATCCCAAAGGGTTAAAACCACCCTCAGCTGAGCTACAATGTCCGGCCTTATCAGGCATTGCACGGTAGGTGGTAATTGGACTAAGAAAAGAAAGCTGTTAGCTGTTTTCATTTATGTGAACCTGGAGAGGAGGCGAATGGCAAGTCTGAAAACGATCCTTTCTGTCCTTGAGATTTTCACATCCACCTCTTCCCTGGGTTTCTCAAAAATGTTCAAAATCAGTTTTATAGTCTGTAATCCTTTAGTCATTTGGCTGAAATGGCATCAGCTGGGCGATTCTCAGTCCTTTGTTGATTTGGAGTGGTGAGAAAGTAGTATGCACTTGAAGCACTTAAAATACTTAACTTAGCAGACTTATTTTCAAATTAATAGAACTTAACTGGCTTCAAAATTCTATGGGCTAACTGTGCTACACTCTTTGCAACATAAGAATAGGCAGTTCTAATAACTAAATAGTATTTTCAGCTAGCAAGGTTTCTCTGATGTTTACAACAACACTTTGAACACAAGTCATAAAACAAACACCTATCCTAAAAGCATAAATCTATCTAACATCACTTAAACTTAATAGCACTTATACTTAAAATACTTAAACTTAAAATATTTAAACTTAATAGAACTTAACATTACTTAAACTTATCTTTACTTAAACTTAATAGAATTTTAAATCAACAGAACTTACATGTAAAATCTCTTAATTCTAACAAAACCACAACAAAATCTAACTGATTTTAGACTTATTTGTAAATAATGTAAGATCAAACTTAACAGAATCTAACTTATCTTAAACCTAATATGATTTAACCTTAACAGACCTCGAAACTTAACAGCAAATAAACTTAACAAACTTAACCTTAATAGTATTTAGCATTTAATTTAACTTAAACTACTTAATAACAGATAAAACTTACTATAGACATAAAATATAGCATTTACTATAACTTACTTACAGGCCCGATTCTAAAATATTAAGCTAAAATAACTTTGTTCACGTGTTTGCTATAGCATTTCTATATCAAAAAGCACACTCACAACATCTCACTCATACAATCAGTCTAACATATCTTAACATTTTTAAACTTTTCAAAATATAATTCTAGAGTCTGATGTTCCACTGACTGAGCCATCCGGGCTTCTGATGTTAAAGTCTCTGCCAATACAGGTGATTTCAAGACAGCATACCAATGCCGAGCCAAACCGGCCGAAATTTGACCCATGCATACAGTACGCTGATTCCTGTTTCACAGTCTCTGCCAGGAAAAACAAAAGTTCCTTTAACTTTCCTTGTTTACCATCACTGGTTTCTTAATTTCAACAGGGATCTTTTCCTTTTGTTGACAAAAGTTACATCCATTAGGCTGTTAGGTCTTAAACTGAAGCTTTTGCCGGCTGTGGGGGGAGGGAGAAACGCTCCCGCTGCAAAAAGCGCTCCAGTCCCGCGGCGCGTGTGTCGGAGCGGGCGAAACCCCCCCCCCTGCGCTGGGCTCTTTGTTTACTCGCCGGCAGGCTGACTCCGCTGCAGGCACCGCTGCACCCGTGGCTCCCCCCGCGGCGGCTTCGCTCTCCCCCCGCGGCGGCTTCCTGTGGTGTCGGGTTGGAGACAGAAGAAGGTGCCGATGCTGCAGCGATGACTTCTGTTGGTGCCTGGTCGTCCGAGCGGCATTTTTGGGCCCATATTATTTGATTTGCAAATGCAGCTGACGCTTGGTGAGGTGCAAGAGCAGCTAATACCTGACTCTGAGAGGACTTTGCCTGTTCTTGCAAGCCTATTCCTGACGTTGATTTCTGTTTGATCGCATCTACCACAAAAGCCTGCTGTCCCGTAGATATGAGGGCCATCTTCTCTAATGCCTCTTCTATAGTCCAATTAGTACCTAGGGTGTTAAGTACTCTCCTATTAGTAGAATTACAATTTCGGAGAGCACACTCCCTGAGCAATACTCCCCTAAGATATTTTGGCACCTCAGCTCTTTCAATTTCTGCAGCAACCTTGTCAACAAAAGAGCTAAATGATTCCTCTCTGCCTTGCTTGATTCCTATATATACAGGTCTCTCTTCTGGTTCCTTTACCCTTTCCATCGCGAGTCTGACTAACCTTATTGCCTCCCGGCACTTCTCTTGACCTATTAAGGCTTGTGCCTCAGGACGAAAGAAAGGTCCCAGACCCATAAGCTCACTAACAGTGACGCCATGGAGAGGGTCACCCTGCTGCCTTTGTACTGCCACGCACTCGCTAACGAGCGCTTGCCAATGAGCATTAAACAGCAATTGTTGATGTTGGGTAAAGATTAATTTAACTATGCCACGACAATCATTAATAAGAAGAATACTGGTGTCAAAAATATAGTCGAGCATTTGCTTGGCTGGTTCGCTTTTAAAGCCAAACTGGCTAACAGTAGCTCGCAACTGAGATAACATCTTCCAATCTAAAGCACTAATTGTCGCTTGCATACCTCCGCCAGCCTGGGGGGTGAAAATAACCGGACAAGCCAGTTCGCTCGCTAAGCTTATCAACTCCTGGTCTCCCTTCTCCATTGCATCTTTGGCAAGAGCTGCCCACGCATCCCATCTTTCCCGTGCAATCATCACCGCTCGATCGTTTTCCAACCCAGGGCTCTGATTACTTTTCGGGAACGGGACACACGTTTGTGGCCCTGGCTGCTGCGATGCAAGCAATACGGGAGACTCAGAAGTGCTATGCGTAGCCTGCGGCGAAGCGGGCAATAAAGCACCCTGCGGAGCACCCTGCGGAGCACCCTGCGGAGCTTGGCTCGTCAGGGGGGGCTGGCTCGTTAAAGGAGGCGGTAGAAGCGGCGCAGAGGGTAGTAAAGCGCCCTGTGGAGCCTGGCTCGGCGCCTGGCTTGCCGAGGGAGGAGGCGAGGTCGGTAATGAAACCGTCCTCATTGCAGGGCCAGGAGGAGTCCCCGACTCTTTATCAAACTCCCTCTCTTGATCGTATTCTTTATTACGATCGTGAGCGGCAGTAGCCTGATAGGCAGCCCTCTTTTCCGCCTGAAACTGCAACAGTTCGTTGTTAATAACCCGCCATAATTTACCCATTTTCCTAGCAGTTTTATCATCGTCTAACGTAGCCTGCCATAATATATCACCAAATTTACGCCACTCCGACAACTCGTGAACCGTGTGGGGATTCACAAAGACTCCCCTTTCCAGACCATAAGCCAAAAGACCTTGCAATTCTTTCTGTAAGTCTATACCCTTAATTTGCCTTTTTTGCAAAAATGTAATAAAAAGTTCATATGCGGCTTGTCTTTCCATACCTCTTTTTAAGTGCGCACTTTCACCTAGCAGCGTATTCCAAGACTTCTATGCCGCACGTATCAGCTGGCCCATCTAATTATGGTCGCCAGGGCACGGCGCGTATCGGCGGTTTTCTTTTTTCCTCCGCTTTAATTTCGCGCTTATTGCCGCTCCCGCTGCTTCGGAGCCTGAACCATTCCTCACTTATCCTTTGGTGTTCGCAATCCCCGTGATGGCCGCGATCGTCGTGGTGTCCGCTATCATGTCCGGGTGTCACCAATTTGTTGAAGTGAGGGGGAGAACGACCATCCTATAATGCATCGAACTCCGACTTTATTGATCGATCCGTCACTTTAAATAACAGTGTTAATTAACTTCATGCATATTCCAAAATACAGCTTTATGATAGGCTAACAGAGAAAACTCTAACCACTCCTTTTGTTTTACAATACCGTTGATTGTTTACATCAAACAAAATCAGTGTTCTCACTGTGATACGAACGGTTCCCAAAACTTCCATAACTGTTCCCAGGGTGCCATCTTTTCCCAGAGAGGATGTTACCTTTGTTATGGGAAGACTGCCTGAGAACTTTATTGCTTATACAAGGATGCCTGAGAGAGACTAATTGTTTATAGAAGTCAGGCTGGAAACTGCTTTGAAACTGCTTCACAGCTACCTGTTACTTTTCTCTCAGCTGCATGGCTTCGTGGCCTTTTTCTTTAAGCCATGCTTGAACTAAACTCCCGACAGTTGCCATGGAAACTGACCATAGCAAGAGGGGCTGGTGATGGTTGCCATGGAAACTGACCATAGCAACAGGGGGCCCCTGATGGTTGCCTGCTAAGGATCTGATTTGTCACAGGCCCTCACAGGGGTTCCATGTGGATTTCCAAGAGTCTCCAGGCTGTTCCAGAGCTGCAATGTCACAAGCACAGACAGGGGCTCCATAGAGACCTGCCAGGGCTTCTGGAGATGGTAAAGAGCCGTGTGGTCAGAGGCAGTCACAGCCATTCCTTGGTGACATCCCAGGGGACCTTGGGCTGCAAAGGCACCGATCTGTCACAGGCACTCACAGGGGCTCCACAGTGACATCCCAGGAGTCCCCAGGCTGCCAAAGGGCCAGGATGTCCCAGACACTCACAGGGGTTCCTGTTACAGGCAGAGTGGTACCTTCAGGTGAAGTTCATTAGAGAAGCTCCTGTTGGGTAACAAGGCGCAGAAAGGATCCCCAATACCCCCCATAGATCCCAAAATGTCACTGTTGAGTCAGAGATGACACAGACTCAGATCAGAAGGCTAAAGGCCAAAAACCACCCGTTGATTCTATCCTCTTATTTTATACCTTGGTTTGCTACAGGTGGACGTCACTGGTCCTTTAATCAACACATTTCACATGATTGGCCAGTTAAGACAACACCCTTCAGTAAACACTTTCATGAAAAGAACCAACTTTTTACAAACATTGTCGGGGCACCAGTTATTGATGTTTATTTTATGTTGAGCCTTTTTGGGGACTCCCTGGATGGGGTAAACCCTCCTGTAGCAATTCTGTGCCAGATAAAAGGAGATGCACAGGACTTTTTTGGTCTTCAGCTTCTTGTTTATTGTCATCTTATCTAAAGTTTTGCATTGCTGTCCACACCAGGCTCAGCACGCTGGAAAGACACCTCAAAATGGCCCTAAAATGCACGGTTTCAAGGTCTTTTAATGTTGTCTCATTCAATTAACTCTTAAAATGTACATTATTTCTATTTAACTGCCAATAACTCATCCCCTGACTGTCCACATAAACTCTACACTGTGCTTTCCTTGACCAATCACCCTGTGCCACCAACACGGCAAAACATGAAGTAGATGAAAAAGAAGACAGGGACTACAGCCCAATTCCTCCATCTTGCTTCCTATCTACAATATACCAAAAATCCCAAAACCTAAATTTCTCATCGAAGTGACATACTACACTACTCTCCATTATCTATTTCACACTTTGGTAAATTCTAATCTTTCTCAAAGTCTTGGAAGTCCTCTCCATGGCGAAGGTTAAAGACAGTGTTTCTCTGGGGGTCAGGACCCCTCAGAGCAGACACAGAAATATTCCCTGTGCCCTGGATTGCCACACATTTAACCTAAAATCCTTTAACCCTTAATATGTGAAGTTATCCAAAAATGTTCCAGGTAAGCAGGATTATAAGGAGAAGAAATAGAGAACAGAAAGACAGCAGATCCATAGAAAGACACACACATAAGCACCAACTGCTGGGGTACCAGCATTGCTAACAGAGGAACCCCAGGAGAAGGCAGGATCCAAACCATAAGCTGGCCTTGTGCTCTGGCTTTTAACCCCCTCGGCCTTCAAGGGCCCGCCCCTGGGGTGAGACTGCCAGTTGTCCAATCAGAGCCAGGGTAGGCACCACCTGCTGGGCTGTGATTGATTGACAGATCAGCCAATCAGAGCTCGGTTAACACTGCCCCTGCTATGTGACTGACAGGTCTGCCAGGCCAGGGCTGGGGATGAGGCTCTGTTCCACCACAAACCAAGGCCTGACCAGGCCGTGGCCCTACACGGGTATTCCGAGCATCCCAAGGTGTCTCAGGACATCGATCTCATCCAGCCTCTGACAATGACCACAGTGACATTACGGAACCTCATGGAACCAAGGGTCCACGGTGACATGGTGGACCTCCGTGTACTGAGGAGTCCATTGTGGCTGAGAGGCAAGATGTCTTCACAGACTATTCAACGGGTGAATGTAGGGATGTTAGCATCTTTGAAATGGGTCTTAATGTCTCTACTAACTTCAAGAAACATTTTAACTACAGAGACCGGACAGCTTGGTATAGGAACGTGCTTCTTGTTGACGGAGTGACAAAACTATTCTTTGTTTTCTTAAAAAGAAAAAAAGCTCAGAAGTTTCTCTCCTCAATTATGTGAAAAGACATTTCATAGGAAGCCTCCTGAAACAGAAAAGGGTGTGCACAAGCCTGAACTTCTGAACTCTGGGTTAAAATCACTGGTTCAAGAGGGGAATATGGGGTAGGGGGTTCAAAAAGTCTGTATCATCTGAGTACCTCAGCCAATGGGGAAAGGAAGGGGGCAACATGTGGCTAGGAGCTTTGATAAAAGGAGGCTGATCCCTCTTGAAACTTCGAGGAGAAAACTCCATGGGCATGTGCCCTGGTGGATTCTCTCCCTTTATTCCATTAAAGTTTAAGGACTCCTCTGTCTCCTTTATGGACACTGGCTTTTCATAGTGTGATTTTCCATACATGACACCATGGAACATCACAGAACCAGGGAGCCATTGTGACACATCAAGGCCCTGTTGGAACAGAAAAACCATTGCTGACAGTACAGAACTCATGGAACCAAGGGGCCATTGGAACAATGCACATCCAAGGACACCATGGTGACACTATGGAACCTCATGGAATCAGGGAGACCATTGTGACACTCTGGTACCTCACAGAATCAGGGGGACCATTACAAAATTCAGGACACCTGTGGAATCAAGGGTCAAGGATGAAGCTGTGGGGCCCATAGAACCAAGGAGCCATTGGGACACAGTGGGGCCGCAGGGAGCCGAGGGGCCATGGTGACATTGCAAGGGCTCAGGGAAGCATGGGGCTATTGTGACACTACAGAAGAAAGGAGAACAATGTGACACTCCAGGGCCTCATGGAACCAAGGAGACCATTGGGACACTGTGGGGCCCTATGCAACCAAGGGCACAGGGAACAGGTATGGCTGGTTTGGCCTCCTGGGGGCTGCTGGACAGGTCTGGCTGACCTTGGCATGTCAAGGCTGCTTCTCCTCTGCCCCTGAAGCACTGGGACTCTGGGCTTTCCTTCCTATGGGAGAGAATTGTCCTTGCCCTGCAGGAGCTCATGGCTGAAACTGGGATTCCTCTTCCAAATTTTCTTATATGCAAAGATTGTTCCCAGATGAAATCTGCCAGGAGAGACAGATCTGGATGCCTTGGCCACCCAGGGGCCACTTCTCATCTGCCTTTGAAACACTGGGATCATGTGCTTTTCTTTCTTATGGGAAAAAACCATCCATCTCGACCAGGTGCCCATGGCCAAAATTGAGAATCTGCCTCCAGAATTCCCAACATCCAAGGATAGCTCCCAGACAAAAGCTGCCAGGACTGACAAGTCTGGTTGTCCTTGGCTTCCTGAGGGCTGGCACTCATATGCCTATGAAGCACTGTACTTTCCTTCCTAATGAAAAGGACTTGTCTTCCTGTCCAGGCACCCATAGCCAAAACTGAGATTCCACCTCCAAAATGCCCTATGTCCAAGGAGAGTCCCTAGATGAAAGGTGCCAGGACAGACAGGTGTGGCTGTGTTGGCCTAAGGGTGGCCACCTCTCATCTTCTTCAAAAACATTTATACTTGGCTTTTTTTTAATTTTTGGTAAAAACCATCCATCCTGACCCGGTGCCCATAGCCAAACCTGGAATTCTACCTCCAAAACTCCGTACATTCAAGGATTGCTCCCAAATGAAAGCCAGACAGGTCTAGCTGCCCTTGCCACTTAAGAGCTGTCCCTCACCTGCCTCAAAACACTGTGGCTCAATGCTTTCTTTCCTCTGGAAAAGAACCATCCTTCTTCTCAAGGAGTCCAAAGTCAAAATTGAGATTTCTCCTCTGAAATTCCATATATCCAAGGACTCCTCCATGACAAAAGCTGCCATGACAATCAGGTCTGGCTGGCTTGGGATCCAGGACAGGAGCCACCTGTCTCCTCTTCTGCCTTTGAAACACTTGGGCTCCGTGCTTTCCTTCCTCTGAAAAAGAACTGTCATTCTTATCTACAAAGAAATGGCCAAAGTTGGGATTCCACCTCCCAAATTCCCTATATCCAAGGGTTGCTTTCATACAAAAGCAACTAGAACAGAGAGGTCTGGCTGATTTAGGCCTCTGATGGCCACCTTTTGTTTGCCCCTCAAATATTGGTGTTCCCTGCTTTCCTTCCTATGTAAAAGAACCGTGCTTCTCCTCCAGGTGTCCATGTCTGAAATTGGGATTCCATCTCCAAAATTCTGTATATCCAAGGGTTGCTCCCAGGTAAATCTGTCAGTACCATCAAGTCTGGCTGGCCTCTGGTGGATGCCCCTGCAACACTGGGGCTGGGTTCTTTCCTTGGGAAAGAAGGAAGATCCCTGGGACACTCTGGGGACCTCATGGAACCAAGGGGATCATTGTGGCACCATTGGAGCCCATGGAACCAAGGGGCCATGGTGACACAGAAAAGCCCCATGGACCCAGAGACCATTATGACTCTGTGGGGCCTGATGGAACCAGGAAGACCATTGTGACCCTTCAGGGCCTCGTGTCACCAAGGGGGCATTATGACACTTCAGGTCCTCATGGAAGCAAGAGACCACTGGGACACTGTGGGGCCCCATGGAACTGAGGGAACATGGAGCAGGTCTGGCTGCAAGTACTGAGCCCAGCTGGGGTCACGGAACCATCTGCAGGCCCCAGGTGAGATATGAACTCTTTCAGTGCTTCCATCCTCCCTTGAGTCAGAGAAAAGGACAAAGTGCAGGCACATAGAGGAATAACATGAAGACACCGAGGGCAACGAAGAGGAAGTTGAGTCCCAGATGGGAGGGATGAGGAGATGTCCTCATCTTGGGGCTGCAATCCTCTGGTAAAGCTATGGAGAAGGATATAACTGATACATCAGACTCTCTTTTTCACTGTATCACATTGAAAATTTGGGGAGATGACTTGTTCAGCAAAGCCCTCCATGCTAAAGTAGCAAATGTCAAAGTAGCTGTGATCCCATGAGAAGTTTGAACATGGAAAAAGGGAAGCGTGATGAGATCCTATGCCTTCACAGGGAAAAGAAAAAGATGTCCTCAGAGATGAAGATGATTTCAGAAATAGATGAGGAGAACCTTTGCTCTTACACAACTCATCTTTTAACTAATACCCCATAAGTTGACATGGCCCATAAACACAACTGTAAAAGAGCTTTGAAAAACTGGGAGGGATGTCACAATTGCAGATTTTTCTGGGCAGTTGCTATTCATGGAAATTGAGAGCGACAAGAGAAGTGTCTCTTCTGGACAAGTCTCCGTAGCATGAAAGAGAGACTCCTCTCCTTAATTGAACTCAAGAAAGACTATTCTAGTTGGGGTAAACTGACTGAAAATTCTAGGTTTGTCTCTTTATATTTTCAGTAACAAAGAAAATGTTGTAGGGAGAGGAGAAGTGTTCTGAAAGTTGTGTTCTTATTACTCTTTCTTTTAGTTGCTATTAATGAACTTTTCTTTATACCCTCTAAAAGATTTGAGCCTGCTTTGCTGTTCTCCTAATCTTATCACACAGGAGGAAATAAGTAACTATATTCTAGTGAGTGCACTGGTAATTAGCCAACACTGAAGCCACAACAATAAATGCTGCATGCTCCAAGAAATCTCAAATTGGCGAACCAAAACCACTACAGAAATATTTCTGATGAACTGCACTAGAGCAGAGGGAAATCAAGGCAGAGCCATGGTTTGTCAGGACTTGCTTGATCTTAATGAGCCCTGTGGTGCATTTGGAGCTGAGCCCTGGAACCTCAGGGTCTGAGAGAAGACTGCACAAACCTTTCCAGGAGTCCAAGTCAGAAGAAAATTCCAAAGTGTCTCAAACCATGGATGCATCCCACTGAGGTCCATCTGCTACACAGGCTCGTCATGGACTCCTTGCAGGAGAGAAATGGAGGCCAGGATGGCACAAAAACTTCTCAGAGATTCAGTGTGAAAAGGAAAATCGGGAGTACCTTAAAGATCTTGAGTATCTCAAAGTATTAATGAGCCCCACTAAATGTAAGTACAAAGCTCTCCAGGGACTCGTTAAAGCAGATAACGGGGGCCATGATTTCACAAAACTCTCACAGAGTCTGTATCAAAAGGGAAACACCAAGTAACTTAAAATAACTGAAGTACCTTGAAGCATTAATGAGCCCCACTGAGTGTTGTTACTGACAAAGGCTCTCCAGGGACTAATTACAGCAGATAATTGGAGGCCATGATTGCACAAACTTCTCAGAGACTCCAAGACAAAAGCCAAACCCAAAATCCTTTGAAAAACTCTGTGAGCATTCAGGAGCCCCCAGGGCCATTACTGAGCAAGGCTCCCCAGGGACTCCTTCCAGCAGATCCTTGAGGCCACTGGGATGTGGGCTAGGGGGGAATGCTGAGGGCAGGACAAGGGGCTGACAGTGCCCAGCCTGGCTGGGGCTGTGCCAGGAGGCCCCAGGGCCTCAGAACAAGGTGTCTCCTCCCAGCCGTTGGTGGCACAGACACTGATGTGCCCCAGGGCACCAAGACTTGGCTTCTCTTTGTCCCTACCTGTCATCACTGCCTCCAGTTCTCTGCTCTGCCTGGGGACACTTTCTCAGTTGTGTCCCTCAGTGGAACCCATTAAAAGTCGAAGAAACTTTGGAGTTGGATTCTGACTTGGAGTTCTGGAGAGGTTTCTTCATCTCCCTCTCAGGGACTGATGTTCCGGGCCTCAGCACAAAGCCCCAGAGGCTCATTAATGTTCTTGTGCTGTGTCTGTGCTGCTGAGCTGGGCTGGGCTCGTGGCACAGAGGCAGCTCCTGGTAACCAAGAAGAGCTTCAAAAGCACATTTCTCTTGATGAGCAGCTCTTCTGCCAGCCCAGCAGGGCTGGGACACTGCCTGCAGCCACCCCAGGCCCAGCACAGAGGCACAGAGAGCTTCAATCAGTCAGGGCTGGGGAGGTGCTGAGAAGTGCCTGGGGCACAATCACAGCCAGTCCTTTGCACAGGAACCTCTGACTGCAGGACAATGCAGCTGCAGCTCCTGAAGCCATCTCCTAAAGCTGGAACATCCCAATGCCTACAGACCCTGTGAGTACAACTCTGGGTGTTTGTGGTGCAAAGGAGGAGAAATGCTCATGAAGCTCTGACATGCTGAGAGGTTCTAATAAGTCATAGAATATTTCCAAGACAAGATTTTTAATAAAAGTGAGGAAATTTACTAAGAGTTCAAGTATTCAGTTTCCTAATATTAGAGAATGTCAGGAAGGTAGGGTTAAATATTAAAGATAGTATGAATTGCTAATCATTATATTCTTCAAGTCCCTGAGATATCCAAACTGTTGGTTTTAGCGATCAATAGATTCACAGGAGATCCCTAATGTGCTTTCAGTCACTCTGCCCATGGACAGCACCAGTGTCACCTTTGCTGGACCCATCAGGCTCAGTCTGAGCTGTCCTTTCTACAAGCTGCAAACAGAACCTGCCCCCAGCCAGTGCCCTGCAAACAGGCAGGGTTCTGTACGGCCAAGGAGGGTGCACAGAGACTTGCAGTCTGTGAGTGCTGGCAGGGAGAGATCAGGCACAGGGAAACACCTGCAGGAGGAAAACCTCCAGGAAGCAGTGAGAAGATCGGGCAATGAGAGAAAACAAAACCCAGGAATGCTGTGGCAGGGAGAGTTTAGAGATGCCCACAGGATCCCCTCCAGTGCAGCCCCTCCCTCTGAACAAGCCCCCTCCCTCCTGTGCCGCAGCTCAGCCTCCGCCCTCAGGGCTGGGGCTCCAAGGCGTGCAGCCCCTCCTGTGCAGGCAGAGCTGCAGCAATGCCGTGGGGCAGCTCTGCAGCCCCGGGCCCAGTTCCCTCTGCAGAGCGCAGGGCTGGGAGCAGCTGCCGGGCATGGGGGCTCTGGAAGGGAGCACAGCTGGCTCAGGGTGACGCTGTCCCCAGTGCCTGGCTCTGGGCAATGCTGTCAGTGCAGCCAGGGAAGGAGCTGCATCTCCCTCAATCCAATGCCATCATGAGGACACTTGGGAGTCTCCCTGAGATTTCAGTCCAAGCTGGGAGCTTCAATCCAGGGTGCAAACCTGTCCTGGAGCATTTCTGAGTTATAAGATTGATGGGGAAAGGCAGAGGTGTTGTGACACAGAAAATGCTGCTGGGTTGGTAAAATGAGCAAAGTGAGTCCTTGGCTACAAATGTGGAGCTGGGCTGTGGTGGATCCATCTGCTCTCACCAGTAGGTGGTGGCATTTTAAGGGAAGCTTAAGAAGGTGGTCACCTTCCACCTGAGAAAGTTTAAAGCCCA
This sequence comes from Ammospiza nelsoni, assembly GCF_027579445.1. Taxonomy (NCBI): domain Eukaryota; kingdom Metazoa; phylum Chordata; class Aves; order Passeriformes; family Passerellidae; genus Ammospiza; species Ammospiza nelsoni. The sequence goes on from NC_080663.1 coordinate 3,914,830, forward strand.
AAGAAACTCTGAACAGGTCAGAAGTACAGACCATCTCTCCTCAGTCTGCATTCATCATCTTGACCCAGGGAACTCACTCTGTTCTCCCTGAGGGCCTAAGACATGCTTTTGTTTTTATATCCAAAACAACCAGCAGAGACATGGGGGGAGCTTATAAAGAAAACCTCAGAACTCTTAAACATTAAAGGCAATGTCTGTGTGTTACCGAGGAGGATGTATGGGAAATGGCCTTGATTTTGTTTACAGGTACCTCCCCTAAGTATTTACTGTCCTTTCTGCATGAACAGGTCCCCATGTGCAGCCCCAGCAAATGTCCAACAGCAGCTCCATCAGGCACTTCCTCCTGCTGGCATTGGCAGACACGCGGCAGCTGCAGCTCCTGCACTTCTGCCTCTTGCTGGGCATCTCCCTGGCTGCCCTCCTGGGCAACGGCCTCATCATCAGTGCCGTAGCCTGCGGCCACCACCTGCACACGCCCATGTTCTTCTTCCTGCTCAACCTAGCCCTCAGCAACCTGGGCTCCATCTGCACCACTGTCCCCAAAGCCATGCACAATTCCCTCTGGGACACCAGGAACATCTCCTTCACAGGATGTGCTGCTCAGCTCTTTTTCTTTATGTTCTTCATTGGAGCAGAGTTTTATCTGCTGACCATCATGTGCTACGACCGCTACGTATCCATCTGCAAACCCCTGCACTATGGGACCCTCCTGGGCAGCAGAGCTTGTGCCCACATGGCAGCAGCTGCCTGGGCCAGTGCCTTTCTCTATGCTCTCATGCACACAGCCAATACATTTTCCCTGCCCCTGTGCCATGGAAATGTCCTGGGCCAGTTCTTCTGTGAAATCCCACAGATCCTCAAGCTCTCCTGCTCCAAATACCAACCCAGGGAAGTGGGACTTCTTGCTGTCAGTGCCTGTTCGGTATGTGGCTGTTTTGTGTTCATTGTTTTCTCCTATGTGCAGATCTTCAGGGCTGTGCTGAGGATCCCCTCTGAGCAGGGACGTCACTAAGCCTTTTCCACCTGCCTCCCTCACCTGGGTGTGCTATCCATGTTTATCAGCACAGGCACATTTGCCTATTTGAAGCCTCCCAATATTTCCTCCCCTTCCCTGGATGTGGCCCTGTACGTTCTGTACTCGGTGGTGCTTCCAGCCCTGAACCCCCTGATCTACAGCCTGAGGAACCAGGAGCTCAAGGCTGCAGTGTGGAGGTTGATGACTGCATGCTTTCAGAAACATTAAAATGCTGGGCAATATCTGCAAATAACTTGTAATCAAAGTCATCTTTGCTACTTCTTTTTGGCTTAAGTGTGGAGGTTCTTTTCCTTTGTTTTATGTTTAAATATAGTCCAGAAAAAATGTCATTGTTTGTGCCATTTCCCATTTTTTTTTCTCTCCAAATTTCCTGTGGCCACAGACTGTGTCAATGAGGGGCTGAACTCTGGGTGACTTTAAAGGAAATAAAGGACTTCCCAGCAGAGTTTTCTGCAGAGATGCCCTTTTGTTGCCTTCTCTGGAGCTGCAGCAGCAACGTCTGTGTGCAGAGCTGGGGGCAGATCAGCGCTGGCACAGCAGCTGTGCCCAGCAGCATCCGCATTTGGTGTTTCCAGTGCTGCTGCCGTGGCCCTGCCCCACTGCCCTGGTGGCCCTGGTGTTGCTGCAGGGCCTGAGTGCTCTCAGGTCCAGGCACAGCCCTGGGGGTGGCAGTGCCGGGGCTGCAGCAGGGACAGGCCATGGGCACTGCTGGGGCAGCGCTGACGCCTCAGCCCAGGGCCTGGGGGCTCCAGGCTCCTTGCCCAGGCTCTCTCAAGAACACACCCAGGCCAATGCTCAGCACAGAAAAGCCCTGTGAGAAGCCCCAGGCTGGCCATGGCAGGCTGGGGGCAAACAGCATGGCTGGGGCTCTGCAAGGGCCCTGGGGCAGATGGGAAGGAGCAGCAGAGCAGGGGCTGATCCATCCCCAGTGCGCTGCACAGCGCAGGGCAGTGTCCCAGAACGTCCTGATGGAGCTGCCAACAACATCCTCCCCTCTGCAGCCCTGGCCTCTCCTCCAGCTCACACAGGTGCCCCATCCTTGCAGGCACACACACGGCAGGACTGCCTCAGCAGCCCCTGTTTGCATTGCACAGAGCAGGGGGAGCACCCCCATGCTGTTGGTGTGGGGACATGAACCTGAGGGAGCACAAATGCCATCAGCCCTTGGGACCAGCAAAGGCTGGGGGACACCAGGGAAACCACTCAGCTTTGTCCTGGCCTCTGCAGTCAGCCAGAAAGTTTGTTCCCATCAGCTGGAAGCTTCCTGTCCCACTTCAGACGCTGTTGCTCAGAGCCAGGGCTGCCTGGCAGCCACCCCAAACTGCCCTGAGCATTTCCTTGGCTTCATCTTGGCTTTTTGTACTCTTTCCCTCATATAAATTTCTTCCTCTTGCCCACCCCTGTTCCCTGCCCTGCTAACAGCACATTCCTTCTTGCCCTTTCCTCTCTGGCCCCACTCCCCATTGCAGTTCCTGACTTGGCACCATGGGAATGTCCCTTGGGCAGCAGGATCATCCTACAAGTGCTGCAGGAATTGCCTGCAGGCTCCTGCAGTGCCTGGTGCTGCTCCCTTGCCAGAGGCACCCCAGGCCAGGGGGGCACATCTGGGCTGCTGTGTCTGGCTCTGGGGCTCCCTGTTCTGGGCAGTTAGGAGGAGCTGCAGAGGCTCTGCAGGACTGACAGGATGGGCTTTGGGGCTGGCAGGAGAAGCTGAGGGACCTGGGCTGCTGGAGCTTCTGAAGAGGAGGCCCAGGGCTCATCCTGCAACTGCTGCACGGGTTGTTTCAGAGAATCAATGAATGAGCAAGGTTGGAAAAGACCTTGGAGATCATCAAGTCCATCCTGTGCCCTGACACTGCCCTGTCTCCCCTGAGCCTCCTCTTCTCCAGGATAAACAACCCCAACTCCCTCAGCCACTCCTCACAAGACTTTTGTTCCAGACTTCTCCCCAGCCTTGTTGGCCTTCTCTGGACACGCCCCAGCCCCTCCATGTCCTTCCTATACTGGGGAGCCCAGAAGTGGACACAGCACTTGAGGTACTGCCCGAGCAGTGCTGAGCACAGGGGAAGAATCACTGCCCTGCTCCTGCTGGCCACACCATTCCTGATCCATAGGAGTGCCAGTGGTTGGATGAGGGAAATGGTGCGGAGGAGGTGGGGACAAAGTCTTATTGATTGTCATCCATGAAGGGTCTTGACTTTCATATCTTTTCTGACTTCATTAGAAGTTTCTGGGGATCAATATCAATTGGACATTGATGATATCAATCTATAAACTGGAAAAGAAAGCAGGGCAAAATAATTCTCTCTGCATTGTTTTCAGTGGAGTATATTGCAGTGTCAAAATGGTCTCCTTGGTTCTACAGAGCCCCTTGGTTCAATGAGGCCTTGAAGTGTCACAATGGTCTCCAGTATTTCATGAGGCCCTGCAATGTCCAATGGACCTTTGGTTCCACGAGTTCCACACTGTTCCATGAATCCTTAGTTCCATGGGGCTCTGTAGTGTCACAATTTTCTCATTGGTTCCAGGGTGCCACACAGTGCCACAATTGCTCTTTGGCCCAACAGTGCCTTATAGTGTCCCAGTGGACTCCTTGGTTCCATGGGGATGCAAAGTGCCACGATGGCCCTTTGGTTTCACAAGGCCTCCAAGTGTAAAAATGGCCTCCATGGTTTCACAAGGCTGTGCTACGTCACAATGGACCCTCAATTCCATGATGCCCCAGAGTGTCACAACGGCCTCCTGGGTTCTGCACTTTAAGAATGCCCTCTTGGTCCCTTGGAGCTCCACAATGTCACTATTGTGCCCTTGTTTCCATGAGGCCCTGCAATGCCAGAATGGTCCTTTGGTTCCACGAGGGCCCATGTGTTACAGTGGCCTCCTTGGTTCCATGATGTCTCGTAGCACAGCAATGGCCTCCTTGGTTCCACAGAGTCAGAATGGCTCCTCTGTCCCATGGAGCCCCACAGTGTCGCTGTGGTTACTTGGCTCGATGAGGCCATACCATGCAACAATGGCCCCTTCATTACAATGGGTTCTGAAGGTTTATAGTGGTCTCTGTGATTCCACAAGGCCCTGCAATATCCCAACAGACCCTTGGTTCCAAGGGACCTGCAGTGTCACAAGGCTGCCTTAGTTCCACAAGGCCCTGCAGTGCTGTAGTGGCCCCCTGGTTCCATGAGGCAAAGCAGAATCAGAATGGCCCCTTGGTTCCATGGAGCACCACAGTGTCACCATGGTCCCATTGGATCCACAGGGCCCCACAGTGTAACAATGGACCTTTGGTTCCATGAGGTTCCACTGCATCACAATAGACATTGGTTCCATGAGGTTTCTCAGTGCCTCAGTGGCCCCTTGGCTCCACATGGCCCCACACTGTCCAAATGGTCTCCTCGGTTCTGTGAAACCCTACAGAGCCACAATGGACCCTTGGTTCCATGAGCTTTCGCACTGTCAACAATGATCTGAGTTCCACAGTGTCACCATGGATCCTTTGTTCCATGAGGTTCTATAGCATAACATGACCACCTTGATTCCAGGATTCCAGAAGATTCTGCAGTGGCACAATGGACCATTGGTTCCATGCAGCCCCACACTGTCACAATGACCCCATGGGTCCAGGAGCTTCCACAACGTCAGCAATAGTCTCCTTGTTTCCCTGAGGCCTTGCTCTGATACAATGGACTTTTGGTTTCATGGAATTTCACTGCATCACAATGGACCCTTTGTTCCATGGGGTTCCAAGCGTCACAGCTGGATCCTTGGTTCTGTGAGCCTCTGCTGTCACCAAATGTCCACAATATCAGAATAAGACACCTTAACACTAATTTGGTGTTTAAGAGAGCATCATTTATTCAGGCCTAAGGTCCAGCAGGTGATAACTACTTATGTGGACATGTGAGTCTACCAGTGTATTGCTCATATACAATCACTATGTGTATATTAAATTTTACCCATTTCCATAAAACCAACCCCAAATTCCCAGATTCAGTCCTTGATTTTTCTATCACTGCATTCTTCAGCCAGATGTCTTCATCTTCTCTTCCTACCATTCCTGTTGGGAAAGCAGGCCCTGAATGCCTTGTTTCTCAGCTGAAAGTTCACAGGCACAGTAAAAATTGAATTAAGCCTTTTGATAATAAGCCCAATGCTTTGTGTGGGCAGGCAGAGGCAGGCAGGAGGCAGAGCTGTCAGCATAGGAAGGGCCCAGCCAGGTGGGGCAGCCGGGGGATGCCGACAACCTGCAGGGACAGAGGCGCAGGGCAGGGACACTGTGGGACAGCCTGGGCTGCACAGGGCACAGGGACGGGCAGCAGCTGCAAGACAGCCCTGCCAGAGCCAACTTGGGCAGCACTTTGGCCATGGCTGCTGGGACTGGGCCTGAGGCAGGAGCAGGAGACAAGTGATCCTTGCAGGCCTGGGGCCTCATTGCCTCCTTGTCCCTGCTCAGCAGCCTGGCAGGGGCTGCCCCATGCTCCTGCCCTTGGCATTGCACATCCCCACATGCCAGTGCCCATCCCGGGAAGAGCCCTGAGCAAGGAGGGAGGGACAGGATCTGCCTGGCCAGGGGCTGGGGCTCAGACCTTGGCCCTTTGCATTCCTGAAACACATCCAGGTTTGCTCAGCACCAGAGACACCTTGGCCTTGTTTGTCCCCTGCTGTCATCACTGCCTCCAGTGTTCTGCTCTGACTGGAACATGGGGACATTTTGTTTGTTGTGTCCTGACAAGGATCTCTTCAAACTACAAGAAACTTCAGTGTTTCCATGTACCTGAGTTCTTGAGGGGTTTGTGAGATCACAGAGCTGGCTGTGATGGCACAAGTAGGGTGTGAGGCCATAGAGCAGAATCTGCCATCATAGAGGGTGGCTCTGTGGCATGAGAGAGTAGGTTGTGACATCAAAGGTGGTTGTGTAACATCATAGAGAAGACTGTGACATCAGAGAATAAGAGCAACATCACATGGTGACTTTGTGACATCGCAGTCTTCTGTGACTTTGCAGCACTGTATGACATCACAGGGTGACACCACAGAGTTGGTTCTGTGACATCACATGGGCTTTGTGTCATCTCTGGACGCTTTGTGACATCACAGGGGCAGTGTGACATTACAGAGAAGTCCATGTGACATCAAAGGGGGCGTTGTGATGTCACAAGGGTAGTATGATATCAAAGAGACAGCTGTGTGACATCACAGGAGCTGTGTCATATTACAGGGGCTGTGTGAGGTCACAGAGCTGGCAGTGTGACATCACAGGGGCAATGTCATATCACAGGGGCAGTGTGAGGTCCCCTGGGAGGTCACTCTGCCCCGGCCCCCCTCACAGTTCCCCTAAGAGCAGTCCAACCCTGCTCATGCACAGCGGGGTCCCCTGTCCCCCCGGGTCCCCTCGCCCACGGCCCCACAGCCTCCCCCAGAGGATGTTCCATGAGATCGACCCCAGGGCCTGACACGGGGCCAGGGGGACCGGGGCCGTAGGGGTGGCACAGGGGGACAGGGACCCCCCGGCAGCGTCCCCATGTCCCCCAGGGCCAGAGCCTGGGCCAGGGCTCCTTCACCGTGCTACAAAAAAGGGCTTGAGAGTGCTGAAAAAGTCCCCAGCAAGGGATCAGCAAAAACCAGATTAAATATTAAGGGACAGCAGCACAAATTTTATTGGCAAGAGTCACTCTGCTCCTGCCTGGACACTTCAGGCACACCAAGGAAACAAAGCAACAACAAAACCAAACCAAATCCAGGCAATCAAACCAGAAATGAACTGAGAACTGTCCCTGTGTGTGTGTGTGTGTGTGTGTGTGTGAGAAACAAGAACAGTGAGAGCAACGATACAAGGAATATGGGCCAAAAGCTTACAGAGATCAAACTTAATAGGACTTAACCTTAAATGATACCTTCAACTTCACAATTTAGCAAAAGAACAGCACTTAACATTACTTGACCTTACTTAAAACCTATGACTTAGAAATTTAACAGAGGAATGACACTTAAAAATATTTAACTTAGCTAATAACCTAAACTTAACAACTTAGCAAAAGAACAACTTATAGCAGCATTTTACTTAACTTAGGCCTTGTGACTTAACCTTACATACAGGCCTGACTGACTCAGCTATCCAAGGCACTCAAGCCCCTCAGAGTGCAGCATTTCTGCCACATTTCCCCAGCACAGGCACTCCTGTATGCACAGAGAAACAAAGAGTCAGTGAGAGGCACCTGTGAGAAATTCCCTTGAGGGCATGCAATGCTCACTGTTGATCCTTTGGCATCTCTCCAGCAGGTGAAGGGTTGACCCTTGAGGAGTGGGGGGATCAGCCCAGGCTCCGTCGTTGTTGGGGATCCCCAAGTGCAGCAAACGGGAGAGTTCCCGGCTGGGAGAGGCCCCACTCAGAGGGAGTCGCTGGCCCAGGAGTGTCATTATAGGACATGAAAGAACACAAGCTCACATTGTTGTTCTCATAGTGAAGAAAAAAGGGGAAGTTCATTGTCTGACTCCAACATTTATAGTTTTCCAAAAGTGACAGCGGATTGGAGGGTGACAGTGACACCTCTCCAATGACAGTGGTAAAACCAACAGTCCATCAACTTTCTCCTCCTCCATAAAAGAGTGCAAAACAATGAGTTATTTACAGAAAGTGTGTGAGAAAGTTCACTACAAGAATGTCATCATCAGACGACTTAGAAAATCTTAAAATCCAGGGTGACATCTCACCCTTTTCCATTTAATAAAGAAAAAGAGAAAAGAAAATGAACAATATGAAAAACGAAACATGAACAATCTTTGGTGTCCATTTGCGGAGGAATCATCAGAGTGATCACTCTCATCATCTGCATCCGAGTCATCACTCAATGATTCACCTGCTTGATGCCTTTCAGGTTGGTCACGGTTTCTATCTTGCTCATCAGCTGAATTCTGTCTCTGCGGTCGCAGGTCAGGGGAAACACATTTTGAAGGTAACCACTGTACCCCAGTGTGTGTGGATACACAAGCATACCCGCGTCCCAAAGCGATAAGGTCATAAGGACCTTCCCACTGTTTGGTGACTAAATTCCAAACCTGAACCTTTGCTTGAGGCTGCTGTGCCTCGTCCGCAGCCTGCAACAAGTGATGGTGATCAAAACGACAGGATTATTTGAGTTCTGTGGCATGGTGAGATGATTGATTGTACTCAAAGCTTTTGCCAACCGACTGCGCGGGGTTTCACCCTGCATTCCCCATTTTTGTTTTTGAAGAACCCTCTTCAGAGTACCTTGAGCGCATTCTACAGTAGCTTGACCAGTCGGAGAATGAGGGATACCAAACTTTTGCGAGGCACCCTACAACTGCAGGAACTGCCACACTTTTGCTATGGCTAAGCAGGACCATTGTTGGTTTTCACAGCAGAAGGTGTTGTTATTACATTTCTAGAGTCCCAGCTCTCAGGCTGCCACAGCTCTCGGCTGTCCTATCTTCTATCGTGTCAGGGTCACCACTTGTTGTATTCATATCGTTGTTATCATAGTTCTAGAGTCCCCTAACTTCTGGGTGGTCTTACACACAAGCAGCTCTTCACAGCAGTGTTGTTCCTGCTTCTTTATCAGGGCTCCTCCAAGACTCTCCCTGACCAGCCAACCCACCCCCTTTTATCCCAGTAATCTTCATTAGCCACAGCTGCCGCCCAATTAAGGACATCACATCTGCAGCACATTTAGAACAACTAGGATCAGGGCAAGGCCACTTATACAATACATATATTTTACTAGGACTCCTACTGTAGAAGGTATGCCCAGAACGGCAAAGGCCTGCCTCCAGTGGGCAAGGACATCACAGGCCTTCTCCCCAGTGTGAGCAGAAGCCCACATCACAGAGGAGAACATGTCCACCGTGACATGCACATACTTGAGCCGGCCAAACTCGGCAATCTGGGTGACATCGGTCTGCCAAAGCTCCAAGGCCCTAAGACCTCTGGGGTTTACCCCTGCCAGCAAAGGTGGAGTAAGTGCTTGGCAGTCATCACACGACTCAATGTCACGAGCCTCAGTTGGTGTCAGCTGAAACTGCTTCTGCAAGGTATGTGCGTTTTGGTGGAAATACCCATGCAATGTCTTGGCCTGCGCGAGTGTATCAGGCTGAGGCACTACCCACGCTGGCTTAGCCAACTTGTCAGCCCTCGTGTTACCTTCCCCTATAAAGCCTGGCAAATTGGTGTGACTCCTCACATGCAGAACATAGAATGGATGAACCCGGGCCTGAATGGCACACCACAAGGTCTTCAGTAAATGAAACAAGGCAGGATTACTGACCTCCTTCAAAACCAAATGAGCCAACCACTGTGCGATGTCAGCCACATAGGTGGAATCCGTGACCAATTTGAAAGGTTTCTGGGAAAATTTCTCAAATGCCAGCCCTCAGTTACAACCAACTGGGCTGACCCATCCTCATGGCCTTCCAGAATCTGCCACTCAGATCCATCCCTACAAGTAACAATGGCCTTTCCTGTTTTCCCTGAACCGTCAGTGAAGACAGCGGGTCCTTGCACAGGTTCCTGGGTAGTTTTGGGCTGCAAAGGGATTTGTGTGTATTTTGCCATATGCAGTAACCTAAGACTGGGCAGATAATAAATGATCTGCCCTGAAAAATTTTCCAGAGCACTCTGCAGGGACACACTGTTTGCAAAGCTCCAGTCAAAATCCCCCGTTGCACCGGGAGTATGATCTTTGCAGGATCCACACCCATCAATTGCAAACACCGTTGCTGGCATTTGATTATCAAGCGAGCAACCAGCTCAAACAATGCAGTTGCCGTCTTCTGTGGCAGATGGGGCAGGAAAACCCATTCAAACACATGCAAGGAATCAGACCATTTGTCACTCCATTGGCCAATGATGCCCATGGGATACAAATCTGGAGTGCTGATGAACACAGTGACATCAACGGAGGGATCAATGCGATAAACTTGGCAAGCCGAAACAGCTTGCTGAACCACCTCCAACACCTTACATGCCTCAGGGGTCAGTGTTCGAGGTGACTTTAGATCAGAGTCTCGTTTCAACAGATCATACAGAAGAGATGGCTGTGCATCGGTTAGCCCCAAGTACGGACGTAACCAAGTGATGACACCTAACAATTTCTGAGCATCATTCAGTGTCTTCACAGAATGCACAAATTGCACCTCCTGGTGACAGATCATCCCTTCCAGAATTTTGACCCCCAAGTACTTCCAAGGTGGTTGTTGTTGAACCTTTTCTGGAGCCACCTGCAGTCCATGAGCATGCAAAGCATCGAGCAACCGAGGCTGAATCCTCAGCAGCTCATCCTGGGTGGGCATAGCCACCAGAATGTTGTCCATATAATGATACAGACATGCATCAGGAAACTGCTTGTGAACTCCAGACAAGGCAGGAGAATTCTGCATGCCTCGGGCAACATTCTCCATTGATATCTCTGTGCGGGTTCAACCTCGATAATCACTGGCACTGAGAAGGCAAACTTCAGTCTGTCATCGGGATGCAAAAAAATCGTAAAGAAACAATCCTTCAGATCCACAATGAGGACCGGCCAGTCTGGGGGAAGCATGGTAGGCGATGGCATGCCCACCTGCAATGTCCCCATGCTTTCCATCATGGCATTAACCTTTCGGAGGTCTTGCAACAACATCCACTTCCCAGATTTCTTTTTGATGCAGAAGACAGGAGTATTCCAGACACTGGTAGAAGGCTCCAGATGACCCTGTGTGGGAATCCACAAAATCAGAGGATTTTGGGAAAGCTTCAAGATGCAGGCCTCAGACACAGCAGAACTGTGAGCAGAGCTATGCAGCAGCCATGAGATAGGTCAGCAGAAAAATTATTTAAACTGTAGAAAAGCAAGGGCAAATAGAACAATGGTCTGTGTATTAACACTTGTCTAGAATAGCTCTGTAAGCTACAGAAAGTTTATCTAGCAAGATATTAGGAAGATTAAAGCTTAATAATGGAGCTCTTTGCATTGTGTTTTAAGGCTTACAAGCAGGTATTGTATTCAAAATAAGAAAGCATTGTTTTAACCAAAGGTACGTGTACTTATGGTGATTGGCTAGAACTGCTGTCAATGTGCTTTTGCTTTGTGTGATCGGTCAAGAAACTTATAAAGAAAGTTGTACCATTAAGTTCCTGGTCTGCTGCCTGGAATGTGAGCTGCTGGCATCTTCCCATTGTCATAACCATGTAATGAGACTGATGCTGAAAATTAAAGCAGATCGAGGCACATTCTACAGCAGCCCTGTCTGGTTCGTGGTTTGTACAAAGCCCCCCTGCCAGCTTCACCCTGATCCAAGTGCTGCTGCACCAGGTTCTGAAGGGCGACCAATTTGTCTTGAGGGAGAAGCCACTGCTTCTCCCAGACAGATTTGTGCACCAGACACCGAATAGGAGGCGTAAGATACTCTGCGCCCTTCACTGCAGTGGCCCCCATCAAAAATCTGTCCCAATGTGCACCCCCAGACAGAAGAAGATCCCTCCCCTAGAGGTTGGGAGGAGCTGAAGTAAAATGAGGCCTAACCCAGGCTGTCTGTCCCTCCGGGTTTGCCACCATCATGGGCCGCAAGCTCAAGTAGCATTGCACTGTCCCACCCAGACTTGCGTCAGACGTCCCCATTGGATCCAGGGGCCATTCTCCGGGCCAGGCAGCAAGGGAGAGAACCATGACGTCAGCACCGCTGTTGAGAAGCCCACGGAGGTGGATTTCCAATGGCGTCGCACCAGGAACAGACAGGGTACACAGCATTTCGGGACGGTCCTTGGTCAGGACAGCAGTCCAGCGAACTTGACGCGGCCCAGTGGATCCAAAGCCACCAGCTACACGCAATCGGTGAGCTGTCCTGCCAACAGAGGACTTAAAAGGCACAAGTTGAGCAAGTCGCGTCCCTTTCGGGATCGTGACGGGAGGGGGTGGGTGTGGAGACCATGGCACAAATCTGCCCTGTGAAATCTGCATCAATGAGCCCCAGGTGCACAATGATGCCCTGAAGGGTGGCACTAGATCTCCCCATCAGGAGAGCACTCATGCCCCCGCCCAAGGGATCAAAGGAATCCAGGGGAACCTTGTGTATTTTACAAGATTCTAAGACAAATGTTGCTGTGGTGCAGACATCTACACCTGCTGATCCGCAGGTGCTGGCTGCAAGCCGGCAAAGAAGACCTCTATCAGCTCCAGGGTCTGGAGAGAAGCTTGTGTCTGGGTGTGTTCCTGCTGCGCACTCCACTTCACGTTTCCGGAGCCGGTAAAGCCTGGCCATTGACATGAACAGTCGCCTTGCAGGTATTGGACATGTGATTCAGCCTACCACACTGACCACATAAGAACATGGGAAATCTGAACTTCTGTGCTTTCTTCCTCTGCTTCTTGCCAGCCTGCGCAGTCCCCTGCTGTGGCCGCCCACCCTGCAGTGCTGCCCAGACTGGCTGCACAGCGGCAGCCATGGCAGCCAACTTCCAACCGAGGGGATGATGTCCACACAGTCCTCCGCCATCTGAGAGACAGTAGGAAAATCAGGCAGAGCCACTATGACCCTCCTACAAGCATCATTCCAATTACACCTCACATGGTTTGCAATCACAATCCTCTTTGCCACAGGATCAGGCACCTGCCTCTCCACAGATACAGTCAGCATTGCTGCAAATGCCATGAAAGGCTCATCATCCTTCTGGACAATGGTCGCAAACGGCTGCCTCGGAGCAGCCATTTCCAGGGTCTGAACAATCACTGCCATGCCCAATGTGTGGCACTGGTCAAGCACAAGGGGATTGAAGCCAACGTGCCCCTGAGCATTTTCATAAAGCCCTGTGCCCAGCAGCATGTCAGTGACATCCACATGCCTGGAGTCCTGCGGCGCCAGCGCAGTATTCTGCACCACCGCTTGGGGCCGCCAAACGAGCCCACTTGGTCTCAAAAACATCAAACTGCACAAAGTCAAAAAGCGAATGTGCTACACGACAGAGGTCATGAGGTGTCAGCACATCTATAACGACCCTCCAGAGAGTCTGCATAACCTCAGCAGATTCCAAACCATGCTGAGCAACCACATCATGGACTTCCCTCTCCAGCTTATACAAAAGCGGTTCATGGGTGTTATGAGTAACACCCCTGAGCATAGGGAAAGCCTGGGGACCTTCCGACAAAGCCACATCACCTGCTGTGTCCCAGTCCTTGAGCCCTCCAGGGACAAGAGGAGATGATTGACTGGGAGCCAGGTCGACACCACTCGCCCCTGAACCCCTTGCAGCCAGAGAAGCCCCCTCCATGACCCTGCAGATGCCATGAGAAGGCAGGCTCAGACATCTCATCGGACTTGGTTTTGGCTGCTTGCCCGAAATGCTCGGGGTTCCTCAGACTCACGGTCACCTGGCACGAGGAAAGTGTCCACAAATTCAGTAAGGAAGTGCCACGGCCCCGGGAACCCACCGGTCTCCCGCCAGCCGTGTCGGCATTCACACTAAAGGTAAATACATCAGTGCCCTGTTGTGCCACAGCCCTGGCAGGGGGCGCCTTGGCGGGCACAGGTGCCAGCACGGCCTGCAAACCCAGTGTGGACTGGGATGATATGACGGTGGTCACAAGGGTTTTCAGGATGAGAGAGAGAGAAGAATGTTAACTCCATGATCAGAAGGTTTGATTTATTATTTTATTATATATATACTACATTTTAACTGTATTAAAAAGTAATATAAAGGAAAGGTTTCTCAGAAGGCTAAGCTAAGAATAGAATTGAAAGGAATGAATAACAAAGATCTGTGTCTCGTCAGAGAGCAAGAGCAGCTGTGCCGTGAGTGGTCAGTAAATCCAAACATCCACAGGAGACTAATCACGGATCCACCTGTTGCATTGCACAGCAGCGGATAACCATTGTTTACACTTTGTTGTTGAAAGGTCTCAGCTTCAGGAGGAAAAATCCTAATGAAAGGATTTTTATGAAAAGATGCCTGCGACAGGACGAGACCGGCGCCGGGCCCTGTCCCAAACATGGAGGAGGGGAGGGGTGCCAAGAGAGGTGCAGCCCGTGGAGCCACATCACTGCAGAGCGGCACAAGGGAGTCTGGCACAGCCAAATCCACCCCAGGGGAACAATTGCCATCCCCCGTGTTGGACCCGTCCCACAGCACACCATCCCAGGGTGGGGAGAGAGCTCCACATTGCACAGAAACTCAAACTTCCCCTCGTCCATGTCCGAGACAGAAGGGCTCCACTGGGAACTCCGAGGGGTACAAGAACCAGACCCCCGCCAAAGATCCTCACACTTTTTCCACTGCACCAGCAGTGATCCCACGTCTACGGTGCAATCATCAAAGAGGGCCTCCATGAGGTGTACCCCCACAAGAGACCACTCCTCCTTGGAGAATGGCTTTGCAGAGTCCGAAAAGAGCCCTCGGTCTCGGGCCCACAGAAGCAATCACTCAAAATCATTCCAGGAAATAGAAACCTGTTTCCACTCCAGGACCCCTCCTCCAGAGATCCAAAATGAGGGAATCCTCCTTGAAACCCACAGTGGTTGCCATTACCCCAAGAGCAGCAGGCAAAGCACCAAAGAGGGGAGACAATAAAACCTCACCGTCAATCCGGACTCTGTCTCAGCCTAGGCTGCAGTACACTTTGGCACTCCCCTGATGTCACTAGAGGACAGAAAAGAACAGAAGCACACATCGCTGTTCTCAAGGTGAAGAAAAAATGTGAAGTTTATATTCTGACTCCAACATTTATAGTTTTCGAAAAGTAACAGCGGATTGGAGTAACAGTGCCACCTCTCCAATGATACTGGTCAAATCAACAGCCCTTCAACTCTCTCCTCCTCCACAAAAGGAATGCGAAAAAAATGAATTATTTACAGAAATTGTGTGAGAAAGTTCACTACAAGAATGTCAACATCAGAAGGCTTAAAAATCTTAAAAAACCAGGATGACACAAGTTGGGCTAAACTTGACCTCTGGTGACTGCTTCTCTGGTGACTGCCCCTGCACCACTGGGGCTCACTTGTGTCCTTCCTATGGAGACCATTGTGACACTGCGGTGCATTGTGGAACCAATGGGCCATGGTGACACTTAGGGACTTGTGGAATCAAGAGGAACATTGTGACCCGCAGGGTACCATGAATCCCAGGGGCCACTGTGACACTCTGCGGCCTCATGGAACCAAGAAGATCTTTCTGTTCTCTTCGAACCAAGAACATGTGGCCCAGTTGGGCCTCACAGTCCCAAGGGGCCAGTGTGAAGCAGCAGGGCTTTGTGGAACCAAGAGGCTATTGCTGCATTTCAGGGCCTTGTGGAGCCAAAGGCCCATTGTGATCCTGCAGGGAACTGTGGATCCATGGAGAGCATTGTGGCATTGCAAGGCCCCATGGAATCAGGGAGACCATTGTGACCCTGCAGGGTCTCATGGAAGGAAGGGACCCTTATGACACTATGGGAAGTTGTGGAACCAAGGGAATCATTGTTGCACTACTGGGCCCCAATGGAACCAAGGGGCCATTGGACACAGCGGGACTTCATGGAACCAATAGACCATTACGGCACTTTGGGGCCATGTGGAACCATGGAGACCATTAAGATCCTTAAGGACTTGTGTAATCAAGTGACCGTTATGACACTGAGGGCACCATGTAAGCAAGGAGCCATTGTGACACTGCAGGGCCCTGTGGAAGCAAGGGAACATGAAATAGGTGTGGCTGCCTTGGCTTCCCAGGGGTCACCTGACAGGTCTGCCTGACCTTGGAATGCTGAAGGCCATTCCCATCTGCCCCTGAAACATTGGGGCTCTGGGCTTTTCTTTTTATGGAAAAGAACTGTCCATTTTTTCCAGGAATCCCTGGCCAAAATTCCGATTCCACCTCCAAATATCTGTGTATTTAAGGATTGCTGCCAGACTAAAGTTGCCAGGACAGACAAGTCTGGCCGGTCATTGACTCCTGAGTGGCAGCACTCATCTATTTTCCAAACACTGGAAAGGGCTCTGTGCTTTTCTTTGTATGGAAAAAAAAAATCCCTCTTTTCCAGGCACAAATGTTCTAAATTAGGACTCCGCATGCGTAATTTCAAATATCCAAGGGTTGCTCCAAGCAAACCTGCCAGGACAGACAGGTCAGGCTTGCCTTGGCTGCTGATGGCTGCCGTTCATCAGCTCCTGAAACAGTGGGGCTCTGTGGTTTCCTTCCTATGGAGACCAATGTGACATTTGAGAGCCTTGTGAAATGAAGGGGCCATTGTGACACTGCAGAGCCTTGTGGAACCAAGGACAGCATTGTGGCTCTGTTTGGCCGCATGGTCCCAAGGGGCCAGTGCAAAGCAGCAGTGTGGGAGTTAGCCCAGCTGTAACTCAGAGTCAGACAGATTTTACCCCGGAAAAACTGGGTGTGAGTTTCAAGTTCTAGGAATCATTCAATTTACTTAGGGTGAGCTTGAGACTTTTCCCATATGCCTTTAGAATTGTTATGCTAAGTTCTCCAAGTTCTACTCCTGTATTGGTTTATTGGTTACTTGTTTCTTCTATATGGTTATTGTTCTAGTTTTCTAGCCCCAAGTGTCTATGTTGTGACTTTGTCTTTGTCTCAGGTTTTAGGATACTGTCCCTTGTACCGTGCTCGACTTCTCCATATTTATTATTTTTCACCCTGTAATTAAAGTTCTTTTTGGGAAACTCCATCGAACCCACTCCTTTTCATTTTTGCCACCCTCGCCCTGCTGAAGTCAGCGACTCAGAGAGGTTTGTCGCAGCCACCCTCATTGTGACATTTGGCACCTGAACAGGCACCATGACATTCAGGGCTCCCAGTGTCAGTCATGTCAGCTGGGGTTAGCTGATGGATAGGTCAGTGCTCCCCAGGATTTTGGATTGTGCGGGCCTGGCGGATTCATTGTTGCTTCGAGGGACCTCGGCCTGGGATCGGCAGGGGCAAAAACGGTTTCACCTGCATAGGATTGCAGGTGGGTTTGGGGAAATGCAAGACATTTATTGCCCATTTTGCCACTGTGTTTTTTACAATATGCACCCAAGTCCCATTATTTATTTGGTGTGTTCTGGTGGCTGTTGCCCCTAAGGCGGAGAAGGAGAAAAATGGGCAGCCAGATGTCCAAAGTAGAAAGGAGCATATATGGATGCTTTAAGTTAATTCTAACAGATTGGGACAAAATATTTTCAAAGAACAAATTAAAATCAATCATGAGGTGGATCATTAAAAATTTTCCAGATGCCTCTGCTGATGAAATCCATACCACTGAATTTTAGGACTCAGTGGGACTTAAACTGTACAACCTTTCGATCGAAAGGGAGCCCATTGCAGCCCACATGCTCCCCATCTTCCATACCATCCTTGAGACCCTTCACCAGCAAGCAATGTCTCAAAAACTCAATCCGTTGGTCACTCCTAACTCAGGACCTCCCCTCAAACATGCCTTTCTCAGACCTTCCACAATGGTCCAAGATGGCAATGGCCACGTGGTCTTGGAATATCATGCCCTGGAGACTCAAGATGGAAGGAGCCTGAATGTGGCTTGGGAGCCGGATCATCCTCCCTCCATCTTGGCTCCTCCACTTCCTGCTACCACAACCTTCTCTTCTGCCCTGAACAAACCTCCAGACTCCATCCCCACAACTGTGGGTCATGTCCCTACTGTCAATCATTCCACCTTCACCCTGGGCTGTGCCTCCAGAACTCTACCCCGGAAGTCTGCCATCGTAAATCAAGACCCTTCCTCCCCAACACCTGACAAAATAGCAGTGCCCTTTGCCTCACCCTCCAGCAATAATATAACCCCATGGTCACAGATACTAAGCCCAACTGTCACACTATTTCTAATCCAAATGTTTCTCCTCCAAGTTATTCTTCCTCTCCAGAAGACAGTTTGGATTCCCCAGAGCCACCTTTCCCCTCAACCCCAGAACGTCCCTAGGAAAGGATTCAGAAGGAAGCAGTTAAGGAAGGACACTGGCAAAGAGTCTCAAAAACCCCTCATTGCCCCCGTATGTTATGAAAGAAGGGGGCAGAATCCCAGGTATCAGCCATTGGTTTACAGGGAAATCAAGGATCTGTGTAGGGCAGCTAAAGACCATAGGAAGGACTTACCTTGTTTTAATGGCCTAATGAGGGCCATGTTTACAGCACATGATAACTCCCTATGATTTAAAATATATTATGACCAAGTTGTTGTTGCCTACAGAATACAGCCTGTGGGAAAGGGGATGGAAGTGTATACTAAATCAATTAATAGCAGACTATGCTAATAATGAGGCAAGGGCGGAATTGACAATCAACTATCTAGCTGGAGAAGGACAGCAAAGCTTACGAGATGATCAAGCAGCAGGTGTCCCCAGAGAAGTATTGGATGATATCAAAGAGATGGCTTTGAAAGCTTTAATCCAGGTATCACATCGTAGTACCCCCAATTTGGACTACCTTGGGTGGCTGCAGCTAAAGCTTTAGGACAAGCAGACCATCTTGGGTGCCTGTTAAGTAAGCAAACCAATGCTACTCCCTAACATTGAGTGGCCTGCTCTCAGACATAGAGACCTCAGACATGCCACCTTGCAGAACAGTGATAGAGTTTTTAAGCTGGGCACATGGGCATGGCTGTGTAGACTCTGAGGACATGTGTTGCATGAACCTCTCCAGCCACAGCGAGTCAATCCACAAGAGCATTCAAATACTGAATGAAGAGTTCAAGAAGCTTCAAGTGGAAAACAAAGACTGGGTCAATGAACTTTTCCAATCCAAGGGACTAAAGGGTTGGATGATGTCTATCTAAAACAGGACATTTAATTTTCATAGCTGTTGTTGTATTGTTAATTGTCTCATGTTTGTTTGGATGCTTTCAGAAATTCTTAAAAAATTCTTTCAGTTCCATCTTGGTTGTAAAACAGAAAGAGGGAAGATACCCAACACAGGCTCCTCATGGACCCTTGGAGGAGAGAACTGGAGGTCAGAATGGCACAAAAACCTCTCAGACTCAATGTGGGCAAGGAACTCCTTAAAATTACCTAAAAGTATTCTTAAATCCATAAAGTACATTAAAAACCTCAAGTATCTAAAGCCATTAATGAGCCCCACTGAGTGTCAGTACAAAGCTCTCAAGGGACTTGTTAAAGCAGATAATTGGGGCCATGATTGCATAAACCTCTCACAGATTGAGTATCAAAAGGGAAACACCAAGTACCTTAAAATAACTTAAGTAAGCTGAAGTACTAATGAGCCCCACTGAGTGTTGTTACTGACAAAGCCTCTCCAGGGATGAATTAAAGCAGATAATTGGAGGCCATGATTGCACAAATCTCTCAGAGACTCCAAGGCAAAAGCCAAACCCAAAGTCCTTTCAAAAACCTACAGTCCCTACAGGGAGCATTAAGGATTCCCCAGGGCCATTGCTGAGCAAGGTTCCCCAGGGACTCCTTCCAGCAGATCCTTGAGGCCACTGGGATGTGGGGTGGGGGGGATGCTGAGGGCAGGACAAGGCGCTGACAGTGCCCAGCCTGGCTGAGGCTGTGCCAGGAGGCCGCAGGGCCTCGGGACAAGGTGTCTCCTCCCAGCCGTTGGTGGCACAGACCCTGCTTTGCTCCAGGGCACCAAGACTTGGCTTCTCTTTGTTCCCACCTGTCATCACTGCCTCCAGTTCTCTGCTCTGCCTGGGGCCTGGGGACACTTTCTCAGTTGTGTCCCTCAGTGGGACTCATTAAAAGTCCAAGGAACTTTGGAGTTGGATTCTGACTTGGAGTTCTGGAGAAGTTTCTTCAGCTCCCTCTCACGGACTGATGTTCAGGGCCTGAGCACAAAGCCCCAGAGGCTCATTAATGTTCTTGTGCTGTGTCTGTGCTGCTGAGCTGGGCTGGGCTCGTGGCACAGAGGCAGCTCCTGGTAACCAAGAAGAGCTTCAAAAGCACATTTCTCTTGATGAGCAGCTCTTCTCCAGCCCAGCAGGGCTGGGGCACTGCCTGCAGCCACCCTGGGCACAGCAGAGAGGCACAGAGAGCTTCAATCAGTCAGGGCTGGGAAGGTGCTGAGAAGTGCCTGGGGCAGAATCACTGCCAGCCCTTGGCACAGGAACCTCTGGCGGCAGGACAGTGCAGCTGCAGCTCCTGGAGCCATCTCCTGCAGCTGGAACATCGCAATGCCTACAGACCCTGTGAGTACATTCTCTGATTGTCTCTTGTGCAGAGCAGCCAGGGGTGCCCAGGGCTGTCCTGCAGAGCAGAGTCCTGCAGCCCAGGGTGCTGTGCTGGGGCAGGGACTCTGCTGCCTGCCAGGGACAGCTCTCAGCCAGCAGCTGCTCCCAGCACTGGGGGACAAGGTCTGGGTGGGAGGAGACAGCTGGTCAGGCTTGGAAGTGTTTTCTTTGTGTGGTGAGGATGCTGCATTGTTCAGGACTGCTCCCAGTATGACATTTAGCTGTACAATATTTCCAAGTAGGTTATACAGGGAGCACAGCAAGGCTGGGGCTGCATAAATTGGAAAATCTTGCTTTTTTAATCTACTGCTTTCTGTTGCCAGGATGAAAAATTGCACATTAATATTAATCTCTCAGTTAAGATTCAGAAAAAGAAAATAGCTTTTTCTCAGATCTTACTAAGCCAGGCAGTGACAGAAACCTGCACAGGGCCCCCTGGAAGCTGCATCAGTTTTGCTTTTTCAGCCTCCTCAGGGTTGCTCTGACAGAGCCATCAGAGCCTGCAGAGCCAGAGCTGCCCCTGGGCAGTGCCAGGGCTGGGAGGGGTCTGCAGGGCAGATCTGAGCCCCCAGGGCTGCGCTGGGCTCTGGCAGCACTGGCAGGGCCCAGACCTGGGCACAGGGAAGCAGCTGCTGGCAGGGACAGCTCCAGGCAGCAGAGCCCTGGGCAGGCAGTGGGGGGAAAGTGCCCCAAGGCTGTGCTGGGATATTTCAAGTCCTCCCCAAACCCAAGTATTCCATGATTACTTTTTTTACAGATCCCCATGCCAAGACAGCTCAAATGTCCAACAGCAGCTCCATCAGGCACTTCCTCCTGCTGGCATTGGCAGACACATGGCAGCTGCAGCTCCTGCACTTCTGCCTCTTGCTGGGCATCTCCCTGGCTGCCATCCTGGGCAACGGCCTCATCATCAGCACCGTAGCCTGCGGCCACCACCTGCACACGCCCATGTTCTTCTTCCTGCTCAACCTGGCCTTCAGCGACCTGGGCTCCATCTGCACCACTGTCCCCAAAGCCATGCACAATTCCCTCTGGGACACCAGGATCATCTCCTACTCAGGATGTGCTGCACAGGTCTTTTTCTTTGTGTTCTTCATCTCAGCAGAGCTTTCCCTTCTGACCATCATGTGCTATGACCGCTACGTGTCCATCTGTATACCCCTGCACTACGGGACCCTCCTGGGCAGCAGAGCTTGTGCCCACATGGCAGCAGCTGCCTGGGCCAGTGGCTTACTCAATGCCCTCATGCACACGGCCAATACATTTTCCCTGCCCCTCTGCCAGGGCAATGCCCTGGGCCAGTTCTTCTGTGAAATCCCACAGATCATCAAGCTCTCCTGCTCCACATCCTACCTCAGGGAACTTGGGCTCATTGCATTTAGTGTCTGTTTGGTATTTGGTTGTTTTGTGTTCATTGTTTTCTCCTATGTGCAGATCTTCAGGGCTGTGCTGAGGATCCCCTCGAAGCAGGGGCGGTACAAAGCTTTTTCCACCTGCCTCCCTCACTTGGCTGTTGTTTCCCTCTTTGTCAGCACTTCAGCATTTGCTTACCTGAAGCCCCCCTCCATCTCCTCCCCATCCCTTAATCTGGCCCTGTCAGTTCTGTACTCAGTGATGCCTCCAGCCCTGAATCCCCTCATCTACAGCCTGAGGAACCAGGAGCTCAAGGCTGCAGTGTGGACACTGATGACTGGATGGTTTCAGAAACATTTAACTGTTGGTCAATTTCTGTAAATCACTTGTAATAAAACTCATTTTTGGTACTTCTTGTTGGTTTCATTTTGGAGATCTGTTTCCTTTGTTTTAATATTTTCATATTGTCAACAAAGTAAAGCCATTCCTTGTGCCATTTCTCATTTTGTTTCTCTCCACTTTCCCTGTGGCCACAGACTGTGTCAATGAGGGGCTGCACTCTTGGTGGCTTTAAATTAACTAAAGGATCTCCCAGCAAAGTTTTCTGCAGAGATGCCCTTTTGTTGCCTTCTCTGGAGCTACAGCAGCAATGTCTGAGTGCAGAGCTGGGGGCAGATCAGTGCTGGCCCAGCAGCTGTGCCCAGCAGCATCCGCACTTGGTGTTGCCAGTGCTGCTGCCGTGGCCCTGCCCTGCTGCCCTCCTGGCCCTGGTGTTGCTGTAGGGCCTGAGTACTCTCGGGGCTGGGCACAGTTCTGGGGGTGGAAGTGCCGGGGCTGCAGCAGGGACAGGCCAAGTAATATAATTATTTCATAATATAAATAATTTGTAATATAAATATTCTTTGATAGTTCTTTTGGCTTTGTTCTTTTTTCCCCCTGTGTTTTAGTTTCTCAATATTGTCCCTAAAATAAAAGCATTGTTTTTCCATTTCTCATTTTTTTTTCTCCACCTTCCCTCGAGCCACCGATTGTGTCAATGAGGAGCTGCACTGTTGGTGGCTTTAATAGAACTAAAGGATCTCCCAACAGAGTTTTCTGCAGAGATGCCCTTTTGTTGCCTTCTCTGGAGCTGCAGCAGCAATGTCTGTGTGCAGAGCTGGGCACAGATTAATGCTGAGTACAGCAGCCCTGCTCCTTCTGGCCACACCATTCCTGATCCAGGCCAGGAGCCATTGGCCTTCTTGCCCACCTGGGCACACTGCTGCCTCATGTCCAGCCTGCTGTCCATCACTCCCTGCAGGTCCTTTTCTGCCTGGCTGCTCTCCAGCCACTCTGTCCCCAGCCTGTAGTGCTGCAGGGGTTGTTGTGGCCAAAGTGCACGACCCAGCACTTGGTCTTGTTCAACCTTGCCTTGTTGGATTTGGGCCCTGGATCCAGCCTGTCCAGAGCCCTGTGCAGAGCCCTCCTACCCTCCAGCAGATCAACACTCACATCCAGTTTGGTGTAATCTGCAAAGATGTCCTCGGTTCCATGGGGCCCCTCATTGTCACAATGGCCTCTTGAATATTCCAGGCCCTGCACTGTAACACTGGTCTCCTTGGATCCATGAGACCATGCAGAGAAACAATGGTCTCCTTGGTTTCATGGGGGTCCAAAATACGACAACAGACTCCTTGGTTCCATAGGGCTTCACAGTGTCTCAATGTTCTCATTGGTGTTGCAATTTCACAGTGGCCCCTTGGTTCCATGGGGCCCCAGAGTGTCACAATGGTCCCATGGTCACATGAGGTCCCACACTGTCACCATGGTCTCTGTGGTTCTACAACTCTCTTCAGTGTCACAATGGACTCCTTGTTTCCACGAGGCCACACAGTGTCACAATGTTCTTGCAGATTCCTTGAGGCTCCATCGTGTCACAGTGGTCCCTTGGTTACACAGGATCCTGCAGTGTCACAATGTCCCCTTGGTTCCATGAGGCCCTGCAGTGTCACAATGTCCCCTTGGTTCTGCTGGGCTTTGGAGTCCCCCAATGCTCTCTTTGGTTTTGCAGTGTCAAAATGGTGAAAATCCTTGGTTACACAAGGCCCTGCAGTGTCACAATGGTCTCTGTGGTTCCATGAGGACCCAGAGTGTCACGATGCACTCCCTGGTTCCATTTGGCCCTACAACACCACAGTGGACCCCTGGTTCTGTGGGCCTGCACGGTGTCACCATGGTCCTATTAGTTCCATGCGGCCCTGCAGTGTCACAATGGCCCCAGTGTCCCCCAGTCATCACAGAATGACAGAATCAAATAGGCTGGAAAAGACCTTTGGGATCATTCAATCCCACCAATGCCATAATACTGCCTTGTCACCCAGACCATGCCACTAAGTGCCACTGGAGAGGGACAGTGACTCTGCCACCTCCCCCCGGCCAGCCCATTCCAATGCCCACTCACCCTTTCTGTGAAGAACTTCTTATTGTCCAGCCTGAACCTCCCCTGGTGCAGCTTAAGGCTGTGTCTTCTTGTCCTGCCCTCCAGCAGATCCACACTCACACCCAGCTTGGTGTCATCTGCAATTTGTGAATGGTGGACTCGATCCCCTCAGCCAGATCATCAGTGAAGATATTAAACAGGACTGGGCCCAGCACAGATCCCTGGGGGACAGCACCAGTGCCTGGACACCAGCTGGGTGCAGCACCATGCCCACCACTCTCTGGGCCCAGCCTCCGGCCAGCCCTTAAATCTCCCAGCGAGGAGGGAACCTGCCCAAGCTGTGGGCTGCAGCTTTTCCAGGGAATGCTGTTAGAGACAGAGTCAAAGGCTCTGCTGGAGTCCAGATAGACACATCCACAGCCTTTCCTTCATCCACAGGTGGGTCAGCTGGTCATAAAGGGAGACCAGGTTGGTCAGGTAGGACCTGCCACCCCTAAATCCACGCTGGCTGGCTCTGACCCCTCGGCCATCCTGTGGGTGCCCTGGGATGGCACTCAAGATGATCTGTTCCATAACCTTGCCGGGCACCCAGATCAGGCTGACAAGGCCTGGAGTTCCCCAGATCCTCCTTCCAGCCCTTCTTGGGGATGGGCTCACACTGGCACCTCCAGTGCTCTGGGACCTCCCTGCTGAGCCAGGACTGATGGTAAATGATGGAGAGCAGCTTGGGGAGCTCATCCACCAGCTCCCTCATCCCCCTGGGATGGATCCCATCCGATCCCATACACCTGTGACCATCTGAGTGGCTAAGCAGGTCACCAACTGATTCCTCCTGGATTACAGAGGGGGCTGTTCTGCTCCCTGTGCCCATCTACCAGCTCAGGAGAATACTTGTCCTGAGGACAGCCTGTCCTAATATTGAAAATTGAGACAAACAAGGTGTTAAGCAGTTCAGCCATTTCCTTATCTTTACTTACTATCTTCTCCACTGCATCCAATAAAGAGTAGAGGTTCTCCTTCGCCCTCCTTTTGCTAAAAAATTTTTATACAAACTTTTTTTTTTCTTTAAAGGATGGGTCAGGTT
The DNA here is from genome assembly GCF_027579445.1 of Ammospiza nelsoni. NCBI lineage: Eukaryota > Metazoa > Chordata > Aves > Passeriformes > Passerellidae > Ammospiza > Ammospiza nelsoni. The sequence continues at coordinate 3,939,879 of NC_080663.1, forward strand.
AAGTTTTGATTGAGCTTTCACCACTCTAATGTTCTTTCTGATAACCTAAAAACATCCTTAAAACTTCCTGCCGTGCCAGTCCTTTTTGCCCCTGAGTTCCCACAACAGCTCCATGGGCAGCCAGGCCAGTAATTTTCCTCACTAGCTCATCTTTTGCCACACTGGGACAGGCTGCTCCTTCCCGCTTAAGATTACTTTCTAGAAATGTGTCCATCCTTCCTGGATCCCTTTGTTTTTAAGGGCTGTTTCACTTAAAAAATCAGGACCTTATTTGGTACTCTCCAGATCAGCATCCTAAATAGGCCAAAGTCTGCCCTTCCTAATTCCAGTGCAGAAGTTTTGTTGCTGCCCCTCCTTCTTTCACAGAACATTAAAAACTTGATTATTTCATGGTCACTGTGCCCCAGGCAGCCTCCGAGCCCCACATCTGCCACCAGCCCTTCTCTGTTTGTGAACAGCAGCAGACAGAGCTTTCCTTGGAAGTGGGAGTGTTACCAAAAATTCAGTAAACCAGAAAACTCCTTAACACCAATGTAGCATAAAGAAGCAGCATTCTTTATTCAGCTGGATGCACAGGGATAGCTTCTTCCAAAGCCGTGCATGCTGAGTACAGGAAAGTTTCTGTTTATATTCTGTATTTTGCACGCATATTCATTGATTGCCCTGGACTAAACACACATATGGTAATCATTTCCCCAAAATCATCCTCTCCCCTTTACCCATGTATTCTTCTGTCCTGGGGGTCTCTGGTGGTCCCTGGTGCTCATTAACCCCAATGTTCCAGTGGGCCTGGCTGAGCTGGCAGGACACTCAGGATGGTGAAGTTCCAGTTCCCTTCCCACACAATGGGCATTGTGTAGTTTCCACAGGCCTGGGGTTTTGGAGAACAAGCTCCAGGTGTGAGCTCACCTGATGGAGACAATTTCTCATCTGCTAACATGAGGTCAAAGAATGGGTTGTGACATCAAAGAGTGGGTTATGTGAGGTCATCACAAAGCCATTATAGACTGCCTCTGTGACATCACAGGGCAGGTATCTGACATTCCAGAGCAGACTGACATAACAGGGTTGGTTGTGACATCCCAGAGGGGCTGTGTGACATCCCAGCAGGGCTGTGTCAGGTCACTGGGTTGGTCACTCTGCCCCAGCTCCCCCTCACAGTTTCTCCCAACAAGTCCAATGCTCTTCATGCCCAGCAGGGTCCCTGTCCCCCGGGATCCCCCCGGCCCACCTGGAGCCACAGCCTCCACCAAAGGATGTTCCACAGGATCCACCCCAGAGCCTGACAGGGGACAAGGGGCCAGGGCTGTGTGACCAGGACATCAAGGACAGGGATTATCCAGGTCACTGTGGCTTGGGTTGGGTTGCCCAGGGCAGGAAAGATGTCTGGCAGCTGGAGCAGGGTCTGGGAAGGGCCTCCAAGGTGGGGCTGGAGCCCCTGGGCTGTGAGCAGAGGCTGAGGGAGCTGGGCTTGTCCAGCCTGGAGCAGGGAGGGCTGAGGGGCTCCTCATGCCAGCCTGGCTGTGCCAGCGAGGAGGGGATGGAGAACACAGAGCCAGGCTCTTCACCAGGGGGCTGGTGGGAGACAAAGCCAATGGGTAGGAGGGGAAAGAGGAGAGATCAGCCAGGGCATGAGGAGATGAAATGAGTCAGGCTGCTTTCAGCATTTCCTCAACACCAAGAGCAGCCTGACCTCCCTTCTCCATCCACCACTGACAGCTTTGCAAATCAGGAATTGTTTGAGCTGTTCTGTCCTCAGTCCAGGACAAGAATCCTGATACAAGAACTTAATTGTGTTTATATCTATCACAGAACCACATTAGTCAAAGATTAATTTTAGTATGCAAATCAGTTGTGAACAGTGGACTCATCAGACATGCTGGGACTTTGCACATAGCTCAGGGAAGAGTTTGTTATTGTGTGATTGTTATTTTAATGATGTAATTTTTATTAAGTTATATCCTGTTCAACTGTGGTCTGTTGGCTAGGTCCAGTGTGGGCTGGAGGGAGCTCAGATTTGCACAAGGCTGCTCTGAGTGCCAGCCTTGGATGGGGAAAATGGTGGGGTGGGGGTAGGGACAGAGTCTGATTGATTGTCAGCCATGAAAGGTTCTGATTTTCATACCCAGTCAAACTGCATGAGGAGGTATTTGGATTCAATGTCAATTGGAGATTGCACATTTCAATGAATTACTAGTAAAAAAAAAATTACAGGACCTAAAAAAATATTTTCTTGCTCTTTTTTTTTTTTTTTAATCAGTGTATTCACATTGAATTGGCTTCAGAAATCATACTAATTAACCACACATTTGATTTGAACACCTAAATCAAATTATCCCCAGAGATTTGGCTTGTTAAGGTGTTCTCGATGCTAATGAGCCCTGGGACACTGAATTCCTGCACTGAAGAGCTGAAGGCTGAACAAGCCTATGGAGCAGGAAAATTCAGCAGCAGCCTCCAAGGTGCTGAGGATGTCAGCAGCCCCCACTGAGGCCATCCCTGCCCAGAGACCGTGGGGGAATGGGCAGACAAGGAGAGCATCCCTGGGGCTGGGGCAGCACAACTCAGAGGCAGCAGCGGCTCCAGCTGGGCAATGGAGTGTGGAATGTGGCTGGGAAAGCCCTGCCTGGGCTGTGCCAAGCAGGACAGACAAGCCCTGACTCCCATCCAGTACAAAACTCTGTCAAGGAGATATTTAAAAGGAATTACAATTGTTTCTCTATTCTGAATTGGACTTCCGGAGAAATACCAACAAGAGATCCTCAGGAGCTCAAAACAACAAAACAGTCTTTACTGGTAACTTTAGATAATCAGAGAATTTTTGGCAAAAGATTTAATATGACATTCAATCAACACAGAACACTTGTTAAAGCACTGACTTGGCCCATTCAACTTCACAAACTCTAAGCTATTTGAATTTTACATGACTCAAATTTGCAAAAGGACCAAAATAGAAGAAAAGGACTGAAAGAGAGAGAGGCAAAAAGGATACAGAGGAGCATACACAGAGGTACCAACTCCTGGATTCCAGTAGCGTTCAGATGGAAATTCCAAGAGGAGGTAGGGTCAAGATATGTGCTTGCCTTGTGGTCAGCCTTCAATACCCCTTGGTCTTCCTGGGCCCTTCCCCCAGGTGGGACTGTGGGTCATTTGGTCCCTCAGGAGCTGGGCTGGGGCTGCAGAGGTGGCTGTGGAGCATTGCCTGTACTGTGCCAGGGACTGGCAGACACTGCTGGGCTGGGATAGAGGCTCTGGGGGGACTGGGGTTCCAGGGCAGGGCAGGGCTGGGCTTACAGGACAGGGGAGGGCTGGACCTGCCCCTTCCTCCCCTATTGGAATAAGATCCCAATATTACCAGGTAGATTGTGCCATGGCTCCTCTGATCCCTGCTCCTGGGCCAAAGGCGGCAACTGTGGTGTTTCACCTCAGAGACACTTTTGGCTGGCTGGATGGTGCAGCTGAGCACCAAAACAAGTCCCGGCTTGTGGAAACTCAGTTTGCCTCAGGTGAGAAGGCTTCAAGCTAAGGTGAGGAGGAAAAGGAGAGAGATTCTGCTGGAGGGTTAATATCAAGAGTTTATTCCATGGACACAGACATCTGAATCTTAGGTAACAGCACCAACAGAATCCCGACCGCAAGGCCTGAGTGACTTTTTAAGCTCCGGGGGGAGGGGGAGGGAAGGGACAGCTGAGCCACCAACCAGGTGGGAGGGGCAGGGTCTCAGGCAACGATGACACCCAGACAGACCAATGACCTCTGGGCACAGGGGCATCTTTTGAACCTGACCAACCACATGATGGCCTTGCTGGAATGCTAAGACTGACTGACAGCCCCGCAGGGGGCAAGGGGGAAGGGGAAGAGAGATATTGCCACACCTGGGAAGGGGCTGGGAAGTTTAAAACAGGAAATTGCAACACACTGCAACACTCCCCACACATGAAATGTCTTGAGACAAGAAATTCCTCCACTCTGTCACAATAGGGAATACTGGAGGTGAAATCCCAATTCTGGCCATGGGCACCGAGATAAGAAGGACAGTTCTTTTCCTTAGGAATGAAAGCCCCATTTCTCAGTAAATTTCTGGTTTGATTGTTTGGATTCTGTTTGGTTTTGTTGTTGCTTTGTTTCCTTGGTGTGCCTGAAGTGTCCAGTCAGGAGCAGAGTGACTCTTGCCAAGGAACTTTGTGCTGCTGTCCCTTTATATTCAGTCTGGTTATTGCTGCTCCCTTGCTGGGGATTTCTTCAGCGCTCTCAAGGCCTCGTTGGTAACAGGGTGAAGGAGCCCTGGCCCAGGCTCTGGCCCTGGGGGACATGGGGACGCTGCCGGGGGGTCCCTGTCCCCCTGTGCCACCCCCAGGGCCCTGGCCCCCCGTCCCCGTGTCAGGCTCTGGAGTCGATCTCGTGGAACATCCTCTGGGGGAGGCTGCGGGGCCGGGGGCGGGGGGACCCTGGGGGACAGGGGACCCGCTGTGCACGAGCAGGGTTGGACTGCTCTGGGGGAACTGTGAGGGGGGCCGGGGCAGAGTGACCTCCCCAGGGACCTCACACAGGCCCTGTGATGTCACACAGGCCCTGTGATGTCACCGTGCCCCCGTGATGTCACACAGCTCCTGTGATGTCCCAGAGCCCCCGTGATGTCACACTGCCCCTGTGATGTCACACAGATCCCTATGATGTCACACTGCCCCTGTGATGTCACACTGCCCCTGTGATGTCCCAGAGCCAACTCTGAGATGCCACGCTATGATGTGATACAGCTGCTCTGTGATGTCACAGAAGTCTCTGTGATGTCAGAAAGTTACTCTATGATTTCACAATCTCTACTGTGATGTCACAGCCTGTTCTATGATGTTACACAGCCACCCAGTGTTGTCACAGCCCACTCCCTGATGTCACAGAGCCACCTTCTATGATGGCAGGATCTGCTCTATGGCCTCACACCCTACTCTATGATGTCACAGCCAGCTCTGTGATGTAACAACCCCCCTCAGTGATGTCACAAAACCCTCTCTGTGATGTCATACTGACACTCTGTAAGGTCACAGCTCACTGCCAGCTCTATGATGTCATGCAGCCATGCCATGATCTCACAGCCTGTTCTGTGATGTCACAAAGTCCCCTCTATGACGCTGTAGCTGCTCAGTGACTCCACACAACAAATTTTGCGATGTCACAGCCCAATCTGTGACCTCACATAGCCCACTCTGTACTGTCCCACAGCCCCTTGCTGACATCCCAGCTGCTCTGTGGCTCTGTGACACAGCCCCAGAGGTACTGCTGTGACACAGCCCCCTCGGGGACATGCCACAGCCCCTGCCAGTGCTGAGCCCTTGTGAGCTCTGTCTGTGCCCTGCTGGTGTCCCTGAGGGGCCCTGGCAGTGCCCCAGCCCTGCTGGGCTGTGCACAGGAGCTGCTCCTGGCCAGAGCTGTCTCTCTGCAACGCTGCCCTTGCCAGGAGCTGCCTCTGGGCCAGGAGCCCGGCCCAGCTCAGCAGCACAGACACAGCACAGGGACTTTAATGAGCAGCTTTGCTGCTCTTTGCATCAGACTCAGTCCCTCGGAGTGTGCTCAAAAAACCTTCTCAGGGACTCAAAAAGAGGGTGAAACACTGAAGTTTCTCATACTTTAAATAGATCCATCTGAGGGACAGGACTGAGAAAGTGTCCCCAGGTTCCAGGTAGAGCAGAACACTGGTGGCAGTTATGACAGCTGGGGACAAGCGATGGAAAGGTGTTTCTGCTGCTGAGCAAACCTGCGCCTCTGTCCCTGCAGGCTGTCGGCATCCCTGGCTGCCCCACGTGTCTGGGCCCTTCCTTTGCTGACAGCTCTGCCTCCTGCCTGCCTCTGCCTGCCCACACAGAGCCTTGGGCTGCTCCAGGCTGCTTCTGGGGATGTGCTGTACCACAGCCCTGCTCTGACAGGGAAATTCCTTTCTGCTGGTGTTCAGTCTGCACCTCCCAAGCTGCACTTGGTGCTATTAGGTCTTCTTCAGGCTTATTCATACTGTGAAGAAAAGCTCCAGCCTCTCTGAAACCACCCATCCATCCCTCCCAGGCTATTCCCTTTCAGTCCTCAGTCTCTACACCACTGACCACAGAGGCCGCAGACTCTGCCTGCTGGTTTTGTGATGAGGCCTCCAAACCCCATTCTGGGAGATTTTTGAGTCCTCTCCAAGGTCTGTGAAAAGGGAAAAATAGCTTTCGAAGTTATTTTCTCCTAAATCCTACAGTGACAGAAAACGGGTCAGTATCTTTAAACTGAATGGGGACAAATTAACATTTGTTAGAAGGAGGAAATATTTTACAATTAAGAAAGTGGCAGGAAACTGCAACCAATTTTCCAGAGAAGTGGATTCCCCATCCCAGGAATTGTCCAAGAGCAGGAGCTTTGTGCAGCATTGCCCATTGAAACCCTCTCATCTCCAGTGACAGAATTCCTGCATTGTGGGTTCTCTGATATGCTGGGTGCCCTCACAAGGCTTCTGGCCAGAATGTCTGCTGAGGGCAGCCAGGCTGCTGCAGGGGCAGTGACCTCACAGCCATCACCATGGCAGCCCTGTCCCCTGGGCCTGGCTCTCTCCTTTCCTCTGCCCCTGTCTTGGCTCTGCGGGCATGAAGAGTTTTGTCATCAATATCTTGTCCCCAAGGTGCTGGGGCCAGTGGCTTCCCAGTCAGGCTCCTGGGGCAGAAGTGGCTTTTCAGAGCCCAGCCAGGAATGAGCCCTGAGGCAGCAGCTCTGCAGTAGTGGCCACCAGGCCGGGCTGCCAAGGGAGGCTTATGGCCATGGCCTGCAAGCAGCTGCTGCTGCCAAGGTGCCTTTGGTGCCTCAGGCTCTCCCTGGCACAGCTCCCAGCACGGCACTCTGCCCTTGTGCCCGAGCCCTTCCCTGTGCTGGGGCTGGCCTGGGGCTTTTCCTGCAGTGGGACCTGCCCTGCTGATGGCACAGGAAAGGCAGTTCCAGCTGGAGCAGGAGGCTCTGCCTGCAATGGGCTCCAACAACTCCGACAAGGTCCTGTTTGCAAAGCCCCCAGTGGGAAATGAAGGAGGGGTGTCTCACTGTTTTTGGGGTGAATAATGCTGAAACCAGCCTGACTCCTCCATCTCAAAGTTCAACATCCTCAGAGGGAGCTGAAGCTGTGGCAGAGCTGGAAAAATCCCCAGAGAAAGGAACAACCAAGTGACACCACTGAGAGCTTCTGCAGCGCTGCTGAGCTGGCCCAGCCTGGGCACATCTCACTGACAGGGCAGCACCTCAGACGAGAAAAGCCCCATCCCATATTTTAATGGCAGCATCTCCTGACATTTCCCTTCTTGAGGGGTGTGGGGATTCCTCCCAGTGGTGGGGAAACCCTCAAGGTCACTGCTCCAGGCTGAGCCAAAGGGAATTGCCCATGGTCATTGGTCTAGGGGAGTGACATCAATCTCTGCTTAATTACAGGTTTTGCTTAATACAGTTGCTTTGCAATAATTTCCTAGTGCTCTGAATAATATATTTTACGTCTCTTACATCCTGGCATAAATATGTCTGATTAAGGCAAGTTTGTCTAATCATTACCATAATAGAGAATACATATTTATATAAATATATCTGCCCATGACAGGAACCCCTGTGAGTGTCTGAGACATCCTGGGTCTTTGGCAGCCTGGGGACTCCTGGGATGTCACCGTGGAGCCCCCGTGAGTGCCTGTGACAGATCGGTGCCTTTGCAGCCCAAGGTCCCCTGGGATGTCACCATGGAATGGCTGAGACTGCCTCTGACCCCAGGGCTCTTTACCAACCCCAGAAAGCCCTGGGAGGTCTCCATGGAGCCCCTGTCTGTGCCTGTGACAATCCAGCTCTGGAACAGTCTGGAGACTCTTGGAAAGTCCCCCTGGAACCCCTCTGAGGGCCTGTGACAAATCTGATCTTAAGCAGGCAACCATCAGCAGCCCCCTTTTGCTATGGTCAGTTTCCATGGCAACCATCAGCAGCCCCCTGTTGCTATGGTCAGTTTCCATGGCAACCATCAGCAGCCCCCTGTTGCTATGGCCAGTCCCTTGGCAGCTCCATGGATACCCCATGCCAGGGATGGTTGCCATGGACACCAGCTCAGGCCACAGCCCGTTGCCATGGCAACCATTGGCAGCCCCATCCCCAGGCTCATGGGATCCCAGAATCACAGAACTGGCTGAGCTGGGAGGGACCCATCAGGATCCTCCAGTCCAACTGCTGGCCCTGCAAAGGACACCCCAACAATGCCAGCCTGGGCTTGGGCCTGGCAGCTCTGTCCAAACGCTGCTGAAGCTCAGAGAGCCCTGGAGCTGGGACCCTTCCCTGGGGAGCCTGGGCAGGGCCCCAGCAGCTTCTGGGCAAAAACCTTTTCCTGACATCCAACCGGAGCCTGCCCCGACTCAGCTGCAGCCATTCCCTCCACTCCTGTCCCTGGGCACCAGAGGGAAGAGGTTCCCACAGCCCCAGCCAAGGACCACTCCAAAGGCTGTTGGCATGGCCGCCAGGGCTGGGACCAGCTGGGATGCTGGTTTCCATGGGCCGGGGTTCAGGAAAGGGATTCCCCAATTTCCTGACCCCGCTAAAACCGCGCTGCCCTCACTGCCCTCCCGCCTCCCATGGAAAGCACAAAGGCAAAGATCCCAGGCTGGGATAATGTGGGATCTCAGCACCTCAGGACTGAGGTGCAGAGGGACCGAGACCACCCTTGGGGCTCTCGGGAGTCCTGGAATGTTGCCAGAAGTGTCTGGTGGCTAGACTTTGATCCTACACAGGAGACGACACCTGTATGGGGATAGGAGGATTTCACTGGGGTAAATGGTGAAGGGATAAGTTAATTAGAGTGTAAGACACAGGGTTTAGGATTTCTGTACAGGGGGGTCTAAAGAAGTAAGATGGAGGAATTGGGGCGTGTCCTCTTCTTCTTCTTCTTCTTCTTCTTCTTGGCCTCCATCTTCTGTGGTGATGTTGGCACTTTGGGATTGGTTATTACTAAAAGTGCATTGGTTAATAAGGGTAAAAGGTATTGGGGAAAAATGATAAATATTGTATACGTAACTTTGAGTATAAAGATAGGTGACCGCCCCGGGGGCGCTCAGTGTGCTCATGGCTGGCTGCTGTGCAGACCTTTGTCGGGCCAAGAGAAAATCTTTTAGATAAACAATTAATAAACACCGAGACCGAGACAAGATCTGGAGCCTCTTCTCATCCTTTGAAGCGCGGGTTGTCCAAGGCCACCCCGGGCCTTTCCAGGTCACCTAAACAGCTGAGAAACTGACAGGATAAGAACAATTTATTAGGAACAGGAACAAGATAAGGGACAAACAGAACTGAAACAATATTGATAACAGAAGGGATAAATGAAACAGTTTACTGGGAAAACTAAAACACAACTCACTGGGTATTCCTGGCCACAATTTCCCCTGTTTGGAAAGGACACCCTTCTTCTCAGGGAGAGAGAGAGAGAGTGTCCCTTTTCTGCACCTGGAAATTCTCTGAGGTGGGAGTGAATGTAATGACACAGCCATGATAAGACCTTCATGTTTTTCAATGCCACATCATGACACTGGTAGGGGCAGGGAAAGGGACTGGTGTCTTCCCAGCATGGATCATGGGGAACATGGATCAGCAGGGCTCTTCCCAATGTGGGTTCTCCCATGGGGGATGAAGCTGGAGTGGTGGATGAAGCTGTTCCTGCATTTGTGGCATTTGCAGGGATCCCTTACTGGTGGCTCCGTTGGTGTCTGGTCAAGTGAGAGCTGGTGGTGAAGCTCTTCCCACATGTGGCGCACTGGTAGGGCCTCTCCCCAGTGTGGATGCGCCGGTGCTTGATGAGGTCGGACTTGTACTTGAAGCCCTTCCCGCACTCAGGGCAGAGGAAGGGCCTCTCCTCAGTGTGAATCCGCTGGTGCTGGAGGAGATTAGAGCTGCTCTGAAACCTCTTCTGACACTGGGGACACTCGTAGGGCTTCTCCCCAGTGTGGATGCGTTGGTGGGTCACAAGGTTGGATCTGTAGCTGAAGCCCTTCCCACACTCCCCACACTTGTAGGGCCATTCCCCAGTGTGGATCATCTGGTGGCTGATCAGGTGGGAGCTCCGCCTAAAGCTCTTCCCACACTGCAAGCACTTGTGGGGCTTCTCCCCATCATGAAGCTGCTCATGGACCACCAGCTCTGAACTCTGGCTGAAGGTCTGCCCACCTTCCTGGCTCAGGGTGGCTCTTTCTTCTTCAGAGCACCCTGGGCTGGGATTGGAGCCCCTCCTCATGGGGGATGTCTGAGGTTTTTCTTCCCTGTTGGATTCCTGTGCGTTAGAATCACTCAAAGCGGCCTCTTCCACGAGGTTCTGCCATGCAGATTTTTCCTCCCTGGTCTCCATCCTCAGTTCCTTCCCTGGGGAAGGAAGGACAAGGACAGGATGGGATTTGCCTCCATGCCAGAGGGAAGGGGAAGGAGATTCCCCCAGGGCATCCCCGGCAGGATGGCGTTGGCAGCAGGGTTGTCCTGCAGCTGGGGGCTGTGCTGGGCTGGGAGATAGAGCAGGAGAGAGGGGGAAATAGGAACTGACTTCCTCGTCACCTATCTGGGTGTCCCGGGGATCCTTCCTCTTCCTCACAGCCTCCTTCTCCATCCAATCAAGGTTTGGAAATGGGAAATCCTGTTCTGGGAAGAAAACAAAGGGTGCGCACATTGTCTTTTGTACAGGTTTGAAGGCAAACCTGGGGAGGGTCTAAACCAGAATTACAATTTAAAAGAAATGAAGATCAAGGCAATGATACAGAAACACTGCCTTAAACTGACAGAGTCAGGATATAACCTGACACCCTGTTGTTCAGGGTGGTGGCAGCAGTCCCAGTAAATGGTGGCTGCAGTCCTGTTGGAGAGATGAACACAACTCTGACAAAGCAGTGATCCTGTAGAAGGGTCTGGTCTTCCTCTGGATGTCCGGTGGTGGTTATGGAGTTCTTGTCCTCTGGGAATGCAGTAGGCAAACTGCTCCTGGTGTAGCAAAGTGTCAGCTTATATCCAGGTAGGAATGCTTGGATCCTCCCCCTGGGCGGAGCATCCCACAATGGGAGGATGGAATTTTATCAGTTCTGCAGTGACACTCAATGGCCCATTCACAGGAGATATCTCCCCTGGAGGGCATTATCAGGGCTGAGTCATGGAAGAGATAAAGAACACTGCCCCACCTGTTTCTAAGAGTTGCTGAAGTTGGGGATTGAAAACATGCATTTGGTTACATCTTGCATGGCAACTGAAACAGTGGGGTAATCCCTGCTCAGGGGGTGAACACCACCCCCCTTACCCAAACTGGCTCAGGTGTAAAACCCCCACCCTGGGAATGCCACGCATACAGGGGACAATATCACACTTACCCTGCCCCAGGGGAGGGCTCTTTTTCCTGTCATTCCCTTCCTGTCCCCCCTTTTCTATCCCATTTACTGTTCAATAAAATTCATTTTGGGTTCGGTCTCATTATCACCTTAATTTGGGCAGAGGAATCTCTCTAACACTTTTCTTAACCAGACTCACCAGACTGTGAAATTATTTTGGCACAGTGAGTTTAGGCACTGTTCTCTGACCCCAAGTGCCTTTGACAACAGCATGGTTCCCTCCTCTGAGGAGGTTGTGGTTCTCTCTGGAGGAACTCCTTGAAACTGGGCTGCAGCTTCCTCTGAGTGACTTATGGGAGAACTGATGAGGTAAATCGCCTTTGTGGGCCTGGAGTGTAAAGAAAATATTTTGTTGTCCTTCTATTACAGCGACCTGATGAAGGTCTTCAGAGTGAGAGAAGTGGACGAGAATCTTGGTTCATGATCAGAAGGCTGGATTTATTGATATATGATATATAATACATTATAAATATACTAAAAGGAATAAAGAGAAAAGTTGCAGAGGCTTGCTAAGCTAAGAATAGGAAGAAGAGAATGAATAACAAAGTTCTGTGTCCAGCAGAAAGCAAGGACCAACTCTCCTGTGAGTGGTCAGCAAATCCAAACATTCCCAGAAGACCAATCACAGATGCTCCTGTTACATTCCACATCAGCAGATAATTATTGTTTGCATTTTTCTTCTGGGGCCTCAGCTTCCCAGAAAGGACAAATCCTAAAAGAGAGGATTTTATGAAAAAATGTCTGCAACATCCTTCCTTGAAATGTTTTTTAAAATCACAGGAGGAAAGGGAGCAAATGATACCAGCGAGACTGACAAGGTTCATTCACCCCATGGTGAGGAACACAAGGCTGCTAAAAGTCCTACAAGAAGCTCAGCTCAAGTAGCTAAATTCCCAAATAACTCCTGAATTCCCAGGCTTGAGTGCTTTGCGAAATGTGAGAATCATTTTTCTCTTCATCCCTGTCGCCTTTGTGACAGCTACAAAGAGTTTACTTTCCTTTTAATGATATCTGTCTTGGGCTGAATTTACACTTTTATCAGAATGTGCTAGCAGCTGAGCTGGAGCTGTGCAGGAACCAGTAGAACTTGGAATTGCCACAAAATTGCTTGTACTGACAGTTTATTAATGTTCGGGATTTGTTTGCATTTTCATCACATCTGACTTGTGGGAAAATCAAATATTCATCAAAGTGATTTATGCAGAGTCAAGTTTGATTTCTGCCAAATTATTTTGTCCAGTGCCCAGGGGATGCTCAAGGGGTCTCTGTGCCTCTTGCCCTGGGGGATGCTTGGCAGGGGTTTGGGGGGCTTGTCCCTGTCCCTGTCACCCCAGGCCATTCCCCAGGGGGTCTCCATCATTCTCACCCCAGAGAATGCCTGGAGGGTCTCCCTCCCTCTCACCCCTGTGCCAGGGGGTGCTCAGGGCAGTCTCTGTCCCTCTCAGCCCAGGAGATGCTTGGGGGTCTCTGTCCCCTCACCCTGGGGATGCTCAGTGGGTCTCCATCCCTCTGGCCTCAGGCAATGCCTGTGCAGGGCTGGGCACCAGGGGCTCTGTGTCCCTCTCACCACTGAGGGTGCTCGGGGCTAGGGGGGCTCTCTGACCTCACACCTGGGGAGGCCGGGGGGTCTCTGTCCCTCTCAGCCCTGCTGTGACCCCACCCAAACATCATCGGGGTCAGAGGGACAGAGACACCCCCAAACCCCCAGAAGGGCTGAGCCTGGGATTTGGTTTCGGGCTGAGGATTTAGGAAGGGGCTGGAATTGGGGCGGGGCTTGGAGTTGGGGCTGAGATTTGGATTAGCGCTGGGATTGGGGTTAAGGCTAGACATGGGATTAGCTTTAGGGCTGGGGTTGGGATTGGGTCTAGGGCTAGACAAGTCTGGCACTGGGATGAGATTAAATACAGAACTGTAAGTGTGTCTAAACATGGAGTGAGATTGAGACCAGGATCAAGGTCAGGTTTGGGACTGAGCTCACCCAGGGCAGGACAGGGGGGATGTCACTGCAGGATGTCCCTGGCGTTGTCCCAGCCCTCCTCAGGCACCTCCAAACATGGGGAGCAGCTGGGTGCCCCAAGATCCAGGTGCTCCCATACTGCCCCTCAGTACCAGGCAAGCATTCCCTGAGGGCAGCCCTGACTGTGACCACTGGGGCTCTGGGATCGGCCCTCACATCCCTGTGGGAGCAGCTGCAGACAGGATGAGAGATTCCCCCGCCCAGTTTTTCCTGTGGAAGGGTGAAGCCCAGCTGCCCTTTTCTTTTGGTGCCTCCTCCTCTCCTCAGCTGAGGATGTCAAACTCCCCAGGAGCAGGAAAATCCCCATTCCTCTTTCCTTGTGGCTGCAGCCTGGAACATCCACCCAGAATGAGGGACTTTCTGACAGCCCTGCTGAATGACACTGGCAAGATGTTTGTGAGAAGGGGAAGAAATTGTATTGTGATAGTAAATAAAAGGTGCAAAATTATTCCTTTCTGTTCTATTCCTTTTCAGTCAGTTCTGGTCTGTTTTCAGAGTGCCACCTTCTCAGCTGACTGTGTTTGTGCCCTCTTTTCTCTCCTGCCTCTCTTTGTCTGCTCTGTTTCTCTCTCAGTGTCTCCCTTGACCCAGGGATGCTCACACCAAAGACCGTGCCCAGATTTAATTCCCAATTCAGGAGCTACAACAACCATGGGGGAAGTTATGAAGGCTCGCAGTGAAATGCCACTGTAAGATCTTGCTCCACTTGGCTTTTGGCTCCTTCTTGACAGCTTTGCCCTCAAGGGCAGGAACATCTTTTCATAGCTGAGAACTGGAATTCCAGACCCTGGCAGTGTGTGCCGTGGATCCCAGAGGGGCATTCCCGAGACTCTCAGGGTGCTGCTCCTGCCGTGCCTCCCAAGGAGCTTCTCTCCCAAGGGGAGAAGATCCAGCAGCTCTGTGGGCTCCCAGAGCACACAGCAAAGCTGGCTTTGATGGACATTTTCCAGGGACTGGGGTGGGAAGGGACCCTGTCCATGGATTACGACCCCGTGTGGGAGAGACGCCTCTGCCGCACTGAAGGAGCGAATGAGAGCGTGGGACAGCAACCGACGATTATTGAGCGTGGACTGAACGGAACAAGAAATGGGGAGGATAAAGGGAGAGAAAGAAAGCGGGAAGAGGTCTCAAAGAGAGAAAGAAATAGGAAAGAGGTCTCAGAGAACAGAAAGAAACAGGAAAAGGCTCCCGCCCGGACTCCGCAGCTCCCAGGAACACCCGCAGGGAGTAGTGCCTTTTACAATTCCAGCCAATCAGAGGACGCGGTAAACAATTTCCAGCCAACCAGAGCCTTTCTCGCGGATGACTCACCGGTTGCCAGGCTGGCCCGCAGAGCCCGGCGGCCCCGGAGCGGAATTTGGGGCTCGGGCCGGGGGGACGGATCCGCCCCGGGGGGGTCCCCGAGCCCCTGCCCAGCCCTGGGGCCGATCGGGGGCTCCCCCACCCAGCAGCCGGGGCTGCGGGGCCGCGGGGCAGAGCGGTGGGACAGGGGGGTCCGGGCTGGGAGCGGAGGAAATGCGGGAGGAAGAGGAGGGAGAGGAGGAGCAGGAGCAGGAGCGGGAGAATCGCGGCGCTCGCAGCGCCCGCACGCCGAGCCGGCAGCACCCCCTGCCCCGGGAGCATCGCCCCCAGCCCCGAGCCGCAGGGGAGGGCGGAGGCCGAGCTCGCCCCGGCTCCAGCCAGGGGTCTCCGGGAGGGTTTTTTGGAGAGTGTTCGGAGCCGGCAGATCCCGGACTCGAGCCCCGGGTATCTCCGGGCTTCCTGAGAGGAGCTTTTTCGGGGGGAGAGGAGCCGCGATCGCCCCTCGGAAGGGTCCCGGGGGTCCACGTGGGGATGGCCCGGTACCGACGGGGCGGGACATTGGTTTTGGGGATCCCCGTGAGAGCCGGGGCTGTGGAACGGGGGACCCCCGGGGCGGGGAGAGGGGAAGGGGCGATACCGGAGCTGGGGGACCCCCGGCAGCCCGGAGATGAGGCGGGGACGGGACCCCTGACCCTGACAGGGGTGTCCTGGGGTGACTTCGTGATGCTCGTACCCCCATCGGTCTGTTTAGCCCAGAAATGAGTTCTGCACCTTTAAGGCTGGTTCTGAGAGCAAAGGGGAGGAGGAAGAAGCTGCAGTTTGTTTTCATACACTGCATTCCTCTACATTCCAGCTGCTGGATGGACAGAGAGCAGGACAGAGCTGTCCTTTGCTTTTAGTTCGTTTGTAGCTTGCTGAGGCAGAGAAGTTCCCTGGACTGTGGTTTTTCTTTTTCTTTGGAGCTGTTTAAATCTGCTCTGCACTGAACAGCCAGAACACCTCCAGCAGCTCGCACCTGTGGCCCACCTGGCTGAGCCTGGGCCACAGCATTTCCAGTGCTGGAGGGACTGAAAAGAGACTGATAAGAGACTGATAAGACACTGATAAGACGCTGAGTGTGGGGAGCTACAACCCAAGGAGGAACTTCCGGAGTTTGTCATCTATTTTGGAGCAGCAAGAGGTTTTATTGCTTAATATTGTTCAATTTTTGTGCTGGTAAATGCTTTGCATGTAAAGTAACTTTTTTTTCCACTTTCCTCTAAGGAAATATTTTCCCAAACTGGCTGAGGGTGGGGCTGCTGAATCAGCATTGTAGAGGAAACACCTTTTGGAGGGTTTCGACCTAATTTGGGCTAATCCAGGACAGGGTGGTAGAAAGAAGGGGGAACCCCAAGTGGCTGGATTGAGGGGAGGCTGGAGAGGGGGACCTTGGGACCCCAGAACCTCCCAGAAACCAAAAGCAGGACCCTGGAGAGGGGGGATCCCTAGGACCCATGAGATCCCCACCAGCCTTGAGATGGGGGACCAACCATAACCCAAGAGGGATGAGACTGGAAATGGGAAACTCCTGGTGGTTTTTTTTTAATTACTCTTGATTTTGGGACATCAGGTGACTTCTAGAAATGGACGTGGGTGGGAGGAATGCCCAACCCAAGGCATTCACACCTTGTTTTTCCCCAAACCAGGATTTTCCCCAAACCTTCCCACCGTAACATCCCCTCTGTCCCACTCTGGGTGAGCTCAATCCCAAACCTGGCAGTGATCCTGGTATCAATCTCACTCCATGTTTAGACACAGTCAGTTCTGTATTTATTCTCATCCCAGTTTCAGACTCGTCTATTCCAAGACCCAATCCCAACCCCAGCCCGATAGTTAATCCCATGTCTAGCCTTAACCCCAATCCCAGCGCTAATCCAAATCTCAGCCCCAACTCCAAGCCCAGCCCCAATTCCAGCCCCTTCCTAAATCCTCAGCCCGAAACCAAATCCCAGGCTCAGCCCTTCTGGGGGTTTGGGGGTGTCTCTGTCCCTCTGACCCCGATGATGTTTGGGTGGGGTCACAGCAGGGCTGAGAGGGACAGAGACCCCCCCGGCCTCCCCAGGTGTGAGAAGGTCGGAGAGCTCCTCCAGCCCTGAGCACCCTCAGTGGTGAGAGGGACACAGAGTCCCTGGTCCCCAGCCCTGCACAGGCATTGCCTGAGGCCAGAGGGATGGAGACCCCCCGAGCATCCCCAGGGTGAGGGGACAGAGACCCCCAAGCATCTCCTGGGCTGAGAGGGACAGAGACTGCCCTGAGTACCCCCTGGCACAGGGGTGAGAGGGAGGGAGAACCCCCCAGGCATTCCCTGGGGTGAGAATGATGGAGACCCCCTGGGGAATGGCCTGGGGTGACAGGGACAGGGAAAAGCCCCCCCAAGCATCTCCCAGGGCAAGAGGAACAGAGGCTTCACAAGCATACTCTGGGCACCAGAAGAAGTAATGTTTTTCCTTGTCCGAAATCAAAATTGACCCTAGATAAAATGCCTTGAATTTACTCTTCCAACAAGTCACTTGTGATGAAAAGGCAAATAAATCCCAAAATTTTATAAACTTACAATAGAAGCTATTTTGTGGCAAATCCAAATTCCTTTGGTCCTGCACAACTCCAGCTCAGCTGCTGGCACATTCTAAAAAAAGAAAAGTGGAAAATAGGCCCAATACGGATTATGAAAAGAAAGGGGAAGCTATGTGTAGCTGTCACAAAGGTGACAGGGACAAAGAGAAAAATTATTCTACCATTTGGCAAAGTCCCCCAGCCTGTGAAACAGACTTCCCCTGGAGGGGGCCAAGTGTGACACTGTCCCCTGTGTGTGTGGCCTTTTCAGGGTGGGGGTTTTACAGCTGAGCCAGTTTGGGTAAGGGGGGTGGTGTTCACCCCCTGAGCAGGGATTACCCCACTGTTTCAGTTGCCATGCAAGATGTAACCAAATGCATGTTTTCAATCCCCAACTTCAGCAACTCTTAGAAACAGGTGGGGCAGTGTTCTTTATCTCTTCCATGACTCAGCCCTGATAATGCCCTCCAGGGGAGATATCTCCTGTGAATGGGCCATTGAGTGTCACTGCAGAACTGATAAAATTCCATCCTCCCATTGTGGGATGCTCCGCCCAGGGGGAGGATCCAAGCATTCCTACCTGGATATAAGCTGACACTTTGCTACACCAGGAGCAGTTTGCCTACTGAATTCCCAGAGGACAAGAACTCCCTAGCCACCACTGGACATCCAGAGGAAGACCAGACCCTTCTACAGGATCACTGCTTCGACAGAGTTGTGTTCATCTCTCCAACAGGACTGCAGCCACCATTTACTGGGACTGCTGCCACCACCCTGAACAACAGGGTGTCAGGTTATATCTTGACTCTGTCAGTTTAAGGCAGTGTTTCTGTATCATTGCCTTGATCCTTATTTTGTTACTGAATTGGAATTCTGTCTTAGACTCTTCCCCAGGTTTGTTTTTAAATCAGTACAAAGCTCATTGTGCTCAACCCTTGTTTTCCTTCCTTGTTTTAGGAATATCCCATTCCTAAAACTTGGCCAGATGGCAGAAGACACCTCAAGGAAGATGAGAATGCCTCAGGACACCCAGGCAGGTGTGAAGGAAGTCAGTGCCCCTTTCCCCCTCTCTCCTGCTACATCTCCCAGCCCAGAAAATCCCCTCGCTGCAGGACAACCCCGCTGCCAACGCCATCCTGCCGGGGATGCACTGGGGGGATCTCCTTCCCCTTCCGTCTTGCACGGAGGGAAATCCCATCCTGTGCTTGTCCTTCCTCTACCAGAGAAGGAACTGAGGATCAAGATCAGGGACAACAAATCCCCACAGCACAACCTCATGGAAGAGGCCAGTTTGAGTGGCTCCATGGGAAAAGAATCCAATGGGGAGGAAAAGCCCTGGAGATCCCCCATGAGGAGGAGGGGCTCCAAACCCAACCCAGGGTTCTCTGAGGAGGAAAGAGCCACACTGAGCCAGGAAGGTGAACAGAGCTTCAGCCAGAACTCGGAGCTGGTAGTCCATGGGCAGCTTCATGATGGGCAGAAGCCCCACAAGTGCTTGGAGTGTGGGAAGAGCTTTAGGCAGAGCAGCACCCTGATCAGCCAGAGGATCCACTCTGGGGAATGGCCCTATGAGTGTGGGGAATGTGTGAAGGGCTTCAGCTCCAGCTCTGCCCTTGTCATACACCAATGCATCTACACGGGGGAGAGGTCCTACGAGTGTCCTCAGTGTCAGAAGAGGTTTCAGAGCAGCTCCAGTCTTGTCTGGCATAAGCGGATTCACACGGATGAGAGGCCCTTGCGCTGCCCTGAGTGCGGGAAGGGCTTCAAGCACAACTCCCACCTCATCAGGCACCAGCGCATCCCCACTGGGGAGAGGGAGAGGCCCTATGAGTGTCCCCAGAGTGGGAAAAGCTTCACCCAGATCTCTGTCTTAACCAGACACCAATGGATGCACCTGTAAGGGAAGCTCTGCCAATGCCCCAGTGCAGGAGGACTTTTGTGCACTGCCCTAACTTCATCCATAGTTGGAGGATCCATGTTGGGAAGAGCCCTGGTGATCCATTTTTCCTTCTGATCCATGCTAGGAAGACACCTGTCCCTTTCCCTGCCCCTACCAGTGGCATGGAAAAACATGAGGGTCTTGCCATGGCTGTGTCATTACATTCACTCCCACCTCAGAGAATTTCCAGGTGCAGGAAAGGGACACTCTCTCCCTCTCACTCTGTCCCTGAGGAGAAGGGTGTGCTTTCCAGGCAGGAGGAAATACGTGGCAAGGCAGACCCAGTAAGTTGTGTTTTAGTTTTCCCTGTAAACAGTTTTATTTATACACTCTGTTATCAATATTGTTTCTGTTCCATTCGTTCCTTATCTCATTGTTGTTCCCAATAAATTTTTCTTATCCCAGCCTGGGATCTTTGCCTTTTGCGCTTACCAGGTCAGGCGGGAGGGCAGCGAGGACAGCGCAGTTTTAGCAAGAGCAGAAAATTGGGGAATCCCATTCCTGAACTCCGGCCCGTGAAAACCAGCATCCCAGCTGGTCCCAGCCCTGGTGGCCATGGCAGCAGCCTTGGGAGTGGGTCCCTGGCTGGGGCTGTGGGAACCTCTTCCCTCTGGTGCCCAGGGACAGGAGTGGAGGGAACAGCTGCAGCTGAGTTGGGGCAGGCTCAGGTTGGATGTCAGGAAAAGGTTTTTGCCCAGAGGCTGCTGGGGCCCTGCCCAGGCTCCCCTGGGAAGGGTCCCAGCTCCAGGGCTCTCGGAGCTGCAGCAGCGTTTGGACAGCACTGCCAGGCCCAGGCTGGCATTGTTGGGGTGTCCTGTGCAGGGCCAGCAGTTGGACTGGAGGATCCTGATGGGTCCCTCCCAGCTCAGCCAATTCTGTGGTTCTGGGATCCCATGAGCCTGGGGATGGGGCTGCCAATGGTTGCCATGGCAATGGGTTCTGGCTGCAGGCCTGAGCTGGTGTCCATGGCAACCAGCCCTGGCATGGGGTCTCCATGGAGCTGCCGAGGGACTGGCCATAGCAACAGGGGGCTGGTGATGGTTGCCATGGAAACTGACCATAGCAACAGGGGGCTGGTGATGGTTGCCTGCTAAGGATCAGGTTTGTCACAGGCCCTCAGAGGGGTTCCATGGGGACTTTCCAGGAATCTCCAGGCTCTTCCAGAGCTGGAATGTCACAGGCCGAGAGAGGGGCTCCATGGAGACCTCCCAGGGCTTTCTGGGGATGGTAAAGAGCCGTGTGGTCAGAGGCAGTCACAGCAATTCCATGGTGACATCCCAGGGTACCTTGGGCTGCAAAGGCACCGGTCTGTCACAGGCACTCATGGGGGCTCCACGGTGACATCCCAGGAGTCCCCAGGCTGCCAAAGAGCCAGGATGTCTCAGACACTCACAGGAGTTCCTGTCATGGGCACAGTGGGAGCTTCAGGCAAAAGCTTTATTTCTTTTTTGGAGAAACTCTTGCCGAGACGTGAGGTGGAAAAATGACACTCAACAGCCACCATGATGCCTCAAACTTGTGCAGGGCCCCTAGACTTCTAAAATTCCTTCTAAGAGAGGAGTCTGGGAGTGGCTGGATCCAAGCCCACCCCCAGTCTTTCTCAAAGGTGTAAAAGATTGGACATTGGAATTGGACTTTAATGCTATTTGTCGCACAGGATTAATCATAGAATACCAGATAAATTTACATAAATACTGCTCTGATTTTTTCTGATCATGATTAGACAGAATGGTTTATTTACACCACAGAGTAAATGAAGAAAATGAGTTATTGATGCAGTCTTAGGTGGTGTGGACAAAACCTTCCTTGAGAGTGTCTTGTGCCAATGGGTAGGAACCATGAGAGCACCAGCACACAGACACACTGTAGAAGTCCATCCGAAAATCCTTCATTTTTTGCCTCACGATCGTCATGAGAAAAGACTGCCGAAGGGTTAAAACTGCTGATCCAGTTGGGAAAGAAAGTCTCCTGCTTATCCAGTGTGTTCACAAGTGATGTTTGCAGAACATGCCATGCTGTACTCAAAGGGCGCATGCTGCCCTTTTCTGGACAATTGAACTGGACTTTCTTCCAAACTCCTGACCTGGCTAGACTGAGCTCTGGAGTGGCTCCCCCCCCGCTCCATGAGAAGACCCCTCTTGCCTGTCTTCAACCACTGTGATGGACCAATAGAGATGCGAATCCCCTCATCAAGGAACCAAGAACCCCTCTGGCACCCTCATGGCACCCCCGTGGCACCCCCCTGGCAACCTCCTTCCAGAGACTGGGACTGTACTCCCTCCCAACTCAGGGAGGGGGAAAAACCTAACGTACCTGTGAGCATTCGGCCATGAAAACAATGGAACTGTTTCACCCCTCCTCCTGTTCCTATTCTTCTCCCCTCCATGGAAACCTAATTTCAGCCACCCTTCCCCCAACCAAGAACAGTATATATATTGGGGTTCGGTTCGACTGCCCTCTGAGTACTCCCCAAGATGTGTACCAGCGAGTTTCGGCGACGGGACCCCGAAGACATCATGTTTTGGTAGCCATACCCCATTCCCTGACCTTCTTTCCTCCCTTTTTCCGTTGTCCTACCCTTCTCTTCCCCGGATCCCTTAACCAAACACATATTTAGCTGTGGTTATAATCAATAAAATTGCACCTTGTTGATTTGTTACTGCAAAACCCCTGTGCCTTTTGTTGGTTATTTTTGCACCCAAAAATCATTCGTCAGCCGTTCATTTCAGGCGGACCTTCACATAATTGGCATCACAGACAGGATTTCCAGTAGCCAGTGAGATTTTGCAGGTTTTGTGTAGTTTGTAACCTCTCGCAGACTGCACACACCAAAGCCAAATCTCACCCTCGATTGAGCACACAGGCTCCGGAATTGATACAAAAGATTTTTTGGTGCAAAAGCAGGGGAAATTGTTACTGTCACTTCTGTTACTGATCTTACTGGCACGGACACTGACACTGATACTTATCCTGATATTGATGCTGTTACTGATATTGATATTGATATTGATATTGATATTGATACTGATATTGATATTGATATTGATACTGTTGTTGTTATTGTTGTATTTGAGTTGAATCCGAACCTGTTACTGTTGTAATTGAGCTGAATCTGAACCCGTTACTGTTGTTACTGCTGTATTTGTGTACCTGGACTGTCTAAAAGGGAAGGGACAGACCTGAGGAAATTAAGCTGTACCTTTTAGACAGATATTGTCCGTTCACCTACACAGGGGAGTGAGGGGCAGCCCAGTGAAGGCTGAGTGGCTTTCCCCCTGTTCTAGGTTCTGGTCCCCTCACAAAGAAAACATTTGTGTGTGTGTGTGTTCATGTGACTGCGTATCTGTACTGTCTGGGAAGGAAGAGACAAATTGGAAGCAACCTCACAGAGCCTCCCAGACTGATTCTGTCTCTTCAACTACCCAGGGAAGCAAGGGGACAGTGAAAAGGCTGTGTTATTTGTGTAACTTAAGTTAACTCCCTGGTGTAGCTTTGGTCCCCTCACAAAATGACTAGAAACTTCAGTGCAAAAGGGAAAGCTGAATTTTATGCTCTGCTTGCTAAATACAATGCCACACCTTCTCCAGGGGGAGAAGAATGGGCAAACTGCAATTGGTTTAACTTAGAAAATGTTATTGATAGCATATCTTCTTTGCAACATGAAACAAAATTTAAACTGGGCACAAATAAAACCATCTTCTGCTCAGTCTTGGGTGCCTGTCTCACAGCAGCTATAGAAACTCGCTTTAAGTGAAAAAGTGAGGAAAATGCTATCATAGACTCCCTCCAAAACCTAGTTGAAGTTTTGCAAAAACAATTGGATGAAGAAAGAAATGTAAATATCTTGTTACGGACTGCCCTGAGAGAGGGACATGTTAAAAATTCACAGAACTCTGATTCCTCAAAAGAAACAGAGGAGAAAGAAACTCCTCACACTAGTCAGAATTGTTCTCAAACAGAATTAACCCTGATGAAAAATTGCGGGAAACACTGCTGTAACAACATAAAACCTCTAATTGAAACAGAATGCAACTATATCAATAATGAAGATCTTAACCCACACAAAACCACTAAAGAAATCCCGTACACTGCTACTGAATTAACAAAACTTACAAAGCAGTACGGGCTTCTCCCCCAGAAATCTGAAACAGAACACATTTGTCAAGTGTCTCTCACTGGGGGAGATCATATTCTTTTGTCAGAACAAGAAGCCGGTGGGTGCTGGGGACATGGGGCATTCCTAACAACAGCAGACAGACACATGCCATGGTCCCTAAATCAGCACACAGCTCATTGGGCTGAGGGGCTTAACCCCTTGGGAAAAAGAGACCCTTTGGTCGGTACCCCCGACCAACTCCTGGAAAACATTCACAAATCCGGCTGCCTGCAATTGATTCATGAAAAGAAATTAATTCCTGGTTTTGAATCTCCAATCCAATCACCTGTAAAGCCTGAAATTATGACCTCTTTAACTCAAAGGCTTCCGGGAACACTTAAACCTACAGCAATTCTCCTTCAGAAAACCATAGTAGCTCTGTCTCCTATAGAAAGACCAGATAAATTTCTTAGTAACCAGAATGACCCTTTTGTTCTCCTTTATGACTTGCTGAGAAAAAGAATAAAATGGGATTGGACTTCTTCTCAGAAGGAAACATTGCAATTGCTGATTCTTGAAGTGACAGCTCACCAAGCACTGGACCCTATCCATCCTACAGACCCCTTTCAGGTGGAGTGGGGATTTGCCTCCTCACAACTTTCAGTACACATTTGGCAGCAGGGTCCTGAGGGTCTGAAAAAGCCTGTTGGTTTTTATTCCTGTGGTTTCAAAGATGCTGAGAAAAGGTACACTGCCTTGGAAGGGGAAGTGTTTGTGGTTGGCTTGGCTCCCAGGGAGATGGAGGAGAACTGGGCAATCCAAGAAACTGGGAGCTTGGGCAGCAGCCAAAATAAACCTGCCTCTGTGACTAAAGCAACCCCTCCTCTCTCCCCCGCTTCTGCTAACAGAGAGGAACAGGACAATGCCCAGGTTGGGGAACTGTTAACTGTTTGGAGTATTTTCCAAAGTGAGGGACAGAATTACTTTCTTGTCTGTATTAACACCAAGTCCTATGCTATGTTTATATTTGGGTTGCTCCAGGCTGATGCTTTTAAAAGAACTACAGGAGATAATACTGTTAAAGCAATGCAGGGATGGTTTGGGATTTTCCTAAACCCACAGGAAATTCAATCTGGTAATGTTTCTCACTTTACTGTCAAAAGTGTGCAGGATTGGGCAGAAGGTGAAAAGATTAAATGGACTTCTCATACCTCTTACTATAGATGGGGGGTAAATGAGTGCTCCAAAATCACTGGTTTTTGCCCAACAGCTCCAATCACAATTCCTTCACTACAGGAACCAGATGATTTCAAGAACCCAGCACATTACCCTGGACAACCTGTTTTTGGTGGACTCCCTGCTGCTGTAGGGGAAGTACCACTGCTGTTCAAAACCTCTCTGACAATTCCATTATTCTAACTTTTTCTGCCTATTAGTGGCAGAATCTGTTGTGTTTGCTTTTTCAGAACTCCAAGGGACATGAAGACCTGATAAACTATGATAACACTAATGATGGACAACAGAAATAATGTTTTCCCTTCCTTTATGGTAACACCAGGTGATGATATTACACATAACATGTAAATTAATTGAACTTGAATAAATTGGCTGTCACAATTAGAGATTTGATCAAAGTACAGCAACCACTGCAGTCATTCTTATTGGCTTTTGTGAACACACCAGTGGCTGCTATCAAACATATTAAATGATCAGAAATTGATAATTGATGCACTTTGTGCTACACAAAACAATGTTTCTTTGGCTCTCAGCTGTATCCAGGCACAATTATGGATGCAGTCAGTTGCTGCCTCAATTATTAAGAGAAGATGAAGAAGGCACTTTTCCTACTGAAATTCGGAAAATAATTTGGGACAGTGCCACTGACTCTGAAAGAGAATTCCAATCCTGGTGGAACCTAGTGAATTTTGACCTGTGATCCCATTTTAAATACAGCCACAGTTTTTGTGTTAACCATACGCAATGCCTCAGTACATTTGATTTTCCTTGTTATAGCATTAGAATTGAATTACGATGGAGCCATTCTCTATTTTTTCTGAACACAGAGAATGGGCCTGTCAAATTGGTAAGAAATGGTAAACTATTAATTTGGAATCTTGTGTTGCCCAAGAACAACAAGGGCTCATTTGTGAAAGCAATGCAATCATAGCTCAAGACATTTGTTAAGACAGAGAGCAAAATATCTGTCATTTTGAGATTTGTCCTAGTGAGGCTTTTGAAACAGTTCTTATATACATAGGTGATAGATGTGAATGCTTTAGAACTATTTGTGATTTTGTGCTCATATAAAATGTTATAGTAGATACTAAAAATCATTTAAATTTCTGTGCTTGTAACTTTACTAAGATAGTAGGATGCGATTTCTCTTATGAAGCTCCAGTTACTTCTCACCACCTACTGCAATCCAACTACACACTGATCCAGAAGCTGATGCCCACTCCTATCGGAATGAACCTCACCCTCGTGAGACAACTATTGCTCCATCAAGACCTGGTTGACATCCTCGAGAAAATCAAGGAGAAGACCCTGGTGACTGTTCATCACAACGTGAGACAAATACACCGGGTTATGGAGAGGGTAAAGCAGGATGCTGAGCATAGGTGGTGGGATACTCTCTTTGGGTGGTCACCTACTGCCACAGGTGTTCTGAACAGTGTGTGCCATCCAATTGTTGTTCTTTTGATCCTAGTTATGCTTGGCTTTATCGTGTCAGCAGCCCTATTCATTTTGAATTGGAGAATGATGAAAAAGCTTAAGAGACTGTCAACTGTAGTCAATGCACACCGCTTAGCTGGTGTACTCGATACAATAGATGTCCCCAAAACACTTTATACGAAACAGTTATGAATCAAGCATATGTGCTTTAGAACAACTTCTTAAATATAGTATGATTTACAGAAAGTTACTTTAATTTTTAGAAAATAATTTTAAAAGACGATGATTATATTATGATTTGTTTGTTGTTTTGATTATTTGTGATTTGTTGTAATCATTTTGAAATTGTTAAACAAATGATATTGCTTTGATTAATATTTTTTTGAAATTGTTAAAATTAATCATAATTTTTTTTTAAATTGTTATAACAGATAACCACATGGGAAATTGTTATGATGATCAATATTAATTATGTTTAAGTTTGTCGGTTCCCTTTTTCCCTCTTTCTTTTCCTTCTCTTCCCCTTTTATCCCCTCTTTCCTGTCATCCCTACTTTTCCGGGGTTATGCTACCGACGTGCAACGAGTCTCGAAGACACTCTAGAGTTCTGCTGATGAAGATTCCTCAAGACAATCGTGAGTCATGGGGTCGTGTAGAAGTCCATCCAAAAATCCTTCATTTTTTGCCTCACGATCATCATGAGAAAAGACTGCCGAAGGGTTAAAACTGCTGAGCCAGTTGGGAAAGAAAGTCTCCTGCTTATCTAGTGTGTTCACAAGTGATGTTTGCAGAACATGCCATGCTGTACTCGAAGGGGGCATGCTGCCCTTTTCTGGACAATTGAACTGGACTTTCTTCCAAACTCCTGACCTGGCTGGACTGAGCTCTGGGGTGGGTCCCCCCCGCTCCATGAGAAGACCCCTCTTGCCTGTCTTCAACCACTGTGATGGACCAATAGAGATGCGAATCCCCTCATCAAGGAACCAAGAACCCCTCTGGCACCCTCATGGCACCCCCGTGGCACCCCCCTGGCAACCTCCTTCCAGAGACTGGGACTGTACTCCCTCCCAACTCAGGGAGGGGGAAAAACCTAACGTACCTGTGAGCATTCGGCCATGAAAACAATGGAACTGTTTCACCCCCTCCTCCTGTTCCTATTCTTCTCCCCTCCATGGAAACCTAATTTCAGCCACCCTTCCCCCAACCAAGAACAGTATATATATTGGGGTTCGGTTTTGACTGTCCTCTGAGATCTCCCCAATGCGTGTACCAGCGAGTTTCGGCGACGGGACCCCGAAGACATCATGTTTTGGTAGCCATACCCCATTCCCTGACCTTCTTTCCTCCCTTTTTCCGTTGTCCTACCCTTCTCTTCCCCGGATCCCTTAACCAAACACATATTTAGCTGTGGTTATAATCAATAAAATTGCACCTTGTTGATTTGTTACTGCAAAACCCCTGTGCCTTTTGTTGGTTATTTTTGCACCCAAAAATCATTCGTCACCCATTTATTTCGGGCGGACCTTCACACACACACACACTCACACACACACACAGAGAGAGAGAGAAACGCTGAAAGTGTCCAGAGGCCAAAGAGAAAGGATTGTCCAGGGCATAAATGGAGGGAAAGAGGGTGCAATGGAGAGCACCAGGTATCCTGAGGGCTCAGGGGTGGTACAGTGGGACCAGTGGGAAATGCCAGGGTAGATGGACAGGGTTATACACCAATGGGAAGGGAGAACTCGCCAGAACATGAACATGTAAGTGTAAAAGGGGTAGAGAAGGCCAATGGAGAGGACAGGACTGGGACAAATTAACATAGTCCTGCAGAGCACCATGGGGAAGCCGTTTTTCTCACCCTGAGCTGTGAGGAGTGCCTGGAGCCTGTGGTGTGTCTTTCCAGGGCCTTGCTACTGCCTTTTCCCTGGTAGGCTCCCAGGTTTGCACAGTTGTGCAGTGTCACAATGATCTCCTTGGTTCTGCAGTCCTGCTGTGGCTGCTGTGTAACAATGGACCTGTGATACCATGAGGCTCCATAGTGTCACCATGGTCCCTTTGGTTGCACAAGGCCCTGCTGGGACATGATGGACCCTTGGTTGCATGAGGTGCCTGGGCTCCCACAGCCCCTCAAAGACCCCTATGGCCTCTCAGAGTTCCCCATGGGCCCTCATGGCCTCTCAAGGCCCTTAATGGCGCCTCATGACTGATGGCCCCTCAGAGCCCCTCATGGCCCCTCTCAGCCCCAGGCGCAGGGCTCCTCCAAAAGGAGAAGGGGTTGGGCCCTGCTTGTTCTCATTTTATTTCAGTTCCTTCACAGCCATGAGTGCAGAAAGGCTGAAATGGAGCCTTTCCCCAGCGTTTCCTTCGGGGTTAACTGTGGGCTGAAGCTCTGTGCTGGCACTGGCCCCAGCACCACCATCCCTGCAGCCGCCAGGCCTTTGCTGTTCCCCCGTGTCCGTTCCCTGTCCCCGAGTTCCGCCCGGCTCTGGCAGCAGCAGCAGCCGCAGCGCAGGGGGCGCCGGCCCGGCCCAGCCGGGGCTCCTGGCCAGGAGCAGCAGCAGCGCCGGCCCCTTCCCGCCTGCTCCTGCCTCGGCTCCCAAGGGCTTTTTCCAGCTCAGTTCTGGAGCAGAGCAACCAGCACCCACACACAGCCCTGACTGCTCAGGACCTGCCTGTGCTGCCCTGAGCCAGCCCTCAGAGGAAGAAAGGATCAGGTTCCAGCGCTGTTTTCAGCTCTGTTTGACTCACCCTGAGGTGACAGCAGGAGGCTGCTGGCGCCTTTGCCTTGGGAATTGGGGATCATGACTGCTCTTGGCCCTCTTCTGCTTGCCACCTGAATTTTATCCATAAAACTGCAAGTGCCTCTTTCAGTTGGTGCTACCCATGGTGCTTTCATGACAGTGAAGTCAGTATTTTTGTCACAGGCATAAAGATCAGCAGATACTGGAATGTCCACCAGCCCCTGACCACTAAAGTGAGGGGAATTAAAGCCACACAGGCCACATTTGCAGTGCTCAAACAGAGCCCTGTTGCTGGCACTGTTGAAATAGAATAAACTGACAGAGGCCATCACAGAAATTGCCTCCGCAGTGTGGAATTAAACTAAAAAATCCACCAGGAGAAACAGAAACCAGAACTTCTCGACTCACTTCATTGCTCCTTCCCAGCAGCAGGAAATGCAGATGCCCAGAGGTGTTTTGCACTGCTGCTGCCCCCAGTTTGAGCCCAGGCTCTGCCCAGTCCCAGTGGGAACCTGAGCCCAGCCCAGGCAGCTCAGCGCACACGGGGCCAGGACCAGAGCCCCGGGCACAGCCACCCATTGCGGGGCAGCGGTGCAGACAGAATGTCCTGCGGCCAATCCTCCTGCTCCTGCCACACAGCGCCAGCCTTCTCCCCCTCCTCCTCTCCCAGCACGGCACAAATTCCAGCTTGGAGGAAGCTGCCCCAGAGAGGGCTTCAGCTCCTGTTCCAGCCTGAATGTCCCTGCAGAGGAATAGGGCATCTTTCAGGCACTTGCACAAGCCCAGGCTTCTCACTTCATCGGGAATCAAGGATGCAGATGGCCTTGCTAAGAAAGCCAAAAGCCAAGGGAATGGATTACAGATTACTGAAAAAAAAAGTCACCCATCTTTCAGGCAAGGTTTACCAAGTCATTTCCTGCATTTCTTCTTTTCAGATTCTTTCAGTTGGCTACTCTGGGAAGTTCAGCTTGTACTGGTACTAATCATGAACTGATTGTGCTCTTGATTTATGCATCAAGACACCAAATGTGGAATCATCTATATGGAAGTGTTATGAATGATCAGTCAAAAGCCAAATTATAAAAAAGGTGAAAAGATTTCTTTATCTTTTTCCGCGACTAAAATATGGTCTTCAAAACCACCACAGCCAAAGAGACAGTGTCGAGCCCAGGTTCGGTGCTGGGTGAACCTGGATCCTACCTCTATTGCATCGGACCCTCCACCATTCATGAGAGCTGCTTCTTGTAGGGATGCTTTATATAGTTTATTATGCTTGAGCAAAGAAGTCCCAGTTTCTTTTGTAACTGCATATTCATAGTTGGTTCTTGCAGTGTGCAGAGCTGGACAATCGCCATTTCCTTGTTGATAGCCAGCACTGATCGGATTCAGGGAAGTCACGTATTCACAGGTATCTTTCTGGTGACTTTGGCTATCTTGATCGATGTTATCAACAGGGCAATGATCGCTCTTAGGCGTCTTCCGATGACTCGGGATAATGGTGATCATTGCGCTGGGTGTGTCTATTCTTGGGCTAAAGTTCTGATCGTTATCTGACCACCTTCAGGAATTTCGGAATTTGAATAGACTCCTGCCTCTCAGGTTGCTTGTGATCAGAGACTTGGTTGGATTTTGCAATCTTTATATGAAATACATGCTTTTATAGCATTAATTATTTCCCAACACATATTACAACACCACTACAATCTCACAGAAGAAGGCAATCATACAGATCAGTGTATGGTCAAATTGCCCCCTAATTCTCATAAAGTCAATCTACTCTGCATACGCTTACTTTGTATTTTTTTTTCTCAGTCATCACAGAACTGAGAGCTGCAAGAAAAAGAAAAAGAGAAAGAAATATGAAAAGTCCTTGGGTAAGGGAAATACTGGGCTGTCAGGAACTAAAAATAGTTGATAGCATCTGCATCAGGCAATTTTTTTTACTCTCTACCAGTGTCCATTTCAGGCATCCTGTTAGCATGACTTAGGATTTTGCAGCTAAATGCAATGGGCTGCAATTTGAGAGGCCTACAAGAAAAAAAACTTACCAGACTTTTTTCCCCTCTGAGTGACAGGTGCAGATTACAAAACGAAAGGGCCTACAGACATTTAAAATTTTCTAATTTTAGAAAAATATAGTATTAGCATCAGATTCCAAGGGCATAGAGATATAGGAGCAGCAAGGAAATGCTCCCAGAAATGTTTTCTAGCCTGAAGAGACAAGCTAGCTACAGGAACAAGAGAGAGCCACTTCTTTTAAAATGTGTGAATTACTGAATGCAAGAGCCATTGGCCCTTTCAGCTTCTGTTTTTAACAAAAAGTAAGCTATTAACTTGTGTTTATGAAGACTTTAGTTGGACTTCAATGTTTTTGGGACAGCTTATAAGCAAAATACGAAGAAACTACATTACATATTAGTAAATGCAGCATTTAGAATAACAACTAAATAGTCCTACCTCATGTTCAGTTCTTCATGTGATCAAGTCCATGAAATGCAGTACCTAATCCAGTTAAATCCCACCTACACCTCAGATTTGCCTGCGTAACTGATATTTTCCACTCCACTCCCTATCCCTTCTGTCACCACAGTCCTCAAGCCCTCAGCCAGGCACAAGCCAACTTCTCACCTCAACTGCTGTTAGCAATTACCAAGCACCTGTTGGTAATTACCTGAGCACCTGCCCCACCCACAGCAGCTGTAGGTCCCTGGCTGCTGGGAGAACAGGTCTGAAGTGCAGACCCCAACACCACCACCCCCCCACCAAAAAAAAAAAAAAAGAAATTAAAACTTTTCTAAATAATTTGAGACTAGTAAAAGATCAGGACATGGAGAGACTTGTTTATCCTCTTTAGGCCAATCAAGAAAAAGTTTATAGCCTTCTCTTGAAAGGGAAGACTGGGGTGTTTTTTTTGAAGGAGAAGCATGTTTTATCAGCCCAGTTTCCTTCCTCATTTGTTCCTGCTGCCCAGGAGGCCATTAACTAGGCATATATATAAATGTCTCTGTCTGAAAACACATCTACAGGAGTGCATGACTTACACTGGTGCGATTTAAAACATAGTTTTTATTGTACAAAAATGCAAAAATCTGCTTTAGGAGAGGCACATCTTGTGGAGCTGTAAGGACCCTGACAGCACATCTGCTACCAAAGCAACAACTCCTGCTCTGCAGTGGCTTAAGTGGGCTGAGATGGAAGTGTTTCTTCATCAATGCATAAACCACAACAAAGTAGTGGTGACAAGCCTTTTTTCCAAGTCTGACTGAAGGTTTGGGAAGCAGGTCTGCCTGCAGAGGGCACACAGAAGCATGACACGTTTGCCTACTGTGCACCTACAATTTCTACACCATCATATCACTACTCGGTCACTGAGCAAGCTGACTGTGTATGACAGGTTATCCATCCTGCATAGAAAGTCACAGAGAGAAGAAGAGAGGAAGAAAACACGGAAGATGACAATGCAAAAGAAGTTGAAGAAATGTGGCAAGGATCGAGCATTAAAGGACAGAAATAAGAAGAGACCACACTCTTGAACTGTAAAGTCCTGTCAGGAAACTGCAAGTACTTGCATATATGAGTTCACCACCCAGGCTTGCATGCTTCTCCACATTACCATTATTTCAAAAATTTTGCTTCCTGGACAAGCTGCCAGGTCTCCAGTACCAGTCCTAGCTCCCTTCCAGCAGTCTGCATCTGAGCAGGGAGTTGAAAATAGATCAGGGATTACCTTTTACACAGTAAGCATTCAAGACAGCCAAAGAACTTTGAGGAAAAAGGCCATACTGAGTGCCCAGGACAAAGAGATCTTAAGAAATTGGAAGAAGGAAGTATTGATTGAGGGTCACAGTTATGTTGAGGTTTAGCCTTTCAAAGGTTTGTTGCTTTTCTACTGAAAACTGCAGGTGAGAACGCCTAGGCAGAAAAGAGAAGGAGAAGCTATGTAAACAAATCCATAGCTGTACACAAGGACAGAGGCAGATTTCTTCTTCACCAGGCTGAAGAGAGTGGTTTTATTATTTGAAAACAAAAGCCAAACTACCCCAAGTCAAATGTATATTCTCCCACTACATTTAGATACTAAAACAATAAAAATGCACTATAAAACTACTGCAGTAAATTAGTCAGTTAGGAACAATAAACAGGGCACATGTTATTAGTATCCATATCTATCTTTGGAAAGATGAGCAATTACAATCTGCATCCCAGCTCATGCTCAGTATTTACTACAATCTCAAATAACAATAAAGTCAAACACAACAGATGACTCATGTACCTACCTTCTGCTTTCCAAACAGAGTTTTAAAAGATAGTTTATTGCAAAATGAGTCTCAAGTATATTCAAGGCCTTGGGAGCTCTCTAAGCTTAATTAACAACAGAAATAAAAACTATATCTTTATAACAAAGTTATAAAGATCACAATTTTAACGTCACACATATAGAATCCATTTTAATATTTGTGTAAAGCCAATATTATAATATTATAATTTGTATATAACAATCTATTTGTAATATTGCCGAAAGAAGGCACACTTTTCTAAAAACCTACTGGCTTTGGTAACTGCTAAAGGTAATGTAGATTGGGCTGTACTACTGTTTACTCGTCTTTCTGTTGCACAGAAATCTTGGATACTTTAGTGCACACATCTGTAATTCTGACATTTTCTGAAATTAAAGTGAGAGGAGAAATGGGCTAAATTCAGGTACCTAAAGTTACGTATCAACATTTGCAGATGTAAATCCAATACACAAGGAAAGCTTTTCTATGGGAAGAATGCCAGAGCAAATTGAAATATGTATTGATAAGAATAATCAACACAGTAGAAATGAAGAGCATCTGCACCATAGCAGAGTGTGTATAAAATCACACTCGGCATCAAGAAACATAATTGGTGTTTCTTCACAGCCTTCTCCCTTTGCATGCCCCTCTGCAAAGTGCAAGGGGCCTCAAGGACTGAAGGAAACACAGGGAGTCAAATGGAGACACTTGCACCTGTCTCACTGGGGGCTCCTGGGGAAGCAGTTTCCTTGGGAATCAAGCCCCTCTCTTCCAAGGGCACTTCCCCAGATGTGTACATTTCATGGGCAACACCAACCCACCCTTAAGGGCGTGGTGCGGAGGTTCAGGGACATCACAACATAACCAATATGATCCAGTGGAGCTAAATTTATTATTCCTAAAAAGACTCTATTTATAATAAATCTCTACTGTCCACGTGTCTCTAGCTAATATATGATTGGTAATCCAAGCTGTTCACATGTCTAAAATAGAATGCTGATTGGATCAACTAATTTTTTATGCATCTTGCTGTGGTTGTCTGGCCCACCCATGGCTCACTTTCCCAAGCCTGCTGACAAATTTGCCGAGTCTTGATGACTCTTCTTCATGTGTCTTTTTCAAGGATATACCGAGCTCATTTCTGAATATGTCCATAATTAATTCTTCATGAAGGTGTCCATTGTCCATTATTACAAGCAGGCTGGATTGTGCATTGGCTGAATATGGCCCTTGTCTTGCAAAAACTCCTCCATTCTGTCTCTGAGCCATCATTCGAACTGGTTAAACAAAATCCTCCCTCTCTAACTGTAAAGAATGTGGAATTAGAGTTGGAATGTGACCCTGAAATAGAAGCAGCTCAGAAACTACAGTAGAAAAAAGTTATTCCAGAAGCTATTGTAGAAGGGACTTTTCTCTCCAATGATGTAGAGGCTTTTCCTGTAGTAACTAATGCTGCAAGTAGAGTTTGAGAACCTTTCAGTTGGAAGATTTTAGAAAAATTGAGAGCTGCAATTTCACAATTTAGTTGAAAATCCCAACTTTCACAGACACTTCTGCAGTATATTTTTGCATCTAACACCTTAATTCCTGCTGGTATGCATACCCTAAAAAGACTTTGAATGCCACCCTATCAGCAGGTGATGTTTCATAAAAGCTGGGAGGAAAAGTGTGCTCAAGAAGCAGCAAGACCTAGAGTGCAGGGTATCCTCTGTATGGTTTAACAGCACAACAGTTACTTGGCAAAGGGCCCTGGGCTACTGCCACTGCCCAGGCTAGGAGCATTGATCAAGTCTTACAGATGAGCCAACAACTGGCATATGATGCTATCCTTGCACTTCCAGATAAGTTACACACTATGTCTTTTATGCAAATTTGCCAAAGAAAGAATGAAGACTTTGATAAATTTTTAGACAAATTGCATGAAGCTATCGATAATCATTCTGATTTAAATTCAGATGCAAAGACACAATTGTATGGACTTTGGGATCATTACTCCATTCCAAATGGCTTTCCCTTCAGTCACAAGAGGCTTCCATCTCTTCCAAAAACTGCCTGCTGAAACTCTTCTGCTCCCATCTAAATCAGTTTACTACTCCAGCATAACCCTTGAAGCATGGACAGACAACTCTTCGACTAATTATAGTAGAAAAGAAGGGTATTTATTGCAGCACTGGACACATGTGAACTAGTTTCCAAAGACATGTGCAAGGAGTTGCAGACTCCTGGTCTCTATTTCTACAGAAAAGGTTTTACATAAGGTTTCTAAGGACCCATAACACATAATTATTTCCTGCCTGCTTCACATTTTTATCAGCTGAATATCTACTACAGCTGCAAAATTATACTCCCTTAACTGGGTTGTTGGGATTTTGAAATGAGGGAGTGGTTGTATGGGAGGAAGAAAGACGCCTTCCTCATGGTGAACTCTTCTCCCATGGTCAGTTGGCAAGACCTTTGGACCTGCTGCTCATGGTCCAAGCCTTTCCTAACTGTTCAATTATTCTTAAGGCAAGGTATTTCTATGGTCTCTGCTTCTTCACAATTGCTTCCTCTAACCCTGTCACTCCTAGTTTTATGTTCCTAACATATTTGGTACTCTTTAACTAAGGGACGTGATTTCTGCTAGCTGTATTACTAACTTAGCTTCTTACCTCATTTTAAAATCTTAACTAAAATATGCAATCTCCTACTATCCCAAATCTATCCCCAGCTGGCCCCTCAACTCATCTGCACTTTTCAATTATCCTAATGATATTTTCAGCTAACCCCTTGACTCACCTCAGGCACAACCTCAACTGCCTCTCTCCCAGCAGCTCAGAGCTGCATTGCACAGCGCTTGCTGTGTGCCACAGAGCACAAAGCAGGCTGGCCTGGTGGGCCTGAATATTTCTGCCAAACACTCTGCATCTCACACCTTTGCTGTGGCTCAGTGCAGAACTGCAGGATTGCAGGCGCTTCCTCCCAGAGCTGCGTGAGGCACTGGCTCCTGCAGATGGGCCCTGCCAAGCTGTCCCTGCCTCACGCTGGCCTCGCTTCCCTGGCACAAGTGCCGGGCCTGAAGGAGCTGCCCTGTGCTCCAGCCTGCCGAGCAGCCCGGCTCCCTGCCCCGGTGCCCAGAGTGCTGCACACACTGCTGGCCTTTGCCAGGAGTTGCAGGGCAGCCGGCAGAAGAGGAGGAATCCTCAGCCAGCCCAGCAGCCCGCGGCTGCCCTTGGCCTTTCCCTGCTCCTGGGCACACTCCAGACGGCCAATGCCTCCAGGCCGGGCTGTGCCCAGCACGGCTGCGCTTCCCCTCGGCAGCAGCCAGCTGCCACCTGGGAACTGAGAGCGGAAGATTCGCCCGCTCCCAGCAGGAGGCACCCAGGGCCCGGGTGCTGCCTCTTGCAGCTCTAAGGGCCTCCTTCCAGCCTGCCTCTGCCGGGGCTCAGGCTGCTCCGGCCTCTGCCGGGGCTCTGCTGGGGCTCCAGCCCGGGCAAGGCCGGGCCCGCTCTCACCTCACAGGCGCTGACAGCTCTGCGCCACAGGAGACCTTCCCGAGCACCCTCTCTGATCTTTCTGCTTTCTCACTTGAGCAAGGCTCTCCTCCAGACAAAGAGATTATTGCATTTAGGGATACAAATCCAAGTGGCAGGAACCCCATTGCTCTCCAGTCACAGCTGAAGGCCTGCATCTGCACAGGGTGTTTGGGCTGCCTCATTCTTCCTTTGGTTTTGCCTTCAAATGCCATTGCCCTTTCTGCCTCAACTAGAAATACCACAGCTGTGCCATAACCAGCCAGTGGGTCATATTCCAAAGGCAGTGCGGTCTGGAGAGGATGAATGAAGAGGAGCCCTCCTCACTTATGAAACCATACAAAGAAAGCCATATGTGTGACTTAGCACCAATAAAAAACAATTGGTAATTCAGAAAAAAATGTTGAATTTTCTGAAGGGATCAGAAGGAGGAGAATCTTCCAAGTGAGTTGATGTTTCAGAAACTTTATTAATTACAACTCTAATCTATAATTCTATGCTACAAATCTCTTTAGCAACCCTACTCTACAATCCTACTCTAAATTGGTAACAGAGATAACATCTTGACATGATTGCTATGTTCTCGTCTCCTAGGGTTAGGGTTAGGCTTAGGCTTAGGCTTCGGTTTAGGCTTAGTCTTAGGCTTAGGCTTAGACTTAGGTTAAGGTTTGGGTTTAGGTTTAGGCTTTGGCTTAGGCTTAGGGTTGGGGTTAGGGAAAGGGTAAGGGAAAGGGTAAGGGTAAGGGATAGAAATAGGGATAGGGTTAGGGTTTGGGTTTGGGTTAGCATTTAAGGTTAGGGTTAGGTTTTAGGTTTAGAGTTTAGGGTTAGAGTTATTCGTCTTCTTCACTGAGTTGATGACTTGTGCCAGGATGAAGGGTGGCTTGGCTGAAGTTACAAATGGATGCTGTCCACCGGAAAAAAAATACAACAAAGAACAGTGAACCATTACTTTCCAAGCTCATTGCTTCAGGGACTCAATCAGGATACATCAAGTTCCTGGAAAGACCCAGAAAGAGGAGCAATGGGACCATCTGCTCCCCAGTCATCCCCAATGTGCAAGACCTTGCCATCACAGGCAAACCTGGCCCAGAATCCCACTCATCTGTTTATTGTGATGTCTTCATCATGCTGGGATTTTTGCCCTGCAAGTGCTCTAGAAATGGCGCTTTCTGTCCCTGGGCTTTCTTCCTTTCAGGAAACTCCAATGACTCACATAGGTCCCTGCCTTTGAAAGACAGGCACTGTGCTGATTCCCACATGGACAGAAAGCAGTGTCTGCCTTTCCATGCCCTGCCCCTCGTGTGCTGGATGGCACCTTCCTTCCCAGCAGGGCCAGACCAGTGGCACTGGGCCCTGCAGTTCCCTCTCTGCCACACAACCTGGCAGTAACCCTGGCACAGTTCCCGTCTGCTTGAGCGTGCCAGGCAGCAGATGGGGCTGGGACAAGTCCCTCCCAGCTGTCCCTGTTTGTGTGGCAGAAACCTCTGAGGGT
Source organism: Ammospiza nelsoni (assembly GCF_027579445.1). Lineage (NCBI taxonomy): Eukaryota > Metazoa > Chordata > Aves > Passeriformes > Passerellidae > Ammospiza > Ammospiza nelsoni. The sequence goes on from NC_080663.1 coordinate 3,977,907, forward strand.
GGGCTGGGGGGCACCAACCAGGGCCCCGCAGAGGCTCACAGTGAGCCCCCCACAGCCCCTCCTGCCCACAGCCAAATCTCTGACCCCTAGACTGGGACTGGCTTCCTTGGGTTTCATGTCTCTGTACCCTGCATTGCTCTACTTCAATTCTTTTGCCATTAGATAAAACTGAACACTCCACCAAATCACAGAAGAGGGCAACAGACAGAGTAAGAGGACAGAGCACCTCTCCTCACAGGAAATGCAGAGGGAGCTGGAGTTATTCAGTTTTGTGAAGGACAGGCCCCGGGGAGACTTTATTGCCACTTTCCAAGACTTCAGAGTGGCTTTGAAGAAAGTGCGGGACATCTTTTATAACAGGGCCAGTTACAATATGATATGGACAAATATTTTTAAACACAAAGGGCATCTAATCTTACTAGGTCTAAGGAAGAACTTGTTTACTCGGAGCATGGTGCCACCCTGGCACAGCTTGCCCCAAGAGCTTGTAGGAGCCCCATCCCTGCAACCATTCCGGCTCCGGTGGCAAAGGGCTCTGAGCAACCTGATCTCTTTAAAGATGTCCCTGCTCATTGCAGGACACTTGCACCAGAGGACATTTACAGGGCCCTGCCAGCCCAGCCCAGTCTAGGATTCCTCACCATTTTCATTTGAAGAGCAGCAAGAGTGGAGGTGAGGAGGAAGGGGGCTCATCTGCTGCCTTGGACTTGAGTGGAGGAGAAGCCCATCCCTCAGAGCCTGTTTCACCTGCAGCCCCTTCACATTTTACCTGCAGGAGCTCCTTGGCAGACCAGCGCTGCTCCTCGTCTGTCTGCAGGCAGCAGCTCAGGAAGTCACGCAGCAAAGCCAAGAGGAGCTTGGGCTGCCGCAGCTGTGGAGTCCCTACTGTGGCTATCAGGTGTGTAGCCTGGAGAGAAAGGAGACACCAGGCTCCACCTCCTGCTTTCACATCTCTAAGGCTCTCCCAGATCCCTTTGTTTAACCTCTGTTCTTCAGTGGCAGTTTCTGCCCTGGCAGAGACCCAGAGATGACTTTCCTTTACCAACCAAAAACCCAAACCCCGATGCAGCCACAGCTTTTCCACCATCCTGCAGATCTTGCCTTGGCAGCTGATTTCATTGCCTGACCTAGTTAGTGGGAACTACATCAGCAAAAGGACATTTGCTTCTCTGAGGATTCATGCCAGCTTGAGATGGTTTTTGGAAGAGGGACTTTGCTATACTAACTGATTTCAAGGGTTAGTACATGAAAGGCATCTCTGCAGTGCTTGTTGGTCCTTTAAGCGCACGTGCCCTAGAACAAAACTCATCAAACTTTTTGTGCTGTTCTTGAAAACAATGGGAATTGGAAGAAAAGAAAGGAAATCCATCAGTTAATACCCAGGTAGGGAAACAAACATTTACAATCTCCTCTTCAACACAGACACATTAAGATGCCTGCACAAATGTATTGGGATGAAAATGCCTGCTTGGGCACACAGGAGCCACCTGCAGCTCTGTCTCTCAGCAGTCTGAAAATTTCAGCTTCCCATTTTTGCAGCAAAAGAAAAATTGTCTAGGTCGGAAGAAGGAGAGGTTCCATCCCTATGGACACCCTCTAGTCATTTGGCTGCTCAAGTCAATGCATTAATGGTAGGCCCATGCCAGAAAGTGCCAGGAAACAAACAGGAGGTTTTGGCAGGCTCTCCACATCACCAGGCTCTGGCTTGGTGACGTGCAGAATGTTGCTTGGGCTAGGAGAGAAACACGGTCACTGAGTGTTTCAGCAGCACTGCACAAGAAGCAGAAGAGACTCTGTGCATTTCACCCTCATGCCCATGTTTCCCAGTGAGAAGAAACTGCACACAGGATTAGGTTCCTCTCTAAAGACCACGGTTTTAGAAACTTTGTTGGATTTGGGTTTCCTTCCTTCATTTCTGGAAAGATAACAACACTTTTAAGATGCTTTTTTCCTGTTATTAAGGCCATCTACACAGACAAAAGAACTGGAACCACTAACCCAAAGGAAAGTGTTGAGTGAGAATGGAGTTTGTTTGGAGTTTGTTTGCATGTGGTAAGGCTTGAGTTCCCCCACTGATGCAACCAAAAGTACAGCAGATGCTGATGTGTTGCAGGGACATTTGTAGGAGGGGACCTTGGTGGAAGTAGTTCCAGCAGATGGCAATGGGATTTTGTCCAGTGGCACACAGGACATGGGACAGGTGAGAAAGACAGTGGGATCAGTGAGTATTTGCTCCTTACCGTGCCAGAACTTTCGCTCAAGTAAGGAGGTTCTTGTTCTATCATTTCAATTCCCACAATTCCAAAAGACCATATGTCCACTTTGGGGCCATATGGTTGACCTGTCACCACTTCAGGCGCCATCCACCAAGGAGTCCCGGTTACCGAGCACCGTCTGCTCTGCTCAGGGGTGAGCTGAGTAGCGAGGCCAAAATCAGCTGAGGAGAAAACAAAATACTCGTTTTATCTGAATTCTGTGCAATTAGGAAAGCAAGCAGAAGAATTCCCCAGCAGAAGTTTGAAATTGCTCTGTTGAATCTCCTGGCATTGGCGATTTTAAAAATCCCCCCATGTTTTACACTACCTCTAGCAGTGGCTTTTGTTCTTTGGAAACTTTAGACTTGTAACTCCCTCCCTCTGGAAGGGACCCACACAGAGCAAGGCCACTCTTGACTGCTTGTGGCTCCTTATACCTCTGTGCACGTTGCAACTGTCCCATCAGCTCGCAGCAGCGGTCCCTGCACTGCCACCAGCACCATTTTTGGGGAGCTGGCAGTCACGCCAAGCAGCCCCACACCCACATCCCTGAAACGCTGCACCTGACCAAGAATATACTGACCCAGTTTGACAGAACCGTCGGTTCTGAGAAGGATGTTGTCACTCTTCACGTCTTGATGGATCACATCATTTGAATGAAGAAAATCCAGTCCTTGCAGGCACTGAGCGAGAAAACAGAAACAGAAGGGCAAAAATGAGTGATGTGATTTCATCACACAAGAAAGGAAACAAAGAATCTAAAAGATTCCCTCTCCAGGGGAATGGGGAGTAATGGCAGAACAGTAATGGCCACTGAGAGGAAGAGCTTGCTGCTCCAACACTTGCAGAGCAGGACCTTTCTGAGGAAAGGCACGTCAGCTTTTGAAAGAGCAACAGCACCTGCTGTTGTCGGCTGTCCCCTGCCAACCAGCCAGGATGACTCCTGCTGCAGTGCATGTGCTCAGAAGCAAAGAGCATTCTGGCTGCACTCCTATCCTTTTTAGCTGAGCACTGAGAGAAACGAGTCTGTCTCTTCTTTCTTTGCTGTTTGTTTCAAATCCTGCCACCAGCACCTTTGCTTTTACAGGCAAGGAATGCAGTGAAGACAGACTCCAGGCAAACATGTAGAGAGGCAAGGTGGAGAACAGCAAATACAAACACAAGAGACAGAGCTAGAATACAACAGCAGGAGATAAGAGTACTGGCACTGATTACAGGGAGTGCAGGGGCACTGGCAGGCCTTTCACTTCAGATGCTTTTACTTGCCCATAGCATACCAGCAACACAGAACAAAGCTTGGCACAGGAAACCTCTCCTGTTCTGAGCCCCTGTTTCCCAGACAATCCTGCCCAAGCCCTTGGAAACACAGCTGGGATTGATGACCTCCCGACTGATGGCTGCCATCTCATCTTCAGATAGGCAGGTCTGGCTGACGATGTCGCTCAGGACACCTCCATCCATGTACTCTATAACCAGCAAGAGTTCCTCGCCCAGAAGGTAGCTGAAAGAAGGAAACAAGCGGGTAGAGATGGACATACATGGCTACGTTGATTTTTTGCTTCCAGGTTTCTTATTTCCAGATGCCTTTGTGACAAGGACAGAATCAAAGGAATAGACATTCCCTCTTGGCTCTGCATTATTTGCAATCTGTGTGGTCTCATAGAGAAAAACTCATCTGTGAAAAAGGAGATGTCTTAGATGGGCAGCAAATGAAAAGTGCAGTTTAGAAACAGCCCAGATAAAAAACATGTCAGGCATGGTGTTTCTGGAAATAAGCACCTAGTCTTCCTGGCATGCATAGCAATGGCAAAGAGGGGCAACAATCCAAGGGAAATCCACTTTAGGATGGTTCATCTGCACTTAAGAAACTTTAAAAAATCAATCCCAAATAAATGTGGAGGCAGTGAACTTTGAGGCTATTGAGTTAGGAAGATACAGCTGATCCAGGTTTTGAATAATTTTGGAGTAATTGTCAAACTAGGTGTGCCAGGGAAGACTCACGCAGACAAGATACACTCTCTTCTCATCCATTGGAGATGAGTAGAGAAATATGAATAAATAAAAATTAACAGCTTTACTTGCTGCCACTGACCAAAGTGGGTTTTGAACCTCTCATGTTTGCTTTATGTAAACACACATCCATGGAATAAGACCATGACCTCTCACCTGTCTAAATAATTCACAACATTGGGACTCCTATACCTCTTCATGATCATTATTTCATTAAAGGTTAGCTCCTTCCTCCTCACTCCTTGAAGATTTATTTTTTTTATTGCCACCTAAAATGACATTGAAAATCAGTAACTTGAGAGGTTGGTGGCACGAGACCACAAGGCACGTGGAGCGAGTGATTTTGCAATGACACAGCTGAGCTGTGCCAAACTGCCTTGTGATTAGGAACTGCAGTAATCAGGAACTGACATTCCAACAGCCCATTTCTCTGCTCCCTTGGGAGCCAGTTACAGGGCACGTGGGTCCACTGACATTTTGCCTTGACCACTTGGTAACGGCGGTGTCTCAGTTATCACCCACAAACCTCTGACCACACTCTCTGCTGCTTGGTTTGGGACTCAGAAGAAGGAATCCATGCCTTAATACTCTGTGGGTACATCTTGTGATATGGGCAGGGCTTAGGGCTTTCAGGGACGCCTTGCAGGTCTCTCCCTATGGGCAGTTCCCAAGTGCAGCACTGCAGGTGGCTAAGGAACTACCAGTAACTTTCAGATGGATTTGCTGGCAGCCAGAAATGAGAATTCAGGACTCTGAAGCTGTAGCCCCAAAGAGCAGTGAGGTGCTCGCAGGCACCACCTTTGTTTTAGCAATGGAGAGCGAGTGAGCGCGTCCTTCTCTGAAAGGAACTGCTGCCCTCCGTGCCTTCCTTCTGGCAGCTGAGGAGGACAAAGTCCCAAATGTGTTCTGTGGGCTGGCACCAGTCTGTGCTTCTTGTGCCTTTTCAGCACAGCTCTGCCCAAAGCTTCAGCCACGGCTCACACCAGAGGGGAAAGCCCTCGAGTGCAGCAGAGTCTGCAGGGGCTGTTGACATTTACCTCTCCTCCTGTGGCACTGTCAAGTGCTCTGTAAACATCTCTAAAAGTCCTAGAAACAAAACAGAAGCAGAGAAAGGAGAAGCTGTTTAGATCTTGCAGTGAAAGCCAGCCCACACAGGAGATGTCTGCTGGAAGTGTCAAAACCTGCAGGATGCAGGAGGGCTCTGCCAGAAGGGAGATGATGCATTTTCCTCTCAAGTGCATGGGCACTGGGCCTGTTCCTGAAGCACTGGGGTTCAATTTCTAAAGGGAGGTTAGTCTTTCCTCTTGGGTTTCACTGTCTAAACGGTGTAGTTCCTATCCTGACCACAGAGTGTTTCCCTCTTCAAACCAGGGGAAAGAATTGTTTCTAGGAACTGTTATCTCACAGATTTGATAGGGCATAGGTTGCTCTTTCAGGCAAGCAAGTTTCTTCAATTTTCATTAGTGTGCCAGTATGATTTTGAGACATACAAAAAATGCTAAAGAAATTAACACAGAGCTGTCCCACACTTGAAAGACAAGGAGACCTTCCAGGTCCTGTTCCTTGATGCAGGCAAGACCTCGGTAGCAAGGCATCTCTGACAATGCCTTCTGAGCCCACTCACAAATTCTGAGCAGCATTGAGAGATGGGACAATCTATCCCCAGTGTGTGATCATCTTTGCAGCTGGCCTGACTTCACGCTGGATAGACATTCCACCCCAAAAACACCTGGCCCACGGTTGTGCAGGAGTAACTGCTGTTGGACTCACACGCTGCCAATATAATCCAGATGCGTGTATTTCATCAGGGGATTTTCAGTGGTGTTCACCATTCTCCCTGAGGGAAACAAAATGCAAGATGCTGACTTTAAGGCAGAGATCCCAGCTTCCAGGAGATACAAAAGGCAGCCCCAGGGCCTGGAGCTCTGAGCCCTTTTGTGGTCGGCTGGTGTATAGTTTTCGGTGCTGTTTAGGTGGCCTGGAAAGGCCCAGGGATGGCCTTGAAGAGCCCGGCACTTCAAAGGACGAGGAGAGACTTCTGATCTTGTCTCGGTCTTGGTGTTTATTAATTGTTTATATAAAAGATTTTCTTTCAGCTCGACAGAGGTGTGCACAGCAAGTCAGCCATGGGCACACTCCACAAGCCCCTGGGTGGTCACTTATCTTTATACCCGAAGTTACGTGTACAATATTTATCATTTTTCCCCAATGCCTTCTACCCTTTTTAACCGGTGCACTTTTAGTAATAACCAATCCCAAAGTGCCACCATCACCACAGAAGATGGAGGCCAAGAAGAAGAAGAAGAAGGACAGGACACGCCCCAATTCCTCCATCTTACTTCTTTAGACCCCCCTGTACCAAAATCCTAAACCCTGTGTCTTACACTCTAATTAACTTATCCCTTCACCATTCACCCAGTGAATTCCTCCCAGTCCTCATACAGGTGTCGTCTCCTGTGTAGGATCAAAATCCTGCCACCAGACACTTCTGGCAGCATTCCAGGACTCCCGAGGCCCCAAAGGGTGGTCTCGGCCACTCTGCATCTCCATCCTGAGGTGCTGAGATCCCACATCTCCCCCTTCTGTTTGCACCAGGAAGACCTCTTTTGTTATCCGATTCATAGCGTGTTTCAAACATGCAAATATGCATGGGACGACAAGTATGAGGACTAGGAGAACTATTAAAACAGAGAACCCTACTCTTAAAATTCCTCTTCAAATGGGAGAGATGTCAAAGAATTCTACCCTTAAAATTCCTCTCCAAATGGGAGAGATGTCAAAGAATTCTACCATACATTTTGCTTTGGCTGACTAATAATTACCCCCATTGCTTATTGCAATGAATGAAAGAACGATGCACATAAGCATCATGAAACTCATGGCTTCACTTCCGTGTGACATCATTGTTTTGCTTTTCATTCAGGACCTTAACAGAGAATTCCTTCAAAGTCCTTAGTTTCTTTTTATTTCTCTTCCGAGTCGTCTTGGCAATCTGAGTCTCGACTCCTGTCTGAGTACTCGTCTCTTTATTCCTTGGATCTTTGTATCTGGGATACGTGTTTTCATGTTCTCGCACTCAAAATGGTTTCACGTGTCGTGCCGACACCCACATCTCGATCTGTGGAGATGCAAGCGAAAGCCTTGCCCCCCACTAGGTGGCGCTGTCACCGGCTTCCCCAGCTCGGATGACAGCATGAGCTCGACTGCCCCTCGTCCTATCGACTGCCGTGTTCGTGATCTCACTTGAGACCGTGTCTGCTTGGCTTTTAATTCAGCTAAAAATGGAGCTTGAACACCAGAACGTCTTCCTTGAAGGGAAGGGACTGGGACTCCGAGGGTTACAACCGAAGGTGCTAATTCCAAAGAGGGTGTGGAGCCGCTGGGACATAGGATCCCGAGCACGTCCCCTCCTCGCCCGAGACGTCACGGGAGACCTGGCCCGCCCCCGCCCGCGCTCTACTCTCTGCGCATGGGTGCTCTCCGAGCCGCTCCCTGTCTCTCCCGAGCTGACGTCACTCTCCCCCTCCAGTTCCACCTCCGAGGTCTCCTCCCCTCGGTCTGTCCCTGACTCTGTCTCCTCCTCCTCTGACGCTGTGTCTGCCTGGCTCCTCCCGCCGGCGTGTACAGCCTGCCCCCCGCCAGCACCCGGGCCCGCCCCGCAATTCGAGCCGACTTTGCTCCTGGGTTCTTGCGAGTTTTGTCCGCCGCGCGCGTTTCCGCTACTCTGCCGGCCAGCCAGAGCGGCCGCCACCCCCCGGCGCCGCGCTGACAAAAGCCGCGTCTGCACTCATGTCTCCCTTTATCTCTTCACCCGCGCTCCCCGCCGGCTCCGTCGCTGCCGCGCCGTGCCCCCCGCGGGAAACGCCCACCCCCCCCCGATCCCTTCTCTCCCCCCTTCACCCCCCCTTCCGATCCTGACTCCCCTGTACTCTCCGGAGTTTCAGGACGCTTTAGGAGCTTCCTGGGGTTTCTGGGTTTTGGGACCGGGGCTTTAATATTATTTCCTGCTCTCTTTTCTCAAGAGCCCTTTCCCCTGGTTTCTTGAGGCCAGAGCTAATTTTTTCTTCTGGAGCATTGCCCCCCACCCTCCTTCTGAGGGTGCCGCAACTTTTCGTTGCTCTCCCAGTCTTTTCGACTGCTCCGATATGCCTTCCAGCATTATCCTTGCCGGCAAGAGCAGCTTTAACGCTGTCTCGTCCTTTTTTGTTGCTAAAAAATATAAGTGCCTATTGATTTCCTGCCAAAACCCCACTTCGAATAGCAGGCATGTTTCGGCCAGTGGGTAATTAAGCCTTGCCCACAACAACAGCTGTTTTAATTCTTTCTTTGGGATCCTTTCTGTATATGTTTGAGCCACGCCTTGTAAGGCGGACAAAATTTCTTTCTGCTCCTGGGACAGTGTACCCACCATATTCCTATTTTTTGACCTTCTCACCGAATCTGTCGTCAGAGCTGTCCGAAGGCTCCTGATCTCCGCCCAGCAGGTCACAGGAGAAGGATCCAGAGGCGCCTTCCGGTTCCGATCCGGGCTGCTCTGCTACGAACTGTCTTTGGCAGAAGCTGAGAGATGGAATTCTCAGTGACTGCTGTTTTTTTGCAGACTCTTCTGGCCGTTTTTTTTCTTCTTTCTTCTTTTCCTTTTTTCTTCAGGCTTCTCTCCTCAGGAGCTGCCCTCTCGGCTCTTCACCTCTTCAGCTCTTCAGGGCTGATCCCCCCTTGAAAGGGTTGGTGGGGGGTGCCCACGCAGCAAACGCCACTTGTTGCTTTTCAATGTTTTTTTTTTAGGCGCTGATTTATGTTCGGCCGGAGATGGCCTAGGGATGCCATTTGCTCGGTTTCTCGGCTGTTTAGGCTTGTAAGTTTTCTGTGAGCTGTTCAGGCTGTTTAGGTGTTCTGGAAAGGCCCAGGAATGGCCTTGAAGAGCCCGGCGCTTCAAAGGACGAGGAGAGACTTCTGATCTTGTCTCGGTCTTGGTGTTTATTAATTGTTTATATAAAAGATTTTCTTTCAGCTCGACAGAGGTGTGCACAGCAAGTCAGCCATGGGCACACTCCACAAGCCCCTGGGCGGTCACTTATCTTTATACCCGAAGTTACGTGTACAATATTTATCATTTTTCCCCAATGCCTTCTACCCTTTTTAACCGGTGCACTTTTAGTAATAACCAATCCCAAAGTGCCACCATCACCACAGAAGATGGAGGCCAAGAAGAAGAAGAAGAAGGACAGGACACGCCCCAATTCCTCCATCTTACTTCTTTAGACCCCCCTGTACCAAAATCCTAAACCCTGTGTCTTACACTCTAATTAACTTATCCCTTCACCATTCACCCAGTGAATTCCTCCCAGTCCTCATACAGGTGTCGTCTCCTGTGTAGGATCAAAATCCTGCCACCAGACACTTCTGGCAGCATTCCAGGACTCCCGAGGCCCCAAAGGGTGGTCTCGGCCACTCTGCACCTCCGTCCTGAGGTGCTGAGATCCCACACCAGGTGACATTGTGTAACATCAGAAGCTGGCAACCATGAGGACTTTGCTGTCAAAAGGTTACAGCTTGCACTGGGCCCAGAAGTGTTTTTCCCTAAGGCAAAGCAAATTGAAATGTGAAGTTTAAAATCTTCAAATGACTATGAAAGGAAACTGCAGAATAATTTTTGGAAGGGCAGCATTGTCAATGATCATGCAGCCCACCAACAGCTGGAGCTGAATCCAGAATTGCTTCTTCCAGCTGTGCAGGAATTCATTCCACTGGCAAGCACTGGTGCATGGGAACAAATTATCCCCTAGCTCTGGGCTGAATGGCAGCCAGGCTGCAGTGCAGATTTGAGGAGCCCTTGTCACTTGTTATTGGCCTCCCAGGCCACTCATCCTTCTGCAAACAAGGTGCAAACAACACAGCTGCACTGCTGTCCTGGGTAAATATACATACAGGTGACTTTGCCAAAGCAGTGCATCATTTCCCAGTGAAATACATGACCTCGTCTTACCTATGGAACTGTGATTGAAGACACCTGTGAGCCAGATCTGTGGGAGATTGCAAAGGAGCAAAGCTTTGGGATTTGGGCACACTTCTCTTGGTTTCTTTGCTCAGGCCTTTGGTGAGCACAGAACACACCTAGGTAGAAAACCTTTGACTACAGAGGATCTTTTGGATCTATTGTCCCCCAAAACGGTCAATGTGTGGCCCTGTTGTAATGCCAAGTAACAAAGAGCAGCACAAATGACACAAAGAAAACATGGCCAAAGAGGAAGAGGAGAGGCCCAATGAGGAAAGGATGTGGTGAGACGCTGGCACATTGAATGAGCTGCACTCCCATAATCTTTGCGCTAGCAGGTCCTGGTCTCACATTCTCCTCTTGGTTTATTTAAATTTTATTTATTTATTTCCTTTTTTTCATCATCAAAATAAAATATATAGAATTAAAAATATCTCATCAAATTTGAAAAATACAATCAAAACTCATTAATTCAAAACTGCATCTAAAGATCAGAACATATGTACAGCTGTAACTATGAAGCCTAACACATCAATCCTATTCTTCAAACACACTTCATACAGGTGGCAGCTTCTTCCTGAGCTTGGAGGACAGAGAGCTCTTCTCAACAGGAGGCGAGGACTTTGTGGATGAGGGAACATCTGAAGCGTCCAGAGAAAACTTCTCGGTAAGACTGTAACCAGCCAGATCTGCAAAATGGAGACACAAAGTTTAACAGAGGCCACAATGCAAACCTAAAGCATCTGAAGCTACATATTTCCTGGGACACATTTCCTGCAAAATTCTAAACAACTGCACAGGGAAACATGCTCCTGCTGGCAGACACTGAGGCAGGCCAGGGCAAACCCTGAGCAACTTGCCCAGAGCTGGCACAGGCCCAGCCTGGCCTCTGGGCTGCCCTGGGACAGCAGGGAGCCCAGAGCCCTGTGCTCCCCAGGAATGGCTCAGCTGCACATGCACCCTCCTGCTCCTCTGCCTGCCCCACAGCTCAGCAGCCCCACAGCTCCAGGGGCACTGGCAGCAGCACAGCTCATTGCAGGGGCACGTGCAGGGCACAGCTGTTCTCTGGCAATGTGCACAGCCTCTCTGGGCTGCCACAAGACCCTTCCTGCCAGCAGAGATTGGCCCAGCTCCCCCCTCACCTCTGTGTGAGGCTGAGCCATGATTGCCTTCACCTTGTCATTAATCTGGAGCTGCTTCAGCCACCCAAGCCATGACTAGGAAATGTGATGAAGAGAGTGGGGGCAGATGCACACCCTTCCTTAGGATTTTGTCATTTTTGGCACAGCTCAAAAGGCAAATCCAGAGGTGTCCAACTCAGCACTTCCTCAGCTTTCTGGAGAACATCTCGCCTTCACCAGCCCAGCATTTTGGAGAGGTTTTCCCGCACATGTGGAGGCTTGCTGGCAGCACATTCCTTCAGCTGGGTGCCCATCACCTTGCAGAGGGCAGAGGCCAGCTTGGTGGCCACGGTGCGGACGTTGGCGCTCCGCACAGGCAGTGCCTTGTTCCCCAGGCAGGGCCAGAGCACGGGCAGGGCGTCACGCTGGGCGACTTCAGGGCTCCTGGCATGAACCCCCTGCACAAGCACTGCCGGGACAGAGACACAGCTCCTTACCCACCAGCCTCCCTGCAACAAGGATCTGCCTCTGCTTCTGCTTCTTGCCAGCCTCTCTGGCAAGAGCAGCAAAACAGCACCCAGAGCCCCTTGGTCCAGAAGTGGGCAAAGCAGCTGATCATCCTGGAAACAGAACCACCCACCCCTCAGCACTAATTGCTCCGACCAGAACCTTGTCCCTGCGGCAGACTTCCTACCTTTACTAAATTATTTCACAATCTCTTTCTGCATGAACAATGAATGAAATGTCCAATTGCCTTTGATTTCCATTAAGAAGTTGTCTAAACCCACACTGAATATTTGGAAATGCACCATAGAGAGGAAATGGAGAGATTTCCAATAAAAGGGATGATTCCATATTTGTAACTTTGATGTCAAGTGCCAAATGTCTAATCTGGCTCTTCCCTGTGCTCAGTGGCACACAGCAAAGGGCAGGATTAGAACACACCTCAAAACTCCAGCCCACCAGAGATGGCTGCTGCCTGACAGCTGGATGAGAAACATCAGTGGCCAGCTGGTGTCTTTGGCAGAATGCTTTTGGGGCTTCCAACAAAGAGCTGTTTCAAACCTCAGGGTGTCTGAGAGAATTACCCAGACCCCATTGCCTTGGCATTTGGGCATCTCCACATTTTAATGCCATTTCCCCTCTCAATGTAAATGGCATTTTTTCCTATAATGTCCACTCAAATAGGGGCATAGAGAAAGAAAAATGCTACACAGGGGACTGAAATGTAACCAAAACACGAGTGTTTTCTCATATTGTCTCTGAAATCTCTCTGCCCATTTTCTTAACTGAACTGTATCAAACATAGACAAAAACTTACTAACAACAGGCTCCTTGCAACAGGCAGATTTGGCTAAGAGATGAAAACCTGAAATGCTCTGCAGACCATTCCTATTTTCTGATCAGACAAAATGTTATTTAGCAGACATTTAATATTCTGTGGTGGAAGAGACTTCATTTTCTCTATGCTGTTAATCCACCAGCAGTCATCAACATTGAAAGAGCTCCTGCAAGTACCCAAAACCAATTCTGCTAAGCAGGAAAAGGTTATGGTACCCATTTTAAAATGGGAATTCATTTGAATTTAAATGCAGTTAAAGACATTGGTGACTACTGAATGTGAGGAAGAGCTGTGTGTTCCTACTAAATCTCAGAGAGAACATCTGCTTTTTCTAAAGTAGTCCTAATTTATGGTTAATTCCTTTATTTGAAAAAGAGATCAAAAGAACTGCTAAACTAAATTCCCTATTGCTGGAGATCTACTTTATTCAAATGCTCTTTAAGGGCCTTTGACATTCCCAATCACTGAACATGCCCTTTTGACATTCCTAATGAAGACACAAAGTGTATTAAACCTTGCATTCAAAGATGTTGGCATAATTAACAGTGGATTTAGCCCCAGTTAAAGCAAGTCTATCAATCATCTTCTCTACTATATTATTTGGATTATCATTTTTCCATTCCTTGGCTCTTGCTGACCCAGCAAGCTCCTCTGAGGAATCAATTATCAGCTGCATTTGTAGCATTTTGGGCAGCGCTGACACAGGCAGACACTGTTTGCACACCCTGAAAGGCTCAGTCCAAGGCCCCTCTGACAGCACAGGCAGGGAGCCTCAGCACTCTGCTTCTGTCCCTGTGCCCCAGAGGTGCCTTGCACTAAACCCGTGCCTCTGGTACCTCTGTTGAGTTCTGGCCTAAGCTGTGACCCCCAGGCCCTGCACTGTTCAGCCTCAAAACTTTCCAAGAGAAAAACAAGAATTCTGTGAGGACAAAGCAAACGGATGCCCTGAAACAGCATTGGCCACCATTTCCCCTCAAAGATCACAGATGTCCCTGTGCTTCCCAGAGAGGAGCCAGCTGGGGCATTTTTGCCCCTCCCTTTGCTGGAGGTGGTTCTGAGATGCCCCAGTGAGAGCTCAGCCCCAGGCCGAGCGCTGCCCCCATCTCAGGTGCTGCCCAGCTCTGCACCAGCCAGGGAAAACCTGCCAAACCCACCTGCCTTGGCTATGGGGCAGCAGGGACACGCTCAGCACCTCCTGGTTTGGAGGAGCTGCTCTGCTGTCTGCTCACAGGCATTCCCTGTAAATGCTCCCTGGGAAGAGCTCTGGGCTCAGAAGGGGAGGCCAAGCCTGTGATACGCTCGGTGACATCCAGCAGGGCTTGGCCACTCAGGTGATTCCATTGGTAGCTGAACTCTTTCAGCAGTGACACTTTATCTACAAGGGAAACACACGTTTCTGCTCACTTTTCTCAGGTCATAGGAGAAAGGACATGGGGGAGGGAAAGAGCAACCCCATTTTATAAAATAAAGTACATTTCTGCAGATTTTTGAATCCTTTTCTTCTTTCCTTCTAGCCTGCTTGGCAGGGTTTTAATATCCAAAAGAAAAGCTCTCCTCTCACATTTGTAAATTCAAACTTGTCTGCTGTAGCAGGAGCTGAGTTAAAATATTTCACATCAGGGACCTCAAGAGTTCAGTCACATGGAAGCAGTGGAAAGGTTTTTCATCCCAGAGCACAAAGGAAGAGCCCCATACTTGGGTCACAGAAAGGCACTGAGTCAAGACGGTTCCTCACAGAGCAGCTGGGGAGGAGAAAGTGGAAGCTCCCCTTGAAGACCTGCCTCTTTAACACTCCTTTTTTCAGGCATATTTCCCCAGTGCAGCATTCTCAGAGCTGACATAAATCTGTGTGGCAAAGGAATTTAGAGCAGCCCTTGCCTATGTATTTAATTGCTGCGGCCATCTTGGCCCATGCATAACAACATGTGGAACCAGGCATCCTTGACAGCTGGGTTTATACCTATTTGTTCTAAAGAAATAACTTGGTGAATCATCAGATCCCCTTTGAACATAGAAGACAAAGAAGAAAAGTGGAAAATAGGCAGCTAATGCCTCTAATGTAGAGCCTTGCAGGTGGCTTCCCTGCAGAAGCTCTGATGGTTAGTGTCCCTTCATGCCAACAGCAAAGCTGTTCATTTGGGAAGTCAGAGGGGGCCCCAGCAAACTCCAAACCCCCTTTGCCCCTGAACTGTAGCAGAGCTGTAGCCCAGGACTTGCCCTTCAGACAAGCAGCACAGAGCCAAGGGCTCCTGGGACTGTTGGGAAATGCTGATCCCATTCCAGCCTGTTGGGGATGGTGCATAAGGACTGCACCTGCACAGCCTCTAGTGGGTGTCAGCTGCAGTGTTCCACAGACAAGAGCAGCTGTCAAGGCACTCAGCGCTCTCTTGTGCAGGAGAGACAGAAACGAAGCTGAGGAGAGTCCCTGCCAGGGCTCAGCCTTACCCAAATGAGCAATGGATTCTCTCAGTGCTTTCACAGCTGCCCCACGAACCCTGGGATCCTTTGAGTTCAGGTTCTTTGTTACTCCCTCCACCAAACCAATGATCACCGGGTTCAAGGCATCTTTCAGGGCCCCTGTGATTTCAGCCAGCACGTCCAGCACCCTCTGCTTCACTTTCTCGTGGCTGTCAGATATTCTCAGGACAAAATATTCAAAAATCTGTGAAGAGAACAAGCAATGTGAAAGCTGGATTCAAATGCCCCTGTTTGAAGAGTGGCTGTAGCAGTCAGCAATGTCAAAGATGAAAGTGATCCTTTCTGTCAGGTCAGCACTCGCATGCACAATGTCACTGTTTTCCTGTGGGCCACTCACTGGAATGGTGGCGCAACCTCATGCTGGTTGAAAGATTTTCTTCTGTTTTTAGGAGGTTTGGCTGGAGACTGAATGGTTCCTATGGTATTTCTCTCCATCTATAAATCATTTAATCAATTCAATTTATTAGAGCTAAAGAGTACCTTTGCTTTGAGTGGAAGCAGATGTTTACAATGCCTGGTTTTCTATACAGTTGCCTCAAGTACTGAGGGCAATTATGATTTTGCCAAAACTATGGCTGGAGGAGATCTAAGTTTTCTTTTGTTTGTCTCAGAGCCAGTGTCTGGAGAAGAGCAGCGCCCTGGTCAACTCTTCCAGGATCCAGACCATTTCTCTAAGTAACAGGTGGACTTCTGAAATGTCATGTGCTGTACAGCTCTCATTAGAGCAGGTTCAGTCCCTTGACAGCCTCATTATCAGGCACCTTTCCCTGGAAAAAGGGAAAAAGCTGGGAGGAGAAGGCAGAGATGAGTCCTTAGCTGTTTTCCTCCTTTTCCAAAGAGAAAAACAGACCCCCAAGAAGGGTGAGCACTGTCTTTACCAAGAGGAATAGGAACAAGGATGGAAATGAGTAGCCAGAGCTGTGCCTGTGTAAGACAAGATGGAGTATATAGAAGTATTCTTAAATAAAACAACTGGGTTTAAACCAACCCAGCCTGATACTTCTCTTCCCTATGCAAACCCATTTTTGGTATAGAGAACAATTGCCATGCTTTCAGGGGCTGGATTCCCTTCACTTCACCCAGCTGGGAGTGGGAGAGAGCAGCAGTTACACTAGCAGAAAATTCTGCCATCATCTGATGAACAGCATCAATAGGCACCTGCCAGACAAACACAGCTGGACTGAAATAACTTGTCCTGAAGCCTGGACCTGAATTACATTTGTCTGAGTGAGAGGGACCAGCGTGTCCCAAACAGCCAGGACAGAGTGCCAAGACACACTGAATTAACTTTGCTGCTACAGGCTGAGGAAAGGAGCTAAAGGAAAGGAGCAGTGAAGATACCCTACATACTTGGGCAATGTTAGTGGAGATGAGCTGGGGGCTGGTTTTGCACAGGTCTAGGAGGAGTTCCACTCCTTCCATCCGTGCCTGAAACCCCTTGGCTTCCAGGAGATGGTAAAGCTTCTGGAGCAGCTCTGTTTCTTCCACAGCTGGAGGTGACGTGACCTGGGCTTGTGCACGGGGTAGGAGGTGTCCATCAGAGGGAGATTTCACCCTGGAAAATAAAACCAAATGAGGACGTGGTGGTGATAATTATCATAGCATGGCATCCCCATAGTGGAAATAATTAACATTGACTCCATGATTCCAGAAGGCTGATCCATCACTCTATTATACTATACTATACTATACTATACTATACTATACTATACTATACTATACTATACTATACTATACAGAAACTCATCGCCCTCACAGACAGTCTGATACAGACAGACCAGATTGGGCAATTGAATCCAAAACACCATCACCAGTGGCCAATTAAGAAATTACCCTTTGGTAAACAAATCTCCATAACACATTCCACATGTTCACAACAACAGGTGCAGCAAGTGAAGATAAGAATTGTTTCTCATTCTTTTCTCTGATCTTCTCACAGCCTTCCCCAGAAAAATGCCTGGGAAATTTGTGCCTGCTGCTCTCTATGGAGAGAGCTGCAGCCACAGACAATACCTGCAGTTAATTGTGAGCAAAACATCTTGAGCAGCTTTCCTAATTATGTGATTTCAAGCTGCAAAGTCATTTGGCTCTGAAGAACAACATGGACCTCATGACAATTGTCGCAGACATTTCTTCACAGAAATCTTTTTCTTTCACATTTCTGTGTCTTCGGGAGCCAGAGGCCCCCGAAGAGAAGGTAAACAATTATTATCAGCTGCTGTGGAATGCAATAGGATTCACCTTGATTGGCTCATTTTCTATGTTTATAATTAAGAGCCAATCATCAGTTCAAGCCAGGGGACTGAGTCCTTGGCCACAACTTTGTTGTGGGTTCTTTTCTATCTCTTCTTAGCTTAGCTAGCTGCTCTGCAAACCTCTCTCTATATTCTATTTAGTATAACTATAATGTATTATATCATATATTAATAAATTCAGCCTTCTGATCAAGATACAAGATTCACCATCTCTCTCTCACCAGCAGCGACCCACTCAGGTCGCTGTAATATCTGGTGACCCCTCGTGTCAGAGCAAAAATTAATCTGATAAGACCAGAGGAGCAAAATTGCTGCACTGGGTAAAAATCCTGTATGTGTAGCATTTGATGGTTGCTCTGAAGTGACCTCAGAAAGTGGACTCAAGCCAGGAGCTGAAGAACCGAAGATCCTGATTTGGACAGAGTTCACAGCCAAGGCTGACCACAACAGAACCTTCTTCTGGAAAACCATCAGGAAAGATGATGGAAAAGAGCAGCAGACCTGTGGAGCTGGCCAGAGCAAGCTGGACTCTTTCAGAAGGTACTGTTCACTTTTCTATCCCTGATGAACCAGCCCTTCGTAGCTTGTGGCTGTTTGTATGGCAGACCCATGCCTTGCCAGAAGAGATTCAATTTTCCTCTGCAGAGGAAAAAATCATAGCCCTCTGGAAATATTGGTGCAGAGAAGATGGTTGCTTTTTGTCAAAAACAGATATCTATGGGTTCTTTAGATGGGCAAAGTTTTTTGGGTTCTTTACTGATATTCTGTATGCTTTGGATGTTTTTGTCTGGGAGTGCATGGACTCGATTATCCAGTGCGTCTACCTGGAGGGACGCGTGTTGCCTTCCATCTACCCAGCATTTATAAAGCTTTTCCCTGTCCTGAAGCACAGAGCAGCTTGTTTTCAATGGATTTCTAACTGTTATGGCCAGGCTCCGTTTCCACCGCCTTTGGCAGAAGACCCCGTGGGTGACGACTTTGGGTTTTTTTGCCCCCCCTGCTTCGCGGCGGGGGGGGGCGAAACTTCGCGGCGCGAAGAAGTTTTTTTCACTCTTGCTCCGGAGCATGCTCAGATGGAGCCTCCTCCTTCCCCCCCTTTTCTCTCTCCGGGGGGATGGGAGCGGCCGCTCAAGCCAGCGCCGGCCTCTCAGACTCCGCCTTCAGACATAGGGGCGGCACCGGTCTCCGAGGCTTCCTCCACGCCCCTGCTAGAGCTGTCACTCCAGGAGATCCCGTCTCCGCCTCTCCAGGAGGTCCCGCCCTCTGCAAACCTCTCTCTATATTCTATTTAGTATAACTATAATGTATTATATCATATATTAATAAATTCAGCCTTCTGATCAAGATACAAGATTCACCGTCTCTCTCTCACCAGCAGCGACCCACTCAGGTCGCTGTAATAGACAATCATTACAGGAGACAATCTGCCAGTGACATTCTCACCACTGCTCACTCAGGAAAGCCAAGAATGAGATGCATCTGATCTATCTTCAGATGGCTGCCAGGGCACACAGGTCACTTTGCTTTGTGGAGAAAGAGAGACACTACTGCCAAGTTTAAATGCCTCCTCATATGGGACGTGTGTGTCTTAGAATAAGGAAACTCATCACTCTGGAGAAGTGTCTCTGCAACCAGACATGACAATCTGGAAAAGTAGCTCAGATGCATTCTGAACAGATAAACAGGGCCATATTTGAAGGATTCAGAAAATCAGTAAGGGAGATAAAAACAGAAGCCAGACATCCCAGAACTACGCTCACATTTCATTTGCTTACCTGGAGACCAGATGCACAGCTTCACAACCCCACTGGGAACAATTCTCCTGATCAACCTGTCTCTTCCATGAGCACAGGAAGATGCCAGCTGTACTACTGAGGCATGTAGTCACTTTCCTGCCACTGCTGAGCAGGACAGAGCTAAATAAATCCCCTCTGCTATCAGTGGAGAACAGGTACAAGCAGCTCTGCAGCTGCCATGAAGAGGCAGCAAGGAGCAAATTCCTGTCTTAAATGCTGATTGCAGCACAGGGGGAAATAAACCAAACATGCTGTCCATCAAGCAGATTACACGAAGGACAGGAATATCAAGGCAAAAAGTGCACATTGAGACACCTGTTGACTGAAGTTGTTCAGGAATTGCCTTGCTCCTTACTACTCAAACTTGGCACTGTTTGAGGGTAAGGAAACCATGATTCCGCCAGGCCAAACCACACGGATGAGAAGTGCATCTTTGTGGAACGGCATCTTGCTTCCAGACTGAGATTTCTCATCAAAACACTCATCTGAAAAAGACTCCACTCAGGTGAAAAAAAGCCCTGTTTGAATTTACTTGTCCCAAATCAGGCAGCAGAAACTTGGCCCTCTCCCAGCCTCCACAACACTGCCCTTGCCACTGCACTGGATCGTCTGAGCTGCAACCAATGGGTGTCTGTTTGTCTCTCCATTTTTGTGGAAACCCCTCCAGAGAAGTTGTGCTCAGCACAATGCACAAGTCGACATTTTTTATCCTAGAGCATTTGTAGGGAAAAGAAACAATCTGTGGCATTGGTCATCTCTGCCAGACAGTTTTTCCTGAGGAAGAGACATGTAAAGCTTGTCATGTGCTGTGTCACATCTGACAAAAGTGCTCAGTACCGTTTGCCAGCAGCCAATGTGGCCTGGGGCTCCTCTGAGCCATCGTTCCTCTCCTTCACCGGCTCCTTGACAGATGGGCCTTCAGCCTTCTGGTTTTCCATGCCCTACAAAGACACAGAGAAACCCCATCAATCTTTAGAGTATAAAACAGGAAATTCCCTGTTGAAAACACAAGTTAGAACCAGGATCACTGCTACCAAGGCCTAGGGAAACATTTCCTAACTTACAGATGGAAACAGACCAGAGATTCAGTGATGCCTACTCTTTGTTTTCAATAGCCTAAGGCAGGTTACGGGTGCTACCAGACTCAGCAACAGTCTAAAATCTCAAATTCCTTGGTCTTGAGCATAAATGGGAATAATGCAAACTGGTAGGCAACAAGTGTTTGTAAAGGAATCAACAGAAAAAATTGGACTCTTTTGGGGGTTGGCCCGTTGTGTTGGAAGTCGATTTGGTTCAACATTAACTCTCCCTGTGCCTGCACAAAGGCAGGCTCCCTTCTATAATGTCAATAGAAAAAATAAAATTGCCTCCCTCAAACAAACAAAGGATTTTCCAGTGGATGCTGCTGAATTCACCAAGCTTCTTCCAGCCCCACATGGCTGGACAGCAGGGCAGTATTCCCAAAACACAGACAGTCATTGTAGTAACTAGGATTGACTTGGACATCTTTTGTAAATTTGGAAATTTTCTTGGCACTACTACTTCCAGTGTCCTTTGCAAAGACCCTGTTACCTTCAGAAGCACAATTCTCACTTAATTGCTTTACAGGGGGCAGGGTAGGGAGAGCATGGTGGGGGCTTATGCTTAAATGTAAACCCATTTTCTCCTCTTTCCCTTTCCTCTTTGTGACCGATATTGAAAATATTCAAAACCCCTCTTCTTCCCTAATAAATCAGTTCCTTTGTGCTCTGCAGATGAACAGGCTGAGGATTAACAGCTCATTCCCAGGAGCAAAATGATTCAGCAGAAGAGGAATGAGCTAAAGATAGATTGGGTATGTTTGATCTCATATTAGCAGTGGCAATACTTGCACAAAGGAGACATTTCTCCTGCCAAGCACTTACTTTCTTCTTAATTCTTGTCAGAATATCTTCCAGGACACAAGGGGAAAGAGATTGTTCCAAAAGCATTTTAAGTTGTTGATGATTGAGCAACATCTTCACCATCTCCTGTCCAAAATGCGGAAGGAAGGAAGTGAAAGAAATGTGAACAAACACAGGAAGAGTGTTAACAGAAGAGGCTGATACCTTAAACTCATCAGGTGCAATCCTTGCACGAGAAGGCATTACCTACTCAGCAAAGAGAGATATTTACCTCACTTGACACTGCACAGTGCTGTCAGCTGAACACAAAAGGCAAGAGGAGAATGTGGGGCCACAGAAAAATACCATTTCACTCTGAAACTGGGGGTGTGCTTCTATGGCATCAAAGGATCCCAGGGAGCAAGCAAAACACATCTGCTTTTTTGTCAGAGCCTGTTAGCAGTGTCTTGCTGCCATTGCACAATAATTTGCCTTTCTTTAACTGGCAGGGAAGCCAGGACAAAACACCTCATGCATCCTCTTGATTATTCTATACTATGGGTATGCACAGGGGCAGCTAGTTGCTCTGGTGTTCTTGGCAGCTATTAATGGGAATTTAATCATCAAGGAAGGGGATTTTGGTGGTTTGGGTTGATTTTTTTCACTAGGAAGCCACTGTTTTTTTCAAGAACAAATGTGGAGCTCACTGAGCCACAGATAACAGCATTCTAGAATCTTCAGAACAAGTTTAGAAAGTCTGAAAAGACTGGTTAAAGACCCCTGAAATATTTCTAGAAAGTCTGAAGTTAATGAGAAATGAATGTTGGGATCCTTCAGTGATGAACATTAGCCAACACTTTGGCTTTGTGTTGTGCACCTAAGGCCAAACAAAAGTGTTGGACTGGCTGATCTGAGCTCTTTTGATCTCAGCAAAGAATCCTTCAAGCCACAGGAAAAAGGTGGCAATGCTCCTTTTTGCTGGCCAACCTCAGGTTTCCCAGAACAGCCATTTGCCCAGGCAGCCCAGAGCAGTGGTCACAGTGCCAAGGCTGACAGAGCTCAAGAAGAGTTTGGACAATGCTCTCAAGCACATGGAGTGACTCTTGGGGTCACTGCACATGGCCAGGAGATGGACTCGATGACCCTGATGGGCCCTTCCAACTCAGCATATTCCATGATTCTATGACCCTTATTCACACGATGAGGTAACTTCATATTCCCTTTAGTTTCCACTCTTGTGTGGTTTCACCTTTACAGCCAGACACAAAGCGGTTTTCCTGTTTTGGGAGGTGAAATGAAGATCATTACTTGTGTCCTTGTGGCAGTCCTGAGCAAGCTTCCCTGCCACGTGTGGCAGCCTCTCAGCCCTGGGGGTGCCTGCGAGCTGGGTGACTCCAATTCTCTCCACCAGGGACAGGAGGAGTTGGGCCGCACACTCGCGCACCGGGGCGGGGCGGCTGCTGGGGAGGAGAGAGCAAACCCTGGGCACAGGGACAAGGAGCAGCGGCAGCGCCGGCCTTGGCCAGAGCTGCTCCCTGCCCTTGCTGGGGGAAGGAGCCTGGGCTCTCCCTGCGCCTTCAGACACCTGCACAAGGCTCTGTCCTCAGCTAAACACAAAGGTAGCATTGCACACTAGGCCTGCCTGCATGGAAGAGGGAGGAATTCAGTCTCCCTGCACTGTCTGATACTCAGTTTCTTTCACAGTATTTACTCGGAGAAAGATTAAAGAAATAGATGACATATGAATAATTTAGAAATTAAGGACAATTGATGCTGACCCATCAGAGGGCACCCAGTACACAGAGCTACAGCAGGACTAAGGCTCTTTCCACCCATTTATCCCCAAATCTGCAGACCTTTGGAAAACAACAAATGCAGGGAAAACACGTGGTGGGCTGTGAAGTTGCAGAATATCCAGCAATGCAGCCTGTTTCTTCTGTGGGGCTTGGCAATGGATCTATCTGAATGTTTTACCCCATTCCAATGCTGAGGAAAGGGTGGCAGGCAGTTTAGCCAGGCTGTCCTGTTCTAGAGAGTGTCTCTTGGGAACTATCAGGCCCAGCACCAATATTTAAGGCAGCATTTGCTTCAACTGTCCCATGGCTGTCAGCCTGTGGAGGTGCCTGTAAAGTGATTCATCTTCTCAAGACTAACATGAAACATCAGTTTGCATAGAAAGTAGAGCTCTAAGGCCAGGACAGTCATACAAGACTCCTTTGGCAGGAGCTGCACCTGCTGTGCAGGCTGTGCCACACCCAGCAGATTGTCCCCCATGTGCTCCACGCCCCAGCAAGGACCCTCCTAATTTCCCAAGTTAGTGGCATCATGAGGAGACATGGTTTTCCCAGGCCTCTGTGGTTAGCACTGTGAAATACCAAACACTGCTCACAGCTGCAATTGCAATTGCCCCTCTGCCCGCAAAAGCACAAGGCTCTATCCTTGGCCTTTGCAGGCACTTTCCCTTCCCCATCAGTCACCACATCTAGGAAAATCTGACAGACTGGGAGAACTCCAGGGAGCAGCAGGAAGCTGAGTCAGAGGAGCTTTAGTTTGGATATCAGGAAAAAGGGTTTTTCACCCAGAGGGTGGTTGGGCACTGGAACAGGCTTCCCAGGGCAGTGGTCACAGCACCAAGCCTGACAGGGCTGAAGGAGCATTTGGACAGCAATCTCAGGCACTTGGTGTGACCCTTGGGCTGTTCTGGGCAAGGCCAGGAGCTGGACTCTATGGTCCTGATGGGCCCCTTCCAGCTCCCCATATTCTACAGTTCTGTGATTCTGAGAACTGATGGGCTGCAGGAGGGCAGAAATAGGTGACGAGAAGACGGAAGTGAGGTTGGTTGGAGAATCAAGTCACTGAGTTCACAGAAGATGCAGGATACAGGACCCTTCCCTCCAACCATTCCCATTCTCTGTCTTATCCCTTCTCCCTCCCACACACACAAACATGAAGAATATCACTAAAAGAAGAAGAACCTACTTGACTCCCATGTCCATGAGAGCAGTCATTGCTCGTGCAGGAGTCACATTCTCCACCAGGATCCCCAGGGTCTGACTGGCTGCTTTCTGAAGAAATTCTGGGGAGCTGGACACCATCTGGAGAAGGACCTGAGCACCCTCATCCACCTCAGAGTCCATGTCCTTCTTCAAGGTCACAGAGAGCTCTCCCAGAGTGACAATGGCAGAGCAGGACACCTTGGAACGGAGGTTCGTCACCTGGGGAAGCCATGAGGGGAAACATAAGAATCACCTTGGAAAGAAAACCAGTTGCCTTCAGGAGAAGTCCCAGGAAATGACAACACATCCCACTGTGTCCAGGGGAACGTACAAGTACAGGAAGAGCTGGAGAGCACAAGCACAGAAAGGCACTTACTCTGGCACCAATTTCTGGCCTCAGACCTGCTCACTGTGGGCCTAAAATAAAAAATTCATTCAGTGTTCTACTTAACACTTCTAAAATGTCCACAGCTTTCATTTTAGGCCCTTTTACTAGAAAATTAAAGCATGGGCTGCTTTCAAATCATCAAGGCACAAGTCATAAAGATAAAAGAGTCAGGTGCTCCTGTTCCAAAAAGCAACACCAGCAGTTGAAGCACTCAGCCAGGAAACAGAAAACACAGGCTCAGGTCTACAGAATAATTTGCAGTGTTGAATTACAGCTTGGGCAGAGACTGGGAAATACCATCATTAGCGTCTCAGTTTCTGCATTTGCACTCAAAGATGAGTGTCAGATACCCGACCTGCCAGTAAATACAGCTGCATACATAGCTGACAGAAATTAGAAATCTCAAGTCTAAAACCAGAAATGAAGGCAGACCCTGAGCACACATGGAGATGAACAAGCACATACCAACTCTACACACCATGTATGAAGTATGGGGGACAATTCAGAACAATGTTCTCACCGCGCTGGTAACTGCCAAGCAAACCTCACAGAGGCTTCAAAGCAGGATCTCTGAATGGGACCCAGCCAGGTGTTGGATGGTGAAGAGTCCCTTCTCGTTCAGCTCCCTGAAAGGCAGAAGATTGATTTTTCTCTCCACCAAGGCAGCACCCTCTGAAATGAGCAGCACTGGGACAGGTACATAGAGGTGTCAGGGATGGGCAGGGGTGTTTGGAGCCTGCAGCTGCTCCTCAGCTTGGCCCCTTTCC
Organism: Ammospiza nelsoni; assembly: GCF_027579445.1. NCBI lineage: Eukaryota > Metazoa > Chordata > Aves > Passeriformes > Passerellidae > Ammospiza > Ammospiza nelsoni. Next base: position 4,003,172 of record NC_080663.1, read on the forward strand.
TGCAGAGGCTGGTCCAGGCCAACACTTGGGTGGTGGTCCGGGGCCTGGAGCCAGGGGTGAGGTACCACATCTGTACCAGCTGCGCAGCAAGCCCGACGGTACCTCCATGGACGGCGTCTGGGGGCCCTGGTCGCAGGCTCTGGCTGCAGAGACCCCCCACTCCTCCGGTGAGCAGCCATCCCCTCTGCAGGGTGCTGGCAGCAACAGCAGGGAGGCACCCACGCCTGGGGCTGCAGGGGTGGGGGTCCTGTTGTAGCAAGGTGTGACTCCCAAGTTTTGGGGGGCCAAGGGGAAGCAGCCCCCTCCCTGTCCTGGCTCTCCCTGCCCAGGAGACATCGGGCTGTGCTGCAGAACCCCTGACCTGCGGCACATGCGCTGCGAGTGGGGCTGGGACCCTGCAGAGCCCCACAGCTCCCACCAGCTCCTCTACCGGCCACTTCCGAGCGGGGCTGGCACAAGGTAAGGGGCATGGCAGGCAGGTGGCACCCATGCAGGCACATCCCAGAGACCACTGGTCCTGCTGTGTCCCAATATCCCACACTGGGCCCCTTGCCCATGCCCTGCTCTGTCCTGCCCTTCCACCACCAATCTCATACCCCCTCACCACATTGCACCTCGAACTACAAGCAGCAGTGGCTTTCCTGGGGAAGAGCAGGAGGAATGATGGCTGTGGGTATGCTTTGGTGAGACTGACTGGCTCCCCACTCCTCCCACAGGGAAGATGCATGGCAACAGTGCGAGGAGGTAAGCAGGGGGGCACAGGGCACCTATGCCTGCACCTTCCAGCCCAAGGCTGGCAGTGCCATCTCTGTCCTGGTGAATGTCACCAGGACCCACATGCTGCCCACACTCAGCTACTTCAAGGAGCCCTTTTGGCTGCACCAGGCTGGTGAGTCCCAGTGCCACCGCAGCCCCTGCTTGGCTCACAGGGGACACAGTGTCCCCTGTCCCGTTTCACAGGAGTGACAAATGCCTATCCCCAACACCAGCAGTGCTCACAGATGCCCCACAGCTTGTGCAGGCAACAGCGTCGCAGGGCCGGGTGAGCCTGCAGTGGCTGCCGCCCCTGGAGCTGCCTGCAGAGCAGCTGGACTACCAGGTCCGCAATGCCATGGAGAACAGCCATGACTGGAAGGCAAGGCCTGCCCAGGAAACCCCGAGCAGCGCTGCCCCCCTCCGCTGCTGACACACGGCAGGCGCGGGGTCGGGCCAAGCGGGACCCGCTCCTTGGTGCCAGCCCACAGCAGCCCTGCCTCCAGCTCGGCTCTGCCCCGCAGGTCCTGCAGGTTCCGCGAGCAGCGAGGAAAGAGGTCCTGGAGCTGCGGCCAGGCTCCCGCTACCCCGCGCAGGTGCGGGCCCAGCCCAGCGGGCCATGGTACCGGGGCAGCTGGAGCGCCGGGCCCAAACCCGTTGTGGTTGATGCCGTGGCCGATGCGGGTAAGGGGCAGGGCTGGAGGCGGCGGCCGCAGGAGCCACACGGCTGAGGGCAAGAGGCGGACAGTGCTGGAAATGGGGAGGGGGGCACGGGGCAGGGGGCTGCGAGGGGCTCAGAGATGGTGGCTCTGGGAAAGGCTACAGTTCCGGCATTCCTCCTCCGATGCAGGCTGGCTCAGCCCCAGTGTTACGGTGGTGCCGCTGCTCTTCTCAGCAGCGCTCCTGGGGCTGCGCTGCACCTTCCCCTCCCTCTACAGGTAAGGGCTGTGCCGGGGGCAGGCGCGGGGGTCCAGCACCAAGCCTGGGCACCTTGCATGGGGCATTAGGGCACCTCAAGTCTGAGGGTCAATTCGATGCCCCTTCCTGCGTACCCAGCAACATGAAGCAGAAACTCTGACCGCCTGTTCCTGAGCTGCACCGTGTTCTGTGCGGCTTCCTCCAGGAAAGCAGCAAGCACGGCCAGGTGAGTGGGTGGGCAGGGCGACTCAGCTGCTCCCGGGGGCAGCTTGAAGGGCAGCCCCTACCCTGTCCACTCCATGTCGCCCCAGGCCATGCCTTCGACAAGCAGCAGCCGGAGGAGACCGTCCTGCCCTGCCTGCTGGAGGTGCTGCCCAGCCCGCGGCGTGAGGGGGGCCCGCCGCCGGAGCACGCTGGGGGCCGCCTGTCCAGCACCGACATCGCCAAGCAGTCCTATCTGCTCATGAGCGGCTGGGAGCCGCGGGCAGCCACGACCGCCCCCACCCCGCCGTAAACTCCTGTTCCCCCCGAGCCCCCGCCTGGTCCCTCCTGCGCCGCCGCGCCCCCGGCCCGGATCGCCCCGCCTTAGCAAGAACGCCCCGCCCTGGTCCCGCCCTGGTCCCGCCCCCGGTCCCACCCCTGGTCCTGCCCCTGGTCCCGCCCTTGGTCCCGCCCCCTCACTTCACGCGTGGAGCGCTCCGCCCCGTCCCGCGGCTCAGCCAATCGCGTTGCGTCGCGCGGCCGTCGCCGGACAGTGCGCGGCCGTTGGGTGTGAAGCAGCCAAGCGGGGTCCCGTCCTCCCGCCATTTGAAATGCTGCGGGGCGGGCGAGCGACAGCGGCGCCGCAGAGGTGAGCGTGCCACAGGGCCGGAGAGGCGGCCTGGAGGTGCAGTCCCGAGCGGGGAGGCTGTGGTGAGGCGGGCAGGGTAAGTGAGAATGTCGCTTATCGGAGGGAGCCCCAAAGAGCGGCTGGAAGAGGTGCCGGCTGATCAAGGAGCCCCGAGGAGCGGAGGGAGGGAGGGCGTATCGGCTGACGGAGTGTCCCGAGGAGCGGCTGGGAGGAGTGGGGGTGTGCGTTGGCGGGGAGGAGCGGCCGGAGCGCTTGCACAGTCCGGTGGTGGGGAGGCCGGCGGGGCTGTCGGAGTAGGCTAAGCCCGGCCGGTGGGCACAGCTAACCCCGCCCGCCCGCAGGACCATGGCGCAGTTCCTGTTGGAGGCGGACCTGCACGGGCTGCTGAAGCTGGACACGCTGATCCCGAACGCGCCGCATGCGCGATGGCAGCGCAAGGCCAAGGAGAGCGGCCCCGGGCCCAGCCCCGTCGGCGTGTCGCCCGTGAAGCCGGCCAATCGCTCCCACAGCTCCAGCAAGACGCCGTCCACGACAGCCGGTGAGCGCCGGCCACCGGCGGCAGAGGTTGAGTGCGGGAGCCTCACCCAGGCTGCTTGTACGTAGCCATGGGGCTCTGGGCTCCCTGCCACGCTGCTGTACCGGCTGCTGCTCAGGCAGGAGGAGGTGGGCTGTGCTCCTGACAGCCACCCATCTCCTTGCCAGCATGAGGGGCAGAGCTCTGAGCACTGGGGCTGGCCAGCTGCTGTTCGCCCAGCTGAGCCTTGCTGGCACAGCTGTATGCTAGGATGAGTGTGGGCAGGACTGTTACCTGACAGCTTTACATCCTGTAAGCGTTTTTGTATCTTCCCCTTATCTCTGGACTCTGGAATTGTTGCACTAGACCCAAGGAGTTGCACCACACTGTACCTAACCAACTTGGTGGCAGGGAGGAAAATATAAGTTAGTTGTGACTGTGTGGCATGAGACCTCAGAGTCCTACTGGTCTGGTGGGTGTGATGTGGAAGAGTGTTGGGTTTGCTCCCGTGAAAGCTCTAATACAGGCTGTTAAATAGGTGTAAGACAATATTTTCATGTGTGAATGCAGGTAAATCTGGATCCAAAATTCAAAGCACCCCCACAAAGGCTAGGGGGGATCGCTACATTCCCAAACGCAGCACTATGCAGATGGAGATGGCAAATTTCCTCCTAACCAAAGAGAATGACCCTGCTGAGGATTCCCCTACCAAGAAGGTGAGCATGTTGCTAAGTTACAATTGCTTCAACAACCGCTACTCCTTCCTGCCCCTTTACAGAGCAGTGAACAATAGGTTCTATCAAGTGGGCACATGGGACTGACAAGTCCCAGCCATCACTACTTGCAGCTCTGGGCTTCAGGAGCCTAGCATGAGACTGAAGCTGTAGAGACTGCCATGCACTCTAAGCCTATGCTGCTTCTGGTAGCAAAATTTAGCTTTTGACTAATGAGGCTTTAAAATGTAGCAGGCAACACAAACACAAAGCTGTGAGCCTATGCAAAGTGAAACTGCTGGTGGTAGCTATTCTAGGACAATGTCTGCACAGGGAACACTTCTGGAATGTTTTACACCGTCTTCTGAAATCTGTTTGTGAAGCATCTGGTCGCTTTGTGTCTGTGGCTTTTCCCACTGGCAATAACACTGAATTTGCCATTGTGTGAAAATGTGAGCAGGATGATGTATGAAAGTCTGAGGAAAAACTGCTTTGACCTGCCTCTGTGTGAGTGACCCTTGCAGCACAGGCAAACATCTTCAGATTCTAAGAAAAGGGGACTTAGGTGTCTGTTTAAATTGCAGTGTGGGAATTGTTTTAAATGCATTGCACTGAGGGTGATTTGTCTCTGTAGGAGCAACAGAAAGCGTGGGCAGTGAATCTTAATGGTTTTGATGTAGAAGAGGCAAAAATCCTCCACCTCAGAGGAAAACCACAGAATGCTCCAGAAGGTATGATACAGGCTCTGAGCTGAATCAGCAGGAGAGATCAGGTCAGGGGAACAGCAACACAGAGGCTCTGTGTGGTCACAGGAGAAATCAACTGGTTTCTGAGAGCTGTACAGGCTGGAGTCTCCTTTCTTAAGGGTCCTGAGGTCGAGGGGGGGCATAACAGTTACAGTGAATTTATTTAGGAGAGTTGCTATGACTGCCAGTTGGTCACCTGTTACAGGGCTTGCAAGGGTCTTCAGGGTGGAGAGAGAGACGAGAATCTTGACCTCATGTTCAGAAGGCTTGATTTATTATTTTATGATATATATTACATTATTACTATACTAAAAGAAATAGAAGGAAAGTTCTCAGAAGCTAGCTAAGCTAAGAATAGAAAAAGAATGAATAAACAAAGGGCTGTGTCTCAGCAGAGAGCGAGACCTAGCTCTGCCTTGAGTGGTCAGTAAATCCAAACATCCACCCACGACCAATCACACATCCACCTGTTGCATTCCCCAGCAGCAGATAACCATTGTTTACCTTTGGTTGCTGAGGCCACAGCTTCTCAGAAGGGAGAAAAATCCTAAAGAAAGGATTTTTATGAAAAGATGTCGGTGACATTTCACTATACTGCAGGTTCCAAACCTTCATGAAGTCTGTAAGAGCATCAAACCCTCTGCTGTGCACTTTCTAGCTTAAACTGCAACTAAATATAATGGGATTCAAAAACCCAAGTGTTTGTCAAATTTGTTTCCATGAATGAGGAAATTGTAGCTCACCCCTGTTCAGCAGTTCATACTGCCCGTGATTTTAGTGCACTGCAGGCTTGTGAGTGTTTCTCTTAGGACTTTATTTTCACTCCAAGAGATTCCTAGTTGGGTGAGCAGCACTCAGCTGGGAGGAACCTAACTCAGGTTAACAAACCTGTTCCCCTGCACACAGGCTGTCAGAATAACCTGAAAGTGCTCTACAGTCAGAAAATGGCACCTGGATCCAGCAGGAAGAATAGCAGAAATATTCCCTCAAAGCCAGAACGGGTCTTGGATGCACCAGAGATGTTCAACGACTACTGTAAGTAGGCTGCAGGGTTGAGTGCTGGGTATCCAGAACATTCTGCACTGGATTGCTGTTCCTAGGACAGTGTAACTGGGCTGTCTGTATTATTTGGTGTACCCAGGCTAGCACAGACCCCTTCTGGAGTGTCCCTGTGTGGCCTTAGCGGGACTGTGGTCTAGGGCACGGTGTAGATGCCTTGGAGCAGGGTACCTGGCCCCAGCAGCTGGGCATAGTGACACGCAGAAGGCTGCCCCTCCCCTGTACGTGTGTGTGTGCACATGTGCACCCACACCTGCTGCAGCAGCACGGGTGAAGGGCAGGGCTCTCTAGCCATCATGGTGTGACCTGCATTGCTCTTTCAAATTGTAGAACTGAATCTCATAGACTGGAGCTCCCAGAACTTCCTGGCAGTGGCTCTGGACAACACTGCTACACAGCGCTCTCATACCAGGACCTCAGTGCTGCCTCACCTGAGGATTTAGAGCTGCCTCCCGGCCTTTCCAGGCTAAGTGCAGGTGGTCAGGACTCTGAGGTTTCCTAGCTTCTTGGGAGAAGGTGTTTGCTTCATCTGGACTTCTTGGGGCTTCATCGGAGGAGCCAGGCACAGGCAAATTTCATCTCCACTGTGAGCTCTTCATTCTGCTTGTTCCCATGAAGCTCAAATGCCAACCTGAGCTCATCGTTCCTCTGGTTCCCGTAGACCATCACAGCCCTTCCATGGCCTCTCCAGACAGGAGCAGCTGCACATCTTCAGAGCAGCAGTTGCTGGCCCGCATCCCATCAGGGAGGGAAAGAGTTTCTACCCTTGCTTTCCAAGCAGGCTCTGGTTAATGACCCTTTAAAGTGTTTTCCTGCAGTGCTCTATCATGGGTAGATCTCAAGTGAGAATCAGGTAGAAAGGGTCAAGTCGCCTAGGAAGGGGGATCTTGAAAACAGAAAGATTCTCTGCCTGCTTTTCCTGTCCTTGCTGCAGATTTGGATGGTGTTCTGGGCATTTTGCAGACAGCCTCTCTGTAGGGGTACAAGGGCAAAGTGGAAGATGTTGCCTAACAAGTGGTCAGTGTTAGGTGCACTCTCCTCTTTCTTTGAATGAAGCCAAACTAGGACTCTGATAGGATATTGCAGATGTTTAAGACTGTCTGCCCTGCAAATCAAGCCGTGCCATTTGACGCTGGCAGGGACTATGTAGAAATCACGAGCGGGCCGAGGCTGCTGAGGAACGCGCCTCGAGCTGTTTGTTTTCCAGCATCAGTCTCATTACATGGTTATGACAATGGGAAGATGCCAGCAGCTCACATCCCAGGCAGCAGACAAAGAACTTAATGTTAAAACTTACTTTATAAGTTTTTGGCCCAATCACACAAAGCAAAAGCATATTGACAGTAGTTCTATCCAATCACTGTAAGCACAGGTACCTTTGGTTAAAACAGTGCTTGTTTATTTCAAAGACAATACCTACTAGTAAGCCTTAAAACACAGTGCACTGAGCTCCATTATTAAGCTTCAACCTTCCCAATATCTTGCTAGATCAACTTTTCTGTAGCTTGGAGATTTATTCTAGACCAGTGTTAATACACAGACCATTGTTCTATTTGTCCTTGCTTTTCTGCAGTTTAAATAATTTTTCTGCTGACCTATCTCACGGCTGCTGCTTGGCTCTAATCACAGTTCTGCTGTATCTGAGACCTGCCTTTTGCAGCTTTCCCAAAACTCTCTAATTTTGTGGATTCCCTCAGAGGACTCAGTGTCAGAGCCTCTGGAGAAGCGTGGAGGGCAGGGCTCAGGCAGGCTGTGCCAGCACAGGATTTGAACTCAAGGCACCAGGAAGCACCAAGGCTGCAGACAGGAACTCAAGCCTTCTCATCTCCCTCCCTGCCAGAGGCAGGCTCAGAGCAGCCATCTCACCCCTCTCTAAACCAGTGGGGGCTCTGTCCTTACCAGGCTCCTCGGGCTCCTGGGGATTGTTCCCACAGCTCTCGGTGCCAGGCAAAGCTCCCTCTGCTGCAGCTCTGTCCACAGGCTCCCCTCCTGAGGACTCAGGGACAACATTCATATTCCCCTTGAAAGAGAAACAGAAAGGAAGAAACCCTTCTCACCACTTACACAAAACACCTGGTCCAACAACTGCATGGCTCACACGCTTAATCCCTTGTTCCTAACAAGAACTCTGGGCCCCAACGCCCTTCAACAGTCAGAAAAAATTGACTTCTCAAACACAGTCCAAAAGCTGTCAAAGCTGACAGTGACAGTGTTGAACATGGGGGTGACACTGAACACATGGAATGGCTGCTAAGGAAATCAATTGCTGCTCTGTTCTGTAAGGTTGCATGTCTGACAGCACTAACATCAGTCCTCATGTCACTAATTGCAATGGAAGTAGCACTGTCTCCTTTCTTCAGCCAACACCCCAATCGGTGTAATGGTTTCAGTGCCTCACCCAAGGCAAGTTGATGTAGAAATAAATTCAATGTACCTCATTTTGCAGGGCCCTAGGGTCTGAAATTGCTATTACACTTTTCTTTATAATGATGGGCAAATCTTTTTTCTCTGTGTTTTGTCTTGATGGCTTTTTTAATGATAGGTGCTATCACAGTGAGTTGTCTGATGCTACATGGGCCACCTTTAATTTTTGAGGGAATGTCCTGCCAGGCTCTATCTCCACAAATGAGCCAATATTCTGTTGCTAATTGATGTGGGGACTCATCTAGGTCATCTACCCGTCAGCAGTTCCACCCTTAGGGGGCCCTGGGGTAGTACAATTGCACCACAAACTGGAGTATCTGTCCTCAGGATGATGGGGAGTAACATTCAACTGTGGATCTCCCTGGTACTGAAACTCAGCACAAAATTCCATCACCAATGAACCAAGAATTCCAATTCTTGAGGTTCAGAAGGTGCTTTAAGAAGATCAGGGGCCCAGTGATGTCAGCTGGTTATGGGATTGGTCTCATTGGCAGCCTCACACCAATATTTGTCACGATTGGGTATTGGCTGCTCCTTGGCTGGCACAGGCACACCAACCAGACGGGTGGCAAAGGATCTGTCTGGGCTGAAATGGGTCAAACACATGGTGTCTGAGCCTGCTGACTTGGCTAAAGCAAGGCAAACATTCATTTTTGGTTGATCTACAGGCACGTATGCATGCAAAAGCAAGCAAGCAAAACCAACAAGTGCCAGTATATCATTTGATCAAGCTCCATGTTCCTGTTCAGCTGTTTTTTGGCAAAAGCTTCCCCATCTATTTCAGTTCTCAAGCAAACCTTTTAATGCTTGCTCAGAGACTGGCCAACTATAGGGCACTAAACTGTCCCTCTAACCTTCAATTTTTACAAATTTGGATATCTTAGAATTCTTTGGAACACAATGGACACCACGCTTTTGCTGAAAGAGCTCTATGATACAAACCATTTTCCCAGTCCAAAAATCAACATCAAACTCCAGAATTGTAGCTTTCACAGGTTGAACGGGGAACGTCTGGCATGCACCGTAGCTTCTCGTGTGGCTCACGTCTGCGTGCTCATTTCCCTGCTGGTGGAATTGTCGGTGTGCTCTTGTGTATGAGACGGTTTCACATCCTTCACCAGAACCCACTTAGGTCCGGCACCTGTGCAAATACAAGCATACCCTTTGCCCCAAGTGATTAGTGAAAATGGTCCTTCAGTTTGTCCTAACTCAAGGTTTCTGATCAAAACTGAAGGATTTTCTTTCAATTTTTCCTGTGTGCTGTTTGAAAAGTGCCTAAAAATTGGAGGATTAGTTCCTGCAAATGAGCTATTAAAAACATAAAGACATATAAAGCTTTGCTCAACCTCATCTGGGATGTTGTTTGGGCCACTCCCCGTTTTCTTGATGTAGAATGGTTTTAGAGTGTGTTGCGTCCTTTCAACAATTGCCTGGCCTGTGTAGGAATAGGGAATTCCAAAATGTGGCGAACACCCCAGTCCATCAAAAATGTGGCAATTTTTGAGCTGTGTATATGGGACTATTTGTCAGTTTTCATCTTGTGGGGGATCAGTTTGGCGAGCTCTGGGCCCAGTGACACTGACAAGGACAAAAGCAAAAGACGAGAGGCGCTCTCTCTTCCCAGGACCAAGTCCCACAGCTTTAATGGAGAACAGCTCCAGGAGAGAAAGGGAGTGTCCAGGAAAGGAAAGAGGATGTCCAGGGGAGGCAAGAGAGTGTCCTCCTTGTGGCAGGAGACTGTAAATGCTCGGAGAGGGGGGCAGTAGAAAGGAATTGCCATAGTTCAGCATAATAAATCACCACACTGTAGTTTTCTGCATAAATTGCTGCACTTGTTGCAAACAAAATCCTGAAATCTCCCCAAACACAACCGTGCAGTCCCAAATGACCACAATGTGGGAGAAAAACCACTCAACCCCCCTGTATACCCAAGCACCAGGTGTCACAGCGAGCACCAATCCGTGCAACTAGAAAGTCCACACACACAGGCTCACCGGGAAGGGAATATCTCTTTATGAGGGGACAGAGAGCTCACTTTTCTCAACACAACACACACCATACACCACATCAGCATCCACCCACATCATCTTCCTCAAACATTCACACACTGAAAACACAACCACAATTACAACACACAGGAAAAATAGCAGCAATAAAACAGGATTTGCTCAATTCACCCCCAGAATTGCTAGCAGGTCCTTATTGACACAGCAAATCCTTTCTGCCATCAGCCAGACCCAAGCCCAAACTGCACAGGCGTACGTTGTGTACAGGACATCTCTGTGTGACTTGTGAACAGCCCTTCCTCTGCATACGCCTTAGGGTTACTTTATACAGAGTTAAACGTTCCTTTCTCCACAGTGCCAGCAGTCTTGTCTGTCCCCCACGAGGAGCAGCCGAGCGCGGAGGTGCCTCCAGGAAAGGAATGTCCTGGCAGCGCCCAGAGACATCCAGAGCCCGGATGTTCTTGCTGGAGCAGAGAAGCGTTCCTGCTGCGGTCACCAAATGAGGTGTGGAATAGAACTCCCCACAGTTAAAGGTAGGAGGTGGTGTGTTTATTACAGCCAGGCACAGGAGGAGTTGTCTCCTAAAGACGTGTGTGAAGAATCACTGGCTCTCTCTCTCATCTCTACTCATCTAAAATATCTTACACATTCATATAAATCCCAAAAAACCTAACACATATTCATTAGATAACACTGCCTACCCTCCTTTGAATTAAAATGTATTATAATTGACTCCAAAGTTCCTTCACATTTCTGCAGTCTTTCATTTCAAATGGGTTGGTGGGTTTTAAAGTGGGGAATGGTCTCCTTCTGATGAAGGCCAAGACGTCTTCCTCAATTTGACCTCTTTCCTTATGATCTGTTGTCAGGCTTTCACACCCCTTGGCTATAGTTGTAGTTTCAGGGCCCAGGTGCAGGCTACGGTCCTCTTCTTTGCCACAAAGAAATCCGCATCCCATCCCGCTTCTTTAAACATAGTAAAGACAGGCAAGTGATATATTACCCTAGCCTTCACTACCTTATCTGATAAAAATAACTATCCCTTATTATTTCTACTCTTCTTACTATACTCTTTCCCCCTAACTAAATCTTGCTAAAATTTTAACTCTTCCAGTTCTTTTAAATCCTGGATTCATGGCCTCATCTCACACACCAGCCATGTGTGAGCCAATGCTGTAACTGGGAAATTCCACTCCTGAGCAGGAGATCCCAGGCCTGGTTCTGAGCTGGAAGGGTGAGAAGGATGAGATGCACGTGGTTTTGCTCCAGGGGATGTCCTGAAAGTGCACTGCCTACCTTCCCCTGCTGCCGAGCACCACGCTCCACCTCCTTCTCCTGCTCAGCAGATTTTTAGGAATCCAGGGCTTGGTATGTATTATTTGCTACTGCAGCAAATGGAATGAATTTGCTTTGCAAGCCCAGTTTTGTCCTGGCTTATTTTCTGCATGGGTCTCCTCCTGAACCTGGGACAATGACCAGTAGGGACCTACAGGACACTCCTATTCTCTTGTCAGTACATTCGGAGAAGTTATTTAAGTATCAAGAAGTCAATAAGTATCAATCAGTACATCAAATAATTTGGGGGAATATTTAGCCTGTGAGTTTCAGCAAAGTATTGAATATGTCTTAGATCCATGGATACAAACTAGTAAGTGAGATTGCTGGGTGTGCACGTGTTAGGGAAGTGATTCCCCACACACCCAGTGCTGAGATCAAGGATTGCCTCTCTTCTAACCCTGAGCTGGCAGCAGGAATTGGGCCCTGCTTGGTAACGTTCATTTTAAATACTTCTGTTGAGCAGGTAAGAATGATGAAAATGAAATCTTTTCCAGCTGTTTTCCTTTGGTTTACCAGTTTGAGGGTTAAAATTGTGTGCTGCAGGTGTGCTGGGTGTGTGCAGAGCAGTGCAGCCCCAGAAACCCCTTGGCTTGCCCACAGGTGATCATGCCTCTCTGCCAGGTGTGCCCAGCTGTGGCAGCAGAAGGAGCTCGCAGTGCAGTGGGCACCGTGCCCTGCCCAGCCGGGGCTCTCTGGCACAGAGCAGCAGCAGTGCCAGCGCCGTTCAACCCGCTCCTGCCTTGCCTTCCCCTGGCACACAGAAGCCTCTGGAAATCAGCACCGCCAGCGGCGTTCCTAGCTGGGAGCAGCTGCTGCTGGCGGGCAGATGCTGCCAGTTCGACTGCTGCCAAAGAGGAAGAGAGGCAGAGATGTACCCGCACCGGAGCCCTGGGCATGTCCAATAAAGGAGAAAATATGTGGGGAGATTTGTTAGGAAACATTTCATCTGTGATACCAACAGTAGCTTCTCTCCTGGTTCTGTGTGTTCCAGACGAGTAATGCAATGGTTGGCTCTGACAATTAAGAAGCAGATGTTATGTGGATGTTCAAATGAGTAGTGATTATATTGTAATATATCCTCCCATAGTCCTCTTTCCCGTCCCCCTTGTAACAGCCTGGGTAGTCAGGGCATTTGGGGAGGGCTGGCTTGTGACCAGCAGGCAGGGTGTAACAACACCTGACCTCCAGTCGGGATGCAGGAAAGTAATCTCCACCAAAGGACAGCAGAGAAAGAGTTGACTGACAAAACTTTTGGAGGGGCCGAGGGTATAAAAGGCAGAGCATCCTTTTTGTAGATGAGAACGTGGCTGCTAGTCACAGAGACTCCCAATGCTGCAATTTTTCCTTATTCAGTCCTTTGTTAAGGTTTACTAAACCTTTAAAATGTTAAAAGTGAGAGCCATTTCTCACATGTGCAATGCTGTGGGCCATTGTCTTGGTCTGGTTTCCTTTGCTTGGGTCCCATGTGAGTGCTCAGCTGGGGTACAGGCTGTAGGTGCTTGAGGCACTCTTGGAGTTCCTCTTGGATCCCCCGAACAACAGGGTTTGGCCCATGAGGGGAATTTTTGCTGCTTTGTGACAGAGAAGAACTTCCCAGGCTCTTTTGTGTTTGCTGTAGGGAAAGTTGATTATTGCTTTGCATAAATTCACAGACCAACATGCTTTGTGATGCTTTTCTTTGTCATACTTTGCTTTATGATGTCACACATGGTTGCCACATCGTTGTGGTGACATCAGAAGTTTGCCTTGGTGCACAGAAGGCCTGAGTGTCAGAGCAGCCTTGCTCACATCAGGAGAACCCTCCTGGTTGGAGCATTGGTCAGTGGGTAGTTGCACTCTGAGAGGCCATTTTTTTTTCTAGTGTTGGAGAAGACTGGCACAGCTCTGGGAATATGATCCACCATCTGGCCACAGCAGCTTTTGCTGCTTATGGTGTTTGTTTTTCCACATATTACGTTCCACACTTTTCACGTAAGTAGAGTTTTCCATTCTACTTAGGTTAGGGTGTATCCTAACCTGGCTTTTGTATGTCTTCCTGCTCTTTCTTGGGGGCTGAGTTTCTGATTTTGAAAGAGAAAGAGCATTAGGATGCCACTGGTGTGGTAAAGCTCCTGTCATGACGTTCAGCTAAAAAGGGGGTGTCTGTAGCCACAGGGGCAGCATTTGCAGAGGAACCTGCAGGGCTTCCGTTCCCTCCACAGGAGAGTCTGTGGCAGCAGAGTCTGCCATTTCCTCAGTTTGCTGGGACAAGCAAGACACCTTTGAGATTGTAGACTGGCAGAGCTTCTTGGAAGGCCTTCTAAAAACTCTGCAGTTGTTCCCGGAATTCAGAGAAAGCTTATTTCTTTTTAACTTTTGTCATGAAAGGATTTGACTGTCTAACTTGACCTTTTTCAAAGTACTAAAATAGTGATTCCCTTTGCAAGGAAATGCAAACTCCAAAGCAGTGAGTGTCTGCCACAGCTCAGGGGGATTTTAGGGAAGCTTTTCTGAGCAACTGTTTCAAGCAAGTTAATGAGAACCGGTGCATGCAACTGATTAAAAAAAAAAAAAGAACCTCAAGGAGAGGATTTCAGAAGCTGTTTTATGTCTTTGGTAGAACAGGAGCACTGAGTGTTAAAAAACAATTTGCATTTTCTTGGTCATATTTGTATTCATTTACTGGCAAAACAGGCCAAATTGTACGCACAAGCAAGAATATTGTCCTGATCCCTTGCTGGCTGTGTGAATGAAATGTGTCTGCTGGAGGGATGTTGTGAAACAGGAAATCATCTCTGTTTGGGGTGACTTGTTCTGTGGGATTCAGCAGCCCAGGCAGTTTTCTGACAGCATCTGGTTCATTTTCCCTTCCCACTACAGGTCACCTGAAGTGTGTATTCAGCAGTGCTGAAGATCCTGAGGTGAGTGAGAAAGGAACATTTCAAGTTCCTGGTGTTTAAGAATTGTAGAACATGATGTGAGCTGGGCCAGTAGCAGTAGAGTGTGGAGGGCCAGCCAGGAAGGCCAAAAGAAAATCCATTTTCATGCCTGAAGAAAAGTAACAAAGTGCGAAATGGATATTTTAAATTTCTATATCAGAGCTTTGAAGAACTACAAACCTAGTTTTGAAGAGAGAACCTTGCTTGCTGACGGCAGGTAGGGTGGAATATTTACATAGGAGCAATTTCCTGTACAGTTGAATTAGACCATTTTAATTTAGTCAGAGTCCCTTAGAATTCTATTCCTATCAAACTTTATGATATCCACTTGGAACATGAGGTGGTAGCACAGGAAGGCCATCTTGCAATGATGCCTGCAGTATCTGAAGTGCAATGGGCACCTTTGTGGCTGGGGAGCTGCGTGGGCCCAAAGGACGCAGGGCTGGCGGCCGTGAGCAGCTGAAGATGAGGCAGCGTGGGGCCAGGGGGCCAAGAAGGCCAAGGGCACGGTGGCTGTGCCAGCAGCAGTGGGGCAGCAGGAGCAGGGCAGGGAGCGTGGCCCTGTGCTGGGCAGCGCTGCGGCCACAGCTGGAGTGCTGTGTGCAGCTGTGGGCCCTGGGAAGCAGAAAGTCATGGAGGGGCTGCAGCGTGGGCACAGAGGGAAAGGGGAGCTGGGCAAGGGGTGCAGCACAAGGCCAGGGAGGAGGGGCTGAGGGAGCTTTAGCCTGGACAATGGGGGCTCATGAGGGACCTTCAGGCAGACTTCCATAGATCCCTGCCTTGGATCCATAGAGCCAATGCTCAGCACGAGGGCTGTTTCCCTGCCAAACATCCCTTCACTGCATCCAAGTGCTTTAGACACTGGAGTGGGTTACACTTTCATATTTTGTTTATTTGTTTGTTTGCTAGAAGGAGAAGCCTTGTGCAATTTCTCCTTCTCCAGGGAGCAAGGGAGCTTTTACTCAATCTTTCCTGCCCTTTTCCAGCACTGGCAGAAACACATCACTTTCAGGTTAATGACTCCCGTGTCTTTAGGCTGCCCAGGGAATCAGTGTGTGTTGTGTTTGGGAACTGAGTAGGAAATCAATGCCCTTGCATTCCAGCTGGTGCTCAGAGATTAGAGGAGCTGGGAGGGCTGGGCTGCATTTCTGATTCCAGCCACTTTAGCACCATCAGTGTGGGCGAGTCCAAGCGAAGAACTTGCCCGAGCACAGATGCACAAAGAGAGCAGTTCCCAGTGCAATGCTCTGGGTCTGATTGCATTCCATAAGGACCCACACGCTCCAGATTCCCCAAGAGTGTGGGTTACTGAAGCAACAGGACAGCAAGTTCAGGATGGCTGCTGGTTGGGGCACTGCTACTGAGTGCTGATATGTGTAGCGACAGAAAGGACAGGATTCATTCAGGGTGACCCCCATGTGGCGAATAATGTGCTTTGACTCTATGATTTAGAAGGTTATACAAATGCTTTCTTAGGCTATGGTGTATTACACTAGTACTATATTAAACTATACTATAGAGATACTATACTAAAAAGCTACTAAAGAAAAATTCGTGACTGTCTCCAGACAGTCACAACACAGCTTTTATCTAATTAGCTAATCAAGCTAAACAACTACCACTAAAATCCAATTAACAAATCACTTTCAGTAAACAATCACTATAACACATTCTACATGTACTAAACAACAACAGCCAGTAGAGATAATTGTTTTCTCTTCTTCTCTAAGTTTCTCACTACCTTCCCTTAAAAAAAACCTAGGAGAGAGAGAGGAACCATATCTCTCTGTATTCAAAGAATGTAAATGCCACAGCACAGTAAAGAGAGATTAAAAAAATGAGATCTGTCTATCTATTTGAATCTTCCTGGCTCAGCTCCAAACCAGTGGAAGATGCAAAGCTCACCTAAAGGCATCCCTTCAGGAGAGGAGTAGAGACAAGTTCCATTGACTGATTCTGAGTAGGCAGAGATGTTTCCCCCTCCAGAGATGGTTGTTTTTTCCCCTCATGTTTTCCTCCTCCAGCCTCTTGTGCCCTGAAGCCTTCTTTTTATCCTTTAAATTTTTGCATGTCCTGAGGGAGTGGAACTATCCCATGCTGTAGCTGGGGTCTGGTGACTTTGCTCATACATGACACATGGTTTGCATTACATGACACATGGTTTCCTACGCTGGCATCCCCAGGGCTGTGTAAGTGCATTCGTTAATGGGGCCTTATGAGAAACTCTGTTACTGCTGGTCAGAATTCTCAGTTGACAAAAGAGGGAGAAGAAACACCTTGGTCCTCCTCCAAAAACTGAGGTGGCCATAGAGGTTCTCTGACTTCCATCAGAGATCTTTGCATGCATCCTCATCTCCTGAATGACCCGGTTTTCTAACAAGAGTGTGGATGTCAGGAAGGAGGAATGCTGGTGCAGGCCTGAAGAGAAGGTGAACTCCAGAAGTGTCTCTCACAAGGAGTGAGCTCACCCAGGAAGCCCCCGCAGAGCCAGGATGGAGCTGTGGGACAGGGCGGGGAGTCAGTCACTACTGAAAGACAAACAGGACACGGCAGAAGCAGAGGGAGGCCCTCACCAGACCCTTGAGAAATGCCACCCCTTCCCTGTCAGCTGCCTGAGAGGCTGCTGGAGCTTCAGTCCCAGATGGCCCCTGATTGTAGGGCCAGGGTCACTTTGGAATCTGTGCCTCCCCTTGGGCAGAGAATGACCCAGGAGAGCAGCAGCACAGTGCTTTGGGAACGTGTGAGCCCAGCAGTCTGTGAGTCTTGGCCCACAAAGGGCGTATGGGAAGTTGAAACCCATCTTCTCTTGCTTTCTGTGCAGGTGCTTCTAGAGAAAGAGCAGGAGCACACTGCCTCATCTGAGCTGCCATGCCAGACTCAGGGAGAGCTGTTCCCAGCCCGAGGGCAGGAAGAGCAGCTCAGGCAGCAGGTGGAAGAGCCACAGGAGAATGGCCAGGTGAGCCTGACTGGCCAGGGCACAGAGGGAAGGGCAGGGAGAGGGCCATAAACCAGAGCTCTTGGGACTGAGGAGGCCAGGAGTCCAACAGTCACTGGAAGCACAGAGCCTTGGAATCTGCAGAGATCAGCACCAGGACAGGAAGGTTACAGTGGAAGCAGAGCTGAGTGGAAAAGCAGAAAGAAGGGGCTGAATAAATGTTATTTTGAGGCTAAAAGAGGGAAAAGCTGAGCCTGATGGCAGCTCTCAGTCACTTGCTCTGCTTTTGTGTGCACAGAACATCAAGGCAGAGCCACAAGCAGAGCTGCCTGAAGCTCAGAGTGCCATCATGGCAGTGAAGAGGAGGAATGAAGACATCCAAGAGGAGAAGAATCTCCCTATGCAGAGGGGCAATCAACAAAAACAAGTGAATGAAGGAATGGCAGCCACTCCACTCATGAAAGAGAGGCCTTTCCATTGTTGTTTACAGAAAATTGACGAATAGATGGAGGCACAGCTGCAAGAAACTGAGACTAGGATAAAGGCAAGGAAGAAGAGGCTAGATGAAAAAATTAAAATCATCAAAGAGAAAATGAATCACCTCCTTCAGGAGCAAAAGGCTCTAGAAAAGCAAGCGAGTGAAATAGCACTAGGCACTGCAGTCACCCAAGGGGTGGTTTCTGCCTGCCCTGCCTTTCCAGTGCAGAGCAGCAGCAGGGGTGGGTGATGCCTCTGAGTGCCATCCTGATGAGGCCTCTGTCAGAGCTGCTCTCAGGGATGTCAGCTGATGCTCTAGACAGTGGCATTACTCCTTTGGCCATTTAGCCAGTAGTCATCCAAATGAACTCCTGCTGGCTTCTTCCAGGTGACCTTGTTTCTTGAGGTGTTTTTGCAGGTGAACATGGTCACTCACATAGATTTGGAATACGAGCTACAAGCTGTCTGTATCCTTTGCAAATCTGCTCCTGTACTTTCCTTTCTTCCCAGTCGATGACTCCTGGCTGACGGGCACAAGCTGTAGTCTCTGACTGCTTTGTTCTGTTTGACTTGAGGTGGAAGTGTCGCCATCCTACCTGGCAGCCTGCAGAGAGTTCCAGCAAATGACGGGCAACCAAGAGCCCCGAGGCTGGCATGAGGCCCAGGAACTGACCCATCCAGAGATGCTGCAGGATAAGCACGTCCCGAGGAAGGTGCAGAAAAAGAGAATTTCATGGCAGGAGGTAGAATATTAGAATGAGGAGCTGCAAATGTATCTGCAGACCTAGGAGGGGGAAAGGAGTCTTTGGGAGGAGATGGAGCGGTCGTTGCTGCAGTCATCCTTCAGAACAAGAAACTGGCTATGAACTCAAGTAAAACCAGCCTTTGGTTTTGACCATTTGGTTTCACAAGGGGACATCCAAAGCAATCCATTTGAAGAGCTCTGCATGTGGCTGACAGCAGCTTCCTAAGGGCTTGCATTTCAAATGGCAATCTCTCTTGCATTTCAGGGCAATCTCTGCCACACCTTCCTGACATCAACTCATTTCTTGTCTCAGATCTACACTGACTTTGACACTGAAGCTGCTGCAGAAGAAGCAGTGCCATCCCAAGGAGCCTTTGCTCTCCAGATGAAGAAGTGGAGCCTGAGCCCTTGGTTCACCTCCCGTGCTGACCCAGCTGCTGCTCAGCAACAGGAGATGGTGGGTGACTCCCTGGAGCAACAGAGTACGTCTGCTATCTTTCTTATCTGAGGGACAGTGTGTTGTGTACACGTGTCAGCACAGCGGTACCCAAGGGTTCTCCTGAGTTTAGTGTCACAGAAGTGCTGGCATTGCTCTGAGGCAGCAAGAGAGAGCTCTGGGTGTTCCTGCTGCCTCTGAGGGCAGCTTAGACTGGCTGGAGTTTTCCTGGGCTTCCCTTCTCTCTCCCGAAGGCAGAAGCAGGGATTGTTCCTGGATCAGCAGAAGGCTGTGACTGCTTGAGTCCTAGCCATTGGCAGAAGCCCTGCTGAGATTAGTCTCTAGGAGAACACATCAAGCCCTTTGTGATTCTGCAGCACAACCCAATGGATCTGTTTCTTGCCCTTAATGGCTGCCAGTGCTGTGCTCTCAGATAAGATCTGGTAGGGTTGAGATGAAAGCCCAGTGGATTCTGTGTCTACCATCAGCTGTTGGGACAAAAAGGGCACTGATCTGCGCCTCGGCAGATCTCAAAGCCCATCCTGTTGTGTCCTAAATGGGGGCAACAGCTTGTCTGGGGCTCAGGCTCACTCTGGCTTCTTCCCATCAGTGCCTGTCAGTGCTCATGCTGGGGCTTTGGGCTTTGCCAGCCTTGTCGTGGTCGCTGCCCTGCCCCTGAGGGCTGTGGGAATGCAGAGGCTGGAGTCTTCCTTAGCTGGGAGGGTCTCGCTGCTGCCCGGCTGCTGCAGCACGGAGCTGCCTGAGGCCGCAGCCCCTAGTCTGGGCCAGCTTCTGCCTCACATGGTCTGGACTCACAAGAGGGTCAGCATCTCCTCTGGGCAGCTCTCTGTGTCACAGGGACGCCTGAGGAACACTGCTGTCCTCTGTGCCCGTGCCCGCTGTGCCGAGTTGGGAAGATGGGGACGTGTGCGGTGCTGAGAGGGCGAGTGCAATGGGAGCGACTGATCCGCGCTGTCAGGGTGAAGAGAAGCAGCGCGGTTCATCACGCGGGGCACGGGCAAGGGCATCTTTGGGCTCAGCCTGCTCATTAAGGGTGAGGGTCCTGATGCTGAAAGCCCCGTGGGGATCGGTTCTAGCATGAGCTGCTCTGGTTTACAAACGCAGAGGCATTCTTCTGGCAAACTGCTGCAAGGTGGAAAAGATGGGAACACTTGGCAATATTCCTTCTGTTCTGGACTTGACATCTGTTCAGAGGAATTGATTCTACATGTCCAGGTGCATTTAATCTTAGCAAGTAGGAAAACTTTTCTAAATCTCACAGTGATTATTCCCAAGAAAACAAAGGCACTGTTAGTTCCAGCTCTCCTTAATGTTTCTAGATTACAAACTTACTTGCCTAGGTAGGTATTCTCTTCTGGTCTCAGTCTCCTCTGAATGTATCTCCCTGTGCTTCCCTGTGTGTCTGCTGTCAAGAGGTCTCTCACTTCAAAGGATGCTGGAAATCAGTCTCTGTGCCAGCCACTTGTGCTGTGGGCCTGCTGTTCTTTTCTTGGTGTTCCAGTTGCTGTTCCTGTTGTTGTTAGCCAGCTGTGCACCAAGGGAGGCTCAGAGCCCCAGACAGTGGGGCTGCCTTTTGTATCTCCTACAAGGTGGGATCTCTGCTTTAAAATGAACATCTTGCATTTTGTTTCCCTCAGGGAGAATGGTGAAGATGGAAAGTCCTATTCTAAAATACATTGAACTGGAAAATATTGGCAGTGGGTGAGTCCAAGCAATGTTAATGGTACAAAACTATGCATCAGGTGTTTTGCTGGTGGAATAGGTATCAAGTGTAAAGTCAGACAAGCTGCAAATGTGTTCAGGCACTGGGCTTAGATTGTCAGTGCTGATCAGAATTTCTAGGTGTGCTCAGAAGGCATTGTCAAAGACATCTTCATGCTTCCAGTGTCCTGCAGGCATTTACAGCAGAGATCTCCTGTGTGGGCTGGCTTTCACTGCAAGATCTAAATGGCTTCTCCTTTCTTTGCTTCTGTTTTGTTTCTAGGACTTTTGGAGATGTTTACAGAGCACTCGACAGTGCCACAGGAGGAGAGGTAAATGTCAACAGCCCCTGCAGGCTCTGCTGCACTCGAGGGCTTTCCCCTCTGGTGTGAGCTGTGGCTGGAGCTTTGGGCAGAGCTGTGCTGAAAAGGCACAAGAAGCACAGACTGGTGCCAGCCCACAGAACACATTTGGGACTTTGTCCTCCTCAGCTGCCAGAAGGAAGGCACGGAGGGCAGCGGTTCCTTTCAGAGAAGGACGCGCTCACTCGCTCTCCATTGCTAAAACAAAGGTGGTGCCTTCGAGCACCTCACTGCTCTTTGGGGCTGCAGCTTCAGAGTCCTGAATTCTCATTTCTGGCTGCCAGCAAATCCATCTGAAAGTTACTGGCAGATCCTTAGCCACCTGCAGTGCTGCACTTGGGAACTGCACATAGGGAGAGATCTGCAAGGCGTCCCTGAAAGCCCTAAGCCCTGCCCATATCACAAGATGTACCCACAGAGTATTAAGACATGGATTACTTCTTCTGAATCCCAAACCAAGCAGCAGAGAGTGTGGTCAGAGGTTTGTGGGTGATAACTGAGACACCACTGTTACCAAGTGGTCAAGGCCAAATGTCAGTGGCCCCACGTGCCCTGTAACTGGCTCCCAAGGGAGCAGAGAAATGGGCTGTTGGAATGTCAGTTCCTGATTACTGCACTGCCTAATCCCAAGGCAGTTTGGCACAGCTGAGCTGTGTCATTGCAAAATCACTCGCTCCACGTGCCTTGTGGTCTCGTGCCACCAACCTCTCAAATTACTGATTTTCAATGTCATTTTAGGTGGCCATAAAGAAAATACAGCTTCACGGACTGAGGAACGAGGAACTAAAAGTCAACAAACTCATGGTCATGAAGGTGAATAGAAATCCCAACCTGGTCAACTGTTTAGACAGGTGAGTTGTGCTTTTGTCCCATGAATGTTTGTTTACATATTGCAAACATGCAAGGTAAAATCCCACTTTGGTCAGTGGCAGAAAATCCCACTTTGGTCAGTGGCAGAGCTGTAATTATTGGCTAATTATTATTGCTCTTTTCATCTCCAGTGGATGGGAAGAGGTTGCATTTTGTCTGCATGAGTCTTCGCTGGCACATGGTATCTGAAAATTGTTCAAAAACCCGGATGAGTTGTGTCTTACTAAATCAATGATCTCTATATTCACAGCCACCACTTCGTTTTAGAGCTTGATTTTTTTCAAGTGTCTTCTTATGTCCAGGTAAACTAACAAGGATTTCCCTTGGATTGTTGCCACTGGTTTTCATTGCTATGCATGCCAGGAAGGCTAGGTGCTTTTTTTCCAGAAACACCATGCATGACAGGTTTTTTACCTGGGCTGTTTCCAAACTGCACATTTTGCTTACTGCCCATCTAAGACATCTCCTTTTTTGCAGCTGTGCCTTTCTCCTTGAGACTGCACAGATGGCAAACAATGCACAGCCGAGAGGGAATGTCCATTCTTTTTTTTTGTCTTTGTCTCAAAGGGACCTGAAAAGAAGAATCAACCCGTCTTTTCCAAACAGCAACCTAGCCATTTACATTCATCTCCATGCCCTTGTTTCCTTCTTTTAGCTACCTTCTGGGTGAGGAACTGTCCCTGGTTATGGAGTACATGGATGGAGGCACTCTGAGCAATGTCATCAGCCAGACCTGCCTGTCGGGAGATGAGATGGCAGCCATCAGTCGGGAGGTCAGCAATCCCAGCTGTGTTTCCAGGGGCTTCGGCAGGATTGTCTGGGAAACAGGGGCTCAGAGCTGGAGTGATTTCCCGTGCCAAGCTTTGTTTCTGTGTTGCTGCTATTCTATGGGCAAGTAAAAGCATCTCAAGTGAAAGGCCTGCCATTGCCCCTTCACTCCCTGTACTCTGTGCCAGTAGTCTTATCTCCTGCTGTAGTATTCTCACTCTGTCTCTTGTATTTGTATTTGTATTTTTATTTGCTGTTCTCTACCTTGCCTCTCTAAACCTTTGCCTGGAGTCTGTCTTCACTGCATTCCTTGCCTGTAAAAGCAAAGTTGCTGGTGGCAGGATATGAAATGACCAGCAAAGAAAAAATACTCATTTCTCACAGTCCTCAGCTGAAAAGGATACTAGTGCAGTCAAAATGCTCTTTGCTTCCAGGAGGTGACTGGTGTGATACTTACACGCCTGTGCTGAGGCCAGCAAGAAAATCTTTTCCATGCAGCCTCCCACCCAAAAGTGATCCACTAAACACCAAAGGGAGGGACTTTTCCTTTCAAAACCCCTCCTTTGTCCCCTGCATGGAAAAAGCACGTCCACTGCTGCAGGAGTCACCCTGGCTGGTTTGCGGGGGACAGCCTACAACAGCAGGTGCTATTGCTCTTTCAAAAGCTGACATGCCTTTCCTCAGAAAGGTCCTGCTCTGCAAGTGTTGGAGCAGCAAGCTCTTCCTCTCAGTGGCCATTACTGTTCTGCCATTACTCCCCATTCCCCTGGAGAGGGAATCTTTTAGATTCTATGTTTCCTTTCTTGTGTGATGAAATCACATCACTCATTTTTGCCCTCCTCTTTCTGTTTTCTCACTCAGTGCCTGCAAGGACTGGATTTTCTTCATTCAAACCACGTCATCCACCAAGATATGAAGAGCAGCAACATCCTTCTCAGAACTGATGGCTCTGTCAAACTGGGTCAGTATATTCTTGGTCAGGTGCAGCGTTCCAGGGATGTGGGTGTGGGGCTGCTTGGAGTGACTGCCAGCTCCCCAAAAATGGTGCTGGTGGCAGTGCAGGGACCCCTGCTGCGAGCTGAGGGCACAGTTGCAACGTGCACAGAGGTAGAAGGAGCCACAAGCAGTCAAGAGTGGCCTTGCTCTGTGTGTGTCCCTTCTAGACAGAGGGAGCTACAATCTAAAGCTTCAGGGGAATGAAGTCCACTGCTGTGAGCAGCGTTAAGAAACCTGGGATTTTTTGGAAAGCCCCAAGGAAATCGAGCATGGACAGTTCTCCAGGAGATCCAACAGCACATTCTTAGCCTGAGAGTGGGGAATTCTTTTGCTTGGTTTCCTAATTGGAGCTGGCTTTCACGGTTTGTTGTTTTCTCCACAGCTGACTTTGGCCTCTTTGCTCAGCTCAGCCCTGAGCAGGGCAGACGGAGCTCTGTGGCCGGCGCTGCTGGGTGGCTGGCGCCTGAAGTGGTGACAGGTCAACCATGTGGCCCCAAAGTGGACATATGGTCTTTGGGAATTGTGGGCATCGAAATGGTGGAACGAGAAGTTCCTTCCTGGAATGCAACTCCTGTCTTGGTAAGGTGCAAATACTCACTGATCCCACTGTCTTTCTCACCTGTCCCATGTTCTGTGTGCCATTGGACAAAATCCCATTGCCATCTGCTGGCACCACTTCCACCAAGGTCCCCTTCTAAAAATGCCCCTGCAGCACAGCAGCATCTGCTGTAGCTTTGGTTGTATCAGAAAGGGAAGTGGCAGTTCAGAAACCTAACCAGTTCAGAAACCTGCCATTTTGGCCTCCAGCCATGCCTGACATTTCCCACTTGTTTTTTGAACAATGTTGGAACTCTGTTTCTGAAGGACAAGAATTTTTCAGTGGACAAGGTAGACATGCGATAAATATCCCGAGAAATAGAAGTTAGACCTTTCCAGTTTAAATTTTATAGAAAACATAGGAAAAAAGGAAAAAGAAAACTAAACAATACAAGGAAAAGAGAAAAAAACCTACTACCAAAGCAATGCCCTAGCAGTTCTGCTTGCTTTTTCATTTTTTAAACACAGCTCTTCTCTTCCATTCTGTAGCATCTTTTCCAAATCCTGTGGTTGTTGAAACTTTCAGGCTTTCAAGTCATCTGTACATTGTTCAGTCACGTGTGTGGGTGGCCTGGATAAGTGTAGGATGTGTTTTTCTCCGACTGCAGTTAGAATTGTTTGCCAAACCCTTGGCTGTTTCTTGGCACTTTAACAAGTTGATGAGCTCGCAGGCAGGTGCCTGGGCTGGGATCCAGCGTGGGCAGTTGACACTGGTGCTGTGTTTCTTTACCACAGGAGCAGGGCCATCCCTGGCCTGCACAGTTCTAATGACAGGGAGGGCTCCAGCTCCCCACCATGGCCAGTGGCTGAGCTCAGCTGAGAGTCAGGATAAAACCCTCTTTGTCACCTCTGGTGATGTGGGAAAAGGACAGAAAGCCGCATCAATTATTTGTACACAAGGGGAGTGCATTGCCATTTCTGGCTTTGAAATTCTCCTTTGGGTTAAAGAGGATAATAGCAAAGTCTCTTTTGTCACCATCTATTTCAGTGCCATGAGCACAGCCTTATCATGACAGTGGTGGGCATTTTTATGGAGACTCCAAGGCCTCTTGCCATTGTTATTTTTGTTAATTTGAGATGGATTCTGCAAGTTGAGGTCTGAATAGTTCCAAGTCGATGTCTTATGTTTCTAAATACCATCTTGCAAAAGCAGAATGAGCTCTCTCCCTCTGACTTGTCAGCATGTTAGAGCTTGGTTCCACATGAACCACACTGGATAATGATCAGTCGATGTCTTGCCAATCTACACTGTAATTCCTTGGCCTGAGGAGTATCAGAAAGACCTGCTGAGCTCCATGGACACTGTCAGCTGCATGGAAGTGAGCATCCTTGGCCTTGCTGAAGAAACTGGAGCTCAGTTTAGGTTAGATGCTCTTGAGCAGGAGAAAGGCTGGAATTCTCAGGGGTTTCCAGAGGCCTGCGTGCCCAGAGGGACTGAGTTCTGGGGAGCAGCTGGATGTTTCTGCACATCATGGAAAGGGATTGCCAGACAGCTCAAGCCTCACCACAGGCAAACACTCCCCAGCTCTTCTCAGGCAACATTTGCTTTGGGTTTCAAGTTGTTCCCACTTGTCTGTCTGTGAAGATGCCCCTCAAACACAAGGCAAGCCTCTCAGAACTGGTGTTACATTTCCAGAAATGAAGAAAAGAAGCCCAAACACAAGAAAGTTGCTAAGGCACTGGTTTTTAGGGAGGAACTTAACCCCCTGTGCAGTTTCTTCTCACTGGGAAACGTGCCTGAAACCTGGGCATGAGGGTGTAAAGGCCACAGAGTCTCTTCTGCTTCTTGTGCAGTGCTGCTGAAACACTCAGGGACCGTGTTTCTCTCCTAGCCCAAGCCACATTCTGCCCGTCACCAAGCCAGAGCCTGGTGATGTGGAGAGCCTGCCAGAACCTCCCATTTGTTTCCTGGCACTTTCTGGGATGGGCCTAGCATTCATGCATTGACTTGAGTAGCCAATTGAGCAGAGGGTGACCGTAGGGATGGAACCTCTCCTTCTGATTTGACCATGAAAGGTTTTTCTTTTCCATGTAAGGAAAGCAGAAATTTTCAGACTGCTGAGAGACGGAGCTGCAGGTGGCTCCTGTATGTCCAAGCAGGTGTTTTCATGCCAGTACATTTGTGCATGCATCTCAATGTGTCTGTGTTGAAGATGAGATTCCCAATGTTTGTTTCCTTACCTGAGGAATACCTGGTGCATTTCCTTTCTTTCCTTCCAATTCCCATTGTTTTCAAGAACAAAGCAAAAAGCTTGATTCATTTTGTTTTATGGCAGCTGTGCTTAAGGGACCAAGAAGCACTTCAGAGATACTTTTCATGTACTAACCCTTGGATAGAGTAGAGTTAGTATAGCAAAGTCCTTCTTCCAAAAAGCCTCTCAAGTTGGTATGAATCCTCAGGGAAGGAAATGTGATTGTGGTGATGTAGCTCCCACTAACTAGGTCAGTCAACAAAATCAGCTGCCAAGGCAAGATCTGTGGGATGTATGAGAGGCTGTGGCTGCATCGGGGTTTGGTTGGTAAAGAAAAGTCATCTCTGGGTCTCTGCCAGGGCAGAAACTGCCACTGCAGAACAGAGGTTAAACAAAGGGATCTGGGAGAGCAGTGACAGATGGGAAAGAAGCAGGTGGAGCCTGGTGCCTCCTTTTTCCCCAGCCCCAACTCCTGATAGCCACAGGAGGAAGACAAAAGCTGAAGCTGCCCAACCTATTTTCATCTTGCCTGCGTGACTTCCTCAGCTGCTGCCTGCAGAGAGACGAGGCGCGGCGCTGGTCTGCCAAGGAGCTCCTGCAGGTAAAATGTGAAGGGGCTGCCGGTGAAACAGGCTCTGAGGGATGGGCTCCTCCTCCACTCAAGCCCAAGGCATCAGATGAGCCCCCTTCCTCCTCACCTCCACTCTTGCTGCTCTTCAAATGAAAATGGTGAGGAATCCTAGACTGGGCTGGGCTGGCAGGGCCCTGTAAATGTCCTCTGGTGCAAGTGTCCTGCAATGAGCAGGGACATCTTTAAAGAGATCAGGTTGCTCAGAGCCCTTTGCCACCGGAGCTGGAATGGTTGCAGGGATGGGGCTCCTACAAGCTCTTGGGGCAAGCTGTGCCAGGGTCACACCATGCTCGGAGTAAACAAGTTCTGATTAGATCCTATTTGTGTTTAAAAATATTTACCCCCATCCTATTGTATCTGGCCCTGTTAAAAAAGATGTCGCCCACTTTCTTCAAAGCCACTCTGAAGTCTTGGAAAGTGGCAATAAAGTCTCCCTGGGGCCTGTTCTTCACAAAACTGAATAACTCCAGCTCCCTCTGCATTTCCTGAGTCAGAGAGGTCCTCTGGCTGTTTCTGTCACCCTCTTTTGTAATTTGGTGTGGTGTTCAGTTTTATCTAATGGCAAAAGAATTGAAGTAGAGCAATGCAGGGTTCAGAGACATGAAATGGTGGTGGAGGAACCCAAGGAAGCCAGTCCCAGCCTAGGGGTCAGAGATTTGGCTGTGTGTCACAGACATTTCTTCACAGAAATCCTTTCTTTTGGATTTCTGTGTCTTCGGGAGGCCAGAGGCCTCTGAAGACAAGGTAAACAATTATTATCAGCTGCTGTGGAATGCAATAGGATTCACCTTGATTGGCTCATTTTCTATGTTTATAATTAAGGGCCAATCATCAGTGCAAGCTGGGGGATTGAGTCCCTGGACACATCTTTGTTGTGGATTCATTTCTATCTATTCTTAGCTTAGCTAGCAGCTCTGCAAACCTCTCTCTATATTCTTTTTAGTATAACTACAATGTATTATATCATATATTAATAAATAAGCCTTCTGATCAAGATACAAGATTCACCGTCTCTCTCTCACCAGCAGCGACCCACTCAGGTCGCGGTAATAGCTGTGGGCAGGAGGGGCTGTGGGGGGCTCACTGTGAGCCTCTGAGGGGCCCTGGTTTGTGCCCCCCAGCCCACCCTCAGAGGTTTCTGCCACACAAACAGGGACAGCTGGGAGGGACTTGTCCCAGCCCCATCTGCTGCCTGGCACGCTCAAGCAGACGGGAACTGTGCCAGGGTTA
Source organism: Ammospiza nelsoni (assembly GCF_027579445.1). Lineage (NCBI taxonomy): Eukaryota > Metazoa > Chordata > Aves > Passeriformes > Passerellidae > Ammospiza > Ammospiza nelsoni. Next base: position 4,031,372 of record NC_080663.1, read on the forward strand.
CTGCCAGGTTGTGTGGCAGAGAGGGAACTGCAGGGCCCAGTGCCACTGGGCTGGCCCTGCTTGGAAGGAAGGTGCCATCCAGCACACGAGGGGCAGGGCATGGAATGGTAGACACTGCTCTGTCTCCCTGTGGAAATCAGCACAGTGCCTGTCTTTCAAAGAGAGGGACCAGTGTGAGGCTTTGGAGTTTCCTGAAAAGTAGAAACTCCAAGGACAGAAAGCACCGTTTCTAGAGCACTGGCAGGGCTAAAATCTCAGCAAGTTGAGGACACCTGGATAAATGGATGAGTGGGATTCTGGGCCAGGTTTGTCTGTTATGGCAAAGTCCTGCACATAAAGTTGGAGGTGTAGGTGGTCCCATTGGTCCTCTTCCTGTATCCTTCTAGGAGCCAGAGGAATCCCGTGAAGCACTGAGCTTGGAAAGTCATGGTCCATTGTTTTTTGTTGATTTGTTTTTTTTCCCTTTGGGCAGCATCCATTTGTAACATTTGCTGAGCCTGCGTCCAGCCTGGTGCCACTGATTGTTTCAGTGAAGAAGAGGAGGGAGACAAGATCGTGACAATCACATCAGGACCATTTATTCCTCAACCAGTTTAGACTAGGATTGTAGGTTAGGACTAGGATTAGGATGAGGAATAGGATTAGGATTAGGATTAGGGTTCAGGTTAGGGTTAGGGTTAGAGTTAGAGTAGGATTGTCTAATAGGACTGCAGAGTAGGATTGGAAATGAATAAAGTTTCTGAAACCACACCTCACCTTGAAGATTCCCTTCCTTCTCACTCTGCGAATAAGCTCAAAAATTCTTTCTGAATTGTCTGTTGTTTCCTAAAGGTGGAAAGTGACACAGTGTCTTTGGCATGGTGTGAAAGTGGGGAAGGATGTTCTTCATTCATCCTCTCCAGACCACACTGCCTTTGGAATATGGCCCACTGGTCTGTTTTTGGCCAGCTTTGGTACTTCTGTTTGAGGCAGAAAGGGCAATGGCATTTGAAAGCAAAACCAAAAGAAGAATGAGGCAGCCCAAACACCCTGTGCAGATGCAGGCCTTCAGCTGTGACTGGAGAGCAATGGGATTCCTGCCACTTGGATTTGTATCCCTAAATGCAATAATCTCTTTGGCTGGAGGAGAGCCTTGCTCAAGTGAGAAAGCAGAAAGATCAGAGAGGGTGCTCAGGAAGGTCTCCTGTGGTGCAGAGCTGTCAGCGCCTGTGAGGTGAGAGCGGGCCCGGCCTTGCCCGGGCTGGAGCCCCAGCAGAGCCCCGGCAGAGGCCGGAGCAGCCTGAGCCCCGGCAGAGGCAGGCTGGAAGGAGGCCCTTGGAGCTGCAAGAGGCAGCAGCCGGGCCCTGGGTGCCTCTTGCTGGGAGCGGGCGAATCCTCCGCTCTCAGAGCCCAGGTGGCAGCTGGCTGCTGCCGAGGGGAAGTGCAGCCGTGCTGGGTACAGACCAGCCTGGAGGCCATGGCCGTCTGGAGTGTGCCCAGGAGCAGAGAAAGGCCAAGGGCAGCTGCGGGCCGCTGGGCTGGCTGAGGATTCCTCCTCTTCTGCCGGCTGCCCTACAACTCCTGGCAAAGGCCAGCAGTGTGTGCAGCACTCTGGGCACCGGGGCAGGGAGCCGGGCTGCTCGGCAGGCTGGAGCACAGGGCAGCTCCTTCAGGCCCGGCACTTGAGCCAGGGGAAGCGAGGCCAGTGTTAGGCAGGGACTGCTTGGCAGGGCCCATGTCGTAGGAAGGGGATCAGGACACCAGGTGGTTCATCACAGGTCCAGTTTATTAAAGAAAGCATTGTTATGTTTGCCCAATTATCCCATCATAAAAAGGCCAAATAGTATTAAAAGTAGTAAAAATTTTAATTAAATAGTTTAGAAAATATATAAACAAGGGATAATTTGGTTCAAATAATAGCGCATAAGCAAAAACAACCGCGGGGTACAGAGGGCAGGATTCAATGACCCTTGCCACTTCATGTACAAGCTTGCCAGGTGAAAGTCACCCCTTATATGCCATGTGCAAATGCCATCTCCTCCTATTTTCGGTTCGTCACTTTTTTGTCTCCGCCTTCATTACCACCTTTACCACGCATGCGCCATCACTCGGTTTGGTGGTCGCACAAGTCTTTGGGGGTCGTCACTGATGAAGGCCCTGTAGTCTTCTTCGTTGTCCTTTAATTCACCTCTGGGTTACACATGCGCACCAAGCCAGTACAATGTAAGCCAAGACTAACATATCAGTGCATCTACATATCAAAGCAATAAGTCCCTTATAATTAGCATTTTCTTGGACCCAACCAGGTTCTTGGTCATTTTTAGCAACTGTATCTTCAGCTTCTTTCCTCCTGTCCTTGTGAACATCTGCTGGGAAGGAGGGGGTGGGTGGAGCCCCTCCTTTCCCTCTCTTCTTTGGCATTACAACTTTTAGCTATTAACTATTTTATTATTCTCAAATATTAATTACTGTATCAATATTGATTACTGTTTCAATTTTTATCAGCACAAATCATACCTATTTATCACAGCATCAAACACTTATCCAGCAAATAATAAGCTTATGAATATTCTGTAAGCCAAGCAATCTATTGGTTAAACTATACCATGAACTCTTCCTCATTCCTTAGGGGTTACATCTCTCTTTTCTCATGTCTCTTTCACTAATTGTTATCCTACTACAGCCAGGCCCAAGGACACGCTATCTCACAGGTGCAGGACTTGGAATTAGCCACGGCTTCGTACTTTTCCAATCTCTAGCAGCTAAATTCCCAACACACCCCAAAATTACCCCCAAAAAATCCGAATTTCACCCCCAAATTTACCCCAAATTATTTCCAAAAATCCCAAATTTACCCCAAAATTCACCTCAAAAATCCCAAATTCACCCCAAATTCACCTCCCAGCACTGACCTTGCTGTGAGTGACCCAAAAACCCCAAAATTCACCCCAAAAACCCCCAAATTCACCCCAAAATGTCCCAAATTCACCCCCATAAAACCCCAAAATTTACCCAAAAATTCACTCCAAAAATGTCATAAAACATCCCAAAATTCACCCCAAAATATCTGAAAATTCACCCCAAAATTTACCCCAAAATATCCCAAATTCACCCCAAATTCCCCCCCTGATGCTGAACCTGTTGGGAGTGACCCAAAAATGTCCTCAAATGACCCCAAACCCCCAAGATTTACCCCAAAAAGTCCCAGAAATTCCCCCAAAATCCCAAATTTAACTCCTGGCACTGACACTGCTGTGAGTGAACCCAAAAAATCCAAAATTCCCCCCAAAAATCCCAAATGTCCCAAATGACCCAAACTCACCCCGAATTCCTCCAAATGACCCCAAAAGGCCCCGAAGTTTCCCCAAAATTAACCCCAAAATGTCCCAAATTGACCCCAAAATATCCCAAAATTACCCCTCAAATGTCCTCAATTGTCCCCAAATGCCCCCAAATCCCCAAAACTGTCCCCAAAATTTCCCCAAATGTCCCAAATATGACCCAAATTTGTCCCAAAATTGCCTCAAATTGACCCTGAATTGTCCCCAAATGTCCCAAAATGCCCCCAAAGTTGACCCCAAATTTTCCCCATAATTGTCCCCAAATTGTCCCCAAAATTTCCCCAATTTGTCCCCAAATTTTGCCCCAAGTTTGCCCCAATTTCCCCCCAGAATTGTCCCTAAAATTTCCCAATTTTCCCCTAAATTTTACCCCAAAATTGGCCCCAAATATCCCCAAATGTCCCCAAAATGTCCCCAAATGTCCCAAATTTGCCCCAAATGCCCCAAATTGACCCCAACAGTCCCAGAATTGGCCCCAAATGGCCCAAAAATGCCCCAAATTTGTCCCCACAATTGAACCCAAAATGTCTGAAAATTGTCCCCAAATGTCCCCAAATATTCTGAAAATTGACCCCAAACTGTCCCCAAATTTTCCCCCAAATAACCAAGAATTGTCCCCAAAATTGTCCCCAAATTTGCCAAAAATTCAACTCCAAAATTATCCCGAAAATGTCCCCAAATATCCTGAAAATGTCCCCAAATTGTCCCCAAAATTGTCCCCAAAATGTCCCAAAATTGTCCCCAAATTTTCCTCAAATTCCCCCACTTTGTCCCCAAAATGTCCCAAAAATTGTCCCCAAATCCCCCAAATTTGCCCCAACTTTTACCCCAAAATTGGTCCTGAAATGTCCCCAAATGTCCTGAAAATGTCCCCAAATTGTCCCCAAAATTGTCCCTAAAATTTGACGGCCATTTTGGGACACTTTGGTGACACTTTGGTGACATTGGGGGGGGGTTGGTGCCACTTTGTGGCCCCTCGGTGTCACCCTGGTGCCACTCTTTGTGCCTTTGGTGCCACCTGGTGTCACTTTGGTGCCAACTTTTGTCACTCGGTGCCACTCTGGTGCCATTCAGTGCCACCCGGTGCCATTTTTGTCCCTTTAGTGCCATTCAGTGCCACCTGGTGCCACTTTGGTGCCACTTTGGTGCCACTTATTGCCACTTTGGTGCCATTTTTGTCCCTTTTATGCCACTTTGGTGCCACCTGGGTGCCATTTGGTGCCATTTGATGTCACTTTAGTGCCACTCAAGTGCCACTCTAATGCCACTCAGTGCCATTTGGTGCCACTTTGGTGCCACTCAGGTGACACCTGGCGCCACTCAGTGCCACTCTGGTGCCATTTGGTGCCACCTGGTGCCACTTGATGTCCCTTTAGTGCCACCTTAGTGCCACCTGGTGCCTCTTTGGTGCCATTTGATGCCACTCAGTGCCACTCTAATGCCCTTAAGTGCCACCTGGTGCCATTTGGTGCCATTTTTGTCACTTTGGTGCCACTTGGTGCCACTCTGGTGCCATTTAGTGCCACCTGATGTCCCTTTAGTGCCACTTTGGTGCCATTTTTGTCACTTCAGTGCCATTTGGTGCCACTTTATGCCACTCTAATGCCATTTAGTGCCACCTGGTGCCATTTGATGCCACTTTGGTGCCCCTTTTTGTCCCTTCGGTGCCACTCTGGTGCCATGTAGGGACACATGGCACCCCCTGGCATGCCATTCGGTGCCATTTGGTGCCATTTGTCCACATTTGGGACAGTGCCCTGCGCGGGCTCAGCCCTGGGGCCGCTCCCGCCCCTCTCCCCCCCCAGGGCCCCTCCCCCAGCTGGGCGTGGCCCTGTCGAGGCCCCGCCCCCCGCGGCTCCAGTGCGCAGGCGCGGGAACTGGGATGAACTGAGAGGGACTGGGGGGAAAAATCCGGGGATTTAAGGGTTAAAAATGGGGATTTTCGAGGGAAAAATGGGGATTTTAGGGTTAAAAATGGGGATTTTACAGGGGAAAATAGGACTGGGTTATACTGGTTTATACTGGGAGGGACTGGGGGGAAAAATCCGGGGATTTTTGGGTTAAAAATTGGGGATTTAAGGGTTAAAAATGGGACTGGGTTATACTGGGACAAACTGGGAGGGACTGGGAGGTGAAAATCTGGAGGTTTTAGGTCAAAAACTGGGGATTTGACAGTTAAAATTTGGGATTGAAGGGTTAAAAATGGAGATTTTATAGGGGAAAATGGGACTGGGTTGTACTGGTTTGTACTGGGGGGGACTGAGGGAAAAAAACTCCGGGGATTTTGGGGTTAAAATTTGGGCATTTCAGGTTTAAAAATGGGGATTTTACGGGGAAAAAAATGGGGATTGAAGGGTTAAAAATGGGAATTTTAGGGGTGGAAATGGGACTGGGTTGTACTGGGAGGGACTGAGAGGGACTGGGAGGGACTGCGGGGAAAAATCCGGGGATTTTTTTGGGTTAAAAATGGGGATTTTAGAGGGGAAAACGGGACTGGGAGGGGCTGGGAGTGTCCCCAAATTTTCTGGTTTTTCCCCCATTTTGTGTCCCCAGAGCTGCGGCCGTTCCAGACTCTCAAGAATGCCAAATTTCCCCAAATTTCCCCATTTTTAACAAAATTTTGATGTGAAAAATTCCAAATTTTCCCATTTTTGTCCCCATTTTGTGTCCCCACAGCTGCGGCCATTCCAGACTCTCAAAAATCCCAAATTTTTCTCAAATTTCCCCAAATTTTCCCTTTTTTACACAAATTTTGAGGTGAAAAACTCCAAATTTTCCCATTTTTCACCAAATTTTCCAATTTTTTTCCCCATTTCGTGTCCCCAGAGCTGCGGCCGTTCGAGACTCTCAGGAATCCCAAGTTTTCCCCAAATTTCCCCAAATTTTCCCCAAATTTCCCCATTTTTAACCAAATTTTGGTGTGAAAATCTCCAAATTTTCTGGGTTTTTTCCCCATTTCATGTCCCCAGAGCTGCGGCCGTTCCAGTCTCTCAAAAATCCCAAATTTTCCCAAATTTCCCCAAATTTTCCCATTTTAAACCAAATTTTCCCATTTTGGACCAAATTTCCCGCTTTCCCCCCCTTTTTAACCAAATTTTCCCATTTTAGTCCCCATTTTGTGTCCCCAGAGCTGCGGGGAAATTGGGAAAAATGGGGAAAGAATTGAAAAAAATGGAAAAAAGGGGGAAAATCGGCAAAAAAATGGAAAAAATGGGGAAAATGGGGGAAAAGAAAGAAAAATGAGGTGGAGGTTCCGGGCTCAGAGTGTTGTCAACGGGGAGAGAAATTTGGGGGAAAAACGGGGAAATTGGGAAAAATGGGAAAAATTAAAAATTGGGGGAAAAAATCGGTAAAAAACCAAAAAAAATGGGGGGGGGGGGGGGGAAGGAAAATGAGGGAAAATTGGGGGAAAATGAGGGAAAATGAGGGGGAGTTTGAGGGCCCAGAGTGTCATTAACGGTGAGAAAAACAGGGGTAAATGGGAAAAAATGGGGAAAAAGGAAAAAAATGGGTTAAAACAAAGGGAAAATGGGAAAAATTAGGAAAAAACCAAGGAAAAATCGGGAAAAAATGAGGAAAAACACCAGTGAAAAATTGGGGGGAAATGGGAGGAACAAACAGGAAATAATGTGGGAAAAAATAGGAAAAAAACAGGGGAAAATGGAGGGGAAATGGGAGGAATAAACAGGAAAAGTATGGGAAAAATTGGGGGGAAATGGGGAAAAAATAGCAAAAAAGCCAGGGAAAAGTGGGGAAAAAATAGGAAAAAAACGGGGAAAAAAAATGTGGGAAAAAATGGGGGAGAAATAGGAAAAACCCAGGGAAAAATGGGGGGAAAATAGGAAAAAAAAAAAAAAGGAAAAATGTGGGGAAAATGTGAGGAAAAAATGTGGGAAAATGTGGGAAAAAATGTGGGGAAAAAAACCCAGGGAAAATGGGGAAAAATAGGAAAAAAACAGGGAAAAATGGGAGGGAAAATAGGAAAAAAAAACCGGGGAAAAATGTGGGAAAAATGTGGGGAAAATGGGGAAAAAATAGGAAAAAGAGAGGGAAAAATAGGGAAAACATGGGAGGAACAAACAGGAAATAATGTGGGAAAAAATAGGAAAAACCAGGGGAAAATGGAGGGGAAATGGGAGGAATAAACAGGAAAAATATGGGAAAAATTGGGGGGAAATGGGGAAAAAATAGCAAAAAAGCCAGGGAAAAGTGGGGAAAAATAGGAAAAAAACGGGGGAAAATGGGAAAAAAATGTGGAGAAAAATGGGGGAGAAATAGGAAAAAACCCAGGGAAAAATGGGGGGAAAATAGGGGAAAAAAAAAGAAAAAATGTGGGAAAAAAAGAGGAAAAATGTGGGAAAAATGGGGGAAAAATCGGAAAAAATAAAAGGGGAAAATGGGGGGGGGAATGGGAGGAATAAACAGGAAAAAATGCGGGAAAAATGGGGGAAAAATAGGAAAAAATGGGGGAAAAATGGGGGAAACTGGGGAAAAATACGAAAAAAACAGGGAAAAATGGGGAAAAAATAGGAAAAAACCGGGGGAAAATGTGGGCAAAAATGGGGAAGAAGTAGGAAAAAAAACCAGGGAAAAATGTGGGGAAAATGGGGGAAAAATAGAAAAAAAAAAAAAAGGAAAAATGTGGGGAAAATGTGAGGAAAAAATGTGGGGAAAATGTGGGAAAAAAATAGGAAAAAAAAAACCAGGGAAAAATGGGGGGGAAATGGGGAAAAAATAGGAAAAAAACCAGGGAAAATTAGGAAAAAAACAGGGAAAAATGGGAGGGAAAATAGAAAAAAAAACGGAGAAAAATGTGGAAAAAATGTGGGGAAAATGGGGAAAAAATAGGAAAAAGAGAGGGAAAAATAGGGAAAAAATGGGAGGAAAAAACAGGAAAAATGTGGGAAAAATGGGGAAAAAATAGGAAAAACCCAGGGAAAAATGGGGGAAAATGGAGGGAAATTGGGAAAAATGGTGAAGAAATGGAAAGAACTGCAGAAAAATGGGGAAACTGGGGGAAAATAGTGAAAAATGGGGGAAACCAGGGAAAATCGGGGGGGGGAAATGGAAAAATTGGGGAAATGGGAAAAAATAGGGGAAAAGGGAGGGGAAAAGAGGGAAAAATAGGAAAAAATGGTGAAAATGGAAAAATAGTGAAAAAATGGGGAAAATTGGGGGGGAAGTGGTGAAAATATTGAGGGGAAATGGTGAAAAATGGGTTTAAAATGGTGAAAATGGGTGGGAAATGGTGAAAATGGGTTAAAATGGTGAAAAATGGGTGGAAATGGTGAAAATGGGGGGGAAATGGTGAAAAATGGGTTAAAAATGGCGAAATTGGGTTGAAAATGGTGAAAATGGGGGAAATGGTGAAAATGGGTTAAAATGGTGGAAAATAGGTTGAAAATGATGAAAATGGGTTTTAAATGGTGAAAATTGGGTTAAAATGGTGAAAATTGTGAAAATGGTGAAAAATGGGTTAAAAATGGTGAAAATTGGGGGAAATGGTGAAAATTGGGTTAAAAATGGGTTAAAATGGTGAAAATGGGTTAAAAATGGTGAAAACTGTGTTAAAATGGTGAAAAATTGGTTAAAATGGTGAAAATATTGGGGGGAAATGGTGAAAAATGGGGTGGGAAATGGTTAAAATGGTGAAAATTGGGTTAAAAATGGTGGAAAATGGTTTTAAAATGGTGAAAATGGGTTAAAAATGGTAAAAATGGGTTAAAAATGGTGAAAATTTTGTTAAAAATGGTGACAATGGGTGAGGGACATCAAGATGGAACCCGAGGACACCGAGGGTGACAATGCCAGCCCAGGAGTGGCCTTGGGGACACCGAGGGTGACAATGCCAGCCCAGGAGTGGCCTTGGGGACACCGAGGGTGACAATGCCAGCCCAGGAACGGCCTTGGGGACACCAGGATGGGCTGAGGGACACCAAAGTGGCCTCGGGGAGAACGATGGCCCCGAGGTCTCCTCAGATGTCCCCAAGGTCTCCAATGTCCCCAGATGTCCTCAAGGTCCCCAAGGTCCTCAGATGTCCCCAAGGTCCCATCACCCCAACATCTCCAATGTCCCCAAGGTCCCCAAGGTCCCCAATGTGTCCCCAGTGTCCCCAATGTCCAAACATCTCCAATGTCCCCCAGGTTTTCCAATGTCCCCAAGGTCCCATCACCCCAACATCTCCAATGTCCAAACATCTCCAAGGTCCCCAAGGTTTTCCAATGTCCCCAAGATCCCAATCACCCAACATCTCCAACAGCTCCAAGGTCCCCAAGGTCTCCTCACTCGTGTCCCCTCTCGCCCAGGCTCGTTCCCGGTGTCCTGCCACCCTGTCCTGGCGGGTGACGCGCTGCTCCTGGTGGTGGCCCAGCTGCCCCGGGTGTTCCTGTGGGGCGCCGGTGGCTTCGCACCGCACGCAGGCATCCCGCACAGGGACATCCCGCATGGGGACATCCCACATGGGGACATCCCACACGTGGACATCCCGCACGGGGACATCCCGCACAGGGACATGTGCTTATGGGGGTCCATCAGGGTTATGGGGTCATGTGGTTATGGGGGTCCATCAAGATCATGGGAGTAAGCAGGGTCATGGCGTTATGGGGTTCCATCAGGGCCACGGGGTCATGGAGCTCCATCAGGGTCATGTGGTTATGAAGGTCTATCAGGGTCATGTGGTTATGGGAGTCCATCAAGGTTATGGTGTCATGGGGTTCTATCAAGCTCATGTGGTTATGGGGGTCCATCAGGATCATGGGGTTATGGGGTTCCATCAAGGCCACGTGGTTATGGGGTTCTATCAAGGTTATGGGGTTATGGGGGTCCATCAGGGTCATGGGGTTATGGGGGTCCATCAGGATCATGAGGTTATGGGGTTCCATCAAGGCCATGTGGTTATGGGGGTCTATCATGGTTATGGGATCATGGGGTTATGGGATATGGGGTCATGGGGTTATTGGTATTGATCAAGGTCATGGAGTTATGGGGTTCCATCAAGGTCATGTGGTTATGGGGGTCCATCAGGGTTATGGGGTTATGAAGGTCTATCAGGGTCATGTGGTTATGAAGGTCTATCAGGGTCATGGTGTTCCATCATGGTTATGGGATAGATCATGGGGTTATGGGGGTCCATCAGGGTCATGGGTCCAGGGGGTTTCATCAGGGTTATGCGGCCATGTGGTTATGGGGGGTCCATCATGGTTATGAGGTTATGGAGGACCATCAAGGTCATGGGGCCATGTGGTTATGGGGGTCCATCATGGTTATGGGGTTATGGAGGTCCATCAAGGCTATGTGGTTATGGGGGTCCATCAGGGTCATGAGGGTCCGTCAAGGTCATGGTGGGTCAGCAGGATTATGAGGTTATGGAGTTCCATCAGGATCATGGGGTTATGGGGATCCATCAAGGTTATGTGGTTATGGGGGTCAATCAGGGTCATGGGGGTCCATCAAGGTCCTTGGGGTCCATCAAGGTCCTCGGGGTCCATCAAGGCCATGTGGTTATGGGGGTCCATCAGGGTGATGTGGTTATGGAGGTCCATCAAGGTTATGGGGTTATGGAGGTCCATCATGGTCATGTGGTTATGGGGTTCTGTCGTAGGAAGGAGACCAGGACACCAGATGGTTCATGACAAGTCCAATTTATTGAAGAAAGCATCAAACACTTATCCAGCAAATAATAAGCTTATGAATATTCTGTAAGCCAAGCAATCTATTGGTTAAACTATACCATGAACTCTTCCTCATTCCTTAGGGGTTACAGCTCTCTTTTCTCATGTCTCTTTCACTAATTGTTATCCTACTGCAGCTAGGCCCAAGGACACGCTATCTCACAGGTACAGGACTTGGAATTAGCCACGGCTTTGTATTTTCCAGTCTCTAGTCTCCTAAGTTTCCCAACACTTCCCCTGTTTTTATTTTTTATGAAAAGCAAAATTCTATGGGCTAACTGTGTCACACTCTTTGCAACACAAAAATAGGCAATTCTAACAACTAAACAGTATTTCAAACAGTATTCTGAGCTAGCAAGGTTTCTCTCTTACAAGGGATCTAAGCCAGGGAAACAAACCAAAAAGGCTGTCACTTTTTATAGGATATGCTATATGACAGATACAAAAAGAATTCTATGTGCTACAAGGCTCAAACAAAACTCAGGTGTGCTAATACAACTTACAAAAAAAAGCTAAAGGAGTAACATGTGCGCAGGTTTCACCCGTTTCAACTGTCTGGTCAGTTTGCTTTCTATTCTCAAACAGCAGATATACTTCAAACAGGAATGGCTCTACTCACAAATGCTTCTGATTGTCCTTTTTTAACTAGAGTTTCTCTGATGTTCACAACAACACTTCACACAGAAGTGATAAAAATAAACACCTATCGTAAAAGGATAAATCTATCTAATATCAATTAAACTTAATAGTACCTAGACTTAAAATACTTAAACTTAAAATATTTAAACTTAATAGAACTTAACATTACTTAAACTTTACTTAAACTTAACAGATTTTTAAATCAACAGAACTTAGATGTAAAATCACTTAAATCTAACAAAACTTTAACAAAACTTAACTGACTTTAAATTCTGCATAACTTAAACCTAATATAATTTAAACAGAATCTAGCTTTACTTAAACTTAATAACACTTAAACTTAACAGGAGATAAACTTAACAAAACTAAACCTTAACAGTATTTAACATTTGATGGCACTTAATAGATAATTGAACTTAAACTACTTAGGATAATACTTACTATAGAAATAAAATATAGCATTTACTATAACTTACTTACAGGCCTGATTCTAAAACACTAAACTAAAACAAGTTTCTTCTTGTATTTGCTGCAGCATTTTTATACTTGAATGCACTTAAACATAAGAAGTTTGTTCAAGGTATACCTGTGGAAAAATTCTTTTAAATTCAGTGCTTGCTTTTACTTTTATCACATCTAAACAAAGATTAAAAAATACAAAAAACACACTCATTACATCTTACTTCTACAACCACTTTAAAATATTTTTAACATTTTTAAATTTTTTCAAAATATAATTTCAGAGTTTAATGTTCTACTGACTGAGTTAGTTTGGCTTCTGATATTTAAAGTCTCTTTTACAGTCTCTGCTAGGAAAAACAAAAAGTCCTTTAAACTTAGGTGAAAAACGTCTTGACCGTAATGGTCCTTGGTGTACTTTGTTTATTATCACTGGCTTCTTAATTGCAGTAGGAATCTTTCTTTTGTTGACAAGAGTCACATTTATTAAGCTGTTAGGTCTCACACTGAAGCTTTTGCCAGCTGCGGGGCGGAGGGAGAGCGCTCCCGATGGAAGAAGCACTCCGGTCCCGCGGCGCTTGTGTCGGAGGGGGCGAACCCCCCCGCGGCTGCCGCCGCTGCAGCCGCTGCAGCGCAGCATTTCAGGTGGCCGCTCACTGCGGCTTCTCCCCATGGCGGAGCGCCCATGCTGAGTTCGGAGCAGCACAGCCTCGCAGGCGTCCCGAGCCGCAGCTGCTGCTTTGCACTCAGAGACATGCTGAAGTGTATTGTATATCACCCGCCATGGCTTGCTCGGTTTCTTTGCTGACTTATCATCTTCTAACACTGCTTCCCACAGTATATCCCCAGATTTTCTCCATTCCGAAAGTTCACGTGGGTTAAGGAAAGTTTCTTCAGCGGATCCGTAGGCTAATAACAAATCTATCCCCTTTATCCCTCGGCATTCTAGATATGAGGCGGATAACTGATATGCTGCTTGCATTTTCATACCTCTTTCGTGAGCGCTCTTGCAGCTTTCCAGGCTTCCAGCAGCACGTATGGCTCAGGTCACCGATGTGAACCCCGAGGGTGCTTCAAAATTCTGGCACCTATGATTTAAAATATATTATGTTGTTGTCATTTACAGAATACACCCTGTGGGAAGAGGGATGGAAGTGTTTATTATGCTAATAGCAATGAGTATGCTAATAATGAGGCAAGGGCGGAATTGACAATCAACCATCTAGCTGGAGAAGGACAACACAGCCTACCAGATGATCAAGCAGCAGGTATCCTCAGAGAAGTATTGGATGATATCAAAGAGATGGCTTTGAAAGCTTTAATCCAGGTATTGGATGGTAGCACCCCCAATTTGGACTACCTTGGGTGGCTGCAGCTAAAGATTTAGGACAATCAGACCATCTTGGGTGCCTGTTAAGTAAGCAAACCAATGCTACTCCCTCACATTGAGTGGCCTGCTCTCAGACATAGAGACCATCAAACATGCCACCTTGCAGAACAGTGATAGAGTTTTTATTCTGGGCACATGGGCATGACTGTGTAGACTCTGAGGGCATGTGTTGCATGAACCTCTCCAGCCACAGCAAGTCAATCCACAAGAGCATTCAGGTATTGAAGGAAGGGTTCAAGAAGTTTCAAGTGGAAAACATAGACTGGGTCAATGAACTCTTCCAATCCAAGGGACTAAAGGGTTGGATGATGTCTATCTAAAAAAGGACATTTATTTTCTTAGCTGTTGTATTGTTAATTGTCTCATGTTTGTTTGGATGCTTTTAGAAAGTCTTAAAAAATTCTTTCAGTTCCATCTTTGTTATAAAACAGAAAGAGGGAAGATACCCAACACAGGCTCCTCATGGACTCCTTGGAGGAGAGAACTGCAGGTCAGGATGGTACAAAAACCTTTCAGAGACTCAGTGTGGGCAAGGAAATCCTTAAAATTACCTAAAAGTATTCTTAAATCCATAAAGTACATTAAAACCTCAAGTATCTAAAGCCATTAATGAGCCCCACTGAGTGTCAGTACAAAGCTCTCCAGGGACTCTTTAAAGCAGAGAATTGGGGCCATGATTGCACAAACCTCTCAGAGACTCAAAGGCAAAAGCCAAACCCAAAGTTCTTTGAAAAACCTGCAGTCCCTACAGGGAGCATTCAGGATTCCCCAGGGCCATTGCTGAGCAAGGCTCCCCAGGGACTCCTTCCAGCAGATCCTTGAGGCCACTGGGATGTGGGCTAGGGGGGGATGCTGAGGGCAGGACAAGGGGCTGACAGTGCCCAGCCTGACTGGGGCTGTGCCAGGAGGCCCCAGGGCCTCAGGACAAGGTGTCTCCTCACAGCCCTTGGTGGCACAGAGCCTGCTGTGCCCCAGGGCACCAGGACTTGGCTTCTCTTTGTCCCCACCTGTCATCATTGCCTCCAGTTCTCTGCTCTGCCTGGGGCCTGGGGACACTTTCTCAGTTGTGTCCCTCAGTGGGACCCATTAAAAGTCCAAGAAACGTTGGAGTTGGATTCTGCCTTGGAGTTCTGGAGAGGTTTCTTCAGCTTCCTCTCTGGGACTCATGTTCAGGGCCTGAGCACAAAGCCCCAGAGGCTCATTAAAGTCCTGGTGATGTGTCTGTGCTGCTGAGCTGGGCTGGGCTCCTGGCACAAAGGCAGCTCCTGGTAACCAAGAAGAGCTTCAAAAGCTCTCTCGATGAGCAGCTTTTCTCCAGCCCAGCAGGGCTGGGGCACTGCCTGCAGCCACCCTGGGCACAGCACAGAGGCAAAGAGAGCTTCAATCAGTCAGGGCTGGGAAGGTGCTGAGAAGTGCCTGGGGCAGAATCACTGCCAGCCCTTGGCACAGGATCCTCTGGCTGCAGGACAATGCAGCTGCAGCTCCTGGAGCCATCTCCCAAAGCTGGAACATCCCAATGCCTACTGACCCTGTGAGTACATTCTCTGATTGTCTCTTGTGCAGAGCAGCCAGGGGTGCCCAGGGCTGTCCTGCAGAGCAGAGTCCTGCAGCCCAGGCGGCTGTGCTGGGGCAGGAACTCTGCTGCCTGCCAGGGACAGCTCTCAGCCAGCCCTGGCAGCTGCTCCCAGCGCTGGGGAACAAGCTGGTCATGCTTGGAAGTGTTCTTCTTGTGTGGGGAGGATGCTGCATTGTTCAGGACTGCTTCCAGGATGGCATTTAATGTCAGAACAAATAGATTATACAGGGAGCACAGCAAGGCAGGGGCTGCATGAAAGGGAATTTCCTGCTTTTTGAATATGCTGTTCTGGGTTGCCTGGATAGGAAAGTGCACATAGATATTCATCTCTCAGTTAAGGTTGAGGAAAAAAACCCCAAAAAACCCCCAAAATTCTCTCAGATGTTAATAAACCAGGCAGTGACAGAAATCCTTGCAGGGCCCCTTAGAGGCAGCATTAGTGTTGCTTTCCCAGTCTCCTCAGGGTTCCTGTGATGTTGCCATCTGAGCCTGCAGAGCCAGAGCTGCCCCTGGGCAGGGAGGGGTCTGCAGGGCAGAGCTGAGCCCCCAGGGCTGGGCTGGGCTCTGGCAGCACTGGCAGGGCCCAGCCCTGGGCACAGGGAAGCAGCTGCTGGCAGGGACAGCTCCAGGCAGCAGCGCCCTGGGCAGGCAGTGGGGGGAAAGTGCCCCCAGGCTGTGCTGGGATATTTCAAGTCCTCTCCTAAACCAAACTATTCCATGATTACTTTTTTACAGATCCCCATGCCAAGGCACAGCAAATGTCCAACAGCAGCTCCATCAGGTTCTTTCTCCTGCTGGCACTGGCAGACACGCGGCAGCTGCAGCTCCTGCACTTCTGCCTCTTGCTGGGCATCTCCCTGGCTGCCCTTCTGGGCAACAGCCTCATCATCAGCACCGTAGCCTGCAGCCACCACCTGCACATGCCCATGTTCTTCTTCCTGCTAAACCTGGCCCTCAGTGACCTGGGCATGATCTGCACCACTGTCCCCAAAGCCATGCACAATTCCCTCTGGGACACCAGGAACATCTCCTACACTGGATGTGCTGCACAGGTGGTTTTTTTTGTGTTCTTCATCTCAGCAGAGCATTTCCTCCTGACCATCATGTGCTACGACCGCTACGTGTCCATCTGCAAACCCCTGCACTACTGGACCCTCCTGGGCAGCAGAGCTTGTGCCCACATGGCAGCAGCTGCCTGGGCCAGTGCCTTTCTCAATGCTCTGCTGCACACAGCCAATACATTTTCCCTGCCCCTGTGCCATGGCAATGTCCTGGGCCAGTTCTTCTGTGAAATCCCACAGATCCTCAAGCTCTCCTGCTCACACTCAAACCTCAGGGAACTGGGACTTCTTGCTGTTAGTGCCTGTTTAAGTTCTGGCTGTTTTGTGTTCATGGTTTTTTCCTATGTGCAGATCTTCAGAGCTGTGCTGAGGATCCCCTCTGAGCAGGGACGGCACAAAGCCTTTTCCACCTGCCTCCCTCACCTGGTTGTGGTCTCCCTGTTCATCAGCACAGCCACATTTGCCTACCTGAAGCCCCCCTCCATCTCCTCCCCATCCCTGGATTGGGGCGCTGTCGTTTCTGTACTCGGTGGTGCCTCCAGTGCTGAACCCTCTCATCTACAGCCTGAGGAACCAGGAGCTGAAGGCTGCAATGTGGAGACTGATGACTGGATGGTTTCAGGAACATTAAACTGCTGGCTAATTTATGCAAAGTGCTTGTAATAAAACTAATCTTTGATACTTCTTGCTGCTTTCTTTCTGGAGGTTCTGTTTCTTTCTTTTAACTTCTTCATATTGTCTACAAAGAAATGCCATTTTTTATACCATTTCTCATTTTGTTTCTCTATTCCTTCACTGTAACCACAGACTGTGTCAAGGAGGGGCTGCACTCTCTGTGGCTTTAAAGGAACTAAAGGATCTCCCAGCCAAGTTTTCTGCAGAGATGCCCTTTTGTTGCCTTCTCTGGAGCTGCAGCAGCAATGTTTGTGTGCAGAGCTGGGGGCAGATCAGTGCTGGCCCAGCAGCTGTGCCCAGCAGCAGCAGCACTTGGTGTTGCCAGTGCTGCTGCCATGGCCCTGCCCCGCTGCCCTGGTGGCCCTGGTGTTGCTGTAGGGCCTGAGTGCTCTCGGGGCCGGGCACAGCCCTGGGGGTGGCACTGCCAGGGCTGCAGCAGGGACAGGCCATGGGCACTGCTGGGGCAGCGCTGATGCCTCATCCCAGGTCCTGGGAGCTCCAGGCTCCTTGCCCAGGCTCTCTCAAGAACACACCCAGGCCAATGCTCAGCACAGAAAAGCCCCGTGAGCAGCCCCAGATTGGCCGTGGGCAGGCTGGGGGCAAACAGCATGGCTGGGGTTCTGCAAGGGCCCTGGGGGAGATGGGAAGGAGCAGCAGAGCAGGGGCTGATCCATCCCCAGTGCGCTGCACAGCCCAGGGCAGCGTCCCAGAGTGTCCTCATGGAGCTGACAACAACATCCCCCCCTCTGCAGCCCTGGCCTCTCCCCCAGCTCACACAGGTGCCCCATCCTTGCAGGCACAGACACGGCAGCACTGGCTCAGCAGCCCCTGTTTGCATTGCACACAGCAGGCGGGAGCACACCCATGCTGTTGGTGTGGGGACATGAACCTGAGGGAGCACAAATGCCATCAGCGCCTGGGGCCAGCAAGGGCTGGGGGACACCAGGGAAACCACTCAGCTTTGTCCTGGCCTCTGCAGTCAGCCAGAAAGTTTGTTCCCATCAGCTGGGAGTTTCCTGTCCCGCTGCAGACGCTGTTGCTCAGAGCCAGGGCTGTGTGGCATCCACCCCCAAACGGCCCTGAGCATTTCCTCTGCTTCACCTTTGCTTTCTTTACTCTTCCTGATACAAATTTCTTCTAACTCCCCACCCCAGGGGACCCAGAACTCGACACAGCACTCGAGGTGCTGCCCAACCTGTGCCCAGCACAGGGGAAGAATCCCTGCCCTGCTGCTGCTGGCCACACCATTCCTGAACCAGGCCAGGAGCCATTGGCCTTCTTGGCCACCTGGGCACTCTGCTGCCTCATGCCCAGCCTGCTGTCCATCAGTCCCTGCAGGTCCCTTTCTGCCTGTCTTCTCTCCAGCCACCCTGTCCCCAGCCTGTAGTGCTGCAGGGGTTGTTGTGGCCAAAGTTCAGGACCCAACACTTGGACTTGTTCAACCTCCAACCTTGTTGGATTTGGCCTCTGGATCCAGCCTGTCCAGGGCCCTCTGCAGAGCCCTCCTACCCTCCAGCAGATCCACACCCATACCCAGCTTGGTGTCATCTGCGAATTTGCTTATGATGGACTCAATCCCCTCATGCAGATCATCAATGCAGACATTTAAATCCGCACTGGCTGGCTCTGACCCCTCGGCCATCCTGTGGGTGCCCTGTGATGGCACTCAAGGTGATCTGTTCCATAACCTTGCCGGGCACCCAGGGCAGGCTGACAGGCCTGGAGTTCCCCAGATCCTCCTTCCAGCCCTTCTTGGGGATGGGCTCACACTGGCACCTCCAGTCCTCTGGGACCTCCTTGCTGAGCCAGTACTGATGGTGAATGATGGAGAGCAGCTTGGGGAGCTCATCCACAGCTCCCTCATCTCCCTGGGATGGATCCCATCGGGTCCCAGAGACACCTGTGAGCATCTGAGGGGCTCAGCATGTGCCCAGCTGCTTCCTTCTGGATTACAGGGGGCTGTTCTATTCCCTGTGCCCATCCACCAGCTCAGGAGAACACTTGTCCCAAGAGCAACTTGACTTATTTTTGGAAATTGAGGCAAAGAAGGGGTTAAGTGCCTCAGCCTTTCCCTCATATTTGGTAACCCTATCTCCCCCAATAATGAATGGAGATTGTTCCTTGTACCTCATTTTGCCATTGATGTATTTATAGAAACATTTTTATTCTCCTTCAGAGAAATGGCCTGGGGAAGCCTTAAGCTTTCACCTCTCTAACTTTCTTTCTGCATGACCTAACAACATCCTTACACATTTCCTGAGTTACCTGCCTCTCTGTCCAAAGGTGATGCACCTTCCTTTTTTTCCCCAAGTTCCTGCAAAAGGCCCATCACATACACAATGTCACCTTTTGCTCTGAAGTACGCCTCAGAGGAGGAAAATACAAGAGTCTATAAATTAAAAGAAAGAAAGAAAGCTAGGAAAGTAAAAGAAGAAGAAGAGGCTGTGAAGGCTGACAAAAACTGGAACCCCCTTGACCACGTAACTCCTCCTACCCTTGCAGTTCCTCAAATCCTTCCTCCAATTCCTCTTGCTGTGGACCCAATTCCTCCTCCTCTCCCAGCTGTCATTCCTTTACTACCTGCTAACCCAGTTATACCTCCACCACCTTCCCCTCAACCCTCTCCTTACTCTCTTTACCCTTCACTACTGTCCCCTTACCTCTGCACCCCTTATTCACCAGCAAGTTCCTGCTCTGCCTCCCCCAGCACAAATGAGAAGCCAAACAACATCTCAGAATCTCACGCCCAAGAGTGAAGTTAACCAGTCAGCCTCCTCAGCTGATGTTTTACCACTCGGACCAAAGAGGCAGAAGTGGAAAAATTGTTCCCCCTCAGAGAAGTTCCCATGGGTGGGGTGGCCAGTGAGATTGGATTTGTAAACCCTCCTCCGAAGTTGGAAACTTTAAGAAAGAATTGGGAAATTTAGTGGAAGACCCAGTAGGAATAGCAAATCAAATTGACTGATTTTTAGCCCCTAATATTTAGACATGAGGAGAATTGTACATCTTAAACATCCTATTTTCCCCAGAAGAGACTCGAATTATAAGAACTACAGGAATGAAAATTTGTGAGCCAGAAAACCAACCCGAGCCCCAAGGTAACAAAAAATGCCTTTAGTGGAGCCTGACTGGGACCCTAATCAAGAAGAGGGGAGAAGAAATATGAGAGATAACAGGTCCCTGATGACCAGAGGGATAAAAGAATCAGTCCCTAGAGGGAGTAATACCAAGTTAGCGTTTGACAGCACCCAGGAAAAAGATGAGACCCCAGCAAAATGGCTTAATAGGCTAAAGCAAAACTTCCAGATTTACTCTAATATGTTGACCTAGATAGCCCTGAAGGCCAAGTCCTTCTCAACAGACAATTTATAACTAAATCCTGGCCAGATATCTGATGAAAGTTAGAAAGAATAGAGGACTGGCAGGAAAAAAGTATAATGAACTTCTGAGAGAAGCCATAAGAGTATATCTGAGAAGAAAAGAAAAAAGACAAAAACAAAAGCTAAAATTATGGTAGCCATAGGCAGAGAAAGTGTAGGCGCCAACAAGGATTGGCCAGTAGAACCACTTAGAAGAGACAAAGGTTTTATTGGACCAAAAGGGGCTAGGGTTCTACTCAGTGACAAATATTGTTATTACTGTGGAGAGAAAGGGCGCCTAAAGAGAAATTGTAAGAAACACCAATTAGATGAAGCCATAGCCTGGGAGCAAGAAACTCTAGAGAACATCTTAAGAAGAGACAAAAAATATGCGGAATAGGGGTGTCAAGGGTTCTATGCTCTGGGGAATTTATTGAATCATCTAGTAGAACCCTCGGTAAATTTCGAGATTGGTCCCCAGAATGATGAATTTGAATTTTTAGTTGATACCGGAGCAGACAAGTCATGTGTGACTAAAATACCAACAGGAATCACAGTCAGTAAAAAGGTCTGCAAAGTAGGAGGGGCCAAATGAGAATCATTGGAGGCCCAGATTATAGAAGATGTAGAAATTAGAGGAAATTCAAGAGAGCATTGAGCTAATTCCATTTACATCCCCAAGTTAGACTGTGATTTATTAGGATATGATTTATAAATCAAATTGGGAATTGGAATAATGCCAAAAGAAGGGAAAATGGTAGTGCAAATAATGGTTCTTAACAAAGGGAGATATAGATGAAATCAACCCAAATGTTTGGGCAGAGGAGGGAAAAATTGGTTGTTTGAATATTCCACCAATAGAAGTAGAGCTGCAGAAAGACATGTCCACCATTTGGGTAAGGCAGTATCCAATTTCCCCAGAGGGAAAGAAAGGACTAGCCCCAGTAACTGACCAGCTGTTAAAGGAAGGATTTTAGAACCATGCATGTCTCCACATAATACTCCCATAATAGCATTGAGAAAAGCTGATGGAAGGTATCAATTACTACAAGATTCAAGAGAAGTTAATAAAAGAACGGTTGCAATGCACCCGGTAGTACAAAACTCATATACATCGTTTTAAGCCAAGTACCTAAGGAGCATGCATGGGTCTCTGTCATGGATTTAAAGGACGTGTTCTGGGCATGTCCCCTGGCTGAAGAGTGCCAGAACTGGTTTGCCTTTGAATGGAAGGACATTTAAAAGTAAAGAAAACAGCAATGAAGGTGGACACATCTTCCCTAGGGGATTAAAGAACCCCCAACCTCTTTGGCAAGCTCTAGAAGAAGTCCTAGAACACTTTAAACCTGAGAATGGGGTAAATATTTTACAATATGTTGATGATTTATTTGTATTGGGGGACAACAAGACAAAGTTAGAAGTTCCAGCGTACTAGCATCTAAATTTCTTAGGGGAAAAAGGCCTAAAAGTATCACAAAAGAAACTGCAATTTGTGGAACAAGAAGTAACATATCTAGGACATATAATCACCCAAGAGTATAACAGGTGAAGCCCCAAGAGAATTTTGGGAATTCTGTCCATCCCTGCCCCAACGACCAAAAGAGACGTTAGAAAATTACTAGGTTTGTTTGGATATTGCAGATTATGGCTTGATCAGTATACTAAAAGTGTTAAATTTCCATATGGCAAATTGATAGACTCAGAGGCTGTAACCTGGACCTCAAATGACAAGGAAAAGCTTCGTAATCTGAAAATTAAATTGTTCCCTGCCCCTGTACTGAGCCTATCAGACCTTATAAAGAACTTTGACCTATTGGTAAACGTGGAAGAGGGGATAGCTTGCGGAGTCCTTACACAGGACTGGGGAGGATGCAGGAAGCTGGTCGCATCTATCTCCAAGTTACTAGATCCAGTAGCCAGAAGGTGGCCAGCCTGTGTACAAGTGATAGCAGCAACAGCCACCCTAGTAGAAGACACACAGAAACTAACCTGAAAGGGGAAGATCCGGGTTCATACCCCACAAAATGTGAAAGCTCTTTTAAGTCACAAGGCCCCTCAGTGGCTAACCGACGCCCAAATACTAAACTATGAAGTCATCCTAAGAAGTACCAAGGGCCTCCAATTAGTCACTTCAAAATGTTTAAATCCAGCCCAGTTCCTCATAGGAGAGCTGTTAATAGACCTGGATCATGACTGATTAGAAATTATTGAAATGCAGACTAAAGTGAGAGAAGATGTAGAAGATGGGCCCCTCCCATATGGGAGAATTTTATTTACAGATGGATCATCATGAATGGTAGCCACTAAACGGGTCTCAAGGTATGCAACCATAGATGGGCAGAACATGCAAGTTGAGGAAATGGGAAAGCTACCCTCAAATTGGTCTGCCCAGTGCTGTGAAATCTGTGCCCCAAAGAGAGGACTAGATTTACTAGTAAAATATAAACAATCTATATCGACTCCTGGTATGCATAAGGGATTGCCCATACATTTGAAAAATATGGGAAGAACAGGGGGTACCTTAATTCTTAAGGCAAAAATTTAGTACAAGAAGAGCTAAGAAAACGAGTACTAGAGTGCCTGAAAAAACCAATAGAGATAGCCAAAGTTCACATAAAAGGACATTAAAAAGGGGACACCCTTGAAATAAAGGGAAGCCAATTAGCTGATCAAGTAGTGAAAGAAGAAGCTTTGGAACAGGAAAATCCAGTTAAAATTCTTAAGATAGAGGGAACACCTAGTAGAGAAAGAAAAGAGGAAAGACCCATCTTTGACGAGAACGAATTAAGAGAGTTAGAAAATATGAGAGGACAGCAAAAAGAAAATGGAGAATGGTGGACCCCTGATGGACGGCAAATTTTAAATAAAGCTTCAGCCCAAAAGGTGATGACAGAGTTGCACGAGTTGACCCATTGGGGAATACAAGGATTATGTGACCACTTTCCAAGGGATCAAATATGCATGGGAGTATATACCATAGCAAAGGCAGTTACCAAGGGATGTTTAACTTGCCAACAAATTAATCAGAAAGTAATGAGAAGAGTACTGTCTGATCTGGGGGAAGAGAGTTGTCCTTGCGGCCATTCCAAAGTGTGCAGGTAGACATCACAGAAATGTCCCCTGTTCAGGGATACAGACACTTATCAGTGACCGTGGATCACCTCACCCATTGGGTAGAGGCGTTCCCTACCAAAACAGAGACAGCCCAAGTAGCCACAAAAGCAATCCTAGAAAACATCATTCCCCAATATGGGTTGATAATGTCGATTCTGACTGAGGTCCACATTTTGCTGCCCAAGTCTTACAACAAGCTGTTGAAGCCCTGGGAATGAAATGGAGGTTGCACAGCCCATTGGCATCCCCGGAGCTCCAGAGGAGCAGAAAGAATGAATAAAACCATCAAAAACGTGTTAACTAAATTAGTTACAGAAACCCAGATGAATTGGCTTAAATGTCTGCCCTTAGCACTGTTACAAATTAGAACAAGGCCTTGAACAGGTATAAGAGTTTCACCTTATGAAATGATGTTAGGACTCCCCTTCTTGACAACCCCATATAGCATGGCAATTTATCCAGAAGGAGAGACAGCCACCCAAAAATAGGTAAAGGCCATAGGAAGGAGATTCAAAGATCTTAGGAAAAAGGGCTATCTCCCTCAAACCTCTCCCTTAGACACTAAGGGACATAACATCAATCCAGGAGACAGGGTGTTAGTTAAATCATGGAACTCCTCACCTTTAACCTCTAAGTTTGAAGGCCCTTTTCAGGTCCTACTCACCACCAATACAGCCATACAGACCCAAGAGAAGGGGTGGACACATATAACCCAGACTAAAGGACCTGCACCACCTCCCACTGAAGAGTCAAAACCAACCACATCCCCTACTAAGTCTTCTAATGAATGGATTGGGACTAATCACTCAATCTAAAGCTAACCCTCCAGAAGAGACCTAAAGACTATTGGAGACTGTCTATAGTCAAAAACTTGTTAAGAACTGTTTAAATAATCAAAACTTGTGAAGAACTGTTAAAAATTGCAGTTAATGTTATTTATATTTTACTTTTGAGTTTGAAAAGTAGATACTTTCCTGTTGCATGTATTATTAGTTAGTGTTTATTAATGAATGTACAGTTTTTAGTTTGTGGTGGAGCCTTTGTTTTGGTGTATATTGTGATTTTGTAGGATTAGGCATAAGAGTAAATACCTCGTTATTTGTTTGGAGTATTTTATCTCTCATTTTGGATACCGAATATTCTTAAGGTGATCTGACCATTGAATTCAAGGTTTTTAGGTGCATGTTTTGGTGTTAAAAAGTTAAAATACACCAGTTAACTCCAATCTTAGTGTACAAAGCAATCTCCTATAAAACATCCATCAGGGCAAGAATAAATTAGTAAAGAAAAGTGAAATGTGTTGACACTGAGAGAATAAAAACTCTGTACTAAAACCAACGAGCTCCTCTGTAGGAGAAAAGCATAACCAGGAGGCAAGGCTGGGTGAGTCTACTGTCTGCCTAAAAACAGCCACTCCAATCACTGGGTGCAGCTCAGTAGTTGTAGAGTTTAGGGGAATGCCTCATACCAGACTCCTGGGAATGCTCTTACTGGTCTAACTTGTTTAACATCACACTGGGAAGTCAGAAGAGCCCATGTGCTAAATGTTACTACCTCCTTTACAAAGGGGAAGAAACCGGATCTTTAATACGAGTACATACAAATTTAAACTTAAACTGTGCCAACCTCTCTCTGTTAGTAACCTGTCTAGGGGAAGGGAAGACTTACTGGATTTCACAAAATACAGCCACTTAGCAGCAAGGACTGCCTGGGGAGTGTCCTATAGGAGATCCTTGGCTTTGCTTTGAACATAAGTCCAGTCAAAAAGGCACAGCAGACTTAATAAAAGAGAAAGAAGTAACAACATCAGTAAATGAGAAAGAAGACCTAGAAACATCTCGTGGGAAAAACTTGTTCATAGATTTAGTGGAAAAGATCAGTAAAGAGTTACATTTAACTAATTGCTGGATCTGTGGAAATGGACAAATGGCCGAAGTCTGGCCTTGGGAAGGGATCAGCTTAAGACCAATAGAAATATTAAAATGGACACAAACAAGACAAAAGATACCAGCTATTGGACAAAGAGGAAAAGAATAGTGAGAATTAAAATCTAAAATAATTGGAGAAGAGCAGTGTATATCTACGAAAGGTAAAATGTATAAAATGTATAAATTTATAAAACCCCAGTAGGAGAAATGTCCTGTAAGAGATATTTAGAAATAAAACGTCCAGTAGCTGGGTAGGTCCCTAGAGAACCCAATATATACTGGAAGTATTATTTATTATTTATATATTGGATAAATAAATATTTTTATTAAATAATAAACAATACAATTTTAATTTATTAATTTTAATTTTTATTAAATACTGAATATTATTGTTATATATGAATGATATATAATATTAATATTATATATATTCATATAGATTATATTATATTATATTATATTATATTATATTATATTATATTATATTATTATATATAATAATATTGATTAATATATAATATATATCATATATATTATTGTAATATATATAATATATATTATATTACATATATAATAATATATGATATAAATACTGATATATATTATAATTATATAATATTATAATGATATATATACATATAATTATATTGATATATATACATATAATTATATTTATATATATACATATAATTATATAATATTGTATTCTATACTATGTATTATATATAAAATAATATTAATTATATATAAAATATATATTTATATATTATTTAATAGATAATATATATTAATTATGATTATTAAGTTAAGTATATATTAGTTATATGTAAGTTATATATAATATTAATATTTAATAATCAATATAGAATCTATATAATATAATATAATATAATATAATATAATATAATATAATATAATATAATATATGTTATGTATTAATATATGTAAAATAATAATAATAATAATAATAATAATAATAATAATAATAATAATAATAATAATAATAAAATAATAATAATAAAATAATAATAATTTAAATTAATAAATTTAACACTGAAAATCCATTGGGAAGTAAAAAACAGGGTGTATCTACCGAGAAGGATCTAAACTCCATGAGTGTACTGGAAAAGGAATAAATAAAGGAATAAATAAAGTAATAAATAAAGAAATAAATAAAGGAATAAAAGGAATAGACCCATTCTGGGGAGTGAGAGAAATATCAAAGTACTGGGAATTTCCAATGACTATCAGTGATGCTTCCTGGAAAGCTCCAGAAAACCTGGTTTGGATATGTGGGAATGTGGCTTACACTGAATTACCCGGGCAGTGGAGCAGCACTTGCACTATTGGAATTATTAAATCGTCATTTTTCTTACTCCCAAAAGAGTATGGATTGAACCAAGGGGTCCCAGTATATGACAATTTGAACAAATCTAGCTGACCAAAAAGAAACTTTATTGAAATTGGAGGAACACAGACACAGAAAAACACAGTATGGACCCCCCAGGAAATATTTTGCACTCATGGACCGGCGACCTGGGCTCAAGACGGGTCCTGGGGACACCGGACCCCAATTTATACGGGGTTAAATCGGATTCTTAGATTACAGGCAGTACTCGAGATGGTATCGAACCGAGCCTCTCTAGCTTTAGACCACATAAATGACCAACTATCCCAGACTAGAACTGTGGTGTATCAAATCAGACTACCAGTACATTATTTATTATTTGTGGAAAATTTAACTCCCCCAGTGCTGCTTAGAAATGGATGACTGCAGTGAAGTCATTAGAAATATCTCAAAGGAAATCTGGAAGTTAGCTTATGTTGGAACACAAGATTGGACCCCTACATTGGATATCAGCTGGTGGGACAATTTCTGGTCATTAAAAGGAAACTGGTGGGAAAAAACATCCTTTTTCATCTTATGTGAAATTGCTGGTTTGATCCTCCTACCTTGCATGCTCCCCTGTATAATCCGAGTTGTAGCATCTGCTGTACAAGCAAGTGTAATGATACCAAAAGAGCTTAATAAAAAAGATGCAAAAGTAATCATGATAATGAATGATCAAGAACATCAAGATGCCAAGCAAATTCACAACCAATTTTAAAAATTTTACTTTCAAGAAGTATTTGCTAATTGATGCATGCTTGAGCCAAATTGAACAATTAGAGGGGGAAACCATAGAGAATACATTGTTAAGGGAGTTGATATAAAGTTCATTGTTAAAGGAGTTGATATAAAGTTCCAATGTTATTTATAGATTGTTTGTTGAATGTTTAATAGTTATGTCAAGTTCCAATGTCAGTTAAAGGATTTATAATTATGTAAATCTCCTCACTGTCAGGTGTTCCCCCCACTGCTCCTGTCAGCGTTCAGAAGCACATAATCACAAGAATGATTCTATGCAGGTGCTTTAATAGAAGAGCTCTGGGTGTCAGGGGTACAAACACAAATCTGTCTC
This sequence comes from Ammospiza nelsoni, assembly GCF_027579445.1. NCBI lineage: Eukaryota > Metazoa > Chordata > Aves > Passeriformes > Passerellidae > Ammospiza > Ammospiza nelsoni. Next base: position 4,059,026 of record NC_080663.1, read on the forward strand.
CGACATGCATTCAGGATGAACATGTTTTTATATTCTATCATTATATAACTTTCATGTTCATTATTAAACTTATATTGTTCTATTGTATACATAGATTTCATCCAAGCATGGGCTCCTCGTGGCTCCCCTTTAAATTTCTGAAATAGTTTCTCATGATTCTTCTTATGATTATACAATAATTATATTTAATTACTAAACAATAATCACATCTAACAATTACATCATTTATCATATACTGCTTACGCAGGTGCAATTTCACATGATCTGGCAAACACAAATTCTAACATTTTCAGAGTCTATTTTAAACATTTTCCAGGGCCCCACTAAGTCTAGCTTCTTTCTAATTCCCCAAATTTCATGATTTTAAAACCTTTTACTGTCACTCCCACTCATCTAAGATGGCGAACCACCCGACACCATAAAGAAAAGGATTATGTCATAATAACCAAATATGAAAATGCCATAAGACCTAGCAGAAAAGAATGACCTAATGAAAACCCCTAGAACAACAAGCCACCATGCAAATGAAGAATTAAAGTAACACCTCTAACCAAAGAAAACATAACCACGGTCAGAGCTTTTTGCCTTTGGCACCTGTGGTAGATAGGGTCAGGCGCTCGGAAAATCTCGCGATGTCACGGAAAGCAGCAGGATTCCTCTCCCCCTAACGCCTAGTGATAAGGGATCACCCAAGAATGTAGTCCCCCCTAACATTAGTAACTTTCTGCTCCTTACTAACCAATTACAGTAAGGTAAGAACCCCTGACGTAGAGAAAAACTTTCCCGAGTATAAAACCCAACGAGACGGGACAATAAAGGCCTTTGGACCATCCACCATACTGGTTCCTGGTGTGTTCTTGGCCCGAGTGACCCTGGAGAGTTTGGGTCGCCGTGCCGTTTCCTCAGAACCAGGTTGCCTCGCCTTGCATCAGAAGGCAACTGTCACCCTAACCAGAACAGGCCAAGAGCAGCACAGGGACCATGGACCTGAAACCAACAGCGCCTACCCAGAGACTCTTGAAAGGAAGGAAAACCCAGCCAAGCCAGGCCTTGCTCAGCATTGCAGTTCCCTGCTCAGAGCCTTGGGCTCCCTGCAATCAAGGATCTGCTCTCACCAGGCCCTGGGCAGCCTTTGGCACTCCCTGCCCTCACTGGGGCCCAGCCATGCTCCAAGGCACTTGGAGTTTTGTTGCTGACTCCTTGAGCAGCTTCTCCATCCTTCTCTGCGTGCCTGAGGCTCCTGGAGCCAGCCCCAAATCCAGCGTGGGGCTGATTAAAATAGAGAAAGCCCTCAGGAGCTCTTTGTCTCCCTTCCATTGTCATCCAGTCTTCAGGGCTTGTGCAGGGATTGGAGTCAGTTTGGAGTTCTCTTCAGGAGGGAGATTCCAAAGTGCACATCAGGATTTTTGGTTTTAGTCAAGGAAATATTTTTTTATTTTTCTTTCAGAGAAGAGGGGACAGAAGCATTCCTCAGGTGATCTTGATGCTGAATGTCTCCTTAGGAGGTCTGGGCAGGGAGAAGAATGAGCCCCTTGCAGGCTGAGCCTGTTTGGACAAGCTCTTCCTCACCCCAAACCTCACCATATCTCACATCACAAAACATGAAAAAAATTTTAGCATTTTTCCTTCTAAATAAAATTTAATTAATTAACAAAATTATATTTATATTATTCTAATTGTGATAGTATTATTCAATATTTTACTACATAATTTTTATATTTATATTTAAAAATCAATAATATTTTAGCAACCAAAAAAAATATTTCTCATTAGTTCAAAGTAAACACAATACCGTTCATTAATTAATTAAGCTTTATTGGCTATTTATTTCTTCCTCTTTATGGTAACTAATAATATTTGTAGTCCTTTTGGCACCATTTTTATAAACTTTTTCTCTAAAAGGGTCAAGGGGCGGCACTTTGGGGTCCCTGGAGACATTTCTGGGGCACATTTGGGGCAGTTTTGGGTCTGAAGAGGGAATTAAGAGAGAACTTGAGGGTCTGGATGACACTCTGGGGAGCCGGGTTGGCACTTGGAGGGGCACTCAGGGATTCTGAGGGACAGTTCGGGGTCCGGGGAAGCACTTGGGGGTCCAGGGGGGTCCTTGGAGGGAGGGGAGGGGAATTTGGGGCCCTTCGGCGTCCGGGCGGGCCCTTGCGGGACTCTGACGGGGTTCTCTGGGGCGGGGGGGGTGAGGGGAGTTGTATGCGCAGGTATCATACGATTTAATAGGGCCGCGGAGCATCACGGGAGTTCTAGGCGCAGCTGCAATGGCTCTCGGTGGGGCGCGGGGCATAATGGGAGATGAAGTCCCGGCTGGAATACCACCAGCGTTACGCCGCGGTGCATGATGGGAGCTGAAGTCCCGGAAGTGGCTCGATCACGATGTTTGGGGGTCCGGGACGGCTGTTGGGGGACACTTTTGCGTCCGAGCCGCGACTTGAAACCCTCACGGGAACTTCAAAAATTCGGGAGTCCTTGCGGGGAGCTCGGGGAGCTCTAACCGTGCTCTTTAGGGCGCGAGTCATGGCAGGAGTTTTAGGCACCGGACTGTGTTCTGAGGGGCTCTGGGGCGGAAGGGGATGAGAGGAGATGAATTTCCACAAGTGGCTGTACCGAGCATCTGAGGGGTTGGGAGCACTCAGGGGGTCCGGGGCGCTTTCGGGGGCTGCCGAATGGGCGGTGAGGGGGCACCTAGGGATCGTGGAGGGTCTGGGAAACACTGATGGGACAGATGGGGGCGGATCCTGGGGGGTGGGGGCTACTGTGGAGCGCGGGGCATGACAGGCGTTGTAGTCCCGGCTCCATTGGGGCTTAATCGGGCCGCGGGGTGTGATGGGAGTTGTATGCAAGGAGAAAATATGGCGCCTTTTTGGGCACCGCCCCTAGGCCCGGATTCCTAGTGATGATTGGCTGCGAACGGTGATGGGTGGGAGCCTCGGCAAATGGGATGTGGTGGAGGCGGGAACAGCCAAATCACCCTCCTACAGTCCTACCAGGGACAGTCCAGTCCATTCCCAGTACAGACCAGTATAACCCCACTAAAGCCCATTTCATTCCAAGTAGAACGCAGTTCAACCCCAGTGCCCCTCCAATCCCTGCCAGTGCAGCCCTGTCGGTCCCAATACACCTGAGTTAATTCCAAGTCGTTCCCAATTCCTCCCAATGTGATCCATGTGATGCCCCAGTGTCCCCAGTTTTCTCCGCAATGTCACCAGTGTCTTCAGTATGTCCCAGTCCTCCCCAGTGTCACTCCCAGTAGGTCCCAGTGTCTCCCACAGCGTTCCCAGTGTTCCCCAGTATGTCCCAGTCATTCCCCAGTGTTTCCAAGGACAGTTTCATTTCTCACGGTGGCCGTGGCAGCCAAACCCAGCAGTGGGGTCAGTGCAGTGCCCATGGCCACAGCCCCTTGCAGGGGCCCAGTGCAGCTTGGGCTGATGATCCACCCTCACAGCTGGCCCAGGGCAGCTCTGCAGTGCCTTTGGTGGCACCTGGGGCTGGTACACACCTGAGCACTGGGTCTGTTTGCACTGGGGAAACTCAGGAGATTCAGATTGCTGCAAAAAAACCCCAAAAAGTGAAAACCCCTCTTAGGCTGAGTGCAGCCAGCTCTGCAAGCACAGCAGGGCCCAGGGCAGTGAGGACAGACAGGATGGGGCTGGGCAACATGGAGCAAGGTTGTCCACACTGGGTCAGAGCTCCAGGCACAGCTTCTGTGAGCAGGCCAGAGCTGCTGAGGAGAGACCCTGGGTCAATATCAATCACAGAATGCTGCAATCACCTCTGCTCTACTGAGAAATTTAATCAAAGACACCCTTCAAAACAGGAATATATATTTTATTAATGCTCTTTGAAATCTTTCTCCATAACTGGACTAGGAAAACTTTAATGACCCTCTCAGGGCTTTGATGTTGTTTACATCAGACTCAGTTTTTGAGAGTCAATAACACAAAGTTAAATTTAAACTCCAAATTTTCTTGAAGTTTTAATGGCTCCCACTGAGGGACACCACTGGGAAAGTGTCCCCAGGTTCCAGTTAGAGCAGAACACTGGAGGCAGTGATGGCAGCTGGGGACAAGCAAGGCAAAGGTGTCTCTGTGCTGAGCACACCTGGATGTGTTTCAGGAATGCAAAGGGCCAAGGCCTGAGCCCCAGCCCCTGGCCAGGCAGATCCTGTCCCTCCCTCCTTGCTCAGGGCTCTTCCTGGGATGGGCACTGGCATGTGGGGATGTGCAATGGCAAGGGCAGGAGCATGGGGCGGCCCCTGCCAGGCTGCTGAGCAGGGACAAGGAGGCAATGAGGCCCCAGGCCTGCAAGGGTCACTTGTCTCCTGCTCCTGGCTCAGTGCTTTCCTTTTATGAAAAAGAAACATCCCTCTTTCCTAGGCACCCATTGTGGGAAACAGGACTTCCATACAACTAACCAGTATGATCAAGCAGAAGCCATTTATTGCTTACATTATGCACTTATTTATACATTTTTATATTTTATATATATACATCTGCATAAATATACTTATTTATACATTCCATTTTTACCCTGCCTGTGAACTTTCAGCACAGGAACAAGGCATGCAGGGGTTGCTTTCCCAGCAAGGTTGGTTGGAAGAGGAGAAGAAGACATCTGCCTCAAGGATGCAGGGACTGAGAAAACTAGGAGTGAATCTGGGAACTTGGAATGGGTTTTTTGGAAATGGGTAAACTCTGACTGTATCTAAGGAAGACAATGATAGAAATACATGTCCATGTGAGGTTAGGATTATCTCTCACCAGACCTCAGGCCTGAATAAATGATGCCCTCTTAAACACCAAAATAATGTTTGGAGCCTTATTCTGATATTTCAGACATTTGGTGACAGTGGTTCCTCACAGAACCAAGCAGTCAGCTGTGACACTGTTCAAACTCATGGAACAAAGGGTCCATTCTGGCACAGCAGAACCCCATGGAAACAAAATCTATTTTGGCACATTGGGGCCACATTGACCCAATGCTCCATTGTGATATTGCGGATCGAAGGAGACCATTGTGACCCTGAGAAACCTCTTGGAACCAAGGGACCATTGTGACACAGCAAGGCCTGGTGGAACCATGGGTCCATTGTGACACTGCCGAACCTCACGGAACCAAGGTGAGCGTGTTCTACTGCGGAACCTCATGGAACAAAGGGTTCCATGAGAACCACTAGAGAACCAAGGAGACTGCTGCTGGCAGTGTGAAAGCTCATCGAATCAGAAGTCCATTGTGATGCAGCAAGGCCTGATGGAACCAAGGGTCCCTTGTTAATTGTGTGGCCTCATGGAACCATGAGCCATTGTGACACAGCATGGCCACATGGAGTCAAGGGGCCACTGTGACCCTGCAGATCCAAGGAGACAATTGGCACTGAAGAGCCTGATGAAGCCAGGAGTCCATTGTTACACTGTGGAACCAAGGAGAGCACAGTGACATTGTGGGGCCTCATGGAACAATGGAGACTCTTCTGACACTTTGGACCCACTGGAACCAAGGGGCCATTGGAATATGGCAGGGCCTGATGGAATCAAGGGCATTGCAGTGAATGCTGTGGGTGTCCATGGGAAGAAGGGTTCATTCTGACACCGTAGAACCAAGGATACCATTGTGACACTCTGGGCATCATGGAACCAAAGGTCCATTGTGATACAGCAGGGCCTCATGGAACCGTGGAGGTCATTTTTACACTTGGAGGCCTTGTGGAACCAAAGGGCCATTGTGGCATTTCAGGGCCTTGTGGAGCCAAGGGGACCATAGTGAGACCGTGAGGCTCCATGAAACGAATGGTCTGTGGTCACACTGCAAGGTCTTATGGGATCATGGAGACCATTGTGACACTACAAGCCCTCATGGAAGCAAGGAACCATTGTGACACTGTGGAGTCTTGGCAGGCCAAGTGGCAGTTGTCACACTGTGTGGCACCATGGAACTAAGGAGTCCATTGTGACACTCCAGGGCCCCATGGAACTAAGGATTCATGGAACAATGCAGGACCCCATGGAACCAAAGGTCAATTGTGACATTCAGGGACCCCATGGAATCCTGGAGGCCTTGATGACACTTGGAGGCCTCGTTGGATCAAAGGGCTCTGCAGGGCCTCATGGAACCAAGGAGACCCTTCTGACATTGTGAGTCCCCATGGAACCAAGGATCCATTGTGACACTGCAGCACCAAGGAGACCCCTGTGACTCTTCAAGGCCTCATAGAAGCAAGGGACTATTGCGACACTCGGGAGCCCCATGGAAACAAGAAGCCAGTGTGACACAGGAATGCCTCATGGAACCGTGGAGACCATTATGATGCATGGGGCCTTATGGAACCAAAGGAGAATTGTGAAACAGCAAGGCCTCATTGAACCAAGGGCACAATAGTGACACTGTGGGGCTCCATGGGACCAAGGAGAGATTCTTAAAGTGCAGAATCAAGGAGACCATTGTGACACTGTGGGGCATCATGGAACAACAGGTCCATTGTGACACAGCATGGCTGCAGGAAACCATGGAGGCCATTTCTACATCTTGAGGCCTTGTGAAACCAAAGGGCCATTGTGGCACTTTGTGTCTCCATGGAACCAGGTAGTCCATTGTGACACTATGAGGCCCTGTTGGACAATTGTGGCTCTGTGTGGCACCATGGAACCAAGGGACCATTGTGACACTACAGGAACTAAGGATGTTACATCCCTATGGAACTAAGGATTCATGGAACAATGTAATACTCATGGAACCAGAGGTCCATTGTGACTTTGCAAGGCCTCATGGAACTAAGCGGAGGGACAATTGTGACACTGTGGGGCCCAATGGAAGCAAGGGGCCAGTGTGACACAGTTGGGCCTCATGCAGCCAAGGGGCCACTGGGATCCTGAGGAAGCCAAAAGAACCAAGGGGCTGTTTTGACACTCTGCAGCTGTGGAGACCCTGAGAGGTATTCCCTGGGTTAGGCAGACACAGGAAGCTTCCCTCAAAAGCTGTTCGAACCCATTGGCTCCTTCACCTTGTTCTGTGTCCCTCAGCCACTCCCTCCCTATTCCCCCATTGGTGCCATCTTTGTACTGCCCCCATGGCACTGATCAGCCCCTTCCTCTGGAGATACAGAAATCTGGACTCCCCTCAGGAGTCCTGCCTTGTAACCCTGAACATCTCACCACACAGCTGAATTAATCATCTGTGGATACCATGCAAATGCCCTTTTTGCTTCCCTACCCTGGGCTTTATTAGCAGCTATTCCAGCTGAAACAATGGTCCATTATTGCTGTGTGGATCCAAGGAGATCATGGTGACACTGTGGCATCTCATGGATCCAAGGGGCCACTGTGACACTGAAGAACTTCATGGAACCCAGGGTCCATTGTGACACAGCAGGGCCTCGTTGGAACAAAGGAACCATTGCTGACAGTACAGAAACTCATGGAAACAAGGGGCTGTGGTGACACAGAAGGGCCACATGGAACCCAGGAGACCAGTGACATTTAGGGACCTCATGGAACCAGGGTCCATTATAGCACTGCAGAAACAAGGAGACCATTGTTGATGCTGTGAAAGGTCCTGGAACTAAGCAGCCATCGTGACATTCCAGGGCCTTGTTGAACCTGGCAGACCATTGTGACACCACAGAACCTCATGGCACTGAGGGTTTATTGTGACACAGCAGGGGCCATGGAGCCAATTGTCCATTGTGACAATGTGGATCTGAGGAGACCGTGGAAGCTCATGGAACAATGGGTCCATTGTGACAAAAGAAGGCCTTGTGGAACCAAGGAGACCATTGTGACATCAGGGAACATTGTGGAACCAAGGAGACCATTGTGACATTATGGAACCTCATGGAACCAAGGGTCCATTGTTACAGTCCAGACCAAGGAGGCCATGGTGACAGTACAGAAACTCATGCGAGCAAGATTCCATTGTTATGCAGTGGGGCTTCATGGAACCAAGGAACCACTGTGACACAGCAGGGCCACATGGAACCAATGGTCCATGGAGATACTGCGGATCCAAGGAGACCATCATGATGCTGTGGAACCTCGTGGAACCAAAGGACCCTTGTGGCACTCTGGGGCCCAATGGAACCAAATATTCATGGTGACACAGCAGGGCTGCTTCTGACCAATTGTCCATTGTGACAAGAGACCAGGGTGATACTCTGGCAGTTGATGGAACCAAGGGACTGTTGTGACACAGCAAGGCCTGGTGGAACCAAGGAGAGCATTGTGGCAGTGCAGAACCAAGGAGGCCATTTCGATAGTACGGAACCCAGTGGAATCAAGGATCCATTGTTCTGCAGCAGGGCCTCATGGAGCCAAGGGGCCATTGTGAAACTGTGGGGCATAATAGAATCAAGGACACCACTGATACTGAAATCCAGGGGATAGAAACTTTTGAACACATCTTTGAGTAATTGAAAGCAGGTATTCTTTATTACAGTATGGCGGTCATTTGGGCCATCCTTCCTCCATTCGAGTGCACTAAGCATCAAATGAACAGAGTTTTTATCACTCACACTGATTATGTATCCATTAGCTATCCCCATTTCCTTTGCGTTCATTTGACATAGTTGCAGCCCTTATCACAAATCAAATGCATCAAATGAACAGAGTGCACTAAGCATCAAATGAACAGAGTTTTTATCACTCACACTGATTATGTATCCATTAGCTATCCCCATTTCCTTTGCGTTCATTTGACATAGTTGCAGCCCTTATCACAAATCCTTTCATGGTTCTTTGAGTTTTGTCTTCAACATCTGGAGTCGTTTTTAGATGGCTGTTCCTTGATCCCCTTTTGAGTAAGGGCAATTATATTGTTTTGCATAACTTCTGTTTTGTCAGCCTTGCAGAGCTGAGCTGGCATTGTGCTTGCATTTCTTGGGACTTCTGTTTGCCAGAGGTACATCCTTAATCAGTTTCTCCAAGGCTGTTCTGTTCTACTGTCCTTGACAAGAGTAAATGTTGTTCTGTTCTCCTGTCCTTGTCTCAGTATGAGGTGTCTGCAACCCCCCCAACCTATGGGCCTGGGGTGGGCAAGTGTTCCTGGGGAACAGGGATGGGACAGCTGGGCTGGACTGACCCACGGGATGTTCCATTCCATGTCACACCATGATCAGCAATCAACTGAGAGAAGAAGAGGGAAATGGGAGGTAGGGAATAATTTCTTTTTTAAGACATTTTTCTTTCAAAACAGCACCTACACATGCAGAATCCTCGCATGCCACAAGGTGGTTAAACATTTTCTGCTAGTAGGAGATTTTCTGTGGATTTGCTTTTCTTCTGTGGCTTTTTCTTTTTGTGGTTGGTTTCTTTGTGGGGTTTTTGTGTTGTTGTGGGTGGGTGTTGCTTTGGGTTTTTTGATTTGGTTTGAGTTTTTCATTTTTTCATTGGGTTGGGGTTTTACCCTATTGAAATGACTTTCTTTTGAAGCATACGTATTTTCTGCCCTTCCTTGTGGCTTGCTTGGCACCTGATGGCAAGATAAATTTCCCCAACTCAGTCATCTTGCCCAATTACATTTTGCAGTCACTATTAATGAGATGAGTTCAGTCACAGACTCCCTGCAATTTGGCAGCATCCACAAAGGAATTGAAAGTACATTTCATGCCCTTTTAGAGATGACAGAAATATTCCACAGTGGTGGTCAAGGGCTGGTCACTGAGGGATGTCACCAGGGCATGGCTGCCAAGAGGACTCTGTTCCTCCAGCCCCTTTTCCACTCTTTCAGCCCAGCTCTCTCCAGTCTGGCTCTGAGGAGGCCACAGCAGACCCTGTCCCAGGCCTGGCTGAAGTCTGGGCACACAACATCCTCTTCTTTTCCCTCCCACGTGGGTTCTGCAGTCCCTGCCCTGTCCTACTAGTGCCTGGAATGGCTGCAGGAGGATTTGCCACATCCCCTTCCCTGCTGAGCCTGACCAGGCTGTGACTCTCCCAGTGCCCCTCCCTGCCCTGTTTGCAGACTGGTTCCATGTCTGCCCTTCCCAAGTGCCCAGGACCCTCTGGGATGGCTCTGGCCTTTCCAAGGGGTTTGAGAGAGGTCCCACAGTGATGCTGCCCAGCCTTCTCAACAGCCCTGACACCAAAGGCCTTTTACACCTCCCTCAGTGTCAGCTCAGTGCCCAGAACACAGCACAGCCCTGTCAGGTCCTCGGGCTGGTTCAGAAGGGAGGCAGCTCTGATTTCTCCCCTCAGACCCTCACTTTATCCAATGTCCCTTTGTGCACTTCATGGCTGCCCTGGGCATTTTTCCCCGGGAACCTCCCTGCCTGGGATATTTCTCTCCGTGCAGTCCTAACCACAACCCAGCAAAGGATTCAGGTGCTTGCCCAGAGGTCGTTACTCTCAGAGTGAAGTGGCCTCAAGGCCCTGTTTGTGCCACTGGAATTGGGCCAGCCCCAGGTGCTGCTGATGATGTTTGTGCTCACTGGGGTTCATCTCCCCTCACACACACGATGCACTGCTGAGATCTCCTCAGCACAGAGCAAACATGGCCTGCTGGCCTGGTCACTTGGTGTCCCTCCATGCAGGGGCAAACAACCTCCTGCAGGTGGGGAGAGGCCAGTGCTGGCAAAGGTGGTTGCAGGGCCTGGTGTGGGACAATTGCCCTGGGCCACCTTCCCAGGCTGCCCCAGAACAAAGACACAGCCCAGGCCCTGCTCTGCTGCGGCCTCAGTTCCATGCCTGGAGCTCTGGCTGTGCCAGGACACTGCTGTGAGACCCCCCTGCACACTCCCCCCCTGCCCCAGGCACTGGGCTTTGCTGTGCCAGGGCATTCCTGGAGCACATTGCTGACAGCAGCTCTGGAGGGGAGCAAAGCCTCCCTGCCTTGCCCTCAGGAGATCCCCTTTGCTGCTGGAGCTGCTGGCTCGGAGCCCAGCTGTTTCCCAGCAGTGCCCACGGCCTGGCCCTGCCTGTGGCCACAGCAGGGACACGCAGCAGGACAGTGACCAAGCTGCCAGAGCACTCCGGCCTTACAGCCACAGCAGGGCTGGCAAGGACAGGGTGCAGTTGGACAGAGCAGATGGGGGACGAGCCAGGGCCATTATCCCTGGCTGTGCTGCTGTGCTGGGAGTCTCTACCCTCCACCCCTGCTCACAGGCACTGCCCCTGCAGGGACAGAGAAGGGCTCAGGAAGAATCCTGGACAAACAGGTTGGGGCAGGCACTTGTTTTTATTTAAATGCCAAGGGACCAAGCCTCTTGCAAGTCTTCGTGTTTTTAAAAAAAAGCAGATATTAATGTAGGAATGAAAAGAGTAATACTACATTTTGGGAGAAATATTATTTCTCACATTTATATTTTGTGAGAAATATTACAACAATTGAAAAAGTTACCACGGTAAAAAAAGACAGCGAAAAAAAGGCTGAGATTGTAAAGAGTTATATTCTAAAGGCTCTGTAGCAGAAAAGAGAATTTATTGCTTCTGAGGTTGCAGTCACCAGTTTTCCTAAGGCATCCTTGAGCTCCTAGTTCCTCAGGCTGTAGAATGAGGGGGTTAAGTACTGGAGGCACCACTGAGTACAGAACTGACAGGACCAGATCCAGGGATGAGGAGGACATGGAGGGGGGCTTCAGGTAGGTAAAAAACCCAGTGCTGAGAAACAGGGAGAGCACAGCCAGGTGAGGGAGGCAGGTGGAAAAGGCTTTGTGCTGTCCCTGCTCAGAGGGGATCCTCAGCACAGCCCTGAAGATCTGCACATAGGAGAAAACAATGAACACAAACCAAGCAAAAAATAGAAGAGCACTTAGCACAAGAAGCCCAAGTTCCCTGAGGTAGGATTTGGAGCATGAGAGCTTGAGGATCTGGGGGATTTCACAGAAGAACTGGCCGAGGGCATTGCCATGGCACAGGGGCAGGGAAAATGTATTGGCTGTGTGCAGCAGAGCAGTGAGAAAGGCACTGGCCCAGGCAGCTGCTGCCATGTGGGCACAAGCTCTGCTGCCCAGGAGGGTCCCGTAGTGCAGGGGTTTACAGATGGACACGTAGCGGTCGTAGCACATGATGGTCAGAAGGGAAAGCTCTGCTGACATGAAAAAGGCAAAGAAGAAAACCTGAGCAGCACATCCAGTGTAGGAGATTTTCCTGGTTTCCCAGAGGGAATCGTGCATGGCTTTGGGGACAGTGGTGGTGATCATGCCCAGGTCGCTGAGGGCCAGGTTGAGCAGGAAGAAGAACATGGGCGTGTGCACGTGGTGGCTGCTGGCTACGGCACTGATGATGAAGCCATTGCCCAGGAGGACAGCCAGGGAGATGCCCAGCAAGAGGCAGAAGTGCAGGAGCTGCAGCTGCCGCGTGTCTGCCAATGCCAGCAGGAGGAAGTGACTGATGGAGCTGCTTTTGCACATTTCTTGATTCTGGACATTTTGAGCTGTTCAAAGACAACATTGACAATTTGGACACAATAACTTGAGTGAATGCTATGCTATTTTCTTACACAGGCACTCAAAAGTTCTTCTCTCTCTTTGGGGAAATTTCATTTACCTTTTTTTTTTTCAGTGTAGCTTTGGGCTACAAAGTAACTGTGTGTTTTTTAGAAGGGACAGAAGTCCTGTTCTTAGCATTGCTCTCAGGCTGAACACTGGGGAGCCCTGAGGGAAAACAAGGCTCCCAGTGCCCCACTGCACTCAAAACTGCTGGGCCAACACAGTTGCCCTTTGCTCATTTCCCCTCGCTCTACTACAGGATGTACAATTTAAAATTGCACTTAACAAAAAGTGGCTTTTTTTGAAGACTCCAGTTTCAAAATCAATCTTTCCAACTCTTCTGTCTTTACCTATGCAGCTGGACATGGAGGGATACCAAGGGCTGGCCTGGATCTCTGCTGCCTGGAGTTGTGCCTACTGGGAGCCGTTTCTCTCTATCCAAGCCTTGTCCCTGCCTGTGCTGCCAGATCCCAGCCCAGCCCTGGGGGCTCAGCTCTGCCCTGCAGACCCCTCCCAGCACAGGGCACTGCCCAGGGGCATCTCCCTGGATGCCGGGCCTTAAGGGCAGGCAGACAAACAGAGATGCTGCAAGCCAAGGTGGTGGTGCTGCTGTCTGTAGGGAGAGGAGGCTGAGGAGGCACTTTCTGAAGGAGATCTGAGGCCCATCTGGGATGCCCAGGGTGACAGTGCAGGAGTGTCAGTGACACAGCCAAAGATGACAGCCCCTTTCCCTTCACTTTAGGAGAAAGCTGAGAGCAGCCCTGGCCATGCAGCACCAACTCCACAGCAGGAGGAATCTGCCCTGATGGGGGTGGCTCCTTCCACCTCCAACTTCTCCCCAGCAGTGTCCATGGGGAACTGCTAGGCAGGCTGAGAGCTGCCCCTGGCAGGTAGCACATGCCCTGGGCTGGCGAAGAGCCCTGAGGGCTGCAGGAGCTGCCAGGCAGGACAGCTCTGGGCAGCCCTGGCTGCAGCCCCAGCTTCACCCCCTGCAGCTGTCCTTGGAAGCAGGAGCCGTCCTGCCCTGTCCCTCTGACGGTACCCAGGGCAGCCCCGCTCTGCAGCACATCCTCCTCCTCCTCCTCCTGTGCCACAGAGAAACTGGGAGAGTCCTCCTGACACATCCCCCAGGCTGTGGGGTGTGCTGGCTTCAGGAGATCCCTCCAGGAGCACAGGGGACATTGCCCTGCACCCACACACTCACCATGCACAGGGCTGTGAAGATCTTTCCCCAGGTGAAGTCTCAGCTCAATGTCTTCCCAATCCTGATTGCCTTCAGCCTGTCTCTGCCTGGCTCCTGTCCCCTCAGTGCCTGCAGGCAAAGCCCTCAGCCCTGCTGGGCTGGGAGAGGAGCTGGCCCTGGGAAGAGCTGTTCCTTTAAAGCTCAGCAGCACAGATACAGCACAAGGACTTTAATGAGCCTCTTGGGACTATGGTGTTGTTTACATCAGACACAGTCCCTGAGAGAGTGTTTAAAAAACTTCTCACAAACTCAAACTTAAATTGGAACTCTGAAGTTTTAATGAGTCCCACAGATGGACACAACTGGGAAAGTGTCCCCAGGTTCCAGTTAGAGCAGAACACTGGAGGCAGTGATGACAGCTGGGGACAAACAAGTCAATGGTGTCTCTGGTGCTGAGCACACCTGGATGTGTTTGAGGAATGCCAAGGGCCAAGGGCTGAGCCCCAGCCCCTGGCCAGGCAGATGCTGTCCCTCCCTCCTTGCTCAGGGCTCTTCCCGGGATGGGCACTGGCATGTGGGGATGTGCAATGCCAGGGACAGGAGCATGGGGCGGCCCCTGCCAGGCTGCTGAGCAGGGACAAGGAGGCAATGAGGCCCCAGGCCTGCAAGGGTCACTTGTCTCCTGCTCCTGCCTCAGGCCCAGTCCCAGCAGCCATGGCCAAAGCGCCGCCCAAGTTGGCTCTGGCAGGGCTGTCTTGCAGCTGCTGCCCATCCCTTTGCAGCCCAGGCTGTGCTACAGTGTCCCTGCCCTGCTTCTCTTATAAACAGGAAGTTTGACTAGGCCAATATTTAAGCAGCAATCAATTTATTATTTAATATGGTAATGTATGAGCAATACAGCACTGGGTACGGTGGGGGAAGTTTTCCCTCCAACTGCACACCAACAGTTGAGGGTTACAGGTATTTATAGGGGTCCTTATAAGCTTTCTCAGCAGTTTATATTCCAATTTTTACTCATTAGCAGTTTCTATTCCCAATTTTTTACATCACAATTCTATACACTATTGTGATTTAGTTTTTCTCAGGATGAATCCCTAAAGGAGTATCCCCAGGCAGTGGTGGTCCGGTTTCCGAAAGAAGAAAGACGAATCCCATCTGGTGAAGTCCAGCTCCCCAGATGTGTGTCCACCTTTTAATTGCAAGGACTATAAATCTCATAACAGTGATGTCCAGCTGTCCTTGGTTGAAAATATAAATCCTTGAGTTGATGTTCATCTTCCTTTCTCAAGCTCCTTTTCTCTGTTTTGTGAAGGTGTGGGATAAGCATGTTTCCTTTATCTATATTCCAAAGCTACAGTTTCAAGGATACAAGCAATATTGTAAAATTATACTTCAAAAGGTTATTATTCCAGAACTCTTTATGGATTAACTACAAGCAAAGAGCAACATCCATAACGCTTTAATTCAAATGCTCCTCAATCAACCAAGGTTAATTGCAAACAAAAGATAGGTTCAAAGGCCTTCTTCAATGCTTTATTTTCCCCAGTTATTATTAGAATTCCCAAGTGTCCCATTGTTGGTCTCTACACATATCGCAGTCACAAATACACACATTGCCTGTTTGTACCTGATAGGAAACACAGCTTTCTATTTCACACATGTCACAGCTGGCACTTGAAACACTGCATGTCCTCCGAGCAATACAGTGTGGGCAATATTCCATCTTCAGGAGGTTGCAAGATCAGCTCCGCAGGGCATGGAGGACACTGGCCTTGTCTGTCGAGGATCGGCCGGCTGCGCTGCTGGAGGACTGCAAAGAGCTGATCCTGCAGGCTCTGTCTGCTGGGGACACCTGAGACAGACGGGAATCTGCCTTTTCCTTAAGATTTTTCTTTTCTTTTTTCAATTTTTTATCTCTATTGTGAATAAATAAATTACAGCGTATACATAATTCTATCTATTAATATATATTGTAGACTACTGTAAATAAATAAATTCTAGAATGCGTTATGATACACACACTGCCAGCAGCTTTCCTTTGCTGCCCAGGGTCTTCAGGTTAAGAGGCAGGAAAGGGTGAAAAGGGAGCTCAGCAGCACAGCAGGCTGAGAGGAGGTGAGGCCCTGAAGGGGGAGAAGGGTGCTTATGCTCAGCCAGCTGCCCACTGTGCAGTGGGCAAGGGAAAATGGCCCCTTGGCCTTTGGTGGTTCTGCTGAAGCCTTTGTGCTTGTGACAGAGCGAGTGGGCAGGGGCCGGGGCTGCGGGGATCCCTGCCAGAGTGGTGCCTGGAGATGGCCACAAGCCCTGTGCCAGGCAGGAAGCACCATCTGTGTCCTCCTGCCCGTGTGCTGCTGGCTGCCTTGCTGAGGGCTCCCAGGTGCCTCTGGATGGGGCTGCTCTCAAGCTGCTCTGGGGCTGCGGCACTGCTGCCGGGCAGCTTGGCCGGGCTGGGGCAGCCCCTGAGGGGCTGGGGCACTGGCAAGCCATGGGCAATGGGCTGTCCGAGGCCACAAGCAGCCCCCTGGCAGCCGCCTTGGTCCTGCCAGAGTTGACTTGCAAGACGGACCCTGGGTACTGTGGAACTAACAGCATCAGTGTTATTGGAAACCCAAATGCAGGGAAATCTCAGAGCTTTGGTCATGTCAGCAAAGCTTAGAATTAAACACAGGATTTGATGGGAGACCTTGGAAAGGGCTTCCAAACTTAAGTGCTGGAAACGAGAATGTGGATTTCTAGTTCATTATAGCAGAGACACGGGGAGGAAGGTTGAAGTGGAGGAAAGTTTAGAGTTTTAGGGCTGAAGATCTAGAAAATACAAAAGTAGTTACAATGGTAAACAAGAAGCTTAGGATGCAGTGCTTAGGTTTGTGTGTCATAACATGATTGGCTAAGGAAGCTTACACTGTAGCATGAGTCCATAAGACGAAATATTGAAGGACTCCCTGCAAAACATCAATATCCTTGTTGGCAGTGTCTTCTTGGTCAAGAAATCCTTCAAAACTCTTCTAACTACAAGTCTTGTGCGCCTTGTGAGCCATGCGGTGGAGATGTGAGCCAAACTCACCCTTCCTCTCTATGTAGAAGAGAAGAAAAAGCAATGGCATCATCTAAAACACTCAGAGGTCTGCTCTCTAGCTCATTCCAAACTTCCTCAATTCCCCCAAAGTGGGATTTAGCTACAAAGAGATGACAAGGACTCTTAGTGCTGGCTCTTTGACTCCACAGCAGCTGCTTTAGAATCTTTCACATAAGCCTGTGTAGTTATGTGCCAGAAATGTATCATTTGAAGAAACCTTCCCAACTGACTTGCATGGAGGTCTGCTTGAAGGGTATTTGAGGAGAAAGGCTCCCAGCAGAGGTCTGGACTTTGGCCTAGCTGTGTCCCCTGCTGATTGTGAAGTGTGCCATCAGCTGCAGGGCTTTCTGGGCCAAAAAATATCATCAAGTCACTTGGACTTGCTCTTTTAGGCCTCTAAGAGCTGGACCACATTTCGGGGCACATTTGGAGACCTCATCTATGGGTGGATGGACCATCTAGGATTTTCCCAATTGCTGGGAATGGTTCTCCGGGTCCCTGGTGTAAAACGGGGCTCCCCAGAAACTGCGCATCTGCAAGATGATAAACAATTGTATTGGTTTAAGAGAGAGGTATCTGCTAATGAAGGCAGAAGGCTTCTCTGAAATGGAAAAGGTAAATCCCCTCCCTTCAAATGATTATAATTTAGAAATTCAAGTGCTCTCAGGGAAAGATATGAGGATAGGACTGAGCCGGCAGAGCTGGGCAGCATTTGCTGATGGTCTGAGCCCTTCCCAAAGATCCTGTGTGGGCTATCTTAGACACCTGGGGCCAGGGATTCCTTCCAAGCTGGGCCACTTTGGCTGGGCTGGGGGGCAGGCCCAGGGCAGAAGGCAGTGTGTGCAAGGGCCCTGGGTGGCACGCTGCAGCACCGTCTCTGTGCCATGGAACGGAACCCGGTGACCAAGGGCCCTTTGTGACACGTGGGAAATAGAAGCTTGCCCAGGTGCTGGGAACACACAATGGGGCAGAACGGGACAGAGCGGTGCCATGAAGAGCCCCCACACAGTGCACTCGTTCCTGTCTGACCTGGAGCCTTTCTTGGGCGTTCTTCCTGCAGCTGACCTCGAGGCCAGACTACAGGACTTGGTGACCCGTGGCCTTCCCGAGGCTTCTCTTCAGCAGGTGCCCACACAAAACCAGTCATTATCATGGAGCAGAGACCCCTGAAAGCGCCCAAGGTGGCCTGGGGGGAAGAGGAGGAAAAAGGCCCTGGAGCTGCCCCAGCACATGAAACCAAAGAGATGGTGCCGTTCGAGCTGCCGTAGGAGGGTGAGTGGCAGAGTGGGGCCACAGGGTTCGTGCCCGCAGCCAACTTGGCGCCATTCCATCCCGCCCCATTTTATCCCATCCCATCCCACCCAATCCATTCCCATGCCCATGGACAGGACAGAAGAGGGGCCGGGCAGACACCCCACAGGGGCCGTGCTCCATCCCCTGGGACATCCCGGGATTGTCCCTGCCTGGGCAGCGCAGGGCTGGACTGTGTTCTCTGGCCTCTCCCGCAGCCCCTCACCTCTGGCTGCGCTTGCTCTTTGCCAGGTGCAGCCGTGCAGTGCACACAGGAGCAGGACCCCGCCCGTGGCCTCTTCCGCAGAACAGCCCAGGTACCTGCAGCCATCCCCACCTGGGCTGGGCCTGCTGGCACCGCGCTTGGAGCATTCCCTGCAACATCCCTGCCTTCTTGCCCTTCTCCTACAAGTGGTCTGCCAATTCATCAAGAAAATTCAGCAGGAAGAGACCAGCACCATGGGCACTGGGCTCAGAGCATATTCCCACATCTTCAAAACCAAGACCTCTGCTTGTGATGTCACTGGGCCTCATGAAAACAAAGATCTTTTTTGATACTATGGGGGCTTATGGAACCAAGGGACAATTGTGGTGCTGCACGGCCCCAAGCAGGTCTGGTTTGCTTGGCCTGACTGGTCCAGCTGATCTTGCATGTTGAAGGTTGCTTCTCATCTGCCCCTAAAACTCTGGAGTTCTGTGCTTTCCTTCCTGTGGGAAAGAACTCTCCGTTTCCTCCAGGTGTTCATGGCCAAAATTAGGCTTTTACCTTCATATTTGATTAAATCCAAAGATTCTTTCTATATAAAACCTGCTAGAACAGACTCCTCTGGATGGCCTTCGCATCTTGGGGGCCACCTCTCATCTGCCTTCAAAACACTGGAGGGATGTGCTTTTCTTTCCACTGAAAAAAACATCTTTTGATGCAGGCATCTCTGGCCAAATTTGGGAATCTGCCTCCAAAATTCCTTATATCCAAGGATAGCTCCCAGACAAAAGCTGCCAGGACTGTCTAGGTTCCCTTGGCTTCCTGAGGGCCAGCTCTCACCTGCCTGTGAAATACTTGGGCTCTGTACTTTCCTTCCTATGGAAAAGAACTGTCCTTCTTGTCCAGGTGCTCATGGAAAAACTGGGATTTGGTGTCCCAAACTCTGTCTATCCTAGGATTGCTCCCAGACAAAAGCTCTGAAGACAAAAAGGTCTGGCTGGCCTTGGCCTCCTTGAGGCTGCGTCTGATTGGCCTTCAAAACTCTGGGGCTCTGTGGTTTCCTTCCTGTAGAAAAGAACTGCGCCTCTTGTCCAGGCACCCTGGTCTCAAGCACACGAGCACTGTACAGGGACAGAGGAGCTCTATGCTCAGTGGGGTGGGGACTGAGGACAGCAGAGGAGAGCCCTGAGAGGGATTGAAGCGAGCTTTCAGAGATGGTGGATCCTTTTAATATAATAGTAAACAGGGAGAAAAATGGAAAAACTTAATGTAAATTGCCACTGAGGAGATCAAGACTGCACAGAAGGACAAAGGAATTTCCCTTGCAGGGCAGGGCTGTGGTGCAACATAGCCCCCAGAAGGAGTCTGGGTCAGCCCCGAGCTTTGTGTGGAAAGGCAGAGAGACAGGCAGGAGGCAGAGCTGTCAGCAAAGGAAGGGCCCAGCCAGGTGGGGCAGCCGGGGGATGCCGACAGCCTGCAGGGACAGAGGTGCAGGGCAGGGACACCGTGGGACAGCCTGGGCTGCACAGGGCACAGGGATGGGCAGAAGCTGCAAGACAGCCCTGCCAGAGCCAACTTGGGCAGCACTTTGGCCGTGGCTGCTGGGCCTGGGCCTGAGGCAGGAGCAGGAGACAAGTGACCCTTGCAGGCCTGGGGCCTCATTGCCTCCTTGTCCTTGCTCAGCAGCCTGGCAGGGGCTGCCCCATGATCCTGCCCTTGGCACTGCACATCCCCACATGCCAGTGCCCATCCCGGGAAGAGCCCTGAGCAAGGAGGGAGGGACAGCATCTGCCTGGCCAGGGGCTGGGGCTCAGGCCCTTTGCATTCCTAAAACACATCCAGCTTTGCTCAGCACCAGAGACATCTTTGCCTTGTTTGTCCCCAGCTGTCATCACTGCCTCCAGTGTTCTGCTCTAACTGGAACCTGGGGACACTTTCTCAGTCGTGTTCCTCAGTGGGGAGTATTAAAACTTCAGGAAAGTTCAGATTTTCAATTTAAGTTTGAGTTCTTAAAAAGTTTTTTGAAGACACTCTCAGGGACTGAGTCTGATGTAAACAACACCAAAGTCCCAAGAGGCTCATTAAAGTCCTTGTGCTTTGTCTGTGCTGCTGAGCTTTAAAGGAACAGCTCTTCCCAGGGCCAGCTCCTCTCCCAGCCCAGCAGGGCGGAGGGCTCTGCCTGCAGGCACTGAGGGGACAGGAGCCAGGCAGAGACAGGCTGAAGGCAATCAGGATTGGGAAGAGATTGGCTGAGACTTCACTTGGGGAAAGATCTTCACAGCCCTGTGCATGGTGAGTGTGTGGGTGTGGAGAGATTTATTAATAATTGGTTTGCTGAGAAAGGCCATACTGATATATTGCCGCTGGTCAAGCTGAGAGAGGGAAGTCAGCATTCAGTAAGCTGAAAGGAGAAATCAGCAGTCGGTGACCAATGATAGGCAAGGACAGAATGCCCTTGCCTCAACATGAGGATAGGGAAGAGAGATTCTCCCTGAGAATATGTAGAAAGTATCAAAAGTAGAACCATAAGAATGCAGAAGTAGGCGTAGTTGCTGATATGTAACTAACCAATCCTGAGCTCAACTTTTGCAATATGTATGAAGCTCATTATGAACTGTATTTAACCTGATGTACTGATCAATAAAATCGGGCCTGTGATGATCAAATTGATATCCTGGTCTCCTTCCGTCGACAAATGGTGGAGAATGCGGGCAACGCCGAATCTCTGCCTTTTTCTCGGATTAAAAGAAAAAGGGGATTACGCCACGGTCGAGGAGGTTGGGTTTGGGTCCTTGCAGCCAGGACGGTGCCAGAATTTGAAGCACCCTTGAGGATCACAACGGTGAGTCAAGCCAATATGTGTCACGGGAGCCTGGAGAGCTGCAACAGCGCGCGCTGATTAATAGGTATGGATAGGCAAGTGGCATACGATTTATTCGCCGCATATTTAGAACGGCGAGGAATAAAAGGGATAGATTTAAAAAAGGAATTACCAGGGTTATTAGCCTATGGCCATGCTAAAGGTATCTTTTCTAACCCTCATACAGTTCATGAGCTAGCAGAGTGGAAGAAGTTTGGGGAAATACTGTGGGATACAGTGTTAGACGATGATAAGTCAGCAAAGAAATTAGGGAAGTTATGGCGGGTGGTGTATAACACGTTACTTCAGCAGGTCTCTGAGAGAAAGGCAGCAGAAAGGGTGACAGAAGCTCATAAGAGGAATATAGGGTATGGTCGTGAGGATGATCCCCTGGCACTTTCTGTAAATAAGATACTTATGCCTAAGGGTCCCCCGCAAAGTGGTGTGGAGGATTTTCCTGCAGGCACAGTGGAACCGTCTGCACCTTTCCTGTCAGAGGGGGAGGGCGAGTCGGATGGTGGGGGTAAGAGCAAAGCAGCTTTGCCTCCGCCACCAGCTTCAGGCGGGTTGGAAGGTGGGGGTGGGAGCAAGCCAGCTTTGCCTCCGCCACCAGCTTTGCTACCCCCGAGCGAGTCAGCTCCGGTTACAGCTCCAGCGGGGGGGCCGATTCCCCTGCGCGAGCCGGCTTCGCTCGAGCCGGCTCCGGTTTCACTGTCAGCTCCAGCGGGGGGGCCGTTTCCTCCACGTGAGCCAGCCTCTGCTTCACTGCCTTCCCCGTGCGTAAACTCGGTGTCTGTACCGAAGCGCCAGCAGCATAGCACTCTTAAAGAGTCAGATCCCATCCCAGGGGCACACCGTGATCCATGGGGGGAGATGGCTAAACAGAGGAGGGAACCTTGGGCTGCTTTGGCAAAAGAGGTAATGCAAATGGGGGATGGTGAGGCGGTGGAAATAGCTTCTAGTCTTGCATGTCCGGTCACATACACACCACAGTATGATGCACAGGGGAACCTTACGCATAATATAGCGGAATACACTCCCTCAGATTGGAAGCTGCTAACTCAGCTATGTTCTACGGTTAGTCAGTTTGGAGTAAAAAGTGAACCTGTTAGGCAAATGCTAGATTATCTTTTTAATACTCAGGTTTTATGTCCTAATGATTTAAGAGGAATAGTTTGGTTGATATTCGCTCAGCATCAGCAGTTATTGTTTAATGCACATTGGCAGGTGTGCCTTGCAAAATAGCAATCCAGCAACCCAAAGAGTGTTAGCTACTTTAGGGGCAAATTGGACTATTGAGGAAGCACTAGAGCAAATGGCATTAATGCCAACAGCTTCACAGGCATTTATAGCAGAAGCCTTAAAGGAATTAGGATTAGGGTTGCAAAAGCAAGCAGAGTCTACTCAGAATCAGGTGTTAGCTGCTCTTGCTCCTCTCCGAAGCCACTCACTGGCATTCACGCAAGGAGGTTCAAAACCATTCATCAAGTGTTACCGATGCGGCAATGCGGGACAGACACAAGTTGCCGCCATGACATTGGAGACACCAGCTGCTGCAGTGACATCGCTGCCACCTCCTGTCTGCAACCCGCAACAACAGGGAGCCTCGGTTTGGACTTATCCGCAGCAGTAGACGTCACACTAATGACAAACCGGCCTGAGAGGATACCCACTGGAGTAAAGGGTCCTCTTATATTAAATGGACAAACATGTGGAGCATTATTGCTGGGACGTTCTTCTACAACTATGTTGGGATTATTTGTTTTGCCTGGTGTTATTGATGCGGATTATAGAGGGGAAATACAAATCATGGTTTACAACCTTTATCCTCCGATTAAAATTACAAAAGGACAACGCATCGCACAATTGGTACCACTATCACAAATGACATTGGGAATACAATCATTTACTGGGCATAATGGGATGAAAAAGGTTTTGGCTCTACTGGTGTTACACTTTTAACTGTGGATTTACAAAATAGACCAAAGCAAAAAGTTAAAATTACCTATGGGCATCAAAGCATAACCCTTTATGGATTATTGGATACAGGAGCAGATACCAGCATCATTTCTCCAGAAGCGTGGCCACAACGATGGCCTCTATTTCCATCATTAAACATGTTTTGCTAAGGTTTTGTATGTGATTAATAATTTATGTATTTTTGGGGAAGACGATACCCCTCCTGCAATGAAACATCATCTGAGGTCAGGTCAGGAAAATACTAAGGAAACAGAGGTCTGAGTTAAGTATAAGAACCCAAGTACAGGAATATGGGAAAAACCTGCAAAAGTATTATATTGGGGTCGGGGGTATCTTTGTGTTTCCTCACCTACAGGGCCTTTGTGGGTGCCTGCTAAGTGGACTAAACCTGTTTTTGATGCAGCCTCTGGTGAATCGCCTTACGGAGGAGGACAAGAAGCGACTGGGGAAGAAACTGCTTCTAGTCCTACAACCACTACTGTTACAATTGAAGGGGTACTTGAAAGCGGTGGACAGAGCACTGACACATCACTACCGGACAGCCCAGGAGTTGATTGGTTTTATTGACTCATTATCAACTTTTCGATTAACAAATCCAGCAAAAGAACATTGCCTTGACTGTCACAATCCACATTGTGCTGCCTGGATAGCCCTACGTTGTGGGGGTTGTGATAGAACTTTTTGGATAGAACAATCATTGTTATTGGGTTTGTGGTGTCACACTTGTGAACACGAGCACACGTGGGGTAAAAGCTGGCAAGATGAATTAAGGAGACAAACAGGGAAAAAATACATATATAGCTTTAAATCTTTATGAGTCTCCTGAACAGAAAATTCTTGCTTATTATCGATGGGAGGTACAATGTATTGTGAATAGAATTAAGGTTCAAAGTAAATGGCGTATAGTTTCTATAAGGTGTAGGAAATTAGTACCTTTAACACAGCATTCAATTGTAGGACCCTTCAAAGGGAATCCTGATAGAGCATTAGATTGCTGCATTGACAAGTTACAAAAATTGAGTTTGCAAGTGGCAGGACCAGTAAGATTAGGAGCAGCAAGATTGAAGATAGAAAAGAAAAGGAAGGCAAAAAGGGAACGATCTCATCTGAGTAAGGATATCAGTGATTGCTAATTAATTTTCTATGATTAGGACAATTTTACAGTTGTGGGACCCTCAGGAAGATATAGTTGTTGAAGAAGATAATGAACAAGAACTACGGTTACGAAATAAGATACGCCTTGTATTAAGGAAAGAGCTTGAACTATTAGCCTCATATAGTAAAAAGTCTGAAGAGGCTTTGTGATCACCACCATTGAATTGGTTGTATTGGGTTGAAGAACCAGACTTTTATACCGGTCCTTACTTACATTCACTTCCTTGTTATGTTTGCAAAAGGGATAATGATAATTGTTATGCATGGGTAGCTTTGCATTGTGCAGATTGTAATCAGGTTTATTGGTATTCACAGAGGTCACTAGGGTATTTATGGTGTGCACCTTGTTCTGGAAGGTGGATTCGAAATTTTTTTCTGGGTTAGAGCTCTTGAACAAAGTACTGGCCTGCCAGGACGGAGTGGATTACAGCTTTTTGAGAGTACAGAACAAGTGGTTATAGCATATCTTAGGTGGAAGTTGCAGGAAATATTTAGAATATTTTAAATTAATACAGCCTCACGCATCATAGCAGCTCGCTGTAAAGCTGATTTGCCTTCAAACTTATCTCATGCTATACCTGTGAGCAAGGATGCTGATTTAGAATTAGATCAGTATATTCAAAAATTGACTCAGCCTTACAATAGACAATCTAGCAAACCTGGGAAAAGACAGAGAAGAAAGGAAAAACAAAGCAAGCAGAAGGAAAGAATGGAAAAGCAAAGCAAGCAGAAAGAAAAATGAAGTTTGTTCTTGTTATACTGCTCAATGCTGTAGCAAGTGAAGCAGTAGGAATAACACACTTTAGTCAACCAAGGGAAAATTTATGGGTGACACTTGCTAATCAAACTAACCAATCATCACTTTGTCTTAATCTTGGAGGAGTCACTAACCCATTTCGAACATGCCTGGTGGAACTTCCGGTGTGGTCTCCTGGAGAATTTTGCAGTTTGATAAACAATCAAAACTTATGTATGTCTAACATGTCAAACATCACATTGCCAGTACAACAAGGGTACACTGCAAGTCAGAGTGATGACTATCGTCAATGCTTACTAATCCAATCACTTAACACCTCTTTGCATTCTCCTCCTGAGGAATTGGATCTTTTTGGAAGTACAAATGCCAGTATGTCTAACACTACAGCTGGCGGATGGTTTAGCTTCAAATTTTCGGCTGCTAAAAATTTAAACCAACCTAAAGAAACATGGGCCACCCTAGATTCATCCCTGAATGTGAGTGAATTCTCTCTGCAGCATTACAGTCAATGTAACAGCACAAATATCACAGCACCAATGAAATTACCCACAGGAATATTTATGATTTGTGGAGACAGGGCGTGGAATGGTATACCAGCTAAACCACAGGGTGGACCCTGTTTTTTGGGAAAATTGTCATTGTTTCACCCTAATGTATCCTTGCTAATGCAGCTGAGTCAAAATTCAAACAGGAAGAGACGTAGCATACATGACTTAGACTGCAGCCAGATAGGAGATCCACAGTTTTGGGGCACATTCAAACAGGTGGTGGTTTCAACTATCTTGCCAGGAGGATCTGCCAATAAAGCCATGAATTTAGCAAAACAATTAGGATGCTGGGCAAAGGATGAGCTGAACAGGACATCACAAACTCTAGACATGCTAACCGCAGATGTGCAAAGTGTTACCCATGCTGTTTTGCAAAATAGGGCTGCTGTAGATTTTTTGCTCTTAGCACAAGGGCATGGATGTGAAGAGTTCGAGGGAATGTGCTGCATGAATCTGTCTGATCATTCGGTGTCCATTCACACTAAGATAAAAGAACTGCAACAGGGACTTCACAAACTTAAGGAAGAAGAAGGTTTAGGAATTGACGAATGGCTTAAAGGCTTAGGACTCGGACCATGGCTGAGGAACATGTAATCTATGTTATAGGACTTCTGGGTGTAATTTTACTGCTTTTGCTTATTTTGCCTTGTATTTTAAATTGTATTCAAAACATGGTCAGTCGTACAATAGCAAAAACATGGCAAACTAATCTCCTTGCTCAAGAAGAAAACGGGGGAAATGTGGAGAGATTTATTAATAACTGGTTAGCTGCGAAAGGCCATGCTGACATAAGGCCGCTGGTCAAGCTGAGAGAGGGAAGTCAGCAGTCAGTAAGCTGAAAGGAGAAGTCAGCAGTCGGTGACCAATGACAGGCAAGCACAGAATGCCCTTGCCGCAACATGAGGATAGGGAAGAGAGATTCTCCCTGAGAATAGTAGAAAGTATCAAAAGTAGAACCATAAGAATTCAGAAGTAGGCGTAGTTGCTGATATGTAACTAACCAATCCTGAGCTCAACTTTTGCAATATGCATAAAGCTCATTATGAACTGTATTTAAACTGCTGTACTGATCAATAAAATCGGGCCTGTGATGATCTAATTGATGTCCTGGTCTCCTTCCGTCGACA
This sequence comes from Ammospiza nelsoni, assembly GCF_027579445.1. Classification (NCBI taxonomy): domain Eukaryota; kingdom Metazoa; phylum Chordata; class Aves; order Passeriformes; family Passerellidae; genus Ammospiza; species Ammospiza nelsoni. Next base: position 4,085,628 of record NC_080663.1, read on the forward strand.
TGTGGGTGCAGGGCAATGTCCCCTGTGCTCCTGGAGGAATCTCCTGAAGCCAGCACACCCCACAGCCTGGGGGATGTGTCAGGAGGACTCTCCCAGTATCTTTGTGCCACAGGAGCAGGAGGAGGAGGATGTGCTGCAGAGCGGGGCTGCCCTGGGTACCGTCAGAAGGACAGGGCAGGTCGGCTCCTGCTGCCAAGGACGTCTGCAGGGGGTGAAGCTGGGGCTGCAGCCAGGGCTGCCCAGGGCACTCCTGCCTGGCAGCTCCTGCAGCCCTCAGGGCTCTTCGCCAGCCCAGGGCATGTGCTACCTGCCAGGGGCAGCTCTCAGCCTGCCTGGCAGCTCCCCATGGATGCTGCAGGGGAGAAGTTGGAGGTGGAAGGAGCCACCCCCATCAGGGCAGATTCCTCCTGCTGTGGAGTTGGTGCTGCATGGCCAGGGCTGCTCTCAGCTTTCTCCTAAAGTGAAGGGAAAGGGGCTGTCATCTTTGGCTGTGTCACTGACACTCCTGCACTGTCACCCTGGGCATCAGCAGATGTGCCTCAGATTTCCCTCAGAAAGTGCCTCCTCAGCCTCCTCTCCCTACAGACAGCAGCACCACCACCTTGGCTTGCAGCATCCCTGTTTGTCCGGCCTGCCCTTAAGGCCCTGCTGCCAGGGAGATGCCCCTGGGCAGTGCCATGTGCTGGGAGGGGTCTGCAGGGCAGAGCTGAGCCCCCAGGGCTGGGCTGGGCTCTGGCAGCACTGGCTGGGACAAGGCTTGGATAGAGAGAAACAGCTCCCAGTAGGCACGACTCCAGGCAGCAGAGATCCAGGCCAGCCGTTGGTATCCCTCCCTGTCCAGCTGCGTAGGGAAAGAGAGAAGGGCTTAGAGAAATTGACTTTTAAACTGGAGTTTTAAAAACTCAACTTAATTTTTCAAGCTCAGTTTATGTTGGATCACCCTGAACTAGAGGGAGGTGGAATGGGCAAAGTGCACCTGTGTGGGGACCAGAAGGTCTGACTGCAATGGGGCAGAGGGAGCCCTGTTTTCCCTGTGGGCTTCCCCAGGGTTCAGGCTGAGAGCAGTGCTTAAGATGAATCAGTAACTCAGGAGCATAAACCCAAGATCAAGAATAAACACATTGAGTGAAGTTTCCCCACAGGTAGAGAACTAGTTTTGAGGGAATTCCTAAAATAACCCTATAGGGTTGATTCCAAGAGCTTGGTCTCAACTTTTCAATGTCTTGTTTCTACAGTCCACAATGCCCAGAGTTAAGGAATATCCAACAGCAGCTCCATCAGACACTTCCTCCTGCTGGCATTGGCAGACACACGTCAGCTGCAGCTCCTGCACTACTGCCTCTTGCTGGGCATCTCCATGGCTGCCCTCCTGGGCAATGGCCTCATCATCAGCGCCGTAGCCTGCAGCCACCACCTGCACACGCCCATGTTCTTCTTCCTGTGCAACTTGGCCCTCAGTGACCTGGGCATGATCTGCACCACTGTCCCCAAAGCCATGCACAATTCCCTCTGGGACACCAGGGACATCTCCTACACTGGATGTGTGGCTCAGCTCTTTCTGCTTCTCTTCTTCATTGGAACAAAGCTTTCTCTCCTGACCGTGATGTGCTACGACCGCTACGTGTCCATCTGCAAACCCCTGCACTATGGGACCCTCCTGGGCAGCAGAGCTTGTGCCCACATGGCAGCAGCTGCCTGGGCCAGTGCCTTTCTCAATGCTCTCATGCACACGGCCAATACATTTTCCCTGTCCCTGTGCCATGGCAATGCCCTCGGCCAGTTCTTCTGTGAGGTGCCTCAGATCCTCAAGCTCTCATGCTCACACTCCACCTTCAGAAAAATTTGGATTTCATTGCTTGCTGTCTGTTTAGCTTTTGGCTGTTTTGTGTTCATTGTTTTCTCCTATGTGCAGATCTTCAGGGCTGTGCTGAGGATCCCCTCTGAGCAGGGACAGCACAAAGCCTTTTCCACCTGCCTCCCTCACCTGGCCGCGGTCTCCTTCTTTGTCAGCACTGGCACATTTGCCTACCTGAAGCCCCCCTCCATCTCCTCCCCATCCCTGGATCTGGCAGTGTCAGTTCTGTACTCCGTGGTGCCTCCAGCCCTGAACCTCCTCATCTACAGCCTGAGGAACCAGGAACTCAAGGCTGCAGTGTGGAGATTGATGACTGAATGATTTCAGAAACAGTAAACTGCGGGAAAATTTATGCAAATCAATTCTAATAAAAGTCATCTTTGATACACTAAGTTCTTTCACTGTGTATTACATTTTTAGTATTGCCCACAAAGAAATACAATGGTTTGTACCCTTTCACATCTTGTTTCTCTCAAAATTTGCAGTGGCCCCTGACTGTGTCAATGAGGATCTGTGCTCCTTATGGCTTAAGCAAAGTAAAGGATCTCTCAGCCAAGTTTTCGCTGGAGATGTCCCCTTTTTTTGCCTTCTCTGGAGCTGCAGCAGCAAAGTCTGTGTGCATAGCTGGGGGCAGATCAGTGCTGGCCCAGCAGCTGTGCCCAGCAGCATCAGCATTTGGTGTTGCCAGTGCTGCTGCCGTGGCCCTGCCCCACTGCCCTGGTGGCTCTGGTGTTGCTGCAGGGCCTGAGTGCTCTCGGGGCCGGGCACAGCCCTGGGGGTGGCAGTGCTGGGGCTGCAGCAGGGACAGGCCATGGGCACTGCTGGGGCAGCGCTGATGCCTCAGCCCAGGGCCTGGGGGCTCCAGGCTCCTTGCCCAGGCTCTCTCAAGAACACACCCAGGCCAATGCTCAGCACAGAAAAGCCCCGTGAGCAGCCCCAGGCTGTTGGTGTGGGGACATGATCGAGAGGCACAAATGCCATCAGGCCCTGGGGCCAGCAAGGGCTGGGGGACACCAGGGAAACCACTCAGCTTTGTCCTGGCCTCTGCAGTCAGCCAGAAAGTTTGTTCCCATCAGCTGGGAGTTTCCTGTCCCACTGCAGATGCTGTTGCTCAGAGCCAGGGCTGCCTGGCAGCCACCCCCAGACTGCCCTGAGCATTTCCTTTGCTTCACCTTGGCTTTCTTTACTCTGTCTGGCACAAATTTCTTCCTGTTCCCCAGCCCTGTTCCCTGCCCTGCAAACAGCCCATCCCGGTTTGCCCTTTCCTCTCTGGCCCCACTCCCCATTGCAGTTCCTGACTTGGCACCATGGAAACATCCTTTGGGGAGCAGGATCATCCTACCAGTGCTGCAGGAATTATCTGCAGTATCATCCTACAAGTGCTGCAGGAATTGTCTGCGGGCTCCTGCAGTGCCTGGTGCTGCTCCCTTGCCAGAGGCACCCCAGGCCAGGGGAGCACATCTGGGCTGCTGTGTCTGGCTCTGGGGCTCCCTGTTCTGGGCAGTGAGGAGGAGCTGCAGAGGCTCTGCAGGACTGACAGGATGGGCTTTGGGGTGGCAGGAGAAGCTGAGGGACCTGGGCTGCTGGAGCTGCTGAACAGGAGGCCCAGGGCTCCTCCTGCAACTGCTCCAAGAGTGGTTTCAGAGAACCCCAGAGTCAGCAAGGCCGGATAAGGCCTTGGAGATCATACAGTCCAACCTGTGCCCTGGCACCACCTTGTCTCCCCTGAGCTTCCTCTTCTCCAGGACAAACAACCAGAGCTCCCTCAGCTACTCCTCACAGCACTTCTGCTGCAGGCCCCTCCCCAGCCTTGTTGCCTTTCTCTGGACACGCTTCAGCCCCTCCATGTCCTTCCTAAATTGGGGGGCCACAACTGGACACAGCAATCGAGGTGCTGCCCAAGCAGTGCTGAGCACAGGGGAAGAATCACTGCTCTGCTCCTGCTGGCCACACCATTCCTGAACCAGGCCAGGAGCCATTGGTATTCTTGCCCACCTGGGCACTCTGCTGCCTCATGCCCAGCCTGCTGTCCATCAGTCCCTGCAGGTCCCTTTCTGCCTGTCTTCTCTCCAGCCACTCTGTCCCCAGCCTGTAGTGCTGCAGGGGTTGTTGTGGCCAAAGTTCAAGATCCGGCACTTGGACTTGTTAAACCTCACCTTGTTGGATTTGGGCCCTGGATCCAGCCTGTCCAGGGCTCTCTGCAGAGCCCTCCTTCCCTCCAGCAGATCCACACTCACACCCACTTTGGTGTCATCCGCAAATTTGCTGATGCTGGACTCAGTCCCCTCATGCAGATCATCAGTGCAGATATTGAAATCCACACTGGCTGGCTCTGACCCCTCGGCCATCCTGTGGGCGCCCTGTGATGGCACTCAAGGCGATCTGTTCCATAACCTTGCTGGGCACCCAGGTCAGGCTGACACGCCTGGAGTTCACCTGCTCCTCCTTCCAGCCCTTCTTGGCAATGGGCTCACACTGGCACCTCCAGTCCTCTGGGACCTCCCTGCTGAGCCAGCACTGATGGTAAATGATGGAGAGCAGCTTGGGGACCTCATCCACCAACGCCCTCATCCCCCTGGGATGGATCCCATCTGGTCCCAGAGACACCTGTGAGCATCTGAGTGGCTCAGCAGGTCCCCAGCTGCTTCCTCCTGAAATACAGGGGGCTGTTCTGCTCCCTGTGCCCATCCACCAGCTCAGGAGAACACTTTTCTTGCGGTAAACCTGTCCTAATATTGAAAATTGAGACAAAGAAGGAGTTAAGTAGGTCAGCCTTTTCCTTATCTTTAGTTACTATATTCTCCACTGCATCCAATAAAGAGTAGAGGTTCTCCTTATCCCTCCCTTTGGTTTAATTATTTTATAAAAATATTTTGCATTTATTTACAGAAGCTGCCAGATTAAGTTCTCATTGAGCTTTCATGTCTCAGCTTTCCTTTCTGCTTAACCTAGCAAGATCCTTAAACATTTCTTAAGTTGCCTGACCTTCTGTCCAAAGTTCATGCTCTCTCTTTTTTCCCCTGAGTTCCCACAAAAGCTCCATGGCCTGCCAGGCCAGTCATTTTTCTGAATCACTCATCTTTTGCCACACTAGGACAGGTTGCTCCTTCCCCCTTAAAATTACTATCTTGAAATGTGTCCATCCTTCCTGGACCCCTTTGTTTTAAGGGCTGTTTCTCTTTAAAAAAATCAGTACCTGATTTGGTACTCCCCAAATCGGCATCCTAAACAGGCCAAAGTCTGCCCTTCCTAATTCCAGTGTAGTGGTTTTCCTGCTGCCCCTGTCCCTTCCCTTTAGGAGAAAGCTGAGAGCAGTCCTGGCCATGCAGCACCATCTCCAGAGCAGGAGGAATCTGCCCTGATGGGGGTCCCCTTGGTTCCATGAGTCTCAGCAATGTCACAGTGCTCTCCATGATTCCATGAGGCCCCACAGTGTCACAATGGTCCCTTGGTCTCACAAGACCCCACAGTGCCACAATGGTCCCTTGGTTCCATGGCCCTGAACTGCTGCATTCCCCCCTCCCCTTCTCAGGCCGCCCTGCCAGCTGAGAAATGCTCCTTGGGCCTGGGCCTTGGCCAACAGCCCCTGGGCACAGCCCCTCTGCAGCTCATCACAAACACTGTCTGCTCCAGGCACTGCTGCTGCCCAGCCAGCTCCTGGTTCCTTTAGCAGCAGCCCTGGGAACTGATTTTGTTCCCTCAGTAACACAACATCCCTGTTCTCACACTGCCAAAGAAAGCTGTTGGTGCCAAGTGCAGCCAGGATGAACCATTGCTGGGACTGAAGCCCCTCTCTTGGGGCCCTGCAAACAGCGCTCCAAAAGGAGCCCTTGGAGCTCTCCTGGGCCAGCGACTCCCTCTGAGTGGGGCCTCTCCGAGCCGGGAACTCTCCCGTTTGCTGCACTCTGGGATCCTGAACAACGACGGAGCCTGGGCCGATCCCCCCACTCCTCCAGGCTCAACCCTTCACCCACTGGTGAGAAGGCAAAGGATCCACAGGGAGCATTCCCAGCCCTCAGGGGAATTTCTCACAGGTGCCTCGCACTGACTCTTTGTGTCTGTGTGCACACAGGAGTGCCTGTGCTGGGGAAATGTGGCAGAAATGCTGCTCTCTGAGGGGTTGGAGTGCCTTGGATAGCTGAGTCAGTCAGATATCCAGATATCAGTAAGTATGGTTTAGTCAGAAGTTCTAAACGAAGTTAAATGCTCCTAGGAGTTGTTCTTTTGCTAAGTTGTTAGGTTTAAGTTATTAGGTAAGTTAAATACTGTTAAGTGTTATTCCTCTGTTAAATTGCTATGTCATGGGTTATAAGTTATGTCAAATACTGTGAAGTGCTGCTCTTTTAAGGTATCAGTTAAGGTTAATGATAAGTTAAGTCCTGTTAGGTTTGACCCCTGTAAGCTTTTGGGCCATATTCCTTTCATCCTTACCCTCATTATCCTTATGTCATACACACAGAGGGACAGTTCTCAGGAAATTTCTGGTTTGATTGACTGGATTTTGTTTGGTTTTGTTGTTGCTTTGTTTCCCTGGTGTGCCTGAAGTGTCCAGTCAGGAGCAGAGTGACTTCTTCCAAGGAACTTTGTGCTGCTGTCCCTTAATATTAAATCTGGTTTTTGCTGTTCCCTTGCTGGGGATTTTTTCAGCACTCTCAAGGCCTTGTTGGTAGCCCTGGCCCAGGCTCTGTCCCTGGGGGACACAGGGACATTGCCGGGGGGTCCCTGTCCCCCTGTGCCACCCCCAGGGCCCCGGCCCCCCATCCCCGTGTCAGGCTCTGGGGTCGATCTCGTGGAACATCCTCTGGGGGAGGCTGCAGGGCCGGGGGACCCGGGGGGACTTGGGGGGACAGGGGACCCCGCTGTGCACGAGCAGGGTTGGACTGCTCTGGGGGGAACTTTGAGGGGGGCCAGGGCAGAGTGACCTCCCCAGGGACCTCACACCGCCCCTGTGATGTCACACTGCCCCTGTGATGTCACACAGGCCCTGTGATGTCACACAGCCCCCTGTGATGTCACACAGCCCCTGTGATGTCACACAACCCCTTATGATGTCACACCGCTACCTGTGATGTCACAGCCCTCTCTGGGATGTCACAAAGCACCCTTGTGATGCCACAGAACCAAATCTGGGATGTCAGCCTGGAATGTCATGCAGCTGCACTGTGATGTCACAGAAGGTAGTGTGATGTCACAAAGTAACCATGTGATGTCACAGTCTTTTCTGTGATATCACAGCCTCCTCTATGATGTTACACAGCCACCAAGTGATGTCACAACCCACTCTGCTACAGAACACCCTCTATGATTGCAGGATCTGCTCTATGGCCTCACACCTTACTGTATGATGTCATTACACCCTCAGGGATGTCACAAAACCCTCCCTGTGATGTCATACTGCCACTCTGTAATTTCACAGCACACACTTTGACCTCACCGCTGGCTCAATGATGACATCCAGCCATGCCATGATGTCACAGCCTGCTCTGTGATGTCATAGAATCCCCTGTGTGATGCTGTAGCTGCTCAATGACCTCACACAACAAACTCTGTGATGTCACAGCCCAATCTGTGACCTCACACAACCCACTCTGGCCTGTCACACAGCCCCTTGCTGACATCCCAGCTGCTCTGTGCCTCTGTGACACACCCACAGAGGTGCTGCTGTGACACAGCCCCCTCTGGTCCATCCCACAGCCCCTGCCAGTGCTGACCCCTGTGAGCTGTGTCTGTGCCCTGCTGGTGTCCCTGAGGGGCTCTGGCAGTGCCCCAGCCCTGCTGGGCTGTGCACAGGAGCTGCTCCTGACCAGAGCTGTCTCTCTGCAGCTCTGCCCTTGCCAGGAGCTGCCTCTGGGCCAGGAGCCCGGCCCAGCTCAGCAGCACAGACACAGCACAAGGACTTTAATGATCCTCTGGGCCTTTGGTGCTATTTGCATCAGATTGTGTCCCTCAGAGTGGGCTCAAAGAACTTCTCAAGAACTTGAAGTTAAGTTGAAACATGGAAGTTTCTTGTAGTTAAATGGGTCCCACTGAGGGACATAACTCTTGTGAAAGTGTCCCCAGGTTCCAGTTAGAGCAGAACACTGGAGGCAGTGATGACAGGCGGGGACAAGCAAGGCAAAGGTGTCTCTGGTGCTGAGCACACCTGGATGTGTTTCAGGAATGCAAAGGGCCAAGGCCTGAGCCCCAGCCCCTGGCCAGGAAGATCCTGTCCCTCCCTCCTTGCTCAGGGTTCTTCCCGGGATGGGCACTGGCATGTGAGGATGTGCAATGGCAAGGGCAGGAGCATGGGGCGGCCCCTGCCAGGCTGCTGAGCAGGGACAAGGAGGCAATGAGGCCCCAGGCCTACAAGGGTCACTTGTCTCCTGCTCCTGCCTCAGGCCCAGGCCCAGCAGCCATGGCCAAAGTGCTGCCCAAGTTGGCTCTGGCAGGGCTGTCTTGCAGCTTCTGCCCATCCCTGTGCCCTGTGCAGCCCAGGCTGTCCCACGGTGTCCCTGCCCTGCGCCTCTGTCCCTGTAGGCTGTCGGCATCCCCCGGCTGCCCCACCTGGCTGGGCCCTTCCTTTGCTGACAGCTCTGCCTCCTGCCTGCCTCTGCCTTCCCACACAGAGCCTTGGGCTACTTCAGGCTCCTTCTGGGGCCGTGCTGTACCACAGCCCTGCCCTGGCAGGGAAATTTCTTTATCCTGGTGTCCAGTCTGGGTCTCCTCAGGTGCCTTTGGAATTAATTCTTTCTTTCTCTGGCTGTTTTCTACTATATGAAAAGGATCCACCATCTCTGAAACCACCCTTCAATCCCTTCCAGGGCTCTCCTCTGCTGTCCTCACTCCCCACCCCACTGAGCACAGGGCTCCCATGTCCCTATAAATTGTCAAGTGCTTGAGGCCAGGAGCACCTGGACAAGAGGGACAGTTCTTTTCTATAGGAAGGAAACCACAGAACCCCAGGGTTTGAAAGCAGATGAGAAGCAGTCACCAGAAGCCAAGGCCAGCCAGACCTGTCTGTCCTAGCAGTTTTTGTCTTACAGTAACCCTTAGATATTCAGGGAGTTTTGGGGGTGGAATTCCATTTCAGCCATGGGTTCCTGGATTGGAATGACAGTTCTCCATGGGAAGGAAAGGGCAGAGCCCCAGTGTTTCAATGGCTGATTAGAGGCAGCCCCAAGGAGGCCAAGGCCAGCCAGACCTGTGGTCAGGGAAGAATCCTTGGAAAGACAGAATTTGGGGGGCCAAAGCCCACTTTTGTCTACGGGCATGAGGACAAGAAGGACAGTTCTTTTCCATCGGAAGGAAAGTGCAGAGCCCCAGTGTTTCAAAGGCAGATGAAATCTGGCCCTCAGGACACCAAGAGAACCTGGACAGACCTGGCAGCTTTTTTTCTGGGAGATATCCTTGGATATAAGGAATTTTGGAGGCTGATTCTCAATTTTGGCCATGGATGCCTGGACTTGAGAGATGTTTTTTTCAATGAGAAGAAAAGCACCGGCCCCCAGGTGTTTTGAAAGCAGATGAGAGGTGGTCCCAGAGAGGCCAAGGCCAGCACAGAGTGGGTTGTGTGAGGTCACAGGTAGGGCTATGAGAGCACAGAGTTTGTTGTGTGAGGTCAATGAGCAGCTACATCATCACAGAAGGGATTCTGTGACATCACAAAGCAGGCTGTGAAATCATGGCATGGCTGGATGACATCATAGAGCAGGCTGTGATGTCAAAGTGTGCGCTGTGCCAATACAGAGTAGCAGTATGACATCACAGAGAGGGTTTTGTGACATCACACAACTGTCTGTGACATCATAGGGTAGAAGGAGTGGCCACAGAGCAGATCCTGCCATCATAGAGGTTGGCTCTATGACATCAGAGAGTGGGTTGTGACATCACTGGGTGGCTATGTAACATCATAGGATGGGCTGTGACATCACATAGTGACTTTCTGACACCACAGAGTCTTCTGTGAAATCACAGTGCAGGTGCATGACATTCCAGGGTGACATCCCAGAGCTGGCTCTGTGACATCACAAGGGTGCTGCGTGATGTCCAGAGTGGGCAGTGACATCACAGATGACTGTGTGACATTGCAAAAGGGCTGTGTGGCATCATAGGGGGCTGTGGCATCACAGATGGTTGTGTGAGCATTTAACTTCGTTTAGACCTCGTGACTTATACTTACTTACTGATATCTGGATATCTGATTGACTCAGCTATCCAAGGCACTCCAACCCCTCAGAGAGCAGCATTTCTGCCACATTTCCCCAGCACAGGCACTCCTGTGTGCACACAGATGTCGAAGGAAGGAGACCAGGACACCAGCTGGTTCATCACACGTCCGGTTGATTGAAGAAAGCATCAAACACTTATACAGCAAATAATAAGCTTATGAATATTCTGTAAGCCAAGCAATCTATTGGTTAAACTATATCATGAACTCTTCCTCATTCCTTAGGGGTTACATCTCTCTTTTCTCATATCTCTTTCACTATTTGTTATCCTACTACAGCTAGGCCCAAGGACACGCTATCTCACAGGTGCAGGACTTGGAACTAGCAACGGCTTTTTACTTTTCCAGTCTCTAGCAGCTAAATTCCCAACACACAGACACAGAGTCAGTGCAAGGCACCTGTGAGAAATTCCCCTGAGGGCAGAGAATGCTCACTGTGGATCCTTTGCCATCTCACCAGCACTCGAAGGGTTGAGCCTGGAGGAGTGGGGTGTCGCAGACATTTCTCCACAGAAATCCTTCCTTTCAGATTTCTGTGTCTTCTGGAAGGCAGAGGCCTCAGAAGAGAAGGTAAACAATTGTTATCAGCTGCTGTGGAATGCAATAGGATTCACCTTGATTGGCTCATTTTCTATGTTTATAATTAAGAGCCAATCATCAGTTCAAGCCAGGGGACTGAGTCCTTGGCCACAACTTTGTTGTGGGTTCTTTCTATCTCTTCTTAGCTTAGCTAGCTGCTCTGCAAACCTCTCTTTATATTCTTTTTAGAATAACTATAATGTATTATATAATATATTAATAAATTCAGCCTTCTGATCAAGATACAAGATTCACCGTCTCTCTATCACCAGCCAGCGGCCCACACAGGTCACAGTAATATCTGGTGACCCGACATGTCAGAGCAAAAATTAATCTGATAAGACCAGAGGAGCAAAATTGCTGCACTGGATAAAAATCCTGTATGTGTAGCATTTGAGGGTTGCTCTGAAGTGACCACAGAAGTGGATTCAGGCCAGGAGCTGAAGAACCGAAGATCCTGATTTGGACGGAGTTCACAGCCAAGGCTGACCACAAAGAGAACCTTTCTTCTGGAAAACTATCAGGAAAGATGATGGAAAAGAGCAGCAGACCTGTGGAGCTGGCCAGAGCAAGCTGGACTCTTTCAAAAGGTACTGTTCACTTTTCTATCCCTGATGAACCAGCCCTTCGTAGCTTGTGGCTGTTCGTTTGGCAGACACATGCCTTGCCAGAAGAGATTCAATTCTCCCCTGCAGAGGAAAATATCATAGCCCTCTGGAAATATTGGTGCAGAGAAGATGGTTGCTTTTTGTCAAAAACAGATATCTATGGGTTCTTTAGATGGGCAAAGCTTTTTGGGTTCTTTGCTGATGTCTTATATGCTTTAGATGCTTTTGTCTGGGAGTGCATGGACTCGATTATCCAGTGCGTCTACCTGGAGGGACGCGTGTTGCCTTCCATCTACCCAGCATTTATAAAGCTTTTCCCAGTCCTGAAGCGCAGAGCAGCTTGTTTTCAATGGATTTCTAACTGTTATGGCCAGGCTCCGTTTCCACCGCCCTTGGCAGAAGACCCGGTGGGGGAGGACTTTGGGTTTTTTTCCCCCCCCTGCTTCGCGGCGGGGGGGGCCGAAACTTCGCGGCGCGAAGAAGTTTTTTTTACTCTTTCTCCGGAGCATGCTCAGATGGAGTGTTCTCCTTCCCCCCCTTCTCTCTCTCCGGGGGGATGGGAGCGACCGCTCAAGCCAGCGCCGGCCTCTCAGACTCCGCCTTCAGACATAGGGGCGGCACCGGTCTCCGAGGCTTCCTCCATGGCCCTGCTAGAGCCGTCACTCCAGGAGATCCCGTCTCCGCCTCTCCAGGAGGTCCCGCCCGCGGTTGCACCGGCCTCCCTGCCCCCGCAAGAGCCTGTGTCGGAGAAGGCCGAAGAGACAGCACTTCCGCCGATTGACCTGTTGCTAAGCAACAGCGATGCTCCGCTGTCTCTCCCAGCTCCATTGCTGTCTGTTTGCACTGCGACGGCGACTGCGCCTCCGCAGCGGACCCCGGAGTCAGCAGCAGAAAACGCCGTTGAACCTGCGGGACCCTTGAAGCAGCCCGCGGCTGATCCCACGCTCAGCGCGGTTCCCCCCCCGGTTCCGGCTCCCTCCCCGGTTCCGGCTCCGTCCCTGCTGCTTCCACCGGACGTCCCAGCAGCCGCCCTGGAGGCTGGTCTCTCCTTCAGTGGAGCAGGGGCTGCCCGCCAGCTCACTGTTGTGGCAGTCCGGCTGCCGGCTTTCAAGCTCGGCGGTTTGGGGGGTGGTTTTTCGGGGATTGTCCCATGGAGGCTGCCGCCCCTCTTGTGCCCTAGCGGCGAGGGGGAAAGTTTTGCCTTTGGTCCCCAGCCCAGTGGGGGTGGCGCCGTGATGCTGTGGGAAACAAACATTCCCAGACCCGAGATGAAGATTCTCGGGGCAGCTTCTATTTCCCTGCTGCTGGCATGCCTCAGTGGTTTAGGGGAAAGGAAGCGTCTCACTACCCGTGCTGCCATTGTGCTAACAGCTAAGTTCAGGCCTGCGGGAATGCACAGCCTTCCTCATGAGTTTGGCCTGGGATGCTGGGCTCAGGAAATTCCTGGGCCGGGCCCACTGCGAGGCCTCTTGACGTTTTTGGGGATTCTGGTTTGTCCTACTGGTCCGGGTCCCCCTGTGTGAGCCAGTTTTGGGGTTCCTGGTCCAGTATGGGCCAGGGCCCCCAGGGCCTTTCCTTCTCTGGCATTGCTCTGCTGCTGCTCTTTTGCTTTTCGATTAAAAAAAAAAAAAAAAAAAAGATTGAAAATACTGGGCAGCAGCGCTGAAGCACTGAAGCACTGAAAGGCCAGCAGAAAGGACATTTCAAAATTGTTCAAATTTTTTTAAATTATTTAAAATTGTGTTATGCTGTTTCAGGACAAAAAGGACTCTAAGGACTCTCAGATGTCCAAAAGAAACAACTTCAGCTGATGGACTGTTCCTGAAACTCAGCTGCATGGACTTGAATTCTCTTTACATTGTTTCTTGCAATTTTCTTATATTGTAGGATTGTTTTAGTGAATTGTTGGTATTCTATATTTTATAGGTGAAGGAATTTCCTGTTCATTCCACATCAGCATTTTTCTTTTATTTTTATACAATTTAGAAAGGTGAGATGTCGCAGACATTTCTCCACAGAAATCTTTCCTTTCAGATTTCTGTGTCTTCTGGAAGGCAGAGGCCTCAGAAGAGAAGGTAAGCAATTGTTATCAGCTGCTGTGGAATGCAATAGGATTCACCTTGATTGGCTCATTTTCTATGTTTATAATTAAGAGCCAATCATCAGTTCAAGCCAGGGGACTGAGTCCTTGGCCACAACTTTGTTGTGGGCTCTTTCTATCTCTTCTTAGCTTAGCTAGCTGCTCTGCAAACCTCTCTTTATATTCTTTTTAGTATAACTATAATGTATTATATAATATATTAATAAATTCAGCCTTCTGATCAAGATACAAGATTCACCGTCTCTCTATCACCAACTGCGACCAACACAGGTCGCAGTAATAGTGGGGGGATCGGCCCAGGCTCCGTTGTTGTTCAGGATCCCTGAGTGCAGCAAACAGGAGCGTTTCCGGCTGGGAGAGGCCCCACTCAGAGGGAGTGGCTGGCCCAGGAGAGCTCCAAGGGCTCCTTTTGGAGCGCTGTTTGCAGGGCCCTAAGAGAGGGGCTTCAGTCCCAGCAATGGTTCATCCTGGCTGCACTTGGCACCAACAGCTTTCTTTGACAGTGTGATAACAGGGATGTTGTGTTACTGAGGGAACAAAATCAGTTCCCAGGGCTGCTGCTAAAGGAACCAGGAGCTGGCTGGGCAGCAGCAGTGCCTGGAGCAGACAGTGTTTGTGATGAGCTGGGACCATTGTGACACTGTGGGGCCCTGTGAGACCAAGGGACCATTGTCACACCGTGGGGCCCTGTGAAACCAAGGGACCATTGTGACACTGTGGGGCCTCATGGAATCATGGAGAGCACTGTGACATTGCTGAGCCTCATGGAACCAAAGGGACAGTACTGACACTGTTTGGCTCCATGGAATGTAGGGATCATTGTGACACTGAGAGGCCCATCAAACCAAGGGGCCATTGTGACACTGCAAGACCCCATGGAGCCAAAGGTCACTTGTGACATTGCAAGACCTCATAGAACCTAATGGAGAGACCATTTGGGCACTTCAGAGCCTCATGGAACCAAGGTCCATTTTGACACTGAGGGAATTCATAGAATCATTGGACACTGTGAGGCCCTATGGAATAAGGAAAGCATTGTGACACTCTGAAGCCTCATGGAACCAGTGAGACCATTGTGACCCTGGGGATCCTCACAGAACCAAGAAGACTATTGTGATATTGTGGGGCCTTGTGAAAACAAGAGGCCTTTGTGACACTTCAGGGCTGAATGGAACCAAAGGTCCAGGCTGATATTGCAAGGCCTCATGACATCAGTGGTCCATTGTGACACTGGGCAACCAAAGGAGCCCATTGTGACACTGCAGGCTGCATAGAACCGAGAGGCCATGGTGACATTCTGGAACTCCATTGAACCAAGGGTTCATTGTGACACTGCAGGCTTCATGGAACCAAAGCTCCAGGGTGACACACAGTGGCCTCCTGTTATCAATTGTCCATTGTGACACTGTGCAGCCAAAGGGAGACCATTGTGACACCACAAACTCCCTGGATCCAAAGGCCCATTGTAACATTGCAGGCTGCTTGGAACAGAGGAATCGTGTGTCATTGTGGGGCCTGGGGAACTGTCGGGATCATTAGCTTATCAGATTGACCCTGAGAAAAGTTCGAAAGTCTCTTTTCCCAGCCCGGTGCTTGAAGAAGGAGTCAGGGCTCTTCATTTCTTGGTCTCAAGGTTGTTGATTTTATCTTATCTAATAAAAATTTTCTAGTGCCCTGCAAAGGTCAGCTCACAAAGACAGTCCGAGGCATTCTGCCTGCCCACAGGGCGGTGTTATGTCTTTATACAAAAACTATGTATACAATGTTTACAATTTCCAAAATCTATCACCTATGTTAGACCTTGAGCTTCTACTCTAAACCAATCTGTAAGTGCCAACACCACAGCAGAAGATGGAGGCCAAGAAGAAGGAGAAAGGCTGGACACACTTAGTTCCCTCCATCTTGCCCCCATACCAAAAACGCAAAAGTCTACTTTTCCACCCTGTGAAAACTTCACTAATATTCTATTTACACTGTTGTGGCTTGCTGATCTTCATACAAGGTTGGTAATTTGCTCCACGGGTCATAATCAAAACCACAGGGGCATTTTGGGCCCTGTGCCAGGGTCTCTGAGACCCCTGACAGGGGTCTTGGCTGCTCAGGACAGCCAGAGGGATGTCCTGGGTCCTGACAGGGAACCACAGAGACCATTGTGACACTGCAGGGACTCATGGAATCATTGGGACCATTGTGACACTGTGGAGCACCATAAAGCCAAGGGAACACAGAACAGGTCTGGCTGGTTTTGCCTCCCACGGACTGCCTGACTGGTCCAACTGATCTTAGCATGTTGAAGGTCGCTTCTCATCTGCTGCTGAAATACTGGGGCTCTGTGCTTTCCTTCTGATGGAAAAGAACTGTCCTTCTTCTCCAGGCACCCATGGCCTGAATTGAGATTTCACCTCCAAACTTCCTTTTATCCAGGGATTGTTCCCATAGGAATATTGCCAGGACAAGTTTTTCTGGCAGTGGTTTTGCAAGGGTCACCTCTCATCTTTCCACAAAACACTGGGGAAGGCTCTGTGTTTTCCTTTCTACGGGAAAGAATTGTGCTGCATCTCCAGGTGTCCATGGGTGAGATTGGTGCTCCACCTCCACAACTCCCTAGATCCAAAGACTGCTTCCCAGACTGCTTCCCGACAACATCTGCCATTCCTGACAAGTCTGGTTGGCCTTGGCCTAGTGAGCCTTTCAGCTGCTTTCCAAACACTGGGTCTCTGTGCTTTCCTACCTATGGAACTGTCCTTCTCAGCCAAGTGCCCATGGCCAGAATTTGGGTCCCCCCTCTAACATTTCCTGTTGTGAAAGACTGGAGGAGATTGTTGGATCAAAACTTTTCATGTGTGAGGGGAGGAAGGGGCAGGTCCAGCCGTGCCATGCCTTGGAACCCCAATCCCCCCAGAGCCTCTATCCCAGACCAGCAGTGTCTGCCAGTCCCTGGCACAGCACAGGCAATGCTCCACAGCCACCTCTGCAGCCCCAGCCCAGCTCCTGAGGGACCAAATGAGCCCAAGTCCCACCTGGGGGAAGGGCCCAGGAAGACCAAGGGGTATTTGAGGCTGACCACAAGGCAAGCACACATCTTGACCCTACCTCCTCTTGGAATTTCCATCTGAACAGTGCTGGAATCCAGGAGTTGGTAGCTCTGTGTGTGCTTCTCTAAATCTTTTTTGTCTTTCTCTCTTTCCATGTCTTATGTTTCTTTGCTTCTGCAGATATTGAATAACATGAAATTGAACAGGCTTAGAGTTTGTGAAGTCAAATGGGCCAAGTCAATGCTTTGAGATGTGTTTTTTGTTGATTGAATGTCTGTTGTAGTTTGATATGAGAAGAATTTTAAAACGTAATACAAAAATTTTTGTGTAACTGACAATCTGTTAAACCACAAAGACACTGAACACGCCTCTGCTAAATACAAATGTTAAAGATGAAATAAACCAGGAACCTCCTCTTTCTTTTCCAGTCAACAAAGAAGCAGCAGGCACAGGCCCCAGCCCCCATCTCAACCAAACCAAACCAAACCAAACCAAACCAAACCAAACCAAACCAAACCAAACCAAACCAAACCATGCAACCCTGCCGTGGGCTGAGCCCCTTCCCCCCTCCCCAGACCGCCCCCCTCCATTGGCCCTATTCTAACCAAACCAAACCCCAACAACTCCCAAACAGGAAAACAAAAGAGGCTACAAAACCCCAACCAGAACAAAGCTGGCCACAGCAATTAAAATTTTACCATCAAGTCCCCTCCCCCAAGACAATTAAAACTAAAAAATTTACAACCTACTACCCATACAAAATAACCCTACAACTAATATTAAACACAATAGAAAGCCCCAAACCAGTCATAAAAACAATCCTAATACAACTCAACCACAACTTCCCCCACAAGTTATCAGTGGGTCAGGTGTAAATCCTTTCAATACTTCAATCCTCCCTCAACTGAAAAAAAAAATAAAAACCAAAGCAAAAAACCAAAAAAAGCATAAAAGTCAGCAAAAAGTTAAATCCCTCCCCCAAAAAAGAAGAAAAAATACCTTTATCTTAAAACTAAAATCTTCTTATAAAGTATAAAGAAAAAACTCTTTTTCTTAATAACACATAAAACTATAAAAAAAATCAAATAAATCAAAATATTTCAAATTAATCAAAGAAAAACCTGCACGTTAAATAAATAAATGTTAAAATAACTGTAATTTTACAAATAGTTTAAACAGGGGGAAAAAAAGGTAATCCATTTTCCCCAAGAGAAGACTTCCATTGTCAGAGATAAAAATAATTTTAAAAGAAAATAATAAAAGATTTACCTTTAAACAACTCATCTTTAAAACAATACCCTTTAATTTGACATGAATCATCAACAAGCTGTAAAAAAGCTTGTAGCAATAAAAACAACATCTCAATAACAAAGATCCCCAGACAACTGTTATCCATGACAAAACTAAGAACCAAAAACAACCTACTTTTTCCTCTTGTTAAAAAATCTCCTTAACCTTAACAAGAAAAACTTCTCCCCACAGTAAACTAAAAAAGTCAGTTCTAGAGATAGTGAACGGACTAGAAATTCCTAATTTACTTTCTTTACATTTTCAGTAAAATGAAAAAGATGAAAAGAAAAAAAAAGTATTCTAAAAAATTTATTTTAATTCTTAATTTTACTTTTAATAAATTCTTATTTATACCCTTTTAAAATTTTAAGCCTACTATACCTTTCTTGTAATCCTATCTCACAATAAGATTAATACATAAATAATTAACCAGCACTAAAACACAACATACTCATCAGTACATTAATTAGGAAATCTCAAGATTAGAAAGATCTATAATTAACAAATGAAAAGCACAACAGTGTCATAAAAAAACATTTTGCCAAAGTTTCTCTGATTTTCCAAAGTTGCCAATAAAGGCTGTTTGGTTGTTTTGAGTGCCTGAGAATCTCCAGTTCATATATCTCTAGGGAGTCCAACTCACAGTACACAAGCAATTCTAATTCTTTTCAAATGTCTCCTTGAGAGAATTGTTTGGCGTTTAGGGGTCAGGGCTTGTGTGTCCTGCTTGGCACAGCCCAGGCAGGGCTTTCCCAGCCACATTCCACACTCCATTTCCCAGCTGGAGCCGCTGGTGCCTCTGAGTTGTGCTGTCCCAGCCCCAGGGACACTCTCCTTGTCTGCCCATTCCCCCACGGTCTCTGGGCAGGGATGGCCTCAGTGGGGGCTGCTGACATCCTCAGCACCTTGGAGGCTGCTGCTGAATTTTCCTGCTCCAGAGGCTTGTTCAGCCTTCAGCTCTTCAGTGCAGGAATTCAGTGTCCCAGGGCCCATTAACATCCAGAACACCTTAACAACCAAAGCCTCTGGGAATAATTTGTTTTCAGTTTCCAAATCTTGTGTGGTTAAAAAGAGAGATTTCAGAAGTGCATTCAACCGAATATGTTATATTTAAAAACACGGTGAGAAAACATTTTGTAGGACCTGTTTAGTTTTTTTATTTTTTTTCCCTGTTAATAGCAATCTCCACTTGACATTGAAATCAAGTACCTCCTCATGCAGTTTGAAAATAAAAAAATCAACACCATTCATGGCTGACAATCAATCAAACTCTGTCCCTACCCCCCCACCCCACCATTTCCCCCATCCAAGCCCTGGCACTCAGAGCAGCCTTGTGCAAATCTGAGCTCCCTCCAGCCCAGGCTGCACCTGCAGCTTTCAGCTCCTTGGCTCCAGCTCCCACCTGCTTTCCTTGGAGAAGGAGCTGCCTGAGACACAGAGGGATGTTAATTTCTTCTCAGCCAACAAAGCCAAGGGAAGGCACAGCTCCATCAAATGCAAAAGTCATTCTTCTCCCTGGCTCTGCCCTGCCCCTGCCCTGCCCCTGATCCCCACAGCCTGTCCGTTTTCCTTCATCCCTCTTTGCCAGGCTTTTTCTGGGACAAGGGAGCTCTGCTCTTGCTATGGAGGGAGGTCCAGGTGCCACCACTGGAGTGGGAATCACAACTCATCATGTTTGTGTCCTTTTGGGGGCAGGAACTGGTGAGACTCAGAGGCACAGAAACTTTCTCTTCATGGCCAACAGACCATAGTGGAACAGGACAAAATTTAATATCAATCACACTCTTCCCTGAGATATGTGCAACATCCCAGCAGTATCTGATGAGTTCACCATCCACAAGTGATTTCCGTTCCAGAATTATTTAGACAAACATAGTTCTACGATTGATGTAAACACAATTAAGTTCTTCTATCAGGATGCTCACCTGGAGTGGGTGCAGAGCAGCTCGAACAATTCCTGATTTGCAAAGCTGTCAGTGGTGGATGGAGAGGGGAGGTCAGGCTGCTCTTGGTGTTGAGGAAATGCTGAAAGCAGCCTGACTCATTTCATCTCGTCCTGTCCTGGCTGATGTCTCCTCTTTCCCCTTCCACCCATTGGCTTTTGTCTCCCACCAGCCCCCTGGTGAAGAGCCTGGCTCTCTGTTCTCCATCCCCTCCTCGCTGGCACTGCCAGGCTGGGATGAGGAGCCCCTCAGCCTTCCCTGCTCCAGGCTGGACCAGCTCAGCTCCTTCAGCCTCTGCTCACAGCCCAAGGGCTCCAGCCCCACCTTGGAGGCCCTTCCCAGACCCTGCTCCAGCTGCCAGACATCTTTCCTGCCCTGGGCAACCAAAACCAGGTCTCGGTGACCTGGATAACCCCAGTCCTTGATGTCCTGGTCACAAAGCCCTGGCCCCTTGTCCCCTGTCAGGCTCTGGGGTGGATCCTGTGGAACATCCTTTGGTGGAGGCTGCAGCTCCAGGTGGGCCGGGGGGATCCCGGGGGACAGGGACCCTGCTGGGCATGAACAGCATTGGACTTGTTGGGAGAAACTGTGAGGGGGAGCTGGGGCGGAGTGACCAACCAACTCCGCTGGGGCGGAGTGACTTGACAGAGCCCTGCTGGGATGTCACACAGCCCCTCTGGGATGTCGCAGCCTGCTCTGTGATGTCACAGCCCAGTCTCTAATGTCACACAGCTGGTCTCTGATGTTACAGCCAAAATTGTGATATCAGAGTCTGCTCTGTGATGTCAGACCACTGCCCTGGGATGTCACAGAGATGGCCTATGATATCACAGAGGTAGTCTATTATGTCATAGCTGTCAATGACCCCACATAACCCACTCTGCGATGTCATAGCCCACTCTGTCACCTCATGTTACAAGATCATAAATTGTCTCCACCAGGTGAGCTGACAACTGGAGCTTGTTCTCCACAACCCGAGGCCTATGGAAACCACACAATGCCCATTGAATGAGAAGGGGAACTGAGAAGGGAAAATGAGAAGGAAAGTTCAGCAGCCTCAGTGTCCTGCCAGCTCAGCCAGGGCCACAGGAACATTGGGGTCCACGACCACCAGGGACCACCAGAGAGACCCCAAGGAGAACAGGGGAGGAGAAATATATTAATGATTTGGGGAAAATGATTATCAGATGTATATTTAGTCTGGGACAATCAAAGAATATGTATGCAAAATACAGAATATAAACAGAAATTTTCCTGCTCTCAGCATGCACAGCTTTGGGAGGAGCTGTCCCCCGTGCATCCAGCTGAATAAATAATACTGCTCTTTAATGCTGCATTGGTGTGAAGGAGTTTTCTATTTTACTGAATTTTTGGTAACACTCCCACTGCCAAGGGAAGCTCTGTCTCCTGCTATTCACAAACAGAGAAGGGCTGGTGGCAGATGTGGGGCTTGGAGGCAGGCTGGGGCACAGTGACCATGAAATAATGAAGTTTTCATAGTTCTGTGAAAGAAGGAGGGGCAGCAAAAAAACTTCCGCACTGGAATTAGGAAGGGCAAACTTTGGCCTATTTAGGACGTAGTTTTGGGGTGTACCAAATCAGGTACTGATTCTTTTAAGGGAAACAGCCCTTAAAAACAAAAGGGGTCGAGGAAGGATGGACACATTTCAAGATAGTAATCTTAAGGGGGAAGGAGAAGCCCTTCCCAGTGTGCCAAAAGATGAGCTATTGAGGAAAATTACTATCCTGGCTGCCCATGGAGCTTTTGCAAGGATTCAAGGGAAAGAAGAGGATGCATCAACTTTGGAGAGAAGGTCAGTCAACTTAGGAAGTATTTAAGAATGTTGTTAGGTCATGCAGAAAGAAAAGTTGAAGTGTGAAAGCTGAAATTGTGCTTAACCTGACCATTCTGTGAAAAATAATAGAAAATATTTCTACAAATAAATTTACAGCAAAACATGAGATAAGAATCTCTACTCTTCACTGAATGTAGTGGAGAATATAGAAACTAAAGATAAGGAAAAGACTGAGCTGCTTAAAACAATGTTTGTCACATATTTTAATATTAGAACAGGTTGCCCTCAGGACAGGTGTTCTCCACCAGGCGCTGATGGCATTTGTGCTCCCTCAGGTTCATGTCCCCACACCAACAGCATGGGGGTGCTCCCCCTGCTGTGTGCAATGCAAACAGGGGCTATTGAGGCAGAGCTGCCGTGTCTGTGCCTGCAAGGCTGGGGCACCTGTGTGAGCTGGGGGAGAGGCCAGGGCTGCAGAGGGGGGATGTTGTTGGCAGCTCCATGAGGACACTCTGGGATGCTGCCCTGGGCTGTGCAGCGCACTGGGGATGGATCAGCCCCTGCTCTGCTGCTCCTTCCCATCTCCCCCAGGGCCCTTGCAGAGCCCCAGCCATGCTGTTTGCCCCCAGCCTGCCATGGCCAGCCTGGGGCTGCTCATGGGGCCAGATCCAGGGATGGGGAGGACATGGATGGGGGCTTCAGGTAGGCGAGCAATGCTGTGCTTACAAACAGAGAGACAGTGGCCAGGTGAGGGAGGCAGGTGGAAAAGGCTTTGTGCCGTCCCTGCTCAGAGGGGATCCTCAGCACAGCCCTGAAGATCTGCACATAGGAGAAAACAATGAACACAAAACAGCCAAATGCTAAAGAGGTGCTAACAGCAATGAGTCCCAGCTTTCTTAGGGCGTTGGTGTGTGAGCAGGAGAGTTTGAGCATCGGGGGCACATCACAGAAGAACTGGCCCAGGGCATTGCCATTGCACAGGGGCAGGGAAAATGTATTGGCCGTGTGCAGCAGAGCATTGAGAAAGGCACTGGCCCAGGCAGCTGCTGCCATGTGGGCACAAGCTCTGCTGCCCAGGAGGGTCCCGTAGTGCAGGGGTTTGCAGATGGACACGTAGCGGTCATAGCACATGACAGTCAAGAGATAAAGCTCTGCTGAGATGAAGAACAGAAATAAAAAGAGCTGAGCAGCACATCCTGAGTAGGAGATGGTGCTGGTGTGACAGAGGGAATTGTGCATGGCTTTGGGCACAGTGGTGCAGATGGAGCCCAGGTCGCTGAGGGCCAGGTTGAGCAGGAAGAAGAACATGGGCGTGTGCAGGTGGTGGCTGCAGGCTACGGCGCTGATGATGAGGCCGTTGCCCAGGAGGGCAACCAGGGTGATGCCCAGCAAGAGGCAGAAGTGCAGGAGCTGCATCTGCCGCGTGTCTGCCAATGCCAGCAGGAGGAAGTGTCTGATGGAGCTGCTGTTGGACATTTGCTGATCCTTGGCATGGGGACCTGTTCATGGAGAAAAACACAGTGTAGAGATAGAGGAGACACCCGTAAGCAAAAACAAAGCAATTTCCCATACACTGTCCCCTGTAACTAACACAGACGTCCTTTTGTGTTCAAGAGTTCTGCAGTTTTCTTTTAAAGCTCCCTCCATGTCTATCCTGGTATTCTTGGATATCATAAACCATAAATCATAAATCATTTTTGCTGCCCCCAGGGAGAATAGAGTGACTTCTCTGAGACAAAGTGATGAGTGAAGACTAAGGGGAGGTGGTCTGTCATTCTGATCTGTTCAGATTTTCTCAGGGGTCTAAACTTTAGCAGGTGGAGGGTGATCAATTTCCCATGTTTTTTCCCAAAAATGCCTTAGGTACTGCTGAGAGCAGATGGATCCCCCACAGCCCAGCTCCACATTTGTGGCCAAGGGCTCTCTTTGCTCATTTCACCAACCCAGCAGCATTTTCAGTGTCACAACACCTCTGCCTTTCCCCACCAATCTTATAACTCAGAGATGCTCCAGGACAGGTTTGCGCCCTGGATTGAAGCTCCCAGCTTGGACAGAAATCTCAAGGAGATTCCCAAGTGTCCTTATGATGGCATTGGATGAAGGGAGATGCAGCTCCTTCCCTGGCTGCACTGACAGCATCGCCCAGAGCCAGGCATTGGAGACAGCATCACCCTGAGCCAGCTGTGCCCCCTTCCAGAGCCTCCAGGGCCAGGCAGCTGCTCCCAGCCCTGTGCTCTGCAGAGGGAACTGGGCCCGGGGCTGCAGAGCTGCCCCACGGCTCTGCTGCAGCTCTGCCTGCACAGGAGGGGCTGCACGCCTTGGAGCACCGGCCCTGAGAGCAGAGGCTTGGCTGGGGGCACAAGAGGGAGGGGGCTTGTTCAGAGGGAGGGTCTGCACTGGAGGGGGTCCTGTGGGCATCTCTAAACTCTCCCTGCCACAGCATTTCTGAGTTTTGTTTTCTCTCCTTGCCGGATCTTCTCTCTGCTTCCTGCAGATTTTCTTCCTGCAGGTGTTTCCCTGTGCCTGATCTCCCCTGCCACCACTCACAAGACCCCAAATATCTGTGCACTCTCCTTGGCCTGACAGAACCCTGTCTGTTTGCAGGGCACTGGCTGGGAGCAGGTTCTGTTTGCAGCTTCGAGAAAGGAGAGCTCAGACTGAGCCTGATGGGTCCAGCAAAGGTGATGCTGGTGCTGTCCATGGGCACAGTGGCTGAAAGCACATTAGGGACCTCCTCTGAACCTATTGATGACTAAAAGTAACAGTTTCAGATGTCTCAGAAACTTGTCAAAATTAATAAGACAAATTATTAGGCAACCTTTAATATTTATCCCCCTTCCCTGCCATTCTACTATAGTAGGAAACGGAGTGAAAAATCTTAAGAAATTTCCTAATTTTTGTCGCAATCCTTGTCTCTGAAATATTCTATGACTGATCAGACCCCCTCAGCTTGACAGAGCTTCACGAGCATTTCACCTCCCCTGCACCAGAAACACCCAGAGTTGTACTCACAGAGTCTGTAGGCATTGGGTTGTTGCAGCTGCATGAGATGGCTCCAGGAGCTGCAGCTGCATTGTCCTGCAGCCAGAGGTTCCTGTGCCAAGGGCTGGCAGTGATTCTGTCCCAGGCACTTCTCAGCACCTTCCCAGCCCTGACTGATTGAAGCTCTCTGTGCCTCTCTGCTGTGCCCAGGGTGGCTGCAGGCAGTTCCCCAGCCCTGCTGGGCTGGAGAAAAGCTGCTCATCGAGAGAAATGTGCTTTTGAAGCTCTGCTTGGTTACCAGGAGCTGCCTTTGTGCCACGAGCCCAGCCCAGCTCAGCAGCACAGACACAGCACAAGGACTTTAATGAGCCTCTGGGGCTTTGTGCTAAGGCCCTGAACATCAGTCCCTGAGAGGGAGCTGAAGAAACCTCTCCAGAACTCCAAGGCAGAATCCAACTCCAAACTTTCTTGGACATTTAATGGGTCCCGCTGAGGGACACAACTGAGAAAGTGTCCCCAGGCCCCAGGCAGAGCAGAGAACTGGAGGCAGTGATGGCAGGTGGGGACAAAGAGAAGCCAAGTCTTGGTGCCCTGGGGCACAGCAGGGTCTGTGCCACCAAGGGCTATGAGGAGGCACCTTGTCCTGAGGCCCTGGGGGCTCCTGGCACAGCCCCAGCCAGGCTGGGCACTGTCAGCCCCTTGTCCTGCCCTCAGCATCCCCCCCTAGACCACATCCCGGTGGCCTCAAGGATCTGCTGGAAGGAGTCCCTGGGGAGCCTTGCTCAGGAATGGCCCTGGGGGCTCCTTCATGCTCACAGAGTTTTTCAAAGGACTTTGGGTTTGGCTTTTGCCTTGGAGTCTCTGAGAGCTTTGTGCAATCATGGCCCCAATTATCTGCTTTAATGAGTCCCTGGAGAGCTTTGTACTGAAACTTAGCAGGGCTCATTAACACTTTGAGATACTCAAGGTTTTTAAGGTACTTTATGGATTTAAGAATACTTTTAGGTAATTTTAAGGAATTTCCTTCCAAAATTGAGTGTCTGAGAGGCTTTTGTGCCGTCCTGGCCTCCAATTCTCTTGTCCAAGGTGCCCATGAGGAGCCTGTGTTGGGTATCTTCCCCCTTTCTGTTTTACAACAAAGATGGAACTGAAAGAATTTTGTAAGACTTTCTAAAAGCATCCAAACAAACATGGGACAATTAACAATACAGCAACAACCACTAAGAGAATGAATAGTCCTGTTTTAGATAAACGTCATCCAACCCTTTTATCCTTTGGACTGGAAGAGTTTATTGAACCAGTCTTTGTTTTCCACTTGAAGCTTCTTGAACTTTTCCTTCAGTACCTGAATGCTCTTGTGGATTGACTCGCTGTGGATGGAGAGGTTCATGCAACACATGCCCTCAGAGTCTACACAGCCATGACCATGTGCCCAGAGTAAAAATGCTATCACTGTTCTGCAAGGTGGCATGTCTGATGGTCTCTATGTCTGAGAGCAGGCCACTCAGTGTGAGGGAGGTAGCATTGCTTTGCTTACTTAACAGGCACCCAGGATGGTCTGATTGTCCTAGAGCTTTAGCTGCAGCCACCCAAAGAATTTCAAATTGGGGGTGCTACCATCTGATACCTGGATTAAAGCTTTCAAAGCCATCTCTTTGATATCATTCAATACTTCTCTGGCGATACCTACTGCTTGATCATCTGGTAGGCTGTGTTTTCATTCTCCAGCTAGATAGCTGATTGTCAATTCTGCCCTTGCTTCATTATTAGCATAGTCATTGCTATTAGCGTAATAAACACTTCCACCCCTCTTCCCACCGGGTGTATTCTGTAGGTGACAACAACATAATATATTTTAAATCATAGATGGTTGAGACATGTGCTGTAAATATGGCCCTCATTAGGTCATTAAAGCAAGGTAAGTCCTTCCTATGGTCTTTAGATACAAAGATCCTTGATTTCCCTGCAAACCAGTAGCTGATACGTGGGATTCTGCCCCCTTTTTTCATAACATAACAGGGCAATGAGGAACTTTGAGGCTATGTGCCAGTCTCCTTCCTTAACTGGAGGCATGGTCCAGTGTGGAGAGGGAATGATTGACAGTGAGGCCAGGACCCGTAGTTGTGTGGTTGGAGTCTGGAGCTTTTTTCAGGGCAGAGGTGAAAGTTGTGGTAGCAGGAATTGGAGGAGCCAAGATGGAGGGAGGGTGGTCAGGCTCCTGAGCCATATTTTGGCTCGTTCTGTCTTGAGTCTCCAGGGCATGATGCTCCAAGACAGCATGGCCATTGCCATCTTGGACCATCATTAAAGGTTTGATAAAGGCAGGTTTGAGGGGAGTTCCCGAGTTAGGAGTTACCAACGGATTGAGTTTTCAACACCCTGCTTGCTGGTCAAGTGTGGTGTGGAAGATGGGGAGCACGCAGGGTGCAATGGGGTCCCTTTTGAACAAAAATTATACAGATCAACTCCCACTGAGTCGCAAAATTCAGTGGTATGGATTTCATCAGCAGAGGCATCTGGAAAATTGTTAATGATCCACCTCATGATTGATTTTAATTTGTTCTTTGAATGACTCCTAGGACTTGAAACTCACACCCAGTTCTTTTGGGGTAAAATCTGGCTGACTCTGAGTACAGCTGGGCTAATTCTCACATTGCTGATTTGCAATGGTCCCTCGGGACCATGCAGCCCAACAGAGCCACAATGATGTCCTTGGTTCCCCGAGGCTCCACAGTGTCACAATGTCCCTTGGATCCATGGTGCTCTGCAGTGTCACAATGGCCCCTTCATTTCACAAGGCTCCCAAGTGTCACATTGGTCTCCATAGGAAGAAAGCCACGGATCCCCCATGATTCAGAAGCTGATGCACGGCAACCACCAGAGGCCAAGGCAAGCCTGACCTGTCTGTCCTGGCGTGTTTGCTTGGACCACCCCTTGGATATTTGAAATTATGGATGTGGAATCCTAATTTCAGACATTTGTGCCTGGAGAAGACGGATGTTATTCTTCCATAAAAAGAAAAGCACAGAGCCCTTTCCAGTGTTTGCAAAACAGGTAAGTGCTGGCACTCAGGAATCAAAGACCAGCCAGACCTCTCTGTCCTGGCAACTTTTGTCTGGCAGTATTCCTTGGATACAGAGAAATTTGGAGGTGGAATCCAAGTTTTGGCCATGGATACCTGGAAAAGATGGAGAGTTCTTTTCTATACAAAGGAAAGCCCAGAGCCCCAGTGTTTCTGGGGCAGATGGGAGTGGCCTTCCACATTCCAAGGTCGGCCAGACCTGTCAGGTGAACCCTGGGAGTCCAAGGCAGGCACACCTATTTCATGTTCCCTTGGTTCCACAGGGCCCTGCAGTGTCACAGTGGTTCTCTTGCTTCCATGATGCCCTCTGGTGTCATAATGGCCCCTTGGTTACACAAGTCTTTAGGGATCTAAATGGTCTCCATGGTTCCAAAAGCCCAGGCTATCATAATTATCTATTGGTTCCATGAAGCTGCTCTGTGTCACCATGGCCTCTTGGTTCCATGGGCTCCAGTGGTACCACAATGATCCCCTTGGCTCCACAAGTTCCCATAGTGTCACAATGGCCCCTTCCCTCCATGAGGCCCTGCAGGGTCACAATGGTCTCCATGATTCCATGGGGCCTTGCAATGCCACAATTTTCTCCACAGATCCATGGTGCCCTGCCGGATCACAATGACCCTTTGGCTCCATGAGGCCCTGAAATGCTACAATTGTCTCTTGGTTCCACAAAGCCCTGTGGCTTCACATTGGCCCCTTGGGACCATACAGCCCAACAGAACCACAGTGATGTCCTTGGTTCCATGAGGCTCCACAGTGTCTCAATGGTCCCTTGGATCCGTTGTACTCTGCAGTGTCACAATATTCCCTGCATTTCGGAAGACCCCAAAGTGTCACAATGGCCCCCATACTTCCTCAAGACTCCACAGTGTCATAATGGCCCCTTGGATCCATGGTACTCACAGTGTCACAATGATTCCCTTGGTTCCACAAGTTCCTACAGTGTAACAATGCCCTTTGGCTCCACAACCCCCCACATTGTCACAATGGTCTCCATAGAAAGGAAACAACTGAGCACTGGGGCAGATGAGAGGCAGTCACCAGAGGCCGAGTCTTGCCACACTTGACTGTATTGGCAGATTTTGTTTTGGAGAAACCCTTGCATAAAGGGAATTTTAGAGGTGGAATCCTAATTTCAGGCATAGAAGCCTAGACAAGAAAGAGAGCTCTTTTCCATAGGAAGGAAAGCACAGAGCCCCAGTGCTTCACAGTCAGATGAGAAGTGGCCCTTGACATGTCAAATTCAGTGGGACCTGTCAAACAGCCCCCAGGAGGTCAAAGCAGGCAGACCTGTTACATGGTTCCTTGATTTCATGGGTCCCCACACTGTCACAGTATTCTCCTTGATTCCATGAAGTCTTGCAGGGTCACAATGGCTTCTTGGTTTCATGACCCTCAACAGAGTCACAAGGGTCCTTGGCTCCATGCGACCCCGCTGTGTCACAATGGTTCCTTGCTTCCATGGGCCCCAGTGTTTGATTTTTGACCCTTGCATCCATACTGCCCCTGAGTTGCACAGTGGTCTGCTTGATTCCATGAGGCACCATGAGGTCACAACTGACCCTTGATTCCATGAGATTCATTGTGGTTGCTGTCAGAGGCTGGATGAGATTGATGTCCCGAGACACCTTGGGATGCTCAGAATGCCCATGTGGGGCCAGGGCTGGGTCAGGCCTTGGTTTGTGGTGGGACAGAACCCCACCCCCAGCCCTGGCCTGGCAGAGCTGTCAGTCACACAGTACGGGCAGTGCTAACATAGTTCTGATTGGCTGAGCTGTCAATCAATCACACACCAGCCGCTGGTGCCTACCATGGCTCTGATTGGACATGCAACTAGCAGTCTCACCCTAGGGGCGGGCCCATGAAGGAGCAGGGGGTTAAAAGCTGGGGCTTGAGGGCAGTCCAGGGTCTGGATCCTGCCTTCTCCTGTGGTTCCTCTCTTTGCGATGCTGGAACCCCAGCAGTTGGTACCTATGTGCATGATGTTCTATGGATCTTCTGTCTTTATGTTGTTCTCTCTTTCTCCTCCTTCTAATCCTACTTACCTGGAACATTTTTGGGCAACTTCACATATTAAGGGTTTGAGACGGAGTGGAGATCCATTCTGAATTAGGTGAAGTGCCTGGAAGAGGTGAGAGGTCTGTAGGGCCAAAGCTGAAAGAAAAGCCGCATTCCAGAGACAGCAAGGAGACAGAGAAAGAAAAACAGAAATTACCGCAAGGTCGATCTGCCCCAGACCTAGGAATTCCTCTGATAAAGAAGAACTAGTGCTAAATGTCACGCGGAATGAATATGTATGAACTTATTGTGAAACTGTATGCATATGCATTTGGGAGGGGGATAAAAGACGACCTGAGGTCTTCAGAGGTACGCATGCCTTGTTGGAGGACTTGCGTCCGGCGCGTGTCGTAAATAAACATACCGAGCTTTACAACTTTTATAAAGTTGTGAGGTTTCTTCTTTTCTCCGCAAAACAGGTTAAAGGATTTTAGGTTAAATGTGTGGGAATCCAAGGCACAGGGAATATTTCTCTGCTCTGAGGGGTCCTGACGCCCAGAGAAACACTGCCTTTCAATCCCCATGGAGAGGATTTCCAAGACATTGAGATAGATTAGAATTTACCAAAGTGTGAAATAGGTAATAGGGAGTACTATAGTATGTTCCTTGGGTGAGAAATTTAGGTGTTTGGGGTTGTTAGTATGGTGTAGATAGGAAGCAAGATGGAGGAATTGGGGTGTAGTCCCTGTCTTCTTCATCTGCTCTATTTTCTGTACTGTTGGTAGCACAGGGTGATTGGTCATGGAAAGCACAGTGCAGAGGTTATATGGACAGTCAAGGGATGAGTTATTGGTAGATAAGTAGAAATAATGCACCTTTCAAGTGTTTATTGGATGAGACAATGTTAAAAGAGCTTGAAACTGTATGTTTTGGGGCCATTTTGCAGTGCTTTTCCAGTGTACTGAGCCTGGTGTGGACAGCAATGCAAAACTTTAGATGAGATAACAATAAACAAGAAGCTGAAGATTGAAAAAGTCCCATGCATCTCTTTTTACCTGGCATAGAACTGCTACAGAAGGGATTCCCCCACCCAGGGAACCCCAAGAAAGGCCCAACATAAAATGAACATCAATAAATGGTGTTATCTGAGTGGATTTTTGTGGAAACACTTGGCTGACAATGTTTGGAATAAGTTGGCTTTTTTCCATAAAATTGTTTACTGAAGGGTGTTGTCTTAATTGGCCAATCATGTGAAATGTGTTGATTAAATGACCAGTGAGGTCCACCTGTAGCAAACCAAGGTATAAAAGAACAGGGTTGAAAAAACAGGTGGCTTTTAGCCCTTAGCCTTCTGATCTGAATCTGTGTCATCTCTGATTCAATGGTGACATTTGGGGATCTATGGGGGCTATTGGGAATCCTTTCTGCACGTTGTGACCCAACAGGAGTTTCCCTAATAAATTTTGCCTGAAGGTCTCACTGTGCCCATGACAGGAACGCCTGTGAGTGTCTGGGACACCCCAGCTCTTTGGTAGCCAGGGGAGTCCTGGGATGTCACCATAGAGCCGCAGAGAGTGCCTGTGACAGATCGGTGCCTTTGCAGCCCAAGGTCCCCTGGGATATCACCATGGAATGGCTGTGACTCCCTCTGACCACAGGGCTCTTCACCATCCCCAGAAATGCCTGGCAGGTGTCCATGGAGCCCCTGTCTCTGCCTGTGACATTTCAGCTCTGGAACAGCCTGGAGACTCTTGGAAAGTCCCCAGGGAACCCCTGTGATGGCCTGTGACAAATCTGATCCTTAGCCAGCAACCACCACTAGCCCCCTGTTCCTATGGTCAGTTTCCATGGCAATCATCACCAGCCCCCTCTTGCTATGGTCACTCCCTTGGCAGCTCCATGGATATCCCATGCCAGGGGTGGTTGCCATGGACACCAGCTCAGGCCTGCAGCCAGAGCCCATTGCCATGGCAACCATTTGCAGTCCCATCCCCAGGCTCATGGGATCCCAGAACCACAGAATGGGCTGAGCTGGGAGGGACCCATCAGGACCCTCCAGTCCAACTGCTGGCCCTGCACAGGGCACCCCAACAATGCCAGCCTGGGCCTGGCAGCGCTGTCCAAACGCTGCTGGAGCTCATAGAGCCCTGGAGCTGGGACCCTTCCCTGGGGAGCCTGGGCAGGGCCCCAGCAGCCTCTGGGCAAAAACCTTTTCCTGACATCCAACCTGAGCCTGCCCCGACTCAGCTGCAGCCGTTCCCTCCACTCCTGTCCCTGGGCACCAGAGGGAAGAGGTTCGCAAAGCCCCAGCCAGGGACCCGCTCCCAAGGCTGTTGCCATGGCCACCAGGGCTGGCACCAGCTGGGATGCTCGGTTTCCACGGGCCGGGGTTCAGGAATGGGATTCACCAATTTCCTGCTCCTGCTAAAACTGCTCTGCCCTCACTGCCCTCCTGCCTCCCATGGTAAGCACAAAAGGCAAAGATCCCAGGCTGGGATAAAAACAAATTCTTGGGAACACCAACGAGATAAGAAACATACAGAACAGAAACAATATTGATAAGAGAAGAGATAAATAAAACTTTACAGGGAAAACTAAAACACAACTTACTGGGTCTCCCTGGCCACAATTTCCCCCTGCCTGGAAAGGGCACTCCTCTCCTCAAGGAAAGAGACATAGAGAGTTCCTTTCCTGCCCCTGGCAATAAGCTGAGGTTGGAGTGAATGTAGTGACAGGGCCATGGCCAGACCCTCATGTTCTTCAATCCCACATCATGTCAAGGGCAGGGGCAGGACGACAGGCAGGTGTCTTCCCAGCATGGATCCCAGGGAAAATGGATCACAAGGGCTCTTCTCAGTGTGGGTTCTCCCATGAATGATGAAGATAGAGCGGTGCATGAAGCTGTTCCTCCAGCTGGGGCATTTGCAGGGCCTCCCTTACTGGTGGCTCTGTTGGTGTCTTGTCAAGTGAGAGCTCTGGGTGAAGCTCTTCCCACACTGGGGACATTCGAAGGGCCTCTCACCAGTGTGGATGCGCCGGTGCCTGATGAGGGTGAAGTTGTGCTTGAAGCCCTTCCCACAGTCTGGACAGCAAAATGGCCTCTCATCTGTGTGAATCCGCTCATGCAGGAGGAGATGGGAGCTGGTGTGAAACCTCTTCCCACATGTGGTGCACTGGGAGGGCCTCTCCCCTGTGTGGATGCGCTGGTGCCTGATGAGGTGGGAGCTGTGGTTGAAGCCCTTCCCACAGTCAGGACAGCAGAAGGGCCTCTCCTCCGAGTGAATCTGTGGGTGCTGGAGGAGCCTGGAGCTGGTGTGAAACCTCTTCTGACACTGGGAACACTCATAGGGCCTCTCCCCAGTGTGGATGCCTTGGTGGGTCACAAGGGTGGATTTGTAGCTGAAGCCCTTCCCACATTCCCCACACTCGTAGGCCCATTCCCCGGTGTGGATCATGTGGTGGCTGACCAGGTGCTTGCTCTGTTTGAAGCTCTTCCCACACTGCAAGCACTTGTGGGGCTTCTCCCTATCACGAAGCTGCTCATGAACCACCATCTCTGAGCTCTGCCTAAAGCTCTGTCCCCCTTCCTGGCTCTGGGTGGTTCTTTCTTCCTCAGAGAATCCTGGGCTGGCTTTGGAGCCCCTCCTCCTGAGGGATATCTGTGGCATTTCCTCCATGTTGGATTCCTGTGCACTAGAGTAGCTCAAAACGGCCTCTTTTACAAGGTTCTGATGTGGAGATTTTTCCTCCCTGGTCTCCATCCTCAGCTCCTTACCTGGGGAAGGAAGGAGAAAGAGAGGATGGGATTTGCCTCCATGCCAGAGGGAAGGGGATCCCCCCAGTGCATCACTGGCAGGATGGCATTGGCACCAGGGTTGTCCTGCAGCCGGGGGCTGTGCGGGGCTGGAAGATGGAGCAGGAGAGAGGGGGAAAGGGGCACTGACTTCCTCCTCATCTGCCTGGGTGTCCCAGGGCATCTTCCTCTTCCTTGCAACTTTCTCCTCCATCAGGTGAAGATTTGGGAATGGGAAATTTTATTTTGGGAGGAAAACAAGGGATGAGCACATTGAGTTTTGTACTGGTTTGACGGCAAACATGAGGGAAAGTCTCAATCAGAATTACAATTTAATAAGAAAATTAGGACCAAGGCAATGATACAGAAACACTGCCTTAAACTGACAGAGTCAGGATATAACCTGACACTCTGTTGGTCAGGGTGGTGGTAGCAGTCCCATTAAATGGTGGGTGCAGTCCTGTTGGAGTGATGAACGTGATTTTGTCAAAGCAGTGATCCTGTAGAAGGGTCTGGTCTTCCTCTGAAGGTCCAGTGGTGGTAATGGAGCTCTTGTCCTCTGGGAATCCAGTAGGCAAGCTGCTCCTGGTCTTTCATTACTCAGCTTATATCCAGGTAGGAATGCATGGTTCCTCCCCCTGGGCGGAGCATCCCACAATGGGATGATGGAATTTTATCAGTCCTGCAGTGACACTCAATGGCACATTCACAGAAGATATCTCCCTTGGAGGGCGTTATCAGGGGTGAGTCATGGAAGAGATAAAGAACACTGCCCCACTTGTTTATAACAGTTGATGAAGATGGGGATTGAAAACATGCATTTGGTTACATCTTACATTGCACCCTGAAACAGTGGGGTAATCCCTGCTCAGGCGGTGAACACCACCCCCTTACCCAAACTGGCTCAGGTGTAAAACCCCCACCGTGGGATGGCAACACACACACAGGCACAATGTCACACTTGCCCTGCTCCACTCTGTCCCTGTCACTCCCTTACTCTCCCCTCCTTTTCCCTTTTTTCAATCTCTCTCTCTACCTCACATTTACTGTTTAATAAAATCTACTTTGGATTTGGTCTCGTTAGCACCTTAATTGGGGCAGAGGCATCTCTCTACCAGTTTTCTTAACCAAATTGCAACAATATTTTGGCACAGTGAGTTCAGGCACTGTTCTTTGACCCCAAGGGCCTTTGAGTACAGCATGGTTCCCTCCACTTGAAGAGGTTGTGGTTCTTTCTGAAAGAACTCTGGGAAACCAAGGACACAGCTTCCTTTGAGCGACTTATGGGAGAACTGATGAGGAAAATGGCCATTGTGGGTGGCCAGTGTAAAGTAAATGTTTTGTTGTCCTTCCGGAACAGTTTGTTAAAATCACTGGAGGAAAGGGAGCAAATGATACCAGCAAGACTGACAAGGTTCATTCACACTGCGGTGAGGAACACAAGGCTGCTGAAAGTCCTGTAAGATGCCCAGCCCAAGTTGCTAAATTCCCAAATAACTCCGGCCAGGGGTCTCTGGGAGGATTTTTTTGGAGAGTGTTTAGAGCTGGCAGATCTCTTGAGCCCTGGATATCTCCGGGCTCCCTAAGAGGAGCTTTTTCAGGGGCAGAGGACCTGTGATCACCCCTCGGGAAGGCCCCGGGAGTTCAAAATAGGGATGGCCCGGTACCGACGGGATGGGATATTGATTTTGGGGATCCCCGTGAGAGCCGGGGCTGTGGAACGGGGGACCCCCGGGGCGGGGAGAGGGGAAGGGACAATACCGGAGCTGGGGGACCCCCGACAGCCTGGAGATGAGGCGGGGACAGGACCCCCTGACCCTGACAGGGGCGTGTCCTGGGGTGGCTTCATGGTGCTCGTACCCCCATCGGTCTGTTTAGCCCAGAAATGAGTTCTGCACCTTTAAGGCTGGTTCTGAGAGAGAAGGGGAGGAAGAAGAAGCTGCAGTTTCTTTTCAGAAACTACACTCACTCCTCTACATTCCATTTGCTGGATGGAGAGACAGCAGGACAGAGCTCTCCTTTGCTTTTAGTTAGTTTTTAGGTCTCTGAGGCAGAGAAGTTCCCTGGACTGTGGGTTTTCTTTTTCTTTGGAGCTGTTTAAATCTGCTCTGGACTGAACACCCAGAGAGCACCGGCAGCTTGCACCTTTGGCCCACCTGGCCGGGCCTGGGCTGTGGCATTTCCAGTGCTGGAGGGGCTGATAACAGACTGATAATAGACTGATAAGAGACTGATAAGAGGCTGAATGAGCCAAGCTACAGACCACGGAGACTTTATGAGTTTCTCATCTCTTTTGGAGTAGCAGGAGGTAGTATTGCTTAATATTGTTCAATTTTTTTGCTGGTGAATGCTTTGCCTGTTAAATAAAGGGTTTTTTTAACTATTCTCCGAGAATTTTCCCAAACTGGCTGAGGGTTGGGCTGCTGAATCTGCATTGTAGAGAAAACTCCTTTTGGAGATTTTCAACCAAATTTTCCCTAAACCAGGACAGGGTGGTGGAAAGAAGGGGGAACCCCAAGTGGCTGGATTGAGGGGAGGCTCGAGAGGGGGACCCTGGGACTCCAAAAACTCCCAAAATCCAAAAGCAGGACCCTGGAGAGGGGGGATCCCCAGCAGCCCTGAGATGGGGGACCACCAGAACCCGAGAGGGATGAAACTGGACATGGGACACTCCTGGTAGCCTTTTTTTATTCACTCTTGATTTTGGGACATCAGGTGACTTCTAGAGATTGACTTGGGCAAGAGGAATCCCAGACTGAAGGCATTCACACCTTGTTTTTCCCAAACCAGGTTTTTCCCCAGACTATCTCATAGAGACATCCCCCCTGTCTCACTCTGGGTGAGCTCAGTCCCAAACTTGACCCAGATCCTGGTCTCAATCTCATTCCACATTTAGACATCCTCACAGTTCTGTACTTTATCTCATCCCAGTCTCAGACTTGTCTAGCCCCAGACCCAGTCCCAATCCCAACCTTAAAGCCAATCCCACTTTTAGCCTTAACCCCAATCCCAGTTCTAATCCAAATCTCAGCTCCAACTCCAACCCAAGCCCCAGTTGCAGCCCCTTCCTAAATCCTCAGCCCCAAACCAAATCCCAGGTTCAGCCCTTCTGGGAGTTTGGGGGTGTCTCTGTCCCTCTGACCCCGATGATGTTTGGGTGGGGTCACACCAGGGCTGAGAGGGACAGAGACCCCCCGGCCTCCCCAGGGGTGAGAAGGTCGGAGAGCCCCCCCAGCCCCGAGCACCCTCAGCGGTGAGAGGGACACAGAGCCCCTGGTCCCCAGCCCTGCACAGGCATTTCCTGAGGCCAGACGGATCGAGACCCCCCTGAGCATCCCTCAGGACATGGGGACAGAGAGCCCTGAGCATCCCCTGGGCTGAGAGGGACTGAGACTGCCCCGAGCACCCCCTGTCACATGGATGAGAGGGAGGGAGACCCCCCAGGCATTCCCTGGGGTGAGAATGATGGCGACCCCCAGGGGAATGGCCTGGGGTGACAGGGACAGGGACACCCCCTGGGGAATGGCCTGGGGTGACAGGGACAGGGACACTCCCTGGGGAATGGCCTGGGGTGACAGGGACAGGGACCCTCCCCAGCCCCTCCCAAGCATCCCCCAGGGTGAGAGGCACAGAGCATCCCCTGGGCACCGGACAAAATAAACTTTGTAGAAATCAAACTTAACTCTGCATAAAATACTTTGATGAATATTTGCTTTTCCCACAAGTCACGTGATGAAAATGCAAACAAACCCCAAAATTTTATGAACTGACAATAGAAGCTATTTTGTGGCAAATCCAAATTCCATTGGTCCTGCACAGCTCCAGCTCAGCTGCTGGCACATTCTGATAAAAGAAAAGTGGAAATTAGGCCCAATACAGAATATGAAAAGGAAGGGGAAGCTCTGTGTAGCTGTCACAAAGGTGACAGGGACAAAGAGAAAAATTATTCTAACATTTGGCAAAGTCGCCCAGCATGTGAAAAAGCATGACCGGGACAGAGACCTCCCCTGGAGGGGGCCAAGTGTGACATTTTCCCCTGTGTGTGTGGCCTTCCCAGGGAGGGGGTTTTACAACTGAGCCAGTTTGGGTAAAGGGGGTGGTGTTCAGCCACCCAAGCAGGGATTACCCCACTGTTTCAGGGTGCAATCCAAGATGTAACCAAATGCATGTTTTCAATCCCCATCTTCATCAACTGCTATAAACAGGTGGGGCAGTGTTCTTTATCTCTTCCATGACTCACCCCTGATAACGCCCTCCAGGGGAGATATCTTCTGTGAAAGGGCCATTGAGTGTCACTGCAGGACTGATAAAATTCCATCATCCTATTGTGATATGCTCTGCCCAGAGGGAGGATCCAAGCATTTCTACCTGGATATATTCTGAGGCTTTTAACACCAGGAGCACCTTGTCTGCTAGATAGTAATTCTGGTTTAGACCCTCCCCTGGTTTGCCTTCTAACCAGTACAAAATTTAGTGTACTCATCCCTTGTTTTCCTCCCAAAACAAAATTTCCTATTCCCAAACCTTCACCTGATGGAAGAGGAAGCTGCGAGGAAGAGGAAGATGCCCCAGTACACCCAGGCTGGTGAGGAGGAAGTCAGTGCCCCTTTCCCCCTCTCTCCTGCTCCATCTCCTAGCCCAGCATGGCCCCTGGCTGCAGGACAACTGTTGCCCGATTGATAAATTACACAAAACTCAGATAAGTTTTGTGGGTGCTTTATTAAGGGCCCGGGGAACTGGGGGACTCACGTCCCAAAGTCCGAGCCCCCAAATTCACGTATGGGTGCTTCCCTCTTATACATGCAATTCACAACAAAGTCTCCAAAAAACAGTTTCCCGTTCCCCTTGCCTGGTCACAGACCCCTTGTGATACATTCCTTGGTTCACAAATAAGATCATTAATCCTCTGCTTATCTTATTCTAAGAGCATTGTATGCTGCCTCCAGACAGGTTAGCATTCTTACTTTCCTGCACTAGTTTAATTATTTATTAAATCCCTAAGAATACCTGCTAGGTTACACACAAAACCCAACACACTTTCAACGGCTACAAAACTACTTTTTAACAAACCAGTTCACATACAACTCACTATAATTAAATAGTTTGCTAAATTTCATTTCTTTTCCAACACAACCATGCTGCCAATGCCATCCTGCCGGGGATGCACTGAGGGGATCTCCTTCCCCTTCCCTCTGGTATGGAGGCAAATCCCATCCTCTCCTTGTCCTTCCTCCTCCAGAAAAGCAGCTGAGCATGGAGACCAGGGAGGATAAATCCCCATGGCAGAACCTCGTAAAAGAGGCTGTTTTTAGCTGCTTCATAGCACAGGAATGTGGTGTGGAGGAAAAGCCCCAGAGATCTCACATGAGGAGGGGCTCTAAACCCAGCCCAGTGGGCTCTGAAGAGGAAAGACCCACCTTGAGCCAGGAAGGTAGACAGAGCTTCAACCAGACCTCAAAGCTGGTGGTCCATGAGCAGCTTCATGATGGGGAGAAGGCCCACAAGTGCTTGGAGTGTGGGAAGAGCTTCAGGCAGAGCAGTACCCTGATCCGCCACCAGTGCATCCACACTGGGGAGAGGCCCTATGAGTGTCCTGAGTAGCAGAAGAGGTTTCAGGCCAGCTCCCATCTCCTCTGCCACCAGTGAAATCACACAGAGGAGAGGCCCTTCCGCTGCCATGAGTGCGGGAAAGGCTTCGAGAAAAAATCCACCCTTATCACCCATCAGCACATCCATACTGGGGAGAGGCCCTAAGACTGCCCCACATCATGAGAAGAGCTTCTCCATGAGCTTGGACTTGACCAGACACCAATGGAGTCATCAGTAAGGAAGTTCTGTGAGTGCCCCAACTGCAAGAAGAGCTTCATGCCCAGCCCCAGCTTCTTTCCCCATTGGAAGTCACATGTTGGGAAGAGCCCTGGTGATCCATATTATCTGTGATCCATGCTGGGAAGACAGCTGTCCCTTTTCCTGCCCCTGCCAATGACATGATGTGGCAGTGAAAACATGAGGGTCTTCCCATGGCCCTGTCATTACATTCACTCCCACCTCAGAACATTGCCAGGGGCTGGAAAGGGACTCTCTCTCTCTCCCCAGAGGAGAAGGGTGTCATTTCCAGGCAGGGGGAAATACGTGGCCAGGAAGAGCCTGCTGTGGATGTTGTAGTTTTCCCTATAAATAGCTTTTCTTATCTCTTCTGTTATCAATATTGTTTCTGTACCATTTTTTCCTTATCTCGTTGCTGTTCCCAATAAATTGTTCTTATCCCAGCCCAGGATCTTTGCCTTTTGTGCTTTCAATGGGAGGCGGGAGGGCAGTGAGGGCAGCGAGGTTTTAGCAGGAGCAGGAAATTGTGGAATCCCATTCCTGTACCCTGGCCCATGGAAACTGAGACTTCCAGCTGGTGCCAGCCCTGGTGGCCATGGCAACAGCCTTGGGAGTGGGTCCCTGGCTGGGGCTGTGAGAACCTCTTCCCTCTGGTGCCCAGGGACAGGAGTGGAGGGAATGGCTGCAGCTGAGTCGGGGCAGGCTCAGGTTGGATGTCAGGAAAAGGTTTTTGCCCAGAGGCTGCTGGGGCCCTGCCCAGGCTCCCCAGGGAAGGGTCCCAGCTCCAGGGCTCTATGAGCTCCAGCAGCGTTTGGACAGCGCTGCCAGGCCCAGGCTGGCATTGTTGGGGTGCCCTGTGCAGGGCCAGCAGTTGGACTGGAGGGTCCTGATGGGTCCCTCCCAGCTCAGCCCATTCTGTGGTTCTGGGATCCCATGAGCCTGGGGATGGGACAGCCAATGGTTGCCATGACAATGGGCTCTGGCTGCAGGCCTGAGCTGGTGTCCATGGCAACCACCCCTGACATGGGGTCTCCATGGAGCTGCCATGGAAACTGAGCATAGCAAGAGGGGGCTGGTGATGGTTGCCATGGAAACTGACCATATAAACAGGATGCTCCTGATGGTTGCCTGCTAAGGATCAGCTTTGTCACAGGCCCTCAGAGGGGTTCCATGGGGACTTTCCAAGAGTCTCCAGGCTGTTCCAGAGCTGGAATGTCACAGGCAGGGACAGGGGCTCCATGGAGACCTCTCGGGGGTTTCTGGGGATGGTAAAGAGCCCTGTGGTCAGAGGCAGTCACAGCCATTCCATGGTGACATCCCAGGGGAGCTTGGGCTGCAAAGGCACCGATCTGTCACAGGCACTCACAGCGGCTCCACGGTGACATCCCAGCAGTCCCCAGGTTGCCAAAGAGCCAGAATGTCCCAGACACTCACAGGGGTTCCTGTCATGGCATACTGGGAGTTTCAGGCAAAGTTTTTTAGAGGAGCTCCTGTTTGGTCACAAAATACAGAAAGGATCCCAAATAGCCCCCACAGATCCCCAAATCTCACTGATGAGTCAGAGATAACACAGACCCAGATCAGAGGGCTAAGGGTTAAAAGCCACCTGTTTTTTAATCCTCTTTTATGCCTTGGTTTGCTACAGGTGGACCTCACTGGTCCTTTAATCAATGCATTCCACATGACTGGCCAGTTAATACAACACCCTTCAGTAAACAACTTTATGGAAAAGACCCAACTTATTACAAACATTGTTAGGGCACCAGTTATTTAAGTTTGTTTTACATGCGGCCTTTCTGGGGGCTCCCTGAATGGGGGAAACCCTCCTGTAGTAATTCTGTGCCAGGTAAAAGGAGATGCATGGGAGTTTTTCAGTCTTCAGCTTCTTGTTTTCTGTTATCCAAAGTTGTGCATGCTGTGCATGCCAGGCTCAGTACGCTGGAAAAACACCACAAAATGGCTCTAAAATGTACAGTTTAAAGGTCTTTAAAGTTGTCTTATCCAATTAACTCTTAAAACATACATTATTTCCACTTATCTACCAATAACTCATCCCTTGACTGTCCACATAACCTCTGAACAGTGCTTTCCTTGACCAATCACCCTGTGCCACCAACACTGCAGAAAATGGAGTGGATGAAGACAGGGACTGCACTCCAATTTCTCCATCTTGCTTCCTTTCTACACCATACTAAAAATCCCCAAAATTAAATTTCTCACCCAAAGGACATAGTATACTACCCTGTAATATATTTCACACTTTGGTGAATTCTAATCTGTCTCAAAGTCCTGGAAGTCCTCTCCATGGGTGAAGGTTAAAGGCAGTGTTTCTCTGGGGTCAGGACCCCTCAGAGCAGACAGGGAAATATTCCCTGTGCCCTGGATTCCCACACATTTAACCTAAAATTCTTTAACCATTCTGATGTAAAGTTACCCAAAAATGTCCCAGATAAGTAGGATTAGAAGGAGAAGAAATAGAGAACAACAGAATGACAGAAGATCTATAGAAAGACACACACATAGGTAGAAAATGCTCTGACCTCAGCATCACCAACCAAGGAATCCCAGTAGAAGGCAGGATCCAGACCCCAGGCTGGCCTCGTGCTCTGGCTTTTAAGCCCCTGGGCCTTCATGGGCCCACCCCTGGGGTGGGACTGCCAGTTGTTTGTCCAATCAGAGCCAGGGTAGGCACCAGCTGCTAGTGTGTGATTGATTGATAAACAGCTCAGCTAATCAGAGCTGGAATAACATCACCCCCTGCTGTGTGATTGACAGTTCTGCCAGGCCAGGGCTGGGGGGGGGGGCTCTGTCCCACCACAAACCAAGGCCTGACCCAGCCCTGGACCCACACGGGCATTCCGAGCATCCCAAGGTGTCTCAGGACATCGATCTCATCCAGCCTCTGACAGCAACCACAGTGACCGTACAGAACCTTATGGAACCATGGGTCAGTTGTGACAATGCAGGTCCAGGGAAACTATGGTGAGACTGTGGAATCCAGGAATCATGAAATCAAGGAGACCATTGTGCAAATCATAGGCCCTATGGAAGCAAGGATCAATGATCAAACTGTGGTTTTGATTTGGATTGATTTAAAATAGAAACAAGGAGCCATTGTTTCACAGCAGGGCTGCATGGGGCCAATGGACCCTTGTGACTCTGTTGGGGCTCATGAACCAAGAAGCCATTGTGACATTGCCAGACCTCATGGAATAAAGGAGACCATTTTGACAGTGTTAGGACCCATGAAGGTAAGGGAACATGGAACAGGTCTGCCTGGTTTCGATTCCTGGGGGCTTTCTGACAGGTCCCACTGAATTTGACATGTCAAGGGCCACTTCCCATCTGACCTTGAAGCACTGAACTCTATGCTTTTATTCCTATAGGAAAGAACTGTCTTTCTTGTCTAGGCGCCCATGGCCAAAATGGGAATTCTGCGTCTAAAATTCTCTATATCCAAGGGTTACTCCCAGACAAAGTCTGATCATACAGTCAAGTCTGGCTAGACTTGGCCTCTGGCTACTGCCTCTCATCTGCCCCTGCACCACTGAGGCTCACTTGTTCCCTTCCTATGGGAGACCATTGTGACACTGGGGAGCATAGTGGAACCAATGGGCCATGATGACACTGCAGGCCCTTGTGGAACCTGTTACACTGTAGGAACTTGTGGAACCAAGGGGAACATTGTGACCCTGCAGGGTACCATGGATCCAAGGGGCCACTCCGACACTGTGACACTGTGGGGCCTCATGGAACCAAGGATATCTTTGTGGCTGTGTTGGGCTGCATGGTCCCAAGGGGCCAGTGTGAAACAGCAGGGCTTTGTGGAACCAAGAGGCCACTGCTGCATTTCAGGGCCTTGTAGAGCCAAAGGGCCATTGTGATCCTGCAAGCTGCTGTGGATCCATGGAGAGCATTGTAGCATTGCAAGGCCCCATGGAATCATGGAGACCATTGTGACACTGTAGGGTGACGCAGAACCTAAGGGCCATTGTGACCCTGCAGGGCCTCATGGAGGGAAGGGGTCATTGTGACACTATGGGAAGTTGTTGAAACAAGGGAATTATTGTTACACTACTGGGCCTCAATGGAATCCAGGGACCATGGTGACACAGAGGGGCTTCATGGAACCAGGTATCAGATGGTAGCACCCCCAATTTGTACTACCTTGGCTGGCTGCAGTTAAAGCTTTAGGACAATTAGACCATCTTGGGTTCCTGTTAAGTAAGCAAACCAATGCTACCTCCCTCACATTGAGTGGCCTGCTCTCAGACATAGAGACCATCAGACATGCCACCTTGCAGAACAGCGATAGAGTTTTTACTCTGGGCACATGGGCATGGCTGTGTAGACACTGAGGACATGTGTTGCCTGAACCTCTCCATCCACAGCGAGTCAATCCACAAGAGCATTCAGGTACTGAAGGAAGGGTTCAAGAAGCTTCAAGTGGAAAACAAAGACTGGGTCAATGAACTCTTCCAATCCAAGGGACTAAAGGGTTGGATGATATCTACTGAAACAAGACTATTCATTCTCTTAGTGGTTGTTGTTTCATTAATTGTTCCATGTTTGTTGGAATGCTTTTAGAAAGTCTTACAAAATTCTTTCAGTTTCATCTTTGTTGTAAAACAGAAAGGGGGAACCTACCCAACATAGGCTCTTCATGGAGTCCTTGGAGGAAAGAATTGGAGGCCAATTGGAGGATGGCACAAAAACGTTTCAGAGACTCAGTGTGGGAAGAAAAATCCTTAAAAGTACCTAAAATTATTCTTAAATCCAGAAAGTACCTTAAAAACCTTGAGTATCTCAAGGCATTAATGAGCCCCACTGAGTGTCAATGCAAAGCTCTTCAGGGACTCATTAAAGCAGATAATTGGGGACATGATTGCACAAACCTCTCACAGAGTCTGTATCAAAAGGGAAACACCAAGTACCTTAAAATAACTGAAGTACCCTGAAGCATTAATGAGTCCACTGAGTGTTACTGACAAAGACTCTCCAGGGACTAATTACAGCAGATAATTGGAGGCTGCCACTGCACAAACCTTTCAGAGAACTCCAAGACAAAAGCCAAACCCAAAGTCATTTGAAAAACCTGCACAGAGGCTCCTGGCACAGAGGCAGCTCCTGGCAAGGGCAGCGCAGCAGAGAGACAGCTCTGGCCAGGAGCAGCTCCTGTACACAGCCCAGCAGGGCTGGGACACTTCCTGCAGCCACCCTGGGCACAGCAGAGAGGTACAGAGGGGTTAAACTCAGCCTGGGCCTGGGAGCACAGAGCAGAGCTCACTCAGGGCTCACCAGAGCAGAAATCATCCCAGGTTTGAAGCAGTCATTCTCCGGCTGTGGGAAGAGAAGCTGCAGTTCCTGCAGGGATCTCCTGGAGCTGGCACATC
The DNA here is from genome assembly GCF_027579445.1 of Ammospiza nelsoni. Classification (NCBI taxonomy): domain Eukaryota; kingdom Metazoa; phylum Chordata; class Aves; order Passeriformes; family Passerellidae; genus Ammospiza; species Ammospiza nelsoni. The sequence goes on from NC_080663.1 coordinate 4,130,115, forward strand.
TCACAGCTTTGAGGACCTTTCAATGAGGACTCTCAGAGCTGCTCCAGGGCAGGGCTGTGGCCCCAGGGCAGGGCTGGCTTTCCCTTCTGCCCCAGCCCAGGCACAGCCCAAGGCAGCTCCTGTTGCCAGGCTCTGCTGCAGGGCTGAGCAGCCAGGGCTGCAGCCAGGGGTGCCCAGGGCTGTCGTGCAGAGCAGGGTCCTGCAGCCCAGGGCGCTGTGCTGGGGCAGGGACGCTGCTGCCTGCCCGGGAACGCTCTCAGCCAGCCCTGGCAGCTGCTTCCAGCGCTGGGGAGAAGCTGTGGGGGGAAGGAGCCACCCTGAGCAGGGCAAGGGCTGATGCTGAGAGGGGCTGCGTGGGGCAGGGCTGCTCCCAGCTCTAGACCAGCCTGGGCACAGCCCTAGAGGGCACTTCCCAAAGAAGGTAAGCCAGGGATTGCTGTAAAGTTCAGGAGCTTTCCTGAGAGTGTTTCAATTTCCTACTTAGAGAAAGATGGGAATGTTGGGGTGGTGACCAAAAGTTTTTTGTACTTTTTAAGTTTTTATATATTCATAGCTCTCTAAATTACTATTATATAGTTACAATACTATAATCCTTACTTAACTCTAATAAACTCTTAACTCTATTAAACCACTATTATATTCCTATATAGCTTTAATCCTGAATTAAATCTAGTATGTTTCCTTACCTTTCTCTTAATAACCTGACTGCCTAAATATATTCCTAAAATGCTGTATAGTCCTATTCTTTTATATAGTCCTGAAATACTATATAGTCTTCTAGGAACTGGACATATAGGAGCATTTTGGGTTTTGAGAATGAGCAGAATATGAGCAGTCATTATAAAAAGTGAAGGCAAAGAAGCCTTTGGACCTACTCCAATGGGATGACCCAGGGGTGTATAACTAGGGAAACTGAATCTCCTTTTGGATGCTCCTGTTAAATATCCTAATTATCAACCTTAATAAATTGTTGAAATCGGGAGGTGGGTGTGCCCTTTCCCACTGGGACACCTGGAAGCTTCCAATAAGTGTCTGGCTTTTACTTTACTTTACTGTTCTAACACTGCTGCAAGGGTTTTTTTTTTTTTTTTTCTCTTTGGATTATAGACAACAAGGGGATGAGAGAAGCAGAACAGGAATTGTAATCCCAGAATCACAGAACATTCTGAGTTGAAAGGGACACAGAGGATCATCAAAGGAATGTTTGAACATTTACACAGACTCCAGAACTGTGACTTAAGCTGGTCAGTATCTCTGCAGGGAGCCTCCCAAAGGGGCCTCAGCCACTCCTCAGCCCTGGACAGCAGCAGCATCACCTCTGCAGGGCCCAGCAGGGCTCTCCTGAGCTGCCCTTGCCCAGCTGCACACAGAGCCTGCCCCAGCCAGGGCCCTGCACACAGGCAGGTTTCTGTAGGGCCCCGGCCAGGGCACGCAGGCAGGGATGGGCTCTGTGAGCACGGACAGGGACAAGGCTCCTCTCAGGAGGGAATGTCCAGGCCCAGGGAGATGCTCAGGGAAGGAGAGGGGGCTGAAGAGAGCAGTGCTGGGGGCAGGATGAGGGCACTGTTGGTGTGTGAGAGGTGCCAGGCACAGCTGGGCACGGGAACACTGTCCTGAGTGCCCGGCTGTCTCTGCTCTGCCCTCTCAGGCACAGCACCACAACATCTTCTCTTGGTTCTGCCCGGCCCTGATATTGTCACTGTTATCTGCTGCTCTCAGGGAGGCTCTGGCATTTGCAGCAGCTGAGTCAGTCTCTGCCCTTGGCATTCCTGCCAGGCAGGGCTGTCCATGGGAATGGGGTGTCCAAGCTTCCCTGGCAGCTGTGAGGCTGTGGGCAAAGCAGTCCATGGGAAAGGGGAATGAGCTGAGCCCCCTCCCTGAGATCCCATCATGGGCACAGCTGGGGATCTCCTTGCTGTGCCCTTCCAAGCTCTGAGCTGCCCTCCTGGGTGCAAATCTGTGCCAGAGCCTCTGGGAGTTCCCTGAATGTCCCACAGGGATGGGCAGAGCTGCCAGAGCTGAGGAAATGCTGTTGGGTTTGCCAAGGGAGCCGTGAGTGTCCTTGGCACAAGGAGGTGCTGAGACCTTGCCCAGAGACCTTGAGAGAGGGTGAGACATTCAGGGATCCCTCTGCTCTGGGCAGGGTCTGGTTTATCCCAGGCTGACCCAGGAGTGTGACTGTGCTCTGATTTCAGCCAAAGGTGCAAAGCCAGAGCAGCTGGGAACCAGCCCATCCAGCCCCTCACCTTCCCTGAGCCACGGGGAATCCTTTGCCTCTCTCATCTCTCAATGGCAAACTCTGAGTGCAGCAGAAATGCTGGGGATTTCTGACCTCAGAGAGCCAGGAATGATTTGTGGGTAGGAAAAAAGTCCTTAAAACATCTCCTGTAATCCATGTCCTAAAAACCTAAGAGTGCAGATGCTACCAAGCCTATCTCCATTCTGAGTGATTCCACTGAAAAATCCTGAATATCCAGCCTTGCCCCTCTGCCACATGGCCACAAACCCAGGGCAGAGGGACAGGAATGGCTCCTTGAAAGGCCCCTTGCACAGAACTGGCTGCTCCTGGCACACTCAGCCAGCACAACTGGAGCTTAGGCAGGGACCTGGGTGAAGGATTTCCCAGGGCAGGAACAAGGGTGGGTGAGTCCCAGTGGGACAGTCTGCAGGGAATGGCCCAGGTTTGGCTCCAGGCAGCCTCTGTGACTTTTCACTGTCCTTTCTCCATGAACAGGTCCCCATGTGCAGCCCCAGCAAATGTCCAACAGCAGCTCCATCAGCCACTTCCTCCTGCTGGCATTGGCAGACACACGGCAGCTGCAGCTCCTGCACTTCTGCCTCTTGCTGGGCATCTCCCTGGCTGCCCTCCTGGGCAACGGCCTCATCATCAGCGCCATAGCCTGCGGCCACCACCTGCACACGCCCATGTTCTTCTTCCTGCTCAACCTGGCCCTCAGCGACCTGGGCTCCATCTGCACCACTGTGCCCAAAGCCATGCACAATTCCCTCTGGGACACCAGGGACATCTCCTACAAAGGATGTGATGCTCAAGTCTTTTTCTTTATGTTTTTCATTTCAGCAGATTTTTACCTTCTGACCATCATGTGCTACGACCGCTACGTGTCCATCTGCAAACCCCTGCACTACGGGACCTTTCTGGGCTGCAGAGCTTGTGCCCACATGGCAGCAGCTGCCTGGGCTAGTGCCCTTCTCACTGCTCTCATCCACACAGCCAATACATTTTCTTTGCCCCTGTGCCATGGCAATGCCCTGGGCCTGTTCTTCTGTGAAATCCCACAGATCCTCAAGCGTTCCTGCTCACGCTCAAACTACAGGGAACTTGTGCACATTGCAGTTAGTTCCTGTTTAGCACTTTGCTGTTTTGCGTTTATTGTTTTCTCGTATGTGCAGGTTTTCAGGGCCGTGCTGAGGATCCCCTCTGAGCAGGGACGGCACAAAGCCTTTTCCACCTGCCTCCCTCACCTGGCCACTGTCTCTCTGTTTGTCAGCACTGGCTTTTTTGCCCACCTGAAGCCCCAATCCATCTCCTCTCCATCGCTGGATCTGGCCCTGTCAGTTCTGTACTCAGTGGTGCCTCCAGCCCTGAACCCCCTCATCTACAGCCTGAGGAACTAGGAGCTCGAGGCTGCAGTGTGGACACTGATGACTGGATGGTTCCAGAAACAATAAATGGCTGTAAAATTCTTGTCAATCATTTGCAATAAAAGTCATCTTTCATACTACTTGTTTGTTTAATTTTGGACGATGTGTTTCTTTGTTTCACTTTTTTCATATTGTCCACAAAGAAATGTCATTTCTTGTACCATTTCTCATTGTGTTTCTCTCCAAATTCCCTGTAGCCCCAGACTGTGTCAATGATGGGCTGCGCTCTGGATGACTTTAAAGGAAATGAAGGATCTCCCAGCAGAGTTTTCACCAGAGGTGCCCCTCTTGTTGCCTTCTATGGAGCTGCAGCAGCAATGTCTCTGTGCAGAGCTGGGGCAGATCAGTGCTGGCCCAGCATCTGTGCCCAGCAGCAGCAGTACTTGGTGTTGCCAGTGCTGCTGCCATGGCCCTGCCCCGCTGCCCTGGTGGCCCTGGTGTTGCTGTAGGGCCTGAGTGCTCTCGGGGCCAGGCACAGTCCTGGGGGTGGCAGTGCCAGGGCTGCAGCAGGGACAGGCCATGGGCACTGCTGGGGCAGCGCTGACGCCTCAGCCAAGGGCCTGGGGGCTCCAGGCTCCTTGCCCAGGCTCTCTCAAGAACACACCCAGGCCAATGCTCAGCACAGAAAAGCCCCGTGAGCAGCCCCAGGCTGGCTGTGGGCAGGCTGGGGGCAAACAGCATGGCTGGGGCTCTGCAAGGGCCCTGGGGGAGATGGGAAGGAGCAGCAGAGCAGGGGCTGATCCATCCCCAGTGCGCTGCACAGCCCAGGGCAGCGTCCCTGAGCATCCTGATGGAGCTGCCAACAACAACCACCCTCTGCAGCCCTGGCCTCTCCTCCAGCTCACACAGGTGCCCCATCCTTGCAGGCACAGACACGGCAGCACTGGCTCAGCAGCCCCTGTTTGCCTTGCACACAGCAGGGGGAGCACCCCCATGCTGTTGGTGTGGGGACATGAACCTGAGGGAGCACAAATGCCATCAGCCCCTGGGGCCAGCAAGGGCTGGGGGACACCAGGGAAACCACTCAGCTTTGTCCTGGCCTCTGCAGTCAGCCAGAAAATTTGTTCCCATGAGCTGGGAGTTTCCTGTCCCACTGCAGATGCTGTTGCTCAGAGCCAGGGCTGCCTTGAAGCCACCCCCAAACTGCCCTGAGCATTTCCTTGGCTTCATCCTTGTTTTCTTTATTCTTCCTGCTACAAATTTCTTCCCATGTGCCACTCCAGTGGGCCCAGAACTGGACACAGCCCTTGAGGTGCTGCCCAACCAGTGCCCAGCACAGGGGAAGAATCCCTGCCCTGCTCCAGCTGGCCACACAATTCCTGATCCAGGCCAGGAGCCACTGGCCTTCTTGCCCACCTGGGCACACGGCTGGCTTTTGTCCAGCCTGCTGTTCATCAGTCCCTGCAGGTCCCTTTCTGCCTGGCTGCTGTCCAGCCACTCTGTCCCCAGCCTGTAGTGCTGCATGGGTTGTTGTGGCCAAAGTGCAGGAGTCAGCACTTTGTCTTGTTAAACCTCACTGTGTTTGATTTGGGCCCTGGATCCAGCCTGTCCAGGGCTCTTTGCAGAGCCCTCCCATGCTCCAGTAGATCAACTCTCACACCCAGCTTGGTGTCATCTGCAAATTTGCTGATGCTGGACTCAGTCCCCTCATGCAGAGCATCAGTGCAGACACTGAAATCCACGCTGGCTGGCTCTGACCCCTCGGCCATCCTGTGGGTGCCCTGGGATGGCACTCAAGGTGATCTGTTCCATAACCTTGCTGGGCACCCACGTCAGGATGACAGGCCTGGAGTTCCCCAGCTCCTCCTTCCAGCCCTTCTTGGGGATGGGCTCACACTGGCACCTCCAGTGCTCTGGGACCTCCCTGCTGAGCCAGCACTGATGGTGAATGACGGAGAGCAGCTTGGAGAGCTCATCACCAAGTTCCCTCATGCCCCTGGGATGGATCCCCTCTGATCCCATACACCTGTGAGCACCTAAGTAGCTCACCAGGTCACCAGGTGCTTCCTCCTGGATTACAGGGGGCTGTTTTGCTCCCTGTGCCCATTTACCCGCTCAGGAGAACTCTTGTCCTGAGGGCAACCTGTCTTAATATGGAAAATTGAGACAGACACTGTGTTAAGTAACTTAGCCATTTCCTTATCTTTAGTTACTATATTCTCCACTGCATCCAAAAAAGAGTAGAGGTTCTTCCTCTCCCTACTTTTGCTATAATTTTTTTAAATAAAAACAATTTAATATTCTTTTTTTTTACAGAGATGGCCAGGTTAAGCTCTAATTGAGCTTTCATCTCTCAGCTTTTCTTTCTGCATAATGTAAGGACATTCTTAAAGACTTCCTGAGTTGCTGGTCCTTTTAACCCTGAGTTCCCAAAAAAGTTCCATGGGCAGCCAGGCCATATTGCTGGCCAGGGGCTATTTACAATTCACAAATAGGATGGGACAGCTAGGAACTTTCCTTGAGCTGTTTTATTTTTCAGCATCAGTCTCATTACATGGTTATGGCAATGGGAAGATGCCATCAGTCCACAGCCCAGGCAGTAGACAGAGAACTTAATGTTACAACTTATTTTAAAAGATTTTTACCAATCACACAAAGTAAAAGCATATTGACAGCAGTTCTATCCAATCACTTTAAGCACATGTATCTTTGGTTAAAACAATGCTTGCTTATTCCGAATAAAATACCTGCATGTAAGCCTTAAAACACAATGCATAGAGCTCCATTATTAATCTTCAAACTTCCTAATATCTTGCTAGATAAACTTCTCTGTAGCTTAGGGAGTTATTCTAGACAAGCGTTAATACACAGACCATTGTTCTATTTGTCCTTAGTTTTCTACTTTTTACATAATTTTCCAGATGACCTATCTCATGGCTACTGCTTAGCTCAAATCACAATTCTGCTGTCTCAGTGGCCTGCTTTTTGCAGCTTTCCAAAACCCCTCTGATTTTAAGGATTCCCACATGGCCAGTCATTTTCCTCACCAGCTCATCTTTTGCCACACTGGGAAAGGCTGCTCTTTCCCCCTTAAGATTACTTTCTTGAAATGTGTCCATCCTTCTTAGAGCTCTTTGTTTTTAAGGGCTGTTTCCCTTCAAAAAATCAGGACCTGATTTGGTACTCCCCAAATCTGCATCCTAAATAGGCCAAAGTCTGCCCTTACTAATTAAAGTGCAGAAATTTTATTGTTGCCCCTCCTTCTCTTACAGAATATGGAAAATTTGATTATTTCATGGTCACTGTGCCCCAGGCAGCCTCCGAGCCCCACATTTGCCACCAGCCCTTCTCTGTTTGTGAACAGCAGCAGACAGAGCTTTCCATGGCAGTGGGAGTGTTACCAAAATTTTGGTAAAACAGAAAATTCCTTAATCCCAATGTAGCATAAAGAAGCAGCATTCTTTATTCAGCTGGATGCAAGGGGGATAGCTCCTCCCAAAGCCGTGCATGCTGAGTACAGGAAAGTTCTATTTATTTTCTGTATTTTGCACACATATGCATTGATTTTCCCTGACTAAACACACATATAATAATAATTTCCCAAAATCATTAACATATTGCCCCTCTCCTTAACCCATGTGTTGTTCTGTCCTGGGGGTCTCTCTGGTGGTCCCTGGTGCTCATGGGCCCCAATGTTCCAGTGGGCCTGGCTGAGCTGGCAGGACACTGAGGCTGCTGAACTTCCAGTTCCCCTTCTCACACAATGGGCAGTGTGTGGTTTCCATAGGCCTGGGGTATTGGAGAACAAGCTCCAGGTGTGAGCTTACCTGGTGGAGACAATTGATCATCTGGTAACATGAGGTCACAGAGTGCACTATGACATCACAGAGCGGCTTATGTGAGGTCATGGAAAAGCTATGGCATCATGAACTGCCTCTGTAACATCACAGAGCCAACTGTGACATCACAGGGCAGAGGTCTGACATCACAGGTTCAACTATGACATCACAAAGTTGGCTGTGACATCAGAGACCAGCTGTGTGACATTAGGCAATGGGCTGTGACATCACAGAGCAGAGGTCTGACATCACAGGGCAGACTATGACATCACAGAGTTGGCTGTGACATCACAGGGCAGAGGTCTGACATCACAGAGCAGGCTGTGACATCACAGAGGCGCTGTGTGACATCCCAGCAGGACTGTGTCAGGTCACTGGGTTGGTCACTCTGCCCCAGCTCCCCCTCACAGTTTCTCACAACAAGTCCAATGCTGTCCATGCCCAGCAGGGTCCCTGTCCCCCGGGATCCCCCCGGCCCACCTGGAGCTGCAGCCTCCACCAAAGGATGTTCCACAGGATCCACCCCAGAGCCTGACATGGGGACAAGGGACCAGGGCTGTGTGACCAGGACATCAAGGACGGGGATTATCCAGGTCATTGTGGCCTGGGTTGGGTTGCCCAGGGCAGGAAAGATGTCTGGCAGCTGGAGCAGGGTCTGGGAAGGGCCTCCAAGGTGGGGCTGGAGCCCCTGGGCTGTGAGCAGAGGCTGAGGGAGCTGGACTTTTCCAGCCTGGAGCAGGGAAGGCTGAGGGGCTCCTCACCTCAGCCTGGCAGTGCCAGGGGATGGAGAACACAGAGCCAGGCTCTTCACAGGGGGCTGGGGGGAGACAAAAGCTGATGGGTGGAAGGGGAAAGAGGGGAGATCAGCCAGGAGAGGAGGAGATGAAATGAGTCAGGCTGGTTTCAGCATTTCGTCAACACCAAGAGCAGCCTGACCTCCCTTCTCCATCCACCACTGACAGCTTTGCAAATCAGGAATTGTTGGAGCTGTTTTTCCCCCATTCCAGGGCGAGCATCCTGATACAAGAACTTAATTGTGTTTATATCTATCACACAGCCCCATTTGTCCAAAATTACTTTTTAGTATGGAAATCACCTGTGGATGGTGCACTAAATAGACACTGCTGGGACATTGTACATAGCTCAGGAAAGAGGGTGATTGTTATTAAATTGTGTCCTGTTCAACTGTGGTCTGTTGGCCATGAAGAGAAACTTTGTGTGCCTCTGAGTCTCACCAGTTCCTGATCCCTCAAAAGACACAAACCTGATGAGTTGTGGTTCCCTCTCCAGTGGTGGCACTTGGACATCCCTCCATATCCAGAACAGAGCTCCCTTGTCCCAGAAAGTCCCTGGAAAAGGAAGAGTGAAGGAAACAGGACAGGCTGTGGGGATCAGGGGCAGGGCAGGGGCAGGGCAGAGCCAGGGAGAAGAATGACTTTTGCATTTGATGGAGCTATGCCTTCCCTTGGCTTTGTTGGCTGGCAATAAATGAACATCCCTCTGTGTTTCGGGCAGCTCCTTGGCTCCAAGGAAAGCAGGTGGGAGTTCGAGCCAAGGAGCTGAAAGCTGCAGGTGCAGCCTGGGCTGGAGGGAGATTTGCACAAGGCTCTGAGTGCCAGGGTTTGGATGGGGGAAATGGTGGGGTGGGGGTAGGGACAGAGTCTGATTGATTGTCAGCCATGGAGGGTCTTGATTTTTATATCTATTCCAATTGTATGAGGAGGTACATGGATTCACTAGGATTTTTAAAACTAGGAAGCCCTTAGCTCCAGGCACACTGCAGCTGTTCAAGGCATCCCAAGGGGAGTACAAAAGTGCAACAACATGGCAGCTTTCACAGCTTTTTCCTTGGCACCATCCCTATACCTAGGCTGATTTATCTGCCTAGGGTTAGGGTTAGGGTTCAGCCTAGGGCTTGGATTTTTTTAACCAGGAAGCCCTGAGTTCCAGGCTTACTTCATCTGCCAAAGGCATCCCAAAGGGAGTGCAGAAGTGCCACAACATGGCTGCTTTCACGGCTTTTCCCTTAGGAAGAACCCTAATACCGGGCTGATTTACCTTCCTAGGGTTACTGTTAGGCTTAGGCCTAAGACTTTTAAAACCAGGAAGCCCTGGGCTCCAGGCACACTGCAGCTGCGAAAGGCATCCCAAGGGGAGCGCAAAAGTGACGCAACTTGGCTGCCACCACTGATATTTCCATGAGACCATCCCGAACCATAGGCTGATTTTCCTTCCTAGGGTTAAGGTTTGAGTTACGCCTAGGGTAAGGGTTCTATTAACCAGAAAGCCCTGAGTTCCAAGAACACAGCAGCTGCGAAGGACTAGCCAAGAAGAGCGCAAAAGTACCACAACATGCCTGCCTCCACAGCTTTTTCCTTGTGGACATGCCTAATTCCTGGCTGATTTGCCTTTCTCGTCATAGGGTTGGGGTTCGGCCTAGGGCTAGGATTTTTAAAATCAGGAAGCCCTGAGTTGCAGGCACACTGGAGCTGTGAAAGGCATCCAAAAGGGAGTGCAAAAGTGCCACAACATGGCTGCTTTCACGGCTTTTTCCTTGGCAAGAAGCCTAACACCAGGCTGATTTACCTTCCCAGGGTTACTGTTAGGCTTAGGCCTAGGGCTAGGATTTTTAAAACTAGGAAGCCCTTAGCTCCAGGCACACTGCAGCTGTTCAAGGCATCCCAAGGGGAGTACAAAAGTGCAACAACATGGCAGCTTTCACAGCTTTTTCCTTGGCACCATCCCTATACCTAGGCTGATTTATCTGCCTAGGGTTAGGGTTAGGCTTCAGCCTAGGGCTTGGATTTCTTTAACCAGGAAGCCCTGAGTTCCAGGCTTACTTCATCTGCCAAAGGCATCCCAAAGGGAGTGCAGAAGTGCCACAACATGGCTGCTTTCACGGCTTTTCCCTTAGGAAGAACCCTAATACCGGTCTGATTTACCTTCCTAGGGTTACTGTTAGGCTTAGGCCTAAGACTTATAAAACCAGGAAGCCCTGGGCTCCAGGCACACTGCAGCTGCGAAAGGCATCCCAAGGGGAGCGCAAAAGTGACGCAACTTGGCTGCCACCACTGATATTTCCATGAGACCATCCCGAACCATAGGCTGATTTTCCTTCCTAGGGTTAAGGTTTGAGTTACGCCTAGGGTAAGGGTTCTATTAACCAGAAAGCCCTGAGTTCCAAGAACACAGCAGCTGCGAAGGACTAGCCAAGAAGAGCGCAAAAGTACCACAACATGCCTGCCTCCACAGCTTTTTCCTTGGGGACATGCCTAATTCCTGGCTGATTTGCCTTTCTCGTCTTACGTCTGGGGTTCGGCCTAGGGCTAGGATTTTTAAAATCAGGAAGCCCTGAGTTCCAGGCACACTGGAGCTGTGAAAGGCATCCAAAAGGGAGTGCAAAAGTGCCACAACATGGCTGCTTTCACGGCTTTTTCCTTGGCAAGAAGCCTAACACCAGGCTGATTTACCTTCCCAGGGTTACTGTTAGGCTTAGGCCTAGGGCTAGGATTTTTAAAACTAGGAAGCCCTTAGCTCCAGGCACACTGCAGCTGTTCAAGGCATCCCAAGGGGAGTACAAAAGTGCAACAACATGGCAGCTTTCACAGCTTTTTCCTTGGCACCATCCCTATACCTAGGCTGATTTATCTGCCTAGGGTTAGGGTTAGGGTTCAGCCTAGGGCTTGGATTTCTTTAACCAGGAAGCCCTGAGTTCCAGGCTTACTTCATCTGCCAAAGGCATCCCAAAGGGAGTGCAGAAGTGCCACAACATGGCTGCTTTCACGGCTTTTCCCTTAGGAAGAACCCTAATACCCGGCTGATTTACCTTCCTAGGGTTACTGTTAGGCTTAGGCCTAGGACTTTTAAAACCAGGAAGCCCTGGGCTCCAGGCACACTGCAGCTGCAAAAGGCATCCCAAGGGGAGCGCAAAAGTGACGCAACTTGGCTGCCACCACTGATATTTCCATGAGACCATCCCGAACCATAGGCTGATTTTCCTTCCTAGGGTTAAGGTTTGAGTTACGCCTAGGGTAAGGGTCTATTAACCAGAAAGCCCTGAGTTCCAAGAACACAGCAGCTGCGAAGGACTAGCCAAGAAGAGCGCAAAAGTACCACAACATGCCTGCCTCCACAGCTTTTTCCTTGTGGACATGCCTAATTCCTGGCTGATTTGCCTTTCTCGTCATAGGGTTGGGGTTCGGCCTAGGGCTAGGATTTTTAAAATCAGGAAGCCCTGAGTTCCAGGCACACTGGAGCTGTGAAAGGCATCCAAAAGGGAGTGCAAAAGTGCCACAACATGGCTGCTTTCACGGCTTTTTCCTTGGCAAGAAGCCTAACACCAGGCTGATTTACCTTCCCAGGGTTACTGTTAGGCTTAGGCCTAGGGCTAGGATTTTTAAAACTAGGAAGCCCTTAGCTCCAGGCACACTGCAGCTGTTCAAGGCATCCCAAGGGGAGTACAAAAGTGCAACAACATGGCAGCTTTCACAGCTTTTTCCTTGGCACCATCCCTATACCTAGGCTGATTTATCTGCCTAGGGTTAGGGTTAGGCTTCAGCCTAGGGCTTGGATTTTTTTAACCAGGAAGCCCTGAGTTCCAGGCTTACTTCATCTGCCAAAGGCATCCCAAAGGGAGTGCAGAAGTGCCACAACATGGCTGCTTTCACGGCTTTTCCCTTAGGAAGAACCCTAATACCCGGCTGATTTACCTTCCTAGGGTTACTGTTAGGCTTAGGCCTAGGACTTTTAAAACCAGGAAGCCCTGGGCTCCAGGCACACTGCAGCTGCAAAAGGCATCCCAAGGGGAGCGCAAAAGTGACGCAACTTGGCTGCCACCACTGATATTTCCATGAGACCATCCCGAACCATAGGCTGATTTTCCTTCCTAGGGTTAAGGTTTGAGTTACGCCTAGGGTAAGGGTCTATTAACCAGAAAGCCCTGAGTTCCAAGAACACAGCAGCTGCGAAGGACTAGCCAAGAAGAGCGCAAAAGTACCACAACATGCCTGCCTCCACAGCTTTTTCCTTGGGGACATGCCTAATTCCTGGCTGATTTGCCTTTCTCGTCGTAGGGTTGGGGTTCGGCCTAGGGCTAGGATTTTTAAAATCAGGAAGCCCTGAGTTCCAGGCACACTGGAGCTGTGAAAGGCATCCAAAAGGGAGTGCAAAAGTGCCACAACATGGCTGCTTTCACGGCTTTTTCCTTGGCAAGAAGCCTAACACCAGGCTGATTTACCTTCCCAGGGTTACTGTTAGGCTTAGGCCTAGGGCTAGGATTTTTAAAACTAGGAAGCCCTTAGCTCCAGGCACACTGCAGCTGTTCAAGGCATCCCAAGGGGAGTACAAAAGTGCAACAACATGGCAGCTTTCACAGCTTTTTCCTTGGCACCATCCCTATACCTAGGCTGATTTATCTGCCTAGGGTTAGGGTTAGGCTTCAGCCTAGGGCTTGGATTTCTTTAACCAGGAAGCCCTGAGTTCCAGGCTTACTTCATCTGCCAAAGGCATCCCAAAGGGAGTGCAGAAGTGCCACAACATGGCTGCTTTCACGGCTTTTCCCTTAGGAAGAACCCTAATACCCGGCTGATTTACCTTCCTAGGGTTACTGTTAGGCTTAGGCCTAAGTCTTTTAAAACCAGGAAGCCCTGGGCTCCAGGCACACTGCAGCTGCGAAAGGCATCCCAAGGGGAGCGCAAAAGTGACGCAACTTGGCTGCCACCACTGATATTTCCATGAGACCATCCCGAACCATAGGCTGATTTTCCTTCCTAGGGTTAAGGTTTGAGTTACGCCTAGGGTAAGGGTTCTATTAACCAGAAAGCCCTGAGTTCCAAGAACACAGCAGCTGCGAAGGACTAGCCAAGAAGAGCACAAAAGTACCACAACATGCCTGCCTCCACAGCTTTTTCCTTGGGGACATGCCTAATTCCTGGCTGATTTGCCTTTCTCGTCGTAGGGTTGGGGTTCGGCCTAGGGCTAGGATTTTTAAAATCAGGAAGCCCTGAGTTCCAGGCACACTGGAGCTGTGAAAGGCATCCAAAAGGGAGTGCAAAAGTGCCACAACATGGCTGCTTTCACGGCTTTTTCCTTGGCAAGAAGCCTAACACCAGGCTGATTTACCTTCCCAGGGTTACTGTTAGGCTTAGGCCTAGGGCTAGGATTTTTAAAACTAGGAAGCCCTTAGCTCCAGGCACACTGCAGATGTTCAAGGCATCCCAAGGGGAGTACAAAAGTGCAACAACATGGCAGCTTTCACAGCTTTTTCCTTGGCACCATCCCTATACCTAGGCTGATTTATCTGCCTAGGGTTAGGGTTAGGCTTCAGCCTAGGGCTTGGATTTCTTTAACCAGGAAGCCCTGAGTTCCAGGCTTACTTCATCTGCCAAAGGCATCCCAAAGGGAGTGCAGAAGTGCCACAACATGGCTGCTTTCACGGCTTTTCCCTTAGGAAGAACCCTAATACCGGTCTGATTTACCTTCCTAGGGTTACTGTTAGGCTTCGGCCTAAGACTTATAAAACCAGGAAGCCCTGGGCTCCAGGCACACTGCAGCTGCGAAAGGCATCCCAAGGGGAGCGCAAAAGTGACGCAACTTGGCTGCCACCACTGATATTTCCATGAGACCATCCCGAACCATAGGCTGATTTTCCTTCCTAGGGTTAAGGTTTGAGTTACGCCTAGGGTAAGGGTTCTATTAACCAGAAAGCCCTGAGTTCCAAGAACACAGCAGCTGCGAAGGACTAGCCAAGAAGAGCGCAAAAGTACCACAACATGCCTGCCTCCACAGCTTTTTCCTTGGGGACATGCCTAATTCCTGGCTGATTTGCCTTTCTCGTCTTAGGGCTGGGGTTCGGCCTAGGGCTAGGATTTTTAAAATCAGGAAGCCCTGAGTTCCAGGCACACTGGAGCTGTGAAAGGCATCCAAAAGGGAGTGCAAAAGTGCCACAACATGGCTGCTTTCACGGCTTTTTCCTTGGCAAGAAGCCTAACACCAGGCTGATTTACCTTCCCAGGGTTACTGTTAGGCTTAGGCCTAGGGCTAGGATTTTTAAAACTAGGAAGCCCTTAGCTCCAGGCACACTGCAGCTGTTCAAGGCATCCCAAGGGGAGTACAAAAGTGCAACAACATGGCAGCTTTCACGGCTTTTTCCTTGGCACCATCCCTATACCTAGGCTGATTTATCTGCCTAGGGTTAGGGTTAGGCTTCAGCCTAGGGCTTGGATTTCTTTAACCAGGAAGCCCTGAGTTCCAGGCTTACTTCATCTGCCAAAGGCATCCCAAAGGGAGTGCAGAAGTGCCACAACATGGCTGCTTTCACGGCTTTTCCCTTAGGAAGAACCCTAATACCGGTCTGATTTACCTTCCTAGGGTTACTGTTAGGCTTAGGCCTAAGACTTATAAAACCAGGAAGCCCTGGGCTCCAGGCACACTGCAGCTGCAAAAGGCATCCCAAGGGGAGCGCAAAAGTGACGCAACTTGGCTGCCACCACTGATATTTCCATGAGACCATCCCGAACCATAGGCTGATTTTCCTTCCTAGGGTTAAGGTTTGAGTTACGCCTCGGGTAAGGGTTCTATTAACCAGAAAGCCCTGAGTTCCAAGAACACAGCAGCTGCGAAGGACTAGCCAAGAAGAGCGCAAAAGTACCACAACATGCCTGCCTCCACAGCTTTTTCCTTGGGGACATGCCTAATTCCTGGCTGATTTGCCTTTCTCGTCATAGGGTTGGGGTTCGGCCTAGGGCTAGGATTTTTAAAATCAGGAAGCCCTGAGTTCCAGGCACACTGGAGCTGTGAAAGGCATCCAAAAGGGAGTGCAAAAGTGCCACAACATGGCTGCTTTCACGGCTTTTTCCTTGGCAAGAAGCCTAACACCAGGCTGATTTCCCTTCCCAGGGTTACTGTTAGGCTTAGGCCTAGGGCTAGGATTTTTAAAACTAGGAAGCCCTTAGCTCCAGGCACACTGCAGCTGTTCAAGGCATCCCAAGGGGAGTACAAAAGTGCAACAACATGGCAGCTTTCACAGCTTTTTCCTTGGCACCATCCCTATACCTAGGCTGATTTATCTGCCTAGGGTTAGGGTTAGGGTTCAGCCTAGGGCTTGGATTTCTTTAACCAGGAAGCCCTGAGTTCCAGGCTTACTTCATCTGCCAAAGGCATCCCAAAGGGAGTGCAGAAGTGCCACAACATGGCTGCTTTCACGGCTTTTCCCTTAGGAAGAACCCTAATACCCGGCTGATTTACCTTCCTAGGGTTACTGTTAGGCTTAGGCCTAGGACTTTTAAAACCAGGAAGCCCTGGGCTCCAGGCACACTGCAGCTGCGAAAGGCATCCCAAGGGGAGCGCAAAAGTGACGCAACTTGGCTGCCACCACTGATATTTCCATGAGACCATCCCGAACCATAGGCTGATTTTCCTTCCTAGGGTTAAGGTTTGAGTTACGCCTAGGGTAAGGGTTCTATTAACCAGAAAGCCCTGAGTTCCAAGAACACAGCAGCTGCGAAGGACTAGCCAAGAAGAGCGCAAAAGTACCACAACATGCCTGCCTCCACAGCTTTTTCCTTGTGGACATGCCTAATTCCTGGCTGATTTGCCTTTCTCGTCGTAGGGTTGGGGTTCGGCCTAGGGCTAGGATTTTTAAAATCAGGAAGCCCTGAGTTCCAGGCACACTGGAGCTGTGAAAGGCATCCAAAAGGGAGTGCAAAAGTGCCACAACATGGCTGCTTTCACGGCTTTTTCCTTGGCAAGAAGCCTAACACCAGGCTGATTTACCTTCCCAGGGTTACTGTTAGGCTTAGGCCTAGGGCTAGGATTTTTAAAACTAGGAAGCCCTTAGCTCCAGGCACACTGCAGCTGTTCAAGGCATCCCAAGGGGAGTACAAAAGTGCAACAACATGGCAGCTTTCACAGCTTTTTCCTTGGCACCATCCCTATACCTAGGCTGATTTATCTGCCTAGGGTTAGGGTTAGGCTTCAGCCTAGGGCTTGGATTTCTTTAACCAGGAAGCCCTGAGTTCCAGGCTTACTTCATCTGCCAAAGGCATCCCAAAGGGAGTGCAGAAGTGCCACAACATGGCTGCTTTCACGGCTTTTCCCTTAGGAAGAACCCTAATACCGGTCTGATTTACCTTCCTAGGGTTACTGTTAGGCTTCGGCCTAAGACTTATAAAACCAGGAAGCCCTGGGCTCCAGGCACACTGCAGCTGCGAAAGGCATCCCAAGGGGAGCGCAAAAGTGACGCAACTTGGCTGCCACCACTGATATTTCCATGAGACCATCCCGAACCATAGGCTGATTTTCCTTCCTAGGGTTAAGGTTTGAGTTACGCCTAGGGTAAGGGTTCTATTAACCAGAAAGCCCTGAGTTCCAAGAACACAGCAGCTGCGAAGGACTAGCCAAGAAGAGCGCAAAAGTACCACAACATGCCTGCCTCCACAGCTTTTTCCTTGGGGACATGCCTAATTCCTGGCTGATTTGCCTTTCTCGTCTTAGGGCTGGGGTTCGGCCTAGGGCTAGGATTTTTAAAATCAGGAAGCCCTGAGTTCCAGGCACACTGGAGCTGTGAAAGGCATCCAAAAGGGAGTGCAAAAGTGCCACAACATGGCTGCTTTCACGGCTTTTTCCTTGGCAAGAAGCCTAACACCAGGCTGATTTACCTTCCCAGGGTTACTGTTAGGCTTAGGCCTAGGGCTAGGATTTTTAAAACTAGGAAGCCCTTAGCTCCAGGCACACTGCAGCTGTTCAAGGCATCCCAAGGGGAGTACAAAAGTGCAACAACATGGCAGCTTTCACGGCTTTTTCCTTGGCACCATCCCTATACCTAGGCTGATTTATCTGCCTAGGGTTAGGGTTAGGCTTCAGCCTAGGGCTTGGATTTCTTTAACCAGGAAGCCCTGAGTTCCAGGCTTACTTCATCTGCCAAAGGCATCCCAAAGGGAGTGCAGAAGTGCCACAACATGGCTGCTTTCACGGCTTTTCCATTAGGAAGAACCCTAATACCGGTCTGATTTACCTTCCTAGGGTTACTGTTAGGCTTAGGCCTAAGACTTATAAAACCAGGAAGCCCTGGGCTCCAGGCACACTGCAGCTGCAAAAGGCATCCCAAGGGGAGCGCAAAAGTGACGCAACTTGGCTGCCACCACTGATATTTCCATGAGACCATCCCGAACCATAGGCTGATTTTCCTTCCTAGGGTTAAGGTTTGAGTTACGCCTCGGGTAAGGGTTCTATTAACCAGAAAGCCCTGAGTTCCAAGAACACAGCAGCTGCGAAGGACTAGCCAAGAAGAGCGCAAAAGTACCACAACATGCCTGCCTCCACAGCTTTTTCCTTGGGGACATGCCTAATTCCTGGCTGATTTGCCTTTCTCGTCATAGGGTTGGGGTTCGGCCTAGGGCTAGGATTTTTAAAATCAGGAAGCCCTGAGTTCCAGGCACACTGGAGCTGTGAAAGGCATCCAAAAGGGAGTGCAAAAGTGCCACAACATGGCTGCTTTCACGGCTTTTTCCTTGGCAAGAAGCCTAACACCAGGCTGATTTCCCTTCCCAGGGTTACTGTTAGGCTTAGGCCTAGGGCTAGGATTTTTAAAACTAGGAAGCCCTTAGCTCCAGGCACACTGCAGCTGTTCAAGGCATCCCAAGGGGAGTACAAAAGTGCAACAACATGGCAGCTTTCACAGCTTTTTCCTTGGCACCATCCCTATACCTAGGCTGATTTATCTGCCTAGGGTTAGGGTTAGGCTTCAGCCTAGGGCTTGGATTTCTTTAACCAGGAAGCCCTGAGTTCCAGGCTTACTTCATCTGCCAAAGGCATCCCAAAGGGAGTGCAGAAGTGCCACAACATGGCTGCTTTCACGGCTTTTCCCTTAGGAAGAACCCTAATACCGGTCTGATTTACCTTCCTAGGGTTACTGTTAGGCTTCGGCCTAAGACTTATAAAACCAGGAAGCCCTGGGCTCCAGGCACACTGCAGCTGCGAAAGGCATCCCAAGGGGAGCGCAAAAGTGACGCAACTTGGCTGCCACCACTGATATTTCCATGAGACCATCCCGAACCATAGGCTGATTTTCCTTCCTAGGGTTAAGGTTTGAGTTACGCCTAGGGTAAGGGTTCTATTAACCAGAAAGCCCTGAGTTCCAAGAACACAGCAGCTGCGAAGGACTAGCCAAGAAGAGCGCAAAAGTACCACAACATGCCTGCCTCCACAGCTTTTTCCTTGGGGACATGCCTAATTCCTGGCTGATTTGCCTTTCTCGTCTTAGGGCTGGGGTTCGGCCTAGGGCTAGGATTTTTAAAATCAGGAAGCCCTGAGTTCCAGGCACACTGGAGCTGTGAAAGGCATCCAAAAGGGAGTGCAAAAGTGCCACAACATGGCTGCTTTCACGGCTTTTTCCTTGGCAAGAAGCCTAACACCAGGCTGATTTACCTTCCCAGGGTTACTGTTAGGCTTAGGCCTAGGGCTAGGATTTTTAAAACTAGGAAGCCCTTAGCTCCAGGCACACTGCAGCTGTTCAAGGCATCCCAAGGGGAGTACAAAAGTGCAACAACATGGCAGCTTTCACGGCTTTTTCCTTGGCACCATCCCTATACCTAGGCTGATTTATCTGCCTAGGGTTAGGGTTAGGCTTCAGCCTAGGGCTTGGATTTCTTTAACCAGGAAGCCCTGAGTTCCAGGCTTACTTCATCTGCCAAAGGCATCCCAAAGGGAGTGCAGAAGTGCCACAACATGGCTGCTTTCACGGCTTTTCCATTAGGAAGAACCCTAATACCGGTCTGATTTACCTTCCTAGGGTTACTGTTAGGCTTAGGCCTAAGACTTATAAAACCAGGAAGCCCTGGGCTCCAGGCACACTGCAGCTGCAAAAGGCATCCCAAGGGGAGCGCAAAAGTGACGCAACTTGGCTGCCACCACTGATATTTCCATGAGACCATCCCGAACCATAGGCTGATTTTCCTTCCTAGGGTTAAGGTTTGAGTTACGCCTCGGGTAAGGGTTCTATTAACCAGAAAGCCCTGAGTTCCAAGAACACAGCAGCTGCGAAGGACTAGCCAAGAAGAGCGCAAAAGTACCACAACATGCCTGCCTCCACAGCTTTTTCCTTGGGGACATGCCTAATTCCTGGCTGATTTGCCTTTCTCGTCATAGGGTTGGGGTTCGGCCTAGGGCTAGGATTTTTAAAATCAGGAAGCCCTGAGTTCCAGGCACACTGGAGCTGTGAAAGGCATCCAAAAGGGAGTGCAAAAGTGCCACAACATGGCTGCTTTCACGGCTTTTTCCTTGGCAAGAAGCCTAACACCAGGCTGATTTCCCTTCCCAGGGTTACTGTTAGGCTTAGGCCTAGGGCTAGGATTTTTAAAACTAGGAAGCCCTTAGCTCCAGGCACACTGCAGCTGTTCAAGGCATCCCAAGGGGAGTACAAAAGTGCAACAACATAGCAGCTTTCACAGCTTTTTCCTTGGCACCATCCCTATACCTAGGCTGATTTATCTGCCTAGGGTTAGGGTTAGGGTTCAGCCTAGGGCTTGGATTTCTTTAACCAGGAAGCCCTGAGTTCCAGGCTTACTTCATCTGCCAAAGGCATCCCAAAGGGAGTGCAGAAGTGCCACAACATGGCTGCTTTCACGGCTTTTCCCTTAGGAAGAACCCTAATACCCGGCTGATTTACCTTCCTAGGGTTACTGTTAGGCTTAGGCCTAGGACTTTTAAAACCAGGAAGCCCTGGGCTCCAGGCACACTGCAGCTGCAAAAGGCATCCCAAGGGGAGCGCAAAAGTGACGCAACTTGGCTGCCACCACTGATATTTCCATGAGACCATCCCGAACCATAGGCTGATTTTCCTTCCTAGGGTTAAGGTTTGAGTTACGCCTAGGGTAAGGGTTCTATTAACCAGAAAGCCCTGAGTTCCAAGAACACAGCAGCTGCGAAGGACTAGCCAAGAAGAGCGCAAAAGTACCACAACATGCCTGCCTCCACAGCTTTTTCCTTGTGGACATGCCTAATTCCTGGCTGATTTGCCTTTCTCGTCGTAGGGTTGGGGTTCGGCCTAGGGCTAGGATTTTTAAAATCAGGAAGCCCTGAGTTCCAGGCACACTGGAGCTGTGAAAGGCATCCAAAAGGGAGTGCAAAAGTGCCACAACATGGCTGCTTTCACGGCTTTTTCCTTGGCAAGAAGCCTAACACCAGGCTGATTTACCTTCCCAGGGTTACTGTTAGGCTTAGGCCTAGGGCTAGGATTTTTAAAACTAGGAAGCCCTTAGCTCCAGGCACACTGCAGCTGTTCAAGGCATCCCAAGGGGAGTACAAAAGTGCAACAACATGGCAGCTTTCACAGCTTTTTCCTTGGCACCATCCCTATACCTAGGCTGATTTATCTGCCTAGGGTTAGGGTTAGGCTTCAGCCTAGGGCTTGGATTTTTTTAACCAGGAAGCCCTGAGTTCCAGGCTTACTTCATCTGCCAAAGGCATCCCAAAGGGAGTGCAGAAGTGCCACAACATGGCTGCTTTCACGGCTTTTCCCTTAGGAAGAACCCTAATACCGGTCTGATTTACCTTCCTAGGGTTACTGTTAGGCTTAGGCCTAAGACTTTTAAAACCAGGAAGCCCTGGGCTCCAGGCACACTGCAGCTGCGAAAGGCATCCCAAGGGGAGCGCAAAAGTGACGCAACTTGGCTGCCACCACTGATATTTCCATGAGACCATCCCGAACCATAGGCTGATTTTCCTTCCTAGGGTTAAGGTTTGAGTTACGCCTCGGGTAAGGGTTCTATTAACCAGAAAGCCCTGAGTTCCAAGAACACAGCAGCTGCGAAGGACTAGCCAAGAAGAGCGCAAAAGTACCACAACATGCCTGCCTCCACAGCTTTTTCCTTGGGGACATGCCTAATTCCTGGCTGATTTGCCTTTCTCGTCTTACGTCTGGGGTTCGGCCTAGGGCTAGGATTTTTAAAATCAGGAAGCCCTGAGTTCCAGGCACACTGGAGCTGTGAAAGGCATCCAAAAGGGAGTGCAAAAGTGCCACAACATGGCTGCTTTCACGGCTTTTTCCTTGGCAAGAAGCCTAACACCAGGCTGATTTACCTTCCCAGGGTTACTGTTAGGCTTAGGCCTAGGGCTAGGATTTTTAAAACTAGGAAGCCCTTAGCTCCAGGCACACTGCAGCTGTTCAAGGCATCCCAAGGGGAGTACAAAAGTGCAACAACATGGCAGCTTTCACAGCTTTTTCCTTGGCACCATCCCTATACCTAGGCTGATTTATCTGCCTAGGGTTAGGGTTAGGCTTCAGCCTAGGGCTTGGATTTCTTTAACCAGGAAGCCCTGAGTTCCAGGCTTACTTCATCTGCCAAAGGCATCCCAAAGGGAGTGCAGAAGTGCCACAACATGGCTGCTTTCACGGCTTTTCCCTTAGGAAGAACCCTAATACCCGGCTGATTTACCTTCCTAGGGTTACTGTTAGGCTTAGGCCTAGGACTTTTAAAACCAGGAAGCCCTGGGCTCCAGGCACACTGCAGCTGCAAAAGGCATCCCAAGGGGAGCGCAAAAGTGACGCAACTTGGCTGCCACCACTGATATTTCCATGAGACCATCCCGAACCATAGGCTGATTTTCCTTCCTAGCGTTAAGGTTTGAGTTACGCCTAGGGTAAGGGTTCTATTAACCAGAAAGCCCTGAGTTCCAAGAACACAGCAGCTGCGAAGGACTAGCCAAGAAGAGCGCAAAAGTACCACAACATGCCTGCCTCCACAGCTTTTTCCTTGTGGACATGCCTAATTCCTGGCTGATTTGCCTTTCTCGTCGTAGGGTTGGGGTTCGGCCTAGGGCTAGGATTTTTAAAATCAGGAAGCCCTGAGTTCCAGGCACACTGGAGCTGTGAAAGGCATCCAAAAGGGAGTGCAAAAGTGCCACAACATGGCTGCTTTCACGGCTTTTTCCTTGGCAAGAAGCCTAACACCAGGCTGATTTACCTTCCCAGGGTTACTGTTAGGCTTAGGCCTAGGGCTAGGATTTTTAAAACTAGGAAGCCCTTAGCTCCAGGCACACTGCAGCTGTTCAAGGCATCCCAAGGGGAGTACAAAAGTGCAACAACATGGCAGCTTTCACAGCTTTTTCCTTGGCACCATCCCTATACCTAGGCTGATTTATCTGCCTAGGGTTAGGGTTAGGCTTCAGCCTAGGGCTTGGATTTTTTTAACCAGGAAGCCCTGAGTTCCAGGCTTACTTCATCTGCCAAAGGCATCCCAAAGGGAGTGCAGAAGTGCCACAACATGGCTGCTTTCACGGCTTTTCCCTTAGGAAGAACCCTAATACCGGTCTGATTTACCTTCCTAGGGTTACTGTTAGGCTTAGGCCTAAGACTTATAAAACCAGGAAGCCCTGGGCTCCAGGCACACTGCAGCTGCGAAAGGCATCCCAAGGGGAGCGCAAAAGTGACGCAACTTGGCTGCCACCACTGATATTTCCATGAGACTATCCCGAACCATAGGCTGATTTTCCTTCCTAGGGTTAAGGTTTGAGTTACGCCTCGGGTAAGGGTTCTATTAACCAGAAAGCCCTGAGTTCCAAGAACACAGCAGCTGCGAAGGACTAGCCAAGAAGAGCGCAAAAGTACCACGACATGCCTGCCTCCACAGCTTTTTCCTTGGGGACATGCCTAATTCCTGGCTGATTTGCCTTTCTCGTCATAGGGTTGGGGTTCGGCCTAGGGCTAGGATTTTTAAAATCAGGAAGCCCTGAGTTCCAGGCACACTGGAGCTGTGAAAGGCATCCAAAAGGGAGTGCAAAAGTGCCACAACATGGCTGCTTTCACGGCTTTTTCCTTGGCAAGAAGCCTAACACCAGGCTGATTTCCCTTCCCAGGGTTACTGTTAGGCTTAGGCCTAGGGCTAGGATTTTTAAAACTAGGAAGCCCTTAGCTCCAGGCACACTGCAGCTGTTCAAGGCATCCCAAGGGGAGTACAAAAGTGCAACAACATAGCAGCTTTCACAGCTTTTTCCTTGGCACCATCCCTATACCTAGGCTGATTTATCTGCCTAGGGTTAGGGTTAGGGTTCAGCCTAGGGCTTGGATTTCTTTAACCAGGAAGCCCTGAGTTCCAGGCTTACTTCATCTGCCAAAGGCATCCCAAAGGGAGTGCAGAAGTGCCACAACATGGCTGCTTTCACGGCTTTTCCCTTAGGAAGAACCCTAATACCTGGCTGATTTACCTTCCTAGGGTTACTGTTAGGCTTAGGCCTAAGACTTTTAAAACCAGGAAGCCCTGGGCTCCAGGCACACTGCAGCTGCGAAAGGCATCCCAAGGGGAGCGCAAAAGTGACGCAACTTGGCTGCCACCACTGATATTTCCATGAGACCATCCCGAACCATAGGCTGATTTTCCTTCCTAGGGTTAAGGTTTGAGTTACGCCTAGGGTAAGGGTTCTATTAACCAGAAAGCCCTGAGTTCCAAGAACACAGCAGCTGCGAAGGACTAGCCAAGAAGAGCGCAAAAGTACCACAACATGCCTGCCTCCACAGCTTTTTCCTTGGGGACATGCCTAATTCCTGGCTGATTTGCCTTTCTCCTCTTAGGGTTGGGGTTCGGCCTAGGGCTAGGATTTTTAAAATCAGGAAGCCCTGAGTTCCAGGCACACTGGAGCTGTGAAAGGCATCCAAAAGGGAGTGCAAAAGTGCCACAACATGGCTGCTTTCACGGCTTTTTCCTTGGCAAGAAGCCTAACACCAGGCTGATTTACCTTCCCAGGGTTACTGTTAGGCTTAGGCCTAGGGCTAGGATTTTTAAAACTAGGAAGCCCTTAGCTCCAGGCACACTGCAGCTGTTCAAGGCATCCCAAGGGGAGTACAAAAGTGCAACAACATGGCAGCTTTCACAGCTTTTTCCTTGGCACCATCCCTATACCTAGGCTGATTTATCTGCCTAGGGTTAGGGTTAGGCTTCAGCCTAGGGCTTGGATTTCTTTAACCAGGAAGCCCTGAGTTCCAGGCTTACTTCATCTGCCAAAGGCATCCCAAAGGGAGTGCAGAAGTGCCACAACATGGCTGCTTTCACGGCTTTTCCCTTAGGAAGAACCCTAATACCGGGCTGATTTACCTTCCTAGGGTTACTGTTAGGCTTAGGCCTAGGACTTTTAAAACCAGGAAGCCCTGGGCTCCAGGCACACTGCAGCTGCGAAAGGCATCCCAAGGGGAGCGCAAAAGTGACGCAACTTGGCTGCCACCACTGATATTTCCATGAGACCATCCCGAACCATAGGTTGATTTTCCTTCCTAGGGTTAAGGTTTGAGTTACGCCTAGGGTAAGGGTCTATTAACCAGAAAGCCCTGAGTTCCAAGAACACAGCAGCTGCGAAGGACTAGCCAAGAAGAGCACAAAAGTACCACAACATGCCTGCCTCCACAGCTTTTTCCTTGGGGACATGCCTAATTCCTGGCTGATTTGCCTTTCTCGTCATAGGGTTGGGGTTCGGCCTAGGGCTAGGATTTTTAAAATCAGGAAGCCCTGAGTTCCAGGCACACTGGAGCTGTGAAAGGCATCCAAAAGGGAGTGCAAAAGTGCCACAACATGGCTGCTTTCACGGCTTTTTCCTTGGCAAGAAGCCTAACACCAGGCTGATTTACCTTCCCAGGGTTACTGTTAGGCTTAGGCCTAGGGCTAGGATTTTTAAAACTAGGAAGCCCTTAGCTCCAGGCACACTGCAGCTGTTCAAGGCATCCCAAGGGGAGTACAAAAGTGCAACAACATGGCAGCTTTCACAGCTTTTTCCTTGGCACCATCCCTATACCTAGGCTGATTTATCTGCCTAGGGTTAGGGTTAGGCTTCAGCCTAGGGCTTGGATTTTTTTAACCAGGAAGCCCTGAGTTCCAGGCTTACTTCATCTGCCAAAGGCATCCCAAAGGGAGTGCAGAAGTGCCACAACATGGCTGCTTTCACGGCTTTTCCCTTAGGAAGAACCCTAATACCGGTCTGATTTACCTTCCTAGGGTTACTGTTAGGCTTAGGCCTAAGACTTTTAAAACCAGGAAGCCCTGGGCTCCAGGCACACTGCAGCTGCGAAAGGCATCCCAAGGGGAGCGCAAAAGTGACGCAACTTGGCTGCCACCACTGATATTTCCATGAGACCATCCCGAACCATAGGCTGATTTTCCTTCCTAGGGTTAAGGTTTGAGTTACGCCTAGGGTAAGGGTTCTATTAACCAGAAAGCCCTGAGTTCCAAGAACACAGCAGCTGCGAAGGACTAGCCAAGAAGAGCGCAAAAGTACCACAACATGCCTGCCTCCACAGCTTTTTCCTTGGGGACATGCCTAATTCCTGGCTGATTTGCCTTTCTCGTCTTAGGGCTGGGGTTCGGCCTAGGGCTAGGATTTTTAAAATCAGGAAGCCCTGAGTTCCAGGCACACTGGAGCTGTGAAAGGCATCCAAAAGGGAGTGCAAAAGTGCCACAACATGGCTGCTTTCACGGCTTTTTCCTTGGCAAGAAGCCTAACACCAGGCTGATTTCCCTTCCCAGGGTTACTGTTAGGCTTAGGCCTAGGGCTAGGATTTTTAAAACTAGGAAGCCCTTAGCTCCAGGCACACTGCAGCTGTTCAAGGCATCCCAAGGGGAGTACAAAAGTGCAACAACATGGCAGCTTTCACAGCTTTTTCCTTGGCACCATCCCTATACCTAGGCTGATTTATCTGCCTAGGGTTAGGGTTAGGGTTCAGCCTAGGGCTTGGATTTCTTTAACCAGGAAGCCCTGAGTTCCAGGCTTACTTCATCTGCCAAAGGCATCCCAAAGGGAGTGCAGAAGTGCCACAACATGGCTGCTTTCACGGCTTTTCCCTTAGGAAGAACCCTAATACCCGGCTGATTTACCTTCCTAGGGTTACTGTTAGGCTTAGGCCTAGGACTTTTAAAACCAGGAAGCCCTGGGCTCCAGGCACACTGCAGCTGCGAAAGGCATCCCAAGGGGAGCGCAAAAGTGACGCAACTTGGCTGCCACCACTGATATTTCCATGAGACCATCCCGAACCATAGGTTGATTTTCCTTCCTAGGGTTAAGGTTTGAGTTACGCCTAGGGTAAGGGTTCTATTAACCAGAAAGCCCTGAGTTCCAAGAACACAGCAGCTGCGAAGGACTAGCCAAGAAGAGCACAAAAGTACCACAACATGCCTGCCTCCACAGCTTTTTCCTTGGGGACATGCCTAATTCCTGGCTGATTTGCCTTTCTCGTCATAGGGTTGGGGTTCGGCCTAGGGCTAGGATTTTTAAAATCAGGAAGCCCTGAGTTCCAGGCACACTGGAGCTGTGAAAGGCATCCAAAAGGGAGTGCAAAAGTGCCACAACATGGCTGCTTTCACGGCTTTTTCCTTGGCAAGAAGCCTAACACCAGGCTGATTTACCTTCCCAGGGTTACTGTTAGGCTTAGGCCTAGGGCTAGGATTTTTAAAACTAGGAAGCCCTTAGCTCCAGGCACACTGCAGCTGTTCAAGGCATCCCAAGGGGAGTACAAAAGTGCAACAACATGGCAGCTTTCACAGCTTTTTCCTTGGCACCATCCCTATACCTAGGCTGATTTATCTGCCTAGGGTTAGGGTTAGGCTTCAGCCTAGGGCTTGGATTTCTTTAACCAGGAAGCCCTGAGTTCCAGGCTTACTTCATCTGCCAAAGGCATCCCAAAGGGAGTGCAGAAGTGCCACAACATGGCTGCTTTCACGGCTTTTCCCTTAGGAAGAACCCTAATACCCGGCTGATTTACCTTCCTAGGGTTACTGTTAGGCTTAGGCCTAGGACTTTTAAAACCAGGAAGCCCTGGGCTCCAGGCACACTGCAGCTGCGAAAGGCATCCCAAGGGGAGCGCAAAAGTGACGCAACTTGGCTGCCACCACTGATATTTCCATGAGACCATCCCGAACCATAGGCTGATTTTCCTTCCTAGCGTTAAGGTTTGAGTTACGCCTAGGGTAAGGGCTCTATTAACCAGGAACCCCTGAGTTCCAAGAACACAGCAGCTGCGAAGGACTAGCCAAGAAGAGCGCAAAAGTACCACAACATGCCTGCCTCCACAGCTTTTTCCTTGGGGACATGCCTAATTCCTGGCTGATTTGCCTTTCTCGTCATAGGGTTGGGGTTCGGCCTAGGGCTAGGATTTTTAAAATCAGGAAGCCCTGAGTTCCAGGCACACTGGAGCTGTGAAAGGCATCCAAAAGGGAGTGCAAAAGTGCCACAACATGGCTGCTTTCACGGCTTTTTCCTTGGCAAGAAGCCTAACACCAGGCTGATTTACCTTCCCAGGGTTACTGTTAGGCTTAGGCCTAGGGCTAGGATTTTTAAAACTAGGAAGCCCTTAGCTCCAGGCACACTGCAGCTGTTCAAGGCATCCCAAGGGGAGTACAAAAGTGCAACAACATGGCAGCTTTCACAGCTTTTTCCTTGGCACCATCCCTATACCTAGGCTGATTTATCTGCCTAGGGTTAGGGTTAGGGTTCAGCCTAGGGCTTGGATTTCTTTAACCAGGAAGCCCTGAGTTCCAGGCTTACTTCATCTGCCAAAGGCATCCCAAAGGGAGTGCAGAAGTGCCACAACATGGCTGCTTTCACGGCTTTTCCCTTAGGAAGAACCCTAAAACCGGGCTGATTTACCTTCCTAGGGTTACTGTTAGGCTTAGGCATAGGACTTTTAAAACCAGGAAGCCCTGGGCTCCAGGCACACTGCAGCTGCGAAAGGCATCCCAAGGGGAGCGCAAAAGTGACGCAACTTGGCTGCCACCACTGATATTTCCATGAGACCATCCCGAACCATAGGTTGATTTTCCTTCCTAGGGTTAAGGTTTGAGTTACGCCTAGGGTAAGGGTCTATTAACCAGAAAGCCCTGAGTTCCAAGAACACAGCAGCTGCGAAGGACTAGCCAAGAAGAGCACAAAAGTACCACAACATGCCTGCCTCCACAGCTTTTTCCTTGGGGACATGCCTAATTCCTGGCTGATTTGCCTTTCTCGTCATAGGGTTGGGGTTCGGCCTAGGGCTAGGATTTTTAAAATCAGGAAGCCCTGAGTTCCAGGCACACTGGAGCTGTGAAAGGCATCCAAAAGGGAGTGCAAAAGTGCCACAACATGGCTGCTTTCACGGCTTTTTCCTTGGCAAGAAGCCTAACACCAGGCTGATTTACCTTCCCAGGGTTACTGTTAGGCTTAGGCCTAGGGCTAGGATTTTTAAAACTAGGAAGCCCTTAGCTCCAGGCACACTGCAGCTGTTCAAGGCATCCCAAGGGGAGTACAAAAGTGCAACAACATGGCAGCTTTCACAGCTTTTTCCTTGGCACCATCCCTATACCTAGGCTGATTTATCTGCCTAGGGTTAGGGTTAGGGTTCAGCCTAGGGCTTGGATTTCTTTAACCAGGAAGCCCTGAGTTCCAGGCTTACTTCATCTGCCAAAGGCATCCCAAAGGGAGTGCAGAAGTGCCACAACATGGCTGCTTTCACGGCTTTTCCCTTAGGAAGAACCCTAATACCCGGCTGATTTACCTTCCTAGGGTTACTGTTAGGCTTAGGCCTAGGACTTTTAAAACCAGGAAGCCCTGGGCTCCAGGCACACTGCAGCTGCGAAAGGCATCCCAAGGGGAGCGCAAAAGTGACGCAACTTGGCTGCCACCACTGATATTTCCATGAGACCATCCCGAACCATAGGCTGATTTTCCTTCCTAGGGTTAAGGTTTGAGTTACGCCTAGGGTAAGGGTTCTATTAACCAGAAAGCCCTGAGTTCCAAGAACATAGCAGCTGCGAAGGACTAGCCAAGAAGAGCGCAAAAGTACCACAACATGCCTGCCTCCACAGCTTTTTCCTTGGGGACATGCCTAATTCCTGGCTGATTTGCCTTTCTCGTCTTAGGGTTGGGGTTCGGCCTAGGGCTAGGATTTTTAAAATCAGGAAGCCCTGAGTTCCAGGCACACTGGAGCTGTGAAAGGCATCCAAAAGGGAGTGCAAAAGTGCCACAACATGGCTGCTTTCACGGCTTTTTCCTTGGCAAGAAGCCTAACACCAGGCTGATTTACCTTCCCAGGGTTACTGTTAGGCTTAGGCCTAGGGCTAGGATTTTTAAAACTAGGAAGCCCTTAGCTCCAGGCACACTGCAGCTGTTCAAGGCATCCCAAGGGGAGTACAAAAGTGCAACAACATGGCAGCTTTCACAGCTTTTTCCTTGGCACCATCCCTATACCTAGGCTGATTTATCTGCCTAGGGTTAGGGTTAGGCTTCAGCCTAGGGCTTGGATTTCTTTAACCAGGAAGCCCTGAGTTCCAGGCTTACTTCATCTGCCAAAGGCATCCCAAAGGGAGTGCAGAAGTGCCACAACATGGCTGCTTTCACGGCTTTTCCCTT
Source organism: Ammospiza nelsoni (assembly GCF_027579445.1). NCBI lineage: Eukaryota > Metazoa > Chordata > Aves > Passeriformes > Passerellidae > Ammospiza > Ammospiza nelsoni. The sequence continues at coordinate 4,159,913 of NC_080663.1, forward strand.
AGGAAGAACCCTAATACCCGGCTGATTTACCTTCCTAGGGTTACTGTTAGGCTTAGGCCGAGGACTTTTAAAACCAAGAAGTCCTGGGCTCCAGGCACACTGCAGCTGCGAAAGGCATCCCAAGGGGAGCGCAAAAGTGACGCAACTTGGCTGCCACCACTGATATTTCCATGAGACCATCCCGAACCATAGGCTGATTTTCCTTCCTAGGGTTAAGGTTTGAGTTACGCCTAGGGTAAGGGTTCTATTAACCAGAAAGCCCTGAGTTCCAAGAACACAGCAGCTGCGAAGGACTAGCCAAGAAGAGCGCAAAAGTACCACAACATGCCTGCCTCCACAGCTTTTTCCTTGGGGACATGCCTAATTCCTGGCTGATTTGCCTTTCTCGTCGTAGGGTTGGGGTTCGGCCTAGGGCTAGGATTTTTAAAATCAGGAAGCCCTGAGTTCCAGGCACACTGGAGCTGTGAAAGGCATCCAAAAGGGAGTGCAAAAGTGCCACAACATGGCTGCTTTCACGGCTTTTTCCTTGGCAAGAAGCCTAACACCAGGCTGATTTACCTTCCCAGGGTTACTGTTAGGCTTAGGCCTAGGGCTAGGATTTTTAAAACTAGGAAGCCCTTAGCTCCAGGCACACTGCAGCTGTTCAAGGCATCCCAAGGGGAGTACAAAAGTGCAACAACATGGCAGCTTTCACAGCTTTTTCCTTGGCACCATCCCTATACCTAGGCTGATTTATCTGCCTAGGGTTAGGGTTAGGGTTCAGCCTAGGGCTTGGATTTCTTTAACCAGGAAGCCCTGAGTTCCAGGCTTACTTCATCTGCCAAAGGCATCCCAAAGGGAGTGCAGAAGTGCCACAACATGGCTGCTTTCACGGCTTTTCCCTTAGGAAGAACCCTAATACCCGGCTGATTTACCTTCCTAGGGTTACTGTTAGGCTTAGGCCTAGGACTTTTAAAACCAGGAAGCCCTAGGCTCCAGGCACACTGCAGCTGCGAAAGGCATCCCAAGGGGAGCGCAAAAGTGACGCAACTTGGCTGCCACCACTGATATTTCCATGAGACCATCCCGAACCATAGGCTGATTTTCCTTCCTAGGGTTAAGGTTTGAGTTAAGCCTAGAGTAAGTTTTCTATTAACCAGAAAGCCCTGAGTTCCAAGAACACAGCAGCTGCGAAGGACTAGCCAAGAAGAGCGCAAAAGTACCACAACATGGCTGCTTTCACAGCTTTTTCCTTGGCAAGAAGCCTAACACCAGGCTGATTTACCTTCCCAGGTTTACTGTTAGGCTTAGGCCTAGGGCTAGGATTTTTAAAACTAGGAAGCCCTTAGCTCCAGGCACACTGCAGCTGTTCAAGGCATCCCAAGGGGAGTACAAAAGTGCAACAACATGGCAGCTTTCACAGCTTTTTCCTTGGCACCATCCCTATACCTAGGCTGATTTATCTGCCTAGGGTTAGGGTTAGGGTTCAGCCTAGGGCTTGGATTTCTTTAACCAGGAAGCCCTGAGTTCCAGGCTTACTTCATCTGCCAAAGGCATCCCAAAGGGAGTGCAGAAGTGCCACAACATGGCTGCTTTCACGGCTTTTCCCTTAGGAAGAACCCTAATACCCGGCTGATTTACCTTCCTAGGGTTACTGTTAGGCTTAGGCATAGGACTTTTAAAACCAGGAAGCCCTGGGCTCCAGGCACACTGCAGCTGCGAAAGGCATCCCAAGGGGAGCGCAAAAGTGACGCAACTTGGCTGCCACCACTGATATTTCCATGAGACCATCCCGAACCATAGGTTGATTTTCCTTCCTAGGGTTAAGGTTTGAGTTACGCCTAGGGTAAGGGTCTATTAACCAGAAAGCCCTGAGTTCCAAGAACACAGCAGCTGCGAAGGACTAGCCAAGAAGAGCACAAAAGTACCACAACATGCCTGCCTCCACAGCTTTTTCCTTGGGGACATGCCTAATTCCTGGCTGATTTGCCTTTCTCGTCATAGGGTTGGGGTTCGGCCTAGGGCTAGGATTTTTAAAATCAGGAAGCCCTGAGTTCCAGGCACACTGGAGCTGTGAAAGGCATCCAAAAGGGAGTGCAAAAGTGCCACAACATGGCTGCTTTCACGGCTTTTTCCTTGGCAAGAAGCCTAACACCAGGCTGATTTACCTTCCCAGGGTTACTGTTAGGCTTAGGCCTAGGGCTAGGATTTTTAAAACTAGGAAGCCCTTAGCTCCAGGCACACTGCAGCTGTTCAAGGCATCCCAAGGGGAGTACAAAAGTGCAACAACATGGCAGCTTTCACAGCTTTTTCCTTGGCACCATCCCTATACCTAGGCTGATTTATCTGCCTAGGGTTAGGGTTAGGGTTCAGCCTAGGGCTTGGATTTCTTTAACCAGGAAGCCCTGAGTTCCAGGCTTACTTCATCTGCCAAAGGCATCCCAAAGGGAGTGCAGAAGTGCCACAACATGGCTGCTTTCACGGCTTTTCCCTTAGGAAGAACCCTAATACCCGGCTGATTTACCTTCCTAGGGTTACTGTTAGGCTTAGGCCTAGGACTTTTAAAACCAGGAAGCCCTGGGCTCCAGGCACACTGCAGCTGCGAAAGGCATCCCAAGGGGAGCGCAAAAGTGACGCAACTTGGCTGCCACCACTGATATTTCCATGAGACCATCCCGAACCATAGGCTGATTTTCCTTCCTAGGGTTAAGGTTTGAGTTACGCCTAGGGTAAGGGTTCTATTAACCAGAAAGCCCTGAGTTCCAAGAACATAGCAGCTGCGAAGGACTAGCCAAGAAGAGCGCAAAAGTACCACAACATGCCTGCCTCCACAGCTTTTTCCTTGGGGACATGCCTAATTCCTGGCTGATTTGCCTTTCTCGTCTTAGGGTTGGGGTTCGGCCTAGGGCTAGGATTTTTAAAATCAGGAAGCCCTGAGTTCCAGGCACACTGGAGCTGTGAAAGGCATCCAAAAGGGAGTGCAAAAGTGCCACAACATGGCTGCTTTCACGGCTTTTTCCTTGGCAAGAAGCCTAACACCAGGCTGATTTACCTTCCCAGGGTTACTGTTAGGCTTAGGCCTAGGGCTAGGATTTTTAAAACTAGGAAGCCCTTAGCTCCAGGCACACTGCAGCTGTTCAAGGCATCCCAAGGGGAGTACAAAAGTGCAACAACATGGCAGCTTTCACAGCTTTTTCCTTGGCACCATCCCTATACCTAGGCTGATTTATCTGCCTAGGGTTAGGGTTAGGCTTCAGCCTAGGGCTTGGATTTCTTTAACCAGGAAGCCCTGAGTTCCAGGCTTACTTCATCTGCCAAAGGCATCCCAAAGGGAGTGCAGAAGTGCCACAACATGGCTGCTTTCACGGCTTTTCCCTTAGGAAGAACCCTAATACCCGGCTGATTTACCTTCCTAGGGTTACTGTTAGGCTTAGGCCGAGGACTTTTAAAACCAAGAAGTCCTGGGCTCCAGGCACACTGCAGCTGCGAAAGGCATCCCAAGGGGAGCGCAAAAGTGACGCAACTTGGCTGCCACCACTGATATTTCCATGAGACCATCCCGAACCATAGGCTGATTTTCCTTCCTAGGGTTAAGGTTTGAGTTACGCCTAGGGTAAGGGTTCTATTAACCAGAAAGCCCTGAGTTCCAAGAACACAGCAGCTGCGAAGGACTAGCCAAGAAGAGCGCAAAAGTACCACAACATGCCTGCCTCCACAGCTTTTTCCTTGGGGACATGCCTAATTCCTGGCTGATTTGCCTTTCTCGTCGTAGGGTTGGGGTTCGGCCTAGGGCTAGGATTTTTAAAATCAGGAAGCCCTGAGTTCCAGGCACACTGGAGCTGTGAAAGGCATCCAAAAGGGAGTGCAAAAGTGCCACAACATGGCTGCTTTCACGGCTTTTTCCTTGGCAAGAAGCCTAACACCAGGCTGATTTACCTTCCCAGGGTTACTGTTAGGCTTAGGCCTAGGGCTAGGATTTTTAAAACTAGGAAGCCCTTAGCTCCAGGCACACTGCAGCTGTTCAAGGCATCCCAAGGGGAGTACAAAAGTGCAACAACATGGCAGCTTTCACAGCTTTTTCCTTGGCACCATCCCTATACCTAGGCTGATTTATCTGCCTAGGGTTAGGGTTAGGGTTCAGCCTAGGGCTTGGATTTCTTTAACCAGGAAGCCCTGAGTTCCAGGCTTACTTCATCTGCCAAAGGCATCCCAAAGGGAGTGCAGAAGTGCCACAACATGGCTGCTTTCACGGCTTTTCCCTTAGGAAGAACCCTAATACCCGGCTGATTTACCTTCCTAGGGTTACTGTTAGGCTTAGGCCTAGGACTTTTAAAACCAGGAAGCCCTGGGCTCCAGGCACACTGCAGCTGCGAAAGGCATCCCAAGGGGAGCGCAAAAGTGACGCAACTTGGCTGCCACCACTGATATTTCCATGAGACCATCCCGAACCATAGGCTGATTTTCCTTCCTAGGGTTAAGGTTTGAGTTAAGCCTAGAGTAAGTTTTCTATTAACCAGAAAGCCCTGAGTTCCAAGAACACAGCAGCTGCGAAGGACTAGCCAAGAAGAGCGCAAAAGTACCACAACATGGCTGCTTTCACAGCTTTTTCCTTGGCAAGAAGCCTAACACCAGGCTGATTTACCTTCCCAGGTTTACTGTTAGGCTTAGGCCTAGGGCTAGGATTTTTAAAACTAGGAAGCCCTTAGCTCCAGGCACACTGCAGCTGTTCAAGGCATCCCAAGGGGAGTACAAAAGTGCAACAACATGGCAGCTTTCACAGCTTTTTCCTTGGCACCATCCCTATACCTAGGCTGATTTATCTGCCTAGGGTTAGGGTTAGGCTTCAGCCTAGGGCTTGGATTTCTTTAACCAGGAAGCCCTGAGTTCCAGGCTTACTTCATCTGCCAAAGGCATCCCAAAGGGAGTGCAGAAGTGCCACAACATGGCTGCTTTCACGGCTTTTCCCTTAGGAAGAACCCTAATACCCGGCTGATTTACCTTCCTAGGGTTACTGTTAGGCTTAGGCCTAAGACTTTTAAAACCAGGAAGCCCTGGGCTCCAGGCACACTGCAGCTGCGAAAGGCATCCCAAGGGGAGCGCAAAAGTGACGCAACTTGGCTGCCACCACTGATATTTCCATGAGACCATCCCGAACCATAGGCTGATTTTCCTTCCTAGGGTTAAGGTTTGAGTTACGCCTAGGGTAAGGGTTCTATTAACCAGAAAGCCCTGAGTTCCAAGAACACAGCAGCTGCGAAGGACTAGCCAAGAAGAGCGCAAAAGTACCACAACATGCCTGCCTCCACAGCTTTTTCCTTGGGGACATGCCTAATTCCTGGCTGATTTGCCTTTCTCGTCGTAGGGTTGGGGTTCGGCCTAGGGCTAGGATTTTTAAAATCAGGAAGCCCTGAGTTCCAGGCACACTGGAGCTGTGAAAGGCATCCAAAAGGGAGTGCAAAAGTGCCACAACATGGCTGCTTTCACGGCTTTTTCCTTGGCAAGAAGCCTAACACCAGGCTGATTTACCTTCCCAGTGTTACTGTTAGGCTTAGGCCTAGGGCTAGGATTTTTAAAACTAGGAAGCCCTTAGCTCCAGGCACACTGCAGCTGTTCAAGGCATCCCAAGGGGAGTACAAAAGTGCAACAACATGGCAGCTTTCACAGCTTTTTCCTTGGCACCATCCCTATACCTAGGCTGATTTATCTGCCTAGGGTTAGGGTTAGGCTTCAGCCTAGGGCTTGGATTTCTTTAACCAGGAAGCCCTGAGTTCCAGGCTTACTTCATCTGCCAAAGGCATCCCAAAGGGAGTGCAGAAGTGCCACAACATGGCTGCTTTCACGGCTTTTCCCTTAGGAAGAACCCTAATACCCGGCTGATTTACCTTCCTAGGGTTACTGTTAGGCTTAGGCCTAGGACTTTTAAAACCAGGAAGCCCTGGGCTCCAGGCACACTGCAGCTGCGAAAGGCATCCCAAGGGGAGCGCAAAAGTGACGCAACTTGGCTGCCACCACTGATATTTCCATGAGACCATCCCGAACCATAGGTTGATTTTCCTTCCTAGGGTTAAGGTTTGAGTTACGCCTAGGGTAAGGGTCTATTAACCAGAAAGCCCTGAGTTCCAAGAACACAGCAGCTGCGAAGGACTAGCCAAGAAGAGCACAAAAGTACCACAACATGCCTGCCTCCACAGCTTTTTCCTTGGGGACATGCCTAATTCCTGGCTGATTTGCCTTTCTCGTCATAGGGTTGGGGTTCGGCCTAGGGCTAGGATTTTTAAAATCAGGAAGCCCTGAGTTCCAGGCACACTGGAGCTGTGAAAGGCATCCAAAAGGGAGTGCAAAAGTGCCACAACATGGCTGCTTTCACGGCTTTTTCCTTGGCAAGAAGCCTAACACCAGGCTGATTTACCTTCCCAGGGTTACTGTTAGGCTTAGGCCTAGGGCTAGGATTTTTAAAACTAGGAAGCCCTTAGCTCCAGGCACACTGCAGCTGTTCAAGGCATCCCAAGGGGAGTACAAAAGTGCAACAACATGGCAGCTTTCACAGCTTTTTCCTTGGCACCATCCCTATACCTAGGCTGATATATCTGCCTAGGGTTAGGGTTAGGCTTCAGCCTAGGGCTTGGATTTCTTTAACCAGGAAGCCCTGAGTTCCAGGCTTACTTCATCTGCCAAAGGCATCCCAAAGGGAGTGCAGAAGTGCCACAACATGGCTGCTTTCACGGCTTTTCCCTTAGGAAGAACCCTAATACCCGGCTGATTTACCTTCCTAGGGTTACTGTTAGGCTTAGGCCTAGGACTTTTAAAACCAGGAAGCCCTGGGCTCCAGGCACACTGCAGCTGCGAAAGGCATCCCAAGGGGAGCGCAAAAGTGACGCAACTTGGCTGCCACCACTGATATTTCCATGAGACCATCCCGAACCATAGGCTGATTTTCCTTCCTAGGGTTAAGGTTTGAGTTACGCCTAGGGTAAAGGTCTATTAACCAGGAAGCCCTGAGTTCCAAGATCACAGCAGCTGCGAAGGACTAGCCAAGAAGAGCGCAAAAGTAGCACAACATGCCTGCCTCCACAGCTTTTTCCTTGGGGACATGCCTAATTCCTGGCTGATTTGCCTTTCTCGTCATAGGGTTGGGGTTCGGCCTAGGGCTAGGATTTTTAAAATCAGGAAGCCCTGAGTTCCAGGCACACTGGAGCTGTGAAAGGCATCCAAAAGGGAGTGCAAAAGTGCCACAACATGGCTGCTTTCACGGCTTTTTCCTTGGCAAGAAGCCTAACACCAGGCTGATTTACCTTCCCAGGGTTACTGTTAGGCTTAGGCCTAGGGCTAGGATTTTTAAAACTAGGAAGCCCTTAGCTCCAGGCACACTGCAGCTGTTCAAGGCATCCCAAGGGGAGTACAAAAGTGCAACAACATGGCAGCTTTCACAGCTTTTTCCTTGGCACCATCCCTATACCTAGGCTGATTTATCTGCCTAGGGTTAGGGTTAGGGTTCAGCCTAGGGCTTGGATTTCTTTAACCAGGAAGCCCTGAGTTCCAGGCTTACTTCATCTGCCAAAGGCATCCCAAAGGGAGTGCAGAAGTGCCACAACATGGCTGCTTTCACGGCTTTTCCCTTAGGAAGAACCCTAATACCCGGCTGATTTACCTTCCTAGGGTTACTGTTAGGCTTAGGCCTAGGACTTTTAAAACCAGGAAGCCCTGGGCTCCAGGCACACTGCAGCTGCGAAAGGCATCCCAAGGGGAGCGCAAAAGTGACGCAACTTGGCTGCCACCACTGATATTTCCATGAGACCATCCCGAACCATAGGTTGATTTTCCTTCCTAGGGTTAAGGTTTGAGTTACGCCTAGGGTAAGGGTCTATTAACCAGAAAGCCCTGAGTTCCAAGAACACAGCAGCTGCGAAGGACTAGCCAAGAAGAGCACAAAAGTACCACAACATGCCTGCCTCCACAGCTTTTTCCTTGGGGACATGCCTAATTCCTGGCTGATTTGCCTTTCTCGTCATAGGGTTGGGGTTCGGCCTAGGGCTAGGATTTTTAAAATCAGGAAGCCCTGAGTTCCAGGCACACTGGAGCTGTGAAAGGCATCCAAAAGGGAGTGCAAAAGTGCCACAACATGGCTGCTTTCACGGCTTTTTCCTTGGCAAGAAGCCTAACACCAGGCTGATTTACCTTCCCAGGGTTACTGTTAGGCTTAGGCCTAGGGCTAGGATTTTTAAAACTAGGAAGCCCTTAGCTCCAGGCACACTGCAGCTGTTCAAGGCATCCCAAGGGGAGTACAAAAGTGCAACAACACGGCAGCTTTCACAGCTTTTTCCTTGGCACCATCCCTATACCTAGGCTGATTTATCTGCCTAGGGTTAGGGTTAGGCTTCAGCCTAGGGCTTGGATTTCTTTAACCAGGAAGCCCTGAGTTCCAGGCTTACTTCATCTGCCAAAGGCATCCCAAAGGGAGTGCAGAAGTGCCACAACATGGCTGCTTTCACGGCTTTTCCCTTAGGAAGAACCCTAATACCCGGCTGATTTACCTTCCTAGGGTTACTGTTAGGCTTAGGCCTAGGACTTTTAAAACCAGGAAGCCCTGGGCTCCAGGCACACTGCAGCTGCGAAAGGCATCCCAAGGGGAGCGCAAAAGTGACGCAACTTGGCTGCCACCACTGATATTTCCATGAGACCATCCCGAACCATAGGTTGATTTTCCTTCCTAGGGTTAAGGTTTGAGTTACGCCTAGGGTAAGGGTCTATTAACCAGAAAGCCCTGAGTTCCAAGAACACAGCAGCTGCGAAGGACTAGCCAAGAAGAGCACAAAAGTACCACAACATGCCTGCCTCCACAGCTTTTTCCTTGGGGACATGCCTAATTCCTGGCTGATTTGCCTTTCTCGTCATAGGGTTGGGGTTCGGCCTAGGGCTAGGATTTTTAAAATCAGGAAGCCCTGAGTTCCAGGCACACTGGAGCTGTGAAAGGCATCCAAAAGGGAGTGCAAAAGTGCCACAACATGGCTGCTTTCACGGCTTTTTCCTTGGCAAGAAGCCTAACACCAGGCTGATTTACCTTCCCAGGGTTACTGTTAGGCTTAGGCCTAGGGCTAGGATTTTTAAAACTAGGAAGCCCTTAGCTCCAGGCACACTGCAGCTGTTCAAGGCATCCCAAGGGGAGTACAAAAGTGCAACAACATGGCAGCTTTCACAGCTTTTTCCTTGGCACCATCCCTATACCTAGGCTGATTTATCTGCCTAGGGTTAGGGTTAGGCTTCAGCCTAGGGCTTGGATTTCTTTAACCAGGAAGCCCTGAGTTCCAGGCTTACTTCATCTGCCAAAGGCATCCCAAAGGGAGTGCAGAAGTGCCACAACATGGCTGCTTTCACGGCTTTTCCCTTAGGAAGAACCCTAATACCCGGCTGATTTACCTTCCTAGGGTTACTGTTAGGCTTAGGCCTAGGACTTTTAAAACCAGGAAGCCCTGGGCTCCAGGCACACTGCAGCTGCGAAAGGCATCCCAAGGGGAGCGCAAAAGTGACGCAACTTGGCTGCCACCACTGATATTTCCATGAGACCATCCCGAACCATAGGCTGATTTTCCTTCCTAGGGTTAAGGTTTGAGTTACGCCTAGGGTAAGGGTTCTATTAACCAGAAAGCCCTGAGTTCCAAGAACACAGCAGCTGCGAAGGACTAGCCAAGAAGAGCGCAAAAGTACCACAACATGCCTGCCTCCACAGCTTTTTCCTTGGGGACATGCCTAATTCCTGGCTGATTTGCCTTTCTCGTCTTAGGGCTGGGGTTCGGCCTAGGGCTAGGATTTTTAAAATCAGGAAGCCCTGAGTTCCAGGCACACTGGAGCTGTGAAAGGCATCCAAAAGGGAGTGCAAAAGTGCCACAACATGGCTGCTTTCACGGCTTTTTCCTTGGCAAGAAGCCTAACACCAGGCTGATTTACCTTCCCAGGGTTACTGTTAGGCTTAGGCCTAGGGCTAGGATTTTTAAAACTAGGAAGCCCTTAGCTCCAGGCACACTGCAGCTGTTCAAGGCATCCCAAGGGGAGTACAAAAGTGCAACAACATGGCAGCTTTCACAGCTTTTTCCTTAGCACCATCCCTATACCTAGGCTGATTTATCTGCCTAGGGTTAGGGTTAGGGTTCAGCCTAGGGCTTGGATTTCTTTAACCAGGAAGCCCTGAGTTCCAGGCTTACTTCATCTGCCAAAGGCATCCCAAAGGGAGTGCAGAAGTGCCACAACATGGCTGCTTTCACGGCTTTTCCCTTAGGAAGAACCCTAATACCCGGCTGATTTACCTTCCTAGGGTTACTGTTAGGCTTAGGCCTAGGACTTTTTAAACCAAGAAGTCCTGGGCTCCAGGCACACTGCAGCTGCGAAAGGCATCCCAAGGGGAGCGCAAAAGTGACGCAACTTGGCTGCCACCACTGATATTTCCATGAGACCATCCCGAACCATAGGCTGATTTTCCTTCCTAGGGTTAAGGTTTGAGTTACGCCTAGGGTAAGGGTTCTATTAACCAGAAAGCCCTGAGTTCCAAGAACACAGCAGCTGCGAAGGACTAGCCAAGAAGAGCGCAAAAGTACCACAACATGCCTGCCTCCACAGCTTTTTCCTTGGGGACATGCCTAATTCCTGGCTGATTTGCCTTTCTCGTCGTAGGGTTGGGGTTCGGCCTAGGGCTAGGATTTTTAAAATCAGGAAGCCCTGAGTTCCAGGCACACTGGAGCTGTGAAAGGCATCCAAAAGGGAGTGCAAAAGTGCCACAACATGGCTGCTTTCACGGCTTTTTCCTTGGCAAGAAGCCTAACACCAGGCTGATTTACCTTCCCAGGGTTACTGTTAGGCTTAGGCCTAGGGCTAGGATTTTTAAAACTAGGAAGCCCTTAGCTCCAGGCACACTGCAGCTGTTCAAGGCATCCCAAGGGGAGTACAAAAGTGCAACAACATGGCAGCTTTCACAGCTTTTTCCTTGGCACCATCCCTATACCTAGGCTGATTTATCTGCCTAGGGTTAGGGTTAGGCTTCAGCCTAGGGCTTGGATTTCTTTAACCAGGAAGCCCTGAGTTCCAGGCTTACTTCATCTGCCAAAGGCATCCCAAAGGGAGTGCAGAAGTGCCACAACATGGCTGCTTTCACGGCTTTTCCCTTAGGAAGAACCCTAATACCCGGCTGATTTACCTTCCTAGGGTTACTGTTAGGCTTAGGCCTAGGACTTTTAAAACCAAGAAGTCCTGGGCTCCAGGCACACTGCAGCTGCGAAAGGCATCCCAAGGGGAGCGCAAAAGTGACGCAACTTGGCTGCCACCACTGATATTTCCATGAGACCATCCCGAAACATAGGCTGATTTTCCTTCCTAGGATTAAGGTTTGAGTTACGCCTAGGGTAAGGGTTCTATTAACCAGAAAGCCCTGAGTTCCAAGAACACAGCAGCTGCGAAGGACTAGCCAAGAAGAGCGCAAAAGTACCACAACATGGCTGCTTTCACAGCTTTTTCCTTGGCAAGAAGCCTAACACCAGGCTGATTTACCTTCCCAGGTTTACTGTTAGGCTTAGGCCTAGGGCTAGGGTTTTTAAAACTAGGAAGCCCTTAGCTCCAGGCACACTGCAGCTGTTCAAGGCATCCCAAGGGGAGTACAAAAGTGCAACAACATGGCAGCTTTCACAGCTTTTTCCTTGGCACCATCCCTATACCTAGGCTGATTTATCTGCCTAGGGTTAGGGTTAGGCTTCAGCCTAGGGCTTGGATTTCTTTAACCAGGAAGCCCTGAGTTCCAGGCTTACTTCATCTGCCAAAGGCATCCCAAAGGGAGTGCAGAAGTGCCACAACATGGCTGCTTTCACGGCTTTTCCCTTAGGAAGAACCCTAATACCCGGCTGATTTACCTTCCTAGGGTTACTGTTAGCCTTAGGCCTAAGACTTTTAAAACCAGGAAGCCCTGGGCTCCAGGCACACTGCAGCTGCGAAAGGCATCCCAAGGGGAGCGCAAAAGTGACGCAACTTGGCTGCCACCACTGATATTTCCATGAGACCATCCCGAACCATAGGCTGATTTTCCTTCCTAGGGTTAAGGTTTGAGTTACGCCTAGGGTAAGGGTTCTATTAACCAGAAAGCCCTGAGTTCCAAGAACACAGCAGCTGCGAAGGACTAGCCAAGAAGAGCGCAAAAGTACCACAACATGCCTGCCTCCACAGCTTTTTCCTTGGGGACATGCCTAATTCCTGGCTGATTTGCCTTTCTCGTCTTAGGGTTGGGGTTCGGCCTAGGGCTAGGATTTTTAAAATCAGGAAGCCCTGAGTTCCAGGCACACTGGAGCTGTGAAAGGCATCCAAAAGGGAGTGCAAAAGTGCCACAACATGGCTGCTTTCACGGCTTTTTCCTTGGCAAGAAGCCTAACACCAGGCTGATTTCCCTTCCCAGGGTTACTGTTAGGCTTAGGCCTAGGGCTAGGATTTTTAAAACTAGGAAGCCCTTAGCTCCAGGCACACTGCAGCTGTTCAAGGCATCCCAAGGGGAGTACAAAAGTGCAACAACATGGCAGCTTTCACAGCTTTTTCCTTGGCACCATCCCTATACCTAGGCTGATTTATCTGCCTAGGGTTAGGGTTAGGCTTCAGCCTAGGGCTTGGATTTTTTTAACCAGGAAGCCCTGAGTTCCAGGCTTACTTCATCTGCCAAAGGCATCCCAAAGGGAGTGCAGAAGTGCCACAATATGGCTGCTTTCACGGCTTTTCCCTTAGGAAGAACCCTAATACCCGGCTGATTTACCTTCCTAGGGTTACTGTTAGGCTTAGGCCTAGGACTTTTAAAACCAAGAAGCCCTGGGCTCCAGGCACACTGCAGCTGCGAAAGGCATCCCAAGGGGAGCGCAAAAGTGACGCAACTTGGCTGCCACCACTGATATTTCCATGAGACCATCCCGAACCATAGGCTGATTTTCCTTCCTAGGGTTAAGGTTTGAGTTACGCCTAGGGTAAGGGTCTATTAACCAGAAAGCCCTGAGTTCCAAGAACACAGCAGCTGCGAAGGACTAGCCAAGAAGAGCGCAAAAGTACCACAACATGCCTGCCTCCACAGCTTTTTCCTTGGGGACATGCCTAATTCCTGGCTGATTTGCCTTTCTCGTCTTAGGGTTGGGGTTCGGCCTAGGGCTAGGATTTTTAAAATCAGGAAGCCCTGAGTTCCAGGCACACTGGAGCTGTGAAAGGCATCCAAAAGGGAGTGCAAAAGTGCCACAACATGGCTGCTTTCACGGCTTTTTCCTTGGCAAGAAGCCTAACACCAGGCTGATTTACCTTCCCAGGGTTACTGTTAGGCTTAGGCCTAGGGCTAGGATTTTTAAAACTAGGAAGCCCTTAGCTCCAGGCACACTGCAGCTGTTCAAGGCATCCCAAGGGGAGTACAAAAGTGCAACAACATGGCAGCTTTCACAGCTTTTTCCTTGGCACCATCCCTATACCTAGGCTGATTTATCTGCCTAGGGTTAGGGTTAGGGTTCAGCCTAGGGCTTGGATTTCTTTAACCAGGAAGCCCTGAGTTCCAGGCTTACTTCATCTGCCAAAGGCATCCCAAAGGGAGTGCAGAAGTGCCACAACATGGCTGCTTTCACGGCTTTTCCCTTAGGAAGAACCCTAATACCCGGCTGATTTACCTTCCTAGGGTTACTGTTAGGCTTAGGCCTAGGACTTTTAAAACCAGGAAGCCCTGGGCTCCAGGCACACTGCAGCTGCGAAAGGCATCCCAAGGGGAGCGCAAAAGTGACGCAACTTGGCTGCCACCACTGATATTTCCATGAGACCATCCCGAACCATAGGCTGATTTTCCTTCCTAGGCTTAAGGTTTGAGTTAAGCCTAGGGTAAGGGTTCTATTAACCAGAAAGCCCTGAGTTCCAAGAACACAGCAGCTGCGAAGGACTAGCCAAGAAGAGCGCAAAAGTACCACAACATGGCTGCTTTCACGGCTTTTTCCTTGGCAAGAAGCCTAACACCAGGCTTATTTACCTTCCCAGGGTTACTGTTAGGCTTAGGCCTAGGGCTAGGATTTTTAAAACTAGGAAGCCCTTAACTCCAGGCACACTGCAGCTGTTCAAGGCATCCCAAGGGGAGTACAAAAGTGCAACAACATGGCAGCTTTCACAGCTTTTTCCTTGGCACCATCCCTATACCTAGGCTGATTTATCTGCCTAGGGTTAGGGTTAGGCTTCAGCCTAGGGCTTGGATTTCTTTAACCAGGAAGCCCTGAGTTCCAGGCTTACTTCATCTGCCAAAGGCATCCCAAAGGGAGTGCAGAAGTGCCACAACATGGCTGCTTTCACGGCTTTTCCCTTAGGAAGAACCCTAATACCCGGCTGATTTACCTTCCTAGGGTTACTGTTAGGCTTAGGCCTAGGACTTTTAAAACCAGGAAGCCCTGGGCTCCAGGCACACTGCAGCTGCAAAAGGCATCCCAAGGGGAGCGCAAAAGTGACGCAACTTGGCTGCCACCACTGATATTTCCATGAGACCATCCCGAACCATAGGCTGATTTTCCTTCCTAGGGTTAAGGTTTGAGTTACGCCTAGGGTAAGGGTCTATTAACCAGAAAGCCCTGAGTCCCAAGAACACAGCAGCTGCGAAGGACTAGCCAAGAAGAGCGCAAAAGTACCACAACATGCCTGCCTCCACAGCTTTTTCTTTGGGGACATGCCTAATTCCTGGCTGATTTGCCTTTCTCGTCATAGGGTTGGGGTTCGGCCTAGGGCTAGGATTTTTAAAATCAGGAAGCCCTGAGTTCCAGGCACACTGGAGCTGTGAAAGGCATCCAAAAGGGAGTGCAAAAGTGCCACAACATGGCTGCTTTCACGGCTTTTTCCTTGGCAAGAAGCCTAACACCAGGCTGATTTCCCTTCCCAGGGTTACTGTTAGGCTTAGGCCTAGGGCTAGGATTTTTAAAACTAGGAAGCCCTTAGCTCCAGGCACACTGCAGCTGTTCAAGGCATCCCAAGGGGAGTACAAAAGTGCAACAACATGGCAGCTTTCACAGCTTTTTCCTTGGCACCATCCCTATACCTAGGCTGATTTATCTGCCTAGGGTTAGGGTTAGGCTTCAGCCTAGGGCTTGGATTTCTTTAACCAGGAAGCCCTGAGTTCCAGGCTTACTTCATCTGCCAAAGGCATCCCAAAGGGAGTGCAGAAGTGCCACAACATGGCTGCTTTCACGGCTTTTCCCTTAGGAAGAACCCTAATACCCGGCTGATTTACCTTCCTAGGGTTACTGTTAGGCTTAGGCCTAGGACTTTTAAAACCAGGAAGCTCTGGGCTCCAGGCACACTGCAGCTGCGAAAGGCATCCCAAGGGGAGCGCAAAAGTGACGCAACTTGGCTGCCACCACTGATATTTCCATGAGACCATCCCGAACCATAGGTTGATTTTCCTTCCTAGGGTTAAGGTTTGAGTTACGCCTAGGGTAAGGGTTCTATTAACCAGAAAGCCCTGAGTTCCAAGAACACAGCAGCTGCGAAGGCCTAGCCAAGAAGAGCGCAAAAGTACCACAACATGCCTGCCTCCACAGCTTTTTCCTTGGGGACATGCCTAATTCCTGGCTGATTTGCCTTTCTCGTCATAGGGTTGGGGTTCGGCCTAGGGCTAGGATTTTTAAAATCAGGAAGCCCTGAGTTCCAGGCACACTGGAGCTGTGAAAGGCATCCAAAAGGGAGTGCAAAAGTGCCACAACATGGCTGCTTTCACGGCTTTTTCCTTGGCAAGAAGCCTAACACCAGGCTGATTTCCCTTCCCAGGGTTACTGTTAGGCTTAGGCCTAGGGCTAGGATTTTTAAAACTAGGAAGCCCTTAGCTCCAGGCACACTGCAGCTGTTCAAGGCATCCCAAGGGGAGTACAAAAGTGCAACAACATGGCAGCTTTCACAGCTTTTTCCTTGGCACCATCCCTATACCTAGGCTGATTTATCTGCCTAGGGTTAGGGTTAGGCTTCAGCCTAGGGCTTGGATTTCTTTAACCAGGAAGCCCTGAGTTCCAGGCTTACTTCATCTGCCAAAGGCATCCCAAAGGGAGTGCAGAAGTGCCACAACATGGCTGCTTTCACGGCTTTTCCCTTAGGAAGAACCCTAATACCCGGCTGATTTACCTTCCTAGGGTTACTGTTAGGCTTAGGCCTAGGACTTTTAAAACCAGGAAGCCCTGGGCTCCAGGCACACTGCAGCTGCGAAAGGCATCCCAAGGGGAGCGCAAAAGTGACGCAACTTGGCTGCCACCACTGATATTTCCATGAGACCATCCCGAACCATAGGCTGATTTTCCTTCCTAGGGTTAAGGTTTGAGTTACGCCTAGGGTAAGGGTTCTATTAACCAGAAAGCCCTGAGTTCCAAGAACACAGCAGCTGCGAAGGACTAGCCAAGAAGAGCGCAAAAGTACCACAACATGCCTGCCTCCACAGCTTTTTCCTTGGGGACATGCCTAATTCCTGGCTGATTTGCCTTTCTCGTCTTACGTCTGGGGTTCGGCCTAGGGCTAGGATTTTTAAAATCAGGAAGCCCTGAGTTCCAGGCACACTGGAGCTGTGAAAGGCATCCAAAAGGGAGTGCAAAAGTGCCACAACATGGCTGCTTTCACGGCTTTTTCCTTGGCAAGAAGCCTAACACCAGGCTGATTTCCCTTCCCAGGGTTACTGTTAGGCTTAGGCCTAGGGCTAGGATTTTTAAAACTAGGAAGCCCTTAGCTCCAGGCACACTGCAGCTGTTCAAGGCATCCCAAGGGGAGTACAAAAGTGCAACAACATGGCAGCTTTCACAGCTTTTTCCTTGGCACCATCCCTATACCTAGGCTGATTTATCTGCCTAGGGTTAGGGTTAGGCTTCAGCCTAGGGCTTGGATTTCTTTAACCAGGAAGCCCTGAGTTCCAGGCTTACTTCATCTGCCAAAGGCATCCCAAAGGGAGTGCAGAAGTGCCACAACATGGCTGCTTTCACGGCTTTTCCCTTAGGAAGAACCCTAATACCCGGCTGATTTACCTTCCTAGGGTTACTGTTAGGCTTAGGCCTAGGACTTTTAAAACCAGGAAGCCCTGGGCTCCAGGCACACTGCAGCTGCGAAAGGCATCCCAAGGGGAGCGCAAAAGTGACGCAACTTGGCTGCCACCACTGATATTTCCATGAGACCATCCCGAACCATAGGCTGATTTTCCTTCCTAGGCTTAAGGTTTGAGTTATGCCTAGGGTAAGGGTTCTATTAACCAGAAAGCCCTGAGTTCCAAGAACACAGCAGCTGCGAAGGACTAGCCAAGAAGAGCGCAAAAGTACCACAACATGCCTGCCTCCACAGCTTTTTCCTTGGGGACATGCCTAATTCCTGGCTGATTTGCCTTTCTCGTCGTAGGGTTGGGGTTCGGCCTAGGGCTAGGATTTTTAAAATCAGGAAGCCCTGAGTTCCAGGCACACTGGAGCTGTGAAAGGCATCCAAAAGGGAGTGCAAAAGTGCCACAACATGGCTGCTTTCACGGCTTTTTCCTTGGCAAGAAGCCTAACACCAGGCTGATTTACCTTCCCAGGGTTACTGTTAGGCTTAGGCCTAGGGCTAGGATTTTTAAAACTAGGAAGCCCTTAGCTCCAGGCACACTGCAGCTGTTCAAGGCATCCCAAGGGGAGTACAAAAGTGCAACAACATGGCAGCTTTCACAGCTTTTTCCTTGGCACCATCCCTATACCTAGGCTGATTTATCTGCCTAGGGTTAGGGTTAGGCTTCAGCCTAGGGCTTGGATTTCTTTAACCAGGAAGCCCTGAGTTCCAGGCTTACTTCATCTGCCAAAGGCATCCCAAAGGGAGTGCAGAAGTGCCACAACATGGCTGCTTTCACGGCTTTTCCCTTAGGAAGAACCCTAATACCCGGCTGATTTACCTTCCTAGGGTTACTGTTAGGCTTAGGCCTAGGACTTTTAAAACCAGGAAGCCCTGGGCTCCAGGCACACTGCAGCTGCAAAAGGCATCCCCATGGGAGCGCAAAAGTGACTCAACTTGGCTGCCACCACTGATATTTCCATGAGACCATCCCGAACCATAGGCTGATTTTCCTTCCTAGGGTTAAGGTTTGAGTTACGCCTAGGGTAAGGGTTCTATTAACCAGAAAGCCCTGAGTTCCAAGAACACAGCAGCTGCGAAGGACTAGCCAAGAAGAGCACAAAAGTACCACAACATGCCTGCCTCCACAGCTTTTTCCTTGGGGACATGCCTAATTCCTGGCTGATTTGACTTTCTCGTCTTAGGGCTGGGGTTCGGCCTAGGGCTAGGATTTTTAAAATCAGGAAGCCCTGAGTTCCAGGCACACTGGAGCTGTGAAAGGCATCCAAAAGGGAGTGCAAAAGTGCCACAACATGGCTGCTTTCACGGCTTTTTCCTTGGCAAGAAGCCTAACACCAGGCTGATTTCCCTTCCCAGGGTTACTGTTAGGCTTAGGCCTAGGGCTAGGATTTTTAAAACTAGGAAGCGCTTAGCTCCAGGCACACTGCAGCTGTTCAAGGCATCCCAAGGGGAGTACAAAAGTGCAACAACATGGCAGCTTTCACAGCTTTTTCCTTGGCACCATCCCTATACCTAGGCTGATTTATCTGCCTAGGGTTAGGGTTAGGGTTCAGCCTAGGGCTTGGATTTCTTTAACCAGGAAGCCCTGAGTTCCAGGCTTACTTCATCTGCCAAAGGCATCCCAAAGGGAGTGCAGAAGTGCCACAACATGGCTGCTTTCACGGCTTTTCCCTTAGGAAGAACCCTAATACCCGGCTGATTTACCTTCCTAGGGTTACTGTTAGGCTTAGGCCTAGGACTTTTAAAACCAGGAAGCCCTGGGCTCCAGGCACACTGCAGCTGCGAAAGGCATCCCAAGGGGAGCGCAAAAGTGACGCAACTTGGCTGCCACCACTGATATTTCCATGAGACCATCCCGAACCATAGGCTGATTTTCCTTCCTAGGGTTAAGGTTTGAGTTACGCCTAGGGTAAGGGCTCTATTAACCAGAAAGCCCTGAGTTCCAAGAACACAGCAGCTGCGAAGGACTACCCAAGAAGAGCGCAAAAGTACCACAACATGCCTGCCTCCACAGCTTTTTCCTTGTGGACATGCCTAATTCCTGGCTGATTTGCCTTTCTCGTCTTAGGGTTGGGGTTCGGCCTAGGGCTAGGATTTTTAAAATCAGGAAGCCCTGAGTTCCAGGCACACTGGAGCTGTGAAAGGCATCCAAAAGGGAGTGCAAAAGTGCCACAACATGGCTGCTTTCACGGCTCTTTCCTTGGCAAGAAGCCTAACACCAGGCTGATTTACCTTCCCAGGGTTACTGTTAGGCTTAGGCCTAGGGCTAGGATTTTTAAAACTAGGAAGCCCTTAGCTCCAGGCACACTGCAGCTGTTCAAGGCATCCCAAGGGGAGTACAAAAGTGCAACAACATGGCAGCTTTCACAGCTTTTTCCTTGGCACCATCCCTATACCTAGGCTGATTTATCTGCCTAGGGTTAGGGTTAGGCTTCAGCCTAGGGCTTGGATTTCTTTAACCAGGAAGCCCTGAGTTCCAGGCTTACTTCATCTGCCAAAGGCATCCCAAAGGGAGTGCAGAAGTGCCACAACATGGCTGCTTTCACGGCTTTTCCCTTAGGAAGAACCCTAATACCCGGCTGATTTACCTTCCTAGGGTTACTGTTAGGCTTAGGCCTAGGACTTTTAAAACCAGGAAGCCCTGGGCTCCAGGCACACTGCAGCTGCGAAAGGCATCCCAAGGGGAGCGCAAAAGTGACGCAACTTGGCTGCCACCACTGATATTTCCATGAGACCATCCCGAACCATAGGCTGATTTTCCTTCCTAGGGTTAAGGTTTGAGTTACGCCTAGGGTAAGGGCTCTATTAACCAGAAAGCCCTGAGTTCCAAGAACACAGCAGCTGCGAAGGACTAGCCAAGAAGAGCGCAAAAGTAGCACAACATGCCTGCCTCCACAGCTTTTTCCTTGGGGACATGCCTAATTCCTGGCTGATTTGCCTTTCTCGTCTTAGGGTTGGGGTTCGGCCTAGGGCTAGGATTTTTAAAATCAGGAAGCCCTGAGTTCCAGGCACACTGGAGCTGTGAAAGGCATCCAAAAGGGAGTGCAAAAGTGCCACAACATGGCTGCTTTCACGGCTTTTTCCTTGGCAAGAAGCCTAACACCAGGCTGATTTACCTTCCCAGGGTTACTGTTAGGCTTAGGCCTAGGGCTAGGATTTTTAAAACTAGGAAGCCCTTAGCTCCAGGCACACTGCAGCTGTTCAAGGCATCCCAAGGGGAGTACAAAAGTGCAACAACATGGCAGCTTTCACAGCTTTTTCCTTGGCACCATCCCTATACCTAGGCTGATTTATCTGCCTAGGGTTAGGGTTAGGCTTCAGCCTAGGGCTTGGATTTCTTTAACCAGGAAGCCCTGAGTTCCAGGCTTACTTCATCTGCCAAAGGCATCCCAAAGGGAGTGCAGAAGTGCCACAACATGGCTGCTTTCACGGCTTTTCCCTTAGGAAGAACCCTAATACCCGGCTGATTTACCTTCCTAGGGTTACTGTTAGGCTTAGGCCTAGGACTTTTAAAACCAGGAAGCCCTGGGCTCCAGGCACACTGCAGCTGCGAAAGGCATCCCAAGGGGAGCGCAAAAGTGACGCAACTTGGCTGCCACCACTGATATTTCCATGAGACCATCCCGAACCATAGGCTGATTTTCCTTCCTAGGGTTAAGGTTTGAGTTACGCCTAGGGTAAGGGTCTATTAACCAGAAAGCCCTGAGTTCCAAGAACACAGCAGCTGCGAAGGACTAGCCAAGAAGAGCACAAAAGTACCACAACATGCCTGCCTCCACAGCTTTTTCTTTGGGGACATGCCTAATTCCTGGCTGATTTGCCTTTCTCGTCGTAGGGCTGGGGTTCGGCCTAGGGCTAGGATTTTTAAAATCAGGAAGCCCTGAGTTCCAGGCACACTGGAGCTGTGAAAGGCATCCAAAAGGGAGTGCAAAAGTGCCACAACATGGCTGCTTTCACGGCTTTTTCCTTGGTAAGAAGCCTAACACCAGGCTGATTTACCTTCCCAGGGTTACTGTTAGGCTTAGGCCTAGGGCTAGGATTTTTAAAACTAGGAAGCCCTTAGCTCCAGGCACACTGCAGCTGTTCAAGGCATCCCAAGGGGAGTACAAAAGTGCAACAACATGGCAGCTTTCACAGCTTTTTCCTTGGCACCATCCCTATACCTAGGCTGATTTATCTGCCTAGGGTTAGGGTTAGGCTTCAGCCTAGGGCTTGGATTTCTTTAACCAGGAAGCCCTGAGTTCCAAGCTTACTTCATCTGCCAAAGGCATCCCAAAGGGAGTGCAGAAGTGCCACAACATGGCTGCTTTCACGGCTTTTCCCTTAGGAAGAACCCTAATACCCGGCTGATTTACCTTCCTAGGGTTACTGTTAGGCTTAGGCCTAGGACTTTTAAAACCAGGAAGCCCTGGGCTCCAGGCACACTGCAGCTGCGAAAGGCATCCCAAGGGGAGCGCAAAAGTGACGCAACTTGGCTGCCACCACTGATATTTCCATGAGACCATCCCGAACCATAGGCTGATTTTCCTTCCTAGGGTTAAGGTTTGAGTTACGCCTAGGGTAAGGGTTCTATTAACCAGAAAGCCCTGAGTTCCAAGAACACAGCAGCTGCGAAGGACTAGCCAAGAAGAGCGCAAAAGTAGCACAACATGCCTGCCTCCACAGCTTTTTCCTTGGGGACATGCCTAATTCCTGGCTGATTTGCCTTTCTCGTCGTAGGGCTGGGGTTCGGCCTAGGGCTAGGATTTTTAAAATCAGGAAGCCCTGAGTTCCAGGCACACTGGAGCTGTGAAAGGCATCCAAAAGGGAGTGCAAAAGTGCCACAACATGGCTGCTTTCACGGCTTTTTCCTTGGCAAGAAGCCTAACACCAGGCTGATTTACCTTCCCAGGGTTACTGTTAGGCTTAGGCCTAGGGCTAGGATTTTTAAAACTAGGAAGCCCTTAGCTCCAGGCACACTGCAGCTGTTCAAGGCATCCCAAGGGGAGTACAAAAGTGCAACAACATGGCAGCTTTCACAGCTTTTTCCTTGGCACCATCCCTATACCTAGGCTGATTTATCTGCCTAGGGTTAGGGTTAGGCTTCAGCCTAGGGCTTGGATTTCTTTAACCAGGAAGCCCTGAGTTCCAGGCTTACTTCATCTGCCAAAGGCATCCCAAAGGGAGTGCAGAAGTGCCACAACATGGCTGCTTTCACGGCTTTTCCCTTAGGAAGAACCCTAATACCCGGCTGATTTACCTTCCTAGGGTTACTGTTAGGCTTAGGCCTAGGACTTTTAAAACCAGGAAGCCCTGGGCTCCAGGCACACTGCAGCTGCAAAAGGCATCCCAAGGGGAGCGCAAAAGTGACGCAACTTGGCTGCCACCACTGATATTTCCATGAGACCATCCCGAACCATAGGCTGATTTTCCTTCCTAGGGTTAAGGTTTGAGTTACGCCTAGGGTAAGGGTTCTATTAACCAGAAAGCCCTGAGTTCCAAGAACACAGCAGCTGCGAAGGACTAGCCAAGAAGAGCACAAAAGTACCACAACATGCCTGCCTCCACAGCTTTTTCCTTGGGGACATGCCTAATTCCTGGCTGATTTGACTTTCTCGTCTTAGGGCTGGGGTTCGGCCTAGGGCTAGGATTTTTAAAATCAGGAAGCCCTGAGTTCCAGGCACACTGGAGCTGTGAAAGGCATCCAAAAGGGAGTGCAAAAGTGCCACAACATGGCTGCTTTCACGGCTTTTTCCTTGGCAAGAAGCCTAACACCAGGCTGATTTCCCTTCCCAGGGTTACTGTTAGGCTTAGGCCTAGGGCTAGGATTTTTAAAACTAGGAAGCGCTTAGCTCCAGGCACACTGCAGCTGTTCAAGGCATCCCAAGGGGAGTACAAAAGTGCAACAACATGGCAGCTTTCACAGCTTTTTCCTTGGCACCATCCCTATACCTAGGCTGATTTATCTGCCTAGGGTTAGGGTTAGGCTTCAGCCTAGGGCTTGGATTTCTTTAACCAGGAAGCCCTGAGTTCCAGGCTTACTTCATCTGCCAAAGGCATCCCAAAGGGAGTGCAGAAGTGCCACAACATGGCTGCTTTCACGGCTTTTCCCTTAGGAAGAACCCTAATACCCGGCTGATTTACCTTCCTAGGGTTACTGTTAGGCTTAGGCCTAGGACTTTTAAAACCAGGAAGCCCTGGGCTCCAGGCACACTGCAGCTGCGAAAGGCATCCCAAGGGGAGCGCAAAAGTGACGCAACTTGGCTGCCACCACTGATATTTCCATGAGACCATCCCGAACCATAGGCTGATTTTCCTTACTAGGGTTAAGGTTTGAGTTACGCCTAGGGTAAGGGTTCTATTAACCAGAAAGCCCTGAGTTCCAAGAACACAGCAGCTGCGAAGGACTAGCCAAGAAGAGCGCAAAAGTACCACAACATGCCTGCCTCCACAGCTTTTTCCTTGGGGACATGCCTAATTCCTGGCTGATTTGCCTTTCTCGTCTTAGGGCTGGGGTTCGGCCTAGGGCTAGGATTTTTAAAATCAGGAAGCTCTGAGTTCCAGGCACACTGGAGCTGTGAAAGGCATCCAAAAGGGAGTGCAAAAGTGCCACAACATGGCTGCTTTCACGGCTTTTTCCTTGGCAAGAAGCCTAACACCAGGCTGATTTCCCTTCCCAGGGTTACTGTTAGGCTTAGGCCTAGGGCTAGGATTTTTAAAACTAGGAAGCCCTTAGCTCCAGGCACACTGCAGCTGTTCAAGGCATCCCAAGGGGAGTACAAAAGTGCAACAACATGGCAGCTTTCACAGCTTTTTCCTTGGCACCATCCCTATACCTAGGCTGATTTATCTGCCTAGGGTTAGGGTTAGGCTTCAGCCTAGGGCTTGGATTTCTTTAACCAGGAAGCCCTGAGTTCCAGGCTTACTTCATCTGCCAAAGGCATCCCAAAGGGAGTGCAGAAGTGCCACAACATGGCTGCTTTCACGGCTTTTCCCTTAGGAAGAACCCTAATACCCGGCTGATTTACCTTCCTAGGGTTACTGTTAGGCTTAGGCCTAGGACTTTTAAAACCAGGAAGCCCTGGGCTCCAGGCACACTGCAGCTGCGAAAGGCATCCCAAGGGGAGCGCAAAAGTGACGCAACTTGGCTGCCACCACTGATATTTCCATGAGACCATCCCGAACCATAGGCTGATTTTCCTTCCTAGGGTTAAGGTTTGAGTTACGCCTAGGGTAAGGGTTCTATTAACCAGAAAGCCCTGAGTTCCAAGAATACAGCAGCTGCGAAGGACTAGCCAAGAAGAGCGCAAAAGTACCACAACATGCCTGCCTCCACAGCTTTTTCCTTGGGGACATGCCTAATTCCTGGCTGATTTGCCTTTCTCGTCTTAGGGCTGGGGTTCGGCCTAGGGCTAGGATTTTTAAAAGCAGGAAGCCCTGAGTTCCAGGCACACTGGAGCTGTGAAAGGCATCCAAAAGGGAGTGCAAAAGTGCCACAACATGGCTGCTTTCACGGCTTTTTCCTTGGCAAGAAGCCTAACACCAGGCTGATTTCCCTTCCCAGGGTTACTGTTAGGCTTAGGCCTAGGGCTAGGATTTTTAAAACTAGGAAGCCCTTAGCTCCAGGCACACTGCAGCTGTTCAAGGCATCCCAAGGGGAGTACAAAAGTGCAACAACATGGCAGCTTTCACAGCTTTTTCCTTGGCACCATCCCTATACCTAGGCTGATTTATCTGCCTAGGGTTAGGGTTAGGCTTCAGCCTAGGGCTTGGATTTCTTTAACCAGGAAGCCCTGAGTTCCAGGCTTACTTCATCTGCCAAAGGCATCCCAAAGGGAGTGCAGAAGTGCCACAACATGGCTGCTTTCACGGCTTTTCCCTTAGGAAGAACCCTAATACCCGGCTGATTTACCTTCCTAGGGTTACTGTTAGGCTTAGGCCTAGGACTTTTAAAACCAGGAAGCCCTGGGCTCCAGGCACACTGCAGCTGCAAAAGGCATCCCAAGGGGAGCGCAAAAGTGATGCAACTTGGCTGCCACCACTGATATTTCCATGAGACCATCCCGAACCATAGGCTGATTTTCCTTCCTAGGGTTAAGGTTTGAGTTACGCCTAGGGTAAGGGTCTATTAACCAGAAAGCCCTGAGTTCCAAGAACACAGCAGCTGCGAAGGACTAGCCAAGAAGAGCGCAAAAGTAGCACAACATGCCTGCCTCCACAGCTTTTTCCTTGGGGACATGCCTAATTCCTGGCTGATTTGCCTTTCTCGTCTTAGGGTTGGGGTTCGGCCTAGGGCTAGGATTTTTAAAATCAGGAAGCCCTGAGTTCCAGGCACACTGGAGCTGTGAAAGGCATCCAAAAGGGAGTGCAAAAGTGCCACAACATGGCTGCTTTCACGGCTTTTTCCTTGGCAAGAAGCCTAACACCAGGCTGATTTCCCTTCCCAGGGTTACTGTTAGGCTTAGGCCTAGGGCTAGGATTTTTAAAACTAGGAAGCCCTTAGCTCCAGGCACACTGCAGCTGTTCAAGGCATCCCAAGGGGAGTACAAAAGTGCAACAACATGGCAGCTTTCACAGCTTTTTCCTTGGCACCATCCCTATACCTAGGCTGATTTATCTGCCTAGGGTTAGGGTTAGGCTTCAGCCTAGGGCTTGGATTTCTTTAACCAGGAAGCCCTGAGTTCCAGGCTTACTTCATCTGCCAAAGGCATCCCAAAGGGAGTGCAGAAGTGCCACAACATGGCTGCTTTCACGGCTTTTCCCTTAGGAAGAACCCTAATACCCGGCTGATTTACCTTCCTAGGGTTACTGTTAGGCTTAGGCCTAGGACTTTTAAAACCAGGAAGCCCTGGGCTCCAGGCACACTGCAGCTGCGAAAGGCATCCCAAGGGGAGCGCAAAAGTGACGCAACTTGGCTGCCACCACTGATATTTCCATGAGACCATCCCGAACCATAGGCTGATTTTCCTTCCTAGGGTTAAGGTTTGAGTTACGCCTAGGGTAAGGGTTCTATTAACCAGAAAGCCCTGAGTTCCAAGAACACAGCAGCTGCGAAGGACTAGCCAAGAAGAGCACAAAAGTACCACAACATGCCTGCCTCCACAGCTTTTTCCTTGTGGACATGCCTAATTCCTGGCTGATTTGCCTTTCTCGTCTTAGGGCTGGGGTTCGGCCTAGGGCTAGGATTTTTAAAATCAGGAAGCCCTGAGTTCCAGGCACACTGGAGCTGTGAAAGGCATCCAAAAGGGAGTGCAAAAGTGCCACAACATGGCTGCTTTCACGGCTTTTTCCTTGGCAAGAAGCCTAACACCTGGCTGATTTACCTTCCCAGGGTTACTGTTAGGCTTAGGCCTAGGGCTAGGATTTTTAAAACTAGGAAGCCCTTAGCTCCAGGCACACTGCAGCTGTTCAAGGCATCCCAAGGGGAGTACAAAAGTGCAACAACATGGCAGCTTTCACAGCTTTTTCCTTGGCACCATCCCTATACCTAGGCTGATTTATCTGCCTAGGGTTAGGGTTAGGCTTCAGCCTAGGGCTTGGATTTCTTTAACCAGGAAGCCCTGAGTTCCAGGCTTACTTCATCTGCCAAAGGCATCCCAAAGGGAGTGCAGAAGTGCCACAACATGGCTGCTTTCACGGCTTTTCCCTTAGGAAGAACCCTAATACCCGGCTGATTTACCTTCCTAGGGTTACTGTTAGGCTTAGGCCTAGGACTTTTAAAACCAGGAAGCCCTGGGCTCCAGGCACACTGCAGCTGCGAAAGGCATCCCAAGGGGAGCGCAAAAGTGACGCAACTTGGCTGCCACCACTGATATTTCCATGAGACCATCCCGAACCATAGGCTGATTTTCCTTACTAGGATTAAGGTTTGAGTTACGCCTAGGGTAAGGGTTCTATTAACCAGAAAGCCCTGAGTTCCAAGAACACAGCAGCTGCGAAGGACTAGCCAAGAAGAGCGCAAAAGTACCACAACATGCCTGCCTCCACAGCTTTTTCCTTGGGGACATGCCTAATTCCTGGCTGATTTGCCTTTCTCGTCGTAGGGCTGGGGTTCGGCCTAGGGCTAGGATTTTTAAAATCAGGAAGCCCTGAGTTCCAGGCACACTGGAGCTGTGAAAGGCATCCAAAAGGGAGTGCAAAAGTGCCACAACATGGCTGCTTTCACGGCTTTTTCCTTGGCAAGAAGCCTAACACCAGGCTGATTTCCCTTCCCAGGGTTACTGTTAGGCTTAGGCCTAGGGCTAGGATTTTTAAAACTAGGAAGCCCTTAGCTCCAGGCACACTGCAGCTGTTCAAGGCATCCCAAGGGGAGTACAAAAGTGCAACAACATGGCAGCTTTCACAGCTTTTTCCTTGGCACCATCCCTATACCTAGGCTGATTTATCTGCCTAGGGTTAGGGTTAGGCTTCAGCCTAGGGCTTGGATTTCTTTAACCAGGAAGCCCTGAGTTCCAGGCTTACTTCATCTGCCAAAGGCATCCCAAAGGGAGTGCAGAAGTGCCACAACATGGCTGCTTTCACGGCTTTTCCCTTAGGAAGAACCCTAATACCCGGCTGATTTACCTTCCTAGGGTTACTGTTAGGCTTAGGCCTAGGACTTTTAAAACCAGGAAGCCCTGGGCTCCAGGCACACTGCAGCTGCGAAAGGCATCCCAAGGGGAGCGCAAAAGTGACGCAACTTGGCTGCCACCACTGATATTTCCATGAGACCATCCCGAACCATAGGCTGATTTTCCTTCCTAGGGTTAAGGTTTGAGTTACGCCTAGGGTAAGGGTTCTATTAACCAGAAAGCCCTGAGTTCCAAGAACACAGCAGCTGCGAAGGACTAGCCAAGAAGAGCGCAAAAGTACCACAACATGCCTGCCTCCACAGCTTTTTCCTTGTGGACATGCCTAATTCCTGGCTGATTTGCCTTTCTCGTCTTAGGGCTGGGGTTCGGCCTAGGGCTAGGATTTTTAAAATCAGGAAGCCCTGAGTTCCAGGCACACTGGAGCTGTGAAAGGCATCCAAAAGGGAGTGCAAAAGTGCCACAACATGGCTGCTTTCACGGCTTTTTCCTTGGCAAGAAGCCTAACACCAGGCTGATTTCCCTTCCCAGGGTTACTGTTAGGCTTAGGCCTAGGGCTAGGATTTTTAAAACTAGGAAGCCCTTAGCTCCAGGCACACTGCAGCTGTTCAAGGCATCCCAAGGGGAGTACAAAAGTGCAACAACATGGCAGCTTTCACAGCTTTTTCCTTGGCACCATCCCTATACCTAGGCTGATTTATCTGCCTAGGGTTAGGGTTAGGCTTCAGCCTAGGGCTTGGATTTCTTTAACCAGGAAGCCCTGAGTTCCAGGCTTACTTCATCTGCCAAAGGCATCCCAAAGGGAGTGCAGAAGTGCCACAACATGGCTGCTTTCACGGCTTTTCCCTTAGGAAGAACCCTAATACCCGGCTGATTTACCTTCCTAGGGTTACTGTTAGGCTTAGGCCTAGGACTTTTAAAACCAGGAAGCCCTGGGCTCCAGGCACACTGCAGCTGCGAAAGGCATCCCAAGGGGAGCGCAAAAGTGACGCAACTTGGCTGCCACCACTGATATTTCCATGAGACCATCCCGAACCATAGGCTGATTTTCCTTCCTAGGGTTAAGGTTTGAGTTACGCCTAGGGTAAGGGTTCTATTAACCAGAAAGCCCTGAGTTCCAAGAACACAGCAGCTGCGAAGGACTAGCCAAGAAGAGCGCAAAAGTACCACAACATGCCTGCCTCCACAGCTTTTTCCTTGGGGACATGCCTAATTCCTGGCTGATTTGCCTTTCTCGTCGTAGGGCTGGGGTTCGGCCTAGGGCTAGGATTTTTAAAATCAGGAAGCCCTGAGTTCCAGGCACACTGGAGCTGTGAAAGGCATCCAAAAGGGAGTGCAAAAGTGCCACAACATGGCTGCTTTCACGGCTTTTTCCTTGGCAAGAAGCCTAACACCAGGCTGATTTCCCTTCCCAGGGTTACTGTTAGGCTTAGGCCTAGGGCTAGGATTTTTAAAACTAGGAAGCCCTTAGCTCCAGGCACACTGCAGCTGTTCAAGGCATCCCAAGGGGAGTACAAAAGTGCAACAACATGGCAGCTTTCACAGCTTTTTCCTTGGCACCATCCCTATACCTAGGCTGATTTATCTGCCTAGGGTTAGGGTTAGGCTTCAGCCTAGGGCTTGGATTTCTTTAACCAGGAAGCCCTGAGTTCCAGGCTTACTTCATCTGCCAAAGGCATCCCAAAGGGAGTGCAGAAGTGCCACAACATGGCTGCTTTCACGGCTTTTCCCTTAGGAAGAACCCTAATACCCGGCTGATTTACCTTCCTAGGGTTACTGTTAGGCTTAGGCCTAGGACTTTTAAAACCAGGAAGCCCTGGGCTCCAGGCACACTGCAGCTGCGAAAGGCATCCCAAGGGGAGCGCAAAAGTGACGCAACTTGGCTGCCACCACTGATATTTCCATGAGACCATCCCGAACCATAGGCTGATTTTCCTTACTAGGATTAAGGTTTGAGTTACGCCTAGGGTAAGGGTTCTATTAACCAGAAAGCCCTGAGTTCCAAGAACACAGCAGCTGCGAAGGACTAGCCAAGAAGAGCGCAAAAGTACCACAACATGCCTGCCTCCACAGCTTTTTCCTTGGGGACATGCCTAATTCCTGGCTGATTTGCCTTTCTCGTCGTAGGGCTGGGGTTCGGCCTAGGGCTAGGATTTTTAAAATCAGGAAGCCCTGAGTTCCAGGCACACTGGAGCTGTGAAAGGCATCCAAAAGGGAGTGCAAAAGTGCCACAACATGGCTGCTTTCACGGCTTTTTCCTTGGCAAGAAGCCTAACACCTGGCTGATTTACCTTCCCAGGGTTACTGTTAGGCTTAGGCCTAGGGCTAGGATTTTTAAAACTAGGAAGCCCTTAGCTCCAGGCACACTGCAGCTGTTCAAGGCATCCCAAGGGGAGTACAAAAGTGCAACAACATGGCAGCTTTCACAGCTTTTTCCTTGGCACCATCCCTATACCTAGGCTGATTTATCTGCCTAGGGTTAGGGTTAGGCTTCAGCCTAGGGCTTGGATTTCTTTAACCAGGAAGCCCTGAGTTCCAGGCTTACTTCATCTGCCAAAGGCATCCCAAAGGGAGTGCAGAAGTGCCACAACATGGCTGCTTTCACGGCTTTTCCCTTAGGAAGAACCCTAATACCCGGCTGATTTACCTTCCTAGGGTTACTGTTAGGCTTAGGCCTAGGACTTTTAAAACCAGGAAGCCCTGGGCTCCAGGCACACTGCAGCTGCGAAAGGCATCCCAAGGGGAGCGCAAAAGTGACGCAACTTGGCTGCCACCACTGATATTTCCATGAGACCATCCCGAACCATAGGCTGATTTTCCTTCCTAGGGTTAAGGTTTGAGTTACGCCTAGGGTAAGGGTTCTATTAACCAGAAAGCCCTGAGTTCCAAGAACACAGCAGCTGCGAAGGACTAGCCAAGAAGAGCGCAAAAGTACCACAACATGCCTGCCTCCACAGCTTTTTCCTTGGGGACATGCCTAATTCCTGGCTGATTTGCCTTTCTCGTCGTAGGGTTGGGGTTCGGCCTAGGGCTAGGATTTTTAAAATCAGGAAGCCCTGAGTTCCAGGCACACTGGAGCTGTGAAAGGCATCCAAAAGGGAGTGCAAAAGTGCCACAACATGGCTGCTTTCACGGCTTTTTCCTTGGCAAGAAGCCTAACACCAGGCTGATTTCCCTTCCCAGGGTTACTGTTAGGCTTAGGCCTAGGGCTAGGATTTTTAAAACTAGGAAGCCCTTAGCTCCAGGCACACTGCAGCTGTTCAAGGCATCCCAAGGGGCGTACAAAAGTGCAACAACATGGCAGCTTTCACAGCTTTTTCCTTGGCACCATCCCTATACCTAGGCTGATTTATCTGCCTAGGGTTAGGGTTAGGCTTCAGCCTAGGGCTTGGATTTCTTTAACCAGGAAGCCCTGAGTTCCAGGCTTACTTCATCTGCCAAAGGCATCCCAAAGGGAGTGCAGAAGTGCCACAACATGGCTGCTTTCACGGCTTTTCCCTTAGGAAGAACCCTAATACCCGGCTGATTTACCTTCCTAGGGTTACTGTTAGGCTTAGGCCTAGGACTTTTAAAACCAGGAAGCCCTGGGCTCCAGGCACACTGCAGCTGCAAAAGGCATCCCAAGGGGAGCGCAAAAGTGACGCAACTTGGCTGCCACCACTGATATTTCCATGAGACCATCCCGAACCATAGGCTGATTTTCCTTCCTAGGGTTAAGGTTTGAGTTACGCCTAGGGTAAGGGTTCTATTAACCAGAAAGCCCTGAGTTCCAAGAACACAGCAGCTGCGAAGGACTAGCCAAGAAGAGCACAAAAGTACCACAACATGCCTGCCTCCACAGCTTTTTCCTTGGGGACATGCCTAATTCCTGGCTGATTTGACTTTCTCGTCGTAGGGTTGGGGTTCGGCCTAGGGCTAGGATTTTTAAAATCAGGAAGCCCTGAGTTCCAGGCACACTGGAGCTGTGAAAGGCATCCAAAAGGGAGTGCAAAAGTGCCACAACATGGCTGCTTTCACGGCTTTTTCCTTGGCAAGAAGCCTAACACCAGGCTGATTTACCTTCCCAGGGTTACTGTTAGGCTTAGGCCTAGGGCTAGGATTTTTAAAACTAGGAAGCCCTTAGCTCCAGGCACACTGCAGCTGTTCAAGGCATCCCAAGGGGCGTACAAAAGTGCAACAACATGGCAGCTTTCACAGCTTTTTCCTTGGCACCATCCCTATACCTAGGCTGATTTATCTGCCTAGGGTTAGGGTTAGGCTTCAGCCTAGGGCTTGGATTTCTTTAACCAGGAAGCCCTGAGTTCCAGGCTTACTTCATCTGCCAAAGGCATCCCAAAGGGAGTGCAGAAGTGCCACAACATGGCTGCTTTCACGGCTTTTCCCTTAGGAAGAACCCTAATACCCGGCTGATTTACCTTCCTAGGGTTACTGTTAGGCTTAGGCCTAGGACTTTTAAAACCAGGAAGCCCTGGGCTCCAGGCACACTGCAGCTGCAAAAGGCATCCCAAGGGGAGCGCAAAAGTGACGCAACTTGGCTGCCACCACTGATATTTCCATGAGACCATCCCGAACCATAGGCTGATTTTCCTTCCTAGGGTTAAGGTTTGAGTTACGCCTAGGGTAAGGGTTCTATTAACCAGAAAGCCCTGAGTTCCAAGAACACAGCAGCTGCGAAGGACTAGCCAAGAAGAGCGCAAAAGTACCACAACATGCCTGCCTCCACAGCTTTTTCCTTGGGGACATGCCTAATTCCTGGCTGATTTGCCTTTCTCGTCGTAGGGCTGGGGTTCGGCCTAGGGCTAGGATTTTTAAAATCAGGAAGCCCTGAGTTCCAGGCACACTGGAGCTGTGAAAGGCATCCAAAAAGGAGTGCAAAAGTGCCACAACATGGCTGCTTTCACGGCTTTTTCCTTGGCAAGAAGCCTAACACCAGGCTGATTTACCTTCCCAGGGTTACTGTTAGGCTTAGGCCTAGGGCTAGGATTTTTAAAACTAGGAAGCCCTTAGCTCCAGGCACACTGCAGCTGTTCAAGGCATCCCAAGGGGAGTACAAAAGTGCAACAACATGGCAGCTTTCACAGCTTTTTCCTTGGCACCATCCCTATACCTAGGCTGATTTATCTGCCTAGGGTTAGGGTTAGGCTTCAGCCTAGGGCTTGGATTTCTTTAACCAGGAAGCCCTGAGTTCCAGGCTTACTTCATCTGCCAAAGGCATCCCAAAGGGAGTGCAGAAGTGCCACAACATGGCTGCTTTCACGGCTTTTCCCTTAGGAAGAACCCTAATACCCGGCTGATTTACCTTCCTAGGGTTACTGTTAGGCTTAGGCCTAGGACTTTTAAAACCAGGAAGCCCTAGGCTCCAGGCACACTGCAGCTGCGAAAGGCATCCCAAGGGGAGCGCAAAAGTGACGCAACTTGGCTGCCACCACTGATATTTCCATGAGACCATCCCGAACCATAGGCTGATTTTCCTTCCTAGGGTTAAGGTTTGAGTTACGCCTAGGGTAAGGGTTCTATTAACCAGAAAGCCCTGAGTTCCAAGAACACAGCAGCTGCGAAGGACTAGCCAAGAAGAGCGCAAAAGTACCACAACATGCCTGCCTCCACAGCTTTTTCCTTGGGGACATGCCTAATTCCTGGCTGATTTGCCTTTCTCGTCGTAGGGTTGGGGTTCGGCCTAGGGCTAGGATTTTTAAAATCAGGAAGCCCTGAGTTCCAGGCACACTGGAGCTGTGAAAGGCATCCAAAAGGGAGTGCAAAAGTGCCACAACATGGCTGCTTTCACGGCTTTTTCCTTGGCAAGAAGCCTAACACCAGGCTGATTTCCCTTCCCAGGGTTACTGTTAGGCTTAGGCCTAGGGCTAGGATTTTTAAAACTAGGAAGCCCTTAGCTCCAGGCACACTGCAGCTGTTCAAGGCATCCCAAGGGGCGTACAAAAGTGCAACAACATGGCAGCTTTCACAGCTTTTTCCTTGGCACCATCCCTATACCTAGGCTGATTTATCTGCCTAGGGTTAGGGTTAGGCTTCAGCCTAGGGCTTGGATTTCTTTAACCAGGAAGCCCTGAGTTCCAGGCTTACTTCATCTGCCAAAGGCATCCCAAAGGGAGTGCAGAAGTGCCACAACATGGCTGCTTTCACGGCTTTTCCCTTAGGAAGAACCCTAATACCCGGCTGATTTACCTTCCTAGGGTTACTGTTAGGCTTAGGCCTAGGACTTTTAAAACCAGGAAGCCCTGGGCTCCAGGCACACTGCAGCTGCAAAAGGCATCCCAAGGGGAGCGCAAAAGTGACGCAACTTGGCTGCCACCACTGATATTTCCATGAGACCATCCCGAACCATAGGCTGATTTTCCTTCCTAGGGTTAAGGTTTGAGTTACGCCTAGGGTAAGGGTTCTATTAACCAGAAAGCCCTGAGTTCCAAGAACACAGCAGCTGCGAAGGACTAGCCAAGAAGAGCGCAAAAGTACCACAACATGCCTGCCTCCACAGCTTTTTCCTTGGGGACATGCCTAATTCCTGGCTGATTTGACTTTCTCGTCTTAGGGCTGGGGTTCGGCCTAGGGCTAGGATTTTTAAAATCAGGAAGCCCTGAGTTCCAGGCACACTGGAGCTGTGAAAGGCATCCAAAAGGGAGTGCAAAAGTGCCACAACATGGCTGCTTTCACGGCTTTTTCCTTGGCAAGAAGCCTAACACCAGGCTGATTTACCTTCCCAGGGTTACTGTTAGGCTTAGGCCTAGGGCTAGGATTTTTAAAACTAGGAAGCCCTTAGCTCCAGGCACACTGCAGCTGTTCAAGGCATCCCAAGGGGAGTACAAAAGTGCAACAACATGGCAGCTTTCACAGCTTTTTCCTTGGCACCATCCCTATACCTAGGCTGATTTATCTGCCTAGGGTTAGGGTTAGGCTTCAGCCTAGGGCTTGGATTTCTTTAACCAGGAAGCCCTGAGTTCCAGGCTTACTTCATCTGCCAAAGGCATCCCAAAGGGAGTGCAGAAGTGCCACAACATGGCTGCTTTCACGGCTTTTCCCTTAGGAAGAACCCTAATACCCGGCTGATTTACCTTCCTAGGGTTACTGTTAGGCTTAGGCCTAGGACTTTTAAAACCAGGAAGCCCTGGGCTCCAGGCACACTGCAGCTGCGAAAGGCATCCCAAGGGGAGCGCAAAAGTGACGCAACTTGGCTGCCACCACTGATATTTCCATGAGACCATCCCGAACCATAGGTTGATTTTCCTTCCTAGGGTTAAGGTTTGAGTTACGCCTAGGGTAAGGGTTCTATTAACCAGAAAGCCCTGAGTTCCAAGAACACAGCAGCTGCGAAGGACTAGCCAAGAAGAGCACAAAAGTACCACAACATGCCTGCCTCCACAGCTTTTTCCTTGTGGACATGCCTAATTCCTGGCTGATTTGCCTTTCTCGTCTTAGGGTTGGGGTTCGGCCTAGGGCTAGGATTTTTAAAATCAGGAAGCCCTGAGTTCCAGGCACACTGGAGCTGTGAAAGGCATCCAAAAGGGAGTGCAAAAGTGGCACAACATGGCTGCTTTCACGGCTTTTTCCTTGGCAAGAAGCCTAACACCAGGCTGATTTACCTTCCCAGGGTTACTGTTAGGCTTAGGCCTAGGGCTAGGATTTTTAAAACTAGGAAGCCCTTAGCTCCAGGCACACTGCAGCTGTTCAAGGCATCCCAAGGGGAGTACAAAAGTGCAACAACATGGCAGCTTTCACAGCTTTTTCCTTGGCACCATCCCTATACCTAGGCTGATTTATCTGCCTAGGGTTAGGGTTAGGCTTCAGCCTAGGGCTTGGATTTCTTTAACCAGGAAGCCCTGAGTTCCAGGCTTACTTCATCTGCCAAAGGCATCCCAAAGGGAGTGCAGAAGTGCCACAACATGGCTGCTTTCACGGCTTTTCCCTTAGGAAGAACCCTAATACCCGGCTGATTTACCTTCCTAGGGTTACTGTTAGGCTTAGGCCTAGGACTTTTAAAACCAGGAAGCCCTGGGCTCCAGGCACACTGCAGCTGCGAAAGGCATCCCAAGGGGAGCGCAAAAGTGACGCAACTTGGCTGCCACCACTGATATTTCCATGAGACCATCCCGAACCATAGGCTGATTTTCCTTCCTAGGGTTAAGGTTTGAGTTACGCCTAGGGTAAGGGTTCTATTAACCAGAAAGCCCTGAGTTCCAAGAACACAGCAGCTGCGAAGGACTAGCCAAGAAGAGCGCAAAAGTAGCACAACATGCCTGCCTCCACAGCTTTTTCCTTGGGGACATGCCTAATTCCTGGCTGATTTGCCTTTCTCGTCGTAGGGCTGGGGTTCGGCCTAGGGCTAGGATTTTTAAAATCAGGAAGCCCTGAGTTCCAGGCACACTGGAGCTGTGAAAGGCATCCAAAAGGGAGTGCAAAAGTGCCACAACATGGCTGCTTTCACGGCTTTTTCCTTGGCAAGAAGCCTAACACCAGGCTGATTTACCTTCCCAGGGTTACTGTTAGGCTTAGGCCTAGGGCTAGGATTTTTAAAACTAGGAAGCCCTTAGCTCCAGGCACACTGCAGCTGTTCAAGGCATCCCAAGGGGAGTACAAAAGTGCAACAACATGGCAGCTTTCACAGCTTTTTCCTTGGCACCATCCCTATACCTAGGCTGATTTATCTGCCTAGGGTTAGGGTTAGGCTTCAGCCTAGGGCTTGGATTTCTTTAACCAGGAAGCCCTGAGTTCCAGGCTTACTTCATCTGCCAAAGGCATCCCAAAGGGAGTGCAGAAGTGCCACAACATGGCTGCTTTCACGGCTTTTCCCTTAGGAAGAACCCTAATACCCGGCTGATTTACCTTCCTAGGGTTACTGTTAGGCTTAGGCCTAGGACTTTTAAAACCAGGAAGCCCTGGGCTCCAGGCACACTGCAGCTGCGAAAGGCATCCCAAGGGGAGCGCAAAAGTGACGCAACTTGGCTGCCACCACTGATATTTCCATGAGACCATCCCGAACCATAGGTTGATTTTCCTTCCTAGGGTTAAGGTTTGAGTTACGCCTAGGGTAAGGGTTCTATTAACCAGAAAGCCCTGAGTTCCAAGAACACAGCAGCTGCGAAGGACTAGCCAAGAAGAGCACAAAAGTACCACAACATGCCTGCCTCCACAGCTTTTTCCTTGTGGACATGCCTAATTCCTGGCTGATTTGCCTTTCTCGTCTTAGGGTTGGGGTTCGGCCTAGGGCTAGGATTTTTAAAATCAGGAAGCCCTGAGTTCCAGGCACACTGGAGCTGTGAAAGGCATCCAAAAGGGAGTGCAAAAGTGCCACAACATGGCTGCTTTCACGGCTTTTTCCTTGGCAAGAAGCCTAACACCAGGCTGATTTACCTTCCCAGGGTTACTGTTAGGCTTAGGCCTAGGGCTAGGATTTTTAAAACTAGGAAGCCCTTAGCTCCAGGCACACTGCAGCTGTTCAAGGCATCCCAAGGGGAGTACAAAAGTGCAACAACATGGCAGCTTTCACAGCTTTTTCCTTGGCACCATCCCTATACCTAGGCTGATTTATCTGCCTAGGGTTAGGGTTAGGCTTCAGCCTAGGGCTTGGATTTCTTTAACCAGGAAGCCCTGAGTTCCAGGCTTACTTCATCTGCCAAAGGCATCCCAAAGGGAGTGCAGAAGTGCCACAACATGGCTGCTTTCACGGCTTTTCCCTTAGGAAGAACCCTAATACCCGGCTGATTTACCTTCCTAGGGTTACTGTTAGGCTTAGGCCTAGGACTTTTAAAACCAGGAAGCCCTGGGCTCCAGGCACACTGCAGCTGCGAAAGGCATCCCAAGGGGAGCGCAAAAGTGACGCAACTTGGCTGCCACCACTGATATTTCCATGAGACCATCCCGAACCATAGGCTGATTTTCCTTCCTAGGGTTAAGGTTTGAGTTACGCCTAGGGTAAGGGTTCTATTAACCAGAAAGCCCTGAGTTCCAAGAACACAGCAGCTGCGAAGGACTAGCCAAGAAGAGCGCAAAAGTAGCACAACATGCCTGCCTCCACAGCTTTTTCCTTGGGGACATGCCTAATTCCTGGCTGATTTGCCTTTCTCGTCGTAGGGCTGGGGTTCGGCCTAGGGCTAGGATTTTTAAAATCAGGAAGCCCTGAGTTCCAGGCACACTGGAGCTGTGAAAGGCATCCAAAAGGGAGTGCAAAAGTGCCACAACATGGCTGCTTTCACGGCTTTTTCCTTGGCAAGAAGCCTAACACCAGGCTGATTTACCTTCCCAGGGTTACTGTTAGGCTTAGGCCTAGGGCTAGGATTTTTAAAACTAGGAAGCCCTTAGCTCCAGGCACACTGCAGCTGTTCAAGGCATCCCAAGGGGAGTACAAAAGTGCAACAACATGGCAGCTTTCACAGCTTTTTCCTTGGCACCATCCCTATACCTAGGCTGATTTATCTGCCTAGGGTTAGGGTTAGGCTTCAGCCTAGGGCTTGGATTTCTTTAACCAGGAAGCCCTGAGTTCCAGGCTTACTTCATCTGCCAAAGGCATCCCAAAGGGAGTGCAGAAGTGCCACAACATGGCTGCTTTCACGGCTTTTCCCTTAGGAAGAACCCTAATACCCGGCTGATTTACCTTCCTAGGGTTACTGTTAGGCTTAGGCCTAGGACTTTTAAAACCAGGAAGCCCTGGGCTCCAGGCACACTGCAGCTGCGAAAGGCATCCCAAGGGGAGCGCAAAAGTGACGCAACTTGGCTGCCACCACTGATATTTCCATGAGACCATCCCGAACCATAGGCTGATTTTCCTTCCTAGGGTTAAGGTTTGAGTTACGCCTAGGGTAAGGGCTCTATTAACCAGAAAGCCCTGAGTTCCAAGAACACAGCAGCTGCGAAGGACTAGCCAAGAAGAGCGCAAAAGTACCACAACATGCCTGCCTCCACAGCTTTTTCCTTGGGGACATGCCTAATTCCTGGCTGATTTGCCTTTCTCGTCTTAGGGTTGGGGTTCGGCCTAGGGCTAGGATTTTTAAAATCAGGAAGCCCTGAGTTCCAGGCACACTGGAGCTGTGAAAGGCATCCAAAAGGGAGTGCAAAAGTGCCACAACATGGCTGCTTTCACGGCTTTTTCCTTGGCAAGAAGCCTAACACCAGGCTGATTTACCTTCCCAGGGTTACTGTTAGGCTTAGGCCTAGGGCTAGGATTTTTAAAACTAGGAAGCCCTTAGCTCCAGGCACACTGCAGCTGTTCAAGGCATCCCAAGGGGAGTACAAAAGTGCAACAACATGGCAGCTTTCACAGCTTTTTCCTTGGCACCATCCCTATACCTAGGCTGATTTATCTGCCTAGGGTTAGGGTTAGGCTTCAGCCTAGGGCTTGGATTTCTTTAACCAGGAAGCCCTGAGTTCCAGGCTTACTTCATCTGCCAAAGGCATCCCAAAGGGAGTGCAGAAGTGCCACAACATGGCTGCTTTCACGGCTTTTCCCTTAGGAAGAACCCTAATACCCGGCTGATTTACCTTCCTAGGGTTACTGTTAGGCTTAGGCCTAGGACTTTTAAAACCAGGAAGCCCTGGGCTCCAGGCACACTGCAGCTGCGAAAGGCATCCCAAGGGGAGCGCAAAAGTGACGCAACTTGGCTGCCACCACTGATATTTCCATGAGACCAACCCGAACCATAGGCTGATTTTCCTTCCTAGGGTTAAGGTTTGAGTTACGCCTAGGGTAAGGGCTCTATTAACCAGAAAGCCCTGAGTTCCAAGAACACAGCAGCTGCGAAGGACTAGCCAAGAAGAGCGCAAAAGTAGCACAACATGCCTGCCTCCACAGCTTTTTCCTTGTGGACATGCCTAATTCCTGGCTGATTTGCCTTTCTCGTCTTAGGGTTGGGGTTCGGCCTAGGGCTAGGATTTTTAAAATCAGGAAGCCCTGAGTTCCAGGCACACTGGAGCTGTGAAAGGCATCCAAAAGGGAGTGCAAAAGTGCCACAACATGGCTGCTTTCACGGCTTTTTCCTTGGCAAGAAGCCTAACACCAGGCTGATTTACCTTCCCAGGGTTACTGTTAGGCTTAGGCCTAGGGCTAGGATTTTTAAAACTAGGAAGCCCTTAGCTCCAGGCACACTGCAGCTGTTCAAGGCATCCCAAGGGGAGTACAAAAGTGCAACAACATGGCAGCTTTCACAGCTTTTTCCTTGGCACCATCCCTATACCTAGGCTGATTTATCTGCCTAGGGTTAGGGTTAGGCTTCAGCCTAGGGCTTGGATTTCTTTAACCAGGAAGCCCTGAGTTCCAGGCTTACTTCATCTGCCAAAGGCATCCCAAAGGGAGTGCAGAAGTGCCACAACATGGCTGCTTTCACGGCTTTTCCCTTAGGAAGAACCCTAATACCCGGCTGATTTACCTTCCTAGGGTTACTGTTAGGCTTAGGCCTAGGACTTTTAAAACCAGGAAGCCCTGGGCTCCAGGCACACTGCAGCTGCGAAAGGCATCCCAAGGGGAGCGCAAAAGTGACGCAACTTGGCTGCCACCACTGATATTTCCATGAGACCATCCCGAACCATAGGCTGATTTTCCTTCCTAGGGTTAAGGTTTGAGTTACGCCTAGGGTAAGGGTTCTATTAACCAGAAAGCCCTGAGTTCCAAGAACACAGCAGCTGCGAAGGACTAGCCAAGAAGAGCGCAAAAGTACCACAACATGCCTGCCTCCACAGCTTTTTCCTTGGGGACATGCCTAATTCCTGGCTGATTTGCCTTTCTCGTCGTAGGGTTGGGGTTCGGCCTAGGGCTAGGATTTTTAAAATCAGGAAGCCCTGAGTTCCAGGCACACTGGAGCTGTGAAAGGCATCCAAAAGGGAGTGCAAAAGTGCCACAACATGGCTGCTTTCACGGCTTTTTCCTTGGCAAGAAGCCTAACACCAGGCTGATTTACCTTCCCAGGGTTACTGTTAGGCTTAGGCCTAGGGCTAGGATTTTTAAAACTAGGAAGCCCTTAGCTCCAGGCACACTGCAGCTGTTCAAGGCATCCCAAGGGGAGTACAAAAGTGCAACAACATGGCAGCTTTCACAGCTTTTTCCTTGGCACCATCCCTATACCTAGGCTGATTTATCTGCCTAGGGTTAGGGTTAGGCTTCAGCCTAGGGCTTGGATTTCTTTAACCAGGAAGCCCTGAGTTCCAGGCTTACTTCATCTGCCAAAGGCATCCCAAAGGGAGTGCAGAAGTGCCACAACATGGCTGCTTTCACGGCTTTTCCCTTAGGAAGAACCCTAATACCCGGCTGATTTACCTTCCTAGGGTTACTGTTAGGCTTAGGCCTAGGACTTTTAAAACCAGGAAGCCCTGGGCTCCAGGCACACTGCAGCTGCGAAAGGCATCCCAAGGGGAGCGCAAAAGTGACGCAACTTGGCTGCCACCACTGATATTTCCATGAGACCATCCCGAACCATAGGCTGATTTTCCTTCCTAGGGTTAAGGTTTGAGTTACGCCTAGGGTAAGGGCTCTATTAACCAGAAAGCCCTGAGTTCCAAGAACACAGCAGCTGCGAAGGACTAGCCAAGAAGAGCGCAAAAGTACCACAACATGCCTGCCTCCACAGCTTTTTCCTTGGGGACATGCCTAATTCCTGGCTGATTTGCCTTTCTCGTCTTAGGGTTGGGGTTCGGCCTAGGGCTAGGATTTTTAAAATCAGGAAGCCCTGAGTTCCAGGCACACTGGAGCTGTGAAAGGCATCCAAAAGGGAGTGCAAAAGTGCCACAACATGGCTGCTTTCACGGCTTTTTCCTTGGCAAGAAGCCTAACACCAGGCTGATTTACCTTCCCAGGGTTACTGTTAGGCTTAGGCCTAGGGCTAGGATTTTTAAAACTAGGAAGCCCTTAGCTCCAGGCACACTGCAGCTGTTCAAGGCATCCCAAGGGGAGTACAAAAGTGCAACAACATGGCAGCTTTCACAGCTTTTTCCTTGGCACCATCCCTATACCTAGGCTGATTTATCTGCCTAGGGTTAGGGTTAGGGTTCAGCCTAGGGCTTGGATTTCTTTAACCAGGAAGCCCTGAGTTCCAGGCTTACTTCATCTGCCAAAGGCATCCCAAAGGGAGTGCAGAAGTGCCACAACATGGCTGCTTTCATGGCTTTTCCCTTAGGAAGAACCCTAATACCCGGCTGATTTACCTTCCTAGGGTTACTGTTAGGCTTAGGCCTAGGACTTTTAAAACCAGGAAGCCCTGGGCTCCAGGCACACTGCAGCTGCGA
Organism: Ammospiza nelsoni; assembly: GCF_027579445.1. Lineage (NCBI taxonomy): Eukaryota > Metazoa > Chordata > Aves > Passeriformes > Passerellidae > Ammospiza > Ammospiza nelsoni. The sequence goes on from NC_080663.1 coordinate 4,201,735, forward strand.
AAGGCATCCCAAGGGGAGCGCAAAAGTGATGCAACTTGGCTGCCACCACTGATATTTCCATGAGACCATCCCGAACCATAGGTTGATTTTCCTTCCTAGGGTTAAGGTTTGAGTTACGCCTAGGCTAAGGGCTCTATTAACCAGAAAGCCCTGAGTCCCAAGAACACAGCAGCTGCGAAGGACTAGCCAAGAAGAGCTCAAAAGTACCACAACATGCCTGCCTCCACAGCTTTTTCCTTGTGGACATGCCTAATTCCTGGCTGATTTGCCTTTCTCGTCTTAGGGTTGGGGTTCGGCCTAGGGCTAGGATTTTTAAAATCAGGAAGCCCTGAGTTCCAGGCACACTGGAGCTGTGAAAGGCATCCAAAAGGGAGTGCAAAAGTGCCACAACATGGCTGCTTTCACGGCTTTTTCCTTGGCAAGAAGCCTAACAGCAGGCTGATTTACCTTCCCAGGGTTACTGTTAGGCTTAGGCCTAGGGCTAGGATTTTTAAAACTAGGAAGCCCTTAGCTCCAGGCACACTGCAGCTGTTCAAGGCATCCCAAGGGGAGTACAAAAGTGCAACAACATGGCAGCTTTCACAGCTTTTTCCTTGGCACCATCCCTATACCTAGGCTGATTTATCTGCCTAGGGTTAGGGTTAGGCTTCAGCCTAGGGCTTGGATTTCTTTAACCAGGAAGCCCTGAGTTCCAGGCTTACTTCATCTGCCAAAGGCATCCCAAAGGGAGTGCAGAAGTGCCACAACATGGCTGCTTTCACGGCTTTTCCCTTAGGAAGAACCCTAATACCCGGCTGATTTACCTTCCTAGGGTTACTGTTAGGCTTAGGCCTAGGACTTTTAAAACCAGGAAGCCCTGGGCTCCAGGCACACTGCAGCTGCGAAAGGCATCCCAAGGGGAGCGCAAAAGTGACGCAACTTGGCTGCCACCACTGATATTTCCATGAGACCATCCCGAACCATAGGCTGATTTTCCTTCCTAGGGTTAAGGTTTGAGTTACGCCTAGGGTAAGGGTTCTATTAACCAGAAAGCCCTGAGTTCCAAGAACACAGCAGCTGCGAAGGAGTAGCCAAGAAGAGCGCAAAAGTACCACAACATGCCTGCCTCCACAGCTTTTTCCTTGGGGACATGCCTAATTCCTGGCTGATTTGCCTTTCTCGTCTTAGGGCTGGGGTTCGGCCTAGGGCTAGGATTTTTAAAATCAGGAAGCCCTGAGTTCCAGGCACACTGGAGCTGTGAAAGGCATCCAAAAGGGAGTGCAAAAGTGGCACAACATGGCTGCTTTCACGGCTTTTTCCTTGGCAAGAAGCCTAACACCAGGCTGATTTACCTTCCCAGGGTTACTGTTAGGCTTAGGCCTAGGGCTAGGATTTTTAAAACTAGGAAGCCCTTAGCTCCAGGCACACTGCAGCTGTTCAAGGCATCCCAAGGGGAGTACAAAAGTGCAACAACATGGCAGCTTTCACAGCTTTTTCCTTGGCACCATCCCTATACCTAGGCTGATTTATCTGCCTAGGGTTAGGGTTAGGCTTCAGCCTAGGGCTTGGATTTCTTTAACCAGGAAGCCCTGAGTTCCAGGCTTACTTCATCTGCCAAAGGCATCCCAAAGGGAGTGCAGAAGTGCCACAACATGGCTGCTTTCACGGCTTTTCCCTTAGGAAGAACCCTAATACCTGGCTGATTTACCTTCCTAGGGTTACTGTTAGGCTTAGACCTAGGACTTTTAAAACCAGGAAGCCCTGGGCTCCAGGCACACTGCAGCTGCAAAAGGCATCCCAAGGGGAGCGCAAAAGTGACGCAACTTGGCTGCCACCACTGATATTTCCATGAGACCATCCCGAACCATAGGCTGATTTTCCTTCCTAGGGTTAAGGTTTGAGTTACGCCTAGGGTAAGGGTTCTATTAACCAGAAAGCCCTGAGTTCCAAGAACACAGCAGCTGCGAAGGACTAGCCAAGAAGAGCGCAAAAGTACCACAACATGCCTGCCTCCACAGCTTTTTCCTTGGGGACATGCCTAATTCCTGGCTGATTTGCCTTTCTCGTCGTAGGGTTGGGGTTCGGCCTAGGGCTAGGATTTTTAAAATCAGGAAGCCCTGAGTTCCAGGCACACTGGAGCTGTGAAAGGCATCCAAAAGGGAGTGCAAAAGTGCCACAACATGGCTGCTTTCACGGCTTTTTCCTTGGCAAGAAGCCTAACACCAGGCTGATTTACCTTCCCAGGGTTACTGTTAGGCTTAGGCCTAGGGCTAGGATTTTTAAAACTAGGAAGCCCTTAGCTCCAGGCACACTGCAGCTGTTCAAGGCATCCCAAGGGGAGTACAAAAGTGCAACAACATGGCAGCTTTCACAGCTTTTTCCTTGGCACCATCCCTATACCTAGGCTGATTTATCTGCCTAGGGTTAGGGTTAGGCTTCAGCCTAGGGCTTGGATTTCTTTAACCAGGAAGCCCTGAGTTCCAGGCTTACTTCATCTGCCAAAGGCATCCCAAAGGGAGTGCAGAAGTGCCACAACATGGCTGCTTTCACGGCTTTTCCCTTAGGAAGAACCCTAATACCCGGCTGATTTACCTTCCTAGGGTTACTGTTAGGCTTAGGCCTAGGACTTTTAAAACCAGGAAGCCCTGGGCTCCAGGCACACTGCAGCTGCGAAAGGCATCCCAAGGGGAGCGCAAAAGTGACGCAACTTGGCTGCCACCACTGATATTTCCATGAGACCATCCCGAACCATAGGCTGATTTTCCTTCCTAGGGTTAAGGTTTGAGTTACGCCTAGGGTAAGGGCTCTATTAACCAGAAAGCCCTGAGTTCCAAGAACACAGCAGCTGCGAAGGACTAGCCAAGAAGAGCGCAAAAGTACCACAACATGCCTGCCTCCACAGCTTTTTCCTTGGGGACATGCCTAATTCCTGGCTGATTTGCCTTTCTCGTCGTAGGGTTGGGGTTCGGCCTAGGGCTAGGATTTTTAAAATCAGGAAGCCCTGAGTTCCAGGCACACTGGAGCTGTGAAAGGCATCCAAAAGGGAGTGCAAAAGTGCCACAACATGGCTGCTTTCACGGCTTTTTCCTTGGCAAGAAGCCTAACACCAGGCTGATTTACCTTCCCAGGGTTACTGTTAGGCTTAGGCCTAGGGCTAGGATTTTTAAAACTAGGAAGCCCTTAGCTCCAGGCACACTGCAGCTGTTCAAGGCATCCCAAGGGGAGTACAAAAGTGCAACAACATGGCAGCTTTCACAGCTTTTTCCTTGGCACCATCCCTATACCTAGGCTGATTTATCTGCCTAGGGTTAGGGTTAGGCTTCAGCCTAGGGCTTGGATTTCTTTAACCAGGAAGCCCTGAGTTCCAAGCTTACTTCATCTGCCAAAGGCATCCCAAAGGGAGTGCAGAAGTGCCACAACATGGCTGCTTTCACGGCTTTTCCCTTAGGAAGAACCCTAATACCCGGCTGATTTACCTTCCTAGGGTTACTGTTAGGCTTAGGCCTAGGACTTTTAAAACCAGGAAGCCCTGGGCTCCAGGCACACTGCAGCTGCGAAAGGCATCCCAAGGGGAGCGCAAAAGTGACGCAACTTGGCTGCCACCACTGATATTTCCATGAGACCATCCCGAACCATAGGCTGATTTTCCTTCCTAGGGTTAAGGTTTGAGTTACGCCTAGGGTAAGGGTTCTATTAACCAGAAAGCCCTGAGTTCCAAGAACACAGCAGCTGCGAAGGACTAGCCAAGAAGAGCGCAAAAGTACCACAACATGCCTGCCTCCACAGCTTTTTCCTTGGGGACATGCCTAATTCCTGGCTGATTTGCCTTTCTCGTCTTAGGGCTGGGGTTCGGCCTAGGGCTAGGATTTTTAAAATCAGGAAGCCCTGAGTTCCAGGCACACTGGAGCTGTGAAAGGCATCCAAAAGGGAGTGCAAAAGTGCCACAACATGGCTGCTTTCACGGCTTTTTCCTTGGCAAGAAGCCTAACACCTGGCTGATTTACCTTCCCAGGGTTACTGTTAGGCTTAGGCCTAGGGCTAGGATTTTTAAAACTAGGAAGCCCTTAGCTCCAGGCACACTGCAGCTGTTCAAGGCATCCCAAGGGGAGTACAAAAGTGCAACAACATGGCAGCTTTCACAGCTTTTTCCTTGGCACCATCCCTATACCTAGGCTGATTTATCTGCCTAGGGTTAGGGTTAGGGTTCAGCCTAGGGCTTGGATTTCTTTAACCAGGAAGCCCTGAGTTCCAGGCTTACTTCATCTGCCAAAGGCATCCCAAAGGGAGTGCAGAAGTGCCACAACATGGCTGCTTTCACGGCTTTTCCCTTAGGAAGAACCCTAATACCCGGCTGATTTACCTTCCTAGGGTTACTGTTAGGCTTAGGCCTAGGACTTTTAAAACCAGGAAGCCCTGGGCTCCAGGCACACTGCAGCTGCAAAAGGCATCCCAAGGGGAGCGCAAAAGTGACGCAACTTGGCTGCCACCACTGATATTTCCATGAGACCATCCCGAACCATAGGCTGATTTTCCTTCCTAGGGTTAAGGTTTGAGTTACGCCTAGGGTAAGGGTTCTATTAACCAGAAAGCCCTGAGTTCCAAGAACACAGCAGCTGCGAAGGACTAGCCAAGAAGAGCACAAAAGTACCACAACATGCCTGCCTCCACAGCTTTTTCCTTGGGGACATGCCTAATTCCTGGCTGATTTGCCTTTCTCGTCGTAGGGCTGGGGTTCGGCCTAGGGCTAGGATTTTTAAAATCAGGAAGCCCTGAGTTCCAGGCACACTGGAGCTGTGAAAGGCATCCAAAAGGGAGTGCAAAAGTGCCACAACATGGCTGCTTTCACGGCTTTTTCCTTGGCAAGAAGCCTAACACCAGGCTGATTTCCCTTCCCAGGGTTACTGTTAGGCTTAGGCCTAGGGCTAGGATTTTTAAAACTAGGAAGCCCTTAGCTCCAGGCACACTGCAGCTGTTCAAGGCATCCCAAGGGGAGTACAAAAGTGCAACAACATGGCAGCTTTCACAGCTTTTTCCTTGGCACCATCCCTATACCTAGGCTGATTTATCTGCCTAGGGTTAGGGTTAGGCTTCAGCCTAGGGCTTGGATTTCTTTAACCAGGAAGCCCTGAGTTCCAAGCTTACTTCATCTGCCAAAGGCATCCCAAAGGGAGTGCAGAAGTGCCACAACATGGCTGCTTTCACGGCTTTTCCCTTAGGAAGAACCCTAATACCCGGCTGATTTACCTTCCTAGGGTTACTGTTAGGCTTAGGCCTAGGACTTTTAAAACCAGGAAGCCCTGGGCTCCAGGCACACTGCAGCTGCGAAAGGCATCCCAAGGGGAGCGCAAAAGTGACGCAACTTGGCTGCCACCACTGATATTTCCATGAGACCATCCCGAACCATAGGCTGATTTTCCTTCCTAGGGTTAAGGTTTGAGTTACGCCTAGGGTAAGGGTTCTATTAACCAGAAAGCCCTGAGTTCCAAGAACACAGCAGCTGCGAAGGACTAGCCAAGAAGAGCGCAAAAGTAGCACAACATGCCTGCCTCCACAGCTTTTTCCTTGGGGACATGCCTAATTCCTGGCTGATTTGCCTTTCTCGTCGTAGGGCTGGGGTTCGGCCTAGGGCTAGGATTTTTAAAATCAGGAAGCCCTGAGTTCCAGGCACACTGGAGCTGTGAAAGGCATCCAAAAGGGAGTGCAAAAGTGCCACAACATGGCTGCTTTCACGGCTTTTTCCTTGGCAAGAAGCCTAACAGCAGGCTGATTTACCTTTCCAGGGTTACTGTTAGGCTTAGGCCTAGGGCTAGGATTTTTAAAACTAGGAAGCCCTTAGCTCCAGGCACACTGCAGCTGTTCAAGGCATCCCAAGGGGAGTACAAAAGTGCAACAACATGGCAGCTTTCACAGCTTTTTCCTTGGCACCATCCCTATACCTAGGCTGATTTATCTGCCTAGGGTTAGGGTTAGGCTTCAGCCTAGGGCTTGGATTTCTTTAACCAGGAAGCCCTGAGTTCCAGGCTTACTTCATCTGCCAAAGGCATCCCAAAGGGAGTGCAGAAGTGCCACAACATGGCTGCTTTCACGGCTTTTCCCTTAGGAAGAACCCTAATACCCGGCTGATTTACCTTCCTAGGGTTACTGTTAGGCTTAGGCCTAGGACTTTTAAAACCAGGAAGCCCTGGGCTCCAGGCACACTGCAGCTGCAAAAGGCATCCCAAGGGGAGCGCAAAAGTGACGCAACTTGGCTGCCACCACTGATATTTCCATGAGACCATCCCGAACCATAGGCTGATTTTCCTTCCTAGGGTTAAGGTTTGAGTTACGCCTAGGGTAAGGGTTCTATTAACCAGAAAGCCCTGAGTTCCAAGAACACAGCAGCTGCGAAGGACTAGCCAAGAAGAGCACAAAAGTACCACAACATGCCTGCCTCCACAGCTTTTTCCTTGGGGACATGCCTAATTCCTGGCTGATTTGCCTTTCTCGTCGTAGGGCTGGGGTTCGGCCTAGGGCTAGGATTTTTAAAATCAGGAAGCCCTGAGTTCCAGGCACACTGGAGCTGTGAAAGGCATCCAAAAGGGAGTGCAAAAGTGCCACAACATGGCTGCTTTCACGGCTTTTTCCTTGGCAAGAAGCCTAACACCAGGCTGATTTACCTTCCCAGGGTTACTGTTAGGCTTAGGCCTAGGGCTAGGATTTTTAAAACTAGGAAGCCCTTAGCTCCAGGCACACTGCAGCTGTTCAAGGCATCCCAAGGGGAGTACAAAAGTGCAACAACATGGCAGCTTTCACAGCTTTTTCCTTGGCACCATCCCTATACCTAGGCTGATTTATCTGCCTAGGGTTAGGGTTAGGCTTCAGCCTAGGGCTTGGATTTCTTTAACCAGGAAGCCCTGAGTTCCAGGCTTACTTCATCTGCCAAAGGCATCCCAAAGGGAGTGCAGAAGTGCCACAACATGGCTGCTTTCACGGCTTTTCCCTTAGGAAGAACCCTAATACCCGGCTGATTTACCTTCCTAGGGTTACTGTTAGGCTTAGGCCTAGGACTTTTAAAACCAGGAAGCCCTGGGCTCCAGGCACACTGCAGCTGCGAAAGGCATCCCAAGGGGAGCGCAAAAGTGACGCAACTTGGCTGCCACCACTGATATTTCCATGAGACCATCCCGAACCATAGGCTGATTTTCCTTACTAGGATTAAGGTTTGAGTTACGCCTAGGGTAAGGGTTCTATTAACCAGAAAGCCCTGAGTTCCAAGAACACAGCAGCTGCGAAGGACTAGCCAAGAAGAGCACAAAAGTACCACAACATGCCTGCCTCCACAGCTTTTTCCTTGGGGACATGCCTAATTCCTGGCTGATTTGCCTTTCTCGTCTTAGGGCTGGGGTTCGGCCTAGGGCTAGGATTTTTAAAATCAGGAAGCCCTGAGTTCCAGGCACACTGGAGCTGTGAAAGGCATCCAAAAGGGAGTGCAAAAGTGCCACAACATGGCTGCTTTCACGGCTTTTTCCTTGGCAAGAAGCCTAACAGCAGGCTGATTTACCTTCCCAGGGTTACTGTTAGGCTTAGGCCTAGGGCTAGGATTTTTAAAACTAGGAAGCCCTTAGCTCCAGGCACACTGCAGCTGTTCAAGGCATCCCAAGGGGAGTACAAAAGTGCAACAACATGGCAGCTTTCACAGCTTTTTCCTTGGCACCATCCCTATACCTAGGCTGATTTATCTGCCTAGGGTTAGGGTTAGGCTTCAGCCTAGGGCTTGGATTTCTTTAACCAGGAAGCCCTGAGTTCCAGGCTTACTTCATCTGCCAAAGGCATCCCAAAGGGAGTGCAGAAGTGCCACAACATGGCTGCTTTCACGGCTTTTCCCTTAGGAAGAACCCTAATACCCGGCTGATTTACCTTCCTAGGGTTACTGTTAGGCTTAGGCCTAGGACTTTTAAAACCAGGAAGCCCTGGGCTCCAGGCACACTGCAGCTGCGAAAGGCATCCCAAGGGGAGCGCAAAAGTGACGCAACTTGGCTGCCACCACTGATATTTCCATGAGACCATCCCGAACCATAGGCTGATTTTCCTTCCTAGGGTTAAGGTTTGAGTTACGCCTAGGGTAAGGGTTCTATTAACCAGAAAGCCCTGAGTTCCAAGAACACAGCAGCTGCGAAGGACTAGCCAAGAAGAGCGCAAAAGTAGCACAACATGCCTGCCTCCACAGCTTTTTCCTTGGGGACATGCCTAATTCCTGGCTGATTTGCCTTTCTCGTCGTAGGGTTGGGGTTCGGCCTAGGGCTAGGATTTTTAAAATCAGGAAGCCCTGAGTTCCAGGCACACTGGAGCTGTGAAAGGCATCCAAAAGGGAGTGCAAAAGTGCCACAACATGGCTGCTTTCACGGCTTTTTCCTTGGCAAGAAGCCTAACACCAGGCTGATTTACCTTCCCAGGGTTACTGTTAGGCTTAGGCCTAGGGCTAGGATTTTTAAAACTAGGAAGCCCTTAGCTCCAGGCACACTGCAGCTGTTCAAGGCATCCCAAGGGGAGTACAAAAGTGCAACAACATGGCAGCTTTCACAGCTTTTTCCTTGGCACCATCCCTATACCTAGGCTGATTTATCTGCCTAGGGTTAGGGTTAGGCTTCAGCCTAGGGCTTGGATTTCTTTAACCAGGAAGCCCTGAGTTCCAGGCTTACTTCATCTGCCAAAGGCATCCCAAAGGGAGTGCAGAAGTGCCACAACATGGCTGCTTTCACGGCTTTTCCCTTAGGAAGAACCCTAATACCCGGCTGATTTACCTTCCTAGGGTTACTGTTAGGCTTAGGCCTAGGACTTTTAAAACCAGGAAGCCCTCGGCTCCAGGCACACTGCAGCTGCGAAAGGCATCCCAAGGGGAGCGCAAAAGTGACGCAACTTGGCTGCCACCACTGATATTTCCATGAGACCATCCCGAAACATAGGCTGATTTTCCTTCCTAGGGTTAAGGTTTGAGTTACGCCTAGGGTAAGGGTTCTATTAACCAGAAAGCCCTGAGTTCCAAGAACACAGCAGCTGCGAAGGACTAGCCAAGAAGAGCGCAAAAGTACCACAACATGCCTGCCTCCACAGCTTTTTCCTTTGGGACATGCCTAATTCCTGGCTGATTTGCCTTTCTCGTCGTAGGGTTGGGGTTCAGCCTAGGGCTAGGATTTTTAAAATCAGGAAGCCCTGAGTTCCAGGCACACTGGAGCTGTGAAAGGCATCCAAAAGGGAGTGCAAAAGTGCCACAACATGGCTGCTTTCACGGCTTTTTCCTTGGCAAGAAGCCTAACAGCAGGCTGATTTACCTTCCCAGGGTTACTGTTAGGCTTAGGCCTAGGGCTAGGATTTTTAAAACTAGGAAGCCCTTAGCTCCAGGCACACTGCAGCTGTTCAAGGCATCCCAAGGGGAGTACAAAAGTGCAACAACATGGCAGCTTTCACAGCTTTTTCCTTGGCACCATCCCTATACCTAGGCTGATTTATCTGCCTAGGGTTAGGGTTAGGCTTCAGCCTAGGGCTTGGATTTCTTTAACCAGGAAGCCCTGAGTTCCAGGCTTACTTCATCTGCCAAAGGCATCCCAAAGGGAGTGCAGAAGTGCCACAACATGGCTGCTTTCACGGCTTTTCCCTTAGGAAGAACCCTAATACCCGGCTGATTTACCTTCCTAGGGTTACTGTTAGGCTTAGGCCTAGGACTTTTAAAACCAGGAAGCCCTGGGCTCCAGGCACACTGCAGCTGCAAAAGGCATCCCAAGGGGAGCGCAAAAGTGACGCAACTTGGCTGCACCACTGATATTTCCATGAGACCATCCCGAACCATAGGCTGATTTTCCTTCCTAGGGTTAAGGTTTGAGTTACGCCTAGGGTAAGGGTCTATTAACCAGAAAGCCCTGAGTTCCAAGAACACAGCAGCTGCGAAGGACTAGCCAAGAAGAGCGCAAAAGTAGCACAACATGCCTGCCTCCACAGCTTTTTCCTTGGGGACATGCCTAATTCCTGGCTGATTTGCCTTTCTCGTCTTAGGGTTGGGGTTTGGCCTAGGGCTAGGATTTTTAAAATCAGGAAGCCCTGAGTTCCAGGCACACTGGAGCTGTGAAAGGCATCCAAAAGGGAGTGCAAAAGTGCCACAACATGGCTGCTTTCACGGCTTTTTCCTTGGCAAGAAGCCTAACACCAGGCTGATTTCCCTTCCCAGGGTTACTGTTAGGCTTAGGCCTAGGGCTAGGATTTTTAAAACTAGGAAGCCCTTAGCTCCAGGCACACTGCAGCTGTTCAAGGCATCCCAAGGGGAGTACAAAAGTGCAACAACATGGCAGCTTTCACAGCTTTTTCCTTGGCACCATCCCTATACCTAGGCTGATTTATCTGCCTAGGGTTAGGGTTAGGCTTCAGCCTAGGGCTTGGATTTCTTTAACCAGGAAGCCCTGAGTTCCAGGCTTACTTCATCTGCCAAAGGCATCCCAAAGGGAGTGCAGAAGTGCCACAACATGGCTGCTTTCACGGCTTTTCCCTTAGGAAGAACCCTAATACCCGGCTGATTTACCTTCCTAGGGTTACTGTTAGGCTTAGGCCTAGGACTTTTAAAACCAGGAAGCCCTGGGCTCCAGGCACACTGCAGCTGCGAAAGGCATCCCAAGGGGAGCGCAAAAGTGACGCAACTTGGCTGCCACCACTGATATTTCCATGAGACCATCCCGAACCATAGGCTGATTTTCCTTACTAGGATTAAGGTTTGAGTTACGCCTAGGGTAAGGGTTCTATTAACCAGAAAGCCCTGAGTTCCAAGAACACAGCAGCTGCGAAGGACTAGCCAAGAAGAGCGCAAAAGTACCACAACATGCCTGCCTCCACAGCTTTTTCCTTGGGGACATGCCTAATTCCTGGCTGATTTGCCTTTCTCGTCGTAGGGCTGGGGTTCGGCCTAGGGCTAGGATTTTTAAAATCAGGAAGCCCTGAGTTCCAGGCACACTGGAGCTGTGAAAGGCATCCAAAAGGGAGTGCAAAAGTGCCACAACATGGCTGCTTTCACGGCTTTTTCCTTGGCAAGAAGCCTAACACCTGGCTGATTTACCTTCCCAGGGTTACTGTTAGGCTTAGGCCTAGGGCTAGGATTTTTAAAACTAGGAAGCCCTTAGCTCCAGGCACACTGCAGCTGTTCAAGGCATCCCAAGGGGAGTACAAAAGTGCAACAACATGGCAGCTTTCACAGCTTTTTCCTTGGCACCATCCCTATACCTAGGCTGATTTATCTGCCTAGGGTTAGGGTTAGGCTTCAGCCTAGGGCTTGGATTTCTTTAACCAGGAAGCCCTGAGTTCCAGGCTTACTTCATCTGCCAAAGGCATCCCAAAGGGAGTGCAGAAGTGCCACAACATGGCTGCTTTCACGGCTTTTCCCTTAGGAAGAACCCTAATACCCGGCTGATTTACCTTCCTAGGGTTACTGTTAGGCTTAGGCCTAGGACTTTTAAAACCAGGAAGCCCTGGGCTCCAGGCACACTGCAGCTGCAAAAGGCATCCCAAGGGGAGCGCAAAAGTGACGCAACTTGGCTGCCACCACTGATATTTCCATGAGACCATCCCGAACCATAGGCTGATTTTCCTTCCTAGGGTTAAGGTTTGAGTTACGCCTAGGGTAAGGGTTCTATTAACCAGAAAGCCCTGAGTTCCAAGAACACAGCAGCTGCGAAGGACTAGCCAAGAAGAGCGCAAAAGTACCACAACATGCCTGCCTCCACAGCTTTTTCCTTGGGGACATGCCTAATTCCTGGCTGATTTGCCTTTCTCGTCTTAGGGCTGGGGTTCGGCCTAGGGCTAGGATTTTTAAAATCAGGAAGCCCTGAGTTCCAGGCACACTGGAGCTGTGAAAGGCATCCAAAAGGGAGTGCAAAAGTGCCACAACATGGCTGCTTTCACGGCTTTTTCCTTGGCAAGAAGCCTAACACCAGGCTGATTTACCTTCCCAGGGTTACTGTTAGGCTTAGGCCTAGGGCTAGGATTTTTAAAACTAGGAAGCCCTTAGCTCCAGGCACACTGCAGCTGTTCAAGGCATCCCAAGGGGAGTACAAAAGTGCAACAACATGGCAGCTTTCACAGCTTTTTCCTTGGCACCATCCCTATACCTAGGCTGATTTATCTGCCTAGGGTTAGGGTTAGGCTTCAGCCTAGGGCTTGGATTTCTTTAACCAGGAAGCCCTGAGTTCCAGGCTTACTTCATCTGCCAAAGGCATCCCAAAGGGAGTGCAGAAGTGCCACAACATGGCTGCTTTCACGGCTTTTCCCTTAGGAAGAACCCTAATACCCGGCTGATTTACCTTCCTAGGGTTACTGTTAGGCTTAGGCCTAGGACTTTTAAAACCAGGAAGCCCTGGGCTCCAGGCACACTGCAGCTGCGAAAGGCATCCCAAGGGGAGCGCAAAAGTGACGCAACTTGGCTGCCACCACTGATATTTCCATGAGACCATCCCGAACCATAGGCTGATTTTCCTTCCTAGGGTTAAGGTTTGAGTTACGCCTAGGGTAAGGGTTCTATTAACCAGAAAGCCCTGAGTTCCAAGAACACAGCAGCTGCGAAGGACTAGCCAAGAAGAGCGCAAAAGTACCACAACATGCCTGCCTCCACAGCTTTTTCCTTGGGGACATGCCTAATTCCTGGCTGATTTGCCTTTCTCGTCGTAGGGCTGGGGTTCGGCCTAGGGCTAGGATTTTTAAAATCAGGAAGCCCTGAGTTCCAGGCACACTGGAGCTGTGAAAGGCATCCAAAAGGGAGTGCAAAAGTGCCACAACATGGCTGCTTTCACGGCTTTTTCCTTGGCAAGAAGCCTAACAGCAGGCTGATTTACCTTCCCAGGGTTACTGTTAGGCTTAGGCCTAGGGCTAGGATTTTTAAAACTAGGAAGCCCTTAGCTCCAGGCACACTGCAGCTGTTCAAGGCATCCCAAGGGGAGTACAAAAGTGCAACAACATGGCAGCTTTCACAGCTTTTTCCTTGGCACCATCCCTATACCTAGGCTGATTTATCTGCCTAGGGTTAGGGTTAGGCTTCAGCCTAGGGCTTGGATTTCTTTAACCAGGAAGCCCTGAGTTCCAGGCTTACTTCATCTGCCAAAGGCATCCCAAAGGGAGTGCAGAAGTGCCACAACATGGCTGCTTTCACGGCTTTTCCCTTAGGAAGAACCCTAATACCCGGCTGATTTACCTTCCTAGGGTTACTGTTAGGCTTAGGCCTAGGACTTTTAAAACCAGGAAGCCCTGGGCTCCAGGCACACTGCAGCTGCGAAAGGCATCCCAAGGGGAGCGCAAAAGTGACGCAACTTGGCTGCCACCACTGATATTTCCATGAGACCATCCCGAACCATAGGCTGATTTTCCTTCCTAGGGTTAAGGTTTGAGTTACGCCTAGGGTAAGGGTTCTATTAACCAGAAAGCCCTGAGTTCCAAGAACACAGCAGCTGCGAAGGACTAGCCAAGAAGAGCGCAAAAGTACCACAACATGCCTGCCTCCACAGCTTTTTCCTTGGGGACATGCCTAATTCCTGGCTGATTTGCCTTTCTCGTCTTAGGGCTGGGGTTCAGCCTAGGGCTAGGATTTTTAAAATCAGGAAGCCCTGAGTTCCAGGCACACTGGAGCTGTGAAAGGCATCCAAAAGGGAGTGCAAAAGTGCCACAACATGGCTGCTTTCACGGCTTTTTCCTTGGCAAGAAGCCTAACACCAGGCTGATTTACCTTCCCAGGGTTACTGTTAGGCTTAGGCCTAGGGCTAGGATTTTTAAAACTAGGAAGCCCTTAGCTCCAGGCACACTGCAGCTGTTCAAGGCATCCCAAGGGGAGTACAAAAGTGCAACAACATGGCAGCTTTCACAGCTTTTTCCTTGGCACCATCCCTATACCTAGGCTGATTTATCTGCCTAGGGTTAGGGTTAGGGTTCAGCCTAGGGCTTGGATTTCTTTAACCAGGAAGCCCTGAGTTCCAGGCTTACTTCATCTGCCAAAGGCATCCCAAAGGGAGTGCAGAAGTGCCACAACATGGCTGCTTTCACGGCTTTTCCCTTAGGAAGAACCCTAATACCCGGCTGATTTACCTTCCTAGGGTTACTGTTAGGCTTAGGCCTAGGACTTTTAAAACCAGGAAGCCCTGGGCTCCAGGCACACTGCAGCTGCAAAAGGCATCCCAAGGGGAGCGCAAAAGTGACGCAACTTGGCTGCCACCACTGATATTTCCATGAGACCATCCCGAACCATAGGCTGATTTTCCTTCCTAGGGTTAAGGTTTGAGTTACGCCTAGGGTAAGGGTTCTATTAACCAGAAAGCCCTGAGTTCCAAGAACACAGCAGCTGCGAAGGACTAGCCAAGAAGAGCGCAAAAGTAGCACAACATGCCTGCCTCCACAGCTTTTTCCTTGGGGACATGCCTAATTCCTGGCTGATTTGCCTTTCTCGTCGTAGGGCTGGGGTTCGGCCTAGGGCTAGGATTTTTAAAATCAGGAAGCCCTGAGTTCCAGGCACACTGGAGCTGTGAAAGGCATCCAAAAGGGAGTGCAAAAGTGCCACAACATGGCTGCTTTCACGGCTTTTTCCTTGGCAAGAAGCCTAACACCAGGCTGATTTACCTTCCCAGGGTTACTGTTAGGCTTAGGCCTAGGGCTAGGATTTTTAAAACTAGGAAGCCCTTAGCTCCAGGCACACTGCAGCTGTTCAAGGCATCCCAAGGGGAGTACAAAAGTGCAACAACATGGCAGCTTTCACAGCTTTTTCCTTGGCACCATCCCTATACCTAGGCTGATTTATCTGCCTAGGGTTAGGGTTAGGCTTCAGCCTAGGGCTTGGATTTCTTTAACCAGGAAGCCCTGAGTTCCAGGCTTACTTCATCTGCCAAAGGCATCCCAAAGGGAGTGCAGAAGTGCCACAACATGGCTGCTTTCACGGCTTTTCCCTTAGGAAGAACCCTAATACCCGGCTGATTTACCTTCCTAGGGTTACTGTTAGGCTTAGGCCTAGGACTTTTAAAACCAGGAAGCCCTGGGCTCCAGGCACACTGCAGCTGCAAAAGGCATCCCAAGGGGAGCGCAAAAGTGACGCAACTTGGCTGCCACCACTGATATTTCCATGAGACCATCCCGAACCATAGGCTGATTTTCCTTCCTAGGGTTAAGGTTTGAGTTACGCCTAGGGTAAGGGTTCTATTAACCAGAAAGCCCTGAGTTCCAAGAACACAGCAGCTGCGAAGGACTAGCCAAGAAGAGCACAAAAGTACCACAACATGCCTGCCTCCACAGCTTTTTCCTTGGGGACATGCCTAATTCCTGGCTGATTTGCCTTTCTCGTCGTAGGGCTGGGGTTCGGCCTAGGGCTAGGATTTTTAAAATCAGGAAGCCCTGAGTTCCAGGCACACTGGAGCTGTGAAAGGCATCCAAAAGGGAGTGCAAAAGTGCCACAACATGGCTGCTTTCACGGCTTTTTCCTTGGCAAGAAGCCTAACACCAGGCTGATTTACCTTCCCAGGGTTACTGTTAGGCTTAGGCCTAGGGCTAGGATTTTTAAAACTAGGAAGCCCTTAGCTCCAGGCACACTGCAGCTGTTCAAGGCATCCCAAGGGGAGTACAAAAGTGCAACAACATGGCAGCTTTCACAGCTTTTTCCTTGGCACCATCCCTATACCTAGGCTGATTTATCTGCCTAGGGTTAGGGTTAGGGTTCAGCCTAGGGCTTGGATTTCTTTAACCAGGAAGCCCTGAGTTCCAGGCTTACTTCATCTGCCAAAGGCATCCCAAAGGGAGTGCAGAAGTGCCACAACATGGCTGCTTTCACGGCTTTTCCCTTAGGAAGAACCCTAATACCCGGCTGATTTACCTTCCTAGGGTTACTGTTAGGCTTAGGCCTAGGACTTTTAAAACCAGGAAGCCCTGGGCTCCAGGCACACTGCAGCTGCGAAAGGCATCCCAAGGGGAGCGCAAAAGTGACGCAACTTGGCTGCCACCACTGATATTTCCATGAGACCATCCCGAACCATAGGCTGATTTTCCTTACTAGGATTAAGGTTTGAGTTACGCCTAGGGTAAGGGTTCTATTAACCAGAAAGCCCTGAGTTCCAAGAACACAGCAGCTGCGAAGGACTAGCCAAGAAGAGCGCAAAAGTACCACAACATGCCTGCCTCCACAGCTTTTTCCTTGGGGACATGCCTAATTCCTGGCTGATTTGCCTTTCTCGTCGTAGGGCTGGGGTTCGGCCTAGGGCTAGGATTTTTAAAATCAGGAAGCCCTGAGTTCCAGGCACACTGGAGCTGTGAAAGGCATCCAAAAGGGAGTGCAAAAGTGCCACAACGTGGCTGCTTTCACGGCTTTTTCCTTGGCAAGAAGCCTAACAGCAGGCTGATTTACCTTCCCAGGGTTACTGTTAGGCTTAGGCCTAGGGCTAGGATTTTTAAAACTAGGAAGCCCTTAGCTCCAGGCACACTGCAGCTGTTCAAGGCATCCCAAGGGGAGTACAAAAGTGCAACAACATGGCAGCTTTCACAGCTTTTTCCTTGGCACCATCCCTATACCTAGGCTGATTTATCTGCCTAGGGTTAGGGTTAGGCTTCAGCCTAGGGCTTGGATTTCTTTAACCAGGAAGCCCTGAGTTCCAGGCTTACTTCATCTGCCAAAGGCATCCCAAAGGGAGTGCAGAAGTGCCACAACATGGCTGCTTTCACGGCTTTTCCCTTAGGAAGAACCCTAATACCCGGCTGATTTACCTTCCTAGGGTTACTGT
The DNA here is from genome assembly GCF_027579445.1 of Ammospiza nelsoni. Taxonomy (NCBI): domain Eukaryota; kingdom Metazoa; phylum Chordata; class Aves; order Passeriformes; family Passerellidae; genus Ammospiza; species Ammospiza nelsoni. The sequence continues at coordinate 4,218,465 of NC_080663.1, forward strand.
TAGGCTTAGGCCTAGGACTTTTAAAACCAGGAAGCCCTGGGCTCCAGGCACACTGCAGCTGCGAAAGGCATCCCAAGGGGAGCGCAAAAGTGACGCAACTTGGCTGCCACCACTGATATTTCCATGAGACCATCCCGAACCATAGGTTGATTTTCCTTCCTAGGGTTAAGGTTTGAGTTACGCCTAGGGTAAGGGTTCTATTAACCAGAAAGCCCTGAGTTCCAAGAACACAGCAGCTGCGAAGGACTAGCCAAGAAGAGCGCAAAAGTAGCACAACATGCCTGCCTCCACAGCTTTTTCCTTGGGGACATGCCTAATTCCTGGCTGATTTGCCTTTCTCGTCGTAGGGTTGGGGTTCGGCCTAGGGCTAGGATTTTTAAAATCAGGAAGCCCTGAGTTCCAGGCACACTGGAGCTGTGAAAGGCATCCAAAAGGGAGTGCAAAAGTGCCACAACATGGCTGCTTTCACGGCTTTTTCCTTGGCAAGAAGCCTAACACCAGGCTGATTTACCTTCCCAGGGTTACTGTTAGGCTTAGGCCTAGGGCTAGGATTTTTAAAACTAGGAAGCCCTTAGCTCCAGGCACACTGCAGCTGTTCAAGGCATCCCAAGGGGAGTACAAAAGTGCAACAACATGGCAGCTTTCACAGCTTTTTCCTTGGCACCATCCCTATACCTAGGCTGATTTATCTGCCTAGGGTTAGGGTTAGGCTTCAGCCTAGGGCTTGGATTTCTTTAACCAGGAAGCCCTGAGTTCCAGGCTTACTTCATCTGCCAAAGGCATCCCAAAGGGAGTGCAGAAGTGCCACAACATGGCTGCTTTCACGGCTTTTCCCTTAGGAAGAACCCTAATACCCGGCTGATTTACCTTCCTAGGGTTACTGTTAGGCTTAGGCCTAGGACTTTTAAAACCAGGAAGCCCTCGGCTCCAGGCACACTGCAGCTGCGAAAGGCATCCCAAGGGGAGCGCAAAAGTGACGCAACTTGGCTGCCACCACTGATATTTCCATGAGACCATCCCGAAACATAGGCTGATTTTCCTTCCTAGGGTTAAGGTTTGAGTTACGCCTAGGGTAAGGGTTCTATTAACCAGAAAGCCCTGAGTTCCAAGAACACAGCAGCTGCGAAGGACTAGCCAAGAAGAGCGCAAAAGTAGCACAACATGCCTGCCTCCACAGCTTTTTCCTTTGGGACATGCCTAATTCCTGGCTGATTTGCCTTTCTCGTCGTAGGGTTGGGGTTCAGCCTAGGGCTAGGATTTTTAAAATCAGGAAGCCCTGAGTTCCAGGCACACTGGAGCTGTGAAAGGCATCCAAAAGGGAGTGCAAAAGTGCCACAACATGGCTGCTTTCACGGCTTTTTCCTTGGCAAGAAGCCTAACAGCAGGCTGATTTACCTTCCCAGGGTTACTGTTAGGCTTAGGCCTAGGGCTAGGATTTTTAAAACTAGGAAGCCCTTAGCTCCAGGCACACTGCAGCTGTTCAAGGCATCCCAAGGGGAGTACAAAAGTGCAACAACATGGCAGCTTTCACAGCTTTTTCCTTGGCACCATCCCTATACCTAGGCTGATTTATCTGCCTAGGGTTAGGGTTAGGCTTCAGCCTAGGGCTTGGATTTCTTTAACCAGGAAGCCCTGAGTTCCAGGCTTACTTCATCTGCCAAAGGCATCCCAAAGGGAGTGCAGAAGTGCCACAACATGGCTGCTTTCACGGCTTTTCCCTTAGGAAGAACCCTAATACCCGGCTGATTTACCTTCCTAGGGTTACTGTTAGGCTTAGGCCTAGGACTTTTAAAACCAGGAAGCCCTGGGCTCCAGGCACACTGCAGCTGCAAAAGGCATCCCAAGGGGAGCGCAAAAGTGACGCAACTTGGCTGCCACCACTGATATTTCCATGAGACCATCCCGAACCATAGGCTGATTTTCCTTCCTAGGGTTAAGGTTTGAGTTACGCCTAGGGTAAGGGTTCTATTAACCAGAAAGCCCTGAGTTCCAAGAACACAGCAGCTGCGAAGGACTAGCCAAGAAGAGCGCAAAAGTACCACAACATGCCTGCCTCCACAGCTTTTTCCTTGGGGACATGCCTAATTCCTGGCTGATTTGCCTTTCTCGTCTTAGGGCTGGGGTTCGGCCTAGGGCTAGGATTTTTAAAATCAGGAAGCCCTGAGTTCCAGGCACACTGGAGCTGTGAAAGGCATCCAAAAGGGAGTGCAAAAGTGCCACAACATGGCTGCTTTCACGGCTTTTTCCTTGGCAAGAAGCCTAACACCAGGCTGATTTACCTTCCCAGGGTTACTGTTAGGCTTAGGCCTAGGGCTAGGATTTTTAAAACTAGGAAGCCCTTAGCTCCAGGCACACTGCAGCTGTTCAAGGCATCCCAAGGGGAGTACAAAAGTGCAACAACATGGCAGCTTTCACAGCTTTTTCCTTGGCACCATCCCTATACCTAGGCTGATTTATCTGCCTAGGGTTAGGGTTAGGGTTCAGCCTAGGGCTTGGATTTCTTTAACCAGGAAGCCCTGAGTTCCAGGCTTACTTCATCTGCCAAAGGCATCCCAAAGGGAGTGCAGAAGTGCCACAACATGGCTGCTTTCACGGCTTTTCCCTTAGGAAGAACCCTAATACCCGGCTGATTTACCTTCCTAGGGTTACTGTTAGGCTTAGGCCTAGGACTTTTAAAACCAGGAAGCCCTGGGCTCCAGGCACACTGCAGCTGCGAAAGGCATCCCAAGGGGAGCGCAAAAGTGACGCAACTTGGCTGCCACCACTGATATTTCCATGAGACCATCCCGAACCATAGGCTGATTTTCCTTCCTAGGGTTAAGGTTTGAGTTACGCCTAGGGTAAGGGTTCTATTAACCAGAAAGCCCTGAGTTCCAAGAACACAGCAGCTGCGAAGGACTAGCCAAGAAGAGCGCAAAAGTACCACAACATGCCTGCCTCCACAGCTTTTTCCTTGGGGACATGCCTAATTCCTGGCTGATTTGCCTTTCTCGTCGTAGGGCTGGGGTTCGGCCTAGGGCTAGGATTTTTAAAATCAGGAAGCCCTGAGTTCCAGGCACACTGGAGCTGTGAAAGGCATCCAAAAGGGAGTGCAAAAGTGCCACAACATGGCTGCTTTCACGGCTTTTTCCTTGGCAAGAAGCCTAACAGCAGGCTGATTTACCTTCCCAGGGTTACTGTTAGGCTTAGGCCTAGGGCTAGGATTTTTAAAACTAGGAAGCCCTTAGCTCCAGGCACACTGCAGCTGTTCAAGGCATCCCAAGGGGAGTACAAAAGTGCAACAACATGGCAGCTTTCACAGCTTTTTCCTTGGCACCATCCCTATACCTAGGCTGATTTATCTGCCTAGGGTTAGGGTTAGGCTTCAGCCTAGGGCTTGGATTTCTTTAACCAGGAAGCCCTGAGTTCCAGGCTTACTTCATCTGCCAAAGGCATCCCAAAGGGAGTGCAGAAGTGCCACAACATGGCTGCTTTCACGGCTTTTCCCTTAGGAAGAACCCTAATACCCGGCTGATTTACCTTCCTAGGGTTACTGTTAGGCTTAGGCCTAGGACTTTTAAAACCAGGAAGCCCTGGGCTCCAGGCACACTGCAGCTGCGAAAGGCATCCCAAGGGGAGCGCAAAAGTGACGCAACTTGGCTGCCACCACTGATATTTCCATGAGACCATCCCGAACCATAGGCTGATTTTCCTTCCTAGGGTTAAGGTTTGAGTTACGCCTAGGGTAAGGGTTCTATTAACCAGAAAGCCCTGAGTTCCAAGAACACAGCAGCTGCGAAGGACTAGCCAAGAAGAGCGCAAAAGTACCACAACATGCCTGCCTCCACAGCTTTTTCCTTGGGGACATGCCTAATTCCTGGCTGATTTGCCTTTCTCGTCTTAGGGCTGGGGTTCGGCCTAGGGCTAGGATTTTTAAAATCAGGAAGCCCTGAGTTCCAGGCACACTGGAGCTGTGAAAGGCATCCAAAAGGGAGTGCAAAAGTGCCACAACATGGCTGCTTTCACGGCTTTTTCCTTGGCAAGAAGCCTAACACCAGGCTGATTTACCTTCCCAGGGTTACTGTTAGGCTTAGGCCTAGGGCTAGGATTTTTAAAACTAGGAAGCCCTTAGCTCCAGGCACACTGCAGCTGTTCAAGGCATCCCAAGGGGAGTACAAAAGTGCAACAACATGGCAGCTTTCACAGCTTTTTCCTTGGCACCATCCCTATACCTAGGCTGATTTATCTGCCTAGGGTTAGGGTTAGGCTTCAGCCTAGGGCTTGGATTTCTTTAACCAGGAAGCCCTGAGTTCCAGGCTTACTTCATCTGCCAAAGGCATCCCAAAGGGAGTGCAGAAGTGCCACAACATGGCTGCTTTCACGGCTTTTCCCTTAGGAAGAACCCTAATACCCGGCTGATTTACCTTCCTAGGGTTACTGTTAGGCTTAGGCCTAGGACTTTTAAAACCAGGAAGCCCTGGGCTCCAGGCACACTGCAGCTGCGAAAGGCATCCCAAGGGGAGCGCAAAAGTGACGCAACTTGGCTGCCACCACTGATATTTCCATGAGACCATCCCGAACCATAGGCTGATTTTCCTTCCTAGGGTTAAGGTTTGAGTTACGCCTAGGGTAAGGGTTCTATTAACCAGAAAGCCCTGAGTTCCAAGAACACAGCAGCTGCGAAGGACTAGCCAAGAAGAGCGCAAAAGTACCACAACATGCCTGCCTCCACAGCTTTTTCCTTGGGGACATGCCTAATTCCTGGCTGATTTGCCTTTCTCGTCTTAGGGCTGGGGTTCGGCCTAGGGCTAGGATTTTTAAAATCAGGAAGCCCTGAGTTCCAGGCACACTGGAGCTGTGAAAGGCATCCAAAAGGGAGTGCAAAAGTGCCACAACATGGCTGCTTTCACGGCTTTTTCCTTGGCAAGAAGCCTAACACCAGGCTGATTTACCTTCCCAGGGTTACTGTTAGGCTTAGGCCTAGGGCTAGGATTTTTAAAACTAGGAAGCCCTTAGCTCCAGGCACACTGCAGCTGTTCAAGGCATCCCAAGGGGAGTACAAAAGTGCAACAACATGGCAGCTTTCACAGCTTTTTCCTTGGCACCATCCCTATACCTAGGCTGATTTATCTGCCTAGGGTTAGGGTTAGGCTTCAGCCTAGGGCTTGGATTTCTTTAACCAGGAAGCCCTGAGTTCCAGGCTTACTTCATCTGCCAAAGGCATCCCAAAGGGAGTGCAGAAGTGCCACAACATGGCTGCTTTCACGGCTTTTCCCTTAGGAAGAACCCTAATACCCGGCTGATTTACCTTCCTAGGGTTACTGTTAGGCTTAGGCCTAGGACTTTTAAAACCAGGAAGCCCTGGGCTCCAGGCACACTGCAGCTGCAAAAGGCATCCCAAGGGGAGCGCAAAAGTGACGCAACTTGGCTGCCACCACTGATATTTCCATGAGACCATCCCGAACCATAGGCTGATTTTCCTTCCTAGGGTTAAGGTTTGAGTTACGCCTAGGGTAAGGGTTCTATTAACCAGAAAGCCCTGAGTTCCAAGAACACAGCAGCTGCGAAGGACTAGCCAAGAAGAGCGCAAAAGTAGCACAACATGCCTGCCTCCACAGCTTTTTCCTTGGGGACATGCCTAATTCCTGGCTGATTTGCCTTTCTCGTCGTAGGGCTGGGGTTCGGCCTAGGGCTAGGATTTTTAAAATCAGGAAGCCCTGAGTTCCAGGCACACTGGAGCTGTGAAAGGCATCCAAAAGGGAGTGCAAAAGTGCCACAACATGGCTGCTTTCACGGCTTTTTCCTTGGCAAGAAGCCTAACACCAGGCTGATTTACCTTCCCAGGGTTACTGTTAGGCTTAGGCCTAGGGCTAGGATTTTTAAAACTAGGAAGCCCTTAGCTCCAGGCACACTGCAGCTGTTCAAGGCATCCCAAGGGGAGTACAAAAGTGCAACAACATGGCAGCTTTCACAGCTTTTTCCTTGGCACCATCCCTATACCTAGGCTGATTTATCTGCCTAGGGTTAGGGTTAGGCTTCAGCCTAGGGCTTGGATTTCTTTAACCAGGAAGCCCTGAGTTCCAGGCTTACTTCATCTGCCAAAGGCATCCCAAAGGGAGTGCAGAAGTGCCACAACATGGCTGCTTTCACGGCTTTTCCCTTAGGAAGAACCCTAATACCCGGCTGATTTACCTTCCTAGGGTTACTGTTAGGCTTAGGCCTAGGACTTTTAAAACCAGGAAGCCCTGGGCTCCAGGCACACTGCAGCTGCAAAAGGCATCCCAAGGGGAGCGCAAAAGTGACGCAACTTGGCTGCCACCACTGATATTTCCATGAGACCATCCCGAACCATAGGCTGATTTTCCTTCCTAGGGTTAAGGTTTGAGTTACGCCTAGGGTAAGGGTTCTATTAACCAGAAAGCCCTGAGTTCCAAGAACACAGCAGCTGCGAAGGACTAGCCAAGAAGAGCACAAAAGTACCACAACATGCCTGCCTCCACAGCTTTTTCCTTGGGGACATGCCTAATTCCTGGCTGATTTGCCTTTCTCGTCGTAGGGCTGGGGTTCGGCCTAGGGCTAGGATTTTTAAAATCAGGAAGCCCTGAGTTCCAGGCACACTGGAGCTGTGAAAGGCATCCAAAAGGGAGTGCAAAAGTGCCACAACATGGCTGCTTTCACGGCTTTTTCCTTGGCAAGAAGCCTAACACCAGGCTGATTTCCCTTCCCAGGGTTACTGTTAGGCTTAGGCCTAGGGCTAGGATTTTTAAAACTAGGAAGCCCTTAGCTCCAGGCACACTGCAGCTGTTCAAGGCATCCCAAGGGGAGTACAAAAGTGCAACAACATGGCAGCTTTCACAGCTTTTTCCTTGGCACCATCCCTATACCTAGGCTGATTTATCTGCCTAGGGTTAGGGTTAGGCTTCAGCCTAGGGCTTGGATTTCTTTAACCAGGAAGCCCTGAGTTCCAGGCTTACTTCATCTGCCAAAGGCATCCCAAAGGGAGTGCAGAAGTGCCACAACATGGCTGCTTTCACGGCTTTTCCCTTAGGAAGAACCCTAATACCCGGCTGATTTACCTTCCTAGGGTTACTGTTAGGCTTAGGCCTAGGACTTTTAAAACCAGGAAGCCCTGGGCTCCAGGCACACTGCAGCTGCGAAAGGCATCCCAAGGGGAGCGCAAAAGTGACGCAACTTGGCTGCCACCACTGATATTTCCATGAGACCATCCCGAACCATAGGCTGATTTTCCTTACTAGGATTAAGGTTTGAGTTACGCCTAGGGTAAGGGTTCTATTAACCAGAAAGCCCTGAGTTCCAAGAACACAGCAGCTGCGAAGGACTAGCCAAGAAGAGCGCAAAAGTACCACAACATGCCTGCCTCCACAGCTTTTTCCTTGGGGACATGCCTAATTCCTGGCTGATTTGCCTTTCTCGTCGTAGGGCTGGGGTTCGGCCTAGGGCTAGGATTTTTAAAATCAGGAAGCCCTGAGTTCCAGGCACACTGGAGCTGTGAAAGGCATCCAAAAGGGAGTGCAAAAGTGCCACAACATGGCTGCTTTCACGGCTTTTTCCTTGGCAAGAAGCCTAACAGCAGGCTGATTTACCTTCCCAGGGTTACTGTTAGGCTTAGGCCTAGGGCTAGGATTTTTAAAACTAGGAAGCCCTTAGCTCCAGGCACACTGCAGCTGTTCAAGGCATCCCAAGGGGAGTACAAAAGTGCAACAACATGGCAGCTTTCACAGCTTTTTCCTTGGCACCATCCCTATACCTAGGCTGATTTATCTGCCTAGGGTTAGGGTTAGGCTTCAGCCTAGGGCTTGGATTTCTTTAACCAGGAAGCCCTGAGTTCCAGGCTTACTTCATCTGCCAAAGGCATCCCAAAGGGAGTGCAGAAGTGCCACAACATGGCTGCTTTCACGGCTTTTCCCTTAGGAAGAACCCTAATACCCGGCTGATTTACCTTCCTAGGGTTACTGTTAGGCTTAGGCCTAGGACTTTTAAAACCAGGAAGCCCTGGGCTCCAGGCACACTGCAGCTGCGAAAGGCATCCCAAGGGGAGCGCAAAAGTGACGCAACTTGGCTGCCACCACTGATATTTCCATGAGACCATCCCGAACCATAGGTTGATTTTCCTTCCTAGGGTTAAGGTTTGAGTTACGCCTAGGGTAAGGGCTCTATTAACCAGAAAGCCCTGAGTTCCAAGAACACAGCAGCTGCGAAGGACTAGCCAAGAAGAGCGCAAAAGTACCACAACATGCCTGCCTCCACAGCTTTTTCCTTGGGGACATGCCTAATTCCTGGCTGATTTGCCTTTCTCGTCGTAGGGCTGGGGTTCGGCCTAGGGCTAGGATTTTTAAAATCAGGAAGCCCTGAGTTCCAGGCACACTGGAGCTGTGAAAGGCATCCAAAAGGGAGTGCAAAAGTGCCACAACATGGCTGCTTTCACGGCTTTTTCCTTGGCAAGAAGCCTAACAGCAGGCTGATTTACCTTCCCAGGGTTACTGTTAGGCTTAGGCCTAGGGCTAGGATTTTTAAAACTAGGAAGCCCTTAGCTCCAGGCACACTGCAGCTGTTCAAGGCATCCCAAGGGGAGTACAAAAGTGCAACAACATGGCAGCTTTCACAGCTTTTTCCTTGGCACCATCCCTATACCTAGGCTGATTTATCTGCCTAGGGTTAGGGTTAGGCTTCAGCCTAGGGCTTGGATTTCTTTAACCAGGAAGCCCTGAGTTCCAGGCTTACTTCATCTGCCAAAGGCATCCCAAAGGGAGTGCAGAAGTGCCACAACATGGCTGCTTTCACGGCTTTTCCCTTAGGAAGAACCCTAATACCCGGCTGATTTACCTTCCTAGGGTTACTGTTAGGCTTAGGCCTAGGACTTTTAAAACCAGGAAGCCCTGGGCTCCAGGCACACTGCAGCTGCGAAAGGCATCCCAAGGGGAGCGCAAAAGTGACGCAACTTGGCTGCCACCACTGATATTTCCATGAGACCATCCCGAACCATAGGTTGATTTTCCTTCCTAGGGTTAAGGTTTGAGTTACGCCTAGGGTAAGGGCTCTATTAACCAGAAAGCCCTGAGTTCCAAGAACACAGCAGCTGCGAAGGACTAGCCAAGAAGAGCGCAAAAGTACCACAACATGCCTGCCTCCACAGCTTTTTCCTTGGGGACATGCCTAATTCCTGGCTGATTTGCCTTTCTCGTCTTAGGGTTGGGGTTCGGCCTAGGGCTAGGATTTTTAAAATCAGGAAGCCCTGAGTTCCAGGCACACTGGAGCTGTGAAAGGCATCCAAAAGGGAGTGCAAAAGTGCCACAACATGGCTGCTTTCACGGCTTTTTCCTTGGCAAGAAGCCTAACACCAGGCTGATTTCCCTTCCCAGGGTTACTGTTAGGCTTAGGCCTAGGGCTAGGATTTTTAAAACTAGGAAGCCCTTAGCTCCAGGCACACTGCAGCTGTTCAAGGCATCCCAAGGGGAGTACAAAAGTGCAACAACATGGCAGCTTTCACAGCTTTTTCCTTGGCACCATCCCTATACCTAGGCTGATTTATCTGCCTAGGGTTAGGGTTAGGCTTCAGCCTAGGGCTTGGATTTCTTTAACCAGGAAGCCCTGAGTTCCAGGCTTACTTCATCTGCCAAAGGCATCCCAAAGGGAGTGCAGAAGTGCCACAACATGGCTGCTTTCACGGCTTTTCCCTTAGGAAGAACCCTAATACCCGGCTGATTTACCTTCCTAGGGTTACTGTTAGGCTTAGGCCTAGGACTTTTAAAACCAGGAAGCCCTCGGCTCCAGGCACACTGCAGCTGCGAAAGGCATCCCAAGGGGAGCGCAAAAGTGACGCAACTTGGCTGCCACCACTGATATTTCCATGAGACCATCCCGAAACATAGGCTGATTTTCCTTCCTAGGGTTAAGGTTTGAGTTACGCCTAGGGTAAGGGTTCTATAACCCAGAAAGCCCTGAGTTCCAAGAACACAGCAGCTGCGAAGGACTAGCCAAGAAGAGCGCAAAAGTACCACAACATGCCTGCCTCCACAGCTTTTTCCTTTGGGACATGCCTAATTCCTGGCTGATTTGCCTTTCTCGTCGTAGGGTTGGGGTTCAGCCTAGGGCTAGGATTTTTAAAATCAGGAAGCCCTGAGTTCCAGGCACACTGGAGCTGTGAAAGGCATCCAAAAGGGAGTGCAAAAGTGCCACAACATGGCTGCTTTCACGGCTTTTTCCTTGGCAAGAAGCCTAACACCAGGCTGATTTCCCTTCCCAGGGTTACTGTTAGGCTTAGGCCTAGGGCTAGGATTTTTAAAACTAGGAAGCCCTTAGCTCCAGGCACACTGCAGCTGTTCAAGGCATCCCAAGGGGAGTACAAAAGTGCAACAACATGGCAGCTTTCACAGCTTTTTCCTTGGCACCATCCCTATACCTAGGCTGATTTATCTGCCTAGGGTTAGGGTTAGGCTTCAGCCTAGGGCTTGGATTTCTTTAACCAGGAAGCCCTGAGTTCCAGGCTTACTTCATCTGCCAAAGGCATCCCAAAGGGAGTGCAGAAGTGCCACAACATGGCTGCTTTCACGGCTTTTCCCTTAGGAAGAACCCTAATACCCGGCTGATTTACCTTCCTAGGGTTACTGTTAGGCTTAGGCCTAGGACTTTTAAAACCAGGAAGCCCTGGGCTCCAGGCACACTGCAGCTGCAAAAGGCATCCCAAGGGGAGCGCAAAAGTGACGCAACTTGGCTGCACCACTGATATTTCCATGAGACCATCCCGAACCATAGGCTGATTTTCCTTCCTAGGGTTAAGGTTTGAGTTACGCCTAGGGTAAGGGTCTATTAACCAGAAAGCCCTGAGTTCCAAGAACACAGCAGCTGCGAAGGACTAGCCAAGAAGAGCGCAAAAGTACCACAACATGCCTGCCTCCACAGCTTTTTCCTTGGGGACATGCCTAATTCCTGGCTGATTTGCCTTTCTCGTCTTAGGGTTGGGGTTTGGCCTAGGGCTAGGATTTTTAAAATCAGGAAGCCCTGAGTTCCAGGCACACTGGAGCTGTGAAAGGCATCCAAAAGGGAGTGCAAAAGTGCCACAACATGGCTGCTTTCACGGCTTTTTCCTTGGCAAGAAGCCTAACACCAGGCTGATTTCCCTTCCCAGGGTTACTGTTAGGCTTAGGCCTAGGGCTAGGATTTTTAAAACTAGGAAGCCCTTAGCTCCAGGCACACTGCAGCTGTTCAAGGCATCCCAAGGGGAGTACAAAAGTGCAACAACATGGCAGCTTTCACAGCTTTTTCCTTGGCACCATCCCTATACCTAGGCTGATTTATCTGCCTAGGGTTAGGGTTAGGCTTCAGCCTAGGGCTTGGATTTCTTTAACCAGGAAGCCCTGAGTTCCAGGCTTACTTCATCTGCCAAAGGCATCCCAAAGGGAGTGCAGAAGTGCCACAACATGGCTGCTTTCACGGCTTTTCCCTTAGGAAGAACCCTAATACCCGGCTGATTTACCTTCCTAGGGTTACTGTTAGGCTTAGGCCTAGGACTTTTAAAACCAGGAAGCCCTGGGCTCCAGGCACACTGCAGCTGCGAAAGGCATCCCAAGGGGAGCGCAAAAGTGACGCAACTTGGCTGCCACCACTGATATTTCCATGAGACCATCCCGAACCATAGGCTGATTTTCCTTACTAGGATTAAGGTTTGAGTTACGCCTAGGGTAAGGGTTCTATTAACCAGAAAGCCCTGAGTTCCAAGAACACAGCAGCTGCGAAGGACTAGCCAAGAAGAGCGCAAAAGTACCACAACATGCCTGCCTCCACAGCTTTTTCCTTGGGGACATGCCTAATTCCTGGCTGATTTGCCTTTCTCGTCGTAGGGCTGGGGTTCGGCCTAGGGCTAGGATTTTTAAAATCAGGAAGCCCTGAGTTCCAGGCACACTGGAGCTGTGAAAGGCATCCAAAAGGGAGTGCAAAAGTGCCACAACATGGCTGCTTTCACGGCTTTTTCCTTGGCAAGAAGCCTAACACCTGGCTGATTTACCTTCCCAGGGTTACTGTTAGGCTTAGGCCTAGGGCTAGGATTTTTAAAACTAGGAAGCCCTTAGCTCCAGGCACACTGCAGCTGTTCAAGGCATCCCAAGGGGAGTACAAAAGTGCAACAACATGGCAGCTTTCACAGCTTTTTCCTTGGCACCATCCCTATACCTAGGCTGATTTATCTGCCTAGGGTTAGGGTTAGGCTTCAGCCTAGGGCTTGGATTTCTTTAACCAGGAAGCCCTGAGTTCCAGGCTTACTTCATCTGCCAAAGGCATCCCAAAGGGAGTGCAGAAGTGCCACAACATGGCTGCTTTCACGGCTTTTCCCTTAGGAAGAACCCTAATACCCGGCTGATTTACCTTCCTAGGGTTACTGTTAGGCTTAGGCCTAGGACTTTTAAAACCAGGAAGCCCTGGGCTCCAGGCACACTGCAGCTGCGAAAGGCATCCCAAGGGGAGCGCAAAAGTGACGCAACTTGGCTGCCACCACTGATATTTCCATGAGACCATCCCGAACCATAGGCTGATTTTCCTTCCTAGGGTTAAGGTTTGAGTTACGCCTAGGGTAAGGGTTCTATTAACCAGAAAGCCCTGAGTTCCAAGAACACAGCAGCTGCGAAGGACTAGCCAAGAAGAGCGCAAAAGTACCACAACATGCCTGCCTCCACAGCTTTTTCCTTGGGGACATGCCTAATTCCTGGCTGATTTGCCTTTCTCGTCTTAGGGCTGGGGTTCGGCCTAGGGCTAGGATTTTTAAAATCAGGAAGCCCTGAGTTCCAGGCACACTGGAGCTGTGAAAGGCATCCAAAAGGGAGTGCAAAAGTGCCACAACATGGCTGCTTTCACGGCTTTTTCCTTGGCAAGAAGCCTAACACCTGGCTGATTTACCTTCCCAGGGTTACTGTTAGGCTTAGGCCTAGGGCTAGGATTTTTAAAACTAGGAAGCCCTTAGCTCCAGGCACACTGCAGCTGTTCAAGGCATCCCAAGGGGAGTACAAAAGTGCAACAACATGGCAGCTTTCACAGCTTTTTCCTTGGCACCATCCCTATACCTAGGCTGATTTATCTGCCTAGGGTTAGGGTTAGGCTTCAGCCTAGGGCTTGGATTTCTTTAACCAGGAAGCCCTGAGTTCCAGGCTTACTTCATCTGCCAAAGGCATCCCAAAGGGAGTGCAGAAGTGCCACAACATGGCTGCTTTCACGGCTTTTCCCTTAGGAAGAACCCTAATACCCGGCTGATTTACCTTCCTAGGGTTACTGTTAGGCTTAGGCCTAGGACTTTTAAAACCAGGAAGCCCTGGGCTCCAGGCACACTGCAGCTGCGAAAGGCATCCCAAGGGGAGCGCAAAAGTGACGCAACTTGGCTGCCACCACTGATATTTCCATGAGACCATCCCGAACCATAGGCTGATTTTCCTTCCTAGGGTTAAGGTTTGAGTTACGCCTAGGGTAAGGGTTCTATTAACCAGAAAGCCCTGAGTTCCAAGAACACAGCAGCTGCGAAGGACTAGCCAAGAAGAGCGCAAAAGTACCACAACATGCCTGCCTCCACAGCTTTTTCCTTGGGGACATGCCTAATTCCTGGCTGATTTGCCTTTCTCGTCGTAGGGCTGGGGTTCGGCCTAGGGCTAGGATTTTTAAAATCAGGAAGCCCTGAGTTCCAGGCACACTGGAGCTGTGAAAGGCATCCAAAAGGGAGTGCAAAAGTGCCACAACATGGCTGCTTTCACGGCTTTTTCCTTGGCAAGAAGCCTAACACCAGGCTGATTTACCTTCCCAGGGTTACTGTTAGGCTTAGGCCTAGGGCTAGGATTTTTAAAACTAGGAAGCCCTTAGCTCCAGGCACACTGCAGCTGTTCAAGGCATCCCAAGGGGAGTACAAAAGTGCAACAACATGGCAGCTTTCACAGCTTTTTCCTTGGCACCATCCCTATACCTAGGCTGATTTATCTGCCTAGGGTTAGGGTTAGGCTTCAGCCTAGGGCTTGGATTTCTTTAACCAGGAAGCCCTGAGTTCCAGGCTTACTTCATCTGCCAAAGGCATCCCAAAGGGAGTGCAGAAGTGCCACAACATGGCTGCTTTCACGGCTTTTCCCTTAGGAAGAACCCTTATACCCGGCTGATTTACCTTCCTAGGGTTACTGTTAGGCTTAGGCCTAGGACTTTTAAAACCAGGAAGCCCTGGGCTCCAGGCACACTGCAGCTGCGAAAGGCATCCCAAGGGGAGCGCAAAAGTGACGCAACTTGGCTGCCACCACTGATATTTCCATGAGACCATCCCGAACCATAGGCTGATTTTCCTTCCTAGGGTTAAGGTTTGAGTTACGCCTAGGGTAAGGGTTCTATTAACCAGAAAGCCCTGAGTTCCAAGAACACAGCAGCTGCGAAGGACTAGCCAAGAAGAGCGCAAAAGTACCACAACATGCCTGCCTCCACAGCTTTTTCCTTGGGGACATGCCTAATTCCTGGCTGATTTGCCTTTCTCGTCGTAGGGCTGGGGTTCGGCCTAGGGCTAGGATTTTTAAAATCAGGAAGCCCTGAGTTCCAGGCACACTGGAGCTGTGAAAGGCATCCAAAAGGGAGTGCAAAAGTGCCACAACATGGCTGCTTTCACGGCTTTTTCCTTGGCAAGAAGCCTAACACCTGGCTGATTTACCTTCCCAGGGTTACTGTTAGGCTTAGGCCTAGGGCTAGGATTTTTAAAACTAGGAAGCCCTTAGCTCCAGGCACACTGCAGCTGTTCAAGGCATCCCAAGGGGAGTACAAAAGTGCAACAACATGGCAGCTTTCACAGCTTTTTCCTTGGCACCATCCCTATACCTAGGCTGATTTATCTGCCTAGGGTTAGGGTTAGGCTTCAGCCTAGGGCTTGGATTTCTTTAACCAGGAAGCCCTGAGTTCCAGGCTTACTTCATCTGCCAAAGGCATCCCAAAGGGAGTGCAGAAGTGCCACAACATGGCTGCTTTCACGGCTTTTCCCTTAGGAAGAACCCTAATACCCGGCTGATTTACCTTCCTAGGGTTACTGTTAGGCTTAGGCCTAGGACTTTTAAAACCAGGAAGCCCTGGGCTCCAGGCACACTGCAGCTGCGAAAGGCATCCCAAGGGGAGCGCAAAAGTGACGCAACTTTGCTGCCACCACTGATATTTCCATGAGACCATCCCGAACCATAGGCTGATTTTCCTTCCTAGGGTTAAGGTTTGAGTTACGCCTAGGGTAAGGGTTCTATTAACCAGAAAGCCCTGAGTTCCAAGAACACAGCAGCTGCGAAGGACTAGCCAAGAAGAGCGCAAAAGTACCACAACATGCCTGCCTCCACAGCTTTTTCCTTGGGGACATGCCTAATTCCTGGCTGATTTGCCTTTCTCGTCTTAGGGCTGGGGTTCGGCCTAGGGCTAGGATTTTTAAAATCAGGAAGCCCTGAGTTCCAGGCACACTGGAGCTGTGAAAGGCATCCAAAAGGGAGTGCAAAAGTGCCACAACATGGCTGCTTTCACGGCTTTTTCCTTGGCAAGAAGCCTAACACCTGGCTGATTTACCTTCCCAGGGTTACTGTTAGGCTTAGGCCTAGGGCTAGGATTTTTAAAACTAGGAAGCCCTTAGCTCCAGGCACACTGCAGCTGTTCAAGGCATCCCAAGGGGAGTACAAAAGTGCAACAACATGGCAGCTTTCACAGCTTTTTCCTTGGCACCATCCCTATACCTAGGCTGATTTATCTGCCTAGGGTTAGGGTTAGGCTTCAGCCTAGGGCTTGGATTTCTTTAACCAGGAAGCCCTGAGTTCCAGGCTTACTTCATCTGCCAAAGGCATCCCAAAGGGAGTGCAGAAGTGCCACAACATGGCTGCTTTCACGGCTTTTCCCTTAGGAAGAACCCTAATACCCGGCTGATTTACCTTCCTAGGGTTACTGTTAGGCTTAGGCCTAGGACTTTTAAAACCAGGAAGCCCTGGGCTCCAGGCACACTGCAGCTGCGAAAGGCATCCCAAGGGGAGCGCAAAAGTGACGCAACTTGGCTGCCACCACTGATATTTCCATGAGACCATCCCGAACCATAGGCTGATTTTCCTTCCTAGGGTTAAGGTTTGAGTTACGCCTAGGGTAAGGGTTCTATTAACCAGAAAGCCCTGAGTTCCAAGAACACAGCAGCTGCGAAGGACTAGCCAAGAAGAGTGCAAAAGTAGCACAACATGCCTGCCTCCACAGCTTTTTCCTTGGGGACATGCCTAATTCCTGGCTGATTTGCCTTTCTCGTCTTAGGGCTGGGGTTCGGACTAGGGCTAGGATTTTTAAAATCAGGAAGCCCTGAGTTCCAGGCACACTGGAGCTGTGAAAGGCATCCAAAAGGGAGTGCAAAAGTGCCACAACATGGCTGCTTTCACGGCTTTTTCCTTGGCAAGAAGCCTAACACCAGGCTGATTTCCCTTCCCAGGGTTACTGTTAGGCTTAGGCCTAGGGCTAGGATTTTTAAAACTAGGAAGCCCTTAGCTCCAGGCACACTGCAGCTGTTCAAGGCATCCCAAGGGGAGTACAAATGTGCAACAACATGGCAGCTTTCACAGCTTTTTCCTTGGCACCATCCCTATACCTAGGCTGATTTATCTGCCTAGGGTTAGGGTTAGGCTTCAGCCTAGGGCTTGGATTTCTTTAACCAGGAAGCCCTGAGTTCCAGGCTTACTTCATCTGCCAAAGGCATCCCAAAGGGAGTGCAGAAGTGCCACAACATGGCTGCTTTCACGGCTTTTCCCTTAGGAAGAACCCTAATACCCGGCTGATTTACCTTCCTAGGGTTACTGTTAGGCTTAGGCCTAGGACTTTTAAAACCAGGAAGCCCTGGGCTCCAGGCACACTGCAGCTGCGAAAGGCATCCCAAGGGGAGCGCAAAAGTGACGCAACTTGGCTGCCACCACTGATATTTCCATGAGACCATCCCGAACCATAGGCTGATTTTCCTTCCTAGGGTTAAGGTTTGAGTTACGCCTAGGGTAAGGGTTCTATTAACCAGAAAGCCCTGAGTTCCAAGAACACAGCAGCTGCGAAGGACTAGCCAAGAAGAGCGCAAAAGTACCACAACATGCCTGCCTCCACAGCTTTTTCCTTGGGGACATGCCTAATTCCTGGCTGATTTGCCTTTCTCGTCGTAGGGCTGGGGTTCGGCCTAGGGCTAGGATTTTTAAAATCAGGAAGCCCTGAGTTCCAGGCACACTGGAGCTGTGAAAGGCATCCAAAAGGGAGTGCAAAAGTGCCACAACATGGCTGCTTTCACGGCTTTTTCCTTGGCAAGAAGCCTAACACCAGGCTGATTTACCTTCCCAGGGTTACTGTTAGGCTTAGGCCTAGGGCTAGGATTTTTAAAACTAGGAAGCCCTTAGCTCCAGGCACACTGCAGCTGTTCAAGGCATCCCAAGGGGAGTACAAAAGTGCAACAACATGGCAGCTTTCACAGCTTTTTCCTTGGCACCATCCCTATACCTAGGCTGATTTATCTGCCTAGGGTTAGGGTTAGGCTTCAGCCTAGGGCTTGGATTTCTTTAACCAGGAAGCCCTGAGTTCCAGGCTTACTTCATCTGCCAAAGGCATCCCAAAGGGAGTGCAGAAGTGCCACAACATGGCTGCTTTCACGGCTTTTCCCTTAGGAAGAACCCTTATACCCGGCTGATTTACCTTCCTAGGGTTACTGTTAGGCTTAGGCCTAGGACTTTTAAAACCAGGAAGCCCTGGGCTCCAGGCACACTGCAGCTGCGAAAGGCATCCCAAGGGGAGCGCAAAAGTGACGCAACTTGGCTGCCACCACTGATATTTCCATGAGACCATCCCGAACCATAGGCTGATTTTCCTTCCTAGGGTTAAGGTTTGAGTTACGCCTAGGGTAAGGGTTCTATTAACCAGAAAGCCCTGAGTTCCAAGAACACAGCAGCTGCGAAGGACTAGCCAAGAAGAGCGCAAAAGTACCACAACATGCCTGCCTCCACAGCTTTTTCCTTGGGGACATGCCTAATTCCTGGCTGATTTGCCTTTCTCGTCGTAGGGCTGGGGTTCGGCCTAGGGCTAGGATTTTTAAAATCAGGAAGCCCTGAGTTCCAGGCACACTGGAGCTGTGAAAGGCATCCAAAAGGGAGTGCAAAAGTGCCACAACATGGCTGCTTTCACGGCTTTTTCCTTGGCAAGAAGCCTAACACCAGGCTGATTTACCTTCCCAGGGTTACTGTTAGGCTTAGGCCTAGGGCTAGGATTTTTAAAACTAGGAAGCCCTTAGCTCCAGGCACACTGCAGCTGTTCAAGGCATCCCAAGGGGAGTACAAAAGTGCAACAACATGGCAGCTTTCACAGCTTTTTCCTTGGCACCATCCCTATACCTAGGCTGATTTATCTGCCTAGGGTTAGGGTTAGGCTTCAGCCTAGGGCTTGGATTTCTTTAACCAGGAAGCCCTGAGTTCCAGGCTTACTTCATCTGCCAAAGGCATCCCAAAGGGAGTGCAGAAGTGCCACAACATGGCTGCTTTCACGGCTTTTCCCTTAGGAAGAACCCTAATACCCGGCTGATTTACCTTCCTAGGGTTACTGTTAGGCTTAGGCCTAGGACTTTTAAAACCAGGAAGCCCTGGGCTCCAGGCACACTGCAGCTGCGAAAGGCATCCCAAGGGGAGCGCAAAAGTGACGCAACTTTGCTGCCACCACTGATATTTCCATGAGACCATCCCGAACCATAGGCTGATTTTCCTTCCTAGGGTTAAGGTTTGAGTTACGCCTAGGGTAAGGGTTCTATTAACCAGAAAGCCCTGAGTTCCAAGAACACAGCAGCTGCGAAGGACTAGCCAAGAAGAGCGCAAAAGTACCACAACATGCCTGCCTCCACAGCTTTTTCCTTGGGGACATGCCTAATTCCTGGCTGATTTGCCTTTCTCGTCTTAGGGCTGGGGTTCGGCCTAGGGCTAGGATTTTTAAAATCAGGAAGCCCTGAGTTCCAGGCACACTGGAGCTGTGAAAGGCATCCAAAAGGGAGTGCAAAAGTGCCACAACATGGCTGCTTTCACGGCTTTTTCCTTGGCAAGAAGCCTAACACCTGGCTGATTTACCTTCCCAGGGTTACTGTTAGGCTTAGGCCTAGGGCTAGGATTTTTAAAACTAGGAAGCCCTTAGCTCCAGGCACACTGCAGCTGTTCAAGGCATCCCAAGGGGAGTACAAAAGTGCAACAACATGGCAGCTTTCACAGCTTTTTCCTTGGCACCATCCCTATACCTAGGCTGATTTATCTGCCTAGGGTTAGGGTTAGGCTTCAGCCTAGGGCTTGGATTTCTTTAACCAGGAAGCCCTGAGTTCCAGGCTTACTTCATCTGCCAAAGGCATCCCAAAGGGAGTGCAGAAGTGCCACAACATGGCTGCTTTCACGGCTTTTCCCTTAGGAAGAACCCTAATACCCGGCTGATTTACCTTCCTAGGGTTACTGTTAGGCTTAGGCCTAGGACTTTTAAAACCAGGAAGCCCTGGGCTCCAGGCACACTGCAGCTGCGAAAGGCATCCCAAGGGGAGCGCAAAAGTGACGCAACTTGGCTGCCACCACTGATATTTCCATGAGACCATCCCGAACCATAGGCTGATTTTCCTTCCTAGGGTTAAGGTTTGAGTTACGCCTAGGGTAAGGGTTCTATTAACCAGAAAGCCCTGAGTTCCAAGAACACAGCAGCTGCGAAGGACTAGCCAAGAAGAGTGCAAAAGTAGCACAACATGCCTGCCTCCACAGCTTTTTCCTTGGGGACATGCCTAATTCCTGGCTGATTTGCCTTTCTCGTCTTAGGGCTGGGGTTCGGCCTAGGGCTAGGATTTTTAAAATCAGGAAGCCCTGAGTTCCAGGCACACTGGAGCTGTGAAAGGCATCCAAAAGGGAGTGCAAAAGTGCCACAACATGGCTGCTTTCACGGCTTTTTCCTTGGCAAGAAGCCTAACACCAGGCTGATTTCCCTTCCCAGGGTTACTGTTAGGCTTAGGCCTAGGGCTAGGATTTTTAAAACTAGGAAGCCCTTAGCTCCAGGCACACTGCAGCTGTTCAAGGCATCCCAAGGGGAGTACAAATGTGCAACAACATGGCAGCTTTCACAGCTTTTTCCTTGGCACCATCCCTATACCTAGGCTGATTTATCTGCCTAGGGTTAGGGTTAGGCTTCAGCCTAGGGCTTGGATTTCTTTAACCAGGAAGCCCTGAGTTCCAGGCTTACTTCATCTGCCAAAGGCATCCCAAAGGGAGTGCAGAAGTGCCACAACATGGCTGCTTTCACGGCTTTTCCCTTAGGAAGAACCCTAATACCCGGCTGTTTTACCTTCCTAGGGTTACTGTTAGGCTTAGGCCTAGGACTTTTAAAACCAGGAAGCCCTGGGCTCCAGGCACACTGCAGCTGCGAAAGGCATCCCAAGGGGAGCGCAAAAGTGACGCAACTTGGCTGCCACCACTGATATTTCCATGAGACCATCCCGAACCATAGGCTGATTTTCCTTCCTAGGGTTAAGGTTTGAGTTACGCCTAGGGTAAGGGTTCTATTAACCAGAAAGCCCTGAGTTCCAAGAACACAGCAGCTGCGAAGGACTAGCCAAGAAGAGCGCAAAAGTACCACAACATGCCTGCCTCCACAGCTTTTTCCTTGGGGACATGCCTAATTCCTGGCTGATTTGCCTTTCTCGTCGTAGGGCTGGGGTTCGGCCTAGGGCTAGGATTTTTAAAATCAGGAAGCCCTGAGTTCCAGGCACACTGGAGCTGTGAAAGGCATCCAAAAGGGAGTGCAAAAGTGCCACAACATGGCTGCTTTCACGGCTTTTTCCTTGGCAAGAAGCCTAACACCTGGCTGATTTACCTTCCCAGGGTTACTGTTAGGCTTAGGCCTAGGGCTAGGATTTTTAAAACTAGGAAGCCCTTAGCTCCAGGCACACTGCAGCTGTTCAAGGCATCCCAAGGGGAGTACAAAAGTGCAACAACATGGCAGCTTTCACAGCTTTTTCCTTGGCACCATCCCTATACCTAGGCTGATTTATCTGCCTAGGGTTAGGGTTAGGCTTCAGCCTAGGGCTTGGATTTCTTTAACCAGGAAGCCCTGAGTTCCAGGCTTACTTCATCTGCCAAAGGCATCCCAAAGGGAGTGCAGAAGTGCCACAACATGGCTGCTTTCACGGCTTTTCCCTTAGGAAGAACCCTAATACCCGGCTGATTTACCTTCCTAGGGTTACTGTTAGGCTTAGGCCTAGGACTTTTAAAACCAGGAAGCCCTGGGCTCCAGGCACACTGCAGCTGCGAAAGGCATCCCAAGGGGAGCGCAAAAGTGACGCAACTTGGCTGCCACCACTGATATTTCCATGAGACCATCCCGAACCATAGGCTGATTTTCCTTCCTAGGGTTAAGGTTTGAGTTACGCCTAGGGTAAGGGTTCTATTAACCAGAAAGCCCTGAGTTCCAAGAACACAGCAGCTGCGAAGGACTAGCCAAGAAGAGCGCAAAAGTACCACAACATGCCTGCCTCCACAGCTTTTTCCTTGGGGACATGCCTAATTCCTGGCTGATTTGCCTTTCTCGTCTTAGGGCTGGGGTTCGGCCTAGGGCTAGGATTTTTAAAATCAGGAAGCCCTGAGTTCCAGGCACACTGGAGCTGTGAAAGGCATCCAAAAGGGAGTGCAAAAGTGCCACAACATGGCTGCTTTCACGGCTTTTTCCTTGGCAAGAAGCCTAACAGCAGGCTGATTTACCTTCCCAGGGTTACTGTTAGGCTTAGGCCTAGGGCTAGGATTTTTAAAACTAGGAAGCCCTTAGCTCCAGGCACACTGCAGCTGTTCAAGGCATCCCAAGGGGAGTACAAAAGTGCAACAACATGGCAGCTTTCACAGCTTTTTCCTTGGCACCATCCCTATACCTAGGCTGATTTATCTGCCTAGGGTTAGGGTTAGGCTTCAGCCTAGGGCTTGGATTTCTTTAACCAGGAAGCCCTGAGTTCCAGGCTTACTTCATCTGCCAAAGGCATCCCAAAGGGAGTGCAGAAGTGCCACAACATGGCTGCTTTCACGGCTTTTCCCTTAGGAAGAACCCTAATACCCGGCTGATTTACCTTCCTAGGGTTACTGTTAGGCTTAGGCCTAGGACTTTTAAAACCAGGAAGCCCTGGGCTCCAGGCACACTGCAGCTGCGAAAGGCATCCCAAGGGGAGCGCAAAAGTGACGCAACTTGGCTGCCACCACTGATATTTCCATGAGACCATCCCGAACCATAGGCTGATTTTCCTTCCTAGGGTTAAGGTTTGAGTTACGCCTAGGGTAAGGGTTCTATTAACCAGAAAGCCCTGAGTTCCAAGAACACAGCAGCTGCGAAGGACTAGCCAAGAAGAGCGCAAAAGTAGCACAACATGCCTGCCTCCACAGCTTTTTCCTTGGGGACATGCCTAATTCCTGGCTGATTTGCCTTTCTCGTCTTAGGGCTGGGGTTCGGCCTAGGGCTAGGATTTTTAAAATCAGGAAGCCCTGAGTTCCAGGCACACTGGAGCTGTGAAAGGCATCCAAAAGGGAGTGCAAAAGTGCCACAACATGGCTGCTTTCACGGCTTTTTCCTTGGCAAGAAGCCTAACACCAGGCTGATTTCCCTTCCCAGGGTTACTGTTAGGCTTAGGCCTAGGGCTAGGATTTTTAAAACTAGGAAGCCCTTAGCTCCAGGCACACTGCAGCTGTTCAAGGCATCCCAAGGGGAGTACAAAAGTGCAACAACATGGCAGCTTTCACAGCTTTTTCCTTGGCACCATCCCTATACCTAGGCTGATTTATCTGCCTAGGGTTAGGGTTAGGCTTCAGCCTAGGGCTTGGATTTCTTTAACCAGGAAGCCCTGAGTTCCAGGCTTACTTCATCTGCCAAAGGCATCCCAAAGGGAGTGCAGAAGTGCCACAACATGGCTGCTTTCACGGCTTTTCCCTTAGGAAGAACCCTAATACCCGGCTGATTTACCTTCCTAGGGTTACTGTTAGGCTTAGGCCTAGGACTTTTAAAACCAGGAAGCCCTGGGCTCCAGGCACACTGCAGCTGCGAAAGGCATCCCAAGGGAAGCGCAAAAGTGACGCAACTTGGCTGCCACCACTGATATTTCCATGAGACCATCCCGAACCATAGGCTGATTTTCCTTACTAGGATTAAGGTTTGAGTTACGCCTAGGGTAAGGGTTCTATTAACCAGAAAGCCCTGAGTTCCAAGAACACAGCAGCTGCGAAGGACTAGCCAAGAAGAGCGCAAAAGTACCACAACATGCCTGCCTCCACAGCTTTTTCCTTGGGGACATGCCTAATTCCTGGCTGATTTGCCTTTCTCGTCTTAGGGCTGGGGTTCGGACTAGGGCTAGGATTTTTAAAATCAGGAAGCCCTGAGTTCCAGGCACACTGGAGCTGTGAAAGGCATCCAAAAGGGAGTGCAAAAGTGCCACAACATGGCTGCTTTCACGGCTTTTTCCTTGGCAAGAAGCCTAACACCTGGCTGATTTACCTTCCCAGGGTTACTGTTAGGCTTAGGCCTAGGGCTAGGATTTTTAAAACTAGGAAGCCCTTAGCTCCAGGCACACTGCAGCTGTTCAAGGCATCCCAAGGGGAGTACGAAAGTGCAACAACATGGCAGCTTTCACAGCTTTTTCCTTGGCACCATCCCTATACCTAGGCTGATTTATCTGCCTAGGGTTAGGGTTAGGGTTCAGCCTAGGGCTTGGATTTCTTTAACCAGGAAGCCCTGAGTTCCAGGCTTACTTCATCTGCCAAAGGCATCCCAAAGGGAGTGCAGAAGTGCCACAACATGGCTGCTTTCACGGCTTTTCCCTTAGGAAGAACCCTAATACCCGGCTGATTTACCTTCCTAGGGTTACTGTTAGGCTTAGGCCTAGGACTTTTAAAACCAGGAAGCCCTGGGCTCCAGGCACACTGCAGCTGCAAAAGGCATCCCAAGGGGAGCGCAAAAGTGACGCAACTTGGCTGCCACCACTGATATTTCCATGAGACCATCCCGAACCATAGGCTGATTTTCCTTCCTAGGGTTAAGGTTTGAGTTACGCCTAGGGTAAGGGTTCTATTAACCAGAAAGCCCTGAGTTCCAAGAACACAGCAGCTGCGAAGGACTAGCCAAGAAGAGCGCAAAAGTACCACAACATGCCTGCCTCCACAGCTTTTTCCTTGGGGACATGCCTAATTCCTGGCTGATTTGCCTTTCTCGTCTTAGGGCTGGGGTTCGGCCTAGGGCTAGGATTTTTAAAATCAGGAAGCCCTGAGTTCCAGGCACACTGGAGCTGTGAAAGGCATCCAAAAGGGAGTGCAAAAGTGCCACAACATGGCTGCTTTCACGGCTTTTTCCTTGGCAAGAAGCCTAACACCAGGCTGATTTCCCTTCCCAGGGTTACTGTTAGGCTTAGGCCTAGGGCTAGGATTTTTAAAACTAGGAAGCCCTTAGCTCCAGGCACACTGCAGCTGTTCAAGGCATCCCAAGGGGAGTACAAAAGTGCAACAACATGGCAGCTTTCACAGCTTTTTCCTTGGCACCATCCCTATACCTAGGCTGATTTATCTGCCTAGGGTTAGGTTTAGGGTTCAGCCTAGGGCTTGGATTTCTTTAACCAGGAAGCCCTGAGTTCCAGGCTTACTTCATCTGCCAAAGGCATCCCAAAGGGAGTGCAGAAGTGCCACAACATGGCTGCTTTCACGGCTTTTCCCTTAGGAAGAACCCTAATACCCGGCTGATTTACCTTCCTAGGGTTACTGTTAGGCTTAGGCCTAGGACTTTTAAAACCAGGAAGCCCTGGGCTCCAGGCACACTGCAGCTGCAAAAGGCATCCCAAGGGGAGCGCAAAAGTGACGCAACTTGGCTGCCACCACTGATATTTCCATGAGACCATCCCGAACCATAGGCTGATTTTCCTTCCTAGGGTTAAGGTTTGAGTTACGCCTAGGGTAAGGGTTCTATTAACCAGAAAGCCCTGAGTTCCAAGAACACAGCAGCTGCGAAGGACTAGCCAAGAAGAGCGCAAAAGTACCACAACATGCCTGCCTCCACAGCTTTTTCCTTGGGGACATGCCTAATTCCTGGCTGATTTGCCTTTCTCGTCTTAGGGCTGGGGTTCGGCCTAGGGCTAGGATTTTTAAAATCAGGAAGCCCTGAGTTCCAGGCACACTGGAGCTGTGAAAGGCATCCAAAAGGGAGTGCAAAAGTGCCACAACATGGCTGCTTTCACGGCTTTTTCCTTGGCAAGAAGCCTAACACCTGGCTGATTTACCTTCCCAGGGTTACTGTTAGGCTTAGGCCTAGGGCTAGGATTTTTAAAACTAGGAAGCCCTTAGCTCCAGGCACACTGCAGCTGTTCAAGGCATCCCAAGGGGAGTACAAAAGTGCAACAACATGGCAGCTTTCACAGCTTTTTCCTTGGCACCATCCCTATACCTAGGCTGATTTATCTGCCTAGGGTTAGGGTTAGGCTTCAGCCTAGGGCTTGGATTTCTTTAACCAGGAAGCCCTGAGTTCCAGGCTTACTTCATCTGCCAAAGGCATCCCAAAGGGAGTGCAGAAGTGCCACAACATGGCTGCTTTCACGGCTTTTCCCTTAGGAAGAACCCTAATACCCGGCTGATTTACCTTCCTAGGGTTACTGTTAGGCTTAGGCCTAGGACTTTTAAAACCAGGAAGCCCTGGGCTCCAGGCACACTGCAGCTGCAAAAGGCATCCCAAGGGGAGCGCAAAAGTGATGCAACTTGGCTGCCACCACTGATATTTCCATGAGACCATCCCGAACCATAGGCTGATTTTCCTTCCTAGGGTTAAGGTTTGAGTTACGCCTAGGGTAAGGGTTCTATTAACCAGAAAGCCCTGAGTTCCAAGAACACAGCAGCTGCGAAGGACTAGCCAAGAAGAGCGCAAAAGTACCACAACATGCCTGCCTCCACAGCTTTTTCCTTGGGGACATGCCTAATTCCTGGCTGATTTGCCTTTCTCGTCTTAGGGCTGGGGTTCGGCCTAGGGCTAGGATTTTTAAAATCAGGAAGCCCTGAGTTCCAGGCACACTGGAGCTGTGAAAGGCATCCAAAAGGGAGTGCAAAAGTGCCACAACATGGCTGCTTTCACGGCTTTTTCCTTGGCAAGAAGCCTAACACCAGGCTGATTTCCCTTCCCAGGGTTACTGTTAGGCTTAGGCCTAGGGCTAGGATTTTTAAAACTAGGAAGCCCTTAGCTCCAGGCACACTGCAGCTGTTCAAGGCATCCCAAGGGGAGTACAAAAGTGCAACAACATGGCAGCTTTCACAGCTTTTTCCTTGGCACCATCCCTATACCTAGGCTGATTTATCTGCCTAGGGTTAGGGTTAGGCTTCAGCCTAGGGCTTGGATTTCTTTAACCAGGAAGCCCTGAGTTCCAGGCTTACTTCATCTGCCAAAGGCATCCCAAAGGGAGTGCAGAAGTGCCACAACATGGCTGCTTTCACGGCTTTTCCCTTAGGAAGAACCCTAATACCCGGCTGATTTACCTTCCTAGGGTTACTGTTAGGCTTAGGCCTAGGACTTTTAAAACCAGGAAGCCCTGGGCTCCAGGCACACTGCAGCTGCAAAAGGCATCCCAAGGGGAGCGCAAAAGTGACGCAACTTGGCTGCCACCACTGATATTTCCATGAGACCATCCCGAACCATAGGCTGATTTTCCTTACTAGGATTAAGGTTTGAGTTACGCCTAGGGTAAGGGTTCTATTAACCAGAAAGCCCTGAGTTCCAAGAACACAGCAGCTGCGAAGGACTAGCCAAGAAGAGCGCAAAAGTACCACAACATGCCTGCCTCCACAGCTTTTTCCTTGGGGACATGCCTAATTCCTGGCTGATTTGCCTTTCTCGTCTTAGGGCTGGGGTTCGGCCTAGGGCTAGGATTTTTAAAATCAGGAAGCCCTGAGTTCCAGGCACACTGGAGCTGTGAAAGGCATCCAAAAGGGAGTGCAAAAGTGCCACAACATGGCTGCTTTCACGGCTTTTTCCTTGGCAAGAAGCCTAACACCAGGCTGATTTACCTTCCCAGGGTTACTGTTAGGCTTAGGCCTAGGGCTAGGATTTTTAAAACTAGGAAGCCCTTAGCTCCAGGCACACTGCAGCTGTTCAAGGCATCCCAAGGGGAGTACAAAAGTGCAACAACATGGCAGCTTTCACAGCTTTTTCCTTGGCACCATCCCTATACCTAGGCTGATTTATCTGCCTAGGGTTAGGGTTAGGCTTCAGCCTAGGGCTTGGATTTCTTTAACCAGGAAGCCCTGAGTTCCAGGCTTACTTCATCTGCCAAAGGCATCCCAAAGGGAGTGCAGAAGTGCCACAACATGGCTGCTTTCACGGCTTTTCCCTTAGGAAGAACCCTAATACCCGGCTGATTTACCTTCCTAGGGTTACTGTTAGGCTTAGGCCTAGGACTTTTAAAACCAGGAAGCCCTGGGCTCCAGGCACACTGCAGCTGCGAAAGGCATCCCAAGGGGAGCGCAAAAGTGACGCAACTTGGCTGCCACCACTGATATTTCCATGAGACCATCCCGAACCATAGGCTGATTTTCCTTACTAGGATTAAGGTTTGAGTTACGCCTAGGGTAAGGGTTCTATTAACCAGAAAGCCCTGAGTTCCAAGAACACAGCAGCTGCAAAGGACTAGCCAAGAAGAGCGCAAAAGTAGCACAACATGCCTGCCTCCACAGCTTTTTCCTTGGGGACATGCCTAATTACTGGCTGATTTGCCTTTCTCGTCGTAGGGTTGGGGTTCAGCCTAGGGCTAGGATTTTTAAAATCAGGAAGCCCTGAGTTCCAGGCACACTGCAGCTGTGAAAGGCATCCAAAAGGGAGTGCAAAAGTGCCACAACATGGCTGCTTTCACGGCTTTTTCCTTGGCAAGAAGCCTAACACCAGGCTGATTTCCCTTCCCAGGGTTACTGTTAGGCTTAGGCCTAGGGCTAGGATTTTTAAAACTAGGAAGCCCTTAGCTCCAGGCACACTGCAGCTGTTCAAGGCATCCCAAGGGGAGTACAAAAGTGCAACAACATGGCAGCTTTCACAGCTTTTTCCTTGGCACCATCCCTATACCTAGGCTGATTTATCTGCCTAGGGTTAGGGTTAGGCTTCAGCCTAGGGCTTGGATTTCTTTAACCAGGAAGCCCTGAGTTCCAGGCTTACTTCATCTGCCAAAGGCATCCCAAAGGGAGTGCAGAAGTGCCACAACATGGCTGCTTTCACGGCTTTTCCCTTAGGAAGAACCCTAATACCCGGCTGATTTACCTTCCTAGGGTTACTGTTAGGCTTAGGCCTAGGACTTTTAAAACCAGGAAGCCCTGGGCTCCAGGCACACTGCAGCTGCGAAAGGCATCCCAAGGGGAGCGCAAAAGTGACGCAACTTGGCTGCCACCACTGATATTTCCATGAGACCATCCCGAACCATAGGCTGATTTTCCTTCCTAGGGTTAAGGTTTGAGTTACGCCTAGGGTAAGGGTTCTATTAACCAGAAAGCCCTGAGTTCCAAGAACACAGCAGCTGCAAAGGACTAGCCAAGAAGAGCGCAAAAGTAGCACAACATGCCTGCCTCCACAGCTTTTTCCTTGGGGACATGCCTAATTCCTGGCTGATTTGCCTTTCTCGTCTTAGGGTTGGGGTTCGGCCTAGGGCTAGGATTTTTAAAATCAGGAAGCCCTGAGTTCCAGGCACACTGGAGCTGTGAAAGGCATCCAAAAGGGAGTGCAAAAGTGCCACAACATGGCTGCTTTCACGGCTTTTTCCTTGGCAAGAAGCCTAACACCAGGCTGATTTACCTCCCCAGGGTTACTGTTAGGCTTAGGCCTAGGGCTAGGATTTTTAAAACTAGGAAGCCCTTAGCTCCAGGCACACTGCAGCTGTTCAAGGCATCCCAAGGGGAGTACAAAAGTGCAACAACATGGCAGCTTTCACAGCTTTTTCCTTGGCACCATCCCTATACCTAGGCTGATTTATCTGCCTAGGGTTAGGGTTAGGCTTCAGCCTAGGGCTTGGATTTCTTTAACCAGGAAGCCCTGAGTTCCAGGCTTACTTCATCTGCCAAAGGCATCCCAAAGGGAGTGCAGAAGTGCCACAACATGGCTGCTTTCACGGCTTTTCCCTTAGGAAGAACCCTAATACCCGGCTGATTTACCTTCCTAGGGTTACTGTTAGGCTTAGGCCTAGGACTTTTAAAACCAGGAAGCCCTGGGCTCCAGGCACACTGCAGCTGCAAAAGGCATCCCAAGGGGAGCGCAAAAGTGACGCAACTTGGCTGCCACCACTGATATTTCCATGAGACCATCCCGAACCATAGGCTGATTTTCCTTCCTAGGGTTAAGGTTTGAGTTACGCCTAGGGTAAGGGTTCTATTAACCAGAAAGCCCTGAGTTCCAAGAACACAGCAGCTGCGAAGGACTAGCCAAGAAGAGCGCAAAAGTACCACAACATGCCTGCCTCCACAGCTTTTTCCTTGGGGACATGCCTAATTCCTGGCTGATTTGCCTTTCTCGTCTTAGGGTTGGGGTTCGGCCTAGGGCTAGGATTTTTAAAATCAGGAAGCCCTGAGTTCCAGGCACACTGCAGCTGTGAAAGGCATCCAAAAGGGAGTGCAAAAGTGCCACAACATGGCTGCTTTCACGGCTTTTTCCTTGGCAAGAAGCCTAACACCAGGCTGATTTCCCTTCCCAGGGTTACTGTTAGGCTTAGGCCTAGGGCTAGGATTTTTAAAACTAGGAAGCCCTTAGCTCCAGGCACACTGCAGCTGTTCAAGGCATCCCAAGGGGAGTACAAAAGTGCAACAACATGGCAGCTTTCACAGCTTTTTCCTTGGCACCATCCCTATACCTAGGCTGATTTATCTGCCTAGGGTTAGGGTTAGGCTTCAGCCTAGGGCTTGGATTTCTTTAACCAGGAAGCCCTGAGTTCCAGGCTTACTTCATCTGCCAAAGGCATCCCAAAGGGAGTGCAGAAGTGCCACAACATGGCTGCTTTCACGGCTTTTCCCTTAGGAAGAACCCTAATACCCGGCTGATTTACCTTCCTAGGGTTACTGTTAGGCTTAGGCCTAGGACTTTTAAAACCAGGAAGCCCTGGGCTCCAGGCACACTGCAGCTGCGAAAGGCATCCCAAGGGGAGCGCAAAAGTGACGCAACTTGGCTGCCACCACTGATATTTCCATGAGACCATCCCGAACCATAGGTTGATTTTCCTTCCTAGGGTTAAGGTTTGAGTTACGCCTAGGGTAAGGGTTCTATTAACCAGAAAGCCCTGAGTTCCAAGAACACAGCAGCTGCGAAGGACTAGCCAAGAAGAGCGCAAAAGTAGCACAACATGCCTGCCTCCACAGCTTTTTCCTTGGGGACATGCCTAATTCCTGGCTGATTTGCCTTTCTCCTCTTAGGGTTGGGGTTCGGCCTAGGGCTAGGATTTTTAAAATCAGGAAGCCCTGAGTTCCAGGCACACTGGAGCTGTGAAAGGCATCCAAAAGGGAGTGCAAAAGTGCCACAACATGGCTGCTTTCACAGCTTTTTCCTTGGCAAGAAGCCTAACACCAGGCTGATTTACCTTCCCAGGGTTACTGTTAGGCTTAGGCCTAGGGCTAGGATTTTTAAAACTAGGAAGCCCTTAGCTCCAGGCACACTGCAGCTGTTCAAGGCATCCCAAGGGGAGTACAAAAGTGCAACAACATGGCAGCTTTCACAGCTTTTTCCTTGGCACCATCCCTATACCTAGGCTGATTTATCTGCCTAGGGTTAGGGTTAGGCTTCAGCCTAGGGCTTGGATTTCTTTAACCAGGAAGCCCTGAGTTCCAGGCTTACTTCATCTGCCAAAGGCATCCCAAAGGGAGTGCAGAAGTGCCACAACATGGCTGCTTTCACGGCTTTTCCCTTAGGAAGAACCCTAATACCCGGCTGATTTACCTTCCTAGGGTTACTGTTAGGCTTAGGCCTAGGACTTTTAAAACCAGGAAGCCCTGGGCTCCAGGCACACTGCAGCTGCGAAAGGCATCCCAAGGGGAGCGCAAAAGTGACGCAACTTGGCTGCCACCACTGATATTTCCATGAGACCATCCCGAACCATAGGCTGATTTTCCTTCCTAGGGTTAAGGTTTGAGTTACGCCTAGGGTAAGGGTCTATTAACCAGAAAGCCCTGAGTTCCAAGAACACAGCAGCTGCGAAGGACTAGCCAAGAAGAGCGCAAAAGTAGCACAACATGCCTGCCTCCACAGCTTTTTCCTTGGGGACATGCCTAATTCCTGGCTGATTTGCCTTTCTCGTCTTAGGGTTGGGGTTCGGCCTAGGGCTAGGATTTTTAAAATCAGGAAGCCCTGAGTTCCAGGCACACTGGAGCTGTGAAAGGCATCCAAAAGGGAGTGCAAAAGTGCCACAACATGGCTGCTTTCACGGCTTTTTCCTTGGCAAGAAGCCTAACACCAGGCTGATTTACCTTCCCAGGGTTACTGTTAGGCTTAGGCCTAGGGCTAGGATTTTTAAAACTAGGAAGCCCTTAGCTCCAGGCACACTGCAGCTGTTCAAGGCATCCCAAGGGGAGTACAAAAGGGCAACAACATGGCAGCTTTCACAGCTTTTTCCTTGGCACCATCCCTATACCTAGGCTGATTTATCTGCCTAGGGTTAGGGTTAGGCTTCAGCCTAGGGCTTGGATTTCTTTAACCAGGAAGCCCTGAGTTCCAGGCTTACTTCATCTGCCAAAGGCATCCCAAAGGGAGTGCAGAAGTGCCACAACATGGCTGCTTTCACGGCTTTTTCCTTGGCACCATCCCTATACCTAGGCTGATTTATCTGCCTAGGGTTAGGGTTAGGCTTCAGCCTAGGGCTTGGATTTCTTTAACCAGGAAGCCCTGAGTTCCAGGCTTACTTCATCTGCCAAAGGCATCCCAAAGGGAGTGCAGAAGTGCCACAACATGGCTGCTTTCACGGCTTTTCCCTTAGGAAGAACCCTAATACCCGGCTGATTTACCTTCCTAGGGTTACTGTTAGGCTTAGGCCTAGGACTTTTAAAACCAGGAAGCCCTGGGCTCCAGGCACACTGCAGCTGCGAAAGGCATCCCAAGGGAAGCGCAAAAGTGACGCAACTTGGCTGCCACCACTGATATTTCCATGAGACCATCCCGAACCATAGGTTGATTTTCCTTCCTAGGGTTAAGGTTTGAGTTACGCCTAGGGTAAGGGCTCTATTAACCAGAAAGCCCTGAGTTCCAAGAACACAGCAGCTGCGAAGGACTAGCCAAGAAGAGCGCAAAAGTACCACAACATGCCTGCCTCCACAGCTTTTTCCTTGTGGACATGCCTAATTCCTGGCTGATTTGCCTTTCTCGTCTTAGGGTTGGGGTTCGGCCTAGGGCTAGGATTTTTAAAATCAGGAAGCCCTGAGTTCCAGGCACACTGGAGCTGTGAAAGGCATCCAAAAGGGAGTGCAAAAGTGCCACAACATGGCTGCTTTCACGGCTTTTTCCTTGGCAAGAAGCCTAACACCAGGCTGATTTACCTTCCCAGGGTTACTGTTAGGCTTAGGCCTAGGGCTAGGATTTTTAAAACTAGGAAGCCCTTAGCTCCAGGCACACTGCAGCTGTTCAAGGCATCCCAAGGGGAGTACAAAAGTGCAACAACATGGCAGCTTTCACAGCTTTTTCCTTGGCACCATCCCTATACCTAGGCTGATTTATCTGCCTAGGGTTAGGGTTAGGCTTCAGCCTAGGGCTTGGATTTCTTTAACCAGGAAGCCCTGAGTTCCAGGCTTACTTCATCTGCCAAAGGCATCCCAAAGGGAGTGCAGAAGTGCCACAACATGGCTGCTTTCACGGCTTTTCCCTTAGGAAGAACCCTAATACCCGGCTGATTTACCTTCCTAGGGTTACTGTTAGGCTTAGGCCTAGGACTTTTAAAACCAGGAAGCCCTGGGCTCCAGGCACACTGCAGCTGCGAAAGGCATCCCAAGGGGAGCGCAAAAGTGACGCAACTTGGCTGCCACCACTGATATTTCCATGAGACCATCCCGAACCATAGGCTGATTTTCCTTCCTAGGCTTAAGGTTTGAGTTACGCCTAGGGTAAGGGCTCTATTAACCAGAAAGCCCTGAGTTCCAAGAACACAGCAGCTGCGAAGGACTAGCCAAGAAGAGCGCAAAAGTACCACAACATGCCTGCCTCCACAGCTTTTTCCTTGGGGACATGCCTAATTCCTGGCTGATTTGCCTTTCTCGTCTTAGGGTTGGGGTTCGGCCTAGGGCTAGGATTTTTAAAATCAGGAAGCCCTGAGTTCCAGGCACACTGGAGCTGTGAAAGGCATCCAAAAGGGAGTGCAAAAGTGCCACAACATGGCTGCTTTCACGGCTTTTTCCTTGGCAAGAAGCCTAACACCAGGCTGATTTACCTTCCCAGGGTTACTGTTAGGCTCAGGCCTAGGGCTAGGATTTTTAAAACTAGGAAGCCCTTAGCTCCAGGCACACTGCAGCTGCTCAAGGCATCCCAAGGGGAGTACAAAAGTGCAACAACATGGCAGCTTTCACAGCTTTTTCCTTGGCACCATCCCTATACCTAGGCTGATTTATCTGCCTAGGGTTAGGGTTAGGCTTCAGCCTAGGGCTTGGATTTCTTTAACCAGGAAGCCCTGAGTTCCAGGCTTACTTCATCTGCCAAAGGCATCCCAAAGGGAGTGCAGAAGTGCCACAACATGGCTGCTTTCACAGCTTTTCCCTTAGGAAGAACCCTAATACCCGGCTGATTTACCTTCCTAGGGTTACTGTTAGGCTTAGGCCTAGGACTTTTAAAACCAGGAAGCCCTGGGCTCCAGGCACACTGCAGCTGCGAAAGGCATCCCAAGGGGAGCGCAAAAGTGACGCAACTTGGCTGCCACCACTGATATTTCCATGAGACCATCCCGAACCATAGGCTGATTTTCCTTCCTAGGGTTAAGGTTTGAGTTACGCCTAGGGTAAGGGTTCTATTAACCAGAAAGCCCTGAGTTCCAAGAACACAGCAGCTGCGAAGGACTAGCCAAGAAGAGCGCAAAAGTACCACAACATGCCTGCCTCCACAGCTTTTTCCTTGGGGACATGCCTAATTCCTGGCTGATTTGCCTTTCTCCTCTTAGGGTTGGGGTTCGGCCTAGGGCTAGGATTTTTAAAATCAGGAAGCCCTGAGTTCCAGGCACACTGGAGCTGTGAAAGGCATCCAAAAGGGAGTGCAAAAGTGCCACAACATGGCTGCTTTCACGGCTTTTTCCTTGGCAAGAAGCCTAACACCAGGCTGATTTACCTTCCCAGGGTTACTGTTAGGCTTAGGCCTAGGGCTAGGATTTTTAAAACTAGGAAGCCCTTAGCTCCAGGCACACTGCAGCTGTTCAAGGCATCCCAAGGGGAGTACAAAAGTGCAACAACATGGCAGCTTTCACAGCTTTTTCCTTGGCACCATCCCTATACCTAGGCTGATTTATCTGCCTAGGGTTAGGGTTAGGGTTCAGCCTAGGGCTTGGATTTCTTTAACCAGGAAGCCCTGAGTTCCAGGCTTACTTCATCTGCCAAAGGCATCCCAAAGGGAGTGCAGAAGTGCCACAACATGGCTGCTTTCACGGCTTTTCCCTTAGGAAGAACCCTAATACCCGGCTGATTTACCTTCCTAGGGTTACTGTTAGGCTTAGGCCTAGGACTTTTAAAACCAGGAAGCCCTGGGCTCCAGGCACACTGCAGCTGCGAAAGGCATCCCAAGGGGAGCGCAAAAGTGACGCAACTTGGCTGCCACCACTGATATTTCCATGAGACCATCCCGAACCATAGGTTGATTTTCCTTCCTAGGGTTAAGGTTTGAGTTACGCCTAGGGTAAGGGCTCTATTAACCAGAAAGCCCTGAGTTCCAAGAACACAGCAGCTGCGAAGGACTAGCCAAGAAGAGCGCAAAAGTACCACAACATGCCTGCCTCCACAGCTTTTTCCTTGGGGACATGCCTAATTCCTGGCTGATTTGCCTTTCTCGTCTTAGGGTTGGGGTTCGGCCTAGGGCTAGGATTTTTAAAATCAGGAAGCCCTGAGTTCCAGGCACACTGGAGCTGTGAAAGGCATCCAAAAGGGAGTGCAAAAGTGCCACAACATGGCTGCTTTCACGGCTTTTTCCTTGGCAAGAAGCCTAACACCAGGCTGATTTCCCTTCCCAGGGTTACTGTTAGGCTTAGGCCTAGGGCTAGGATTTTTAAAACTAGGAAGCCCTTAGCTCCAGGCACACTGCAGCTGTTCAAGGCATCCCAAGGGGAGTACAAAAGTGCAACAACATGGCAGCTTTCACAGCTTTTTCCTTGGCACCATCCCTATACCTAGGCTGATTTATCTGCCTAGGGTTAGGGTTAGGCTTCAGCCTAGGGCTTGGATTTCTTTAACCAGGAAGCCCTGAGTTCCAGGCTTACTTCATCTGCCAAAGGCATCCCAAAGGGAGTGCAGAAGTGCCACAACATGGCTGCTTTCACGGCTTTTCCCTTAGGAAGAACCCTAATACCCGGCTGATTTACCTTCCTAGGGTTACTGTTAGGCTTAGGCCTAGGACTTTTAAAACCAGGAAGCCCTGGGCTCCAGGCACACTGCAGCTGCGAAAGGCATCCCAAGGGGAGCGCAAAAGTGACGCAACTTGGCTGCCACCACTGATATTTCCATGAGACCATCCCGAACCATAGGTTGATTTTCCTTCCTAGGGTTAAGGTTTGAGTTACGCCTAGGGTAAGGGCTCTATTAACCAGAAAGCCCTGAGTTCCAAGAACACAGCAGCTGCGAAGGACTAGCCAAGAAGAGCGCAAAAGTAGCACAACATGCCTGCCTCCACAGCTTTTTCCTTGGGGACATGCCTAATTCCTGGCTGATTTGCCTTTCTCGTCGCAGGGCTGGGGTTCGGCCTAGGGCTAGGATTTTTAAAATCAGGAAGCCCTGAGTTCCAGGCACACTGGAGCTGTGAAAGGCATCCAAAAGGGAGTGCAAAAGTGCCACAACATGGCTGCTTTCACGGCTTTTTCCTTGGCAAGAAGCCTAACACCAGGCTGATTTACCTTCCCAGGGTTACTGTTAGGCTTAGGCCTAGGGCTAGGATTTTTAAAACTAGGAAGCCCTTAGCTCCAGGCACACTGCAGCTGTTCAAGGCATCCCAAGGGGAGTACAAAAGGGCAACAACATGGCAGCTTTCACAGCTTTTTCCTTGGCACCATCCCTATACCTAGGCTGATTTATCTGCCTAGGGTTAGGGTTAGGGTTCAGCCTAGGGCTTGGATTTCTTTAACCAGGAAGCCCTGAGTTCCAGGCTTACTTCATCTGCCAAAGGCATCCCAAAGGGAGTGCAGAAGTGCCACAACATGGCTGCTTTCACAGCTTTTCCCTTAGGAAGAACCCTAATACCCGGCTGATTTACCTTCCTAGGGTTACTGTTAGGCTTAGGCCTAGGACTTTTAAAACCAGGAAGCCCTGGGCTCCAGGCACACTGCAGCTGCGAAAGGCATCCCAAGGGGAGCGCAAAAGTGACGCAACTTGGCTGCCACCACTGATATTTCCATGAGACCATCCCGAACCATAGGCTGATTTTCCTTCCTAGGGTTAAGGTTTGAGTTACGCCTAGGGTAAGGGTTCTATTAACCAGAAAGCCCTGAGTTCCAAGAACACAGCAGCTGCGAAGGAGTAGCCAAGAAGAGCGCAAAAGTACCACAACATGCCTGCCTCCACAGCTTTTTCCTTGGGGACATGCCTAATTCCTGGCTGATTTGCCTTTCTCGTCTTAGGGTTGGGGTTCGGCCTAGGGCTAGGATTTTTAAAATCAGGAAGCCCTGAGTTCCAGGCACACTGGAGCTGTGAAAGGCATCCAAAAGGGAGTGCAAAAGTGCCACAACATGGCTGCTTTCACGGCTTTTTCCTTGGCAAGAAGCCTAACACCAGGCTGATTTACCTTCCCAGGGTTACTGTTAGGCTCAGGCCTAGGGCTAGGATTTTTAAAACTAGGAAGCCCTTAGCTCCAGGCACACTGCAGCTGCTCAAGGCATCCCAAGGGGAGTACAAAAGTGCAACAACATGGCAGCTTTCACAGCTTTTTCCTTGGCACCATCCCTATACCTAGGCTGATTTATCTGCCTAGGGTTAGGGTTAGGGTTCAGCCTAGGGCTTGGATTTCTTTAACCAGGAAGCCCTGAGTTCCAGGCTTACTTCATCTGCCAAAGGCATCCCAAAGGGAGTGCAGAAGTGCCACAACATGGCTGCTTTCACAGCTTTTCCCTTAGGAAGAACCCTAATACCCGGCTGATTTACCTTCCTAGGGTTACTGTTAGGCTTAGGCCTAGGACTTTTAAAACCAGGAAGCCCTGGGCTCCAGGCACACTGCAGCTGCGAAAGGCATCCCAAGGGGAGCGCAAAAGTGACGCAACTTGGCTGCCACCACTGATATTTCCATGAGACCATCCCGAACCATAGGCTGATTTTCCTTCCTAGGGTTAAGGTTTGAGTTACGCCTAGGGTAAGGGTTCTATTAACCAGAAAGCCCTGAGTTCCAAGAACACAGCAGCTGCGAAGGAGTAGCCAAGAAGAGCGCAAAAGTACCACAACATGCCTGCCTCCACAGCTTTTTCCTTGGGGACATGCCTAATTCCTGGCTGATTTGCCTTTCTCGTCTTAGGGTTGGGGTTCGGCCTAGGGCTAGGATTTTTAAAATCAGGAAGCCCTGAGTTCCAGGCACACTGGAGCTGTGAAAGGCATCCAAAAGGGAGTGCAAAAGTGCCACAACATGGCTGCTTTCACGGCTTTTTCCTTGGCAAGAAGCCTAACACCAGGCTGATTTACCTTCCCAGGGTTACTGTTAGGCTCAGGCCTAGGGCTAGGATTTTTAAAACTAGGAAGCCCTTAGCTCCAGGCACACTGCAGCTGCTCAAGGCATCCCAAGGGGAGTACAAAAGTGCAACAACATGGCAGCTTTCACAGCTTTTTCCTTGGCACCATCCCTATACCTAGGCTGATTTATCTGCCTAGGGTTAGGGTTAGGCTTCAGCCTAGGGCTTGGATTTCTTTAACCAGGAAGCCCTGAGTTCCAGGCTTACTTCATCTGCCAAAGGCATCCCAAAGGGAGTGCAGAAGTGCCACAA
Organism: Ammospiza nelsoni; assembly: GCF_027579445.1. NCBI lineage: Eukaryota > Metazoa > Chordata > Aves > Passeriformes > Passerellidae > Ammospiza > Ammospiza nelsoni. The sequence continues at coordinate 4,256,578 of NC_080663.1, forward strand.
CATGGCTGCTTTCACGGCTTTTCCCTTAGGAAGAACCCTAATACCCGGCTGATTTACCTTTCTAGGGTTACTGTTAGGCTTAGGCCTAGGACTTTTAAAACCAGGAAGCCCTGGGCTCCAGGCACACTGCAGCTGCGAAAGGCATCCCAAGGGGAGCGCAAAAGTGACGCAACTTGGCTGCCACCACTGATATTTCCATGAGACCATCCCGAACCATAGGTTGATTTTCCTTCCTAGGGTTAAGGTTTGAGTTACGCCTAGGGTAAGGGCTCTATTAACCAGAAAGCCCTGAGTTCCAAGAACACAGCAGCTGCGAAGGACTAGCCAAGAAGAGCGCAAAAGTACCACAACATGCCTGCCTCCACAGCTTTTTCCTTGGGGACATGCCTAATTCCTGGCTGATTTGCCTTTCTCGTCTTAGGGTTGGGGTTCGGCCTAGGGCTAGGATTTTTAAAATCAGGAAGCCCTGAGTTCCAGGCACACTGGAGCTGTGAAAGGCATCCAAAAGGGAGTGCAAAAGTGCCACAACATGGCTGCTTTCACGGCTTTTTCCTTGGCAAGAAGCCTAACACCAGGCTGATTTCCCTTCCCAGGGTTACTGTTAGGCTTAGGCCTAGGGCTAGGATTTTTAAAACTAGGAAGCCCTTAGCTCCAGGCACACTGCAGCTGTTCAAGGCATCCCAAGGGGAGTACAAAAGTGCAACAACATGGCAGCTTTCACAGCTTTTTCCTTGGCACCATCCCTATACCTAGGCTGATTTATCTGCCTAGGGTTAGGGTTAGGCTTCAGCCTAGGGCTTGGATTTCTTTAACCAGGAAGCCCTGAGTTCCAGGCTTACTTCATCTGCCAAAGGCATCCCAAAGGGAGTGCAGAAGTGCCACAACATGGCTGCTTTCACGGCTTTTCCCTTAGGAAGAACCCTAATACCCGGCTGATTTACCTTCCTAGGGTTACTGTTAGGCTTAGGCCTAGGACTTTTAAAACCAGGAAGCCCTGGGCTCCAGGCACACTGCAGCTGCGAAAGGCATCCCAAGGGGAGCGCAAAAGTGACGCAACTTGGCTGCCACCACTGATATTTCCATGAGACCATCCCGAACCATAGGCTGATTTTCCTTCCTAGGGTTAAGGTTTGAGTTACGCCTAGGGTAAGGGCTCTATTAACCAGAAAGCCCTGAGTTCCAAGAACACAGCAGCTGCGAAGGACTAGCCAAGAAGAGCGCAAAAGTACCACAACATGCCTGCCTCCACAGCTTTTTCCTTGTGGACATGCCTAATTCCTGGCTGATTTGCCTTTCTCCTCTTAGGGCTGGGGTTCGGCCTAGGGCTAGGATTTTTAAAATCAGGAAGCCCTGAGTTCCAGGCACACTGGAGCTGTGAAAGGCATCCAAAAGGGAGTGCAAAAGTGCCACAACATGGCTGCTTTCACGGCTTTTTCCTTGGCAAGAAGCCTAACACCAGGCTGATTTACCTTCCCAGGGTTACTGTTAGGCTTAGGCCTAGGGCTAGGATTTTTAAAACTAGGAAGCCCTTAGCTCCAGGCACACTGCAGCTGTTCAAGGCATCCCAAGGGGAGTACAAAAGTGCAACAACATGGCAGCTTTCACAGCTTTTTCCTTGGCACCATCCCTATACCTAGGCTGATTTATCTGCCTAGGGTTAGGGTTAGGCTTCAGCCTAGGGCTTGGATTTCTTTAACCAGGAAGCCCTGAGTTCCAGGCTTACTTCATCTGCCAAAGGCATCCCAAAGGGAGTGCAGAAGTGCCACAACATGGCTGCTTTCACGGCTTTTCCCTTAGGAAGAACCCTAATACCCGGCTGATTTACCTTCCTAGGGTTACTGTTAGGCTTAGGCCTAGGACTTTTAAAACCAGGAAGCCCTGGGCTCCAGGCACACTGCAGCTGCGAAAGGCATCCCAAGGGGAGCGCAAAAGTGACGCAACTTGGCTGCCACCACTGATATTTCCATGAGACCATCCCGAACCATAGGTTGATTTTCCTTCCTAGGGTTAAGGTTTGAGTTACGCCTAGGGTAAGGGCTCTATTAACCAGAAAGCCCTGAGTTCCAAGAACACAGCAGCTGCGAAGGACTAGCCAAGAAGAGCGCAAAAGTACCACAACATGCCTGCCTCCACAGCTTTTTCCTTGGGGACATGCCTAATTCCTGGCTGATTTGCCTTTCTCGTCTTAGGGTTGGGGTTCGGCCTAGGGCTAGGATTTTTAAAATCAGGAAGCCCTGAGTTCCAGGCACACTGGAGCTGTGAAAGGCATCCAAAAGGGAGTGCAAAAGTGCCACAACATGGCTGCTTTCACGGCTTTTTCCTTGGCAAGAAGCCTAACACCAGGCTGATTTACCTTCCCAGGGTTACTGTTAGGCTTAGGCCTAGGGCTAGGATTTTTAAAACTAGGAAGCCCTTAGCTCCAGGCACACTGCAGCTGCTCAAGGCATCCCAAGGGGAGTACAAAAGTGCAACAACATGGCAGCTTTCACAGCTTTTTCCTTGGCACCATCCCTATACCTAGGCTGATTTATCTGCCTAGGGTTAGGGTTAGGCTTCAGCCTAGGGCTTGGATTTCTTTAACCAGGAAGCCCTGAGTTCCAGGCTTACTTCATCTGCCAAAGGCATCCCAAAGGGAGTGCAGAAGTGCCACAACATGGCTGCTTTCACGGCTTTTCCCTTAGGAAGAACCCTAATACCCGGCTGATTTACCTTCCTAGGGTTACTGTTAGGCTTAGGCCTAGGACTTTTAAAACCAGGAAGCCCTGGGCTCCAGGCACACTGCAGCTGCGAAAGGCATCCCAAGGGGAGCGCAAAAGTGACGCAACTTGGCTGCCACCACTGATATTTCCATGAGACCATCCCGAACCATAGGCTGATTTTCCTTCCTAGGGTTAAGGTTTGAGTTACGCCTAGGGTAAGGGTTCTATTAACCAGAAAGCCCTGAGTTCCAAGAACACAGCAGCTGCGAAGGACTAGCCAAGAAGAGCGCAAAAGTACCACAACATGCCTGCCTCCACAGCTTTTTCCTTGGGGACATGCCTAATTCCTGGCTGATTTGCCTTTCTCGTCTTAGGGTTGGGGTTCGGCCTAGGGCTAGGATTTTTAAAATCAGGAAGCCCTGAGTTCCAGGCACACTGGAGCTGTGAAAGGCATCCAAAAGGGAGTGCAAAAGTGCCACAACATGGCTGCTTTCACGGCTTTTTCCTTGGCAAGAAGCCTAACACCAGGCTGATTTACCTTCCCAGGGTTACTGTTAGGCTTAGGCCTAGGGCTAGGATTTTTGAAACTAGGAAGCCCTTAGCTCCAGGCACACTGCAGCTGTTCAAGGCATCCCAAGGGGAGTACAAAAGTGCAACAACATGGCAGCTTTCACAGCTTTTTCCTTGGCACCATCCCTATACCTAGGCTGATTTATCTGCCTAGGGTTAGGGTTAGGGTTCAGCCTAGGGCTTGGATTTCTTTAACCAGGAAGCCCTGAGTTCCAGGCTTACTTCATCTGCCAAAGGCATCCCAAAGGGAGTGCAGAAGTGCCACAACATGGCTGCTTTCACGGCTTTTCCCTTAGGAAGAACCCTAATACCCGGCTGATTTACCTTCCTAGGGTTACTGTTAGGCTTAGGCCTAGGACTTTTAAAACCAGGAAGCCCTGGGCTCCAGGCACACTGCAGCTGCGAAAGGCATCCCAAGGGGAGCGCAAAAGTGACGCAACTTGGCTGCCACCACTGATATTTCCATGAGACCATCCCGAACCATAGGCTGATTTTCCTTCCTAGGGTTAAGGTTTGAGTTACGCCTAGGGTAAGGGCTCTATTATCCAGAAAGCCCTGAGTTCCAAGAACACAGCAGCTGCGAAGGACTAGCCAAGAAGAGCGCAAAAGTACCACAACATGCCTGCCTCCACAGCTTTTTCCTTGTGGACATGCCTAAATCCTGGCTGATTTGCCTTTCTCCTCTTAGGGCTGGGGTTCGGCCTAGGGCTAGGATTTTTAAAATCAGGAAGCCCTGAGTTCCAGGCACACTGGAGCTGTGAAAGGCATCCAAAAGGGTGTGCAAAAGTGCCACAACATGGCTGCTTTCACGGCTTTTTCCTTGGCAAGAAGCCTAACACCAGGCTGATTTACCTTCCCAGGGTTACTGTTAGGCTTAGGCCTAGGGCTAGGATTTTTAAAACTAGGAAGCCCTTAGCTCCAGGCACACTGCAGCTGTTCAAGGCATCCCAAGGGGAGTACAAAAGTGCAACAACATGGCAGCTTTCACAGCTTTTTCCTTGGCACCATCCCTATACCTAGGCTGATTTATCTGCCTAGGGTTAGGGTTAGGCTTCAGCCTAGGGCTTGGATTTCTTTAACCAGGAAGCCCTGAGTTCCAGGCTTACTTCATCTGCCAAAGGCATCCCAAAGGGAGTGCAGAAGTGCCACAACATGGCTGCTTTCACGGCTTTTCCCTTAGGAAGAACCCTAATACCCAGCTGATTTACCTTCCTAGGGTTACTGTTAGGCTTAGGCCTAGGACTTTTAAAACCAGGAAGCCCTGGGCTCCAGGCACACTGCAGCTGCGAAAGGCATCCCAAGGGGAGCGCAAAAGTGACGCAACTTGGCTGCCACCACTGATATTTCCATGAGACCATCCCGAACCATAGGCTGATTTTCCTTCCTAGGGTTAAGTTTTGAGTTACGCCTAGGGTAAGGGTTCTATTAACCAGAAAGCCCTGAGTTCCAAGAACACAGCAGCTGCGAAGGACTAGCCAAGAAGAGCGCAAAAGTACCACAACATGCCTGCCTCCACAGCTTTTTCCTTGGGGACATGCCTAATTCCTGGCTGATTTGCCTTTCTCGTCTTAGGGTTGGGGTTCGGCCTAGGGCTAGGATTTTTAAAATCAGGAAGCCCTGAGTTCCAGGCACACTGGAGCTGTGAAAGGCATCCAAAAGGGAGTGCAAAAGTGCCACAACATGGCTGCTTTCACGGCTTTTTCCTTGGCAAGAAGCCTAACACCAGGCTGATTTACCTTCCCAGGGTTACTGTTAGGCTTAGGCCTAGGGCTAGGATTTTTAAAACTAGGAAGCCCTTAGCTCCAGGCACACTGCAGCTGTTCAAGGCATCCCAAGGGGAGTACAAAAGTGCAACAACATGGCAGCTTTCACAGCTTTTTCCTTGGCACCATCCCTATACCTAGGCTGATTTATCTGCCTAGGGTTAGGGTTAGGGTTCAGCCTAGGGCTTGGATTTCTTTAACCAGGAAGCCCTGAGTTCCAGGCTTACTTCATCTGCCAAAGGCATCCCAAAGGGAGTGCAGAAGTGCCACAACATGGCTGCTTTCACGGCTTTTCCCTTAGGAAGAACCCTAATACCCGGCTGATTTACCTTCCTAGGGTTACTGTTAGGCTTAGGCCTAAGACTTTTAAAACCAGGAAGCCCTGGGCTCCAGGCACACTGCAGCTGCGAAAGGCATCCCAAGGGGATCGCAAAAGTGACGCAACTTGGCTGCCACCACTGATATTTCCATGAGACCATCCCGAACCATAGGCTGATTTTCCTTCCTAGGGTTAAGGTTTGAGTTACGCCTAGGGTAAGGGCTCTATTTACCAGAAAGCCCTGAGTTCCAAGAACACAGCAGCTGCGAAGGACTAGCCAAGAAGAGCGCAAAAGTACCACAACATGCCTGCCTCCACAGCTTTTTCCTTGGGGACATGCCTAATTCCTGGCTGATTTGCCTTTCTCGTCTTAGGGTTGGGGTTCAGCCTAGGGCTAGGATTTTTAAAATCAGGAAGCCCTGAGTTCCAGGCACACTGCAGCTGTGAAAGGCATCCAAAAGGGAGTGCAAAAGTGCCACAACATGGCTGCTTTCACGGCTTTTTCCTTGGCAAGAAGCCTAACACCAGGCTGATTTACCTTCCCAGGGTTACTGTTAGGCTTAGGCCTAGGGCTAGGATTTTTAAAACTAGGAAGCCCTTAGCTCCAGGCACACTGCAGCTGTTCAAGGCATCCCAAGGGGAGTACAAAAGTGCAACAACATGGCAGCTTTCACAGCTTTTTCCTTGGCACCATCCCTATACCTAGGCTGATTTATCTGCCTAGGGTTAGGGTTAGGGTTCAGCCTAGGGCTTGGATTTCTTTAACCAGGAAGCCCTGAGTTCCAGGCTTACTTCATCTGCCAAAGGCATCCCAAAGGGAGTGCAGAAGTGCCACAACATGGCTGCTTTCACGGCTTTTCCCTTAGGAAGAACCCTAATACCCGGCTGATTTACCTTCCTAGGGTTACTGTTAGGCTTAGGCCTAGGACTTTTAAAACCAGGAAGCCCTGGGCTCCAGGCACACTGCAGCTGCGAAAGGCATCCCAAGGGGAGCGCAAAAGTGACACAACTTGGCTGCCACCACTGATATTTCCATGAGACCATCCCGAACCATAGGCTGATTTTCCTTCCTAGGGTTAAGGTTTGAGTTACGCCTAGGGTAAGGGTTCTATTAACCAGAAAGCCCTGAGTTCCAAGAACACAGCAGCTGCGAAAGAGTAGCCAAGAAGAGCGCAAAAGTAGCACAACATGCCTGCCTCCACAGCTTTTTCCTTGGGGACATGCCTAATTCCTGGCTGATTTGCCTTTCTCGTCTTAGGGTTGGGGTTCGGCCTAGGGCTAGGATTTTTAAAATCAGGAAGCCCTGAGTTCCAGGCACACTGGAGCTGTGAAAGGCATCCAAAAGGGAGTGCAAAAGTGCCACAACATGGCTGCTTTCACGGCTTTTTCCTTGGCAAGAAGCCTAACACCAGGCTGATTTACCTTCCCAGGGTTACTGTTAGGCTTAGGCCTAGGGCTAGGATTTTTAAAACTAGGAAGCCCTTAGCTCCAGGCACACTGCAGCTGTTCAAGGCATCCCAAGGGGAGTACAAAAGTGCAACAACATGGCAGCTTTCACAGCTTTTTCCTTGGCACCATCCCTATACCTAGGCTGATTTATCTGCCTAGGGTTAGGGTTAGGCTTCAGCCTAGGGCTTGGATTTCTTTAACCAGGAAGCCCTGAGTTCCAGGCTTACTTCATCTGCCAAAGGCATCCCAAAGGGAGTGCAGAAGTGCCACAACATGGCTGCTTTCACGGCTTTTCCCTTAGGAAGAACCCTAATACCCGGCTGATTTACCTTCCTAGGGTTACTGTTAGGCTTAGGCCTAGGACTTTTAAAACCAGGAAGCCCTGGGCTCCAGGCACACTGCAGCTGCGAAAGGCATCCCAAGGGAAGCGCAAAAGTGACGCAACTTGGCTGCCACCACTGATATTTCCATGAGACCATTCCGAACCATAGGCTGATTTTCCTTCCTAGGGTTAAGGTTTGAGTTACGCCTAGGGTAAGGGTCTATTAACCAGAAAGCCCTGAGTTCCAAGAACACAGCAGCTGCGAAGGACTAGCCAAGAAGAGCGCAAAAGTAGCACAACATGCCTGCCTCCACAGCTTTTTCCTTGTGGACATGCCTAATTCCTGGCTGATTTGCCTTACTCGTCTTAGGGTTGGGGTTCGGCCTAGGGCTAGGATTTTTAAAATCAGGAAGCCCTGAGTTCCAGGCACACTGGAGCTGTGAAAGGCATCCAAAAGGGAGTGCAAAAGTGCCACAACATGGCTGCTTTCACAGCTTTTTCCTTGGCAAGAAGCCTAACACCAGGCTGATTTACCTTCCCAGGGTTACTGTTAGGCTTAGGCCTAGGGTTAGGATTTTTAAAACTAGGAAGCCCTTAGCTCCAGGCACACTGCAGCTGTTCAAGGCATCCCAAGGGGAGTACAAAAGTGCAACAACATGGCAGCTTTCACAGCTTTTTCCTTGGCACCATCCCTATACCTAGGCTGATTTATCTGCCTAGGGTTAGGGTTAGGCTTCAGCCTAGGGCTTGGATTTCTTTAACCAGGAAGCCCTGAGTTCCAGGCTTACTTCATCTGCCAAAGGCATCCCAAAGGGAGTGCAGAAGTGCCACAACATGGCTGCTTTCACGGCTTTTCCCTTAGGAAGAACCCTAATACCCAGCTGATTTACCTTCCTAGGGTTACTGTTAGGCTTAGGCCTAGGACTTTTAAAACCAGGAAGCCCTGGGCTCCAGGCACACTGCAGCTGCGAAAGGCATCCCAAGGGAAGCGCAAAAGTGACGCAACTTGGCTGCCACCACTGATATTTCCATGAGACCATCCCGAACCATAGGCTGATTTTCCTTCCTAGGGTTAAGGTTTGAGTTACGCCTAGGGTAAGGGTCTATTAACCAGAAAGCCCTGAGTTCCAAGAACACAGCAGCTGCGAAGGACTAGCCAAGAAGAGCGCAAAAGTAGCACAACATGCCTGCCTCCACAGCTTTTTCCTTGTGGACATGCCTAATTCCTGGCTGATTTGCCTTTCTCGTCTTAGGGTTGGGGTTCGGCCTAGGGCTAGGATTTTTAAAATCAGGAAGCCCTGAGTTCCAGGCACACTGGAGCTGTGAAAGGCATCCAAAAGGGAGTGCAAAAGTGCCACAACATGGCTGCTTTCACGGCTTTTTCCTTGGCAAGAAGCCTAACACCAGGCTGATTTACCTTCCCAGGGTTACTGTTAGGCTTAGGCCTAGGGCTAGGATTTTTAAAACTAGGAAGCCCTTAGCTCCAGGCACACTGCAGCTGTTCAAGGCATCCCAAGGGGAGTACAAAAGTGCAACAACATGGCAGCTTTCACAGCTTTTTCCTTGGCACCATCCCTATACCTAGGCTGATTTATCTGCCTAGGGTTAGGGTTAGGGTTCAGCCTAGGGCTTGGATTTCTTTAACCAGGAAGCCCTGAGTTCCAGGCTTACTTCATCTGCCAAAGGCATCCCAAAGGGAGTGCAGAAGTGCCACAACATGGCTGCTTTCACGGCTTTTCCCTTAGGAAGAACCCTAATACCCAGCTGATTTACCTTCCTAGGGTTACTGTTAGGCTTAGGCCTAGGACTTTTAAAACCAGGAAGCCCTGGGCTCCAGGCACACTGCAGCTGCGAAAGGCATCCCAAGGGGAGCGCAAAAGTGACGCAACTTGGCTGCCACCACTGATATTTCCATGAGACCATCCCGAACCATAGGTTGATTTTCCTTCCTAGGGTTAAGGTTTGAGTTACGCCTAGGGTAAGGGTCTATTAACCAGAAAGCCCTGAGTTCCAAGAACACAGCAGCTGCGAAGGACTAGCCAAGAAGAGCGCAAAAGTAGCACAACATGCCTGCCTCCACAGCTTTTTCCTTGGGGACATGCCTAATTCCTGGCTGATTTGCCTTTCTCGTCTTAGGGTTGGGGTTCGGCCTAGGGCTAGGATTTTTAAAATCAGGAAGCCCTGAGTTCCAGGCACACTGGAGCTGTGAAAGGCATCCAAAAGGGAGTGCAAAAGTGCCACAACATGGCTGCTTTCACGGCTTTTTCCTTGGCAAGAAGCCTAACACCAGGCTGATTTACCTTCCCAGGGTTACTGTTAGGCTTAGGCCTAGGGCTAGGATTTTTAAAACTAGGAAGCCCTTAGCTCCAGGCACACTGCAGCTGTTCAAGGCATCCCAAGGGGAGTACAAAAGTGCAACAACATGGCAGCTTTCACAGCTTTTTCCTTGGCACCATCCCTATACCTAGGCTGATTTATCTGCCTAGGGTTAGGGTTAGGCTTCAGCCTAGGGCTTGGATTTCTTTAACCAGGAAGCCCTGAGTTCCAGGCTTACTTCATCTGCCAAAGGCATCCCAAAGGGAGTGCAGAAGTGCCACAACATGGCTGCTTTCACGGCTTTTCCCTTAGGAAGAACCCTAATACCCGGCTGATTTACCTTCCTAGGGTTACTGTTAGGCTTAGGCCTAGGACTTTTAAAACCAGGAAGCCCTGGGCTCCAGGCACACTGCAGCTGCGAAAGGCATCCCAAGGGAAGCGCAAAAGTGACGCAACTTGGCTGCCACCACTGATATTTCCATGAGACCATCCCGAACCATAGGCTGATTTTCCTTCCTAGGGTTAAGGTTTGAGTTACGCCTAGGGTAAGGGTCTATTAACCAGAAAGCCCTGAGTTCCAAGAACACAGCAGCTGCGAAGGACTAGCCAAGAAGAGCGCAAAAGTACCACATGCCTGCCTCCACAGCTTTTTCCTTGGGGACATGCCTAATTCCTGGCTGATTTGCCTTTCTCGTCTTAGGGTTGGGGTTCGGCCTAGGGCTAGGATTTTTAAAATCAGGAAGCCCTGAGTTCCAGGCACACTGGAGCTGTGAAAGGCATCCAAAAGGGAGTGCAAAAGTGCCACAACATGGCTGCTTTCACGGCTTTTTCCTTGGCAAGAAGCCTAACACCAGGCTGATTTACCTTCCCAGGGTTACTGTTAGGCTTAGGCCTAGGGCTAGGATTTTTAAAACTAGGAAGCCCTTAGCTCCAGGCACACTGCAGCTGTTCAAGGCATCCCAAGGGGAGTACAAAAGTGCAACAACATGGCAGCTTTCACAGCTTTTTCCTTGGCACCATCCCTATACCTAGGCTGATTTATCTGCCTAGGGTTAGGGTTAGGCTTCAGCCTAGGGCTTGGATTTCTTTAACCAGGAAGCCCTGAGTTCCAGGCTTACTTCATCTGCCAAAGGCATCCCAAAGGGAGTGCAGAAGTGCCACAACATGGCTGCTTTCACGGCTTTTCCCTTAGGAAGAACCCTAATACCCGGCTGATTTACCTTCCTAGGGTTACTGTTAGGCTTAGGCCTAGGACTTTTAAAACCAGGAAGCCCTGGGCTCCAGGCACACTGCAGCTGCGAAAGGCATCCCAAGGGAAGCGCAAAAGTGACGCAACTTGGCTGCCACCACTGATATTTCCATGAGACCATCCCGAACCATAGGCTGATTTTCCTTCCTAGGGTTAAGGTTTGAGTTACGCCTAGGGTAAGGGTTCTATTAACCAGAAAGCCCTGAGTTCCAAGAACACAGCAGCTGCGAAGGACTAGCCAAGAAGAGCGCAAAAGTAGCACAACATGCCTGCCTCCACAGCTTTTTCCTTGGGGACATGCCTAATTCCTGGCTGATTTGCCTTTCTCGTCTTAGGGTTGGGGTTCGGCCTAGGGCTAGGATTTTTAAAATCAGGAAGCCCTGAGTTCCAGGCACACTGGAGCTGTGAAAGGCATCCAAAAGGGAGTGCAAAAGTGCCACAACATGGCTGCTTTCACGGCTTTTTCCTTGGCAAGAAGCCTAACACCAGGCTGATTTACCTTCCCAGGGTTACTGTTAGGCTTAGGCCTAGGGCTAGGATTTTTAAAACTAGGAAGCCCTTAGCTCCAGGCACACTGCAGCTGTTCAAGGCATCCCAAGGGGAGTACAAAAGTGCAACAACATGGCAGCTTTCACAGCTTTTTCCTTGGCACCATCCCTATACCTAGGCTGATTTATCTGCCTAGGGTTAGGGTTAGGCTTCAGCCTAGGGCTTGGATTTCTTTAACCAGGAAGCCCTGAGTTCAGGGCTTACTTCATCTGCCAAAGGCATCCCAAAGGGAGTGCAGAAGTGCCACAACATGGCTGCTTTCACGGCTTTTCCCTTAGGAAGAACCCTAATACCCAGCTGATTTACCTTCCTAGGGTTACTGTTAGGCTTAGGCCTAGGACTTTTAAAACCAGGAAGCCCTGGGCTCCAGGCACACTGCAGCTGCGAAAGGCATCCCAAGGGAAGCGCAAAAGTGACGCAACTTGGCTGCCACCACTGATATTTCCATGAGACCATCCCGAACCATAGGCTGATTTTCCTTCCTAGGGTTAAGGTTTGAGTTACGCCTAGGGTAAGGGTCTATTAACCAGAAAGCCCTGAGTTCCAAGAACACAGCAGCTGCGAAGGACTAGCCAAGAAGAGCGCAAAAGTAGCACAACATGCCTGCCTCCACAGCTTTTTCCTTGGGGACATGCCTAATTCCTGGCTGATTTGCCTTTCTCGTCTTAGGGTTGGGGTTCGGCCTAGGGCTAGGATTTTTAAAATCAGGAAGCCCTGAGTTCCAGGCACACTGGAGCTGTGAAAGGCATCCAAAAGGGAGTGCAAAAGTGCCACAACATGGCTGCTTTCACGGCTTTTTCCTTGGCAAGAAGCCTAACACCAGGCTGATTTACCTTCCCAGGGTTACTGTTAGGCTTAGGCCTAGGGCTAGGATTTTTAAAACTAGGAAGCCCTTAGCTCCAGGCACACTGCAGCTGTTCAAGGCATCCCAAGGGGAGTACAAAAGTGCAACAACATGGCAGCTTTCACAGCTTTTTCCTTGGCACCATCCCTATACCTAGGCTGATTTATCTGCCTAGGGTTAGGGTTAGGCTTCAGCCTAGGGCTTGGATTTCTTTAACCAGGAAGCCCTGAGTTCCAGGCTTACTTCATCTGCCAAAGGCATCCCAAAGGGAGTGCAGAAGTGCCACAACATGGCTGCTTTCACGGCTTTTCCCTTAGGAAGAACCCTAATACCCAGCTGATTTACCTTCCTAGGGTTACTGTTAGGCTTAGGCCTAGGACTTTTAAAACCAGGAAGCCCTGGGCTCCAGGCACACTGCAGCTGCGAAAGGCATCCCAAGGGGAGCGCAAAAGTGACGCAACTTGGCTGCCACCACTGATATTTCCATGAGACCATCCCGAACCATAGGTTGATTTTCCTTCCTAGGGTTAAGGTTTGAGTTACGCCTAGGGTAAGGGTCTATTAACCAGAAAGCCCTGAGTTCCAAGAACACAGCAGCTGCGAAGGACTAGCCAAGAAGAGCGCAAAAGTAGCACAACATGCCTGCCTCCACAGCTTTTTCCTTGGGGACATGCCTAATTCCTGGCTGATTTGCCTTTCTCGTCTTAGGGTTGGGGTTCGGCCTAGGGCTAGGATTTTTAAAATCAGGAAGCCCTGAGTTCCAGGCACACTGGAGCTGTGAAAGGCATCCAAAAGGGAGTGCAAAAGTGCCACAACATGGCTGCTTTCACGGCTTTTTCCTTGGCAAGAAGCCTAACACCAGGCTGATTTCCCTTCCCAGGGTTACTGTTAGGCTTAGGCCTACGGCTAGGATTTTTAAAACTAGGAAGCCCTTAGCTCCAGGCACACTGCAGCTGTTCAAGGCATCCCAAGGGGAGTACAAAAGTGCAACAACATGGCAGCTTTCACAGCTTTTTCCTTGGCACCATCCCTATACCTAGGCTGATTTATCTGCCTAGGGTTAGGGTTAGGCTTCAGCCTAGGGCTTGGATTTCTTTAACCAGGAAGCCCTGAGTTCCAGGCTTACTTCATCTGCCAAAGGCATCCCAAAGGGAGTGCAGAAGTGCCACAACATGGCTGCTTTCACGGCTTTTCCCTTAGGAAGAACCCTAATACCCGGCTGATTTACCTTCCTAGGGTTACTGTTAGGCTTAGGCCTAGGACTTTTAAAACCAGGAAGCCCTGGGCTCCAGGCACACTGCAGCTGCGAAAGGCATCCCAAGGGAAGCGCAAAAGTGACGCAACTTGGCTGCCACCACTGATATTTCCATGAGACCATCCCGAACCATAGGCTGATTTTCCTTCCTAGGGTTAAGGTTTGAGTTACGCCTAGGGTAAGGGTTCTATTAACCAGAAAGCCCTGAGTTCCAAGAACACAGCAGCTGCGAAGGACTAGCCAAGAAGAGCGCAAAAGTAGCACAACATGCCTGCCTCCACAGCTTTTTCCTTGGGGACATGCCTAATTCCTGGCTGATTTGCCTTTCTCGTCTTAGGGTTGGGGTTCGGCCTAGGGCTAGGATTTTTAAAATCAGGAAGCCCTGAGTTCCAGGCACACTGGAGCTGTGAAAGGCATCCAAAAGGGAGTGCAAAAGTGCCACAACATGGCTGCTTTCACGGCTTTTTCCTTGGCAAGAAGCCTAACACCAGGCTGATTTACCTTCCCAGGGTTACTGTTAGGCTTAGGCCTAGGGCTAGGATTTTTAAAACTAGGAAGCCCTTAGCTCCAGGCACACTGCAGCTGTTCAAGGCATCCCAAGGGGAGTACAAAAGTGCAACAACATGGCAGCTTTCACAGCTTTTTCCTTGGCACCATCCCTATACCTAGGCTGATTTATCTGCCTAGGGTTAGGGTTAGGCTTCAGCCTAGGGCTTGGATTTCTTTAACCAGGAAGCCCTGAGTTCCAGGCTTACTTCATCTGCCAAAGGCATCCCAAAGGGAGTGCAGAAGTGCCACAACATGGCTGCTTTCACGGCTTTTCCCTTAGGAAGAACCCTAATACCCAGCTGATTTACCTTCCTAGGGTTACTGTTAGGCTTAGGCCTAGGACTTTTAAAACCAGGAAGCCCTGGGCTCCAGGCACACTGCAGCTGCGAAAGGCATCCCAAGGGAAGCGCAAAAGTGACGCAACTTGGCTGCCACCACTGATATTTCCATGAGACCATCCCGAACCATAGGCTGATTTTCCTTCCTAGGGTTAAGGTTTGAGTTACGCCTAGGGTAAGGGTCTATTAACCAGAAAGCCCTGAGTTCCAAGAACACAGCAGCTGCGAAGGACTAGCCAAGAAGAGCGCAAAAGTAGCACAACATGCCTGCCTCCACAGCTTTTTCCTTGTGGACATGCCTAATTCCTGGCTGATTTGCCTTTCTCGTCTTAGGGTTGGGGTTCGGCCTAGGGCTAGGATTTTTAAAATCAGGAAGCCCTGAGTTCCAGGCACACTGGAGCTGTGAAAGGCATCCAAAAGGGAGTGCAAAAGTGCCACAACATGGCTGCTTTCACGGCTTTTTCCTTGGCAAGAAGCCTAACACCAGGCTGATTTACCTTCCCAGGGTTACTGTTAGGCTTAGGCCTAGGGCTAGGATTTTTGAAACCAGGAAGCCCTGGGCTCCAGGCACACTGCAGCTGCGAAAGGCATCCCAAGGGAAGCGCAAAAGTGACGCAACTTGGCTGCCACCACTGATATTTCCATGAGACCATCCCGAACCATAGGCTGATTTTCCTTCCTAGGGTTAAGGTTTGAGTTACGCCTAGGGTAAGGGTCTATTAACCAGAAAGCCCTGAGTTCCAAGAACACAGCAGCTGCGAAGGACTAGCCAAGAAGAGCGCAAAAGTAGCACAACATGCCTGCCTCCACAGCTTTTTCCTTGTGGACATGCCTAATTCCTGGCTGATTTGCCTTTCTCGTCTTAGGGTTGGGGTTCGGCCTAGGGCTAGGATTTTTAAAATCAGGAAGCCCTGAGTTCCAGGCACACTGGAGCTGTGAAAGGCATCCAAAAGGGAGTGCAAAAGTGCCACAACATGGCTGCTTTCACGGCTTTTTCCTTGGCAAGAAGCCTAACACCAGGCTGATTTACCTTCCCAGGGTTACTGTTAGGCTTAGGCCTAGGGCTAGGATTTTTAAAACTAGGAAGCCCTTAGCTCCAGGCACACTGCAGCTGTTCAAGGCATCCCAAGGGGAGTACAAAAGTGCAACAACATGGCAGCTTTCACAGCTTTTTCCTTGGCACCATCCCTATACCTAGGCTGATTTATCTGCCTAGGGTTAGGGTTAGGGTTCAGCCTAGGGCTTGGATTTCTTTAACCAGGAAGCCCTGAGTTCCAGGCTTACTTCATCTGCCAAAGGCATCCCAAAGGGAGTGCAGAAGTGCCACAACATGGCTGCTTTCACGGCTTTTCCCTTAGGAAGAACCCTAATACCCAGCTGATTTACCTTCCTAGGGTTACTGTTAGGCTTAGGCCTAGGACTTTTAAAACCAGGAAGCCCTGGGCTCCAGGCACACTGCAGCTGCGAAAGGCATCCCAAGGGGAGCGCAAAAGTGACGCAACTTGGCTGCCACCACTGATATTTCCATGAGACCATCCCGAACCATAGGTTGATTTTCCTTCCTAGGGTTAAGGTTTGAGTTACGCCTAGGGTAAGGGTCTATTAACCAGAAAGCCCTGAGTTCCAAGAACACAGCAGCTGCGAAGGACTAGCCAAGAAGAGCGCAAAAGTACCACAACATGCCTGCCTCCACAGCTTTTTCCTTGGGGACGTGCCTAATTCCTGGCTGATTTGCCTTTCTCGTCTTAGGGTTGGGGTTCGGCCTAGGGCTAGGATTTTTAAAATCAGGAAGCCCTGAGTTCCAGGCACACTGGAGCTGTGAAAGGCATCCAAAAGGGAGTGCAAAAGTGCCACAACATGGCTGCTTTCACGGCTTTTTCCTTGGCAAGAAGCCTAACACCAGGCTGATTTACCTTCCCAGGGTTACTGTTAGGCTTAGGCCTAGGGCTAGGATTTTTAAAACTAGGAAGCCCTTAGCTCCAGGCACACTGC
Source organism: Ammospiza nelsoni (assembly GCF_027579445.1). Taxonomy (NCBI): domain Eukaryota; kingdom Metazoa; phylum Chordata; class Aves; order Passeriformes; family Passerellidae; genus Ammospiza; species Ammospiza nelsoni. Next base: position 4,272,792 of record NC_080663.1, read on the forward strand.
AGCTGTTCAAGGCATCCCAAGGGGAGTACAAAAGTGCAACAACATGGCAGCTTTCACAGCTTTTTCCTTGGCACCATCCCTATACCTAGGCTGATTTATCTGCCTAGGGTTAGGGTTAGGCTTCAGCCTAGGGCTTGGATTTCTTTAACCAGGAAGCCCTGAGTTCCAGGCTTACTTCATCTGCCAAAGGCATCCCAAAGGGAGTGCAGAAGTGCCACAACATGGCTGCTTTCACGGCTTTTCCCTTAGGAAGAACCCTAATACCCGGCTGATTTACCTTCCTAGGGTTACTGTTAGGCTTAGGCCTAGGACTTTTAAAACCAGGAAGCCCTGGGCTCCAGGCACACTGCAGCTGCGAAAGGCATCCCAAGGGGAGCGCAAAAGTGACACAACTTGGCTGCCACCACTGATATTTCCATGAGACCATCTTGAACCATAGGTTGATTTTCCTTCCTAGGGTTAAGGTTTGAGTTACGCCTAGGGTAAGGGTTCTATTAACCAGAAAGCCCTGAGTTCCAAGAACACAGCAGCTGCGAAGGACTAGCCAAGAAGAGCGCAAAAGTACCACAACATGCCTGCCTCCACAGCTTTTTCCTTGGGGACATGCCTAATTCCTGGCTGATTTGCCTTTCTCGTCTTAGGGTTGGGGTTCGGCCTAGGGCTAGGATTTTTAAAATCAGGAAGCCCTGAGTTCCAGGCACACTGGAGCTGTGAAAGGCATCCAAAAGGGAGTGCAAAAGTGCCACAACATGGCTGCTTTCACGGCTTTTTCCTTGGCAAGAAGCCTAACACCAGGCTGATTTACCTTCCCAGGGTTACTGTTAGGCTTAGGCCTAGGGCTAGGATTTTTAAAACTAGGAAGCCCTTAGCCCCAGGCACACTGCAGCTGTTCAAGGCATCCCAAGGGGAGTACAAAAGTGCAACAACATGGCAGCTTTCACAGCTTTTTCCTTGGCACCATCCCTATACCTAGGCTGATTTATCTGCCTAGGGTTAGGGTTAGGGTTCAGCCTAGGGCTTGGATTTCTTTAACCAGGAAGCCCTGAGTTCCAGGCTTACTTCATCTGCCAAAGGCATCCCAAAGGGAGTGCAGAAGTGCCACAACATGGCTGCTTTCACGGCTTTTCCCTTAGGAAGAACCCTAATACCCAGCTGATTTACCTTCCTAGGGTTACTGTTAGGCTTAGGCCTAGGACTTTTAAAACCAGGAAGCCCTGGGCTCCAGGCACACTGCAGCTGCGAAAGGCATCCCAAGGGGAGCGCAAAAGTGACGCAACTTGGCTGCCACCACTGATATTTCCATGAGACCATCCCGAACCCTAGGTTGATTTTCCTTCCTAGGGTTAAGGTTTGAGTTACGCCTAGGGTAAGGGTCTATTAACCAGAAAGCCCTGAGTTCCAAGAACACAGCAGCTGCGAAGGACTAGCCAAGAAGAGCGCAAAAGTACCACAACATGCCTGCCTCCACAGCTTTTTCCTTGGGGACATGCCTAATTCCTGGCTGATTTGCCTTTCTCGTCTTAGGGTTGGGGTTCGGCCTAGGGCTAGGATTTTTAAAATCAGGAAGCCCTGAGTTCCAGGCACACTGGAGCTGTGAAAGGCATCCAAAAGGGAGTGCAGAAGTGCCACAACATGGCTGCTTTCACGGCTTTTTCCTTGGCAAGAAGCCTAACACCAGGCTGATTTACCTTCCCAGGGTTACTGTTAGGCTTAGGCCTAGGGCTAGGATTTTTAAAACTAGGAAGCCCTTAGCTCCAGGCACACTGCAGCTGTTCAAGGCATCCCAAGGGGAGTACAAAAGTGCAACAACATGGCAGCTTTCACAGCTTTTTCCTTGGCACCATCCCTATACCTAGGCTGATTTATCTGCCTAGGGTTAGGGTTAGGCTTCAGCCTAGGGCTTGGATTTCTTTAACCAGGAAGCCCTGAGTTCCAGGCTTACTTCATCTGCCAAAGGCATCCCAAAGGGAGTGCAGAAGTGCCACAACATGGCTGCTTTCACGGCTTTTCCCTTAGGAAGAACCCTAATACCCGGCTGATTTACCTTCCTAGGGTTACTGTTAGGCTTAGGCCTAGGACTTTTAAAACCAGGAAGCCCTGGGCTCCAGGCACACTGCAGCTGCGAAAGGCATCCCAAGGGAAGCGCAAAAGTGACGCAACTTGGCTGCCACCACTGATATTTCCATGAGACCATCCCGAACCATAGGCTGATTTTCCTTCCTAGGGTTAAGGTTTGAGTTACGCCTAGGGTAAGGGTTCTATTAACCAGAAAGCCCTGAGTTCCAAGAACACAGCAGCTGCGAAGGACTAGCCAAGAAGAGCGCAAAAGTACCACAACATGCCTGCCTCCACAGCTTTTTCCTTGGGGACATGCCTAATTCCTGGCTGATTTGCCTTTCTCGTCTTAGGGTTGGGGTTCGGCCTAGGGCTAGGATTTTTAAAATCAGGAAGCCCTGAGTTCCAGGCACACTGGAGCTGTGAAAGGCATCCAAAAGGGAGTGCAAAAGTGCCACAACATGGCTGCTTTCACGGCTTTTTCCTTGGCAAGAAGCCTAACACCAGGCTGATTTACCTTCCCAGGGTTACTGTTAGGCTTAGGCCTAGGGCTAGGATTTTTAAAACTAGGAAGCCCTTAGCTCCAGGCACACTGCAGCTGTTCAAGGCATCCCAAGGGGAGTACAAAAGTGCAACAACATGGCAGCTTTCACAGCTTTTTCCTTGGCACCATCCCTATACCTAGGCTGATTTATCTGCCTAGGGTTAGGGTTAGGCTTCAGCCTAGGGCTTGGATTTCTTTAACCAGGAAGCCCTGAGTTCCAGGCTTACTTCATCTGCCAAAGGCATCCCAAAGGGAGTGCAGAAGTGCCACAACATGGCTGCTTTCACGGCTTTTCCCTTAGGAAGAACCCTAATACCCAGCTGATTTACCTTCCTAGGGTTACTGTTAGGCTTAGGCCTAGGACTTTTAAAACCAGGAAGCCCTGGGCTCCAGGCACACTGCAGCTGCGAAAGGCATCCCAAGGGGAGCGCAAAAGTGACGCAACTTGGCTGCCACCACTGATATTTCCATGAGACCATCCCGAACCATAGGCTGATTTTCCTTCCTAGGGTTAAGGTTTGAGTTACGCCTAGGGTAAGGGTTCTATTAACCAGAAAGCCCTGAGTTCCAAGAACACAGCAGCTGCGAAGGACTAGCCAAGAAGAGCGCAAAAGTACCACAACATGCCTGCCTCCACAGCTTTTTCCTTGGGGACATGCCTAATTCCTGGCTGATTTGCCTTTCTCGTCTTAGGGTTGGGGTTCGGCCTAGGGCTAGGATTTTTAAAATCAGGAAGCCCTGAGTTCCAGGCACACTGGAGCTGTGAAAGGCATCCAAAAGGGAGTGCAAAAGTGCCACAACATGGCTGCTTTCACGGCTTTTTCCTTGGCAAGAAGCCTAACACCAGGCTGATTTACCTTCCCAGGGTTACTGTTAGGCTTAGGCCTAGGGCTAGGATTTTTAAAACTAGGAAGCCCTTAGCTCCAGGCACACTGCAGCTGCTCAAGGCATCCCAAGGGGAGTACAAAAGTGCAACAACATGGCAGCTTTCACAGCTTTTTCCTTGGCACCATCCCTATACCTAGGCTGATTTATCTGCCTAGGGTTAGGGTTAGGCTTCAGCCTAGGGCTTGGATTTCTTTAACCAGGAAGCCCTGAGTTCCAGGCTTACTTCATCTGCCAAAGGCATCCCAAAGGGAGTGCAGAAGTGCCACAACATGGCTGCTTTCACGGCTTTTCCCTTAGGAAGAACCCTAATACCCGGCTGATTTACCTTCCTAGGGTTACTGTTAGGCTTAGGCCTAGGACTTTTAAAACCAGGAAGCCCTGGGCTCCAGGCACACTGCAGCTGCGAAAGGCATCCCAAGGGGAGCGCAAAAGTGACGCAACTTGGCTGCCACCACTGATATTTCCATGAGACCATCCCGAACCATAGGTTGATTTTCCTTCCTAGGGTTAAGGTTTGAGTTACGCCTAGGGTAAGGGTTCTATTAACCAGAAAGCCCTGAGTTCCAAGAACACAGCAGCTGCGAAGGACTAGCCAAGAAGAGCGCAAAAGTACCACAACATGCCTGCCTCCACAGCTTTTTCCTTGGGGACATGCCTAATTCCTGGCTGATTTGCCTTTCTCGTCTTAGGGTTGGGGTTCGGCCTAGGGCTAGGATTTTTAAAATCAGGAAGCCCTGAGTTCCAGGCACACTGGAGCTGTGAAAGGCATCCAAAAGGGAGTGCAAAAGTGCCACAACATGGCTGCTTTCACGGCTTTTTCCTTGGCAAGAAGCCTAACACCAGGCTGATTTACCTTCCCAGGGTTACTGTTAGGCTTAGGCCTAGGGCTAGGATTTTTGAAACTAGGAAGCCCTTAGCTCCAGGCACACTGCAGCTGTTCAAGGCATCCCAAGGGGAGTACAAAAGTGCAACAACATGGCAGCTTTCACAGCTTTTTCCTTGGCACCATCCCTATACCTAGGCTGATTTATCTGCCTAGGGTTAGGGTTAGGGTTCAGCCTAGGGCTTGGATTTCTTTAACCAGGAAGCCCTGAGTTCCAGGCTTACTTCATCTGCCAAAGGCATCCCAAAGGGAGTGCAGAAGTGCCACAACATGGCTGCTTTCACGGCTTTTCCCTTAGGAAGAACCCTAATACCCGGCTGATTTACCTTCCTAGGGTTACTGTTAGGCTTAGGCCTAGGACTTTTAAAACCAGGAAGCCCTGGGCTCCAGGCACACTGCAGCTGCGAAAGGCATCCCAAGGGGAGCGCAAAAGTGACGCAACTTGGCTGCCACCACTGATATTTCCATGAGACCATCCCGAACCATAGGCTGATTTTCCTTCCTAGGGTTAAGGTTTGAGTTACGCCTAGGGTAAGGGCTCTATTATCCAGAAAGCCCTGAGTTCCAAGAACACAGCAGCTGCGAAGGACTAGCCAAGAAGAGCGCAAAAGTACCACAACATGCCTGCCTCCACAGCTTTTTCCTTGTGGACATGCCTAATTCCTGGCTGATTTGCCTTTCTCCTCTTAGGGCTGGGGTTCGGCCTAGGGCTAGGATTTTTAAAATCAGGAAGCCCTGAGTTCCAGGCACACTGGAGCTGTGAAAGGCATCCAAAAGGGTGTGCAAAAGTGCCACAACATGGCTGCTTTCACGGCTTTTTCCTTGGCAAGAAGCCTAACACCAGGCTGATTTACCTTCCCAGGGTTACTGTTAGGCTTAGGCCTAGGGCTAGGATTTTTAAAACTAGGAAGCCCTTAGCTCCAGGCACACTGCAGCTGTTCAAGGCATCCCAAGGGGAGTACAAAAGTGCAACAACATGGCAGCTTTCACAGCTTTTTCCTTGGCACCATCCCTATACCTAGGCTGATTTATCTGCCTAGGGTTAGGGTTAGGCTTCAGCCTAGGGCTTGGATTTCTTTAACCAGGAAGCCCTGAGTTCCAGGCTTACTTCATCTGCCAAAGGCATCCCAAAGGGAGTGCAGAAGTGCCACAACATGGCTGCTTTCACGGCTTTTCCCTTAGGAAGAACCCTAATACCCAGCTGATTTACCTTCCTAGGGTTACTGTTAGGCTTAGGCCTAGGACTTTTAAAACCAGGAAGCCCTGGGCTCCAGGCACACTGCAGCTGCGAAAGGCATCCCAAGGGGAGCGCAAAAGTGACGCAACTTGGCTGCCACCACTGATATTTCCATGAGACCATCCCGAACCATAGGCTGATTTTCCTTCCTAGGGTTAAGTTTTGAGTTACGCCTAGGGTAAGGGTTCTATTAACCAGAAAGCCCTGAGTTCCAAGAACACAGCAGCTGCGAAGGACTAGCCAAGAAGAGCGCAAAAGTACCACAACATGCCTGCCTCCACAGCTTTTTCCTTGGGGACATGCCTAATTCCTGGCTGATTTGCCTTTCTCGTCTTAGGGTTGGGGTTCGGCCTAGGGCTAGGATTTTTAAAATCAGGAAGCCCTGAGTTCCAGGCACACTGGAGCTGTGAAAGGCATCCAAAAGGGAGTGCAAAAGTGCCACAACATGGCTGCTTTCACGGCTTTTTCCTTGGCAAGAAGCCTAACACCAGGCTGATTTACCTTCCCAGGGTTACTGTTAGGCTTAGGCCTAGGGCTAGGATTTTTAAAACTAGGAAGCCCTTAGCTCCAGGCACACTGCAGCTGTTCAAGGCATCCCAAGGGGAGTACAAAAGTGCAACAACATGGCAGCTTTCACAGCTTTTTCCTTGGCACCATCCCTATACCTAGGCTGATTTATCTGCCTAGGGTTAGGGTTAGGGTTCAGCCTAGGGCTTGGATTTCTTTAACCAGGAAGCCCTGAGTTCCAGGCTTACTTCATCTGCCAAAGGCATCCCAAAGGGAGTGCAGAAGTGCCACAACATGGCTGCTTTCACGGCTTTTCCCTTAGGAAGAACCCTAATACCCGGCTGATTTACCTTCCTAGGGTTACTGTTAGGCTTAGGCCTAAGACTTTTAAAACCAGGAAGCCCTGGGCTCCAGGCACACTGCAGCTGCGAAAGGCATCCCAAGGGGATCGCAAAAGTGACGCAACTTGGCTGCCACCACTGATATTTCCATGAGACCATCCCGAACCATAGGCTGATTTTCCTTCCTAGGGTTAAGGTTTGAGTTACGCCTAGGGTAAGGGCTCTATTTACCAGAAAGCCCTGAGTTCCAAGAACACAGCAGCTGCGAAGGACTAGCCAAGAAGAGCGCAAAAGTACCACAACATGCCTGCCTCCACAGCTTTTTCCTTGGGGACATGCCTAATTCCTGGCTGATTTGCCTTTCTCGTCTTAGGGTTGGGGTTCAGCCTAGGGCTAGGATTTTTAAAATCAGGAAGCCCTGAGTTCCAGGCACACTGCAGCTGTGAAAGGCATCCAAAAGGGAGTGCAAAAGTGCCACAACATGGCTGCTTTCACGGCTTTTTCCTTGGCAAGAAGCCTAACACCAGGCTGATTTACCTTCCCAGGGTTACTGTTAGGCTTAGGCCTAGGGCTAGGATTTTTAAAACTAGGAAGCCCTTAGCTCCAGGCACACTGCAGCTGTTCAAGGCATCCCAAGGGGAGTACAAAAGTGCAACAACATGGCAGCTTTCACAGCTTTTTCCTTGGCACCATCCCTATACCTAGGCTGATTTATCTGCCTAGGGTTAGGGTTAGGGTTCAGCCTAGGGCTTGGATTTCTTTAACCAGGAAGCCCTGAGTTCCAGGCTTACTTCATCTGCCAAAGGCATCCCAAAGGGAGTGCAGAAGTGCCACAACATGGCTGCTTTCACGGCTTTTCCCTTAGGAAGAACCCTAATACCCGGCTGATTTACCTTCCTAGGGTTACTGTTAGGCTTAGGCCTAGGACTTTTAAAACCAGGAAGCCCTGGGCTCCAGGCACACTGCAGCTGCGAAAGGCATCCCAAGGGGAGCGCAAAAGTGACACAACTTGGCTGCCACCACTGATATTTCCATGAGACCATCCCGAACCATAGGCTGATTTTCCTTCCTAGGGTTAAGGTTTGAGTTACGCCTAGGGTAAGGGTTCTATTAACCAGAAAGCCCTGAGTTCCAAGAACACAGCAGCTGCGAAAGAGTAGCCAAGAAGAGCGCAAAAGTAGCACAACATGCCTGCCTCCACAGCTTTTTCCTTGGGGACATGCCTAATTCCTGGCTGATTTGCCTTTCTCGTCTTAGGGTTGGGGTTCGGCCTAGGGCTAGGATTTTTAAAATCAGGAAGCCCTGAGTTCCAGGCACACTGGAGCTGTGAAAGGCATCCAAAAGGGAGTGCAAAAGTGCCACAACATGGCTGCTTTCACGGCTTTTTCCTTGGCAAGAAGCCTAACACCAGGCTGATTTACCTTCCCAGGGTTACTGTTAGGCTTAGGCCTAGGGCTAGGATTTTTAAAACTAGGAAGCCCTTAGCTCCAGGCACACTGCAGCTGTTCAAGGCATCCCAAGGGGAGTACAAAAGTGCAACAACATGGCAGCTTTCACAGCTTTTTCCTTGGCACCATCCCTATACCTAGGCTGATTTATCTGCCTAGGGTTAGGGTTAGGCTTCAGCCTAGGGCTTGGATTTCTTTAACCAGGAAGCCCTGAGTTCCAGGCTTACTTCATCTGCCAAAGGCATCCCAAAGGGAGTGCAGAAGTGCCACAACATGGCTGCTTTCACGGCTTTTCCCTTAGGAAGAACCCTAATACCCGGCTGATTTACCTTCCTAGGGTTACTGTTAGGCTTAGGCCTAGGACTTTTAAAACCAGGAAGCCCTGGGCTCCAGGCACACTGCAGCTGCGAAAGGCATCCCAAGGGAAGCGCAAAAGTGACGCAACTTGGCTGCCACCACTGATATTTCCATGAGACCATTCCGAACCATAGGCTGATTTTCCTTCCTAGGGTTAAGGTTTGAGTTACGCCTAGGGTAAGGGTCTATTAACCAGAAAGCCCTGAGTTCCAAGAACACAGCAGCTGCGAAGGACTAGCCAAGAAGAGCGCAAAAGTAGCACAACATGCCTGCCTCCACAGCTTTTTCCTTGTGGACATGCCTAATTCCTGGCTGATTTGCCTTACTCGTCTTAGGGTTGGGGTTCGGCCTAGGGCTAGGATTTTTAAAATCAGGAAGCCCTGAGTTCCAGGCACACTGGAGCTGTGAAAGGCATCCAAAAGGGAGTGCAAAAGTGCCACAACATGGCTGCTTTCACAGCTTTTTCCTTGGCAAGAAGCCTAACACCAGGCTGATTTACCTTCCCAGGGTTACTGTTAGGCTTAGGCCTAGGGTTAGGATTTTTAAAACTAGGAAGCCCTTAGCTCCAGGCACACTGCAGCTGTTCAAGGCATCCCAAGGGGAGTACAAAAGTGCAACAACATGGCAGCTTTCACAGCTTTTTCCTTGGCACCATCCCTATACCTAGGCTGATTTATCTGCCTAGGGTTAGGGTTAGGCTTCAGCCTAGGGCTTGGATTTCTTTAACCAGGAAGCCCTGAGTTCCAGGCTTACTTCATCTGCCAAAGGCATCCCAAAGGGAGTGCAGAAGTGCCACAACATGGCTGCTTTCACGGCTTTTCCCTTAGGAAGAACCCTAATACCCAGCTGATTTACCTTCCTAGGGTTACTGTTAGGCTTAGGCCTAGGACTTTTAAAACCAGGAAGCCCTGGGCTCCAGGCACACTGCAGCTGCGAAAGGCATCCCAAGGGAAGCGCAAAAGTGACGCAACTTGGCTGCCACCACTGATATTTCCATGAGACCATCCCGAACCATAGGCTGATTTTCCTTCCTAGGGTTAAGGTTTGAGTTACGCCTAGGGTAAGGGTCTATTAACCAGAAAGCCCTGAGTTCCAAGAACACAGCAGCTGCGAAGGACTAGCCAAGAAGAGCGCAAAAGTAGCACAACATGCCTGCCTCCACAGCTTTTTCCTTGTGGACATGCCTAATTCCTGGCTGATTTGCCTTTCTCGTCTTAGGGTTGGGGTTCGGCCTAGGGCTAGGATTTTTAAAATCAGGAAGCCCTGAGTTCCAGGCACACTGGAGCTGTGAAAGGCATCCAAAAGGGAGTGCAAAAGTGCCACAACATGGCTGCTTTCACGGCTTTTTCCTTGGCAAGAAGCCTAACACCAGGCTGATTTACCTTCCCAGGGTTACTGTTAGGCTTAGGCCTAGGGCTAGGATTTTTAAAACTAGGAAGCCCTTAGCTCCAGGCACACTGCAGCTGTTCAAGGCATCCCAAGGGGAGTACAAAAGTGCAACAACATGGCAGCTTTCACAGCTTTTTCCTTGGCACCATCCCTATACCTAGGCTGATTTATCTGCCTAGGGTTAGGGTTAGGGTTCAGCCTAGGGCTTGGATTTCTTTAACCAGGAAGCCCTGAGTTCCAGGCTTACTTCATCTGCCAAAGGCATCCCAAAGGGAGTGCAGAAGTGCCACAACATGGCTGCTTTCACGGCTTTTCCCTTAGGAAGAACCCTAATACCCAGCTGATTTACCTTCCTAGGGTTACTGTTAGGCTTAGGCCTAGGACTTTTAAAACCAGGAAGCCCTGGGCTCCAGGCACACTGCAGCTGCGAAAGGCATCCCAAGGGGAGCGCAAAAGTGACGCAACTTGGCTGCCACCACTGATATTTCCATGAGACCATCCCGAACCATAGGTTGATTTTCCTTCCTAGGGTTAAGGTTTGAGTTACGCCTAGGGTAAGGGTCTATTAACCAGAAAGCCCTGAGTTCCAAGAACACAGCAGCTGCGAAGGACTAGCCAAGAAGAGCGCAAAAGTAGCACAACATGCCTGCCTCCACAGCTTTTTCCTTGGGGACATGCCTAATTCCTGGCTGATTTGCCTTTCTCGTCTTAGGGTTGGGGTTCGGCCTAGGGCTAGGATTTTTAAAATCAGGAAGCCCTGAGTTCCAGGCACACTGGAGCTGTGAAAGGCATCCAAAAGGGAGTGCAAAAGTGCCACAACATGGCTGCTTTCACGGCTTTTTCCTTGGCAAGAAGCCTAACACCAGGCTGATTTACCTTCCCAGGGTTACTGTTAGGCTTAGGCCTAGGGCTAGGATTTTTAAAACTAGGAAGCCCTTAGCTCCAGGCACACTGCAGCTGTTCAAGGCATCCCAAGGGGAGTACAAAAGTGCAACAACATGGCAGCTTTCACAGCTTTTTCCTTGGCACCATCCCTATACCTAGGCTGATTTATCTGCCTAGGGTTAGGGTTAGGCTTCAGCCTAGGGCTTGGATTTCTTTAACCAGGAAGCCCTGAGTTCCAGGCTTACTTCATCTGCCAAAGGCATCCCAAAGGGAGTGCAGAAGTGCCACAACATGGCTGCTTTCACGGCTTTTCCCTTAGGAAGAACCCTAATACCCGGCTGATTTACCTTCCTAGGGTTACTGTTAGGCTTAGGCCTAGGACTTTTAAAACCAGGAAGCCCTGGGCTCCAGGCACACTGCAGCTGCGAAAGGCATCCCAAGGGGAGCGCAAAAGTGACACAACTTGGCTGCCACCACTGATATTTCCATGAGACCATCCCGAACCATAGGCTGATTTTCCTTCCTAGGGTTAAGGTTTGAGTTACGCCTAGGGTAAGGGTTCTATTAACCAGAAAGCCCTGAGTTCCAAGAACACAGCAGCTGCGAAGGACTAGCCAAGAAGAGCGCAAAAGTACCACAACATGCCTGCCTCCACAGCTTTTTCCTTGGGGACATGCCTAATTCCTGGCTGATTTGCCTTTCTCGTCTTAGGGTTGGGGTTCGGCCTAGGGCTAGGATTTTTAAAATCAGGAAGCCCTGAGTTCCAGGCACACTGGAGCTGTGAAAGGCATCCAAAAGGGAGTGCAAAAGTGCCACAACATGGCTGCTTTCACAGCTTTTTCCTTGGCAAGAAGCCTAACACCAGGCTGATTTACCTTCCCAGGGTTACTGTTAGGCTTAGGCCTAGGGCTAGGATTTTTAAAACTAGGAAGCCCTTAGCTCCAGGCACACTGCAGCTGTTCAAGGCATCCCAAGGGGAGTACAAAAGTGCAACAACATGGCAGCTTTCACAGCTTTTTCCTTGGCACCATCCCTATACCTAGGCTGATTTATCTGCCTAGGGTTAGGGTTAGGCTTCAGCCTAGGGCTTGGATTTCTTTAACCAGGAAGCCCTGAGTTCCAGGCTTACTTCATCTGCCAAAGGCATCCCAAAGGGAGTGCAGAAGTGCCACAACATGGCTGCTTTCACGGCTTTTCCCTTAGGAAGAACCCTAATACCCAGCTGATTTACCTTCCTAGGGTTACTGTTAGGCTTAGGCCTAGGACTTTTAAAACCAGGAAGCCCTGGGCTCCAGGCACACTGCAGCTGCGAAAGGCATCCCAAGGGGAGCGCAAAAGTGACGCAACTTGGCTGCCACCACTGATATTTCCATGAGACCATCCCGAACCATAGGTTGATTTTCCTTCCTAGGGTTAAGGTTTGAGTTACGCCTAGGGTAAGGGTCTATTAACCAGAAAGCCCTGAGTTCCAAGAACACAGCAGCTGCGAAGGACTAGCCAAGAAGAGCGCAAAAGTACCACATGCCTGCCTCCACAGCTTTTTCCTTGGGGACATGCCTAATTCCTGGCTGATTTGCCTTTCTCGTCTTAGGGTTGGGGTTCGGCCTAGGGCTAGGATTTTTAAAATCAGGAAGCCCTGAGTTCCAGGCACACTGGAGCTGTGAAAGGCATCCAAAAGGGAGTGCAAAAGTGCCACAACATGGCTGCTTTCACGGCTTTTTCCTTGGCAAGAAGCCTAACACCAGGCTGATTTACCTTCCCAGGGTTACTGTTAGGCTTAGGCCTAGGGCTAGGATTTTTAAAACTAGGAAGCCCTTAGCTCCAGGCACACTGCAGCTGTTCAAGGCATCCCAAGGGGAGTACAAAAGTGCAACAACATGGCAGCTTTCACAGCTTTTTCCTTGGCACCATCCCTATACCTAGGCTGATTTATCTGCCTAGGGTTAGGGTTAGGCTTCAGCCTAGGGCTTGGATTTCTTTAACCAGGAAGCCCTGAGTTCCAGGCTTACTTCATCTGCCAAAGGCATCCCAAAGGGAGTGCAGAAGTGCCACAACATGGCTGCTTTCACGGCTTTTCCCTTAGGAAGAACCCTAATACCCGGCTGATTTACCTTCCTAGGGTTACTGTTAGGCTTAGGCCTAGGACTTTTAAAACCAGGAAGCCCTGGGCTCCAGGCACACTGCAGCTGCGAAAGGCATCCCAAGGGAAGCGCAAAAGTGACGCAACTTGGCTGCCACCACTGATATTTCCATGAGACCATCCCGAACCATAGGCTGATTTTCCTTCCTAGGGTTAAGGTTTGAGTTACGCCTAGGGTAAGGGTTCTATTAACCAGAAAGCCCTGAGTTCCAAGAACACAGCAGCTGCGAAGGACTAGCCAAGAAGAGCGCAAAAGTAGCACAACATGCCTGCCTCCACAGCTTTTTCCTTGGGGACATGCCTAATTCCTGGCTGATTTGCCTTTCTCGTCTTAGGGTTGGGGTTCGGCCTAGGGCTAGGATTTTTAAAATCAGGAAGCCCTGAGTTCCAGGCACACTGGAGCTGTGAAAGGCATCCAAAAGGGAGTGCAAAAGTGCCACAACATGGCTGCTTTCACGGCTTTTTCCTTGGCAAGAAGCCTAACACCAGGCTGATTTACCTTCCCAGGGTTACTGTTAGGCTTAGGCCTAGGGCTAGGATTTTTAAAACTAGGAAGCCCTTAGCTCCAGGCACACTGCAGCTGTTCAAGGCATCCCAAGGGGAGTACAAAAGTGCAACAACATGGCAGCTTTCACAGCTTTTTCCTTGGCACCATCCCTATACCTAGGCTGATTTATCTGCCTAGGGTTAGGGTTAGGCTTCAGCCTAGGGCTTGGATTTCTTTAACCAGGAAGCCCTGAGTTCAGGGCTTACTTCATCTGCCAAAGGCATCCCAAAGGGAGTGCAGAAGTGCCACAACATGGCTGCTTTCACGGCTTTTCCCTTAGGAAGAACCCTAATACCCAGCTGATTTACCTTCCTAGGGTTACTGTTAGGCTTAGGCCTAGGACTTTTAAAACCAGGAAGCCCTGGGCTCCAGGCACACTGCAGCTGCGAAAGGCATCCCAAGGGAAGCGCAAAAGTGACGCAACTTGGCTGCCACCACTGATATTTCCATGAGACCATCCCGAACCATAGGCTGATTTTCCTTCCTAGGGTTAAGGTTTGAGTTACGCCTAGGGTAAGGGTCTATTAACCAGAAAGCCCTGAGTTCCAAGAACACAGCAGCTGCGAAGGACTAGCCAAGAAGAGCGCAAAAGTAGCACAACATGCCTGCCTCCACAGCTTTTTCCTTGGGGACATGCCTAATTCCTGGCTGATTTGCCTTTCTCGTCTTAGGGTTGGGGTTCGGCCTAGGGCTAGGATTTTTAAAATCAGGAAGCCCTGAGTTCCAGGCACACTGGAGCTGTGAAAGGCATCCAAAAGGGAGTGCAAAAGTGCCACAACATGGCTGCTTTCACGGCTTTTTCCTTGGCAAGAAGCCTAACACCAGGCTGATTTACCTTCCCAGGGTTACTGTTAGGCTTAGGCCTAGGGCTAGGATTTTTAAAACTAGGAAGCCCTTAGCTCCAGGCACACTGCAGCTGTTCAAGGCATCCCAAGGGGAGTACAAAAGTGCAACAACATGGCAGCTTTCACAGCTTTTTCCTTGGCACCATCCCTATACCTAGGCTGATTTATCTGCCTAGGGTTAGGGTTAGGCTTCAGCCTAGGGCTTGGATTTCTTTAACCAGGAAGCCCTGAGTTCCAGGCTTACTTCATCTGCCAAAGGCATCCCAAAGGGAGTGCAGAAGTGCCACAACATGGCTGCTTTCACGGCTTTTCCCTTAGGAAGAACCCTAATACCCAGCTGATTTACCTTCCTAGGGTTACTGTTAGGCTTAGGCCTAGGACTTTTAAAACCAGGAAGCCCTGGGCTCCAGGCACACTGCAGCTGCGAAAGGCATCCCAAGGGGAGCGCAAAAGTGACGCAACTTGGCTGCCACCACTGATATTTCCATGAGACCATCCCGAACCATAGGTTGATTTTCCTTCCTAGGGTTAAGGTTTGAGTTACGCCTAGGGTAAGGGTCTATTAACCAGAAAGCCCTGAGTTCCAAGAACACAGCAGCTGCGAAGGACTAGCCAAGAAGAGCGCAAAAGTAGCACAACATGCCTGCCTCCACAGCTTTTTCCTTGGGGACATGCCTAATTCCTGGCTGATTTGCCTTTCTCGTCTTAGGGTTGGGGTTCGGCCTAGGGCTAGGATTTTTAAAATCAGGAAGCCCTGAGTTCCAGGCACACTGGAGCTGTGAAAGGCATCCAAAAGGGAGTGCAAAAGTGCCACAACATGGCTGCTTTCACGGCTTTTTCCTTGGCAAGAAGCCTAACACCAGGCTGATTTCCCTTCCCAGGGTTACTGTTAGGCTTAGGCCTACGGCTAGGATTTTTAAAACTAGGAAGCCCTTAGCTCCAGGCACACTGCAGCTGTTCAAGGCATCCCAAGGGGAGTACAAAAGTGCAACAACATGGCAGCTTTCACAGCTTTTTCCTTGGCACCATCCCTATACCTAGGCTGATTTATCTGCCTAGGGTTAGGGTTAGGCTTCAGCCTAGGGCTTGGATTTCTTTAACCAGGAAGCCCTGAGTTCCAGGCTTACTTCATCTGCCAAAGGCATCCCAAAGGGAGTGCAGAAGTGCCACAACATGGCTGCTTTCACGGCTTTTCCCTTAGGAAGAACCCTAATACCCGGCTGATTTACCTTCCTAGGGTTACTGTTAGGCTTAGGCCTAGGACTTTTAAAACCAGGAAGCCCTGGGCTCCAGGCACACTGCAGCTGCGAAAGGCATCCCAAGGGAAGCGCAAAAGTGACGCAACTTGGCTGCCACCACTGATATTTCCATGAGACCATCCCGAACCATAGGCTGATTTTCCTTCCTAGGGTTAAGGTTTGAGTTACGCCTAGGGTAAGGGTTCTATTAACCAGAAAGCCCTGAGTTCCAAGAACACAGCAGCTGCGAAGGACTAGCCAAGAAGAGCGCAAAAGTAGCACAACATGCCTGCCTCCACAGCTTTTTCCTTGGGGACATGCCTAATTCCTGGCTGATTTGCCTTTCTCGTCTTAGGGTTGGGGTTCGGCCTAGGGCTAGGATTTTTAAAATCAGGAAGCCCTGAGTTCCAGGCACACTGGAGCTGTGAAAGGCATCCAAAAGGGAGTGCAAAAGTGCCACAACATGGCTGCTTTCACGGCTTTTTCCTTGGCAAGAAGCCTAACACCAGGCTGATTTACCTTCCCAGGGTTACTGTTAGGCTTAGGCCTAGGGCTAGGATTTTTAAAACTAGGAAGCCCTTAGCTCCAGGCACACTGCAGCTGTTCAAGGCATCCCAAGGGGAGTACAAAAGTGCAACAACATGGCAGCTTTCACAGCTTTTTCCTTGGCACCATCCCTATACCTAGGCTGATTTATCTGCCTAGGGTTAGGGTTAGGCTTCAGCCTAGGGCTTGGATTTCTTTAACCAGGAAGCCCTGAGTTCCAGGCTTACTTCATCTGCCAAAGGCATCCCAAAGGGAGTGCAGAAGTGCCACAACATGGCTGCTTTCACGGCTTTTCCCTTAGGAAGAACCCTAATACCCAGCTGATTTACCTTCCTAGGGTTACTGTTAGGCTTAGGCCTAGGACTTTTAAAACCAGGAAGCCCTGGGCTCCAGGCACACTGCAGCTGCGAAAGGCATCCCAAGGGAAGCGCAAAAGTGACGCAACTTGGCTGCCACCACTGATATTTCCATGAGACCATCCCGAACCATAGGCTGATTTTCCTTCCTAGGGTTAAGGTTTGAGTTACGCCTAGGGTAAGGGTCTATTAACCAGAAAGCCCTGAGTTCCAAGAACACAGCAGCTGCGAAGGACTAGCCAAGAAGAGCGCAAAAGTAGCACAACATGCCTGCCTCCACAGCTTTTTCCTTGTGGACATGCCTAATTCCTGGCTGATTTGCCTTTCTCGTCTTAGGGTTGGGGTTCGGCCTAGGGCTAGGATTTTTAAAATCAGGAAGCCCTGAGTTCCAGGCACACTGGAGCTGTGAAAGGCATCCAAAAGGGAGTGCAAAAGTGCCACAACATGGCTGCTTTCACGGCTTTTTCCTTGGCAAGAAGCCTAACACCAGGCTGATTTACCTTCCCAGGGTTACTGTTAGGCTTAGGCCTAGGGCTAGGATTTTTAAAACCAGGAAGCCCTGGGCTCCAGGCACACTGCAGCTGCGAAAGGCATCCCAAGGGAAGCGCAAAAGTGACGCAACTTGGCTGCCACCACTGATATTTCCATGAGACCATCCCGAACCATAGGCTGATTTTCCTTCCTAGGGTTAAGGTTTGAGTTACGCCTAGGGTAAGGGTCTATTAACCAGAAAGCCCTGAGTTCCAAGAACACAGCAGCTGCGAAGGACTAGCCAAGAAGAGCGCAAAAGTAGCACAACATGCCTGCCTCCACAGCTTTTTCCTTGTGGACATGCCTAATTCCTGGCTGATTTGCCTTTCTCGTCTTAGGGTTGGGGTTCGGCCTAGGGCTAGGATTTTTAAAATCAGGAAGCCCTGAGTTCCAGGCACACTGGAGCTGTGAAAGGCATCCAAAAGGGAGTGCAAAAGTGCCACAACATGGCTGCTTTCACGGCTTTTTCCTTGGCAAGAAGCCTAACACCAGGCTGATTTACCTTCCCAGGGTTACTGTTAGGCTTAGGCCTAGGGCTAGGATTTTTAAAACTAGGAAGCCCTTAGCTCCAGGCACACTGCAGCTGTTCAAGGCATCCCAAGGGGAGTACAAAAGTGCAACAACATGGCAGCTTTCACAGCTTTTTCCTTGGCACCATCCCTATACCTAGGCTGATTTATCTGCCTAGGGTTAGGGTTAGGCTTCAGCCTAGGGCTTGGATTTCTTTAACCAGGAAGCCCTGAGTTCCAGGCTTACTTCATCTGCCAAAGGCATCCCAAAGGGAGTGCAGAAGTGCCACAACATGGCTGCTTTCACGGCTTTTCCCTTAGGAAGAACCCTAATACCCAGCTGATTTACCTTCCTAGGGTTACTGTTAGGCTTAGGCCTAGGACTTTTAAAACCAGGAAGCCCTGGGCTCCAGGCACACTGCAGCTGCGAAAGGCATCCCAAGGGGAGCGCAAAAGTGACGCAACTTGGCTGCCACCACTGATATTTCCATGAGACCATCCCGAACCATAGGTTGATTTTCCTTCCTAGGGTTAAGGTTTGAGTTACGCCTAGGGTAAGGGTCTATTAACCAGAAAGCCCTGAGTTCCAAGAACACAGCAGCTGCGAAGGACTAGCCAAGAAGAGCGCAAAAGTACCACAACATGCCTGCCTCCACAGCTTTTTCCTTGGGGACGTGCCTAATTCCTGGCTGATTTGCCTTTCTCGTCTTAGGGTTGGGGTTCGGCCTAGGGCTAGGATTTTTAAAATCAGGAAGCCCTGAGTTCCAGGCACACTGGAGCTGTGAAAGGCATCCAAAAGGGAGTGCAAAAGTGCCACAACATGGCTGCTTTCACGGCTTTTTCCTTGGCAAGAAGCCTAACACCAGGCTGATTTACCTTCCCAGGGTTACTGTTAGGCTTAGGCCTAGGGCTAGGATTTTTAAAACTAGGAAGCCCTTAGCTCCAGGCACACTGCAGCTGTTCAAGGCATCCCAAGGGGAGTACAAAAGTGCAACAACATGGCAGCTTTCACAGCTTTTTCCTTGGCACCATCCCTATACCTAGGCTGATTTATCTGCCTAGGGTTAGGGTTAGGCTTCAGCCTAGGGCTTGGATTTCTTTAACCAGGAAGCCCTGAGTTCCAGGCTTACTTCATCTGCCAAAGGCATCCCAAAGGGAGTGCAGAAGTGCCACAACATGGCTGCTTTCACGGCTTTTCCCTTAGGAAGAACCCTAATACCCGGCTGATTTACCTTCCTAGGGTTACTGTTAGGCTTAGGCCTAGGACTTTTAAAACCAGGAAGCCCTGGGCTCCAGGCACACTGCAGCTGCGAAAGGCATCCCAAGGGGAGCGCAAAAGTGACACAACTTGGCTGCCACCACTGATATTTCCATGAGACCATCTTGAACCATAGGTTGATTTTCCTTCCTAGGGTTAAGGTTTGAGTTACGCCTAGGGTAAGGGTTCTATTAACCAGAAAGCCCTGAGTTCCAAGAACACAGCAGCTGCGAAGGACTAGCCAAGAAGAGCGCAAAAGTACCACAACATGCCTGCCTCCACAGCTTTTTCCTTGGGGACATGCCTAATTCCTGGCTGATTTGCCTTTCTCGTCTTAGGGTTGGGGTTCGGCCTAGGGCTAGGATTTTTAAAATCAGGAAGCCCTGAGTTCCAGGCACACTGGAGCTGTGAAAGGCATCCAAAAGGGAGTGCAAAAGTGCCACAACATGGCTGCTTTCACGGCTTTTTCCTTGGCAAGAAGCCTAACACCAGGCTGATTTACCTTCCCAGGGTTACTGTTAGGCTTAGGCCTAGGGCTAGGATTTTTAAAACTAGGAAGCCCTTAGCCCCAGGCACACTGCAGCTGTTCAAGGCATCCCAAGGGGAGTACAAAAGTGCAACAACATGGCAGCTTTCACAGCTTTTTCCTTGGCACCATCCCTATACCTAGGCTGATTTATCTGCCTAGGGTTAGGGTTAGGGTTCAGCCTAGGGCTTGGATTTCTTTAACCAGGAAGCCCTGAGTTCCAGGCTTACTTCATCTGCCAAAGGCATCCCAAAGGGAGTGCAGAAGTGCCACAACATGGCTGCTTTCACGGCTTTTCCCTTAGGAAGAACCCTAATACCCAGCTGATTTACCTTCCTAGGGTTACTGTTAGGCTTAGGCCTAGGACTTTTAAAACCAGGAAGCCCTGGGCTCCAGGCACACTGCAGCTGCGAAAGGCATCCCAAGGGGAGCGCAAAAGTGACGCAACTTGGCTGCCACCACTGATATTTCCATGAGACCATCCCGAACCCTAGGTTGATTTTCCTTCCTAGGGTTAAGGTTTGAGTTACGCCTAGGGTAAGGGTCTATTAACCAGAAAGCCCTGAGTTCCAAGAACACAGCAGCTGCGAAGGACTAGCCAAGAAGAGCGCAAAAGTACCACAACATGCCTGCCTCCACAGCTTTTTCCTTGGGGACATGCCTAATTCCTGGCTGATTTGCCTTTCTCGTCTTAGGGTTGGGGTTCGGCCTAGGGCTAGGATTTTTAAAATCAGGAAGCCCTGAGTTCCAGGCACACTGGAGCTGTGAAAGGCATCCAAAAGGGAGTGCAGAAGTGCCACAACATGGCTGCTTTCACGGCTTTTTCCTTGGCAAGAAGCCTAACACCAGGCTGATTTACCTTCCCAGGGTTACTGTTAGGCTTAGGCCTAGGGCTAGGATTTTTAAAACTAGGAAGCCCTTAGCTCCAGGCACACTGCAGCTGTTCAAGGCATCCCAAGGGGAGTACAAAAGTGCAACAACATGGCAGCTTTCACAGCTTTTTCCTTGGCACCATCCCTATACCTAGGCTGATTTATCTGCCTAGGGTTAGGGTTAGGCTTCAGCCTAGGGCTTGGATTTCTTTAACCAGGAAGCCCTGAGTTCCAGGCTTACTTCATCTGCCAAAGGCATCCCAAAGGGAGTGCAGAAGTGCCACAACATGGCTGCTTTCACGGCTTTTCCCTTAGGAAGAACCCTAATACCCGGCTGATTTACCTTCCTAGGGTTACTGTTAGGCTTAGGCCTAGGACTTTTAAAACCAGGAAGCCCTGGGCTCCAGGCACACTGCAGCTGCGAAAGGCATCCCAAGGGAAGCGCAAAAGTGACGCAACTTGGCTGCCACCACTGATATTTCCATGAGACCATCCCGAACCATAGGCTGATTTTCCTTCCTAGGGTTAAGGTTTGAGTTACGCCTAGGGTAAGGGTTCTATTAACCAGAAAGCCCTGAGTTCCAAGAACACAGCAGCTGCGAAGGACTAGCCAAGAAGAGCGCAAAAGTACCACAACATGCCTGCCTCCACAGCTTTTTCCTTGGGGACATGCCTAATTCCTGGCTGATTTGCCTTTCTCGTCTTAGGGTTGGGGTTCGGCCTAGGGCTAGGATTTTTAAAATCAGGAAGCCCTGAGTTCCAGGCACACTGGAGCTGTGAAAGGCATCCAAAAGGGAGTGCAAAAGTGCCACAACATGGCTGCTTTCACGGCTTTTTCCTTGGCAAGAAGCCTAACACCAGGCTGATTTACCTTCCCAGGGTTACTGTTAGGCTTAGGCCTAGGGCTAGGATTTTTAAAACTAGGAAGCCCTTAGCTCCAGGCACACTGCAGCTGTTCAAGGCATCCCAAGGGGAGTACAAAAGTGCAACAACATGGCAGCTTTCACAGCTTTTTCCTTGGCACCATCCCTATACCTAGGCTGATTTATCTGCCTAGGGTTAGGGTTAGGCTTCAGCCTAGGGCTTGGATTTCTTTAACCAGGAAGCCCTGAGTTCCAGGCTTACTTCATCTGCCAAAGGCATCCCAAAGGGAGTGCAGAAGTGCCACAACATGGCTGCTTTCACGGCTTTTCCCTTAGGAAGAACCCTAATACCCAGCTGATTTACCTTCCTAGGGTTACTGTTAGGCTTAGGCCTAGGACTTTTAAAACCAGGAAGCCCTGGGCTCCAGGCACACTGCAGCTGCGAAAGGCATCCCAAGGGGAGCGCAAAAGTGACGCAACTTGGCTGCCACCACTGATATTTCCATGAGACCATCCCGAACCATAGGTTGATTTTCCTTCCTAGGGTTAAGGTTTGAGTTACGCCTAGGGTAAGGGTCTATTAACCAGAAAGCCCTGAGTTCCAAGAACACAGCAGCTGCGAAGGACTAGCCAAGAAGAGCGCAAAAGTACCACAACATGCCTGCCTCCACAGCTTTTTCCTTGGGGACATGCCTAATTCCTGGCTGATTTGCCTTTCTCGTCTTAGGGTTGGGGTTCGGCCTAGGGCTAGGATTTTTAAAATCAGGAAGCCCTGAGTTCCAGGCACACTGGAGCTGTGAAAGGCATCCAAAAGGGAGTGCAAAAGTGCCACAACATGGCTGCTTTCACGGCTTTTTCCTTGGCAAGAAGCCTAACACCAGGCTGATTTACCTTCCCAGGGTTACTGTTAGGCTTAGGCCTAGGGCTAGGATTTTTAAAACTAGGAAGCCCTTAGCTCCAGGCACACTGCAGCTGTTCAAGGCATCCCAAGGGGAGTACAAAAGTGCAACAACATGGCAGCTTTCACAGCTTTTTCCTTGGCACCATCCCTATACCTAGGCTGATTTATCTGCCTAGGGTTAGGGTTAGGCTTCAGCCTAGGGCTTGGATTTCTTTAACCAGGAAGCCCTGAGTTCCAGGCTTACTTCATCTGCCAAAGGCATCCCAAAGGGAGTGCAGAAGTGCCACAACATGGCTGCTTTCACGGCTTTTCCCTTAGGAAGAACCCTAATACCCGGCTGATTTACCTTCCTAGGGTTACTGTTAGGCTTAGGCCTAGGACTTTTAAAACCAGGAAGCCCTGGGCTCCAGGCACACTGCAGCTGCAAAAGGCATCCCAAGGGGAGCGCAAAAGTGACGCAACTTGGCTGCACCACTGATATTTCCATGAGACCATCCCGAACCATAGGCTGATTTTCCTTCCTAGGGTTAAGGTTTGAGTTACGCCTAGGGTAAGGGTTCTATTAACCAGAAAGCCCTGAGTTCCAAGAACACAGCAGCTGCGAAGGACTAGCCAAGAAGAGCGCAAAAGTACCACAACATGCCTGCCTCCACAGCTTTTTCCTTGGGGACATGCCTAATTCCTGGCTGATTTGCCTTTCTCGTCTTAGGGTTGGGGTTCGGCCTAGGGCTAGGATTTTTAAAATCAGGAAGCCCTGAGTTCCAGGCACACTGGAGCTGTGAAAGGCATCCAAAAGGGAGTGCAAAAGTGCCACAACATGGCTGCTTTCACGGCTTTTTCCTTGGCAAGAAGCCTAACACCAGGCTGATTTACCTTCCCAGGGTTACTGTTAGGCTTAGGCCTAGGGCTAGGATTTTTAAAACTAGGAAGCCCTTAGCCCCAGGCACACTGCAGCTGTTCAAGGCATCCCAAGGGGAGTACAAAAGTGCAACAACATGGCAGCTTTCACAGCTTTTTCCTTGGCACCATCCCTATACCTAGGCTGATTTATCTGCCTAGGGTTAGGGTTAGGCTTCAGCCTAGGGCTTGGATTTCTTTAACCAGGAAGCCCTGAGTTCCAGGCTTACTTCATCTGCCAAAGGCATCCCAAAGGGAGTGCAGAAGTGCCACAACATGGCTGCTTTCACGGCTTTTCCCTTAGGAAGAACCCTAATACCCGGCTGATTTACCTTCCTAGGGTTACTGTTAGGCTTAGGTCTAGGACTTTTAAAACCAGGAAGCCCTGGGCTCCAGGCACACTGCAGCTGCGAAAGGCATCCCAAGGGAAGCGCAAAAGTGACGCAACTTGGCTGCCACCACTGATATTTCCATGAGACCATCCCGAACCATAGGCTGATTTTCCTTCCTAGGGTTAAGGTTTGAGTTACGCCTAGGGTAAGGGTTCTATTAACCAGAAAGCCCTGAGTTCCAAGAACACAGCAGCTGCGAAGGACTAGCCAAGAAGAGCGCAAAAGTAGCACAACATGCCTGCCTCCACAGCTTTTTCCTTGTGGACATGCCTAATTCCTGGCTGATTTGCCTTTCTCGTCTTAGGGTTGGGGTTCGGCCTAGGGCTAGGATTTTTAAAATCAGGAAGCCCTGAGTTCCAGGCACACTGGAGCTGTGAAAGGCATCCAAAAGGGAGTGCAAAAGTGCCACAACATGGCTGCTTTCACGGCTTTTTCCTTGGCAAGAAGCCTAACACCAGGCTGATTTACCTTCCCAGGGTTACTGTTAGGCTTAGGCCTAGGGCTAGGATTTTTAAAACCAGGAAGCCCTGGGCTCCAGGCACACTGCAGCTGCGAAAGGCATCCCAAGGGAAGCGCAAAAGTGACGCAACTTGGCTGCCACCACTGATATTTCCATGAGACCATCCCGAACCATAGGCTGATTTTCCTTCCTAGGGTTAAGGTTTGAGTTACGCCTAGGGTAAGGGTCTATTAACCAGAAAGCCCTGAGTTCCAAGAACACAGCAGCTGCGAAGGACTAGCCAAGAAGAGCGCAAAAGTACCACAACATGCCTGCCTCCACAGCTTTTTCCTTGTGGACATGCCTAATTCCTGGCTGATTTGCCTTTCTCGTCTTAGGGTTGGGGTTCGGCCTAGGGCTAGGATTTTTAAAATCAGGAAGCCCTGAGTTCCAGGCACACTGGAGCTGTGAAAGGCATCCAAAAGGGAGTGCAAAAGTGCCACAACATGGCTGCTTTCACGGCTTTTTCCTTGGCAAGAAGCCTAACACCAGGCTGATTTACCTTCCCAGGGTTACTGTTAGGCTTAGGCCTAGGGCTAGGATTTTTAAAACTAGGAAGCCCTTAGCTCCAGGCACACTGCAGCTGTTCAAGGCATCCCAAGGGGAGTACAAAAGTGCAACAACATGGCAGCTTTCACAGCTTTTTCCTTGGCACCATCCCTATACCTAGGCTGATTTATCTGCCTAGGGTTAGGGTTAGGCTTCAGCCTAGGGCTTGGATTTCTTTAACCAGGAAGCCCTGAGTTCCAGGCTTACTTCATCTGCCAAAGGCATCCCAAAGGGAGTGCAGAAGTGCCACAACATGGCTGCTTTCACGGCTTTTCCCTTAGGAAGAACCCTAATATACAGCTGATTTACCTTCCTAGGGTTACTGTTAGGCTTAGGCCTAGGACTTTTAAAACCAGGAAGCCCTGGGCTCCAGGCACACTGCAGCTGCGAAAGGCATCCCAAGGGGAGCGCAAAAGTGACACAACTTGGCTGCCACCACTGATATTTCCATGAGACCATCTTGAACCATAGGTTGATTTTCCTTCCTAGGGTTAAGGTTTGAGTTACGCCTAGGGTAAGGGTTCTATTAACCAGAAAGCCCTGAGTTCCAAGAACACAGCAGCTGCGAAGGACTAGCCAAGAAGAGCGCAAAAGTACCACAACATGCCTGCCTCCACAGCTTTTTCCTTGGGGACATGCCTAATTCCTGGCTGATTTGCCTTTCTCGTCTTAGGGTTGGGGTTCGGCCTAGGGCTAGGATTTTTAAAATCAGGAAGCCCTGAGTTCCAGGCACACTGGAGCTGTGAAAGGCATCCAAAAGGGAGTGCAAAAGTGCCACAACATGGCTGCTTTCACGGCTTTTTCCTTGGCAAGAAGCCTAACACCAGGCTGATTTACCTTCCCAGGGTTACTGTTAGGCTTAGGCCTAGGGCTAGGATTTTTAAAACTAGGAAGCCCTTAGCCCCAGGCACACTGCAGCTGTTCAAGGCATCCCAAGGGGAGTACAAAAGTGCAACAACATGGCAGCTTTCACAGCTTTTTCCTTGGCACCATCCCTATACCTAGGCTGATTTATCTGCCTAGGGTTAGGGTTAGGGTTCAGCCTAGGGCTTGGATTTCTTTAACCAGGAAGCCCTGAGTTCCAGGCTTACTTCATCTGCCAAAGGCATCCCAAAGGGAGTGCAGAAGTGCCACAACATGGCTGCTTTCACGGCTTTTCCCTTAGGAAGAACCCTAATACCCAGCTGATTTACCTTCCTAGGGTTACTGTTAGGCTTAGGCCTAGGACTTTTAAAACCAGGAAGCCCTGGGCTCCAGGCACACTGCAGCTGCGAAAGGCATCCCAAGGGGAGCGCAAAAGTGACGCAACTTGGCTGCCACCACTGATATTTCCATGAGACCATCCCGAACCCTAGGTTGATTTTCCTTCCTAGGGTTAAGGTTTGAGTTACGCCTAGGGTAAGGGTCTATTAACCAGAAAGCCCTGAGTTCCAAGAACACAGCAGCTGCGAAGGACTAGCCAAGAAGAGCGCAAAAGTACCACAACATGCCTGCCTCCACAGCTTTTTCCTTGGGGACATGCCTAATTCCTGGCTGATTTGCCTTTCTCGTCTTAGGGTTGGGGTTCGGCCTAGGGCTAGGATTTTTAAAATCAGGAAGCCCTGAGTTCCAGGCACACTGGAGCTGTGAAAGGCATCCAAAAGGGAGTGCAGAAGTGCCACAACATGGCTGCTTTCACGGCTTTTTCCTTGGCAAGAAGCCTAACACCAGGCTGATTTACCTTCCCAGGGTTACTGTTAGGCTTAGGCCTAGGGCTAGGATTTTTAAAACTAGGAAGCCCTTAGCTCCAGGCACACTGCAGCTGTTCAAGGCATCCCAAGGGGAGTACAAAAGTGCAACAACATGGCAGCTTTCACAGCTTTTTCCTTGGCACCATCCCTATACCTAGGCTGATTTATCTGCCTAGGGTTAGGGTTAGGCTTCAGCCTAGGGCTTGGATTTCTTTAACCAGGAAGCCCTGAGTTCCAGGCTTACTTCATCTGCCAAAGGCATCCCAAAGGGAGTGCAGAAGTGCCACAACATGGCTGCTTTCACGGCTTTTCCCTTAGGAAGAACCCTAATACCCGGCTGATTTACCTTCCTAGGGTTACTGTTAGGCTTAGGCCTAGGACTTTTAAAACCAGGAAGCCCTGGGCTCCAGGCACACTGCAGCTGCGAAAGGCATCCCAAGGGAAGCGCAAAAGTGACGCAACTTGGCTGCCACCACTGATATTTCCATGAGACCATCCCGAACCATAGGCTGATTTTCCTTCCTAGGGTTAAGGTTTGAGTTACGCCTAGGGTAAGGGTTCTATTAACCAGAAAGCCCTGAGTTCCAAGAACACAGCAGCTGCGAAGGACTAGCCAAGAAGAGCGCAAAAGTACCACAACATGCCTGCCTCCACAGCTTTTTCCTTGGGGACATGCCTAATTCCTGGCTGATTTGCCTTTCTCGTCTTAGGGTTGGGGTTCGGCCTAGGGCTAGGATTTTTAAAATCAGGAAGCCCTGAGTTCCAGGCACACTGGAGCTGTGAAAGGCATCCAAAAGGGAGTGCAAAAGTGCCACAACATGGCTGCTTTCACGGCTTTTTCCTTGGCAAGAAGCCTAACACCAGGCTGATTTACCTTCCCAGGGTTACTGTTAGGCTTAGGCCTAGGGCTAGGATTTTTAAAACTAGGAAGCCCTTAGCTCCAGGCACACTGCAGCTGTTCAAGGCATCCCAAGGGGAGTACAAAAGTGCAACAACATGGCAGCTTTCACAGCTTTTTCCTTGGCACCATCCCTATACCTAGGCTGATTTATCTGCCTAGGGTTAGGGTTAGGCTTCAGCCTAGGGCTTGGATTTCTTTAACCAGGAAGCCCTGAGTTCCAGGCTTACTTCATCTGCCAAAGGCATCCCAAAGGGAGTGCAGAAGTGCCACAACATGGCTGCTTTCACGGCTTTTCCCTTAGGAAGAACCCTAATACCCAGCTGATTTACCTTCCTAGGGTTACTGTTAGGCTTAGGCCTAGGACTTTTAAAACCAGGAAGCCCTGGGCTCCAGGCACACTGCAGCTGCGAAAGGCATCCCAAGGGGAGCGCAAAAGTGACGCAACTTGGCTGCCACCACTGATATTTCCATGAGACCATCCCGAACCATAGGTTGATTTTCCTTCCTAGGGTTAAGGTTTGAGTTACGCCTAGGGTAAGGGTCTATTAACCAGAAAGCCCTGAGTTCCAAGAACACAGCAGCTGCGAAGGACTAGCCAAGAAGAGCGCAAAAGTACCACAACATGCCTGCCTCCACAGCTTTTTCCTTGGGGACATGCCTAATTCCTGGCTGATTTGCCTTTCTCGTCTTAGGGTTGGGGTTCGGCCTAGGGCTAGGATTTTTAAAATCAGGAAGCCCTGAGTTCCAGGCACACTGGAGCTGTGAAAGGCATCCAAAAGGGAGTGCAAAAGTGCCACAACATGGCTGCTTTCACGGCTTTTTCCTTGGCAAGAAGCCTAACACCAGGCTGATTTACCTTCCCAGGGTTACTGTTAGGCTTAGGCCTAGGGCTAGGATTTTTAAAACTAGGAAGCCCTTAGCTCCAGGCACACTGCAGCTGTTCAAGGCATCCCAAGGGGAGTACAAAAGTGCAACAACATGGCAGCTTTCACAGCTTTTTCCTTGGCACCATCCCTATACCTAGGCTGATTTATCTGCCTAGGGTTAGGGTTAGGCTTCAGCCTAGGGCTTGGATTTCTTTAACCAGGAAGCCCTGAGTTCCAGGCTTACTTCATCTGCCAAAGGCATCCCAAAGGGAGTGCAGAAGTGCCACAACATGGCTGCTTTCACGGCTTTTCCCTTAGGAAGAACCCTAATACCCGGCTGATTTACCTTCCTAGGGTTACTGTTAGGCTTAGGCCTAGGACTTTTAAAACCAGGAAGCCCTGGGCTCCAGGCACACTGCAGCTGCGAAAGGCATCCCAAGGGGAGCGCAAAAGTGACGCAACTTGGCTGCCACCACTGATATTTCCATGAGACCATCCCGAACCATAGGCTGATTTTCCTTCCTAGGGTTAAGGTTTGAGTTACGCCTAGGGTAAGGGTTCTATTAACCAGAAAGCCCTGAGTTCCAAGAACACAGCAGCTGCGAAGGACTAGCCAAGAAGAGCGCAAAAGTACCACAACATGCCTGCCTCCACAGCTTTTTCCTTGGGGACATGCCTAATTCCTGGCTGATTTGCCTTTCTCGTCTTAGGGTTGGGGTTCGGCCTAGGGCTAGGATTTTTAAAATCAGGAAGCCCTGAGTTCCAGGCACACTGGAGCTGTGAAAGGCATCCAAAAGGGAGTGCAAAAGTGCCACAACATGGCTGCTTTCACGGCTTTTTCCTTGGCAAGAAGCCTAACACCAGGCTGATTTACCTTCCCAGGGTTACTGTTAGGCTTAGGCCTAGGGCTAGGATTTTTAAAACTAGGAAGCCCTTAGCTCCAGGCACACTGCAGCTGTTCAAGGCATCCCAAGGGGAGTACAAAAGTGCAACAACATGGCAGCTTTCACAGCTTTTTCCTTGGCACCATCCCTATACCTAGGCTGATTTATCTGCCTAGGGTTAGGGTTAGGCTTCAGCCTAGGGCTTGGATTTCTTTAACCAGGAAGCCCTGAGTTCCAGGCTTACTTCATCTGCCAAAGGCATCCCAAAGGGAGTGCAGAAGTGCCACAACATGGCTGCTTTCACGGCTTTTCCCTTAGGAAGAACCCTAATACCCGGCTGATTTACCTTCCTAGGGTTACTGTTAGGCTTAGGCCTAGGACTTTTAAAACCAGGAAGCCCTGGGCTCCAGGCACACTGCAGCTGCGAAAGGCATCCCAAGGGAAGCGCAAAAGTGACGCAACTTGGCTGCCACCACTGATATTTCCATGAGACCATCCCGAACCATAGGCTGATTTTCCTTCCTAGGGTTAAGGTTTGAGTTACGCCTAGGGTAAGGGTTCTATTAACCAGAAAGCCCTGAGTTCCAAGAACACAGCAGCTGCGAAGGACTAGCCAAGAAGAGCGCAAAAGTAGCACAACATGCCTGCCTCCACAGCTTTTTCCTTGTGGACATGCCTAATTCCTGGCTGATTTGCCTTTCTCGTCTTAGGGTTGGGGTTCGGCCTAGGGCTAGGATTTTTAAAATCAGGAAGCCCTGAGTTCCAGGCACACTGGAGCTGTGAAAGGCATCCAAAAGGGAGTGCAAAAGTGCCACAACATGGCTGCTTTCACGGCTTTTTCCTTGGCAAGAAGCCTAACACCAGGCTGATTTACCTTCCCAGGGTTACTGTTAGGCTTAGGCCTAGGGCTAGGATTTTTAAAACCAGGAAGCCCTGGGCTCCAGGCACACTGCAGCTGCGAAAGGCATCCCAAGGGGAGCGCAAAAGTGACACAACTTGGCTGCCACCACTGATATTTCCATGAGACCATCTTGAACCATAGGTTGATTTTCCTTCCTAGGGTTAAGGTTTGAGTTACGCCTAGGGTAAGGGTTCTATTAACCAGAAAGCCCTGAGTTCCAAGAACACAGCAGCTGCGAAGGACTAGCCAAGAAGAGCGCAAAAGTACCACAACATGCCTGCCTCCACAGCTTTTTCCTTGGGGACATGCCTAATTCCTGGCTGATTTGCCTTTCTCGTCTTAGGGTTGGGGTTCGGCCTAGGGCTAGGATTTTTAAAATCAGGAAGCCCTGAGTTCCAGGCACACTGGAGCTGTGAAAGGCATCCAAAAGGGAGTGCAAAAGTGCCACAACATGGCTGCTTTCACGGCTTTTTCCTTGGCAAGAAGCCTAACACCAGGCTGATTTACCTTCCCAGGGTTACTGTTAGGCTTAGGCCTAGGGCTAGGATTTTTAAAACTAGGAAGCCCTTAGCCCCAGGCACACTGCAGCTGTTCAAGGCATCCCAAGGGGAGTACAAAAGTGCAACAACATGGCAGCTTTCACAGCTTTTTCCTTGGCACCATCCCTATACCTAGGCTGATTTATCTGCCTAGGGTTAGGGTTAGGCTTCAGCCTAGGGCTTGGATTTCTTTAACCAGGAAGCCCTGAGTTCCAGGCTTACTTCATCTGCCAAAGGCATCCCAAAGGGAGTGCAGAAGTGCCACAACATGGCTGCTTTCACGGCTTTTCCCTTAGGAAGAACCCTAATACCCAGCTGATTTACCTTCCTAGGGTTACTGTTAGGCTTAGGCCTAGGACTTTTAAAACCAGGAAGCCCTGGGCTCCAGGCACACTGCAGCTGCGAAAGGCATCCCAAGGGGAGCGCAAAAGTGACGCAACTTGGCTGCCACCACTGATATTTCCATGAGACCATCCCGAACCATAGGTTGATTTTCCTTCCTAGGGTTAAGGTTTGAGTTACGCCTAGGGTAAGGGTCTATTAACCAGAAAGCCCTGAGTTCCAAGAACACAGCAGCTGCGAAGGACTAGCCAAGAAGAGCGCAAAAGTACCACAACATGCCTGCCTCCACAGCTTTTTCCTTGGGGACATGCCTAATTCCTGGCTGATTTGCCTTTCTCGTCTTAGGGTTGGGGTTCGGCCTAGGGCTAGGATTTTTAAAATCAGGAAGCCCTGAGTTCCAGGCACACTGGAGCTGTGAAAGGCATCCAAAAGGGAGTGCAGAAGTGCCACAACATGGCTGCTTTCACGGCTTTTTCCTTGGCAAGAAGCCTAACACCAGGCTGATTTACCTTCCCAGGGTTACTGTTAGGCTTAGGCCTAGGGCTAGGATTTTTAAAACTAGGAAGCCCTTAGCTCCAGGCACACTGCAGCTGTTCAAGGCATCCCAAGGGGAGTACAAAAGTGCAACAACATGGCAGCTTTCACAGCTTTTTCCTTGGCACCATCCCTATACCTAGGCTGATTTATCTGCCTAGGGTTAGGGTTAGGCTTCAGCCTAGGGCTTGGATTTCTTTAACCAGGAAGCCCTGAGTTCCAGGCTTACTTCATCTGCCAAAGGCATCCCAAAGGGAGTGCAGAAGTGCCACAACATGGCTGCTTTCACGGCTTTTCCCTTAGGAAGAACCCTAATACCCGGCTGATTTACCTTCCTAGGGTTACTGTTAGGCTTAGGCCTAGGACTTTTAAAACCAGGAAGCCCTGGGCTCCAGGCACACTGCAGCTGCGAAAGGCATCCCAAGGGAAGCGCAAAAGTGACGCAACTTGGCTGCCACCACTGATATTTCCATGAGACCATCCCGAACCATAGGCTGATTTTCCTTCCTAGGGTTAAGGTTTGAGTTACGCCTAGGGTAAGGGTTCTATTAACCAGAAAGCCCTGAGTTCCAAGAACACAGCAGCTGCGAAGGACTAGCCAAGAAGAGCGCAAAAGTACCACAACATGCCTGCCTCCACAGCTTTTTCCTTGGGGACATGCCTAATTCCTGGCTGATTTGCCTTTCTCGTCTTAGGGTTGGGGTTCGGCCTAGGGCTAGGATTTTTAAAATCAGGAAGCCCTGAGTTCCAGGCACACTGGAGCTGTGAAAGGCATCCAAAAGGGAGTGCAGAAGTGCCACAACATGGCTGCTTTCACGGCTTTTTCCTTGGCAAGAAGCCTAACACCAGGCTGATTTACCTTCCCAGGGTTACTGTTAGGCTTAGGCCTAGGGCTAGGATTTTTAAAACTAGGAAGCCCTTAGCTCCAGGCACACTGCAGCTGTTCAAGGCATCCCAAGGGGAGTACAAAAGTGCAACAACATGGCAGCTTTCACAGCTTTTTCCTTGGCACCATCCCTATACCTAGGCTGATTTATCTGCCTAGGGTTAGGGTTAGGGTTCAGCCTAGGGCTTGGATTTCTTTAACCAGGAAGCCCTGAGTTCCAGGCTTACTTCATCTGCCAAAGGCATCCCAAAGGGAGTGCAGAAGTGCCACAACATGGCTGCTTTCACGGCTTTTCCCTTAGGAAGAACCCTAATACCCGGCTGATTTACCTTCCTAGGGTTACTGTTAGGCTTAGGCCTAGGACTTTTAAAACCAGGAAGCCCTGGGCTCCAGGCACACTGCAGCTGCGAAAGGCATCCCAAGGGGAGCGCAAAAGTGACACAACTTGGCTGCCACCACTGATATTTCCATGAGACCATCTTGAACCATAGGTTGATTTTCCTTCCTAGGGTTAAGGTTTGAGTTACGCCTAGGGTAAGGGTTCTATTAACCAGAAAGCCCTGAGTTCCAAGAACACAGCAGCTGCGAAGGACTAGCCAAGAAGAGCGCAAAAGTAGCACAACATGCCTGCCTCCACAGCTTTTTCCTTGGGGACATGCCTAATTCCTGGCTGATTTGCCTTTCTCGTCTTAGGGTTGGGGTTCGGCCTAGGGCTAGGATTTTTAAAATCAGGAAGCCCTGAGTTCCAGGCACACTGGAGCTGTGAAAGGCATCCAAAAGGGAGTGCAAAAGTGCCACAACATGGCTGCTTTCACGGCTTTTTCCTTGGCAAGAAGCCTAACACCAGGCTGATTTACCTTCCCAGGGTTACTGTTAGGCTTAGGCCTAGGGCTAGGATTTTTAAAACTAGGAAGCCCTTAGCCCCAGGCACACTGCAGCTGTTCAAGGCATCCCAAGGGGAGTACAAAAGTGCAACAACATGGCAGCTTTCACAGCTTTTTCCTTGGCACCATCCCTATACCTAGGCTGATTTATCTGCCTAGGGTTAGGGTTAGGCTTCAGCCTAGGGCTTGGATTTCTTTAACCAGGAAGCCCTGAGTTCCAGGCTTACTTCATCTGCCAAAGGCATCCCAAAGGGAGTGCAGAAGTGCCACAACATGGCTGCTTTCACGGCTTTTCCCTTAGGAAGAACCCTAATACCCGGCTGATTTACCTTCCTAGGGTTACTGTTAGGCTTAGGCCTAGGACTTTTAAAACCAGGAAGCCCTGGGCTCCAGGCACACTGCAGCTGCAAAAGGCATCCCAAGGGGAGCGCAAAAGTGACGCAACTTGGCTGCCACCACTGATATTTCCATGAGACCATCCCGAACCATAGGCTGATTTTCCTTCCTAGGGTTAAGGTTTGAGTTACGCCTAGGGTAAGGGTTCTATTAACCAGAAAGCCCTGAGTTCCAAGAACACAGCAGCTGCGAAGGACTAGCCAAGAAGAGCGCAAAAGTACCACAACATGCCTGCCTCCACAGCTTTTTCCTTGTGGACATGCCTAATTCCTGGCTGATTTGCCTTTCTCGTCTTAGGGTTGGGGTTCGGCCTAGGGCTAGGATTTTTAAAATCAGGAAGCCCTGAGTTCCAGGCACACTGGAGCTGTGAAAGGCATCCAAAAGGGAGTGCAGAAGTGCCACAACATGGCTGCTTTCACGGCTTTTTCCTTGGCAAGAAGCCTAACACCAGGCTGATTTACCTTCCCAGGGTTACTGTTAGGCTTAGGCCTAGGGCTAGGATTTTTAAAACTAGGAAGCCCTTAGCTCCAGGCACACTGCAGCTGTTCAAGGCATCCCAAGGGGAGTACAAAAGTGCAACAACATGGCAGCTTTCACAGCTTTTTCCTTGGCACCATCCCTATACCCAGGCTGATTTATCTGCCTAGGGTTAGGGTTAGGCTTCAGCCTAGGGCTTGGATTTCTTTAACCAGGAAGCCCTGAGTTCCAGGCTTACTTCATCTGCCAAAGGCATCCCAAAGGGAGTGCAGAAGTGCCACAACATGGCTGCTTTCACGGCTTTTCCCTTAGGAAGAACCCTAATACGCGGCTGATTTACCTTCCTAGGGTTACTGTTAGGCTTAGGCCTAGGACTTTTAAAACCAGGAAGCCCTGGGCTCCAGGCACACTGCAGCTGCGAAAGGCATCCCAAGGGAAGCGCAAAAGTGACGCAACTTGGCTGCCACCACTGATATTTCCATGAGACCATCCCGAACCATAGGCTGATTTTCCTTCCTAGGGTTAAGGTTTGAGTTACGCCTAGGGTAAGGGTCTATTAACCAGAAAGCCCTGAGTTCCAAGAACACAGCAGCTGCGAAGGACTAGCCAAGAAGAGCGCAAAAGTAGCACAACATGCCTGCCTCCACAGCTTTTTCCTTGTGGACATGCCTAATTCCTGGCTGATTTGCCTTTCTCGTCTTAGGGTTGGGGTTCGGCCTAGGGCTAGGATTTTTAAAATCAGGAAGCCCTGAGTTCCAGGCACACTGGAGCTGTGAAAGGCATCCAAAAGGGAGTGCAAAAGTGCCACAACATGGCTGCTTTCACGGCTTTTTCCTTGGCAAGAAGCCTAACACCAGGCTGATTTACCTTCCCAGGGTTACTGTTAGGCTTAGGCCTAGGGCTAGGATTTTTAAAACTAGGAAGCCCTTAGCTCCAGGCACACTGCAGCTGTTCAAGGCATCCCAAGGGGAGTACAAAAGTGCAACAACATGGCAGCTTTCACAGCTTTTTCCTTGGCACCATCCCTATACCTAGGCTGATTTATCTGCCTAGGGTTAGGGTTAGGCTTCAGCCTAGGGCTTGGATTTCTTTAACCAGGAAGCCCTGAGTTCCAGGCTTACTTCATCTGCCAAAGGCATCCCAAAGGGAGTGCAGAAGTGCCACAACATGGCTGCTTTCACGGCTTTTCCCTTAGGAAGAACCCTAATACCCGGCTGATTTACCTTCCTAGGGTTACTGTTAGGCTTAGGCCTAGGACTTTTAAAACCAGGAAGCCCTGGGCTCCAGGCACACTGCAGCTGCGAAAGGCATCCCAAGGGAAGCGCAAAAGTGACGCAACTTGGCTGCCACCACTGATATTTCCATGAGACCATCCCGAACCATAGGCTGATTTTCCTTCCTAGGGTTAAGGTTTGAGTTACGCCTAGGGTAAGGGTTCTATTAACCAGAAAGCCCTGAGTTCCAAGAACACAGCAGCTGCGAAGGACTAGCCAAGAAGAGCGCAAAAGTACCACAACATGCCTGCCTCCACAGCTTTTTCCTTGGGGACATGCCTAATTCCTGGCTGATTTGCCTTTCTCGTCTTAGGGTTGGGGTTCGGCCTAGGGCTAGGATTTTTAAAATCAGGAAGCCCTGAGTTCCAGGCACACTGGAGCTGTGAAAGGCATCCAAAAGGGAGTGCAAAAGTGCCACAACATGGCTGCTTTCACAGCTTTTTCCTTGGCAAGAAGCCTAACACCAGGCTGATTTACCTTCCCAGGGTTACTGTTAGGCTTAGGCCTAGGGCTAGGATTTTTAAAACTAGGAAGCCCTTAGCTCCAGGCACACTGCAGCTGTTCAAGGCATCCCAAGGGGAGTACAAAAGTGCAACAACATGGCAGCTTTCACAGCTTTTTCCTTGGCACCATCCCTATACCTAGGCTGATTTATCTGCCTAGGGTTAGGGTTAGGCTTCAGCCTAGGGCTTGGATTTCTTTAACCAGGAAGCCCTGAGTTCCAGGCTTACTTCATCTGCCAAAGGCATCCCAAAGGGAGTGCAGAAGTGCCACAACATGGCTGCTTTCACGGCTTTTCCCTTAGGAAGAACCCTAATACCCGGCTGATTTACCTTCCTAGGGTTACTGTTAGGCTTAGGCCTAGGACTTTTAAAACCAGGAAGCCCTGGGCTCCAGGCACACTGCAGCTGCGAAAGGCATCCCAAGGGGAGCGCAAAAGTGACACAACTTGGCTGCCACCACTGATATTTCCATGAGACCATCTTGAACCATAGGTTGATTTTCCTTCCTAGGGTTAAGGTTTGAGTTACGCCTAGGGTAAGGGTTCTATTAACCAGAAAGCCCTGAGTTCCAAGAACACAGCAGCTGCGAAGGACTAGCCAAGAAGAGCGCAAAAGTACCACAACATGCCTGCCTCCACAGCTTTTTCCTTGTGGACATGCCTAATTCCTGGCTGATTTGCCTTTCTCGTCTTAGGGTTGGGGTTCGGCCTAGGGCTAGGATTTTTAAAATCAGGAAGCCCTGAGTTCCAGGCACACTGGAGCTGTGAAAGGCATCCAAAAGGGAGTGCAAAAGTGCCACAACATGGCTGCTTTCACGGCTTTTTCCTTGGCAAGAAGCCTAACACCAGGCTGATTTACCTTCCCAGGGTTACTGTTAGGCTTAGGCCTAGGGCTAGGATTTTTAAAACTAGGAAGCCCTTAGCCCCAGGCACACTGCAGCTGTTCAAGGCATCCCAAGGGGAGTACAAAAGTGCAACAACATGGCAGCTTTCACAGCTTTTTCCTTGGCACCATCCCTATACCTAGGCTGATTTATCTGCCTAGGGTTAGGGTTAGGCTTCAGCCTAGGGCTTGGATTTCTTTAACCAGGAAGCCCTGAGTTCCAGGCTTACTTCATCTGCCAAAGGCATCCCAAAGGGAGTGCAGAAGTGCCACAACATGGCTGCTTTCACGGCTTTTCCCTTAGGAAGAACCCTAATACCCAGCTGATTTACCTTCCTAGGGTTACTGTTAGGCTTAGGCCTAGGACTTTTAAAACCAGGAAGCCCTGGGCTCCAGGCACACTGCAGCTGCGAAAGGCATCCCAAGGGGAGCGCAAAAGTGACGCAACTTGGCTGCCACCACTGATATTTCCATGAGACCATCCCGAACCATAGGTTGATTTTCCTTCCTAGGGTTAAGGTTTGAGTTACGCCTAGGGTAAGGGTCTATTAACCAGAAAGCCCTGAGTTCCAAGAACACAGCAGCTGCGAAGGACTAGCCAAGAAGAGCGCAAAAGTACCACAACATGCCTGCCTCCACAGCTTTTTCCTTGGGGACATGCCTAATTCCTGGCTGATTTGCCTTTCTCGTCTTAGGGTTGGGGTTCGGCCTAGGGCTAGGATTTTTAAAATCAGGAAGCCCTGAGTTCCAGGCACACTGGAGCTGTGAAAGGCATCCAAAAGGGAGTGCAGAAGTGCCACAACATGGCTGCTTTCACGGCTTTTTCCTTGGCAAGAAGCCTAACACCAGGCTGATTTACCTTCCCAGGGTTACTGTTAGGCTTAGGCCTAGGGCTAGGATTTTTAAAACTAGGAAGCCCTTAGCTCCAGGCACACTGCAGCTGTTCAAGGCATCCCAAGGGGAGTACAAAAGTGCAACAACATGGCAGCTTTCACAGCTTTTTCCTTGGCACCATCCCTATACCTAGGCTGATTTATCTGCCTAGGGTTAGGGTTAGGCTTCAGCCTAGGGCTTGGATTTCTTTAACCAGGAAGCCCTGAGTTCCAGGCTTACTTCATCTGCCAAAGGCATCCCAAAGGGAGTGCAGAAGTGCCACAACATGGCTGCTTTCACGGCTTTTCCCTTAGGAAGAACCCTAATACCCGGCTGATTTACCTTCCTAGGGTTACTGTTAGGCTTAGGCCTAGGACTTTTAAAACCAGGAAGCCCTGGGCTCCAGGCACACTGCAGCTGCGAAAGGCATCCCAAGGGAAGCGCAAAAGTGACGCAACTTGGCTGCCACCACTGATATTTCCATGAGACCATCCCGAACCATAGGCTGATTTTCCTTCCTAGGGTTAAGGTTTGAGTTACGCCTAGGGTAAGGGTTCTATTAACCAGAAAGCCCTGAGTTCCAAGAACACAGCAGCTGCGAAGGACTAGCCAAGAAGAGCGCAAAAGTACCACAACATGCCTGCCTCCACAGCTTTTTCCTTGGGGACATGCCTAATTCCTGGCTGATTTGCCTTTCTCGTCTTAGGGTTGGGGTTCGGCCTAGGGCTAGGATTTTTAAAATCAGGAAGCCCTGAGTTCCAGGCACACTGGAGCTGTGAAAGGCATCCAAAAGGGAGTGCAGAAGTGCCACAACATGGCTGCTTTCACGGCTTTTTCCTTGGCAAGAAGCCTAACACCAGGCTGATTTACCTTCCCAGGGTTACTGTTAGGCTTAGGCCTAGGGCTAGGATTTTTAAAACTAGGAAGCCCTTAGCTCCAGGCACACTGCAGCTGTTCAAGGCATCCCAAGGGGAGTACAAAAGTGCAACAACATGGCAGCTTTCACAGCTTTTTCCTTGGCACCATCCCTATACCTAGGCTGATTGATCTGCCTAGGGTTAGGGTTAGGCTTCAGCCTAGGGCTTGGATTTCTTTAACCAGGAAGCCCTGAGTTCCAGGCTTACTTCATCTGCCAAAGGCATCCCAAAGGGAGTGCAGAAGTGCCACAACATGGCTGCTTTCACGGCTTTTCCCTTAGGAAGAACCCTAATACCCGGCTGATTTACCTTCCTAGGGTTACTGTTAGGCTTAGGCCTAGGACTTTTAAAACCAGGAAGCCCTGGGCTCCAGGCACACTGCAGCTGCGAAAGGCATCCCAAGGGGAGCGCAAAAGTGACACAACTTGGCTGCCACCACTGATATTTCCATGAGACCATCTTGAACCATAGGTTGATTTTCCTTCCTAGGGTTAAGGTTTGAGTTACGCCTAGGGTAAGGGTTCTATTAACCAGAAAGCCCTGAGTTCCAAGAACACAGCAGCTGCGAAGGACTAGCCAAGAAGAGCGCAAAAGTACCACAACATGCCTGCCTCCACAGCTTTTTCCTTGGGGACATGCCTAATTCCTGGCTGATTTGCCTTTCTCGTCTTAGGGTTGGGGTTCGGCCTAGGGCTAGGATTTTTAAAATCAGGAAGCCCTGAGTTGCAGGCACACTGGAGCTGTGAAAGGCATCCAAAAGGGAGTGCAAAAGTGCCACAACATGGCTGCTTTCACGGCTTTTTCCTTGGCAAGAAGCCTAACACCAGGCTGATTTACCTTCCCAGGGTTACTGTTAGGCTTAGGCCTAGGGCTAGGATTTTTAAAACTAGGAAGCCCTTAGCCCCAGGCACACTGCAGCTGTTCAAGGCATCCCAAGGGGAGTACAAAAGTGCAACAACATGGCAGCTTTCACAGCTTTTTCCTTGGCACCATCCCTATACCTAGGCTGATTTATCTGCCTAGGGTTAGGGTTAGGGTTCAGCCTAGGGCTTGGATTTCTTTAACCAGGAAGCCCTGAGTTCCAGGCTTACTTCATCTGCCAAAGGCATCCCAAAGGGAGTGCAGAAGTGCCACAACATGGCTGCTTTCACGGCTTTTCCCTTAGGAAGAACCCTAATACCCGGCTGATTTACCTTCCTAGGGTTACTGTTAGGCTTAGGCCTAGGACTTTTAAAACCAGGAAGCCCTGGGCTCCAGGCACACTGCAGCTGCGAAAGGCATCCCAAGGGGAGCGCAAAAGTGACGCAACTTGGCTGCCACCACTGATATTTCCATGAGACCATCCCGAACCATAGGCTGATTTTCCTTCCTAGGGTTAAGGTTTGAGTTACGCCTAGGGTAAGGTTTCTATTTACCAGAAAGCCCTGAGTTCCAAGAACACAGCAGCTGCGAAGGACTAGCCAAGAAGAGCGCAAAAGTACCACAACATGCCTGCCTCCACAGCTTTTTCCTTGTGGACATGCCTAATTCCTGGCTGATTTGCCTTTCTCGTCTTAGGGTTGGGGTTCGGCCTAGGGCTAGGATTTTTAAAATCAGGAAGCCCTGAGTTCCAGGCACACTGGAGCTGTGAAAGGCATCCAAAAGGGAGTGCAGAAGTGCCACAACATGGCTGCTTTCACGGCTTTTTCCTTGGCAAGAAGCCTAACACCAGGCTGATTTACCTTCCCAGGGTTACTGTTAGGCTTAGGCCTAGGGCTAGGATTTTTAAAACTAGGAAGCCCTTAGCTCCAGGCACACTGCAGCTGTTCAAGGCATCCCAAGGGGAGTACAAAAGTGCAACAACATGGCAGCTTTCACAGCTTTTTCCTTGGCACCATCCCTATACCTAGGCTGATTTATCTGCCTAGGGTTAGGGTTAGGCTTCAGCCTAGGGCTTGGATTTCTTTAACCAGGAAGCCCTGAGTTCCAGGCTTACTTCATCTGCCAAAGGCATCCCAAAGGGAGTGCAGAAGTGCCACAACATGGCTGCTTTCACGGCTTTTCCCTTAGGAAGAACCCTAATACCCGGCTGATTTACCTTCCTAGGGTTACTGTTAGGCTTAGGCCTAGGACTTTTAAAACCAGGAAGCCCTGGGCTCCAGGCACACTGCAGCTGCGAAAGGCATCCCAAGGGAAGCGCAAAAGTGACGCAACTTGGCTGCCACCACTGATATTTCCATGAGACCATCCCGAACCATAGGCTGATTTTCCTTCCTAGGGTTAAGGTTTGAGTTACGCCTAGGGTAAGGGTCTATTAACCAGAAAGCCCTGAGTTCCAAGAACACAGCAGCTGCGAAGGACTAGCCAAGAAGAGCGCAAAAGTAGCACAACATGCCTGCCTCCACAGCTTTTTCCTTGTGGACATGCCTAATTCCTGGCTGATTTGCCTTTCTCGTCGTAGGGTTGGGGTTCGGCCTAGGGCTAGGATTTTTAAAATCAGGAAGCCCTGAGTTCCAGGCACCCTGGAGCTGTGAAAGGCATCCAAAAGGGAGTGCAAAAGTGCCACAACATGGCTGCTTTCACGGCTTTTTCCTTGGCAAGAAGCCTAACACCAGGCTGATTTACCTTCCCAGGGTTACTGTTAGGCTTAGGCCTAGGGCTAGGATTTTTAAAACTAGGAAGCCCTTAGCTCCAGGCACACTGCAGCTGTTCAAGGCATCCCAAGGGGAGTACAAAAGTGCAACAACATGGCAGCTTTCACAGCTTTTTCCTTGGCACCATCCCTATACCTAGGCTGATTTATCTGCCTAGGGTTAGGGTTAGGCTTCAGCCTAGGGCTTGGATTTCTTTAACCAGGAAGCCCTGAGTTCCAGGCTTACTTCATCTGCCAAAGGCATCCCAAAGGGAGTGCAGAAGTGCCACAACATGGCTGCTTTCACGGCTTTTCCCTTAGGAAGAACCCTAATACCCAGCTGATTTACCTTCCTAGGGTTACTGTTAGGCTTAGGCCTAGGACTTTTAAAACCAGGAAGCCCTGGGCTCCAGGCACACTGCAGCTGCGAAAGGCATCCCAAGGGAAGCGCAAAAGTGACGCAACTTGGCTGCCACCACTGATATTTCCATGAGACCATCCCGAACCATAGGCTGATTTTCCTTCCTAGGGTTAAGGTTTGAGTTACGCCTAGGGTAAGGGTCTATTAACCAGAAAGCCCTGAGTTCCAAGAACACAGCAGCTGCGAAGGACTAGCCAAGAAGAGCGCAAAAGTAGCACAACATGCCTGCCTCCACAGCTTTTTCCTTGTGGACATGCCTAATTCCTGGCTGATTTGCCTTTCTCGTCTTAGGGTTGGGGTTCGGCCTAGGGCTAGGATTTTTAAAATCAGGAAGCCCTGAGTTCCAGGCACACTGGAGCTGTGAAAGGCATCCAAAAGGGAGTGCAAAAGTGCCACAACATGGCTGCTTTCACGGCTTTTTCCTTGGCAAGAAGCCTAACACCAGGCTGATTTACCTTCCCAGGGTTACTGTTAGGCTTAGGCCTAGGGCTAGGATTTTTAAAACTAGGAAGCCCTTAGCTCCAGGCACACTGCAGCTGTTCAAGGCATCCCAAGGGGAGTACAAAAGTGCAACAACATGGCAGCTTTCACAGCTTTTTCCTTGGCACCATCCCTATACCTAGGCTGATTTATCTGCCTAGGGTTAGGGTTAGGCTTCAGCCTAGGGCTTGGATTTCTTTAACCAGGAAGCCCTGAGTTCCAGGCTTACTTCATCTGCCAAAGGCATCCCAAAGGGAGTGCAGAAGTGCCACAACATGGCTGCTTTCACGGCTTTTCCCTTAGGAAGAACCCTAATACCCGGCTGATTTACCTTCCTAGGGTTACTGTTAGGCTTAGGCCTAGGACTTTTAAAACCAGGAAGCCCTGGGCTCCAGGCACACTGCAGCTGCGAAAGGCATCCCAAGGGAAGCGCAAAAGTGACGCAACTTGGCTGCCACCACTGATATTTCCATGAGACCATCCCGAACCATAGGCTGATTTTCCTTCCTAGGGTTAAGGTTTGAGTTACGCCTAGGGTAAGGGTTCTATTAACCAGAAAGCCCTGAGTTCCAAGAACACAGCAGCTGCGAATGACTAGCCAAGAAGAGCGCAAAAGTACCACAACATGCCTGCCTCCACAGCTTTTTCCTTGTGGACATGCCTAATTCCTGGCTGATTTGCCTTTCTCGTCTTAGGGTTGGGGTTCGGCCTAGGGCTAGGATTTTTAAAATCAGGAAGCCCTGAGTTCCAGGCACACTGGAGCTGTGAAAGGCATCCAAAAGGGAGTGCAAAAGTGCCACAACATGGCTGCTTTCACAGCTTTTTCCTTGGCAAGAAGCCTAACACCAGGCTGATTTACCTTCCCAGGGTTACTGTTAGGCTTAGGCCTAGGGCTAGGATTTTTAAAACTAGGAAGCCCTTAGCTCCAGGCACACTGCAGCTGTTCAAGGCATCCCAAGGGGAGTACAAAAGTGCAACAACATGGCAGCTTTCACAGCTTTTTCCTTGGCACCATCCCTATACCTAGGCTGATTTATCTGCCTAGGGTTAGGGTTAGGCTTCAGCCTAGGGCTTGGATTTCTTTAACCAGGAAGCCCTGAGTTCCAGGCTTACTTCATCTGCCAAAGGCATCCCAAAGGGAGTGCAGAAGTGCCACAACATGGCTGCTTTCACGGCTTTTCCCTTAGGAAGAACCCTAATACCCGGCTGATTTACCTTCCTAGGGTTACTGTTAGGCTTAGGCCTAGGACTTTTAAAACCAGGAAGCCCTGGGCTCCAGGCACACTGCAGCTGCGAAAGGCATCCCAAGGGGAGCGCAAAAGTGACACAACTTGGCTGCCACCACTGATATTTCCATGAGACCATCCCGAACCATAGGTTGATTTTCCTTCCTAGGGTTAAGGTTTGAGTTACGCCTAGGGTAAGGGCTCTATTAACCAGAAAGCCCTGAGTTCCAAGAACACAGCAGCTGCGAAGGACTAGCCAAGAAGAGCGCAAAAGTACCACAACATGCCTGCCTCCACAGCTTTTTCCTTGGGGACATGCCTAATTCCTGGCTGATTTGCCTTTCTCGTCTTAGGGTTGGGGTTCGGCCTAGGGCTAGGATTTTTAAAATCAGGAAGCCCTGAGTTCCAGGCACACTGGAGCTGTGAAAGGCATCCAAAAGGGAGTGCAAAAGTGCCACAACATGGCTGCTTTCACGGCTTTTTCCTTGGCAAGAAGCCTAACACCAGGCTGATTTCCCTTCCCAGGGTTACTGTTAGGCTTAGGCCTAGGGCTAGGATTTTTAAAACTAGGAAGCCCTTAGCCCCAGGCACACTGCAGCTGTTCAAGGCATCCCAAGGGGAGTACAAAAGTGCAACAACATGGCAGCTTTCACAGCTTTTTCCTTGGCACCATCCCTATACCTAGGCTGATTTATCTGCCTAGGGTTAGGGTTAGGGTTCAGCCTAGGGCTTGGATTTCTTTAACCAGGAAGCCCTGAGTTCCAGGCTTACTTCATCTGCCAAAGGCATCCCAA
The DNA here is from genome assembly GCF_027579445.1 of Ammospiza nelsoni. Taxonomy (NCBI): domain Eukaryota; kingdom Metazoa; phylum Chordata; class Aves; order Passeriformes; family Passerellidae; genus Ammospiza; species Ammospiza nelsoni. Next base: position 4,316,116 of record NC_080663.1, read on the forward strand.
AGGGAGTGCAGAAGTGCCACAACATGGCTGCTTTCACGGCTTTTCCCTTAGGAAGAACCCTAATACCCGGCTGATTTACCTTCCTAGGGTTACTGTTAGGCTTAGGCCTAGGACTTTTAAAACCAGGAAGCCCTGGGCTCCAGGCACACTGCAGCTGCGAAAGGCATCCCAAGGGGAGCGCAAAAGTGACGCAACTTGGCTGCCACCACTGATATTTCCATGAGACCATCCCGAACCATAGGCTGATTTTCCTTCCTAGGGTTAAGGTTTGAGTTACGCCTAGGGTAAGGGTTCTATTAACCAGAAAGCCCTGAGTTCCAAGAACACAGCAGCTGCGAAGGACTAGCCAAGAAGAGCGCAAAAGTACCACAACATGCCTGCCTCCACAGCTTTTTCCTTGTGGACATGCCTAATTCCTGGCTGATTTGCCTTTCTCGTCTTAGGGTTGGGGTTCGGCCTAGGGCTAGGATTTTTAAAATCAGGAAGCCCTGAGTTCCAGGCACACTGGAGCTGTGAAAGGCATCCAAAAGGGAGTGCAAAAGTGCCACAACATGGCTGCTTTCACGGCTTTTTCCTTGGCAAGAAGCCTAACACCAGGCTGATTTACCTTCCCAGGGTTACTGTTAGGCTTAGGCCTAGGGCTAGGATTTTTAAAACTAGGAAGCCCTTAGCTCCAGGCACACTGCAGCTGTTCAAGGCATCCCAAGGGGAGTACAAAAGTGCAACAACATGGCAGCTTTCACAGCTTTTTCCTTGGCACCATCCCTATACCTAGGCTGATTTATCTGCCTAGGGTTAGGGTTAGGCTTCAGCCTAGGGCTTGGATTTCTTTAACCAGGAAGCCCTGAGTTCCAGGCTTACTTCATCTGCCAAAGGCATCCCAAAGGGAGTGCAGAAGTGCCACAACATGGCTGCTTTCACGGCTTTTCCCTTAGGAAGAACCCTAATACCCGGCTGATTTACCTTCCTAGGGTTACTGTTAGGCTTAGGCCTAGGACTTTTAAAACCAGGAAGCCCTGGGCTCCAGGCACACTGCAGCTGCGAAAGGCATCCCAAGGGGAGCGCAAAAGTGACGCAACTTGGCTGCCACCACTGATATTTCCATGAGACCATCCCGAACCATAGGCTGATTTTCCTTCCTAGGGTTAAGGTTTGAGTTACGCCTAGGGTAAGGGTTCTATTAACCAGAAAGCCCTGAGTTCCAAGAACACAGCAGCTGCGAAGGACTAGCCAAGAAGAGCGCAAAAGTACCACAACATGCCTGCCTCCACAGCTTTTTCCTTGGGGACATGCCTAATTCCTGGCTGATTTGCCTTTCTCGTCTTAGGGCTGGGGTTCGGCCTAGGGCTAGGATTTTTAAAATCAGGAAGCCCTGAGTTCCAGGCACACTGGAGCTGTGAAAGGCATCCAAAAGGGAGTGCAAAAGTGCCACAACATGGCTGCTTTCACGGCTTTTTCCTTGGCAAGAAGCCTAACACCAGGCTGATTTACCTTCCCAGGGTTACTGTTAGGCTTAGGCCTAGGGCTAGGATTTTTAAAACTAGGAAGCCCTTAGCTCCAGGCACACTGCAGCTGTTCAAGGCATCCCAAGGGGAGTACAAAAGTGCAACAACATGGCAGCTTTCACAGCTTTTTCCTTGGCACCATCCCTATACCTAGGCTGATTTATCTGCCTAGGGTTAGGGTTAGGGTTCAGCCTAGGGCTTGGATTTCTTTAACCAGGAAGCCCTGAGTTCCAGGCTTACTTCATCTGCCAAAGGCATCCCAAAGGGAGTGCAGAAGTGCCACAACATGGCTGCTTTCACGGCTTTTCCCTTAGGAAGAACCCTAATACCCGGCTGATTTACCTTCCTAGGGTTACTGTTAGGCTTAGGCCTAGGACTTTTAAAACCAGGAAGCCCTGGGCTCCAGGCACACTGCAGCTGCGAAAGGCATCCCAAGGGGAGCGCAAAAGTGACGCAACTTGGCTGCCACCACTGATATTTCCATGAGACCATCCCGAACCATAGGCTGATTTTCCTTCCTAGGGTTAAGGTTTGAGTTACGCCTAGGGTAAGGGTTCTATTAACCAGAAAGCCCTGAGTTCCAAGAACACAGCAGCTGCGAAGGACTAGCCAAGAAGAGCGCAAAAGTACCACAACATGCCTGCCTCCACAGCTTTTTCCTTGGGGACATGCCTAATTCCTGGCTGATTTGCCTTTCTCGTCTTAGGGTTGGGGTTCGGCCTAGGGCTAGGATTTTTAAAATCAGGAAGCCCTGAGTTCCAGGCACACTGGAGCTGTGAAAGGCATCCAAAAGGGAGTGCAAAAGTGCCACAACATGGCTGCTTTCACGGCTTTTTCCTTGGCAAGAAGCCTAACACCAGGCTGATTTACCTTCCCAGGGTTACTGTTAGGCTTAGGCCTAGGGCTAGGATTTTTAAAACTAGGAAGCCCTGGGCTCCAGGCACACTGCAGCTGTTCAAGGCATCCCAAGGGGAGTACAAAAGTGCAACAACATGGCAGCTTTCACAGCTTTTTCCTTGGCACCATCCCTATACCTAGGCTGATTTATCTGCCTAGGGTTAGGGTTAGGGTTCAGCCTAGGGCTTGGATTTCTTTAACCAGGAAGCCCTGAGTTCCAGGCTTACTTCATCTGCCAAAGGCATCCCAAAGGGAGTGCAGAAGTGCCACAACATGGCTGCTTTCACGGCTTTTCCCTTAGGAAGAACCCTAATACCCGGCTGATTTACCTTCCTAGGGTTACTGTTAGGCTTAGGCCTAGGACTTTTAAAACCAGGAAGCCCTGGGCTCCAGGCACACTGCAGCTGCGAAAGGCATCCCAAGGGGAGCGCAAAAGTGACGCAACTTGGCTGCCACCACTGATATTTCCATGAGACCATCCCGAACCATAGGCTGATTTTCCTTCCTAGGGTTAAGGTTTGAGTTACGCCTAGGGTAAGGGTTCTATTAACCAGAAAGCCCTGAGTTCCAAGAACACAGCAGCTGCGAAGGACTAGCCAAGAAGAGCGCAAAAGTACCACAACATGCCTGCCTCCACAGCTTTTTCCTTGGGGACATGCCTAATTCCTGGCTGATTTGCCTTTCTCGTCTTAGGGTTGGGGTTCGGCCTAGGGCTAGGATTTTTAAAATCAGGAAGCCCTGAGTTCCAGGCACACTGGAGCTGTGAAAGGCATCCAAAAGGGAGTGCAAAAGTGCCACAACATGGCTGCTTTCACGGCTTTTTCCTTGGCAAGAAGCCTAACACCAGGCTGATTTACCTTCCCAGGGTTACTGTTAGGCTTAGGCCTAGGGCTAGGATTTTTAAAACTAGGAAGCCCTTAGCTCCAGGCACACTGCAGCTGTTCAAGGCATCCCAAGGGGAGTACAAAAGTGCAACAACATGGCAGCTTTCACAGCTTTTTCCTTGGCACCATCCCTATACCTAGGCTGATTTATCTGCCTAGGGTTAGGGTTAGGCTTCAGCCTAGGGCTTGGATTTCTTTAACCAGGAAGCCCTGAGTTCCAGGCTTACTTCATCTGCCAAAGGCATCCCAAAGGGAGTGCAGAAGTGCCACAACATGGCTGCTTTCACGGCTTTTCCCTTAGGAAGAACCCTAATACCCGGCTGATTTACCTTCCTAGGGTTACTGTTAGGCTTAGGCCTAGGACTTTTAAAACCAGGAAGCCCTGGGCTCCAGGCACACTGCAGCTGCGAAAGGCATCCCAAGGGAAGCGCAAAAGTGACGCAACTTGGCTGCCACCACTGATATTTCCATGAGACCATCCCGAACCATAGGCTGATTTTCCTTCCTAGGGTTAAGGTTTGAGTTACGCCTAGGGTAAGGGTTCTATTAACCAGAAAGCCCTGAGTTCCAAGAACACAGCAGCTGCGAAGGACTAGCCAAGAAGAGCGCAAAAGTACCACAACATGCCTGCCTCCACAGCTTTTTCCTTGTGGACATGCCTAATTCCTGGCTGATTTGCCTTTCTCGTCTTAGGGCTGGGGTTCGGCCTAGGGCTAGGATTTTTAAAATCAGGAAGCCCTGAGTTCCAGGCACACTGGAGCTGTGAAAGGCATCCAAAAGGGAGTGCAAAAGTGCCACAACATGGCTGCTTTCACGGCTTTTTCCTTGGCAAGAAGCCTAACACCAGGCTGATTTACCTTCCCAGGGTTACTGTTAGGCTTAGGCCTAGGGCTAGGATTTTTAAAACTAGGAAGCCCTTAGCTCCAGGCACACTGCAGCTGTTCAAGGCATCCCAAGGGGAGTACAAAAGTGCAACAACATGGCAGCTTTCACAGCTTTTTCCTTGGCACCATCCCTATACCTAGGCTGATTTATCTGCCTAGGGTTAGGGTTAGGGTTCAGCCTAGGGCTTGGATTTCTTTAACCAGGAAGCCCTGAGTTCCAGGCTTACTTCATCTGCCAAAGGCATCCCAAAGGGAGTGCAGAAGTGCCACAACATGGCTGCTTTCACGGCTTTTCCCTTAGGAAGAACCCTAATACCCGGCTGATTTACCTTCCTAGGGTTACTGTTAGGCTTAGGCCTAAGACTTTTAAAACCAGGAAGCCCTGGGCTCCAGGCACACTGCAGCTGAGAAAGGCATCCCAAGGGGAGCGCAAAAGTGACGCAACTTGGCTGCCACCACTGATATTTCCATGAGACCATCCCGAACCATAGGCTGATTTTCCTTCCTAGGGTTAAGGTTTGAGTTACGCCTAGGGTAAGGGTTCTATTAACCAGAAAGCCCTGAGTTCCAAGAACACAGCAGCTGCGAAGGACTAGCCAAGAAGAGCGCAAAAGTACCACAACATGCCTGCCTCCACAGCTTTTTCCTTGGGGACATGCCTAATTCCTGGCTGATTTGCCTTTCTCGTCTTAGGGTTGGGGTTCGGCCTAGGGCTAGGATTTTTAAAATCAGGAAGCCCTGAGTTCCAGGCACACTGGAGCTGTGAAAGGCATCCAAAAGGGAGTGCAAAAGTGCCACAACATGGCTGCTTTCACGGCTTTTTCCTTGGCAAGAAGCCTAACACCAGGCTGATTTACCTTCCCAGGGTTACTGTTAGGCTTAGGCCTAGGGCTAGGATTTTTAAAACTAGGAAGCCCTTAGCTCCAGGCACACTGCAGCTGTTCAAGGCATCCCAAGGGGAGTACAAAAGTGCAACAACATGGCAGCTTTCACAGCTTTTTCCTTGGCACCATCCCTATACCTAGGCTGATTTATCTGCCTAGGGTTAGGGTTAGGCTTCAGCCTAGGGCTTGGATTTCTTTAACCAGGAAGCCCTGAGTTCCAGGCTTACTTCATCTGCCAAAGGCATCCCAAAGGGAGTGCAGAAGTGCCACAACATGGCTGCTTTCACGGCTTTTCCCTTAGGAAGAACCCTAATACCCGGCTGATTTACCTTCCTAGGGTTACTGTTAGGCTTAGGCCTAGGACTTTTAAAACCAGGAAGCCCTGGGCTCCAGGCACACTGCAGCTGCGAAAGGCATCCCAAGGGAAGCGCAAAAGTGACGCAACTTGGCTGCCACCACTGATATTTCCATGAGACCATCCCGAACCATAGGCTGATTTTCCTTCCTAGGGTTAAGGTTTGAGTTACGCCTAGGGTAAGGGTCTATTAACCAGAAAGCCCTGAGTTCCAAGAACACAGCAGCTGTGAAGGACTAGCCAAGAAGAGCGCAAAAGTACCACAACATGCCTGCCTCCACAGCTTTTTCCTTGGGGACATGCCTAATTCCTGGCTGATTTGCCTTTCTCGTCTTAGGGTTGGGGTTCGGCCTAGGGCTAGGATTTTTAAAATCAGGAAGCCCTGAGTTCCAGGCACACTGGAGCTGTGAAAGGCATCCAAAAGGGAGTGCAAAAGTGCCACAACATGGCTGCTTTCACGGCTTTTTCCTTGGCAAGAAGCCTAACACCAGGCTGATTTACCTTCCCAGGGTTACTGTTAGGCTTAGGCCTAGGGCTAGGATTTTTAAAACTAGGAAGCCCTTAGCTCCAGGCACACTGCAGCTGTTCAAGGCATCCCAAGGGGAGTACAAAAGTGCAACAACATGGCAGCTTTCACAGCTTTTTCCTTGGCACCATCCCTATACCTAGGCTGATTTATCTGCCTAGGGTTAGGGTTAGGCTTCAGCCTAGGGCTTGGATTTCTTTAACCAGGAAGCCCTGAGTTCCAGGCTTACTTCATCTGCCAAAGGCATCCCAAAGGGAGTGCAGAAGTGCCACAACATGGCTGCTTTCACGGCTTTTCCCTTAGGAAGAACCCTAATACCCGGCTGATTTACCTTCCTAGGGTTACTGTTAGGCTTAGGCCTAGGACTTTTAAAACCAGGAAGCCCTGGGCTCCAGGCACACTGCAGCTGCGAAAGGCATCCCAAGGGAAGCGCAAAAGTGACGCAACTTGGCTGCCACCACTGATATTTCCATGAGACCATCCCGAACCATAGGCTGATTTTCCTTCCTAGGGTTAAGGTTTGAGTTACGCCTAGGGTAAGGGCTCTATTAACCAGAAAGCCCTGAGTTCCAAGAACACAGCAGCTGCGAAGGACTAGCCAAGAAGAGCGCAAAAGTACCACAACATGCCTGCCTCCACAGCTTTTTCCTTGGGGACATGCCTAATTCCTGGCTGATTTGCCTTTCTCGTCTTAGGGTTGGGGTTCGGCCTAGGGCTAGGATTTTTAAAATCAGGAAGCCCTGAGTTCCAGGCACACTGGAGCTGTGAAAGGCATCCAAAAGGGAGTGCAAAAGTGCCACAACATGGCTGCTTTCACGGCTTTTTCCTTGGCAAGAAGCCTAACACCAGGCTGATTTACCTTCCCAGGGTTACTGTTAGGCTTAGGCCTAGGGCTAGGATTTTTAAAACTAGGAAGCCCTTAGCTCCAGGCACACTGCAGCTGTTCAAGGCATCCCAAGGGGAGTACAAAAGTGCAACAACATGGCAGCTTTCACAGCTTTTTCCTTGGCACCATCCCTATACCTAGGCTGATTTATCTGCCTAGGGTTAGGGTTAGGCTTCAGCCTAGGGCTTGGATTTCTTTAACCAGGAAGCCCTGAGTTCCAGGCTTACTTCATCTGCCAAAGGCATCCCAAAGGGAGTGCAGAAGTGCCACAACATGGCTGCTTTCACGGCTTTTCCCTTACGAAGAACCCTAATACCCGGCTGATTTACCTTCCTAGGGTTACTGTTAGGCTTAGGCCTAGGACTTTTAAAACCAGGAAGCCCTGGGCTCCAGGCACACTGCAGCTGCAAAAGGCATCCCAAGGGGAGCGTAAAAGGGACACAACTTGGCTGCCACCACTGATATTTCCATGAGACCATCCCGAACCATAGGTTGATTTTCCTTCCTAGGGTTAAGGTTTGAGTTACGCCTAGGGTAAGGGCTCTATTAACCAGAAAGCCCTGAGTTCCAAGAACACAGCAGCTGCGAAGGACTAGCCAAGAAGAGCGCAAAAGTAGCACAACATGCCTGCCTCCACAGCTTTTTCCTTGTGGACATGCCTAATTCCTGGCTGATTTGCCTTTCTCGTCTTAGGGTTGGGGTTCGGCCTAGGGCTAGGATTTTTAAAATCAGGAAGCCCTGAGTTCCAGGCACACTGGAGCTGTGAAAGGCATCCAAAAGGGAGTGCAAAAGTGCCACAACATGGCTGCTTTCACGGCTTTTTCCTTGGCAAGAAGCCTAACACCAGGCTGATTTACCTTCCCAGGGTTACTGTTAGGCTTAGGCCTAGGGCTAGGATTTTTAAAACTAGGAAGCCCTTAGCTCCAGGCACACTGCAGCTGTTCAAGGCATCCCAAGGGGAGTACAAAAGTGCAACAACATGGCAGCTTTCACAGCTTTTTCCTTGGCATCATCCCTATACCTAGGCTGATTTATCTGCCTAGGGTTAGGGTTAGGCTTCAGCCTAGGGCTTGGATTTCTTTAACCAGGAAGCCCTGAGTTCCAGGCTTACTTCATCTGCCAAAGGCATCCCAAAGGGAGTGCAGAAGTGCCACAACATGGCTGCTTTCACGGCTTTTCCCTTACGAAGAACCCTAATACCCGGCTGATTTACCTTCCTAGGGTTACTGTTAGGCTTAGGCCTAGGACTTTTAAAACCAGGAAGCCCTGGGCTCCAGGCACACTGCAGCTGCGAAAGGCATCCCAAGGGAAGCGCAAAAGTGACGCAACTTGGCTGCCACCACTGATATTTCCATGAGACCATCCCGAACCATAGGCTGATTTTCCTTCCTAGGGTTAAGGTTTGAGTTACGCCTAGGGTAAGGGTTCTATTAACCAGAAAGCCCTGAGTTCCAAGAACACAGCAGCTGCGAAGGACTAGCCAAGAAGAGCGCAAAAGTACCACAACATGCCTGCCTCCACAGCTTTTTCCTTGTGGACATGCCTAATTCCTGGCTGATTTGCCTTTCTCGTCTTAGGGTTGGGGTTCGGCCTAGGGCTAGGATTTTTAAAATCAGGAAGCCCTGAGTTCCAGGCACACTGGAGCTGTGAAAGGCATCCAAAAGGGAGTGCAAAAGTGCCACAACATGGCTGCTTTCACGGCTTTTTCCTTGGCAAGAAGCCTAACACCAGGCTGATTTACCTTCCCAGGGTTACTGTTAGGCTTAGGCCTAGGGCTAGGATTTTTAAAACTAGGAAGCCCTTAGCTCCAGGCACACTGCAGCTGTTCAAGGCATCCCAAGGGGAGTACAAAAGTGCAACAACATGGCAGCTTTCACAGCTTTTTCCTTGGCACCATCCCTATACCTAGGCTGATTTATCTGCCTAGGGTTAGGGTTAGGCTTCAGCCTAGGGCTTGGATTTCTTTAACCAGGAAGCCCTGAGTTCCAGGCTTACTTCATCTGCCAAAGGCATCCCAAAGGGAGTGCAGAAGTGCCACAACATGGCTGCTTTCACGGCTTTTCCCTTAGGAAGAACCCTAATACCCGGCTGATTTACCTTCCTAGGGTTACTGTTAGGCTTAGGCCTAGGACTTTTAAAACCAGGAAGCCCTGGGCTCCAGGCACACTGCAGCTGCGAAAGGCATCCCAAGGGGAGCGCAAAAGTGACGCAACTTGGCTGCCACCACTGATATTTCCATGAGACCATCCCGAACCATAGGCTGATTTTCCTTCCTAGGGTTAAGGTTTGAGTTACGCCTAGGGTAAGGGTCTATTAACCAGAAAGCCCTGAGTTCCAAGAACACAGCAGCTGCGAAGGACTAGCCAAGAAGAGCGCAAAAGTACCACAACATGCCTGCCTCCACAGCTTTTTCCTTGGGGACATGCCTAATTCCTGGCTGATTTGCCTTTCTCGTCTTAGGGCTGGGGTTCGGCCTAGGGCTAGGATTTTTAAAATCAGGAAGCCCTGAGTTCCAGGCACACTGGAGCTGTGAAAGGCATCCAAAAGGGAGTGCAAAAGTGCCACAACATGGCTGCTTTCACGGCTTTTTCCTTGGCAAGAAGCCTAACACCAGGCTGATTTACCTTCCCAGGGTTACTGTTAGGCTTAGGCCTAGGGCTAGGATTTTTAAAACTAGGAAGCCCTTAGCTCCAGGCACACTGCAGCTGTTCAAGGCATCCCAAGGGGAGTACAAAAGTGCAACAACATGGCAGCTTTCACAGCTTTTTCCTTGGCACCATCCCTATACCTAGGCTGATTTATCTGCCTAGGGTTAGGGTTAGGGTTCAGCCTAGGGCTTGGATTTCTTTAACCAGGAAGCCCTGAGTTCCAGGCTTACTTCATCTGCCAAAGGCATCCCAAAGGGAGTGCAGAAGTGCCACAACATGGCTGCTTTCACGGCTTTTCCCTTAGGAAGAACCCTAATACCCGGCTGATTTACCTTCCTAGGGTTACTGTTAGGCTTAGGCCTAGGACTTTTAAAACCAGGAAGCCCTGGGCTCCAGGCACACTGCAGCTGCGAAAGGCATCCCAAGGGGAGCGCAAAAGTGACGCAACTTGGCTGCCACCACTGATATTTCCATGAGACCATCCCGAACCATAGGCTGATTTTCCTTCCTAGGGTTAAGGTTTGAGTTACGCCTAGGGTAAGGGTTCTATTAACCAGAAAGCCCTGAGTTCCAAGAACACAGCAGCTGCGAAGGACTAGCCAAGAAGAGCGCAAAAGTACCACAACATGCCTGCCTCCACAGCTTTTTCCTTGGGGACATGCCTAATTCCTGGCTGATTTGCCTTTCTCGTCTTAGGGTTGGGGTTCGGCCTAGGGCTAGGATTTTTAAAATCAGGAAGCCCTGAGTTCCAGGCACACTGGAGCTGTGAAAGGCATCCAAAAGGGAGTGCAAAAGTGCCACAACATGGCTGCTTTCACGGCTTTTTCCTTGGCAAGAAGCCTAACACCAGGCTGATTTACCTTCCCAGGGTTACTGTTAGGCTTAGGCCTAGGGCTAGGATTTTTAAAACTAGGAAGCCCTTAGCTCCAGGCACACTGCAGCTGTTCAAGGCATCCCAAGGGGAGTACAAAAGTGCAACAACATGGCAGCTTTCACAGCTTTTTCCTTGGCACCATCCCTATACCTAGGCTGATTTATCTGCCTAGGGTTAGGGTTAGGCTTCAGCCTAGGGCTTGGATTTCTTTAACCAGGAAGCCCTGAGTTCCAGGCTTACTTCATCTGCCAAAGGCATCCCAAAGGGAGTGCAGAAGTGCCACAACATGGCTGCTTTCACGGCTTTTCCCTTAGGAAGAACCCTAATACCCGGCTGATTTACCTTCCTAGGGTTACTGTTAGGCTTAGGCCTAGGACTTTTAAAACCAGGAAGCCCTGGGCTCCAGGCACACTGCAGCTGCGAAAGGCATCCCAAGGGAAGCGCAAAAGTGACGCAACTTGGCTGCCACCACTGATATTTCCATGAGACCATCCCGAACCATAGGCTGATTTTCCTTCCTAGGGTTAAGGTTTGAGTTACGCCTAGGGTAAGGGTTCTATTAACCAGAAAGCCCTGAGTTCCAAGAACACAGCAGCTGCGAAGGACTAGCCAAGAAGAGCGCAAAAGTACCACAACATGCCTGCCTCCACAGCTTTTTCCTTGGGGACATGCCTAATTCCTGGCTGATTTGCCTTTCTCGTCTTAGGGCTGGGGTTCGGCCTAGGGCTAGGATTTTTAAAATCAGGAAGCCCTGAGTTCCAGGCACACTGGAGCTGTGAAAGGCATCCAAAAGGGAGTGCAAAAGTGCCACAACATGGCTGCTTTCACGGCTTTTTCCTTGGCAAGAAGCCTAACACCAGGCTGATTTACCTTCCCAGGGTTACTGTTAGGCTTAGGCCTAGGGCTAGGATTTTTAAAACTAGGAAGCCCTTAGCTCCAGGCACACTGCAGCTGTTCAAGGCATCCCAAGGGGAGTACAAAAGTGCAACAACATGGCAGCTTTCACAGCTTTTTCCTTGGCACCATCCCTATACCTAGGCTGATTTATCTGCCTAGGGTTAGGGTTAGGGTTCAGCCTAGGGCTTGGATTTCTTTAACCAGGAAGCCCTGAGTTCCAGGCTTACTTCATCTGCCAAAGGCATCCCAAAGGGAGTGCAGAAGTGCCACAACATGGCTGCTTTCACGGCTTTTCCCTTAGGAAGAACCCTAATACCCGGCTGATTTACCTTCCTAGGGTTACTGTTAGGCTTAGGCCTAAGACTTTTAAAACCAGGAAGCCCTGGGCTCCAGGCACACTGCAGCTGCGAAAGGCATCCCAAGGGGAGCGCAAAAGTGACGCAACTTGGCTGCCACCACTGATATTTCCATGAGACCATCCCGAACCATAGGCTGATTTTCCTTCCTAGGGTTAAGGTTTGAGTTACGCCTAGGGTAAGGGTTCTATTAACCAGAAAGCCCTGAGTTCCAAGAACACAGCAGCTGCGAAGGACTAGCCAAGAAGAGCGCAAAAGTACCACAACATGCCTGCCTCCACAGCTTTTTCCTTGTGGACATGCCTAATTCCTGGCTGATTTGCCTTTCTCGTCTTAGGGTTGGGGTTCGGCCTAGGGCTAGGATTTTTAAAATCAGGAAGCCCTGAGTTCCAGGCACACTGGAGCTGTGAAAGGCATCCAAAAGGGAGTGCAAAAGTGCCACAACATGGCTGCTTTCACGGCTTTTTCCTTGGCAAGAAGCCTAACACCAGGCTGATTTACCTTCCCAGGGTTACTGTTAGGCTTAGGCCTAGGGCTAGGATTTTTAAAACTAGGAAGCCCTTAGCTCCAGGCACACTGCAGCTGTTCAAGGCATCCCAAGGGGAGTACAAAAGTGCAACAACATGGCAGCTTTCACAGCTTTTTCCTTGGCACCATCCCTATACCTAGGCTGATTTATCTGCCTAGGGTTAGGGTTAGGCTTCAGCCTAGGGCTTGGATTTCTTTAACCAGGAAGCCCTGAGTTCCAGGCTTACTTCATCTGCCAAAGGCATCCCAAAGGGAGTGCAGAAGTGCCACAACATGGCTGCTTTCACGGCTTTTCCCTTTGGAAGAACCCTAATACCCGGCTGATTTACCTTCCTAGGGTTACTGTTAGGCTTAGGCCTAGGACTTTTAAAACCAGGAAGCCCTGGGCTCCAGGCACACTGCAGCTGCGAAAGGCATCCCAAGGGGAGCGCAAAAGTGACGCAACTTGGCTGCCACCACTGATATTTCCATGAGACCATCCCGAACCATAGGCTGATTTTCCTTCCTAGGGTTAAGGTTTGAGTTACGCCTAGGGTAAGGGTTCTATTAACCAGAAAGCCCTGAGTTCCAAGAACACAGCAGCTGCGAAGGACTAGCCAAGAAGAGCGCAAAAGTACCACAACATGCCTGCCTCCACAGCTTTTTCCTTGGGGACATGCCTAATTCCTGGCTGATTTGCCTTTCTCGTCTTAGGGTTGGGGTTCGGCCTAGGGCTAGGATTTTTAAAATCAGGAAGCCCTGAGTTCCAGGCACACTGGAGCTGTGAAAGGCATCCAAAAGGGAGTGCAAAAGTGCCACAACATGGCTGCTTTCACGGCTTTTTCCTTGGCAAGAAGCCTAACACCAGGCTGATTTACCTTCCCAGGGTTACTGTTAGGCTTAGGCCTAGGGCTAGGATTTTTAAAACTAGGAAGCCCTTAGCTCCAGGCACACTGCAGCTGTTCAAGGCATCCCAAGGGGAGTACAAAAGTGCAACAACATGGCAGCTTTCACAGCTTTTTCCTTGGCACCATCCCTATACCTAGGCTGATTTATCTGCCTAGGGTTAGGGTTAGGCTTCAGCCTAGGGCTTGGATTTCTTTAACCAGGAAGCCCTGAGTTCCAGGCTTACTTCATCTGCCAAAGGCATCCCAAAGGGAGTGCAGAAGTGCCACAACATGGCTGCTTTCACGGCTTTTCCCTTAGGAAGAACCCTAATACCCGGCTGATTTACCTTCCTAGGGTTACTGTTAGGCTTAGGCCTAGGACTTTTAAAACCAGGAAGCCCTGGGCTCCAGGCACACTGCAGCTGCGAAAGGCATCCCAAGGGAAGCGCAAAAGTGACGCAACTTGGCTGCCACCACTGATATTTCCATGAGACCATCCCGAACCATAGGCTGATTTTCCTTCCTAGGGTTAAGGTTTGAGTTACGCCTAGGGTAAGGGTCTATTAACCAGAAAGCCCTGAGTTCCAAGAACACAGCAGCTGTGAAGGACTAGCCAAGAAGAGCGCAAAAGTACCACAACATGCCTGCCTCCACAGCTTTTTCCTTGGGGACATGCCTAATTCCTGGCTGATTTGCCTTTCTCGTCTTAGGGTTGGGGTTCGGCCTAGGGCTAGGATTTTTAAAATCAGGAAGCCCTGAGTTCCAGGCACACTGGAGCTGTGAAAGGCATCCAAAAGGGAGTGCAAAAGTGCCACAACATGGCTGCTTTCACGGCTTTTTCCTTGGCAAGAAGCCTAACACCAGGCTGATTTACCTTCCCAGGGTTACTGTTAGGCTTAGGCCTAGGGCTAGGATTTTTAAAACTAGGAAGCCCTTAGCTCCAGGCACACTGCAGCTGTTCAAGGCATCCCAAGGGGAGTACAAAAGTGCAACAACATGGCAGCTTTCACAGCTTTTTCCTTGGCACCATCCCTATACCTAGGCTGATTTATCTGCCTAGGGTTAGGGTTAGGCTTCAGCCTAGGGCTTGGATTTCTTTAACCAGGAAGCCCTGAGTTCCAGGCTTACTTCATCTGCCAAAGGCATCCCAAAGGGAGTGCAGAAGTGCCACAACATGGCTGCTTTCACGGCTTTTCCCTTACGAAGAACCCTAATACCCGGCTGATTTACCTTCCTAGGGTTACTGTTAGGCTTAGGCCTAGGACTTTTAAAACCAGGAAGCCCTGGGCTCCAGGCACACTGCAGCTGCGAAAGGCATCCCAAGGGAAGCGCAAAAGTGACGCAACTTGGCTGCCACCACTGATATTTCCATGAGACCATCCCGAACCATAGGCTGATTTTCCTTCCTAGGGTTAAGGTTTGAGTTACGCCTAGGGTAAGGGCTCTATTAACCAGAAAGCCCTGAGTTCCAAGAACACAGCAGCTGCGAAGGACTAGCCAAGAAGAGCGCAAAAGTACCACAACATGCCTGCCTCCACAGCTTTTTCCTTGGGGACATGCCTAATTCCTGGCTGATTTGCCTTTCTCGTCTTAGGGTTGGGGTTCGGCCTAGGGCTAGGATTTTTAAAATCAGGAAGCCCTGAGTTCCAGGCACACTGGAGCTGTGAAAGGCATCCAAAAGGGAGTGCAAAAGTGCCACAACATGGCTGCTTTCACGGCTTTTTCCTTGGCAAGAAGCCTAACACCAGGCTGATTTACCTTCCCAGGGTTACTGTTAGGCTTAGGCCTAGGGCTAGGATTTTTAAAACTAGGAAGCCCTTAGCTCCAGGCACACTGCAGCTGTTCAAGGCATCCCAAGGGGAGTACAAAAGGGCAACAACATGGCAGCTTTCACAGCTTTTTCCTTGGCACCATCCCTATACCTAGGCTGATTTATCTGCCTAGGGTTAGGGTTAGGGTTCAGCCTAGGGCTTGGATTTCTTTAACCAGGAAGCCCTGAGTTCCAGGCTTACTTCATCTGCCAAAGGCATCCCAAAGGGAGTGCAGAAGTGCCACAACATGGCTGCTTTCACGGCTTTTCCCTTACGAAGAACCCTAATACCCGGCTGATTTACCTTCCTAGGGTTACTGTTAGGCTTAGGCCTAGGACTTTTAAAACCAGGAAGCCCTGGGCTCCAGGCACACTGCAGCTGCAAAAGGCATCCCAAGGGGAGCGTAAAAGTGACACAACTTGGCTGCCACCACTGATATTTCCATGAGACCATCCCGAACCATAGGTTGATTTTCCTTCCTAGGGTTAAGGTTTGAGTTACGCCTAGCGTAAGGGCTCTATTAACCAGAAAGCCCTGAGTTCCAAGAACACAGCAGCTGCGAAGGACTAGCCAAGAAGAGCGCAAAAGTACCACAACATGCCTGCCTCCACAGCTTTTTCCTTGGGGACATGCCTAATTCCTGGCTGATTTGCCTTTCTCGTCTTAGGGTTGGGGTTCGGCCTAGGGCTAGGATTTTTAAAATCAGGAAGCCCTGAGTTCCAGGCACACTGGAGCTGTGAAAGGCATCCAAAAGGGAGTGCAAAAGTGCCACAACATGGCTGCTTTCACGGCTTTTTCCTTGGCAAGAAGCCTAACACCAGGCTGATTTACCTTCCCAGGGTTACTGTTAGGCTTAGGCCTAGGGCTAGGATTTTTAAAACTAGGAAGCCCTTAGCTCCAGGCACACTGCAGCTGTTCAAGGCATCCCAAGGGGAGTACAAAAGTGCAACAACATGGCAGCTTTCACAGCTTTTTCCTTGGCACCATCCCTATACCTAGGCTGATTTATCTGCCTAGGGTTAGGGTTAGGGTTCAGCCTAGGGCTTGGATTTCTTTAACCAGGAAGCCCTGAGTTCCAGGCTTACTTCATCTGCCAAAGGCATCCCAAAGGGAGTGCAGAAGTGCCACAACATGGCTGCTTTCACGGCTTTTCCCTTACGAAGAACCCTAATACCCGGCTGATTTACCTTCCTAGGGTTACTGTTAGGCTTAGGCCTAGGACTTTTAAAACCAGGAAGCCCTGGGCTCCAGGCACACTGCAGCTGCAAAAGGCATCCCAAGGGGAGCGTAAAAGTGACACAACTTGGCTGCCACCACTGATATTTCCATGAGACCATCCCGAACCATAGGTTGATTTTCCTTCCTAGGGTTAAGGTTTGAGTTACGCCTAGCGTAAGGGCTCTATTAACCAGAAAGCCCTGAGTTCCAAGAACACAGCAGCTGCGAAGGACTAGCCAAGAAGAGCGCAAAAGTACCACAACATGCCTGCCTCCACATCTTTTTCCTTGGGGACATGCCTAATTCCTGGCTGATTTGCCTTTCTCGTCTTAGGGTTGGGGTTCGGCCTAGGGCTAGGATTTTTAAAATCAGGAAGCCCTGAGTTCCAGGCACACTGGAGCTGTGAAAGGCATCCAAAAGGGAGTGCAAAAGTGCCACAACATGGCTGCTTTCACGGCTTTTTCCTTGGCAAGAAGCCTAACACCAGGCTGATTTACCTTCCCAGGGTTACTGTTAGGCTTAGGCCTAGGGCTAGGATTTTTAAAACTAGGAAGCCCTTAGCTCCAGGCACACTGCAGCTGTTCAAGGCATCCCAAGGGGAGTACAAAAGTGCAACAACATGGCAGCTTTCACAGCTTTTTCCTTGGCACCATCCCTATACCTAGGCTGATTTATCTGCCTAGGGTTAGGGTTAGGCTTCAGCCTAGGGCTTGGATTTCTTTAACCAGGAAGCCCTGAGTTCCAGGCTTACTTCATCTGCCAAAGGCATCCCAAAGGGAGTGCAGAAGTGCCACAACATGGCTGCTTTCACGGCTTTTCCCTTAGGAAGAACCCTAATACCCGGCTGATTTACCTTCCTAGGGTTACTGTTAGGCTTAGGCCTAGGACTTTTAAAACCAGGAAGCCCTGGGCTCCAGGCACACTGCAGCTGCGAAAGGCATCCCAAGGGAAGCGCAAAAGTGACGCAACTTGGCTGCCACCACTGATATTTCCATGAGACCATCCCGAACCATAGGCTGATTTTCCTTCCTAGGGTTAAGGTTTGAGTTACGCCTAGGGTAAGGGTTCTATTAACCAGAAAGCCCTGAGTTCCAAGAACACAACAGCTGCGAAGGACTAGCCAAGAAGAGCGCAAAAGTACCACAACATGCCTGCCTCCACAGCTTTTTCCTTGGGGACATGCCTAATTCCTGGCTGATTTGCCTTTCTCGTCTTAGGGTTGGGGTTCGGCCTAGGGCTAGGATTTTTAAAATCAGGAAGCCCTGAGTTCCAGGCACACTGGAGCTGTGAAAGGCATCCAAAAGGGAGTGCAAAAGTGCCACAACATGGCTGCTTTCACGGCTTTTTCCTTGGCAAGAAGCCTAACACCAGGCTGATTTACCTTCCCAGGGTTACTGTTAGGCTTAGGCCTAGGGCTAGGATTTTTAAAACTAGGAAGCCCTTAGCTCCAGGCACACTGCAGCTGTTCAAGGCATCCCAAGGGGAGTACAAAAGTGCAACAACATGGCAGCTTTCACAGCTTTTTCCTTGGCACCATCCCTATACCTAGGCTGATTTATCTGCCTAGGGTTAGGGTTAGGCTTCAGCCTAGGGCTTGGATTTCTTTAACCAGGAAGCCCTGAGTTCCAGGCTTACTTCATCTGCCAAAGGCATCCCAAAGGGAGTGCAGAAGTGCCACAACATGGCTGCTTTCACGGCTTTTCCCTTAGGAAGAACCCTAATACCCGGCTGATTTACCTTCCTAGGGTTACTGTTAGGCTTAGGCCTAGGACTTTTAAAACCAGGAAGCCCTGGGCTCCAGGCACACTGCAGCTGCGAAAGGCATCCCAAGGGGAGCGCAAAAGTGACGCAACTTGGCTGCCACCACTGATATTTCCATGAGACCATCCCGAACCATAGGCTGATTTTCCTTCCTAGGGTTAAGGTTTGAGTTACGCCTAGGGTAAGGGTTCTATTAACCAGAAAGCCCTGAGTTCCAAGAACACAGCAGCTGCGAAGGACTAGCCAAGAAGAGCGCAAAAGTACCACAACATGCCTGCCTCCACAGCTTTTTCCTTGGGGACATGCCTAATTCCTGGCTGATTTGCCTTTCTCGTCTTAGGGCTGGGGTTCGGCCTAGGGCTAGGATTTTTAAAATCAGGAAGCCCTGAGTTCCAGGCACACTGGAGCTGTGAAAGGCATCCAAAAGGGAGTGCAAAAGTGCCACAACATGGCTGCTTTCACGGCTTTTTCCTTGGCAAGAAGCCTAACACCAGGCTGATTTACCTTCCCAGGGTTACTGTTAGGCTTAGGCCTAGGGCTAGGATTTTTAAAACTAGGAAGCCCTTAGCTCCAGGCACACTGCAGCTGTTCAAGGCATCCCAAGGGGAGTACAAAAGTGCAACAACATGGCAGCTTTCACAGCTTTTTCCTTGGCACCATCCCTATACCTAGGCTGATTTATCTGCCTAGGGTTAGGGTTAGGCTTCAGCCTAGGGCTTGGATTTCTTTAACCAGGAAGCCCTGAGTTCCAGGCTTACTTCATCTGCCAAAGGCATCCCAAAGGGAGTGCAGAAGTGCCACAACATGGCTGCTTTCACGGCTTTTCCCTTAGGAAGAACCCTAATACCCGGCTGATTTACCTTCCTAGGGTTACTGTTAGGCTTAGGCCTAGGACTTTTAAAACCAGGAAGCCCTGGGCTCCAGGCACACTGCAGCTGCGAAAGGCATCCCAAGGGGAGCGCAAAAGTGACGCAACTTGGCTGCCACCACTGATATTTCCATGAGACCATCCCGAACCATAGGCTGATTTTCCTTCCTAGGGTTAAGGTTTGAGTTACGCCTAGGGTAAGGGTTCTATTAACCAGAAAGCCCTGAGTTCCAAGAACACAGCAGCTGCGAAGGACTAGCCAAGAAGAGCGCAAAAGTACCACAACATGCCTGCCTCCACAGCTTTTTCCTTGTGGACATGCCTAATTCCTGGCTGATTTGCCTTTCTCGTCTTAGGGTTGGGGTTCGGCCTAGGGCTAGGATTTTTAAAATCAGGAAGCCCTGAGTTCCAGGCACACTGGAGCTGTGAAAGGCATCCAAAAGGGAGTGCAAAAGTGCCACAACATGGCTGCTTTCACGGCTTTTTCCTTGGCAAGAAGCCTAACACCAGGCTGATTTACCTTCCCAGGGTTACTGTTAGGCTTAGGCCTAGGGCTAGGATTTTTAAAACTAGGAAGCCCTTAGCTCCAGGCACACTGCAGCTGTTCAAGGCATCCCAAGGGGAGTACAAAAGTGCAACAACATGGCAGCTTTCACAGCTTTTTCCTTGGCACCATCCCTATACCTAGGCTGATTTATCTGCCTAGGGTTAGGGTTAGGCTTCAGCCTAGGGCTTGGATTTCTTTAACCAGGAAGCCCTGAGTTCCAGGCTTACTTCATCTGCCAAAGGCATCCCAAAGGGAGTGCAGAAGTGCCACAACATGGCTGCTTTCACGGCTTTTCCCTTAGGAAGAACCCTAATACCCGGCTGATTTACCTTCCTAGGGTTACTGTTAGGCTTAGGCCTAGGACTTTTAAAACCAGGAAGCCCTGGGCTCCAGGCACACTGCAGCTGCGAAAGGCATCCCAAGGGAAGCGCAAAAGTGACGCAACTTGGCTGCCACCACTGATATTTCCATGAGACCATCCCGAACCATAGGCTGATTTTCCTTCCTAGGGTTAAGGTTTGAGTTACGCCTAGGGTAAGGGTCTATTAACCAGAAAGCCCTGAGTTCCAAGAACACAGCAGCTGCGAAGGACTAGCCAAGAAGAGCGCAAAAGTACCACAACATGCCTGCCTCCACAGCTTTTTCCTTGGGGACATGCCTAATTCCTGGCTGATTTGCCTTTCTCGTCTTAGGGTTGGGGTTCGGCCTAGGGCTAGGATTTTTAAAATCAGGAAGCCCTGAGTTCCAGGCACACTGGAGCTGTGAAAGGCATCCAAAAGGGAGTGCAAAAGTGCCACAACATGGCTGCTTTCACGGCTTTTTCCTTGGCAAGAAGCCTAACACCAGGCTGATTTACCTTCCCAGGGTTACTGTTAGGCTTAGGCCTAGGGCTAGGATTTTTAAAACTAGGAAGCCCTTAGCTCCAGGCACACTGCAGCTGTTCAAGGCATCCCAAGGGGAGTACAAAAGTGCAACAACATGGCAGCTTTCACAGCTTTTTCCTTGGCACCATCCCTATACCTAGGCTGATTTATCTGCCTAGGGTTAGGGTTAGGCTTCAGCCTAGGGCTTGGATTTCTTTAACCAGGAAGCCCTGAGTTCCAGGCTTACTTCATCTGCCAAAGGCATCCCAAAGGGAGTGCAGAAGTGCCACAACATGGCTGCTTTCACGGCTTTTCCCTTAGGAAGAACCCTAATACCCGGCTGATTTACCTTCCTAGGGTTACTGTTAGGCTTAGGCCTAGGACTTTTAAAACCAGGAAGCCCTGGGCTCCAGGCACACTGCAGCTGCGAAAGGCATCCCAAGGGGAGCGCAAAAGTGACGCAACTTGGCTGCCACCACTGATATTTCCATGAGACCATCCCGAACCATAGGTTGATTTTCCTTCCTAGGGTTAAGGTTTGAGTTACGCCTAGGGTAAGGGTCTATTAACCAGAAAGCCCTGAGTTCCAAGAACACAGCAGCTGCGAAGGACTAGCCAAGAAGAGCGCAAAAGTACCACAACATGCCTGCCTCCACAGCTTTTTCCTTGGGGACATGCCTAATTCCTGGCTGATTTGCCTTTCTCGTCTTAGGGCTGGGGTTCGGCCTAGGGCTAGGATTTTTAAAATCAGGAAGCCCTGAGTTCCAGGCACACTGGAGCTGTGAAAGGCATCCAAAAGGGAGTGCAAAAGTGCCACAACATGGCTGCTTTCACGGCTTTTTCCTTGGCAAGAAGCCTAACACCAGGCTGATTTACCTTCCCAGGGTTACTGTTAGGCTTAGGCCTAGGGCTAGGATTTTTAAAACTAGGAAGCCCTTAGCTCCAGGCACACTGCAGCTGTTCAAGGCATCCCAAGGGGAGTACAAAAGTGCAACAACATGGCAGCTTTCACAGCTTTTTCCTTGGCACCATCCCTATACCTAGGCTGATTTATCTGCCTAGGGTTAGGGTTAGGCTTCAGCCTAGGGCTTGGATTTCTTTAACCAGGAAGCCCTGAGTTCCAGGCTTCCTTCATCTGCCAAAGGCATCCCAAAGGGAGTGCAGAAGTGCCACAACATGGCTGCTTTCACGGCTTTTCCCTTACGAAGAACCCTAATACCCGGCTGATTTACCTTCCTAGGGTTACTGTTAGGCTTAGGCCTAGGACTTTTAAAACCAGGAAGCCCTGGGCTCCAGGCACACTGCAGCTGCGAAAGGCATCCCAAGGGAAGCGCAAAAGTGACGCAACTTGGCTGCCACCACTGATATTTCCATGAGACCATCCCGAACCATAGGCTGATTTTCCTTCCTAGGGTTAAGGTTTGAGTTACGCCTAGGGTAAGGGTCTATTAACCAGAAAGCCCTGAGTTCCAAGAACACAGCAGCTGCGAAGGACTAGCCAAGAAGAGCGCAAAAGTACCACAACATGCCTGCCTCCACAGCTTTTTCCTTGGGGACATGCCTAATTCCTGGCTGATTTGCCTTTCTCGTCTTAGGGTTGGGGTTCGGCCTAGGGCTAGGATTTTTAAAATCAGGAAGCCCTGAGTTCCAGGCACACTGGAGCTGTGAAAGGCATCCAAAAGGGAGTGCAAAAGTGCCACAACATGGCTGCTTTCACGGCTTTTTCCTTGGCAAGAAGCCTAACACCAGGCTGATTTACCTTCCCAGGGTTACTGTTAGGCTTAGGCCTAGGGCTAGGATTTTTAAAACTAGGAAGCCCTTAGCTCCAGGCACACTGCAGCTGTTCAAGGCATCCCAAGGGGAGTACAAAAGTGCAACAACATGGCAGCTTTCACAGCTTTTTCCTTGGCACCATCCCTATACCTAGGCTGATTTATCTGCCTAGGGTTAGGGTTAGGCTTCAGCCTAGGGCTTGGATTTCTTTAACCAGGAAGCCCTGAGTTCCAGGCTTACTTCATCTGCCAAAGGCATCCCAAAGGGAGTGCAGAAGTGCCACAACATGGCTGCTTTCACGGCTTTTCCCTTAGGAAGAACCCTAATACCCGGCTGATTTACCTTCCTAGGGTTACTGTTAGGCTTAGGCCTAGGACTTTTAAAACCAGGAAGCCCTGGGCTCCAGGCACACTGCAGCTGCGAAAGGCATCCCAAGGGGAGCGCAAAAGTGACGCAACTTGGCTGCCACCACTGATATTTCCATGAGACCATCCCGAACCATAGGTTGATTTTCCTTCCTAGGGTTAAGGTTTGAGTTACGCCTAGGGTAAGGGCTCTATTAACCAGAAAGCCCTGAGTTCCAAGAACACAGCAGCTGCGAAGGACTAGCCAAGAAGAGCGCAAAAGTACCACAACATGCCTGCCTCCACAGCTTTTTCCTTGGGGACATGCCTAATTCCTGGCTGATTTGCCTTTCTCGTCTTAGGGTTGGGGTTCGGCCTAGGGCTAGGATTTTTAAAATCAGGAAGCCCTGAGTTCCAGGCACACTGGAGCTGTGAAAGGCATCCAAAAGGGAGTGCAAAAGTGCCACAACATGGCTGCTTTCACGGCTTTTTCCTTGGCAAGAAGCCTAACACCAGGCTGATTTACCTTCCCAGGGTTACTGTTAGGCTTAGGCCTAGGGCTAGGATTTTTAAAACTAGGAAGCCCTTAGCTCCAGGCACACTGCAGCTGTTCAAGGCATCCCAAGGGGAGTACAAAAGTGCAACAACATGGCAGCTTTCACAGCTTTTTCCTTGGCACCATCCCTATACCTAGGCTGATTTATCTGCCTAGGGTTAGGGTTAGGCTTCAGCCTAGGGCTTGGATTTCTTTAACCAGGAAGCCCTGAGTTCCAGGCTTACTTCATCTGCCAAAGGCATCCCAAAGGGAGTGCAGAAGTGCCACAACATGGCTGCTTTCACGGCTTTTCCCTTAGGAAGAACCCTAATACCCGGCTGATTTACCTTCCTAGGGTTACTGTTAGGCTTAGGCCTAGGACTTTTAAAACCAGGAAGCCCTGGGCTCCAGGCACACTGCAGCTGCGAAAGGCATCCCAAGGGGAGCGCAAAAGTGACGCAACTTGGCTGCCACCACTGATATTTCCATGAGACCATCCCGAACCATAGGCTGATTTTCCTTCCTAGGGTTAAGGTTTGAGTTACGCCTAGGGTAAGGGCTCTATTAACCAGAAAGCCCTGAGTTCCAAGAACACAGCAGCTGCGAAGGACTAGCCAAGAAGAGCGCAAAAGTACCACAACATGCCTGCCTCCACAGCTTTTTCCTTGGGGACATGCCTAATTCCTGGCTGATTTGCCTTTCTCGTCTTAGGGTTGGGGTTCGGCCTAGGGCTAGGATTTTTAAAATCAGGAAGCCCTGAGTTCCAGGCACACTGGAGCTGTGAAAGGCATCCAAAAGGGAGTGCAAAAGTGCCACAACATGGCTGCTTTCACGGCTTTTTCCTTGGCAAGAAGCCTAACACCAGGCTGATTTACCTTCCCAGGGTTACTGTTAGGCTTAGGCCTAGGGCTAGGATTTTTAAAACTAGGAAGCCCTTAGCTCCAGGCACACTGCAGCTGTTCAAGGCATCCCAAGGGGAGTACAAAAGTGCAACAACATGGCAGCTTTCACAGCTTTTTCCTTGGCACCATCCCTATACCTAGGCTGATTTATCTGCCTAGGGTTAGGGTTAGGCTTCAGCCTAGGGCTTGGATTTCTTTAACCAGGAAGCCCTGAGTTCCAGGCTTACTTCATCTGCCAAAGGCATCCCAAAGGGAGTGCAGAAGTGCCACAACATGGCTGCTTTCACGGCTTTTCCCTTAGGAAGAACCCTAATACCCGGCTGATTTACCTTCCTAGGGTTACTGTTAGGCTTAGGCCTAGGACTTTTAAAACCAGGAAGCCCTGGGCTCCAGGCACACTGCAGCTGCGAAAGGCATCCCAAGGGGAGCGCAAAAGTGACGCAACTTGGCTGCCACCACTGATATTTCCATGAGACCATCCCGAACCATAGGCTGATTTTCCTTCCTAGGGTTAAGGTTTGAGTTACGCCTAGGGTAAGGGTTCTATTAACCAGAAAGCCCTGAGTTCCAAGAACACAGCAGCTGCGAAGGACTAGCCAAGAAGAGCGCAAAAGTACCACAACATGCCTGCCTCCACAGCTTTTTCCTTGGGGACATGCCTAATTCCTGGCTGATTTGCCTTTCTCGTCTTAGGGTTGGGGTTCGGCCTAGGGCTAGGATTTTTAAAATCAGGAAGCCCTGAGTTCCAGGCACACTGGAGCTGTGAAAGGCATCCAAAAGGGAGTGCAAAAGTGCCACAACATGGCTGCTTTCACGGCTTTTTCCTTGGCAAGAAGCCTAACACCAGGCTGATTTACCTTCCCAGGGTTACTGTTAGGCTTAGGCCTAGGGCTAGGATTTTTAAAACTAGGAAGCCCTTAGCTCCAGGCACACTGCAGCTGTTCAAGGCATCCCAAGGGGAGTACAAAAGTGCAACAACATGGCAGCTTTCACAGCTTTTTCCTTGGCACCATCCCTATACCTAGGCTGATTTATCTGCCTAGGGTTAGGGTTAGGGTTCAGCCTAGGGCTTGGATTTCTTTAACCAGGAAGCCCTGAGTTCCAGGCTTACTTCATCTGCCAAAGGCATCCCAAAGGGAGTGCAGAAGTGCCACAACATGGCTGCTTTCACGGCTTTTCCCTTAGGAAGAACCCTAATACCCGGCTGATTTACCTTCCTAGGGTTACTGTTAGGCTTAGGCCTAGGACTTTTAAAACCAGGAAGCCCTGGGCTCCAGGCACACTGCAGCTGCGAAAGGCATCCCAAGGGGAGCGCAAAAGTGACGCAACTTGGCTGCCACCACTGATATTTCCATGAGACCATCCCGAACCATAGGCTGATTTTCCTTCCTAGGGTTAAGGTTTGAGTTACGCCTAGGGTAAGGGTCTATTAACCAGAAAGCCCTGAGTTCCAAGAACACAGCAGCTGCGAAGGACTAGCCAAGAAGAGCGCAAAAGTACCACAACATGCCTGCCTCCACAGCTTTTTCCTTGTGGACATGCCTAATTCCTGGCTGATTTGCCTTTCTCGTCTTAGGGTTGGGGTTCGGCCTAGGGCTAGGATTTTTAAAATCAGGAAGCCCTGAGTTCCAGGCACACTGGAGCTGTGAAAGGCATCCAAAAGGGAGTGCAAAAGTGCCACAACATGGCTGCTTTCACGGCTTTTTCCTTGGCAAGAAGCCTAACACCAGGCTGATTTACCTTCCCAGGGTTACTGTTAGGCTTAGGCCTAGGGCTAGGATTTTTAAAACTAGGAAGCCCTTAGCTCCAGGCACACTGCAGCTGTTCAAGGCATCCCAAGGGGAGTACAAAAGTGCAACAACATGGCAGCTTTCACAGCTTTTTCCTTGGCACCATCCCTATACCTAGGCTGATTTATCTGCCTAGGGTTAGGGTTAGGCTTCAGCCTAGGGCTTGGATTTCTTTAACCAGGAAGCCCTGAGTTCCAGGCTTACTTCATCTGCCAAAGGCATCCCAAAGGGAGTGCAGAAGTGCCACAACATGGCTGCTTTCACGGCTTTTCCCTTAGGAAGAACCCTAATACCCGGCTGATTTACCTTCCTAGGGTTACTGTTAGGCTTAGGCCTAGGACTTTTAAAACCAGGAAGCCCTGGGCTCCAGGCACACTGCAGCTGCGAAAGGCATCCCAAGGGGAGCGCAAAAGTGACGCAACTTGGCTGCCACCACTGATATTTCCATGAGACCATCCCGAACCATAGGCTGATTTTCCTTCCTAGGGTTAAGGTTTGAGTTACGCCTAGGGTAAGGGTCTATTAACCAGAAAGCCCTGAGTTCCAAGAACACAGCAGCTGCGAAGGACTAGCCAAGAAGAGCGCAAAAGTACCACAACATGCCTGCCTCCACAGCTTTTTCCTTGGGGACATGCCTAATTCCTGGCTGATTTGCCTTTCTCGTCTTAGGGTTGGGGTTCGGCCTAGGGCTAGGATTTTTAAAATCAGGAAGCCCTGAGTTCCAGGCACACTGGAGCTGTGAAAGGCATCCAAAAGGGAGTGCAAAAGTGCCACAACATGGCTGCTTTCACGGCTTTTTCCTTGGCAAGAAGCCTAACACCAGGCTGATTTACCTTCCCAGGGTTACTGTTAGGCTTAGGCCTAGGGCTGGGATTTTTGAAACTAGGAAGCCCTTAGCCCCAGGCACACTGCAGCTGTTCAAGGCATCCCAAGGGGAGTACAAAAGTGCAACAACATGGCAGCTTTCACAGCTTTTTCCTTGGCACCATCCCTATACCTAGGCTGATTTATCTGCCTAGGGTTAGGGTTAGGGTTCAGCCTAGGGCTTGGATTTCTTTAACCAGGAAGCCCTGAGTTCCAGGCTTACTTCATCTGCCAAAGGCATCCCAAAGGGAGTGCAGAAGTGCCACAACATGGCTGCTTTCACGGCTTTTCCCTTAGGAAGAACCCTAATACCCGGCTGATTTACCTTCCTAGGGTTACTGTTAGGCTTAGGCCTAGGACTTTTAAAACCAGGAAGCCCTGGGCTCCAGGCACACTGCAGCTGCGAAAGGCATCCCAAGGGGAGCGCAAAAGTGATGCAACTTGGCTGCCACCACTGATATTTCCATGAGACCATCCCGAACCATAGGCTGATTTTCCTTCCTAGGGTTAAGGTTTGAGTTACGCCTAGGGTAAGGGTCTATTAACCAGAAAGCCCTGAGTTCCAAGAACACAGCAGCTGCGAAGGACTAGCCAAGAAGAGCGCAAAAGTACCACAACATGCCTGCCTCCACAGCTTTTTCCTTGGGGACATGCCTAATTCCTGGCTGATTTGCCTTTCTCGTCTTAGGGCTGGGGTTCGGCCTAGGGCTAGGATTTTTAAAATCAGGAAGCCCTGAGTTCCAGGCACACTGGAGCTGTGAAAGGCATCCAAAAGGGAGTGCAAAAGTGCCACAACATGGCTGCTTTCACGGCTTTTTCCTTGGCAAGAAGCCTAACACCAGGCTGATTTACCTTCCCAGGGTTACTGTTAGGCTTAGGACTAGGGCAAGGATTTTTAAAACTAGGAAGCCCTTAGCTCCAGGCACACTGCAGCTGTTCAAGGCATCCCAAGGGGAGTACAAAAGTGCAACAACATGGCAGCTTTCACAGCTTTTTCCTTGGCACCATCCCTATACCTAGGCTGATTTATCTGCCTAGGGTTAGGGTTAGGCTTCAGCCTAGGGCTTGGATTTCTTTAACCAGGAAGCCCTGAGTTCCAGGCTTACTTCATCTGCCAAAGGCATCCCAAAGGGAGTGCAGAAGTGCCACAACATGGCTGCTTTCACGGCTTTTCCCTTAGGAAGAACCCTAATACCCGGCTGATTTACCTTCCTAGGGTTACTGTTAGGCTTAGGCCTAGGACTTTTAAAACCAGGAAGCCCTGGGCTCCAGGCACACTGCAGCTGCGAAAGGCATCCCAAGGGGAGCGCAAAAGTGACGCAACTTGGCTGCCACCACTGATATTTCCATGAGACCATCCCGAACCATAGGTTGATTTTCCTTCCTAGGGTTAAGGTTTGAGTTACGCCTAGGGTAAGGGCTCTATTAACCAGAAAGCCCTGAGTTCCAAGAACACAGCAGCTGCGAAGGACTAGCCAAGAAGAGCGCAAAAGTACCACAACATGCCTGCCTCCACAGCTTTTTCCTTGGGGACATGCCTAATTCCTGGCTGATTTGCCTTTCTCGTCTTAGGGTTGGGGTTCGGCCTAGGGCTAGGATTTTTAAAATCAGGAAGCCCTGAGTTCCAGGCACACTGGAGCTGTGAAAGGCATCCAAAAGGGAGTGCAAAAGTGCCACAACATGGCTGCTTTCACGGCTTTTTCCTTGGCAAGAAGCCTAACACCAGGCTGATTTACCTTCCCAGGGTTACTGTTAGGCTTAGGCCTAGGGCTAGGATTTTTAAAACTAGGAAGCCCTTAGCTCCAGGCACACTGCAGCTGTTCAAGGCATCCCAAGGGGAGTACAAAAGTGCAACAACATGGCAGCTTTCACAGCTTTTTCCTTGGCACCATCCCTATACCTAGGCTGATTTATCTGCCTAGGGTTAGGGTTAGGCTTCAGCCTAGGGCTTGGATTTCTTTAACCAGGAAGCCCTGAGTTCCAGGCTTACTTCATCTGCCAAAGGCATCCCAAAGGGAGTGCAGAAGTGCCACAACATGGCTGCTTTCACGGCTTTTCCCTTAGGAAGAACCCTAATACCCGGCTGATTTACCTTCCTAGGGTTACTGTTAGGCTTAGGCCTAGGACTTTTAAAACCAGGAAGCCCTGGGCTCCAGGCACACTGCAGCTGCGAAAGGCATCCCAAGGGGAGCGCAAAAGTGACGCAACTTGGCTGCCACCACTGATATTTCCATGAGACCATCCCGAATCATAGGCTGATTTTCCTTCCTAGGGTTAAGGTTTGAGTTACGCCTAGGGTAAGGGTTCTATTAACCAGAAAGCCCTGAGTTCCAAGAATACAGCAGCTGCGAAGGACTAGCCAAGAAGAGGGCAAAAGTACCACAACATGCCTGCCTCCACAGCTTTTTCCTTGTGGACATGCCTAATTCCTGGCTGATTTGCCTTTCTCGTCTTAGGGCTGGGGTTCGGCCTAGGGCTAGGATTTTTAAAATCAGGAAGCCCTGAGTTCCAGGCACACTGGAGCTGTGAAAGGCATCCAAAAGGGAGTGCAAAAGTGCCACAACATGGCTGCTTTCACGGCTTTTTCCTTGGCAAGAAGCCTAACACCAGGCTGATTTACCTTCCCAGGGTTACTGTTAGGCTTAGGCCTAGGGCTAGGATTTTTAAAACTAGGAAGCCCTTAGCTCCAGGCACACTGCAGCTGTTCAAGGCATCCCAAGGGGAGTACAAAAGTGCAACAACATGGCAGCTTTCACAGCTTTTTCCTTGGCACCATCCCTATACCTAGGCTGATTTATCTGCCTAGGGTTAGGGTTAGGCTTCAGCCTAGGGCTTGGATTTCTTTAACCAGGAAGCCCTGAGTTCCAGGCTTACTTCATCTGCCAAAGGCATCCCAAAGGGAGTGCAGAAGTGCCACAACATGGCTGCTTTCACGGCTTTTCCCTTAGGAAGAACCCTAATACCCGGCTGATTTACCTTCCTAGGGTTACTGTTAGGCTTAGGCCTAGGACTTTTAAAACCAGGAAGCCCTGGGCTCCAGGCACACTGCAGCTGCGAAAGGCATCCCAAGGGAAGCGCAAAAGTGACGCAACTTGGCTGCCACCACTGATATTTCCATGAGACCATCCCGAACCATAGGCTGATTTTCCTTCCTAGGGTTAAGGTTTGAGTTACGCCTAGGGTAAGGGCTCTATTAACCAGAAAGCCCTGAGTTCCAAGAACACAGCAGCTGCGAAGGACTAGCCAAGAAGAGCGCAAAAGTACCACAACATGCCTGCCTCCACAGCTTTTTCCTTGTGGACATGCCTAATTCCTGGCTGATTTGCCTTTCTCGTCTTAGGGTTGGGGTTCGGCCTAGGGCTAGGATTTTTAAAATCAGGAAGCCCTGAGTTCCAGGCACACTGGAGCTGTGAAAGGCATCCAAAAGGGAGTGCAAAAGTGCCACAACATGGCTGCTTTCACGGCTTTTTCCTTGGCAAGAAGCCTAACACCAGGCTGATTTACCTTCCCAGGGTTACTGTTAGGCTTAGGCCTAGGGCTAGGATTTTTAAAACTAGGAAGCCCTTAGCTCCAGGCACACTGCAGCTGTTCAAGGCATCCCAAGGGGAGTACAAAAGTGCAACAACATGGCAGCTTTCACAGCTTTTTCCTTGGCACCATCCCTATACCTAGGCTGATTTATCTGCCTAGGGTTAGGGTTAGGCTTCAGCCTAGGGCTTGGATTTCTTTAACCAGGAAGCCCTGAGTTCCAGGCTTACTTCATCTGCCAAAGGCATCCCAAAGGGAGTGCAGAAGTGCCACAACATGGCTGCTTTCACGGCTTTTCCCTTAGGAAGAACCCTAATACCCGGCTGATTTACCTTCCTAGGGTTACTGTTAGGCTTAGGCCTAGGACTTTTAAAACCAGGAAGCCCTGGGCTCCAGGCACACTGCAGCTGCGAAAGGCATCCCAAGGGGAGCGCAAAAGTGACGCAACTTGGCTGCCACCACTGATATTTCCATGAGACCATCCCGAACCATAGGCTGATTTTCCTTCCTAGGGTTAAGGTTTGAGTTACGCCTAGGGTAAGGGTTCTATTAACCAGAAAGCCCTGAGTTCCAAGAACACAGCAGCTGCGAAGGACTAGCCAAGAAGAGCGCAAAAGTACCACAACATGCCTGCCTCCACAGCTTTTTCCTTGGGGACATGCCTAATTCCTGGCTGATTTGCCTTTCTCGTCTTAGGGTTGGGGTTCGGCCTAGGGCTAGGATTTTTAAAATCAGGAAGCCCTGAGTTCCAGGCACACTGGAGCTGTGAAAGGCATCCAAAAGGGAGTGCAAAAGTGCCAGAACATGGCTGCTTTCACGGCTTTTTCCTTGGCAAGAAGCCTAACACCAGGCTGATTTACCTTCCCAGGGTTACTGTTAGGCTTAGGCCTAGGGCTAGGATTTTTAAAACTAGGAAGCCCTTAGCTCCAGGCACACTGCAGCTGTTCAAGGCATCCCAAGGGGAGTACAAAAGTGCAACAACATGGCAGCTTTCACAGCTTTTTCCTTGGCACCATCCCTATACCTAGGCTGATTTATCTGCCTAGGGTTAGGGTTAGGCTTCAGCCTAGGGCTTGGATTTCTTTAACCAGGAAGCCCTGAGTTCCAGGCTTACTTCATCTGCCAAAGGCATCCCAAAGGGAGTGCAGAAGTGCCACAACATGGCTGCTTTCACGGCTTTTCCCTTAGGAAGAACCCTAATACCCGGCTGATTTACCTTCCTAGGGTTACTGTTAGGCTTAGGCCTAGGACTTTTAAAACCAGGAAGCCCTGGGCTCCAGGCACACTGCAGCTGCGAAAGGCATCCCAAGGGGAGCGCAAAAGTGACGCAACTTGGCTGCCACCACTGATATTTCCATGAGACCATCCCGAACCATAGGCTGATTTTCCTTCCTAGGGTTAAGGTTTGAGTTACGCCTAGGGTAAGGGTCTATTAACCAGAAAGCCCTGAGTTCCAAGAACACAGCAGCTGCGAAGGACTAGCCAAGAAGAGCGCAAAAGTACCACAACATGCCTGCCTCCACAGCTTTTTCCTTGTGGACATGCCTAATTCCTGGCTGATTTGCCTTTCTCGTCTTAGGGTTGGGGTTCGGCCTAGGGCTAGGATTTTTAAAATCAGGAAGCCCTGAGTTCCAGGCACACTGGAGCTGTGAAAGGCATCCAAAAGGGAGTGCAAAAGTGCCACAACATGGCTGCTTTCACGGCTTTTTCCTTGGCAAGAAGCCTAACACCAGGCTGATTTACCTTCCCAGGGTTACTGTTAGGCTTAGGCCTAGGGCTGGGATTTTTGAAACTAGGAAGCCCTTAGCCCCAGGCACACTGCAGCTGTTCAAGGCATCCCAAGGGGAGTACAAAAGTGCAACAACATGGCAGCTTTCACAGCTTTTTCCTTGGCACCATCCCTATACCTAGGCTGATTTATCTGCCTAGGGTTAGGGTTAGGCTTCAGCCTAGGGCTTGGATTTCTTTAACCAGGAAGCCCTGAGTTCCAGGCTTACTTCATCTGCCAAAGGCATCCCAAAGGGAGTGCAGAAGTGCCACAACATGGCTGCTTTCACGGCTTTTCCCTTAGGAAGAACCCTAATACCCGGCTGATTTACCTTCCTAGGGTTACTGTTAGGCTTAGGCCTAGGACTTTTAAAACCAGGAAGCCCTGGGCTCCAGGCACACTGCAGCTGCGAAAGGCATCCCAAGGGGAGCGCAAAAGTGATGCAACTTGGCTGCCACCACTGATATTTCCATGAGACCATCCCGAACCATAGGCTGATTTTCCTTCCTAGGGTTAAGGTTTGAGTTACGCCTAGGGTAAGGGTCTATTAACCAGAAAGCCCTGAGTTCCAAGAACACAGCAGCTGCGAAGGACTAGCCAAGAAGAGCGCAAAAGTAGCACAACATGCCTGCCTCCACAGCTTTTTCCTTGGGGACATGCCTAATTCCTGGCTGATTTGCCTTTCTCGTCTTAGGGCTGGGGTTCGGCCTAGGGCTAGGATTTTTAAAATCAGGAAGCCCTGAGTTCCAGGCACACTGGAGCTGTGAAAGGCATCCAAAAGGGAGTGCAAAAGTGCCACAACATGGCTGCTTTCACGGCTTTTTCCTTGGCAAGAAGCCTAACACCAGGCTGATTTACCTTCCCAGGGTTACTGTTAGGCTTAGGACTAGGGCAAGGATTTTTAAAACTAGGAAGCCCTTAGCTCCAGGCACACTGCAGCTGTTCAAGGCATCCCAAGGGGAGTACAAAAGTGCAACAACATGGCAGCTTTCACAGCTTTTTCCTTGGCACCATCCCTATACCTAGGCTGATTTATCTGCCTAGGGTTAGGGTTAGGCTTCAGCCTAGGGCTTGGATTTCTTTAACCAGGAAGCCCTGAGTTCCAGGCTTACTTCATCTGCCAAAGGCATCCCAAAGGGAGTGCAGAAGTGCCACAACATGGCTGCTTTCACGGCTTTTCCCTTAGGAAGAACCCTAATACCCGGCTGATTTACCTTCCTAGGGTTACTGTTAGGCTTAGGCCTAGGACTTTTAAAACCAGGAAGCCCTGGGCTCCAGGCACACTGCAGCTGCGAAAGGCATCCCAAGGGGAGCGCAAAAGTGACGCAACTTGGCTGCCACCACTGATATTTCCATGAGACCATCCCGAACCATAGGTTGATTTTCCTTCCTAGGGTTAAGGTTTGAGTTACGCCTAGGGTAAGGGCTCTATTAACCAGAAAGCCCTGAGTTCCAAGAACACAGCAGCTGCGAAGGACTAGCCAAGAAGAGCGCAAAAGTACCACAACATGCCTGCCTCCACAGCTTTTTCCTTGGGGACATGCCTAATTCCTGGCTGATTTGCCTTTCTCGTCTTAGGGTTGGGGTTCGGCCTAGGGCTAGGATTTTTAAAATCAGGAAGCCCTGAGTTCCAGGCACACTGGAGCTGTGAAAGGCATCCAAAAGGGAGTGCAAAAGTGCCACAACATGGCTGCTTTCACGGCTTTTTCCTTGGCAAGAAGCCTAACACCAGGCTGATTTACCTTCCCAGGGTTACTGTTAGGCTTAGGCCTAGGGCTAGGATTTTTAAAACTAGGAAGCCCTTAGCTCCAGGCACACTGCAGCTGTTCAAGGCATCCCAAGGGGAGTACAAAAGTGCAACAACATGGCAGCTTTCACAGCTTTTTCCTTGGCACCATCCCTATACCTAGGCTGATTTATCTGCCTAGGGTTAGGGTTAGGCTTCAGCCTAGGGCTTGGATTTCTTTAACCAGGAAGCCCTGAGTTCCAGGCTTACTTCATCTGCCAAAGGCATCCCAAAGGGAGTGCAGAAGTGCCACAACATGGCTGCTTTCACGGCTTTTCCCTTAGGAAGAACCCTAATACCCGGCTGATTTACCTTCCTAGGGTTACTGTTAGGCTTAGGCCTAGGACTTTTAAAACCAGGAAGCCCTGGGCTCCAGGCACACTGCAGCTGCGAAAGGCATCCCAAGGGGAGCGCAAAAGTGACGCAACTTGGCTGCCACCACTGATATTTCCATGAGACCATCCCGAATCATAGGCTGATTTTCCTTCCTAGGGTTAAGGTTTGAGTTACGCCTAGGGTAAGGGTTCTATTAACCAGAAAGCCCTGAGTTCCAAGAATACAGCAGCTGCGAAGGACTAGCCAAGAAGAGGGCAAAAGTACCACAACATGCCTGCCTCCACAGCTTTTTCCTTGTGGACATGCCTAATTCCTGGCTGATTTGCCTTTCTCGTCTTAGGGCTGGGGTTCGGCCTAGGGCTAGGATTTTTAAAATCAGGAAGCCCTGAGTTCCAGGCACACTGGAGCTGTGAAAGGCATCCAAAAGGGAGTGCAAAAGTGCCACAACATGGCTGCTTTCACGGCTTTTTCCTTGGCAAGAAGCCTAACACCAGGCTGATTTACCTTCCCAGGGTTACTGTTAGGCTTAGGCCTAGGGCTAGGATTTTTAAAACTAGGAAGCCCTTAGCTCCAGGCACACTGCAGCTGTTCAAGGCATCCCAAGGGGAGTACAAAAGTGCAACAACATGGCAGCTTTCACAGCTTTTTCCTTGGCACCATCCCTATACCTAGGCTGATTTATCTGCCTAGGGTTAGGGTTAGGCTTCAGCCTAGGGCTTGGATTTCTTTAACCAGGAAGCCCTGAGTTCCAGGCTTACTTCATCTGCCAAAGGCATCCCAAAGGGAGTGCAGAAGTGCCACAACATGGCTGCTTTCACGGCTTTTCCCTTAGGAAGAACCCTAATACCCGGCTGATTTACCTTCCTAGGGTTACTGTTAGGCTTAGGCCTAGGACTTTTAAAACCAGGAAGCCCTGGGCTCCAGGCACACTGCAGCTGCGAAAGGCATCCCAAGGGAAGCGCAAAAGTGACGCAACTTGGCTGCCACCACTGATATTTCCATGAGACCATCCCGAACCATAGGCTGATTTTCCTTCCTAGGGTTAAGGTTTGAGTTACGCCTAGGGTAAGGGCTCTATTAACCAGAAAGCCCTGAGTTCCAAGAACACAGCAGCTGCGAAGGACTAGCCAAGAAGAGCGCAAAAGTACCACAACATGCCTGCCTCCACAGCTTTTTCCTTGTGGACATGCCTAATTCCTGGCTGATTTGCCTTTCTCGTCTTAGGGTTGGGGTTCGGCCTAGGGCTAGGATTTTTAAAATCAGGAAGCCCTGAGTTCCAGGCACACTGGAGCTGTGAAAGGCATCCAAAAGGGAGTGCAAAAGTGCCACAACATGGCTGCTTTCACGGCTTTTTCCTTGGCAAGAAGCCTAACACCAGGCTGATTTACCTTCCCAGGGTTACTGTTAGGCTTAGGCCTAGGGCTAGGATTTTTAAAACTAGGAAGCCCTTAGCTCCAGGCACACTGCAGCTGTTCAAGGCATCCCAAGGGGAGTACAAAAGTGCAACAACATGGCAGCTTTCACAGCTTTTTCCTTGGCACCATCCCTATACCTAGGCTGATTTATCTGCCTAGGGTTAGGGTTAGGCTTCAGCCTAGGGCTTGGATTTCTTTAACCAGGAAGCCCTGAGTTCCAGGCTTACTTCATTTGGCAAAGGCATCCCAAAGGGAGTGCAGAAGTGCCACAACATGGCTGCTTTCACGGCTTTTCCCTTAGGAAGAACCCTAATACCCGGCTGATTTACCTTCCTAGGGTTACTGTTAGGCTTAGGCCTAGGACTTTTAAAACCAGGAAGCCCTGGGCTCCAGGCACACTGCAGCTGCGAAAGGCATCCCAAGGGGAGCGCAAAAGTGACGCAACTTGGCTGCCACCACTGATATTTCCATGAGACCATCCCGAACCATAGGCTGATTTTCCTTCCTAGGGTTAAGGTTTGAGTTACGCCTAGGGTAAGGGTTCTATTAACCAGAAAGCCCTGAGTTCCAAGAACACAGCAGCTGCGAAGGACTAGCCAAGAAGAGCGCAAAAGTACCACAACATGCCTGCCTCCACAGCTTTTTCCTTGGGGACATGCCTAATTCCTGGCTGATTTGCCTTTCTCGTCTTAGGGCTGGGGTTCGGCCTAGGGCTAGGATTTTTAAAATCAGGAAGCCCTGAGTTCCAGGCACACTGGAGCTGTGAAAGGCATCCAAAAGGGAGTGCAAAAGTGCCACAACATGGCTGCTTTCACGGCTTTTTCCTTGGCAAGAAGCCTAACACCAGGCTGATTTACCTTCCCAGGGTTACTGTTAGGCTTAGGACTAGGGCAAGGATTTTTAAAACTAGGAAGCCCTTAGCTCCAGGCACACTGCAGCTGTTCAAGGCATCCCAAGGGGAGTACAAAAGTGCAACAACATGGCAGCTTTCACAGCTTTTTCCTTGGCACCATCCCTATACCTAGGCTGATTTATCTGCCTAGGGTTAGGGTTAGGCTTCAGCCTAGGGCTTGGATTTCTTTAACCAGGAAGCCCTGAGTTCCAGGCTTACTTCATCTGCCAAAGGCATCCCAAAGGGAGTGCAGAAGTGCCACAACATGGCTGCTTTCACGGCTTTTCCCTTAGGAAGAACCCTAATACCCGGCTGATTTACCTTCCTAGGGTTACTGTTAGGCTTAGGCCTAGGACTTTTAAAACCAGGAAGCCCTGGGCTCCAGGCACACTGCAGCTGCGAAAGGCATCCCAAGGGGAGCGCAAAAGTGACGCAACTTGGCTGCCACCACTGATATTTCCATGAGACCATCCCGAACCATAGGCTGATTTTCCTTCCTAGGGTTAAGGTTTGAGTTACGCCTAGGGTAAGGGTCTATTAACCAGAAAGCCCTGAGTTCCAAGAACACAGCAGCTGCGAAGGACTAGCCAAGAAGAGCGCAAAAGTACCACAACATGCCTGCCTCCACAGCTTTTTCCTTGGGGACATGCCTAATTCCTGGCTGATTTGCCTTTCTCGTCTTAGGGTTGGGGTTCGGCCTAGGGCTAGGATTTTTAAAATCAGGAAGCCCTGAGTTCCAGGCACACTGGAGCTGTGAAAGGCATCCAAAAGGGAGTGCAAAAGTGCCAGAACATGGCTGCTTTCACGGCTTTTTCCTTGGCAAGAAGCCTAACACCAGGCTGATTTACCTTCCCAGGGTTACTGTTAGGCTTAGGCCTAGGGCTGGGATTTTTGAAACTAGGAAGCCCTTAGCCCCAGGCACACTGCAGCTGTTCAAGGCATCCCAAGGGGAGTACAAAAGTGCAACAACATGGCAGCTTTCACAGCTTTTTCCTTGGCACCATCCCTATACCTAGGCTGATTTATCTGCCTAGGGTTAGGGTTAGGGTTCAGCCTAGGGCTTGGATTTCTTTAACCAGGAAGCCCTGAGTTCCAGGCTTACTTCATCTGCCAAAGGCATCCCAAAGGGAGTGCAGAAGTGCCACAACATGGCTGCTTTCACGGCTTTTCCCTTAGGAAGAACCCTAATACCCGGCTGATTTACCTTCCTAGGGTTACTGTTAGGCTTAGGCCTAGGACTTTTAAAACCAGGAAGCCCTGGGCTCCAGGCACACTGCAGCTGCGAAAGGCATCCCAAGGGGAGCGCAAAAGTGATGCAACTTGGCTGCCACCACTGATATTTCCATGAGACCATCCCGAACCATAGGCTGATTTTCCTTCCTAGGGTTAAGGTTTGAGTTACGCCTAGGGTAAGGGTCTATTAACCAGAAAGCCCTGAGTTCCAAGAACACAGCAGCTGCGAAGGACTAGCCAAGAAGAGCGCAAAAGTACCACAACATGCCTGCCTCCACAGCTTTTTCCTTGGGGACATGCCTAATTCCTGGCTGATTTGCCTTTCTCGTCTTAGGGCTGGGGTTCGGCCTAGGGCTAGGATTTTTAAAATCAGGAAGCCCTGAGTTCCAGGCACACTGGAGCTGTGAAAGGCATCCAAAAGGGAGTGCAAAAGTGCCACAACATGGCTGCTTTCACGGCTTTTTCCTTGGCAAGAAGCCTAACACCAGGCTGATTTACCTTCCCAGGGTTACTGTTAGGCTTAGGCCTAGGGCTAGGATTTTTAAAACTAGGAAGCCCTTAGCTCCAGGCACACTGCAGCTGTTCAAGGCATCCCAAGGGGAGTACAAAAGTGCAACAACATGGCAGCTTTCACAGCTTTTTCCTTGGCACCATCCCTATACCTAGGCTGATTTATCTGCCTAGGGTTAGGGTTAGGCTTCAGCCTAGGGCTTGGATTTCTTTAACCAGGAAGCCCTGAGTTCCAGGCTTACTTCATCTGCCAAAGGCATCCCAAAGGGAGTGCAGAAGTGCCACAACATGGCTGCTTTCACGGCTTTTCCCTTAGGAAGAACCCTAATACCCGGCTGATTTACCTTCCTAGGGTTACTGTTAGGCTTAGGCCTAGGACTTTTAAAACCAGGAAGCCCTGGGCTCCAGGCACACTGCAGCTGCGAAAGGCATCCCAAGGGGAGCGCAAAAGTGACGCAACTTGGCTGCCACCACTGATATTTCCATGAGACCATCCCGAACCATAGGCTGATTTTCCTTCCTAGGGTTAAGGTTTGAGTTACGCCTAGGGTAAGGGTTCTATTAACCAGAAAGCCCTGAGTTCCAAGAACACAGCAGCTGCGAAGGACTAGCCAAGAAGAGCGCAAAAGTACCACAACATGCCTGCCTCCACAGCTTTTTCCTTGGGGACATGCCTAATTCCTGGCTGATTTGCCTTTCTCGTCTTAGGGTTGGGGTTCGGCCTAGGGCTAGGATTTTTAAAATCAGGAAGCCCTGAGTTCCAGGCACACTGGAGCTGTGAAAGGCATCCAAAAGGGAGTGCAAAAGTGCCACAACATGGCTGCTTTCACGGCTTTTTCCTTGGCAAGAAGCCTAACACCAGGCTGATTTACCTTCCCAGGGTTACTGTTAGGCTTAGGCCTAGGGCTGGGATTTTTGAAACTAGGAAGCCCTTAGCCCCAGGCACACTGCAGCTGTTCAAGGCATCCCAAGGGGAGTACAAAAGTGCAACAACATGGCAGCTTTCACAGCTTTTTCCTTGGCACCATCCCTATACCTAGGCTGATTTATCTGCCTAGGGTTAGGGTTAGGCTTCAGCCTAGGGCTTGGATTTCTTTAACCAGGAAGCCCTGAGTTCCAGGCTTACTTCATCTGCCAAAGGCATCCCAAAGGGAGTGCAGAAGTGCCACAACATGGCTGCTTTCACGGCTTTTCCCTTAGGAAGAACCCTAATACCCGGCTGATTTACCTTCCTAGGGTTACTGTTAGGCTTAGGCCTAGGACTTTTAAAACCAGGAAGCCCTGGGCTCCAGGCACACTGCAGCTGCGAAAGGCATCCCAAGGGGAGCGCAAAAGTGACGCAACTTGGCTGCCACCACTGATATTTCCATGAGACCATCCCGAACCATAGGCTGATTTTCCTTCCTAGGGTTAAGGTTTGAGTTACGCCTAGGGTAAGGGTCTATTAACCAGAAAGCCCTGAGTTCCAAGAACACAGCAGCTGCGAAGGACTAGCCAAGAAGAGCGCAAAAGTACCACAACATGCCTGCCTCCACAGCTTTTTCCTTGGGGACATGCCTAATTCCTGGCTGATTTGCCTTTCTCGTCTTAGGGCTGGGGTTCGGCCTAGGGCTAGGATTTTTAAAATCAGGAAGCCCTGAGTTCCAGGCACACTGGAGCTGTGAAAGGCATCCAAAAGGGAGTGCAAAAGTGCCACAACATGGCTGCTTTCACGGCTTTTTCCTTGGCAAGAAGCCTAACACCAGGCTGATTTACCTTCCCAGGGTTACTGTTAGGCTTAGGACTAGGGCAAGGATTTTTAAAACTAGGAAGCCCTTAGCTCCAGGCACACTGCAGCTGTTCAAGGCATCCCAAGGGGAGTACAAAAGTGCAACAACATGGCAGCTTTCACAGCTTTTTCCTTGGCACCATCCCTATACCTAGGCTGATTTATCTGCCTAGGGTTAGGGTTAGGGTTCAGCCTAGGGCTTGGATTTCTTTAACCAGGAAGCCCTGAGTTCCAGGCTTACTTCATCTGCCAAAGGCATCCCAAAGGGAGTGCAGAAGTGCCACAACATGGCTGCTTTCACGGCTTTTCCCTTAGGAAGAACCCTAATACCCGGCTGATTTACCTTCCTAGGGTTACTGTTAGGCTTAGGCCTAGGACTTTTAAAACCAGGAAGCCCTGGGCTCCAGGCACACTGCAGCTGCGAAAGGCATCCCAAGGGGAGCGCAAAAGTGACGCAACTTGGCTGCCACCACTGATATTTCCATGAGACCATCCCGAACCATAGGCTGATTTTCCTTCCTAGGGTTAAGGTTTGAGTTACGCCTAGGGTAAGGGTCTATTAACCAGAAAGCCCTGAGTTCCAAGAACACAGCAGCTGTGAAGGACTAGCCAAGAAGAGCGCAAAAGTACCACAACATGCCTGCCTCCACAGCTTTTTCCTTGGGGACATGCCTAATTCCTGGCTGATTTGCCTTTCTCGTCTTAGGGTTGGGGTTCGGCCTAGGGCTAGGATTTTTAAAATCAGGAAGCCCTGAGTTCCAGGCACACTGGAGCTGTGAAAGGCATCCAAAAGGGAGTGCAAAAGTGCCACAACATGGCTGCTTTCACGGCTTTTTCCTTGGCAAGAAGCCTAACACCAGGCTGATTTACCTTCCCAGGGTTACTGTTAGGCTTAGGCCTAGGGCTAGGATTTTTAAAACTAGGAAGCCCTTAGCCCCAGGCACACTGCAGCTGTTCAAGGCATCCCAAGGGGAGTACAAAAGTGCAACAACATGGCAGCTTTCACAGCTTTTTCCTTGGCACCATCCCTATACCTAGGCTGATTTATCTGCCTAGGGTTAGGGTTAGGCTTCAGCCTAGGGCTTGGATTTCTTTAACCAGGAAGCCCTGAGTTCCAGGCTTACTTCATCTGCCAAAGGCATCCCAAAGGGAGTGCAGAAGTGCCACAACATGGCTGCTTTCACGGCTTTTCCCTTAGGAAGAACCCTAATACCCGGCTGATTTACCTTCCTAGGGTTACTGTTAGGCTTAGGCCTAGGACTTTTAAAACCAGGAAGCCCTGGGCTCCAGGCACACTGCAGCTGCGAAAGGCATCCCAAGGGGAGCGCAAAAGTGATGCAACTTGGCTGCCACCACTGATATTTCCATGAGACCATCCCGAACCATAGGCTGATTTTCCTTCCTAGGGTTAAGGTTTGAGTTACGCCTAGGGTAAGGGTCTATTAACCAGAAAGCCCTGAGTTCCAAGAACACAGCAGCTGCGAAGGACTAGCCAAGAAGAGCGCAAAAGTACCACAACATGCCTGCCTCCACAGCTTTTTCCTTGGGGACATGCCTAATTCCTGGCTGATTTGCCTTTCTCGTCTTAGGGTTGGGGTTCGGCCTAGGGCTAGGATTTTTAAAATCAGGAAGCCCTGAGTTCCAGGCACACTGGAGCTGTGAAAGGCATCCAAAAGGGAGTGCAAAAGTGCCACAACATGGCTGCTTTCACGGCTTTTTCCTTGGCAAGAAGCCTAACACCAGGCTGATATACCTTCCCAGGGTTACTGTTAGGCTTAGGCCTAGGGCTAGGATTTTTAAAACTAGGAAGCCCTTAGCCCCAGGCACACTGCAGCTGTTCAAGGCATCCCAAGGGGAGTACAAAAGTGCAACAACATGGCAGCTTTCACAGCTTTTTCCTTGGCACCATCCCTATACCTAGGCTGATTTATCTGCCTAGGGTTAGGGTTAGGCTTCAGCCTAGGGCTTGGATTTCTTTAACCAGGAAGCCCTGAGTTCCAGGCTTACTTCATCTGCCAAAGGCATCCCAAAGGGAGTGCAGAAGTGCCACAACATGGCTGCTTTCACGGCTTTTCCCTTAGGAAGAACCCTAATACCCGGCTGATTTACCTTCCTAGGGTTACTGTTAGGCTTAGGCCTAGGACTTTTAAAACCAGGAAGCCCTGGGCTCCAGGCACACTGCAGCTGCGAAAGGCATCCCAAGGGGAGCGCAAAAGTGACGCAACTTGGCTGCCACCACTGATATTTCCATGAGACCATCCCGAACCATAGGCTGATTTTCCTTCCTAGGGTTAAGGTTTGAGTTACGCCTAGGGTAAGGGTCTATTAACCAGAAAGCCCTGAGTTCCAAGAACACAGCAGCTGCGAAGGACTAGCCAAGAAGAGCGCAAAAGTACCACAACATGCCTGCCTCCACAGCTTTTTCCTTGGGGACATGCCTAATTCCTGGCTGATTTGCCTTTCTCGTCGTAGGGTTGGGGTTCGGCCTAGGGCTAGGATTTTTAAAATCAGGAAGCCCTGAGTTCCAGGCACACTGGAGCTGTGAAAGGCATCCAAAAGGGAGTGCAAAAGTGCCACAACATGGCTGCTTTCACGGCTTTTTCCTTGGCAAGAAGCCTAACACCAGGCTGATTTACCTTCCCAGGGTTACTGTTAGGCTTAGGCCTAGGGCTAGGATTTTTAAAACTAGGAAGCCCTTAGCCCCAGGCACACTGCAGCTGTTCAAGGCATCCCAAGGGGAGTACAAAAGTGCAACAACATGGCAGCTTTCACAGCTTTTTCCTTGGCACCATCCCTATACCTAGGCTGATTTATCTGCCTAGGGTTAGGGTTAGGCTTCAGCCTAGGGCTTGGATTTCTTTAACCAGGAAGCCCTGAGTTCCAGGCTTACTTCATCTGCCAAAGGCATCCCAAAGGGAGTGCAGAAGTGCCACAACATGGCTGCTTTCACGGCTTTTCCCTTAGGAAGAACCCTAATACCCGGCTGATTTACCTTCCTAGGGTTACTGTTAGGCTTAGGCCTAGGACTTTTAAAACCAGGAAGCCCTGGGCTCCAGGCACACTGCAGCTGCGAAAGGCATCCCAAGGGGAGCGCAAAAGTGACGCAACTTGGCTGCCACCACTGATATTTCCATGAGACCATCCCGAACCATAGGCTGATTTTCCTTCCTAGGGTTAAGGTTTGAGTTACGCCTAGGGTAAGGGTTCTATTAACCAGAAAGCCCTGAGTTCCAAGAACACAGCAGCTGCGAAGGACTAGCCAAGAAGAGCGCAAAAGTAGCACAACATGCCTGCCTCCACAGCTTTTTCCTTGTGGACATGCCTAATTCCTGGCTGATTTGCCTTTCTCGTCTTAGGGTTGGGGTTCGGCCTAGGGCTAGGATTTTTAAAATCAGGAAGCCCTGAGTTCCAGGCACACTGGAGCTGTGAAAGGCATCCAAAAGGGAGTGCAAAAGTGCCACAACATGGCTGCTTTCACGGCTTTTTCCTTGGCAAGAAGCCTAACACCAGGCTGATTTCCCTTCCCAGGGTTACTGTTAGGCTTAGGACTAGGGCTAGGATTTTTAAAACTAGGAAGCCCTTAGCCCCAGGCACACTGCAGCTGTTCAAGGCATCCCAAGGGGAGTACAAAAGTGCAACAACATGGCAGCTTTCACAGCTTTTTCCTTGGCACCATCCCTATACCTAGGCTGATTTATCTGCCTAGGGTTAGGGTTAGGCTTCAGCCTAGGGCTTGGATTTCTTTAACCAGGAAGCCCTGAGTTCCAGGCTTACTTCATCTGCCAAAGGCATCCCAAAGGGAGTGCAGAAGTGCCACAACATGGCTGCTTTCACGGCTTTTCCCTTAGGAAGAACCCTAATACCCGGCTGATTTACCTTCCTAGGGTTACTGTTAGGCTTAGGCCTAGGACTTTTAAAACCAGGAAGCCCTGGGCTCCAGGCACACTGCAGCTGCGAAAGGCATCCCAAGGGGAGCGCAAAAGTGACGCAACTTGGCTGCCACCACTGATATTTCCATGAGACCATCCCGAACCATAGGCTGATTTTCCTTCCTAGGGTTAAGGTTTGAGTTAAGCCTAGGGTAAGGGTTCTATTAACCAGAAAGCCCTGAGTTCCAAGAACACAGCAGCTGCGAAGGACTAGCCAAGAAGAGCGCAAAAGTACCACAACATGCCTGCCTCCACAGCTTTTTCCTTGTGGACATGCCTAATTCCTGGCTGATTTGCCTTTCTCGTCGTAGGGTTGGGGTTCGGCCTAGGGCTAGGATTTTTAAAATCAGGAAGCCCTGAGTTCCAGGCACACTGGAGCTGTGAAAGGCATCCAAAAGGGAGTGCAAAAGTGCCACAACATGGCTGCTTTCACGGCTTTTTCCTTGGCAAGAAGCCTAACACCAGGCTGATTTACCTTCCCAGGGTTACTGTTAGGCTTAGGCCTAGGGCTAGGATTTTTAAAACTAGGAAGCCCTTAGCCCCAGGCACACTGCAGCTGTTCAAGGCATCCCAAGGGGAGTACAAAAGTGCAACAACATGGCAGCTTTCACAGCTTTTTCCTTGGCACCATCCCTATACCTAGGCTGATTTATCTGCCTAGGGTTAGGGTTAGGCTTCAGCCTAGGGCTTGGATTTCTTTAACCAGGAAGCCCTGAGTTCCAGGCTTACTTCATCTGCCAAAGGCATCCCAAAGGGAGTGCAGAAGTGCCACAACATGGCTGCTTTCACGGCTTTTCCCTTAGGAAGAACCCTAATACCCGGCTGATTTACCTTCCTAGGGTTACTGTTAGGCTTAGGCCTAGGACTTTTAAAACCAGGAAGCCCTGGGCTCCAGGCACACTGCAGCTGCGAAAGGCATCCCAAGGGGAGCGCAAAAGTGACGCAACTTGGCTGCCACCACTGATATTTCCATGAGACCATCCCGAACCATAGGCTGATTTTCCTTCCTAGGGTTAAGGTTTGAGTTACGCCTAGGGTAAGGGTCTATTAACGAGAAAGCCCTGAGTTCCAAGAACACAACAGCTGCGAAGGACTAGCCAAGAAGAGCGCAAAAGTACCACAACATGCCTGCCTCCACAGCTTTTTCCTTGGGGACATGCCTAATTCCTGGCTGATTT
This sequence comes from Ammospiza nelsoni, assembly GCF_027579445.1. Taxonomy (NCBI): domain Eukaryota; kingdom Metazoa; phylum Chordata; class Aves; order Passeriformes; family Passerellidae; genus Ammospiza; species Ammospiza nelsoni. The sequence goes on from NC_080663.1 coordinate 4,360,725, forward strand.
GCCTTTCTCGTCTTAGGGTTGGGGTTCGGCCTAGGGCTAGGATTTTTAAAATCAGGAAGCCCTGAGTTCCAGGCACACTGGAGCTGTGAAAGGCATCCAAAAGGGAGTGCAAAAGTGCCACAACATGGCTGCTTTCACGGCTTTTTCCTTGGCAAGAAGCCTAACACCAGGCTGATTTCCCTTCCCAGGGTTACTGTTAGGCTTAGGACTAGGGCTAGGATTTTTAAAACTAGGAAGCCCTTAGCCCCAGGCACACTGCAGCTGTTCAAGGCATCCCAAGGGGAGTACAAAAGTGCAACAACATGGCAGCTTTCACAGCTTTTTCCTTGGCACCATCCCTATACCTAGGCTGATTTATCTGCCTAGGGTTAGGGTTAGGCTTCAGCCTAGGGCTTGGATTTCTTTAACCAGGAAGCCCTGAGTTCCAGGCTTACTTCATCTGCCAAAGGCATCCCAAAGGGAGTGCAGAAGTGCCACAACATGGCTGCTTTCACGGCTTTTCCCTTAGGAAGAACCCTAATACCCGGCTGATTTACCTTCCTAGGGTTACTGTTAGGCTTAGGCCTAGGACTTTTAAAACCAGGAAGCCCTGGGCTCCAGGCACACTGCAGCTGCGAAAGGCATCCCAAGGGGAGCGCAAAAGTGACGCAACTTGGCTGCCACCACTGATATTTCCATGAGACCATCCCGAACCATAGGCTGATTTTCCTTCCTAGGGTTAAGGTTTGAGTTACGCCTAGGGTAAGGGTCTATTAACCAGAAAGCCCTGAGTTCCAAGAACACAGCAGCCGCGAAGGACTAGCCAAGAAGAGCGCAAAAGTACCACAACATGCCTGCCTCCACAGCTTTTTCCTTGGGGACATGCCTAATTCCTGGCTGATTTGCCTTTCTCGTCTTAGGGCTGGGGTTCGGCCTAGGGCTAGGATTTTTAAAATCAGGAAGCCCTGAGTTCCAGGCACACTGGAGCTGTGAAAGGCATCCAAAAGGGAGTGCAAAAGTGCCACAACATGGCTGCTTTCACGGCTTTTTCCTTGGCAAGAAGCCTAACACCAGGCTGATTTACCTTCCCAGGGTTACTGTTAGGCTTAGGCCTAGGGCTAGGATTTTTGAAACTAGGAAGCCCTGGGCTCCAGGCACACTGCAGCTGTTCAAGGCATCCCAAGGGGAGTACAAAAGTGCAACAACATGGCAGCTTTCACAGCTTTTTCCTTGGCACCATCCCTATACCTAGGCTGATTTATCTGCCTAGGGTTAGGGTTAGGCTTCAGCCTAGGGCTTGGATTTCTTTAACCAGGAAGCCCTGAGTTCCAGGCTTACTTCATCTGCCAAAGGCATCCCAAAGGGAGTGCAGAAGTGCCACAACATGGCTGCTTTCACGGCTTTTCCCTTAGGAAGAACCCTAATACCCGGCTGATTTACCTTCCTAGGGTTACTGTTAGGCTTAGGCCTAGGACTTTTAAAACCAGGAAGCCCTGGGCTCCAGGCACACTGCAGCTGCGAAAGGCATCCCAAGGGGAGCGCAAAAGTGACGCAACTTGGCTGCCACCACTGATATTTCCATGAGACCATCCCGAACCATAGGCTGATTTTCCTTCCTAGGGTTAAGGTTTGAGTTACGCCTAGGGTAAGGGTTCTATTAACCAGAAAGCCCTGAGTTCCAAGAACACAGCAGCTGCGAAGGACTAGCCAAGAAGAGCGCAAAAGTACCACAACATGCCTGCCTCCACAGCTTTTTCCTTGTGGACATGCCTAATTCCTGGCTGATTTGCCTTTCTCGTCATAGGGTTGGGGTTCGGCCTAGGGCTAGGATTTTTAAAATCAGGAAGCCCTGAGTTCCAGGCACACTGGAGCTGTGAAAGGCATCCAAAAGGGAGTGCAAAAGTGCCACAACATGGCTGCTTTCACGGCTTTTTCCTTGGCAAGAAGCCTAACACCAGGCTGATTTACCTTCCCAGGGTTACTGTTAGGCTTAGGCCTAGGGCTAGGATTTTTAAAACTAGGAAGCCCTTAGCTCCAGGCACACTGCAGCTGTTCAAGGCATCCCAAGGGGAGTACAAAAGTGCAACAACATGGCAGCTTTCACAGCTTTTTCCTTGGCACCATCCCTATACCTAGGCTGATTTATCTGCCTAGGGTTAGGGTTAGGCTTCAGCCTAGGGCTTGGATTTCTTTAACCAGGAAGCCCTGAGTTCCAGGCTTACTTCATCTGCCAAAGGCATCCCAAAGGGAGTGCAGAAGTGCCACAACATGGCTGCTTTCACGGCTTTTCCCTTAGGAAGAACCCTAATACCCGGCTGATTTACCTTCCTAGGGTTACTGTTAGGCTTAGGCCTAGGACTTTTAAAACCAGGAAGCCCTGGGCTCCAGGCACACTGCAGCTGCGAAAGGCATCCCAAGGGGAGCGCAAAAGTGACGCAACTTGGCTGCCACCACTGATATTTCCATGAGACCATCCCGAACCATAGGCTGATTTTCCTTACTAGGGTTAAGGTTTGAGTTACGCCTAGGGTAAGGGTTCTATTAACCAGAAAGCCCTGAGTTCCAAGAACACAGCAGCTGCGAAGGGCTAGCCAAGAAGAGCGCAAAAGTACCACAACATGCCTGCCTCCACAGCTTTTTCCTTGGGGACATGCCTAATTCCTGGCTGATTTGCCTTTCTCGTCTTAGGGTTGGGGTTCGGCCTAGGGCTAGGATTTTTAAAATCAGGAAGCCCTGAGTTCCAGGCACACTGGAGCTGTGAAAGGCATCCAAAAGGGAGTGCAAAAGTGCCACAACATGGCTGCTTTCACGGCTTTTTCCTTGGCAAGAAGCCTAACACCAGGCTGATTTACCTTCCCAGGGTTACTGTTAGGCTTAGGCCTAGGGCTAGGATTTTTAAAACTAGGAAGCCCTTAGCCCCAGGCACACTGCAGCTGTTCAAGGCATCCCAAGGGGAGTACAAAAGTGCAACAACATGGCAGCTTTCACAGCTTTTTCCTTGGCACCATCCCTATACCTAGGCTGATTTATCTGCCTAGGGTTAGGGTTAGGCTTCAGCCTAGGGCTTGGATTTCTTTAACCAGGAAGCCCTGAGTTCCAGGCTTACTTCATCTGCCAAAGGCATCCCAAAGGGAGTGCAGAAGTGCCACAACATGGCTGCTTTCACGGCTTTTCCCTTAGGAAGAACCCTAATACCCGGCTGATTTACCTTCCTAGGGTTACTGTTAGGCTTAGGCCTAGGACTTTTAAAACCAGGAAGCCCTGGGCTCCAGGCACACTGCAGCTGCGAAAGGCATCCCAAGGGGAGCGCAAAAGTGACGCAACTTGGCTGCCACCACTGATATTTCCATGAGACCATCCCGAACCATAGGCTGATTTTCCTTCCTAGGGTTAAGGTTTGAGTTACGCCTAGGGTAAGGGTTCTATTAACCAGAAAGCCCTGAGTTCCAAGAACACAGCAGCTGCGAAGGACTAGCCAAGAAGAGCGCAAAAGTACCACAACATGCCTGCCTCCACAGCTTTTTCCTTGGGGACATGCCTAATTCCTGGCTGATTTGCCTTTCTCGTCTTAGGGTTGGGGTTCGGCCTAGGGCTAGGATTTTTAAAATCAGGAAGCCCTGAGTTCCAGGCACACTGGAGCTGTGAAAGGCATCCAAAAGGGAGTGCAAAAGTGCCACAACATGGCTGCTTTCACGGCTTTTTCCTTGGCAAGAAGCCTAACACCAGGCTGATTTACCTTCCCAGGGTTACTGTTAGGCTTAGGCCTAGGGCTAGGATTTTTAAAACTAGGAAGCCCTTAGCCCCAGGCACACTGCAGCTGTTCAAGGCATCCCAAGGGGAGTACAAAAGTGCAACAACATGGCAGCTTTCACAGCTTTTTCCTTGGCACCATCCCTATACCTAGGCTGATTTATCTGCCTAGGGTTAGGGTTAGGCTTCAGCCTAGGGCTTGGATTTCTTTAACCAGGAAGCCCTGAGTTCCAGGCTTACTTCATCTGCCAAAGGCATCCCAAAGGGAGTGCAGAAGTGCCACAACATGGCTGCTTTCACGGCTTTTCCCTTAGGAAGAACCCTAATACCCGGCTGATTTACCTTCCTAGGGTTACTGTTAGGCTTAGGCCTAGGACTTTTAAAACCAGGAAGCCCTGGGCTCCAGGCACACTGCAGCTGCGAAAGGCATCCCAAGGGGAGCGCAAAAGTGATGCAACTTGGCTGCCACCACTGATATTTCCATGAGACCATCCCGAACCATAGGCTGATTTTCCTTCCTAGGGTTAAGGTTTGAGTTACGCCTAGGGTAAGGGTCTATTAACCAGAAAGCCCTGAGTTCCAAGAACACAACAGCTGCGAAGGACTAGCCAAGAAGAGCGCAAAAGTAGCACAACATGCCTGCCTCCACAGCTTTTTCCTTGGGGACATGCCTATTTCCTGGCTGATTTGCCTTTCTCGTCTTAGGGTTGGGGTTCGGCCTAGGGCTAGGATTTTTAAAATCAGGAAGCCCTGAGTTCCAGGCACACTGGAGCTGTGAAAGGCATCCAAAAGGGAGTGCAAAAGTGCCACAACATGGCTGCTTTCACGGCTTTTTCCTTGGCAAGAAGCCTAACACCAGGCTGATTTACCTTCCCAGGGTTACTGTTAGGCTTAGGCCTAGGGCTAGGATTTTTAAAACTAGGAAGCCCTTAGCCCCAGGCACACTGCAGCTGTTCAAGGCATCCCAAGGGGAGTACAAAAGTGCAACAACATGGCAGCTTTCACAGCTTTTTCCTTGGCACCATCCCTATACCTAGGCTGATTTATCTGCCTAGGGTTAGGGTTAGGCTTCAGCCTAGGGCTTGGATTTCTTTAACCAGGAAGCCCTGAGTTCCAGGCTTACTTCATCTGCCAAAGGCATCCCAAAGGGAGTGCAGAAGTGCCACAACATGGCTGCTTTCACGGCTTTTCCCTTAGGAAGAACCCTAATACCCGGCTGATTTACCTTCCTAGGGTTACTGTTAGGCTTAGGCCTAGGACTTTTAAAACCAGGAAGCCCTGGGCTCCAGGCACACTGCAGCTGCGAAAGGCATCCCAAGGCGAGCGCAAAAGTGACGCAACTTGGCTGCCACCACTGATATTTCCATGAGACCATCCTGAACCATAGGCTGATTTTCCTTCCTAGGGTTAAGGTTTGAGTTACGCCTAGGGTAAGGGCTCTATTAACCAGAAAGCCCTGAGTTCCAAGAACACAGCAGCTGCGAAGGACTAGCCAAGAAGAGCGCAAAAGTACCACAACATGCCTGCCTCCACAGCTTTTTCCTTGGGGACATGCCTAATTCCTGGCTGATTTGCCTTTCTCGTCTTAGGGTTGGGGTTCGGCCTAGGGCTAGGATTTTTAAAATCAGGAAGCCCTGAGTTCCAGGCACACTGGAGCTGTGAAAGGCATCCAAAAGGGAGTGCAAAAGTGCCACAACATGGCTGCTTTCACGGCTTTTTCCTTGGCAAGAAGCCTAACACCAGGCTGATTTACCTTCCCAGGGTTACTGTTAGGCTTAGGCCTAGGGCTAGGATTTTTAAAACTAGGAAGCCCTTAGCCCCAGGCACACTGCAGCTGTTCAAGGCATCCCAAGGGGAGTACAAAAGTGCAACAACATGGCAGCTTTCACAGCTTTTTCCTTGGCACCATCCCTATACCTAGGCTGATTTATCTGCCTAGGGTTAGGGTTAGGCTTCAGCCTAGGGCTTGGATTTCTTTAACCAGGAAGCCCTGAGTTCCAGGCTTACTTCATCTGCCAAAGGCATCCCAAAGGGAGTGCAGAAGTGCCACAACATGGCTGCTTTCACGGCTTTTCCCTTAGGAAGAACCCTAATACCCGGCTGATTTACCTTCCTAGGGTTACTGTTAGGCTTAGGCCTAGGACTTTTAAAACCAGGAAGCCCTGGGCTCCAGGCACACTGCAGCTGCGAAAGGCATCCCAAGGGGAGCGCAAAAGTGACGCAACTTGGCTGCCACCACTGATATTTCCATGAGACCATCCCGAACCATAGGCTGATTTTCCTTCCTAGGGTTAAGGTTTGAGTTACGCCTAGGGTAAGGGTTCTATTAACCAGAAAGCCCTGAGTTCCAAGAACACAGCAGCTGCGAAGGACTAGCCAAGAAGAGCGCAAAAGTAGCACAACATGCCTGCCTCCACAGCTTTTTCCTTGGGGACATGCCTAATTCCTGGCTGATTTGCCTTTCTCGTCTTAGGGTTGGGGTTCGGCCTAGGGCTAGGATTTTTAAAATCAGGAAGCCCTGAGTTCCAGGCACACTGGAGCTGTGAAAGGCATCCAAAAGGGAGTGCAAAAGTGCCACAACATGGCTGCTTTCACGGCTTTTTCCTTGGCAAGAAGCCTAACACCAGGCTGATTTACCTTCCCAGGGTTACTGTTAGGCTTAGGCCTAGGGCTAGGATTTTTAAAACTAGGAAGCCCTTAGCCCCAGGCACACTGCAGCTGTTCAAGGCATCCCAAGGGGAGTACAAAAGTGCAACAACATGGCAGCTTTCACAGCTTTTTCCTTGGCACCATCCCTATACCTAGGCTGATTTATCTGCCTAGGGTTAGGGTTAGGCTTCAGCCTAGGGCTTGGATTTCTTTAACCAGGAAGCCCTGAGTTCCAGGCTTACTTCATCTGCCAAAGGCATCCCAAAGGGAGTGCAGAAGTGCCACAACATGGCTGCTTTCACGGCTTTTCCCTTAGGAAGAACCCTAATACCCGGCTGATTTACCTTCCTAGGGTTACTGTTAGGCTTAGGCCTAGGACTTTTAAAACCAGGAAGCCCTGGGCTCCAGGCACACTGCAGCTGCGAAAGGCATCCCAAGGGGAGCGCAAAAGTGATGCAACTTGGCTGCCACCACTGATATTTCCATGAGACCATCCCGAACCATAGGCTGATTTTCCTTCCTAGGGTTAAGGTTTGAGTTACGCCTAGGGTAAGGGTCTATTAACCAGAAAGCCCTGAGTTCCAAGAACACAGCAGCTGCGAAGGACTAGCCAAGAAGAGCGCAAAAGTAGCACAACATGCCTGCCTCCACAGCTTTTTCCTTGTGGACATGCCTAATTCCTGGCTGATTTGCCTTTCTCGTCTTAGGGTTGGGGTTCGGCCTAGGGCTAGGATTTTTAAAATCAGGAAGCCCTGAGTTCCAGGCACACTGGAGCTGTGAAAGGCATCCAAAAGGGAGTGCAAAAGTGCCACAACATGGCTGCTTTCACGGCTTTTTCCTTGGCAAGAAGCCTAACACCAGGCTGATTTACCTTCCCAGGGTTACTGTTAGGCTTAGGCCTAGGGCTAGGATTTTTAAAACTAGGAAGCCCTTAGCTCCAGGCACACTGCAGCTGTTCAAGGCATCCCAAGGGGAGTACAAAAGTGCAACAACATGGCAGCTTTCACAGCTTTTTCCTTGGCACCATCCCTATACCTAGGCTGATTTATCTGCCTAGGGTTAGGGTTAGGGTTCAGCCTAGGGCTTGGATTTCTTTAACCAGGAAGCCCTGAGTTCCAGGCTTACTTCATCTGCCAAAGGCATCCCAAAGGGAGTGCAGAAGTGCCACAACATGGCTGCTTTCACGGCTTTTCCCTTAGGAAGAACCCTAATACCCGGCTGATTTACCTTCCTAGGGTTACTGTTAGGCTTAGGCCTAGGACTTTTAAAACCAGGAAGCCCTGGGCTCCAGGCACACTGCAGCTGCGAAAGGCATCCCAAGGGGAGCGCAAAAGTGACGCAACTTGGCTGCCACCACTGATATTTCCATGAGACCATCCCGAACCATAGGCTGATTTTCCTTCCTAGGGTTAAGGTTTGAGTTACGCCTAGGGTAAGGGTCTATTAACCAGAAAGCCCTGAGTTCCAAGAACACAGCAGCTGCGAAGGACTAGCCAAGAAGAGCGCAAAAGTAGCACAACATGCCTGCCTCCACAGCTTTTTCCTTGGGGACATGCCTAATTCCTGGCTGATTTGCCTTTCTCGTCTTAGGGTTGGGGTTCGGCCTAGGGCTAGGATTTTTAAAATCAGGAAGCCCTGAGTTCCAGGCACACTGGAGCTGTGAAAGGCATCCAAAAGGGAGTGCAAAAGTGCCACAACATGGCTGCTTTCACGGCTTTTTCCTTGGCAAGAAGCCTAACACCAGGCTGATTTACCTTCCCAGGGTTACTGTTAGGCTTAGGCCTAGGGCTAGGATTTTTAAAACTAGGAAGCCCTTAGCCCCAGGCACACTGCAGCTGTTCAAGGCATCCCAAGGGGAGTACAAAAGTGCAACAACATGGCAGCTTTCACAGCTTTTTCCTTGGCACCATCCCTATACCTAGGCTGATTTATCTGCCTAGGGTTAGGGTTAGGCTTCAGCCTAGGGCTTGGATTTCTTTAACCAGGAAGCCCTGAGTTCCAGGCTTACTTCATCTGCCAAAGGCATCCCAAAGGGAGTGCAGAAGTGCCACAACATGGCTGCTTTCACGGCTTTTCCCTTAGGAAGAACCCTAATACCCGGCTGATTTACCTTCCTAGGGTTACTGTTAGGCTTAGGCCTAGGACTTTTAAAACCAGGAAGCCCTGGGCTCCAGGCACACTGCAGCTGCGAAAGGCATCCCAAGGGGAGCGCAAAAGTGACGCAACTTGGCTGCCACCACTGATATTTCCATGAGACCATCCCGAACCATAGGCTGATTTTCCTTCCTAGGGTTAAGGTTTGAGTTACGCCTAGGGTAAGGGTCTATTAACCAGAAAGCCCTGAGTTCCAAGAACACAACAGCTGCGAAGGACTAGCCAAGAAGAGCGCAAAAGTAGCACAACATGCCTGCCTCCACAGCTTTTTCCTTGGGGACATGCCTATTTCCTGGCTGATTTGCCTTTCTCGTCTTAGGGTTGGGGTTCGGCCTAGGGCTAGGATTTTTAAAATCAGGAAGCCCTGAGTTGCAGGCACACTGGAGCTGTGAAAGGCATCCAAAAGGGAGTGCAAAAGTGCCACAACATGGCTGCTTTCACGGCTTTTTCCTTGGCAAGAAGCCTAACACCAGGCTGATTTACCTTCCCAGGGTTACTGTTAGGCTTAGGCCTAGGGCTAGGATTTTTAAAACTAGGAAGCCCTTAGCCCCAGGCACACTGCAGCTGTTCAAGGCATCCCAAGGGGAGTACAAAAGTGCAACAACATGGCAGCTTTCACAGCTTTTTCCTTGGCACCATCCCTATACCTAGGCTGATTTATCTGCCTAGGGTTAGGGTTAGGCTTCAGCCTAGGGCTTGGATTTCTTTAACCAGGAAGCCCTGAGTTCCAGGCTTACTTCATCTGCCAAAGGCATCCCAAAGGGAGTGCAGAAGTGCCACAACATGGCTGCTTTCACGGCTTTTCCCTTAGGAAGAACCCTAATACCCGGCTGATTTACCTTCCTAGGGTTACTGTTAGGCTTAGGCCTAGGACTTTTAAAACCAGGAAGCCCTGGGCTCCAGGCACACTGCAGCTGCAAAAGGCATCCCAAGGCGAGCGCAAAAGTGACGCAACTTGGCTGCCACCACTGATATTTCCATGAGACCATCCTGAACCATAGGCTGATTTTCCTTCCTAGGGTTAAGGTTTGAGTTACGCCTAGGGTAAGGGCTCTATTAACCAGAAAGCCCTGAGTTCCAAGAACACAGCAGCTGCGAAGGACTAGCCAAGAAGAGCGCAAAAGTACCACAACATGCCTGCCTCCACAGCTTTTTCCTTGGGGACATGCCTAATTCCTGGCTGATTTGCCTTTCTCGTCTTAGGGTTGGGGTTCGGCCTAGGGCTAGGATTTTTAAAATCAGGAAGCCCTGAGTTCCAGGCACACTGGAGCTGTGAAAGGCATCCAAAAGGGAGTGCAAAAGTGCCACAACATGGCTGCTTTCACGGCTTTTTCCTTGGCAAGAAGCCTAACACCAGGCTGATTTACCTTCCCAGGGTTACTGTTAGGCTTAGGCCTAGGGCTAGGATTTTTAAAACTAGGAAGCCCTTAGCTCCAGGCACACTGCAGCTGTTCAAGGCATCCCAAGGGGAGTACAAAAGTGCAACAACATGGCAGCTTTCACAGCTTTTTCCTTGGCACCATCCCTATACCTAGGCTGATTTATCTGCCTAGGGTTAGGGTTAGGCTTCAGCCTAGGGCTTGGATTTCTTTAACCAGGAAGCCCTGAGTTCCAGGCTTACTTCATCTGCCAAAGGCATCCCAAAGGGAGTGCAGAAGTGCCACAACATGGCTGCTTTCACGGCTTTTCCCTTAGGAAGAACCCTAATACCCGGCTGATTTACCTTCCTAGGGTTACTGTTAGGCTTAGGCCTAGGACTTTTAAAACCAGGAAGCCCTGGGCTCCAGGCACACTGCAGCTGCGAAAGGCATCCCAAGGGGAGCGCAAAAGTGACGCAACTTGGCTGCCACCACTGATATTTCCATGAGACCATCCCGAACCATAGGCTGATTTTCCTTCCTAGGGTTAAGGTTTGAGTTACGCCTAGGGTAAGGGTTCTATTAACCAGAAAGCCCTGAGTTCCAAGAACACAGCAGCTGCGAAGGACTAGCCAAGAAGAGCGCAAAAGTAGCACAACATGCCTGCCTCCACAGCTTTTTCCTTGGGGACATGCCTAATTCCTGGCTGATTTGCCTTTCTCGTCTTAGGGTTGGGGTTCGGCCTAGGGCTAGGATTTTTAAAATCAGGAAGCCCTGAGTTCCAGGCACACTGGAGCTGTGAAAGGCATCCAAAAGGGAGTGCAAAAGTGCCACAACATGGCTGCTTTCACGGCTTTTTCCTTGGCAAGAAGCCTAACACCAGGCTGATTTCCCTTCCCAGGGTTACTGTTAGGCTTAGGCCTAGGGCTAGGATTTTTAAAACTAGGAAGCCCTTAGCTCCAGGCACACTGCAGCTGTTCAAGGCATCCCAAGGGGAGTACAAAAGTGCAACAACATGGCAGCTTTCACAGCTTTTTCCTTGGCACCATCCCTATACCTAGGCTGATTTATCTGCCTAGGGTTAGGGTTAGGCTTCAGCCTAGGGCTTGGATTTCTTTAACCAGGAAGCCCTGAGTTCCAGGCTTACTTCATCTGCCAAAGGCATCCCAAAGGGAGTGCAGAAGTGCCACAACATGGCTGCTTTCACGGCTTTTCCCTTAGGAAGAACCCTAATACCCGGCTGATTTACCTTCCTAGGGTTACTGTTAGGCTTAGGCCTAGGACTTTTAAAACCAGGAAGCCCTGGGCTCCAGGCACACTGCAGCTGCGAAAGGCATCCCAAGGGGAGCGCAAAAGTGACGCAACTTGGCTGCCACCACTGATATTTCCATGAGACCATCCCGAACCATAGGCTGATTTTCCTTCCTAGGGTTAAGGTTTGAGTTACGCCTAGGGTAAGGGTTCTATTAACCAGAAAGCCCTGAGTTCCAAGAACACAGCAGCTGCGAAGGACTAGCCAAGAAGAGCGCAAAAGTAGCACAACATGCCTGCCTCCACAGCTTTTTCCTTGGGGACATGCCTAATTCCTGGCTGATTTGCCTTTCTCGTCTTAGGGTTGGGGTTCGGCCTAGGGCTAGGATTTTTAAAATCAGGAAGCCCTGAGTTCCAGGCACACTGGAGCTGTGAAAGGCATCCAAAAGGGAGTGCAAAAGTGCCACAACATGGCTGCTTTCACGGCTTTTTCCTTGGCAAGAAGCCTAACACCAGGCTGATTTACCTTCCCAGGGTTACTGTTAGGCTTAGGCCTAGGGCTAGGATTTTTAAAACTAGGAAGCCCTTAGCTCCAGGCACACTGCAGCTGTTCAAGGCATCCCAAGGGGAGTACAAAAGTGCAACAACATGGCAGCTTTCACAGCTTTTTCCTTGGCACCATCCCTATACCTAGGCTGATTTATCTGCCTAGGGTTAGGGTTAGGCTTCAGCCTAGGGCTTGGATTTCTTTAACCAGGAAGCCCTGAGTTCCAGGCTTACTTCATCTGCCAAAGGCATCCCAAAGGGAGTGCAGAAGTGCCACAACATGGCTGCTTTCACGGCTTTTCCCTTAGGAAGAACCCTAATACCCGGCTGATTTACCTTCCTAGGGTTACTGTTAGGCTTAGGCCTAGGACTTTTAAAACCAGGAAGCCCTGGGCTCCAGGCACACTGCAGCTGCGAAAGGCATCCCAAGGGGAGCGCAAAAGTGACGCAACTTGGCTGCCACCACTGATATTTCCATGAGACCATCCCGAACCATAGGCTGATTTTCCTTCCTAGGGTTAAGGTTTGAGTTACGCCTAGGGTAAGGGTCTATTAACCAGAAAGCCCTGAGTTCCAAGAACACAGCAGCTGCGAAGGACTAGCCAAGAAGAGCGCAAAAGTACCACAACATGCCTGCCTCCACAGCTTTTTCCTTGGGGACATGCCTAATTCCTGGCTGATTTGCCTTTCTCGTCTTAGGGTTGGGGTTCGGCCTAGGGCTAGGATTTTTAAAATCAGGAAGCCCTGAGTTCCAGGCACACTGGAGCTGTGAAAGGCATCCAAAAGGGAGTGCAAAAGTGCCACAACATGGCTGCTTTCACGGCTTTTTCCTTGGCAAGAAGCCTAACACCAGGCTGATTTACCTTCCCAGGGTTACTGTTAGGCTTAGGCCTAGGGCTAGGATTTTTAAAACTAGGAAGCCCTTAGCCCCAGGCACACTGCAGCTGTTCAAGGCATCCCAAGGGGAGTACAAAAGTGCAACAACATGGCAGCTTTCACAGCTTTTTCCTTGGCACCATCCCTATACCTAGGCTGATTTATCTGCCTAGGGTTAGGGTTAGGCTTCAGCCTAGGGCTTGGATTTCTTTAACCAGGAAGCCCTGAGTTCCAGGCTTACTTCATCTGCCAAAGGCATCCCAAAGGGAGTGCAGAAGTGCCACAACATGGCTGCTTTCACGGCTTTTCCCTTACGAAGAACCCTAATACCGGGCTGATTTACCTTCCTAGGGTTACTGTTAGGCTTAGGCCTAGGACTTTTAAAACCAGGAAGCCCTGGGCTCCAGGCACACTGCAGCTGCGAAAGGCATCCCAAGGGGAGCGCAAAAGTGACGCAACTTGGCTGCCACCACTGATATTTCCATGAGACCATCCCGAACCATAGGCTGATTTTCCTTCCTAGGGTTAAGGTTTGAGTTACGCCTAGGGTAAGGGTCTATTAACCAGAAAGCCCTGAGTTCCAAGAACACAGCAGCTGCGAAGGACTAGCCAAGAAGAGCGCAAAAGTACCACAACATGCCTGCCTCCACAGCTTTTTCCTTGGGGACATGCCTATTTCCTGGCTGATTTGCCTTTCTCGTCTTAGGGCTGGGGTTCGGCCTAGGGCTAGGATTTTTAAAATCAGGAAGCCCTGAGTTCCAGGCACACTGGAGCTGTGAAAGGCATCCAAAAGGGAGTGCAAAAGTGCCACAACATGGCTGCTTTCACGGCTTTTTCCTTGGCAAGAAGCCTAACACCAGGCTGATTTACCTTCCCAGGGTTACTGTTAGGCTTAGGCCTAGGGCTAGGATTTTTAAAACTAGGAAGCCCTTAGCCCCAGGCACACTGCAGCTGTTCAAGGCATCCCAAGGGGAGTACAAAAGTGCAACAACATGGCAGCTTTCACAGCTTTTTCCTTGGCACCATCCCTATACCTAGGCTGATTTATCTGCCTAGGGTTAGGGTTAGGCTTCAGCCTAGGGCTTGGATTTCTTTAACCAGGAAGCCCTGAGTTCCAGGCTTACTTCATCTGCCAAAGGCATCCCAAAGGGAGTGCAGAAGTGCCACAACATGGCTGCTTTCACGGCTTTTCCCTTACGAAGAACCCTAATACCCGGCTGATTTACCTTCCTAGGGTTACTGTTAGGCTTAGGCCTAGGACTTTTAAAACCAGGAAGCCCTGGGCTCCAGGCACACTGCAGCTGCGAAAGGCATCCCAAGGGGAGCGCAAAAGTGACGCAACTTGGCTGCCACCACTGATATTTCCATGAGACCATCCCGAACCATAGGCTGATTTTCCTTCCTAGGGTTAAGGTTTGAGTTACGCCTAGGGTAAGGGTCTATTAACCAGAAAGCCCTGAGTTCCAAGAACACAGCAGCTGCGAAGGACTAGCCAAGAAGAGCGCAAAAGTACCACAACATGCCTGCCTCCACAGCTTTTTCCTTGGGGACATGCCTAATTCCTGGCTGATTTGCCTTTCTCGTCTTAGGGCTGGGGTTCGGCCTAGGGCTAGGATTTTTAAAATCAGGAAGCCCTGAGTTCCAGGCACACTGGAGCTGTGAAAGGCATCCAAAAGGGAGTGCAAAAGTGCCACAACATGGCTGCTTTCACGGCTTTTTCCTTGGCAAGAAGCCTAACACCAGGCTGATTTACCTTCCCAGGGTTACTGTTAGGCTTAGGCCTAGGGCTAGGATTTTTAAAACTAGGAAGCCCTTAGCTCCAGGCACACTGCAGCTGTTCAAGGCATCCCAAGGGGAGTACAAAAGTGCAACAACATGGCAGCTTTCACAGCTTTTTCCTTGGCACCATCCCTATACCTAGGCTGATTTATCTGCCTAGGGTTAGGGTTAGGCTTCAGCCTAGGGCTTGGATTTCTTTAACCAGGAAGCCCTGAGTTCCAGGCTTACTTCATCTGCCAAAGGCATCCCAAAGGGAGTGCAGAAGTGCCACAACATGGCTGCTTTCACGGCTTTTCCCTTAGGAAGAACCCTAATACCCGGCTGATTTACCTTCCTAGGGTTACTGTTAGGCTTAGGCCTAGGACTTTTAAAACCAGGAAGCCCTGGGCTCCAGGCACACTGCAGCTGCGAAAGGCATCCCAAGGGGAGCGCAAAAGTGACGCAACTTGGCTGCCACCACTGATATTTCCATGAGACCATCCCGAACCATAGGCTGATTTTCCTTCCTAGGGTTAAGGTTTGAGTTACGCCTAGGGTAAGGGTCTATTAACCAGAAAGCCCTGAGTTCCAAGAACACAGCAGCTGCGAAGGACTAGCCAAGAAGAGCGCAAAAGTACCACAACATGCCTGCCTCCACAGCTTTTTCCTTGGGGACATGCCTAATTCCTGGCTGATTTGCCTTTCTCGTCTTAGGGTTGGGGTTCGGCCTAGGGCTAGGATTTTTAAAATCAGGAAGCCCTGAGTTCCAGGCACACTGGAGCTGTGAAAGGCATCCAAAAGGGAGTGCAAAAGTGCCACAACATGGCTGCTTTCACGGCTTTTTCCTTGGCAAGAAGCCTAACACCAGGCTGATTTACCTTCCCAGGGTTACTGTTAGGCTTAGGCCTAGGGCTAGGATTTTTAAAACTAGGAAGCCCTTAGCTCCAGGCACACTGCAGCTGTTCAAGGCATCCCAAGGGGAGTACAAAAGTGCAACAACATGGCAGCTTTCACAGCTTTTTCCTTGGCACCATCCCTATACCTAGGCTGATTTATCTGCCTAGGGTTAGGGTTAGGCTTCAGCCTAGGGCTTGGATTTCTTTAACCAGGAAGCCCTGAGTTCCAGGCTTACTTCATCTGCCAAAGGCATCCCAAAGGGAGTGCAGAAGTGCCACAACATGGCTGCTTTCACGGCTTTTCCCTTAGGAAGAACCCTAATACCCGGCTGATTTACCTTCCTAGGGTTACTGTTAGGCTTAGGCCTAGGACTTTTAAAACCAGGAAGCCCTGGGCTCCAGGCACACTGCAGCTGCGAAAGGCATCCCAAGGGGAGCGCAAAAGTGACGCAACTTGGCTGCCACCACTGATATTTCCATGAGACCATCCCGAACCATAGGCTGATTTTCCTTCCTAGGGTTAAGGTTTGAGTTACGCCTAGGGTAAGGGTTCTATTAACCAGAAAGCCCTGAGTTCCAAGAACACAGCAGCTGCGAAGGACTAGCCAAGAAGAGCGCAAAAGTACCACAACATGCCTGCCTCCACAGCTTTTTCCTTGGGGACATGCCTAATTCCTGGCTGATTTGCCTTTCTCGTCTTAGGGTTGGGGTTCGGCCTAGGGCTAGGATTTTTAAAATCAGGAAGCCCTGAGTTCCAGGCACACTGGAGCTGTGAAAGGCATCCAAAAGGGAGTGCAAAAGTGCCACAACATGGCTGCTTTCACGGCTTTTTCCTTGGCAAGAAGCCTAACACCAGGCTGATTTACCTTCCCAGGGTTACTGTTAGGCTTAGGCCTAGGGCTAGGATTTTTAAAACTAGGAAGTCCTTAGCTCCAGGCACACTGCAGCTGTTCAAGGCATCCCAAGGGGAGTACAAAAGTGCAACAACATGGCAGCTTTCACAGCTTTTTCCTTGGCACCATCCCTATACCTAGGCTGATTTATCTGCCTAGGGTTAGGGTTAGGCTTCAGCCTAGGGCTTGGATTTCTTTAACCAGGAAGCCCTGAGTTCCAGGCTTACTTCATCTGCCAAAGGCATCCCAAAGGGAGTGCAGAAGTGCCACAACATGGCTGCTTTCACGGCTTTTCCCTTACGAAGAACCCTAATACCCGGCTGATTTACCTTCCTAGGGTTACTGTTAGGCTTAGGCCTAGGACTTTTAAAACCAGGAAGCCCTGGGCTCCAGGCACACTGCAGCTGCGAAAGGCATCCCAAGGGGAGCGCAAAAGTGACGCAACTTGGCTGCCACCACTGATATTTCCATGAGACCATCCCGAACCATAGGCTGATTTTCCTTCCTAGGGTTAAGGTTTGAGTTACGCCTAGGGTAAGGGCTCTATTAACCAGAAAGCCCTGAGTTCCAAGAACACAGCAGCTGCGAAGGACTAGCCAAGAAGAGCGCAAAAGTACCACAACATGCCTGCCTCCACAGCTTTTTCCTTGGGGACATGCCTAATTCCTGGCTGATTTGCCTTTCTCGTCTTAGGGTTGGGGTTCGGCCTAGGGCTAGGATTTTTAAAATCAGGAAGCCCTGAGTTCCAGGCACACTGGAGCTGTGAAAGGCATCCAAAAGGGAGTGCAAAAGTGCCACAACATGGCTGCTTTCACGGCTTTTTCCTTGGCAAGAAGCCTAACACCAGGCTGATTTACCTTCCCAGGGTTACTGTTAGGCTTAGGCCTAGGGCTAGGATTTTTAAAACTAGGAAGCCCTTAGCCCCAGGCACACTGCAGCTGTTCAAGGCATCCCAAGGGGAGTACAAAAGTGCAACAACATGGCAGCTTTCACAGCTTTTTCCTTGGCACCATCCCTATACCTAGGCTGATTTATCTGCCTAGGGTTAGGGTTAGGCTTCAGCCTAGGGCTTGGATTTCTTTAACCAGGAAGCCCTGAGTTCCAGGCTTACTTCATCTGCCAAAGGCATCCCAAAGGGAGTGCAGAAGTGCCACAACATGGCTGCTTTCACGGCTTTTCCCTTAGGAAGAACCCTAATACCCGGCTGATTTACCTTCCTAGGGTTACTGTTAGGCTTAGGCCTAGGACTTTTAAAACCAGGAAGCCCTGGGCTCCAGGCACACTGCAGCTGCGAAAGGCATCCCAAGGGGAGCGCAAAAGTGACGCAACTTGGCTGCCACCACTGATATTTCCATGAGACCATCCCGAACCATAGGCTGATTTTCCTTCCTAGGGTTAAGGTTTGAGTTACGCCTAGGGTAAGGGTCTATTAACCAGAAAGCCCTGAGTTCCAAGAACACAGCAGCTGCGAAGGACTAGCCAAGAAGAGCGCAAAAGTACCACAACATGCCTGCCTCCACAGCTTTTTCCTTGGGGACATGCCTAATTCCTGGCTGATTTGCCTTTCTCGTCTTAGGGCTGGGGTTCGGCCTAGGGCTAGGATTTTTAAAATCAGGAAGCCCTGAGTTCCAGGCACACTGGAGCTGTGAAAGGCATCCAAAAGGGAGTGCAAAAGTGCCACAACATGGCTGCTTTCACGGCTTTTTCCTTGGCAAGAAGCCTAACACCAGGCTGATTTACCTTCCCAGGGTTACTGTTAGGCTTAGGCCTAGGGCTAGGATTTTTAAAACTAGGAAGCCCTTAGCCCCAGGCACACTGCAGCTGTTCAAGGCATCCCAAGGGGAGTACAAAAGTGCAACAACATGGCAGCTTTCACAGCTTTTTCCTTGGCACCATCCCTATACCTAGGCTGATTTATCTGCCTAGGGTTAGGGTTAGGGTTCAGCCTAGGGCTTGGATTTCTTTAACCAGGAAGCCCTGAGTTCCAGGCTTACTTCATCTGCCAAAGGCATCCCAAAGGGAGTGCAGAAGTGCCACAACATGGCTGCTTTCACGGCTTTTCCCTTAGGAAGAACCCTAATACCCGGCTGATTTACCTTCCTAGGGTTACTGTTAGGCTTAGGCCTAGGACTTTTAAAACCAGGAAGCCCTGGGCTCCAGGCACACTGCAGCTGCGAAAGGCATCCCAAGGGGAGCGCAAAAGTGACGCAACTTGGCTGCCACCACTGATATTTCCATGAGACCATCCCGAACCATAGGCTGATTTTCCTTCCTAGGGTTAAGGTTTGAGTTACGCCTAGGGTAAGGGTCTATTAACCATAAAGCCCTGAGTTCCAAGAACACAGCAGCTGCGAAGGACTAGCCAAGAAGAGCGCAAAAGTACCACAACATGCCTGCCTCCACAGCTTTTTCCTTGGGGACATGCCTAATTCCTGGCTGATTTGCCTTTCTCGTCTTAGGGCTGGGGTTCGGCCTAGGGCTAGGATTTTTAAAATCAGGAAGCCCTGAGTTCCAGGCACACTGGAGCTGTGAAAGGCATCCAAAAGGGAGTGCAAAAGTGCCACAACATGGCTGCTTTCACGGCTTTTTCCTTGGCAAGAAGCCTAACACCAGGCTGATTTACCTTCCCAGGGTTACTGTTAGGCTTAGGCCTAGGGCTAGGATTTTTAAAACTAGGAAGTCCTTAGCTCCAGGCACACTGCAGCTGTTCAAGGCATCCCAAGGGGAGTACAAAAGTGCAACAACATGGCAGCTTTCACAGCTTTTTCCTTGGCACCATCCCTATACCTAGGCTGATTTATCTGCCTAGGGTTAGGGTTAGGCTTCAGCCTAGGGCTTGGATTTCTTTAACCAGGAAGCCCTGAGTTCCAGGCTTACTTCATCTGCCAAAGGCATCCCAAAGGGAGTGCAGAAGTGCCACAACATGGCTGCTTTCACGGCTTTTCCCTTAGGAAGAACCCTAATACCCGGCTGATTTACCTTCCTAGGGTTACTGTTAGGCTTAGGCCTAGGACTTTTAAAACCAGGAAGCCCTGGGCTCCAGGCACACTGCAGCTGCGAAAGGCATCCCAAGGGGAGCGCAAAAGTGACGCAACTTGGCTGCCACCACTGATATTTCCATGAGACCATCCCGAACCATAGGCTGATTTTCCTTCCTAGGGTTAAAGTTTGAGTTACGCCTAGGGTAAGGGTCTATTAACCAGAAAGCCCTGAGTTCCAAGAACACAGCAGCTGCGAAGGACTAGCCAAGAAGAGCGCAAAAGTACCACAACATGCCTGCCTCCACAGCTTTTTCCTTGGGGACATGCCTAATTCCTGGCTGATTTGCCTTTCTCGTCTTAGGGTTGGGGTTCGGCCTAGGGCTAGGATTTTTAAAATCAGGAAGCCCTGAGTTCCAGGCACACTGGAGCTGTGAAAGGCATCCAAAAGGGAGTGCAAAAGTGCCACAACATGGCTGCTTTCACGGCTTTTTCCTTGGCAAGAAGCCTAACACCAGGCTGATTTACCTTCCCAGGGTTACTGTTAGGCTTAGGCCTAGGGCTAGGATTTTTAAAACTAGGAAGCCCTTAGCCCCAGGCACACTGCAGCTGTTCAAGGCATCCCAAGGGGAGTACAAAAGTGCAACAACATGGCAGCTTTCACAGCTTTTTCCTTGGCACCATCCCTATACCTAGGCTGATTTATCTGCCTAGGGTTAGGGTTAGGCTTCAGCCTAGGGCTTGGATTTCTTTAACCAGGAAGCCCTGAGTTCCAGGCTTACTTCATCTGCCAAAGGCATCCCAAAGGGAGTGCAGAAGTGCCACAACATGGCTGCTTTCACGGCTTTTCCCTTAGGAAGAACCCTAATACCCGGCTGATTTACCTTCCTAGGGTTACTGTTAGGCTTAGGCCTAGGACTTTTAAAACCAGGAAGCCCTGGGCTCCAGGCACACTGCAGCTGTTCAAGGCATCCCAAGGGGAGCGCAAAAGTGACGCAACTTGGCTGCCACCACTGATATTTCCATGAGACCATCCCGAACCATAGGCTGATTTTCCTTCCTAGGGTTAAGGTTTGAGTTACGCCTAGGGTAAGGGTCTATTAACCAGAAAGCCCTGAGTTCCAAGAACACAGCAGCTGCGAAGGACTAGCCAAGAAGAGCGCAAAAGTACCACAACATGCCTGCCTCCACAGCTTTTTCCTTGTGGACATGCCTAATTCCTGCCTGATTTGCCTTTCTCGTCTTAGGGCTGGGGTTCGGCCTAGGGCTAGGATTTTTAAAATCAGGAAGCCCTGAGTTCCAGGCACACTGGAGCTGTGAAAGGCATCCAAAAGGGAGTGCAAAAGTGCCACAACATGGCTGCTTTCACGGCTTTTTCCTTGGCAAGAAGCCTAACACCAGGCTGATTTACCTTCCCAGGGTTACTGTTAGGCTTAGGCCTAGGGCTAGGATTTTTAAAACTAGGAAGTTCTTAGCTCCAGGCACACTGCAGCTGTTCAAGGCATCCCAAGGGGAGTACAAAAGTGCAACAACATGGCAGCTTTCACAGCTTTTTCCTTGGCACCATCCCTATACCTAGGCTGATTTATCTGCCTAGGGTTAGGGTTAGGCTTCAGCCTAGGGCTTGGATTTCTTTAACCAGGAAGCCCTGAGTTCCAGGCTTACTTCATCTGCCAAAGGCATCCCAAAGGGAGTGCAGAAGTGCCACAACATGGCTGCTTTCACAGCTTTTCCCTTAGGAAGAACCCTAATACCCGGCTGATTTACCTTCCTAGGGTTACTGTTAGGCTTAGGCCTAGGACTTTTAAAACCAGGAAGCCCTGGGCTCCAGGCACACTGCAGCTGCGAAAGGCATCCCAAGGGAAGCGCAAAAGTGACGCAACTTGGCTGCCACCACTGATATTTCCATGAGACCATCCCGAACCATAGGCTGGTTTTCCTAGCTAGGGTTAAAGTTTGAGTTACGCCTAGGGTAAGGGCTCTATTAACCAGAAAGCCCTGAGTTCCAAGAACACAGCAGCTGCGAAGGACTAGCCAAGAAGAGCGCAAAAGTACCACAACATGCCTGCCTCCACAGCTTTTTCCTTGGGGACATGCCTAATTCCTGGCTGATTTGCCTTTCTCGTCTTAGGGTTGGGGTTCGGCCTAGGGCTAGGATTTTTAAAATCAGGAAGCCCAGAGTTCCAGGCACACTGGAGCTGTGAAAGGCATCCAAAAGGGAGTGCAAAAGTGCCACAACATGGCTGCTTTCACGGCTTTTTCCTTGGCAAGAAGCCTAACACCAGGCTGATTTACCTTCCCAGGGTTACTGTTAGGCTTCGGCCTAGGGCTAGGATTTTTAAAACTAGGAAGCCCTTAGCCCCAGGCACACTGCAGCTGTTCAAGGCATCCCAAGGGGAGTACAAAAGTGCAACAACATGGCAGCTTTCACAGCTTTTTCCTTGGCACCATCCCTATACCTAGGCTGATTTATCTGCCTAGGGTTAGGGTTAGGGTTCAGCCTAGGGCTTGGATTTCTTTAACCAGGAAGCCCTGAGTTCCAGGCTTACTTCATCTGCCAAAGGCATCCCAAAGGGAGTGCAGAAGTGCCACAACATGGCTGCTTTCACGGCTTTTCCCTTAGGAAGAACCCTAATACCCGGCTGATTTACCTTCCTAGGGTTACTGTTAGGCTTAGGCCTAGGACTTTTAAAACCAGGAAGCCCTGGGCTCCAGGCACACTGCAGCTGCGAAAGGCATCCCAAGGGGAGCCCAAAAGTGACGCAACTTGGCTGCCACCACTGATATTTCCATGAGACCATCCCGAACCATAGGCTGATTTTCCTTCCTAGGGTTAAGGTTTGAGTTACGCCTAGGGTAAGGGCTCTATTAACCAGAAAGCCCTGAGTTCCAAGAACACAGCAGCTGCGAAGGACTAGCCAAGAAGAGCGCAAAAGTAGCACAACATGCCTGCCTCCACAGCTTTTTCCTTGTGGACATGCCTAATTCCTGGCTGATTTGCCTTTCTCGTCTTAGGGTTGGGGTTCGGCCTAGGGCTAGGATTTTTAAAATCAGGAAGCCCTGAGTTCCAGGCACACTGGAGCTGTGAAAGGCATCCAAAAGGGAGTGCAAAAGTGCCACAACATGGCTGCTTTCACGGCTTTTTCCTTGGCAAGAAGCCTAACACCAGGCTGATTTACCTTCCCAGGGTTACTGTTAGGCTTAGGCCTAGGGCTAGGATTTTTAAAACTAGGAAGCCCTTAGCTCCAGGCACACTGCAGCTGTTCAAGGCATCCCAAGGGGAGTACAAAAGTGCAACAACATGGCAGCTTTCACAGCTTTTTCCTTGGCACCATCCCTATACCTAGGCTGATTTATCTGCCTAGGGTTAGGGTTAGGCTTCAGCCTAGGGCTTGGATTTCTTTAACCAGGAAGCCCTGAGTTCCAGGCTTACTTCATCTGCCAAAGGCATCCCAAAGGGAGTGCAGAAGTGCCACAACATGGCTGCTTTCACGGCTTTTCCCTTAGGAAGAACCCTAATACCCGGCTGATTTACCTTCCTAGGGTTACTGTTAGGCTTAGGCCTAGGACTTTTAAAACCAGGAAGCCCTGGGCTCCAGGCACACTGCAGCTGCGAAAGGCATCCCAAGGGGAGCGCAAAAGTGACGCAACTTGGCTGCCACCACTGATATTTCCATGAGACCATCCCGAACCATAGGCTGATTTTCCTTCCTAGGGTTAAGGTTTGAGTTACGCCTAGGGTAAGGGTTCTATTAACCAGAAAGCCCTGAGTTCCAAGAACACAGCAGCTGCGAAGGACTAGCCAAGAAGAGCGCAAAAGTAGCACAACATGCCTGCCTCCACAGCTTTTTCCTTGTGGACATGCCTAATTCCTGGCTGATTTGCCTTTCTCGTCTTAGGGTTGGGGTTCGGCCTAGGGCTAGGATTTTTAAAATCAGGAAGCCCTGAGTTCCAGGCACACTGGAGCTGTGAAAGGCATCCAAAAGGGAGTGCAAAAGTGCCACAACATGGCTGCTTTCACGGCTTTTTCCTTGGCAAGAAGCCTAACACCAGGCTGATTTACCTTCCCAGGGTTACTGTTAGGCTTAGGCCTAGGGCTAGGATTTTTAAAACTAGGAAGCCCTTTGCTCCAGGCACACTGCAGCTGTTCAAGGCATCCCAAGGGGAGTACAAAAGTGCAACAACATGGCAGCTTTCACAGCTTTTTCCTTGGCACCATCCCTATACCTAGGCTGATTTATCTGCCTAGGGTTAGGGTTAGGCTTCAGCCTAGGGCTTGGATTTCTTTAACCAGGAAGCCCTGAGTTCCAGGCTTACTTCATCTGCCAAAGGCATCCCAAAGGGAGTGCAGAAGTGCCACAACATGGCTGCTTTCACGGCTTTTCCCTTAGGAAGAACCCTAATACCCGGCTGATTTACCTTCCTAGGGTTACTGTTAGGCTTAGGCCTAGGACTTTTAAAACCAGGAAGCCCTGGGCTCCAGGCACACTGCAGCTGCGAAAGGCATCCCAAGGGGAGCGCAAAAGTGACGCAACTTGGCTGCCACCACTGATATTTCCATGAGACCATCCCGAACCATAGGCTGATTTTCCTTCCTAGGGTTAAGGTTTGAGTTACGCCTAGGGTAAGGGCTCTATTAACCAGAAAGCCCTGAGTTCCAAGAACACAGCAGCTGCGAAGGACTAGCCAAGAAGAGCGCAAAAGTAGCACAACATGCCTGCCTCCACAGCTTTTTCCTTGTGGACATGCCTAATTCCTGGCTGATTTGCCTTTCTCGTCTTAGGGTTGGGGTTCGGCCTAGGGCTAGGATTTTTAAAATCAGGAAGCCCTGAGTTCCAGGCACACTGGAGCTGTGAAAGGCATCCAAAAGGGAGTGCAAAAGTGCCACAACATGGCTGCTTTCACGGCTTTTTCCTTGGCAAGAAGCCTAACACCAGGCTGATTTACCTTCCCAGGGTTACTGTTAGGCTTAGGCCTAGGGCTAGGATTTTTAAAACTAGGAAGTCCTTAGCTCCAGGCACACTGCAGCTGTTCAAGGCATCCCAAGGGGAGTACAAAAGTGCAACAACATGGCAGCTTTCACAGCTTTTTCCTTGGCACCATCCCTATACCTAGGCTGATTTATCTGCCTAGGGTTAGGGTTAGGCTTCAGCCTAGGGCTTGGATTTCTTTAACCAGGAAGCCCTGAGTTCCAGGCTTACTTCATCTGCCAAAGGCATCCCAAAGGGAGTGCAGAAGTGCCACAACATGGCTGCTTTCACGGCTTTTCCCTTAGGAAGAACCCTAATACCCGGCTGATTTACCTTCCTAGGGTTACTGTTAGGCTTAGGCCTAGGACTTTTAAAACCAGGAAGCCCTGGGCTCCAGGCACACTGCAGCTGCAAAAGGCATCCCAAGGGGAGCGCAAAAGTGACGCAACTTGGCTGCCACCACTGATATTTCCATGAGACCATCCCGAACCATAGGCTGATTTTCCTTCCTAGGGTTAAGGTTTGAGTTACGCCTAGGGTAAGGGTTCTATTAACCAGAAAGCCCTGAGTTCCAAGAACACAGCAGCTGCGAAGGACTAGCCAAGAAGAGCGCAAAAGTAGCACAACATGCCTGCCTCCACAGCTTTTTCCTTGTGGACATGCCTAATTCCTGGCTGATTTGCCTTTCTCGTCTTAGGGTTGGGGTTCGGCCTAGGGCTAGGATTTTTAAAATCAGGAAGCCCTGAGTTCCAGGCACACTGGAGCTGTGAAAGGCATCCAAAAGGGAGTGCAAAAGTGCCACAACATGGCTGCTTTCACGGCTTTTTCCTTGGCAAGAAGCCTAACACCAGGCTGATTTACCTTCCCAGGGTTACTGTTAGGCTTAGGCCTAGGGCTAGGATTTTTAAAACTAGGAAGCCCTTTGCTCCAGGCACACTGCAGCTGTTCAAGGCATCCCAAGGGGAGTACAAAAGTGCAACAACATGGCAGCTTTCACAGCTTTTTCCTTGGCACCATCCCTATACCTAGGCTGATTTATCTGCCTAGGGTTAGGGTTAGGCTTCAGCCTAGGGCTTGGATTTCTTTAACCAGGAAGCCCTGAGTTCCAGGCTTACTTCATCTGCCAAAGGCATCCCAAAGGGAGTGCAGAAGTGCCACAACATGGCTGCTTTCACGGCTTTTCCCTTAGGAAGAACCCTAATACCCGGCTGATTTACCTTCCTAGGGTTACTGTTAGGCTTAGGCCTAGGACTTTTAAAACCAGGAAGCCCTGGGCTCCAGGCACACTGCAGCTGCTAAAGGCATCCCAAGGGGAGCCCAAAAGTGACGCAACTTGGCTGCCACCACTGATATTTCCATGAGACCATCCCGAACCATAGGCTGATTTTCCTTCCTAGGGTTAAGGTTGAGTTACGCCTAGGGTAAGGGTTCTATTAACCAGAAAGCCCTGAGTTCCAAGAACACAGCAGCTGCGAAGGACTAGCCAAGAAGAGCGCAAAAGTAGCACAACATGCCTGCCTCCACAGCTTTTTCCTTGGGGACATGCCTAATTCCTGGCTGATTTGCCTTTCTCGTCTTAGGGTTGGGGTTCGGCCTAGGGCTAGGATTTTTAAAATCAGGAAGCCCTGAGTTCCAGGCACACTGGAGCTGTGAAAGGCATCCAAAAGGGAGTGCAAAAGTGCCACAACATGGCTGCTTTCACGGCTTTTTCCTTGGCAAGAAGCCTAACACCAGGCTGATTTACCTTCCCAGGGTTACTGTTAGGCTTAGGCCTAGGGCTAGGATTTTTAAAACTAGGAAGCCCTTAGCCCCAGGCACACTGCAGCTGTTCAAGGCATCCCAAGGGGAGTACAAAAGTGCAACAACATGGCAGCTTTCACAGCTTTTTCCTTGGCACCATCCCTATACCTAGGCTGATTTATCTGCCTAGGGTTAGGGTTAGGCTTCAGCCTAGGGCTTGGATTTCTTTAACCAGGAAGCCCTGAGTTCCAGGCTTACTTCATTTGGCAAAGGCATCCCAAAGGGAGTGCAGAAGTGCCACAACATGGCTGCTTTCACGGCTTTTCCCTTAGGAAGAACCCTAATACCCGGCTGATTTACCTTCCTAGGGTTACTGTTAGGCTTAGGCCTAGGACTTTTAAAACCAGGAAGCCCTGGGCTCCAGGCACACTGCAGCTGCGAAATGCATCCCAAGGGGAGCGCAAAAGTGACGCAACTTGGCTGCCACCACTGATATTTCCATGAGACCATCCCGAACCATAGGCTGATTTTCCTTCCTAGGGTTAAGGTTTGAGTTACGCCTAGGGTAAGGGTCTATTAACCAGAAAGCCCTGAGTTCCAAGAACACAGCAGCTGCGAAGGACTAGCCAAGAAGAGCGCAAAAGTACCACAACATGCCTGCCTCCACAGCTTTTTCCTTGTGGACATGCCTAATTCCTGGCTGATTTGCCTTTCTCGTCTTAGGGCTGGGGTTCGGCCTAGGGCTAGGATTTTTAAAATCAGGAAGCCCTGAGTTCCAGGCACACTGGAGCTGTGAAAGGCATCCAAAAGGGAGTGCAAAAGTGCCACAACATGGCTGCTTTCACGGCTTTTTCCTTGGCAAGAAGCCTAACACCAGGCTGATTTACCTTCCCAGGGTTACTGTTAGGCTTAGGCCTAGGGCTAGGATTTTTAAAACTAGGAAGTCCTTAGCTCCAGGCACACTGCAGCTGTTCAAGGCATCCCAAGGGGAGTACAAAAGTGCAACAACATGGCAGCTTTCACAGCTTTTTCCTTGGCACCATCCCTATACCTAGGCTGATTTATCTGCCTAGGGTTAGGGTTAGGCTTCAGCCTAGGGCTTGGATTTCTTTAACCAGGAAGCCCTGAGTTCCAGGCTTACTTCATCTGCCAAAGGCATCCCAAAGGGAGTGCAGAAGTGCCACAACATGGCTGCTTTCACGGCTTTTCCCTTAGGAAGAACCCTAATACCCGGCTGATTTACCTTCCTAGGGTTACTGTTAGGCTTAGGCCTAGGACTTTTAAAACCAGGAAGCCCTGGGCTCCAGGCACACTGCAGCTGCGAAAGGCATCCCAAGGGGAGCGCAAAAGTGACGCAACTTGGCTGCCACCACTGATATTTCCATGAGACCATCCCGAACCATAGGCTGATTTTCCTTCCTAGGGTTAAGGTTTGAGTTACGCCTAGGGTAAGGGCTCTATTAACCAGAAAGCCCTGAGTTCCAAGAACACAGCAGCTGCGAAGGACTAGCCAAGAAGAGCGCAAAAGTACCACAACATGCCTGCCTCCACAGCTTTTTCCTTGTGGACATGCCTAATTCCTGGCTGATTTGCCTTTCTCGTCTTAGGGTTGGGGTTCGGCCTAGGGCTAGGATTTTTAAAATCAGGAAGCCCTGAGTTCCAGGCACACTGGAGCTGTGAAAGGCATCCAAAAGGGAGTGCAAAAGTGCCACAACATGGCTGCTTTCACGGCTTTTTCCTTGGCAAGAAGCCTAACACCAGGCTGATTTACCTTCCCAGGGTTACTGTTAGGCTTAGGCCTAGGGCTAGGATTTTTAAAACTAGGAAGCCCTTAGCTCCAGGCACACTGCAGCTGTTCAAGGCATCCCAAGGGGAGTACAAAAGTGCAACAACATGGCAGCTTTCACAGCTTTTTCCTTGGCACCATCCCTATACCTAGGCTGATTTATCTGCCTAGGGTTAGGGTTAGGCTTCAGCCTAGGGCTTGGATTTCTTTAACCAGGAAGCCCTGAGTTCCAGGCTTACTTCATTTGGCAAAGGCATCCCAAAGGGAGTGCAGAAGTGCCACAACATGGCTGCTTTCACGGCTTTTCCCTTAGGAAGAACCCTAATACCCGGCTGATTTACCTTCCTAGGGTTACTGTTAGGCTTAGGCCTAGGACTTTTAAAACCAGGAAGCCCTGGGCTCCAGGCACACTGCAGCTGCTAAAGGCATCCCAAGGGGAGCCCAAAAGTGACGCAACTTGGCTGCCACCACTGATATTTCCATGAGACCATCCCGAACCATAGGCTGATTTTCCTTCCTAGGGTTAAGGTTGAGTTACGCCTAGGGTAAGGGTTCTATTAACCAGAAAGCCCTGAGTTCCAAGAACACAGCAGCTGCGAAGGACTAGCCAAGAAGAGCGCAAAAGTACCACAACATGCCTGCCTCCACATCTTTTTCCTTGTGGACATGCCTAATTCCTGGCTGATTTGCCTTTCTCGTCTTAGGGTTGGGGTTCGGCCTAGGGCTAGGATTTTTAAAATCAGGAAGCCCTGAGTTC
Organism: Ammospiza nelsoni; assembly: GCF_027579445.1. Classification (NCBI taxonomy): domain Eukaryota; kingdom Metazoa; phylum Chordata; class Aves; order Passeriformes; family Passerellidae; genus Ammospiza; species Ammospiza nelsoni. The sequence continues at coordinate 4,389,066 of NC_080663.1, forward strand.
CAGGCACACTGGAGCTGTGAAAGGCATCCAAAAGGGAGTGCAAAAGTGCCACAACATGGCTGCTTTCACGGCTTTTTCCTTGGCAAGAAGCCTAACACCAGGCTGATTTACCTTCCCAGGGTTACTGTTAGGCTTAGGCCTAGGGCTAGGATTTTTAAAACTAGGAAGCCCTTAGCCCCAGGCACACTGCAGCTGTTCAAGGCATCCCAAGGGGAGTACAAAAGTGCAACAACATGGCAGCTTTCACAGCTTTTTCCTTGGCACCATCCCTATACCTAGGCTGATTTATCTGCCTAGGGTTAGGGTTAGGCTTCAGCCTAGGGCTTGGATTTCTTTAACCAGGAAGCCCTGAGTTCCAGGCTTACTTCATTTGGCAAAGGCATCCCAAAGGGAGTGCAGAAGTGCCACAACATGGCTGCTTTCACGGCTTTTCCCTTAGGAAGAACCCTAATACCCGGCTGATTTACCTTCCTAGGGTTACTGTTAGGCTTAGGCCTAGGACTTTTAAAACCAGGAAGCCCTGGGCTCCAGGCACACTGCAGCTGCGAAATGCATCCCAAGGGGAGCGCAAAAGTGACGCAACTTGGCTGCCACCACTGATATTTCCATGAGACCATCCCGAACCATAGGCTGATTTTCCTTCCTAGGGTTAAGGTTTGAGTTACGCCTAGGGTAAGGGTCTATTAACCAGAAAGCCCTGAGTTCCAAGAACACAGCAGCTGCGAAGGACTAGCCAAGAAGAGCGCAAAAGTACCACAACATGCCTGCCTCCACAGCTTTTTCCTTGGGGACATGCCTAATTCCTGCCTGATTTGCCTTTCTCGTCTTAGGGCTGGGGTTCGGCCTAGGGCTAGGATTTTTAAAATCAGGAAGCCCTGAGTTCCAGGCACACTGGAGCTGTGAAAGGCATCCAAAAGGGAGTGCAAAAGTGCCACAACATGGCTGCTTTCACGGCTTTTTCCTTGGCAAGAAGCCTAACACCAGGCTGATTTACCTTCCCAGGGTTACTGTTAGGCTTAGGCCTAGGGCTAGGATTTTTAAAACTAGGAAGTCCTTAGCTCCAGGCACACTGCAGCTGTTCAAGGCATCCCAAGGGGAGTACAAAAGTGCAACAACATGGCAGCTTTCACAGCTTTTTCCTTGGCACCATCCCTATACCTAGGCTGATTTATCTGCCTAGGGTTAGGGTTAGGCTTCAGCCTAGGGCTTGGATTTCTTTAACCAGGAAGCCCTGAGTTCCAGGCTTACTTCATCTGCCAAAGGCATCCCAAAGGGAGTGCAGAAGTGCCACAACATGGCTGCTTTCACGGCTTTTCCCTTAGGAAGAACCCTAATACCCGGCTGATTTACCTTCCTAGGGTTACTGTTAGGCTTAGGCCTAGGACTTTTAAAACCAGGAAGCCCTGGGCTCCAGGCACACTGCAGCTGCGAAAGGCATCCCAAGGGGAGCGCAAAAGTGACGCAACTTGGCTGCCACCACTGATATTTCCATGAGACCATCCCGAACCATAGGCTGATTTTCCTTCCTAGGGTTAAGGTTTGAGTTACGCCTAGGGTAAGGGTTCTATTAACCAGAAAGCCCTGAGTTCCAAGAACACAGCAGCTGCGAAGGACTAGCCAAGAAGAGCGCAAAAGTACCACAACATGCCTGCCTCCACAGCTTTTTCCTTGTGGACATGCCTAATTCCTGGCTGATTTGCCTTTCTCGTCGCAGGGCTGGGGTTCGGCCTAGGGCTAGGATTTTTAAAATCAGGAAGCCCTGAGTTCCAGGCACACTGGAGCTGTGAAAGGCATCCAAAAGGGAGTGCAAAAGTGCCACAACATGGCTGCTTTCACGGCTTTTTCCTTGGCAAGAAGCCTAACACCAGGCTGATTTACCTTCCCAGGGTTACTGTTAGGCTTAGGCCTAGGGCTAGGATTTTTAAAACTAGGAAGCCCTTAGCTCCAGGCACACTGCAGCTGTTCAAGGCATCCCAAGGGGAGTACAAAAGTGCAACAACATGGCAGCTTTCACAGCTTTTTCCTTGGCACCATCCCTATACCTAGGCTGATTTATCTGCCTAGGGTTAGGGTTAGGCTTCAGCCTAGGGCTTGGATTTCTTTAACCAGGAAGCCCTGAGTTCCAGGCTTACTTCATCTGCCAAAGGCATCCCAAAGGGAGTGCAGAAGTGCCACAACATGGCTACTTTCACGGCTTTTCCCTTAGGAAGAACCCTAATACCCGGCTGATTTACCTTCCTAGGGTTACTGTTAGGCTTAGGCCTAGGACTTTTAAAACCAGGAAGCCCTGGGCTCCAGGCACACTGCAGCTGCGAAAGGCATCCCAAGGGGAGCGCAAAAGTGACGCAACTTGGCTGCCACCACTGATATTTCCATGAGACCATCCCGAACCATAGGCTGATTTTCCTTCCTAGGGTTAAGGTTTGAGTTACGCCTAGGGTAAGGGTCTATTAACCAGAAAGCCCTGAGTTCCAAGAACACAGCAGCTGCGAAGGACTAGCCAAGAAGAGCGCAAAAGTAGCACAACATGCCTGCCTCCACAGCTTTTTCCTTGGGGACATGCCTAATTCCTGGCTGATTTGCCTTTCTCGTCTTAGGGTTGGGGTTCGGCCTAGGGCTAGGATTTTTAAAATCAGGAAGCCCTGAGTTCCAGGCACACTGGAGCTGTGAAAGGCATCCAAAAGGGAGTGCAAAAGTGCCACAACATGGCTGCTTTCACGGCTTTTTCCTTGGCAAGAAGCCTAACACCAGGCTGATTTACCTTCCCAGGGTTACTGTTAGGCTTAGGCCTAGGGCTAGGATTTTTAAAACTAGGAAGTCCTTAGCTCCAGGCACACTGCAGCTGTTCAAGGCATCCCAAGGGGAGTACAAAAGTGCAACAACATGGCAGCTTTCACAGCTTTTTCCTTGGCACCATCCCTATACCTAGGCTGATTTATCTGCCTAGGGTTAGGGTTAGGCTTCAGCCTAGGGCTTGGATTTCTTTAACCAGGAAGCCCTGAGTTCCAGGCTTACTTCATCTGCCAAAGGCATCCCAAAGGGAGTGCAGAAGTGCCACAACATGGCTGCTTTCACGGCTTTTCCCTTAGGAAGAACCCTAATACCCGGCTGATTTACCTTCCTAGGGTTACTGTTAGGCTTAGGCCTAGGACTTTTAAAACCAGGAAGCCCTGGGCTCCAGGCACACTGCAGCTGCGAAAGGCATCCCAAGGGGAGCGCAAAAGTGACGCAACTTGGCTGCCACCACTGATATTTCCATGAGACCATCCCGAACCATAGGCTGATTTTCCTTCCTAGGGTTAAGGTTTGAGTTACGCCTAGGGTAAGGGTTCTATTAACCAGAAAGCCCTGAGTTCCAAGAACACAGCAGCTGCGAAGGACTAGCCAAGAAGAGCGCAAAAGTACCACAACATGCCTGCCTCCACAGCTTTTTCCTTGTGGACATGCCTAATTCCTGGCTGATTTGCCTTTCTCGTCTTAGGGCTGGGGTTCGGCCTAGGGCTAGGATTTTTAAAATCAGGAAGCCCTGAGTTCCAGGCACACTGGAGCTGTGAAAGGCATCCAAAAGGGAGTGCAAAAGTGCCACAACATGGCTGCTTTCACGGCTTTTTCCTTGGCAAGAAGCCTAACACCAGGCTGATTTCCCTTCCCAGGGTTACTGTTAGGCTTAGGCCTAGGGCTAGGATTTTTAAAACTAGGAAGCCCTTAGCTCCAGGCACACTGCAGCTGTTCAAGGCATCCCAAGGGGAGTACAAAAGTGCAACAACATGGCAGCTTTCACAGCTTTTTCCTTGGCACCATCCCTATACCTAGGCTGATTTATCTGCCTAGGGTTAGGGTTAGGCTTCAGCCTAGGGCTTGGATTTCTTTAACCAGGAAGCCCTGAGTTCCAGGCTTACTTCATCTGCCAAAGGCATCCCAAAGGGAGTGCAGAAGTGCCACAACATGGCTGCTTTCACGGCTTTTTCCTTAGGAAGAACCCTAATACCCGGCTGATTTACCTTCCTAGGGTTACTGTTAGGCTTAGGCCTAGGACTTTTAAAACCAGGAAGCCCTGGGCTCCAGGCACACTGCAGCTGCGAAAGGCATCCCAAGGGGAGCGCAAAAGTGACGCAACTTGGCTGCCACCACTAATATTTCCATGAGACCATCCCGAACCATAGGCTGATTTTCCTTCCTAGGGTTAAGGTTTGAGATACACCTAAGGTAAGGGTCTATTAACCAGAAAGCCCTGAGTTCCAAGAACACAGCAGCTGCGAAGGACTAGCCAAGAAGAGCGCAAAAGTACCACAACATGCCTGCCTCCACAGCTTTTTCCTTGGGGACATGCCTAATTCCTGGCTGATTTGCCTTTCTCGTCGTAGGGTTGGGGTTCGGCCTAGGGCTAGGATTTTTAAAATCAGGAAGCCCTGAGTTCCAGGCACACTGGAGCTGTGAAAGGCATCCAAAAGGGAGTGCAAAAGTGCCACAACATGGCTGCTTTCACGGCTTTTTCCTTGGCAAGAAGCCTAACACCAGGCTGATTTCCCTTCCCAGGGTTACTGTTAGGCTTAGGCCTAGGGCTAGGATTTTTAAAACTAGGAAGCCCTTAGCCCCAGGCACACTGCAGCTGTTCAAGGCATCCCAAGGGGAGTACAAAAGTGCAACAACATGGCAGCTTTCACAGCTTTTTCCTTGGCACCATCCCTATACCTAGGCTGATTTATCTGCCTAGGGTTAGGGTTAGGCTTCAGCCTAGGGCTTGGATTTCTTTAACCAGGAAGCCCTGAGTTCCAGGCTTACTTCATCTGCCAAAGGCATCCCAAAGGGAGTGCAGAAGTGCCACAACATGGCTGCTTTCACGGCTTTTTCCTTAGGAAGAACCCTAATACCCGGCTGATTTACCTTCCTAGGGTTACTGTTAGGCTTAGGCCTAGGACTTTTAAAACCAGGAAGCCCTGGTCTCCAGGCACACTGCAGCTGCGAAATGCATCCCAGGGGGAGCGCAAAAGTGACACAACTTGGCTGCCACCACTGATATTTCCATGAGACCATCCCGAACCATAGGTTGATTTTCCTTCCTAGGGTTAAGGTTTGAGTTACGCCTAGGGTAAGGGCTCTATTAACCAGAAAGCCCTGAGTTCCAAGAACACAGCAGCTGCGAAGGACTAGCCAAGAAGAGCGCAAAAGTACCACAACATGCCTGCCTCCACAGCTTTTTCCTTGTGGACATGCCTAATTCCTGGCTGATTTGCCTTTCTCGTCTTAGGGTTGGGGTTCGGCCTAGGGCTAGGATTTTTAAAATCAGGAAGCCCTGAGTTCCAGGCACACTGGAGCTGTGAAAGGCATCCAAAAGGGAGTGCAAAAGTGCCACAACATGGCTGCTTTCACGGCTTTTTCCTTGGCAAGAAGCCTAACACCAGGCTGATTTACCTTCCCAGGGTTACTGTTAGGCTTAGGCCTAGGGCTAGGATTTTTAAAACTAGGAAGCCCTTAGCCCCAGGCACACTGCAGCTGTTCAAGGCATCCCAAGGGGAGTACAAAAGTGCAACAACATGGCAGCTTTCACAGCTTTTTCCTTGGCACCATCCCTATACCTAGGCTGATTTATCTGCCTAGGGTTAGGGTTAGGCTTCAGCCTAGGGCTTGGATTTCTTTAACCAGGAAGCCCTGAGTTCCAGGCTTACTTCATCTGCCAAAGGCATCCCAAAGGGAGTGCAGAAGTGCCACAACATGGCTGCTTTCACGGCTTTTCCCTTAGGAAGAACCCTAATACCCGGCTGATTTACCTTCCTAGGGTTACTGTTAGGCTTAGGCCTAGGACTTTTAAAACCAGGAAGCCCTGGGCTCCAGGCACACTGCAGCTGCGAAAGGCATCCCAAGGGGAGCGCAAAAGTGACGCAACTTGGCTGCCACCACTGATATTTCCATGAGACCATCCCGAACCATAGGCTGATTTTCCTTCCTAGGGTTAAGGTTTGAGTTACGCCTAGGGTAAGGGTTCTATTAACCAGAAAGCCCTGAGTTCCAAGAACACAGCAGCTGCGAAGGACTAGCCAAGAAGAGCGCAAAAGTACCACAACATGCCTGCCTCCACAGCTTTTTCCTTGTGGACATGCCTAATTCCTGGCTGATTTGCCTTTCTCGTCTTAGGGCTGGGGTTCGGCCTAGGGCTAGGATTTTTAAAATCAGGAAGCCCTGAGTTCCAGGCACACTGGAGCTGTGAAAGGCATCCAAAAGGGAGTGCAAAAGTGCCACAACATGGCTGCTTTCACGGCTTTTTCCTTGGCAAGAAGCCTAACACCAGGCTGATTTACCTTCCCAGGGTTACTGTTAGGCTTAGGCCTAGGGCTAGGATTTTTAAAACTAGGAAGTCCTTAGCTCCAGGCACACTGCAGCTGTTCAAGGCATCCCAAGGGGAGTACAAAAGTGCAACAACATGGCAGCTTTCACAGCTTTTTCCTTGGCACCATCCCTATACCTAGGCTGATTTATCTGCCTAGGGTTAGGGTTAGGCTTCAGCCTAGGGCTTGGATTTCTTTAACCATGAAGCCCTGAGTTCCAGGCTTACTTCATCTGCCAAAGGCATCCCAAAGGGAGTGCAGAAGTGCCACAACATGGCTGCTTTCACGGCTTTTTCCTTAGGAAGAACCCTAATACCCGGCTGATTTACCTTCCTAGGGTTACTGTTAGGCTTAGGCCTAGGACTTTTAAAACCAGGAAGCCCTGGGCTCCAGGCACACTGCAGCTGCGAAAGGCATCCCAAGGGGAGCGCAAAAGTGACGCAACTTGGCTGCCACCACTGATATTTCCATGAGACCATCCCGAACCATAGGCTGATTTTCCTTCCTAGGGTTAAGGTTTGAGTTACGCCTAGGGTAAGGGTCTATTAACCAGAAAGCCCTGAGTTCCAAGAACACAGCAGCTGCGAAGGACTAGCCAAGAAGAGCGCAAAAGTACCACAACATGCCTGCCTCCACAGCTTTTTCCTTGGGGACATGCCTAATTCCTGGCTGATTTGCCTTTCTCGTCGTAGGGTTGGGGTTCGGCCTAGGGCTAGGATTTTTAAAATCAGGAAGCCCTGAGTTCCAGGCACACTGGAGCTGTGAAAGGCATCCAAAAGGGAGTGCAAAAGTGCCACAACATGGCTGCTTTCACGGCTTTTTCCTTGGCAAGAAGCCTAACACCAGGCTGATTTACCTTCCCAGGGTTACTGTTAGGCTTAGGCCTAGGGCTAGGATTTTTAAAACTAGGAAGCCCTTAGCTCCAGGCACACTGCAGCTGTTCAAGGCATCCCAAGGGGAGTACAAAAGTGCAACAACATGGCAGCTTTCACAGCTTTTTCCTTGGCACCATCCCTATACCTAGGCTGATTTATCTGCCTAGGGTTAGGGTTAGGCTTCAGCCTAGGGCTTGGATTTCTTTAACCAGGAAGCCCTGAGTTCCAGGCTTACTTCATCTGCCAAAGGCATCCCAAAGGGAGTGCAGAAGTGCCACAACATGGCTGCTTTCACGGCTTTTCCCTTAGGAAGAACCCTAATACCCGGCTGATTTACCTTCCTAGGGTTACTGTTAGGCTTAGGCCTAGGACTTTTAAAACCAGGAAGCCCTGGTCTCCAGGCACACTGCAGCTGCGAAATGCATCCCAAGGGGAGCGCAAAAGTGACGCAACTTGGCTGCCACCACTGATATTTCCATGAGACCATCCCGAACCATAGGTTGATTTTCCTTCCTAGGGTTAAGGTTTGAGTTACGCCTAGGGTAAGGGCTCTATTAACCAGAAAGCCCTGAGTTCCAAGAACACAGCAGCTGCGAAGGACTAGCCAAGAAGAGCGCAAAAGTACCACAACATGCCTGCCTCCACAGCTTTTTCCTTGGGGACATGCCTAATTCCTGGCTGATTTGCCTTTCTCGTCGTAGGGTTGGGGTTCGGCCTAGGGCTAGGATTTTTAAAATCAGGAAGCCCTGAGTTCCAGGCACACTGGAGCTGTGAAAGGCATCCAAAAGGGAGTGCAAAAGTGCCACAACATGGCTGCTTTCACGGCTTTTTCCTTGGCAAGAAGCCTAACACCAGGCTGATTTACCTTCCCAGGGTTACTGTTAGGCTTAGGCCTAGGGCTAGGATTTTTAAAACTAGGAAGCCCTTAGCTCCAGGCACACTGCAGCTGTTCAAGGCATCCCAAGGGGAGTACAAAAGTGCAACAACATGGCAGCTTTCACAGCTTTTTCCTTGGCACCATCCCTATACCTAGGCTGATTTATCTGCCTAGGGTTAGGGTTAGGCTTCAGCCTAGGGCTTGGATTTCTTTAACCAGGAAGCCCTGAGTTCCAGGCTTACTTCATCTGCCAAAGGCATCCCAAAGGGAGTGCAGAAGTGCCACAACATGGCTGCTTTCACGGCTTTTCCCTTAGGAAGAACCCTAATACCCGGCTGATTTACCTTCCTAGGGTTACTGTTAGGCTTAGGCCTAGGACTTTTAAAACCAGGAAGCCCTGGTCTCCAGGCACACTGCAGCTGCGAAATGCATCCCAAGGGGAGCGCAAAAGTGACACAACTTGGCTGCCACCACTGATATTTCCATGAGACCATCCCGAACCATAGGTTGATTTTCCTTCCTAGGGTTAAGGTTTGAGTTACGCCTAGGGTAAGGGCTCTATTAACCAGAAAGCCCTGAGTTCCAAGAACACAGCAGCTGCGAAGGACTAGCCAAGAAGAGCGCAAAAGTACCACAACATGCCTGCCTCCACAGCTTTTTCCTTGTGGACATGCCTAATTCCTGGCTGATTTGCCTTTCTCGTCTTAGGGTTGGGGTTCGGCCTAGGGCTAGGATTTTTAAAATCAGGAAGCCCTGAGTTCCAGGCACACTGGAGCTGTGAAAGGCATCCAAAAGGGAGTGCAAAAGTGCCACAACATGGCTGCTTTCACGGCTTTTTCCTTGGCAAGAAGCCTAACACCAGGCTGATTTACCTTCCCAGGGTTACTGTTAGGCTTAGGCCTAGGGCTAGGATTTTTAAAACTAGGAAGCCCTTAGCCCCAGGCACACTGCAGCTGTTCAAGGCATCCCAAGGGGAGTACAAAAGTGCAACAACATGGCAGCTTTCACAGCTTTTTCCTTGGCACCATCCCTATACCTAGGCTGATTTATCTGCCTAGGGTTAGGGTTAGGCTTCAGCCTAGGGCTTGGATTTCTTGAACCAGGAAGCCCTGAGTTCCAGGCTTACTTCATCTGCCAAAGGCATCCCAAAGGGAGTGCAGAAGTGCCACAACATGGCTGCTTTCACGGCTTTTCCCTTAGGAAGAACCCTAATACCCGGCTGATTTACCTTCCTAGGGTTACTGTTAGGCTTAGGCCTAGGACTTTTAAAACCAGGAAGCCCTGGGCTCCAGGCACACTGCAGCTGCGAAAGGCATCCCAAGGGGAGCGCAAAAGTGACGCAACTTGGCTGCCACCACTGATATTTCCATGAGACCATCCCGAACCATAGGCTGATTTTCCTTCCTAGGGTTAAGGTTTGAGTTACGCCTAGGGTAAGGGTCTATTAACCAGAAAGCCCTGAGTTCCAAGAACACAGCAGCTGCGAAGGACTAGCCAAGAAGAGCGCAAAAGTACCACAACATGCCTGCCTCCACAGCTTTTTCCTTGGGGACATGCCTAATTCCTGGCTGATTTGCCTTTCTCGTCGTAGGGTTGGGGTTCGGCCTAGGGCTAGGATTTTTAAAATCAGGAAGCCCTGAGTTCCAGGCACACTGGAGCTGTGAAAGGCATCCAAAAGGGAGTGCAAAAGTGCCACAACATGGCTGCTTTCACGGCTTTTTCCTTGGCAAGAAGCCTAACACCAGGCTGATTTACCTTCCCAGGGTTACTGTTAGGCTTAGGCCTAGGGCTAGGATTTTTAAAACTAGGAAGCCCTTAGCTCCAGGCACACTGCAGCTGTTCAAGGCATCCCAAGGGGAGTACAAAAGTGCAACAACATGGCAGCTTTCACAGCTTTTTCCTTGGCACCATCCCTATACCTAGGCTGATTTATCTGCCTAGGGTTAGGGTTAGGCTTCAGCCTAGGGCTTGGATTTCTTTAACCAGGAAGCCCTGAGTTCCAGGCTTACTTCATCTGCCAAAGGCATCCCAAAGGGAGTGCAGAAGTGCCACAACATGGCTGCTTTCACGGCTTTTCCCTTAGGAAGAACCCTAATACCCGGCTGATTTACCTTCCTAGGGTTACTGTTAGGCTTAGGCCTAGGACTTTTAAAACCAGGAAGCCCTGGTCTCCAGGCACACTGCAGCTGCGAAATGCATCCCAAGGGGAGCGCAAAAGTGACACAACTTGGCTGCCACCACTGATATTTCCATGAGACCATCCCGAACCATAGGTTGATTTTCCTTCCTAGGGTTAAGGTTTGAGTTACGCCTAGGGTAAGGGCTCTATTAACCAGAAAGCCCTGAGTTCCAAGAACACAGCAGCTGCGAAGGACTAGCCAAGAAGAGCGCAAAAGTACCACAACATGCCTGCCTCCACAGCTTTTTCCTTGTGGACATGCCTAATTCCTGGCTGATTTGCCTTTCTCGTCTTAGGGTTGGGGTTCGGCCTAGGGCTAGGATTTTTAAAATCAGGAAGCCCTGAGTTCCAGGCACACTGGAGCTGTGAAAGGCATCCAAAAGGGAGTGCAAAAGTGCCACAACATGGCTGCTTTCACGGCTTTTTCCTTGGCAAGAAGCCTAACACCAGGCTGATTTACCTTCCCAGGGTTACTGTTAGGCTTAGGCCTAGGGCTAGGATTTTTAAAACTAGGAAGCCCTTAGCCCCAGGCACACTGCAGCTGTTCAAGGCATCCCAAGGGGAGTACAAAAGTGCAACAACATGGCAGCTTTCACAGCTTTTTCCTTGGCACCATCCCTATACCTAGGCTGATTTATCTGCCTAGGGTTAGGGTTAGGCTTCAGCCTAGGGCTTGGATTTCTTGAACCAGGAAGCCCTGAGTTCCAGGCTTACTTCATCTGCCAAAGGCATCCCAAAGGGAGTGCAGAAGTGCCACAACATGGCTGCTTTCACGGCTTTTCCCTTAGGAAGAACCCTAATACCCGGCTGATTTACCTTCCTAGGGTTACTGTTAGGCTTAGGCCTAGGACTTTTAAAACCAGGAAGCCCTGGGCTCCAGGCACACTGCAGCTGCGAAAGGCATCCCAAGGGGAGCGCAAAAATGACGCAACTTGGCTGCCACCACTGATATTTCCATGAGACCATCCCGAACCATAGGCTGATTTTCCTTCCTAGGGTTAAGGTTTGAGTTACGCCTAGGGTAAGGGTCTATTAACCAGAAAGCCCTGAGTTCCAAGAACACAGCAGCTGCGAAGGACTAGCCAAGAAGAGCGCAAAAGTACCACAACATGCCTGCCTCCACAGCTTTTTCCTTGTGGACATGCCTAATTCCTGGCTGATTTGCCTTTCTCGTCTTAGGGTTGGGGTTCGGCCTAGGGCTAGGATTTTTAAAATCAGGAAGCCCTGAGTTCCAGGCACACTGGAGCTGTGAAAGGCATCCAAAAGGGAGTGCAAAAGTGCCACAACATGGCTGCTTTCACGGCTTTTTCCTTGGCAAGAAGCCTAACACCAGGCTGATTTACCTTCCCAGGGTTACTGTTAGGCTTAGGCCTAGGGCTAGGATTTTTAAAACTAGGAAGCCCTTAGCTCCAGGCACACTGCAGCTGTTCAAGGCATCCCAAGGGGAGTACAAAAGTGCAACAACATGGCAGCTTTCACAGCTTTTTCCTTGGCACCATCCCTATACCTAGGCTGATTTATCTGCCTAGGGTTAGGGTTAGGCTTCAGCCTAGGGCTTGGATTTCTTTAACCAGGAAGCCCTGAGTTCCAGGCTTACTTCATCTGCCAAAGGCATCCCAAAGGGAGTGCAGAAGTGCCACAACATGGCTGCTTTCACGGTTTTTCCCTTAGGAAGAACCCTAATACCGGGCTGATTTACCTTCCTAGGGTTACTGTTAGGCTTAGGCCTAGGACTTTTAAAACCAGGAAGCCCTGGGCTCCAGGCACACTGCAGCTGCGAAAGGCATCCCAAGGGGAGCGCAAAAGTGACGCAACTTGGCTGCCACCACTGATATTTCCATGAGACCATCCCGAACCATAGGCTGATTTTCCTTCCTAGGGTTAAGGTTTGAGTTACGCCTAGGGTAAGGGTCTATTAACCAGAAAGCCCTGAGTTCCAAGAACACAGCAGCTGCGAAGGACTAGCCAAGAAGAGCGCAAAAGTACCACAACATGCCTGCCTCCACAGCTTTTTCCTTGTGGACATGCCTAATTCCTGGCTGATTTGCCTTTCTCGTCTTAGGGTTGGGGTTCGGCCTAGGGCTAGGATTTTTAAAATCAGGAAGCCCTGAGTTCCAGGCACACTGGAGCTGTGAAAGGCATCCAAAAGGGAGTGCAAAAGTGCCACAACATGGCTGCTTTCACGGCTTTTTCCTTGGCAAGAAGCCTAACACCAGGCTGATTTACCTTCCCAGGGTTACTGTTAGGCTTAGGCCTAGGGCTAGGATTTTTAAAACTAGGAAGTCCTTAGCTCCAGGCACACTGCAGCTGTTCAAGGCATCCCAAGGGGAGTACAAAAGTGCAACAACATGGCAGCTTTCACAGCTTTTTCCTTGGCACCATCCCTATACCTAGGCTGATTTATCTGCCTAGGGTTAGGGTTAGGGTTCAGCCTAGGGCTTGGATTTCTTTAACCAGGAAGCCCTGAGTTCCAGGCTTACTTCATCTGCCAAAGGCATCCCAAAGGGAGTGCAGAAGTGCCACAACATGGCTGCTTTCACGGCTTTTCCCTTAGGAAGAACCCTAATACCCGGCTGATTTACCTTCCTAGGGTTACTGTTAGGCTTAGGCCTAGGACTTTTAAAACCAGGAAGCCCTGGGCTCCAGGCACACTGCAGCTGCTAAAGGCATCCCAAGGGGAGCGCAAAAGTGACGCAACTTGGCTGCCACCACTGATATTTCCATGAGACCATCCCGAACCATAGGCTGATTTTCCTTCCTAGGGTTAAGGTTTGAGTTACGCCTAGGGTAAGGGTTCTATTAACCAGAAAGCCCTGAGTTCCAAGAACACAGCAGCTGCGAAGGACTAGCCAAGAAGAGCGCAAAAGTACCACAACATGCCTGCCTCCACAGCTTTTTCCTTGTGGACATGCCTAATTCCTGGCTGATTTGCCATTCTCGTCGTAGGGCTGGGGTTCGGCCTAGGGCTAGGATTTTTAAAATCAGGAAGCCCTGAGTTCCAGGCACACTGGAGCTGTGAAAGGCATCCAAAAGGGAGTGCAAAAGTGCCACAACATGGCTGCTTTCACGGCTTTTTCCTTGGCAAGAAGCCTAACACCAGGCTGATTTACCTTCCCAGGGTTACTGTTAGGCTTAGGCCTAGGGCTAGGATTTTTAAAACTAGGAAGTCCTTAGCTCCAGGCACACTGCAGCTGTTCAAGGCATCCCAAGGGGAGTACAAAAGTGCAACAACATGGCAGCTTTCACAGCTTTTTCCTTGGCACCATCCCTATACCTAGGCTGATTTATCTGCCTAGGGTTAGGGTTAGGCTTCAGCCTAGGGCTTGGATTTCTTTAACCAGGAAGCCCTGAGTTCCAGGCTTCCTTCATCTGCCAAAGGCATCCCAAAGGGAGTGCAGAAGTGCCACAACATGGCTGCTTTCACGGCTTTTCCCTTAGGAAGAACCCTAATACCCGGCTGATTTACCTTCCTAGGGTTACTGTTAGGCTTAGGTCTAGGACTTTTAAAACCAGGAAGCCCTGGGCTCCAGGCACACTGCAGCTGCGAAAGGCATCCCAAGGGGAGCGCAAAAGTGACGCAACTTGGCTGCCACCACTGATATTTCCATGAGACCATCCCGAACCATAGGCTGATTTTCCTTCCTAGGGTTAAGGTTTGAGTTATGCCTAGGGTAAGGGTCTATTAACCAGAAAGCCCTGAGTTCCAAGAACACAGCAGCTGCGAAGGACTAGCCAAGAAGAGCGCAAAAGTACCACAACATGCCTGCCTCCACAGCTTTTTCCTTGGGGACATGCCTAATTCCTGGCTGATTTGCCTTTCTCGTCTTAGGGTTGGGGTTCGGCCTAGGGCTAGGATTTTTAAAATCAGGAAGCCCTGAGTTCCAGGCACACTGGAGCTGTGAAAGGCATCCAAAAGGGAGTGCAAAAGTGCCACAACATGGCTGCTTTCACGGCTTTTTCCTTGGCAAGAAGCCTAACACCAGGCTGATTTACCTTCCCAGGGTTACTGTTAGGCTTAGGCCTAGGGCTAGGATTTTTAAAACTAGGAAGCCCTTAGCTCCAGGCACACTGCAGCTGTTCAAGGCATCCCAAGGGGAGTACAAAAGTGCAACAACATGGCAGCTTTCACAGCTTTTTCCTTGGCACCATCCCTATACCTAGGCTGATTTATCTGCCTAGGGTTAGGGTTAGGCTTCAGCCTAGGGCTTGGATTTCTTTAACCAGGAAGCCCTGAGTTCCAGGCTTACTTCATCTGCCAAAGGCATCCCAAAGGGAGTGCAGAAGTGCCACAACATGGCTGCTTTCACGGCTTTTCCCTTAGGAAGAACCCTAATACCCGGCTGATTTACCTTCCTAGGGTTACTGTTAGGCTTAGGCCTAGGACTTTTAAAACCAGGAAGCCCTGGTCTCCAGGCACACTGCAGCTGCAAAATGCATCCCAAGGGGAGCGCAAAAGTGACACAACTTGGCTGCCACCACTGATATTTCCATGAGACCATCCCGAACCATAGGTTGATTTTCCTTCCTAGGGTTAAGGTTTGAGTTACGCCTAGGGTAAGGGCTCTATTAACCAGAAAGCCCTGAGTTCCAAGAACACAGCAGCTGCGAAGGACTAGCCAAGAAGAGCGCAAAAGTAGCACAACATGCCTGCCTCCACAGCTTTTTCCTTGTGGACATGCCTAATTCCTGGCTGATTTGCCTTTCTCGTCTTAGGGTTGGGGTTCGGCCTAGGGCTAGGATTTTTAAAATCAGGAAGCCCTGAGTTCCAGGCACACTGGAGCTGTGAAAGGCATCCAAAAGGGAGTGCAAAAGTGCCACAACATGGCTGCTTTCACGGCTTTTTCCTTGGCAAGAAGCCTAACACCAGGCTGATTTACCTTCCCAGGGTTACTGTTAGGCTTAGGCCTAGGGCTAGGATTTTTAAAACTAGGAAGCCCTGGGCTCCAGGCACACTGCAGCTGTTCAAGGCATCCCAAGGGGAGTACAAAAGTGCAACAACATGGCAGCTTTCACAGCTTTTTCCTTGGCACCATCCCTATACCTAGGCTGATTTATCTGCCTAGGGTTAGGGTTAGGCTTCAGCCTAGGGCTTGGATTTCTTTAACCAGGAAGCCCTGAGTTCCAGGCTTACTTCATCTGCCAAAGGCATCCCAAAGGGAGTGCAGAAGTGCCACAACATGGCTGCTTTCACGGCTTTTCCCTTACGAAGAACCCTAATACCCGGCTGATTTACCTTCCTAGGGTTACTGTTAGGCTTAGGCCTAGGACTTTTAAAACCAGGAAGCCCTGGGCTCCAGGCACACTGCAGCTGCAAAAGGCATCCCAAGGGGAGCGCAAAAGTGACGCAACTTGGCTGCCACCACTGATATTTCCATGAGACCATCCCGAACCATAGGTTGATTTTCCTTCCTAGGGTTAAGGTTTGAGTTATGCCTAGGGTAAGGGTCTATTAACCAGAAAGCCCTGAGTTCCAAGAACACAGCAGCTGCGAAGGACTAGCCAAGAAGAGCGCAAAAGTACCACAACATGCCTGCCTCCACAGCTTTTTCCTTGGGGACATGCCTAATTCCTGGCTGATTTGCCTTTCTCGTCTTAGGGTTGGGGTTCGGCCTAGGGCTAGGATTTTTAAAATCAGGAAGCCCTGAGTTCCAGGCACACTGGAGCTGTGAAAGGCATCCAAAAGGGAGTGCAAAAGTGCCACAACATGGCTGCTTTCACGGCTTTTTCCTTGGCAAGAAGCCTAACACCAGGCTGATTTACCTTCCCAGGGTTACTGTTAGGCTTAGGCCTAGGGCTAGGATTTTTAAAACTAGGAAGCCCTTAGCCCCAGGCACACTGCAGCTGTTCAAGGCATCCCAAGGGGAGTACAAAAGTGCAACAACATGGCAGCTTTCACAGCTTTTTCCTTGGCACCATCCCTATACCTAGGCTGATTTATCTGCCTAGGGTTAGGGTTAGGCTTCAGCCTAGGGCTTGGATTTCTTTAACCAGGAAGCCCTGAGTTCCAGGCTTACTTCATCTGCCAAAGGCATCCCAAAGGGAGTGCAGAAGTGCCACAACATGGCTGCTTTCACGGCTTTTCCCTTAGGAAGAACCCTAATACCCGGCTGATTTACCTTCCTAGGGTTACTGTTAGGCTTAGGCCTAGGACTTTTAAAACCAGGAAGCCCTGGGCTCCAGGCACACTGCAGCTGCGAAAGGCATCCCAAGGGGAGCGCAAAAGTGACGCAACTTGGCTGCCACCACTGATATTTCCATGAGACCATCCCGAACCATAGGCTGATTTTCCTTCCTAGGGTTAAGGTTTGAGTTACGCCTAGGGTAAGGGCTCTATTAACCAGAAAGCCCTGAGTTCCAAGAACACAGCAGCTGCGAAGGACTAGCCAAGAAGAGCGCAAAAGTACCACAACATGCCTGCCTCCACAGCTTTTTCCTTGGGGACATGCCTAATTCCTGGCTGATTTGCCTTTCTCGTCTTAGGGCTGGGGTTCGGCCTAGGGCTAGGATTTTTAAAATCAGGAAGCCCTGAGTTCCAGGCACACTGGAGCTGTGAAAGGCATCCAAAAGGGAGTGCAAAAGTGCCACAACATGGCTGCTTTCACGGCTTTTTCCTTGGCAAGAAGCCTAACACCAGGCTGATTTACCTTCCCAGGGTTACTGTTAGGCTTAGGCCTAGGGCTAGGATTTTTAAAACTAGGAAGTCCTTAGCTCCAGGCACACTGCAGCTGTTCAAGGCATCCCAAGGGGAGTACAAAAGTGCAACAACATGGCAGCTTTCACAGCTTTTTCCTTGGCACCATCCCTATACCTAGGCTGATTTATCTGCCTAGGGTTAGGGTTAGGCTTCAGCCTAGGGCTTGGATTTCTTTAACCAGGAAGCCCTGAGTTCCAGGCTTACTTCATCTGCCAAAGGCATCCCAAAGGGAGTGCAGAAGTGCCACAACATGGCTGCTTTCACGGCTTTTCCCTTAGGAAGAACCCTAATACCCGGCTGATTTACCTTCCTAGGGTTACTGTTAGGCTTAGGCCTAGGACTTTTAAAACCAGGAAGCCCTGGTCTCCAGGCACACTGCAGCTGCGAAATGCATCCCAAGGGGAGCGCAAAAGTGACACAACTTGGCTGCCACCACTGATATTTCCATGAGACCATCCCGAACCATAGGTTGATTTTCCTTCCTAGGGTTAAGGTTTGAGTTACGCCTAGGGTAAGGGCTCTATTAACCAGAAAGCCCTGAGTTCCAAGAACACAGCAGCTGCGAAGGACTAGCCAAGAAGAGCGCAAAAGTAGCACAACATGCCTACCTCCACAGCTTTTTCCTTGTGGACATGCCTAATTCCTGGCTGATTTGCCTTTCTCGTCTTAGGGTTGGGGTTCGGCCTAGGGCTAGGATTTTTAAAATCAGGAAGCCCTGAGTTCCAGGCACACTGGAGCTGTGAAAGGCATCCAAAAGGGAGTGCAAAAGTGCCACAACATGGCTGCTTTCACGGCTTTTTCCTTGGCAAGAAGCCTAACACCAGGCTGATTTACCTTCCCAGGGTTACTGTTAGGCTTAGGCCTAGGGCTAGGATTTTTAAAACTAGGAAGCCCTTAGCCCCAGGCACACTGCAGCTGTTCAAGGCATCCCAAGGGGAGTACAAAAGTGCAACAACATGGCAGCTTTCACAGCTTTTTCCTTGGCACCATCCCTATACCTAGGCTGATTTATCTGCCTAGGGTTAGGGTTAGGCTTCAGCCTAGGGCTTGGATTTCTTTAACCAGGAAGCCCTGAGTTCCAGGCTTACTTCATCTGCCAAAGGCATCCCAAAGGGAGTGCAGAAGTGCCACAACATGGCTGCTTTCACGGCTTTTCCCTTAGGAAGAACCCTAATACCCGGCTGATTTACCTTCCTAGGGTTACTGTTAGGCTTAGGCCTAGGACTTTTAAAACCAGGAAGCCCTGGGCTCCAGGCACACTGCAGCTGCGAAAGGCATCCCAAGGGGAGCGCAAAAGTGACGCAACTTGGCTGCCACCACTGATATTTCCATGAGACCATCCCGAACCATAGGTTGATTTTCCTTCCTAGGGTTAAGGTTTGAGTTATGCCTAGGGTAAGGGTCTATTAACCAGAAAGCCCTGAGTTCCAAGAACACAGCAGCTGCGAAGGACTAGCCAAGAAGAGCGCAAAAGTACCACAACATGCCTGCCTCCACAGCTTTTTCCTTGGGGACATGCCTAATTCCTGGCTGATTTGCCTTTCTCGTCTTAGGGTTGGGGTTCGGCCTAGGGCTAGGATTTTTAAAATCAGGAAGCCCTGAGTTCCAGGCACACTGGAGCTGTGAAAGGCATCCAAAAGGGAGTGCAAAAGTGCCACAACATGGCTGCTTTCACGGCTTTTTCCTTGGCAAGAAGCCTAACACCAGGCTGATTTACCTTCCCAGGGTTACTGTTAGGCTTAGGCCTAGGGCTAGGATTTTTAAAACTAGGAAGCCCTTAGCTCCAGGCACACTGCAGCTGTTCAAGGCATCCCAAGGGGAGTACAAAAGTGCAACAACATGGCAGCTTTCACAGCTTTTTCCTTGGCACCATCCCTATACCTAGGCTGATTTATCTGCCTAGGGTTAGGGTTAGGCTTCAGCCTAGGGCTTGGATTTCTTTAACCAGGAAGCCCTGAGTTCCAGGCTTACTTCATCTGCCAAAGGCATCCCAAAGGGAGTGCAGAAGTGCCACAACATGGCTGCTTTCACGGCTTTTCCCTTAGGAAGAACCCTAATACCCGGCTGATTTACCTTCCTAGGGTTACTGTTAGGCTTAGGCCTAGGACTTTTAAAACCAGGAAGCCCTGGGCTCCAGGCACACTGCAGCTGCGAAAGGCATCCCAAGGGGAGCGCAAAAGTGACGCAACTTGGCTGCCACCACTGATATTTCCATGAGACCATCCCGAACCATAGGCTGATTTTCCTTCCTAGGGTTAAGGTTTGAGTTACGCCTAGGGTAAGGGCTCTATTAACCAGAAAGCCCTGAGTTCCAAGAACACAGCAGCTGCGAAGGACTAGCCAAGAAGAGCGCAAAAGTACCACAACATGCCTGCTTCCACAGCTTTTTCCTTGGGGACATGCCTAATTCCTGGCTGATTTGCCTTTCTCGTCTTAGGGCTGGGGTTCGGCCTAGGGCTAGGATTTTTAAAATCAGGAAGCCCTGAGTTCCAGGCACACTGGAGCTGTGAAAGGCATCCAAAAGGGAGTGCAAAAGTGCCACAACATGGCTGCTTTCACGGCTTTTTCCTTGGCAAGAAGCCTAACACCAGGCTGATTTACCTTCCCAGGGTTACTGTTAGGCTTAGGCCTAGGGCTAGGATTTTTAAAACTAGGAAGCCCTTAGCTCCAGGCACACTGCAGCTGTTCAAGGCATGCCAAGGGGAGTACAAAAGTGCAACAACATGGCAGCTTTCACAGCTTTTTCCTTGGCACCATCCCTATACCTAGGCTGATTTATCTGCCTAGGGTTAGGGTTAGGCTTCAGCCTAGGGCTTGGATTTCTTTAACCAGGAAGCCCTGAGTTCCAGGCTTACTTCATCTGCCAAAGGCATCCCAAAGGGAGTGCAGAAGTGCCACAACATGGCTGCTTTCACGGCTTTTCCCTTAGGAAGAACCCTAATACCCGGCTGATTTACCTTCCTAGGCTTACTGTTAGGCTTAGGCCTAGGACTTTTAAAACCAGGAAGCCCTGGGCTCCAGGCACACTGCAGCTGCGAAAGGCATCCCAAGGGGAGCGCAAAAGTGACGCAACTTGGCTGCCACCACTGATATTTCCATGAGACCATCCCGAACCATAGGTTGATTTTCCTTCCTAGGGTTAAGGTTTGAGTTATGCCTAGGGTAAGGGTCTATTAACCAGAAAGCCCTGAGTTCCAAGAACACAGCAGCTGCGAAGGACTAGCCAAGAAGAGCGCAAAAGTACCACAACATGCCTGCCTCCACAGCTTTTTCCTTGGGGACATGCCTAATTCCTGGCTGATTTGCCTTTCTCGTCTTAGGGTTGGGGTTCGGCCTAGGGCTAGGATTTTTAAAATCAGGAAGCCCTGAGTTCCAGGCACACTGGAGCTGTGAAAGGCATCCAAAAGGGAGTGCAAAAGTGCCACAACATGGCTGCTTTCACGGCTTTTTCCTTGGCAAGAAGCCTAACACCAGGCTGATTTACCTTCCCAGGGTTACTGTTAGGCTTAGGTCTAGGGCTAGGATTTTTAAAACTAGGAAGCCCTTAGCTCCAGGCACACTGCAGCTGTTCAAGGCATCCCAAGGGGAGTACAAAAGTGCAACAACATGGCAGCTTTCACAGCTTTTTCCTTGGCACCATCCCTATACCTAGGCTGATTTATCTGCCTAGGGTTAGGGTTAGGCTTCAGCCTAGGGCTTGGATTTCTTTAACCAGGAAGCCCTGAGTTCCAGGCTTACTTCATCTGCCAAAGGCATCCCAAAGGGAATGCAGAAGTGCCACAACATGGCTGCTTTCACGGCTTTTCCCTTAGGAAGAACCCTAATACCCGGCTGATTTACCTTCCTAGGGTTACTGTTAGGCTTAGGCCTAGGACTTTTAAAACCAGGAAGCCCTGGGCTCCAGGCACACTGCAGCTGCGAAAGGCATCCCAAGGGGAGCGCAAAAGTGACGCAACTTGGCTGCCACCACTGATATTTCCATGAGACCATCCCGAACCATAGGTTGATTTTCCTTCCTAGGGTTAAGGTTTGAGTTATGCCTAGGGTAAGGGTCTATTAACCAGAAAGCCCTGAGTTCCAAGAACACAGCAGCTGCGAAGGACTAGCCAAGAAGAGCGCAAAAGTAGCACAACATGCCTGCCTCCACAGCTTTTTCCTTGGGGACATGCCTAATTCCTGGCTGATTTGCCTTTCTCGTCTTAGGGTTGGGGTTCGGCCTAGGGCTAGGATTTTTAAAATCAGGAAGCCCTGAGTTCCAGGCACACTGGAGCTGTGAAAGGCATCCAAAAGGGTGTGCAAAAGTGCCACAACATGGCTGCTTTCACGGCTTTTTCCTTGGCAAGAAGCCTAACACCAGGCTGATTTACCTTCCCAGGGTTACTGTTAGGCTTAGGCCTAGGGCTAGGATTTTTAAAACTAGGAAGCCCTTAGCTCCAGGCACACTGCAGCTGTTCAAGGCATCCCAAGGGGAGTACAAAAGTGCAACAACATGGCAGCTTTCACAGCTTTTTCCTTGGCACCATCCCTATACCTAGGCTGATTTATCTGCCTAGGGTTAGGGTTAGGCTTCAGCCTAGGGCTTGGATTTCTTTAACCAGGAAGCCCTGAGTTCCAGGCTTACTTCATCTGCCAAAGGCATCCCAAAGGGAGTGCAGAAGTGCCACAACATGGCTGCTTTCACGGCTTTTCCCTTAGGAAGAACCCTAATACCCGGCTGATTTACCTTCCTAGGGTTACTGTTAGGCTTAGGCCTAGGACTTTTAAAACCAGGAAGCCCTGGGCTCCAGGCACACTGCAGCTGCTAAAGGCATCCCAAGGGGAGCGCAAAAGTGACGCAACTTGGCTGCCACCACTGATATTTCCATGAGACCATCCCGAACCATAGGCTGATTTTCCTTCCTAGGGTTAAGGTTTGAGTTACGCCTAGGGTAAGGGCTCTATTAACCAGAAAGCCCTGAGTTCCAAGAACACAGCAGCTGCGAAGGACTAGCCAAGAAGAGCGCAAAAGTACCACAACATTCCTGCCTCCACAGCTTTTTCCTTGGGGACATGCCTAATTCCTGGCTGATTTGCCTTTCTCGTCTTAGGGCTGGGGTTCGGCCTAGGGCTAGGATTTTTAAAATCAGGAAGCCCTGAGTTCCAGGCACACTGGAGCTGTGAAAGGCATCCAAAAGGGAGTGCAAAAGTGCCACAACATGGCTGCTTTCACGGCTTTTTCCTTGGCAAAAAGCCTAACACCAGGCTGATTTACCTTCCCAGGGTTACTGTTAGGCTTAGGCCTAGGGCTAGGATTTTTAAAACTAGGAAGCCCTGGGCTCCAGGCACACTGCAGCTGTTCAAGGCATCCCAAGGGGAGTACAAAAGTGCAACAACATGGCAGCTTTCACAGCTTTTTCCTTGGCACCATCCCTATACCTAGGCTGATTTATCTGCCTAGGGTTAGGGTTAGGCTTCAGCCTAGGGCTTGGATTTCTTTAACCAGGAAGCCCTGAGTTCCAGGCTTACTTCATCTGCCAAAGGCATCCCAAAGGGAGTGCAGAAGTGCCACAACATGGCTGCTTTCACGGCTTTTCCCTTAGGAAGAACCCTAATACCCGGCTGATTTACCTTCCTAGGCTTACTGTTAGGCTTAGGCCTAGGACTTTTAAAACCAGGAAGCCCTGGGCTCCAGGCACACTGCAGCTGCGAAAGGCATCCCAAGGGGAGCGCAAAAGTGACGCAACTTGGCTGCCACCACTGATATTTCCATGAGACCATCCCGAACCATAGGCTGATTTTCCTTCCTAGGGTTAAGGTTTGAGTTACGCCTAGGGTAAGGGTCTATTAACCAGAAAGCCCTGAGTTCCAAGAACACAGCAGCTGCGAAGGACTAGCCAAGAAGAGCGCAAAAGTACCACAACATGCCTGCCTCCACAGCTTTTTCCTTGGGGACATGCCTAATTCCTGGCTGATTTGCCTTTCTCGTCGTAGGGTTGGGGTTCGGCCTAGGGCTAGGATTTTTAAAATCAGGAAGCCCTGAGTTCCAGGCACACTGGAGCTGTGAAAGGCATCCAAAAGGGAGTGCAAAAGTGCCACAACATGGCTGCTTTCACGGCTTTTTCCTTGGCAAGAAGCCTAACACCAGGCTGATTTACCTTCCCAGGGTTACTGTTAGGCTTAGGCCTAGGGCTAGGATTTTTAAAACTAGGAAGCCCTTAGCTCCAGGCACACTGCAGCTGTTCAAGGCATCCCAAGGGGAGTACAAAAGTGCAACAACATGGCAGCTTTCACAGCTTTTTCCTTGGCACCATCCCTATACCTAGGCTGATTTATCTGCCTAGGGTTAGGGTTAGGCTTCAGCCTAGGGCTTGGATTTCTTTAACCAGGAAGCCCTGAGTTCCAGGCTTACTTCATCTGCCAAAGGCATCCCAAAGGGAGTGCAGAAGTGCCACAACATGGCTGCTTTCACGGCTTTTTCCTTAGGAAGAACCCTAATACCCGGCTGATTTACCTTCCTAGGGTTACTGTTAGGCTTAGGCCTAGGACTTTTAAAACCAGGAAGCCCTGGGCTCCAGGCACACTGCAGCTGCGAAATGCATCCCAAGGGGAGCGCAAAAGTGACACAACTTGGCTGCCACCACTGATATTTCCATGAGACCATCCCGAACCATAGGTTGATTTTCCTTCCTAGGGTTAAGGTTTGAGTTACGCCTAGGGTAAGGGCTCTATTAACCAGAAAGCCCTGAGTTCCAAGAACACAGCAGCTGCGAAGGACTAGCCAAGAAGAGCGCAAAAGTAGCACAACATGCCTGCCTCCACAGCTTTTTCCTTGTGGACATGCCTAATTCCTGGCTGATTTGCCTTTCTCGTCGCAGGGCTGGGGTTCGGCCTAGGGCTAGGATTTTTAAAATCAGGAAGCCCTGAGTTCCAGGCACACTGGAGCTGTGAAAGGCATCCAAAAGGGAGTGCAAAAGTGCCACAACATGGCTGCTTTCACGGCTTTTTCCTTGGCAAGAAGCCTAACACCAGGCTGATTTACCTTCCCAGGGTTACTGTTAGGCTTAGGCCTAGGGCTAGGATTTTTAAAACTAGGAAGCCCTTAGCCCCAGGCACACTGCAGCTGTTCAAGGCATCCCAAGGGGAGTACAAAAGTGCAACAACATGGCAGCTTTCACAGCTTTTTCCTTGGCACCATCCCTATACCTAGGCTGATTTATCTGCCTAGGGTTAGGGTTAGGCTTCAGCCTAGGGCTTGGATTTCTTTAACCAGGAAGCCCTGAGTTCCAGGCTTACTTCATCTGCCAAAGGCATCCCAAAGGGAGTGCAGAAGTGCCACAACATGGCTGCTTTCACGGCTTTTCCCTTAGGAAGAACCCTAATACCCGGCTGATTTACCTTCCTAGGGTTACTGTTAGGCTTAGGCCTAGGACTTTTAAAACCAGGAAGCCCTGGGCTCCAGGCACACTGCAGCTGCGAAAGGCATCCCAAGGGGAGCGCAAAAGTGACGCAACTTGGCTGCCACCACTGATATTTCCATGAGACCATCCCGAACCATAGGCTGATTTTCCTTCCTAGGGTTAAGGTTTGAGTTACGCCTAGGGTAAGGGTCTATTAACCAGAAAGCCCTGAGTTCCAAGAACACAGCAGCTGCGAAGGACTAGCCAAGAAGAGCGCAAAAGTACCACAACATGCCTGCCTCCACAGCTTTTTCCTTGTGGACATGCCTAATTCCTGGCTGATTTGCCTTTCTCGTCGTAGGGTTGGGGTTCGGCCTAGGGCTAGGATTTTTAAAATCAGGAAGCCCTGAGTTCCAGGCACACTGGAGCTGTGAAAGGCATCCAAAAGGGAGTGCAAAAGTGCCACAACATGGCTGCTTTCACGGCTTTTTCCTTGGCAAGAAGCCTAACACCAGGCTGATTTACCTTCCCAGGGTTACTGTTAGGCTTAGGCCTAGGGCTAGGATTTTTAAAACTAGGAAGCCCTTAGCTCCAGGCACACTGCAGCTGTTCAAGGCATCCCAAGGGGAGTACAAAAGTGCAACAACATGGCAGCTTTCACAGCTTTTTCCTTGGCACCATCCCTATACCTAGGCTGATTTATCTGCCTAGGGTTAGGGTTAGGCTTCAGCCTAGGGCTTGGATTTCTTGAACCAGGAAGCCCTGAGTTCCAGGCTTACTTCATCTGCCAAAGGCATCCCAAAGGGAGTGCAGAAGTGCCACAACATGGCTGCTTTCACGGCTTTTTCCTTAGGAAGAACCCTAATACCCGGCTGATTTACCTTCCTAGGGTTACTGTTAGGCTTAGGCCTAGGACTTTTAAAACCAGGAAGCCCTGGTCTCCAGGCACACTGCAGCTGCGAAATGCATCCCAAGGGGAGCGCAAAAGTGACACAACTTGGCTGCCACCACTGATATTTCCATGAGACCATCCCGAACCATAGGTTGATTTTCCTTCCTAGGGTTAAGGTTTGAGTTACGCCTAGGGTAAGGGCTCTATTAACCAGAAAGCCCTGAGTTCCAAGAACACAGCAGCTGCGAAGGACTAGCCAAGAAGAGCGCAAAAGTAGCACAACATGCCTGCCTCCACAGCTTTTTCCTTGTGGACATGCCTAATTCCTGGCTGATTTGCCTTTCTCGTCGCAGGGCTGGGGTTCGGCCTAGGGCTAGGATTTTTAAAATCAGGAAGCCCTGAGTTCCAGGCACACTGGAGCTGTGAAAGGCATCCAAAAGGGAGTGCAAAAGTGCCACAACATGGCTGCTTTCACGGCTTTTTCCTTGGCAAGAAGCCTAACACCAGGCTGATTTACCTTCCCAGGGTTACTGTTAGGCTTAGGCCTAGGGCTAGGATTTTTAAAACTAGGAAGCCCTTAGCTCCAGGCACACTGCAGCTGTTCAAGGCATCCCAAGGGGAGTACAAAAGTGCAACAACATGGCAGCTTTCACAGCTTTTTCCTTGGCACCATCCCTATACCTAGGCTGATTTATCTGCCTAGGGTTAGGGTTAGGCTTCAGCCTAGGGCTTGGATTTCTTTAACCAGGAAGCCCTGAGTTCCAGGCTTACTTCATCTGCCAAAGGCATCCCAAAGGGAGTGCAGAAGTGCCACAACATGGCTGCTTTCACGGCTTTTCCCTTAGGAAGAACCCTAATACCCGGCTGATTTACCTTCCTAGGGTTACTGTTAGGCTTAGGCCTAGGACTTTTAAAACCAGGAAGCCCTGGGCTCCAGGCACACTGCAGCTGCGAAAGGCATCCCAAGGGGAGCGCAAAAGTGACGCAACTTGGCTGCCACCACTGATATTTCCATGAGACCATCCCGAACCATAGGCTGATTTTCCTTCCTAGGGTTAAGGTTTGAGTTACGCCTAGGGTAAGGGTCTATTAACCAGAAAGCCCTGAGTTCCAAGAACACAGCAGCTGCGAAGGACTAGCCAAGAAGAGCGCAAAAGTACCACAACATGCCTGCCTCCACAGCTTTTTCCTTGTGGACATGCCTAATTCCTGGCTGATTTGCCTTTCTCGTCTTAGGGCTGGGGTTCGGCCTAGGGCTAGGATTTTTAAAATCAGGAAGCCCTGAGTTCCAGGCACACTGGAGCTGTGAAAGGCATCCAAAAGGGAGTGCAAAAGTGCCACAACATGGCTGCTTTCACGGCTTTTTCCTTGGCAAGAAGCCTAACACCAGGCTGATTTACCTTCCCAGGGTTACTGTTAGGCTTAGGCCTAGGGCTAGGATTTTTAAAACTAGGAAGCCCTTAGCTCCAGGCACACTGCAGCTGTTCAAGGCATCCCAAGGGGAGTACAAAAGTGCAACAACATGGCAGCTTTCACAGCTTTTTCCTTGGCACCATCCCTATACCTAGGCTGATTTATCTGCCTAGGGTTAGGGTTAGGCTTCAGCCTAGGGCTTGGATTTCTTTAACCAGGAAGCCCTGAGTTCCAGGCTTCCTTCATCTGCCAAAGGCATCCCAAAGGGAGTGCAGAAGTGCCACAACATGGCTGCTTTCACGGCTTTTCCCTTAGGAAGAACCCTAATACCCGGCTGATTTACCTTCCTAGGGTTACTGTTAGGCTTAGGCCTAGGACTTTTAAAACCAGGAAGCCCTGGGCTCCAGGCACACTGCAGCTGCGAAAGGCATCCCAAGGGGAGCGCAAAAGTGACGCAACTTGGCTGCCACCACTGATATTTCCATGAGACCATCCCGAACCATAGGCTGATTTTCCTTCCTAGGGTTAAGGTTTGAGTTACGCCTAGGGTAAGGGCTCTATTAACCAGAAAGCCCTGAGTTCCAAGAACACAGCAGCTGCGAAGGACTAGCCAAGAAGAGCGCAAAAGTAGCACAACATGCCTGCCTCCACAGCTTTTTCCTTGTGGACATGCCTAATTCCTGGCTGATTTGCCTTTCTCGTCTTAGGGTTGGGGTTCGGACTAGGGCTAGGATTTTTAAAATCAGGAAGCCCTGAGTTCCAGGCACACTGGAGCTGTGAAAGGCATCCAAAAGGGAGTGCAAAAGTGCCACAACATGGCTGCTTTCACGGCTTTTTCCTTGGCAAGAAGCCTAACACCAGGCTGATTTACCTTCCCAGGGTTACTGTTAGGCTTAGGCCTAGGGCTAGGATTTTTAAAACTAGGAAGCCCTTAGCTCCAGGCACACTGCAGCTGTTCAAGGCATCCCAAGGGGAGTACAAAAGTGCAACAACATGGCAGCTTTCACAGCTTTTTCCTTGGCACCATCCCTATACCTAGGCTGATTTATCTGCCTAGGGTTAGGGTTAGGCTTCAGCCTAGGGCTTGGATTTCTTTAACCAGGAAGCCCTGAGTTCCAGGCTTACTTCATCTGCCAAAGGCATCCCAAAGGGAGTGCAGAAGTGCCACAACATGGCTGCTTTCACGGCTTTTCCCTTAGGAAGAACCCTAATACCCGGCTGATTTACCTTCCTAGGGTTACTGTTAGGCTTAGGCCTAGGACTTTTAAAACCAGGAAGCCCTGGGCTCCAGGCACACTGCAGCTGCGAAAGGCATCCCAAGGGGAGCGCAAAAGTGACGCAACTTGGCTGCCACCACTGATATTTCCATGAGACCATCCCGAACCATAGGCTGATTTTCCTTCCTAGGGTTAAGGTTTGAGTTACGCCTAGGGTAAGGGTTCTATTAACCAGAAAGCCCTGAGTTCCAAGAACACAGCAGCTGCGAAGGACTAGCCAAGAAGAGCGCAAAAGTAGCACAACATGCCTGCCTCCACAGCTTTTTCCTTGGGGACATGCCTAATTCCTGGCTGATTTGCCTTTCTCGTCTTAGGGCTGGGGTTCGGCCTAGGGCTAGGATTTTTAAAATCAGGAAGCCCTGAGTTCCAGGCACACTGGAGCTGTGAAAGGCATCCAAAAGGGAGTGCAAAAGTGCCACAACATGGCTGCTTTCACGGCTTTTTCCTTGGCAAGAAGCCTAACACCAGGCTGATTTACCTTCCCAGGGTTACTGTTAGGCTTAGGCCTAGGGCTAGGATTTTTAAAACTAGGAAGCCCTTAGCTCCAGGCACACTGCAGCTGTTCAAGGCATCCCAAGGGGAGTACAAAAGTGCAACAACATGGCAGCTTTCACAGCTTTTTCCTTGGCACCATCCCTATACCTAGGCTGATTTATCTGCCTAGGGTTAGGGTTAGGCTTCAGCCTAGGGCTTGGATTTCTTTAACCAGGAAGCCCTGAGTTCCAGGCTTCCTTCATCTGCCAAAGGCATCCCAAAGGGAGTGCAGAAGTGCCACAACATGGCTGCTTTCACGGCTTTTCCCTTAGGAAGAACCCTAATACCCGGCTGATTTACCTTCCTAGGGTTACTGTTAGGCTTAGGCCTAGGACTTTTAAAACCAGGAAGCCCTGGGCTCCAGGCACACTGCAGCTGCGAAAGGCATCCCAAGGGGAGCGCAAAAGTGACGCAACTTGGCTGCCACCACTGATATTTCCATGAGACCATCCCGAACCATAGGCTGATTTTCCTTCCTAGGGTTAAGGTTTGAGTTACGCCTAGGGTAAGGGCTCTATTAACCAGAAAGCCCTGAGTTCCAAGAACACAGCAGCTGCGAAGGACTAGCCAAGAAGAGCGCAAAAGTAGCACAACATGCCTGCCTCCACAGCTTTTTCCTTGTGGACATGCCTAATTCCTGGCTGATTTGCCTTTCTCGTCTTAGGGTTGGGGTTCGGCCTAGGGCTAGGATTTTTAAAATCAGGAAGCCCTGAGTTCCAGGCACACTGGAGCTGTGAAAGGCATCCAAAAGGGAGTGCAAAAGTGCCACAACATGGCTGCTTTCACGGCTTTTTCCTTGGCAAGAAGCCTAACACCAGGCTGATTTACCTTCCCAGGGTTACTGTTAGGCTTAGGCCTAGGGCTAGGATTTTTAAAACTAGGAAGCCCTTAGCTCCAGGCACACTGCAGCTGTTCAAGGCATCCCAAGGGGAGTACAAAAGTGCAACAACATGGCAGCTTTCACAGCTTTTTCCTTGGCACCATCCCTATACCTAGGCTGATTTATCTGCCTAGGGTTAGGGTTAGGCTTCAGCCTAGGGCTTGGATTTCTTTAACCAGGAAGCCCTGAGTTCCAGGCTTACTTCATCTGCCAAAGGCATCCCAAAGGGAGTGCAGAAGTGCCACAACATGGCTGCTTTCACGGCTTTTCCCTTAGGAAGAACCCTAATACCCGGCTGATTTACCTTCCTAGGGTTACTGTTAGGCTTAGGCCTAGGACTTTTAAAACCAGGAAGCCCTGGGCTCCAGGCACACTGCAGCTGCGAAAGGCATCCCAAGGGGAGCGCAAAAGTGACGCAACTTGGCTGCCACCACTGATATTTCCATGAGACCATCCCGAACCATAGGCTGATTTTCCTTCCTAGGGTTAAGGTTTGAGTTACGCCTAGGGTAAGGGTTCTATTAACCAGAAAGCCCTGAGTTCCAAGAACACAGCAGCTGCGAAGGACTAGCCAAGAAGAGCGCAAAAGTAGCACAACATGCCTGCCTCCACAGCTTTTTCCTTGGGGACATGCCTAATTCCTGGCTGATTTGCCTTTCTCGTCTTAGGGTTGGGGTTCGGCCTAGGGCTAGGATTTTTAAAATCAGGAAGCCCTGAGTTCCAGGCACACTGGAGCTGTGAAAGGCATCCAAAAGGGAGTGCAAAAGTGGCACAACATGGCTGCTTTCACGGCTTTTTCCTTGGCAAGAAGCCTAACACCAGGCTGATTTACCTTCCCAGGGTTACTGTTAGGCTTAGGCCTAGGGCTAGGATTTTTGAAACTAGGAAGCCCTGGGCTCCAGGCACACTGCAGCTGTTCAAGGCATCCCAAGGGGAGTACAAAAGTGCAACAACATGGCAGCTTTCACAGCTTTTTCCTTGGCACCATCCCTATACCTAGGCTGATTTATCTGCCTAGGGTTAGGGTTAGGCTTCAGCCTAGGGCTTGGATTTCTTTAACCAGGAAGCCCTGAGTTCCAGGCTTACTTCATCTGCCAAAGGCATCCCAAAGGGAGTGCAGAAGTGCCACAACATGGCTGCTTTCACGGCTTTTCCCTTAGGAAGAACCCTAATACCCGGCTGATTTACCTTCCTAGGGTTACTGTTAGGCTTAGGCCTAGGACTTTTAAAACCAGGAAGCCCTGGGCTCCAGGCACACTGCAGCTGCGAAAGGCATCCCAAGGGGAGCGCAAAAGTGACGCAACTTGGCTGCCACCACTGATATTTCCATGAGACCATCCAGAACCATAGGCTGATTTTCCTTCCTAGGGTTAAGGTTTGAGTTACGCCTAGGGTAAGGGTTCTATTAACCAGAAAGCCCTGAGTTACAAGAACACAGCAGCTGCGAAGGACTAGCCAAGAAGAGCGCAAAAGTACCACAACATGCCTGCCTCCACAGCTTTTTCCTTGGGGACATGCCTAATTCCTGGCTGATTTGCCTTTCTCGTCTTAGGGTTGGGGTTCGGCCTAGGGCTAGGATTTTTAAAATCAGGAAGCCCTGAGTTCCAGGCACACTGGAGCTGTGAAAGGCATCCAAAAGGGAGTGCAAAAGTGCCACAACATGGCTGCTTTCACGGCTTTTTCCTTGGCAAGAAGCCTAACACCAGGCTGATTTACCTTCCCAGGGTTACTGTTAGGCTTAGGCCTAGGGCTAGGATTTTTGAAACTAGGAAGCCCTGGGCTCCAGGCACACTGCAGCTGTTCAAGGCATCCCAAGGGGAGTACAAAAGTGCAACAACATGGCAGCTTTCACAGCTTTTTCCTTGGCACCATCCCTATACCTTGGCTGATTTATCTGCCTAGGGTTAGGGTTAGGCTTCAGCCTAGGGCTTGGATTTCTTTAACCAGGAAGCCCTGAGTTCCAGGCTTACTTCATCTGCCAAAGGCATCCCAAAGGGAGTGCAGAAGTGCCACAACATGGCTGCTTTCACGGCTTTTCCCTTTGGAAGAACCCTAATACCCGGCTGATTTACCTTCCTAGGGTTACTGTTAGGCTTAGGCCTAGGACTTTTAAAACCAGGAAGCCCTGGGCTCCAGGCACACTGCAGCTGCGAAAGGCATCCCAAGGGGAGCGCAAAAGTGACGCAACTTGGCTGCCACCACTGATATTTCCATGAGACCATCCCGAACAATAGGCTGATTTTCCTTCCTAGGGTTAAGGTTTGAGTTACGCCTAGGGTAAGGGTTCTATTAACCAGAAAGCCCTGAGTTCCAAGAACACAGCAGCTGCGAAGGACTAGCCAAGAAGAGCGCAAAAGTAGCACAACATGCCTGCCTCCACAGCTTTTTCCTTGGGGACATGCCTAATTCCTGGCTGATTTGCCTTTCTCGTCTTAGGGTTGGGGCTCGGCCTAGGGCTAGGATTTTTAAAATCAGGAAGCCCTGAGTTCCAGGCACACTGGAGCTGTGAAAGGCATCCAAAAGGGAGTGCAAAAGTGCCACAACATGGCTGCTTTCACGGCTTTTTCCTTGGCAAGAAGCCTAACACCAGGCTGATTTACCTTCCCAGGGTTACTGTTAGGCTTAGGCCTAGGGCTAGGATTTTTGAAACTAGGAAGCCCTGGGCTCCAGGCACACTGCAGCTGTTCAAGGCATCCCAAGGGGAGTACAAAAGTGCAACAACATGGCAGCTTTCACAGCTTTTTCCTTGGCACCATCCCTATACCTAGGCTGATTTATCTGCCTAGGGTTAGGGTTAGGCTTCAGCCTAGGGCTTGGATTTCTTTAACCAGGAAGCCCTGAGTTCCAGGCTTACTTCATCTGCCAAAGGCATCCCAAAGGGAGTGCAGAAGTGCCACAACATGGCTGCTTTCACGGCTTTTCCCTTTGGAAGAACCCTAATACCCGGCTGATTTACCTTCCTAGGGTTACTGTTAGGCTTAGGCCTAGGACTTTTAAAACCAGGAAGCCCTGGGCTCCAGGCACACTGCAGCTGCGAAAGGCATCCCAAGGGGAGCGCAAAAGTGACGCAACTTGGCTGCCACCACTGATATTTCCATGAGACCATCCCGAACCATAGGCTGATTTTCCTTCCTAGGGTTAAGGTTTGAGTTACGCCTAGGGTAAGGGTTCTATTAACCAGAAAGCCCTGAGTTCCAAGAACACAGCAGCTGCGAAGGACTAGCCAAGAAGAGCGCAAAAGTAGCACAACATGCCTGCCTCCACAGCTTTTTCCTTGTGGACATGCCTAATTCCTGGCTGATTTGCCTTTCTCGTCGTAGGGTTGGGGTTCGGCCTAGGGCTAGGATTTTTAAAATCAGGAAGCCCTGAGTTCCAGGCACACTGGAGCTGTGAAAGGCATCCAAAAGGGAGTGCAAAAGTGCCACAACATGGCTGCTTTCACGGCTTTTTCCTTGGCAAGAAGCCTAACACCAGGCTGATTTACCTTCCCAGGGTTACTGTTAGGCTTAGGCCTAGGGCTAGGATTTTTAAAACTAGGAAGCCCTTAGCTCCAGGCACACTGCAGCTGTTCAAGGCATCCCAAGGGGAGTACAAAAGTGCAACAACATGGCAGCTTTCACAGCTTTTTCCTTGGCACCATCCCTATACCTAGGCTGATTTATCTGCCTAGGGTTAGGGTTAGGCTTCAGCCTAGGGCTTGGATTTCTTTAACCAGGAAGCCCTGAGTTCCAGGCTTCCTTCATCTGCCAAAGGCATCCCAAAGGGAGTGCAGAAGTGCCACAACATGGCTGCTTTCACGGCTTTTCCCTTAGGAAGAACCCTAATACCCGGCTGATTTACCTTCCTAGGGTTACTGTTAGGCTTAGGCCTAGGACTTTTAAAACCAGGAAGCCCTGGGCTCCAGGCACACTGCAGCTGCGAAAGGCATCCCAAGGGAAGCGCAAAAGTGACGCAACTTGGCTGCCACCACTGATATTTCCATGAGACCATCCCGAACCATAGGCTGATTTTCCTTCCTAGGGTTAAGGTTTGAGTTACGCCTAGGGTAAGGGTTCTATTAACCAGAAAGCCCTGAGTTCCAAGAACACAGCAGCTGCGAAGGACTAGCCAAGAAGAGCGCAAAAGTACCACAACATGCCTGCCTCCACAGCTTTTTCCTTGGGGACATGCCTAATTCCTGGCTGATTTGCCTTTCTCGTCGCAGGGCTGGGGTTCGGCCTAGGGCTAGGATTTTTAAAATCAGGAAGCCCTGAGTTCCAGGCACACTGGAGCTGTGAAAGGCATCCAAAAGGGAGTGCAAAAGTGCCACAACATGGCTGCTTTCACGGCTTTTTCCTTGGCAAGAAGCCTAACACCAGGCTGATTTACCTTCCCAGGGTTACTGTTAGGCTTAGGCCTAGGGCTAGGATTTTTAAAACTAGGAAGTCCTTAGCTCCAGGCACACTGCAGCTGCGAAAGGCATCCCAAGGGGAGCGCAAAAGTGACGCAACTTGGCTGCCACCACTGATATTTCCATGAGACCATCCCGAACAATAGGCTGATTTTCCTTCCTAGGGTTAAGGTTTGAGTTACGCCTAGGGTAAGGGTTCTATTAACCAGAAAGCCCTGAGTTCCAAGAACACAGCAGCTGCGAAGGACTAGCCAAGAAGAGCGCAAAAGTAGCACAACATGCCTGCCTCCACAGCTTTTTCCTTGGGGACATGCCTAATTCCTGGCTGATTTGCCTTTCTCGTCTTAGGGTTGGGGCTCGGCCTAGGGCTAGGATTTTTAAAATCAGGAAGCCCTGAGTTCCAGGCACACTGGAGCTGTGAAAGGCATCCAAAAGGGAGTGCAAAAGTGCCACAACATGGCTGCTTTCACGGCTTTTTCCTTGGCAAGAAGCCTAACACCAGGCTGATTTACCTTCCCAGGGTTACTGTTAGGCTTAGGCCTAGGGCTAGGATTTTTGAAACTAGGAAGCCCTGGGCTCCAGGCACACTGCAGCTGTTCAAGGCATCCCAAGGGGAGTACAAAAGTGCAACAACATGGCAGCTTTCACAGCTTTTTCCTTGGCACCATCCCTATACCTAGGCTGATTTATCTGCCTAGGGTTAGGGTTAGGCTTCAGCCTAGGGCTTGGATTTCTTTAACCAGGAAGCCCTGAGTTCCAGGCTTACTTCATCTGCCAAAGGCATCCCAAAGGGAGTGCAGAAGTGCCACAACATGGCTGCTTTCACGGCTTTTCCCTTTGGAAGAACCCTAATACCCGGCTGATTTACCTTCCTAGGGTTACTGTTAGGCTTAGGCCTAGGACTTTTAAAACCAGGAAGCCCTGGGCTCCAGGCACACTGCAGCTGCGAAAGGCATCCCAAGGGGAGCGCAAAAGTGACGCAACTTGGCTGCCACCACTGATATTTCCATGAGACCATCCCGAACCATAGGCTGATTTTCCTTCCTAGGGTTAAGGTTTGAGTTACGCCTAGGGTAAGGGTTCTATTAACCAGAAAGCCCTGAGTTCCAAGAACACAGCAGCTGCGAAGGACTAGCCAAGAAGAGCGCAAAAGTACCACAACATGCCTGCCTCCACAGCTTTTTCCTTGTGGACATGCCTAATTCCTGGCTGATTTGCCTTTCTCGTCGTAGGGTTGGGGTTCGGCCTAGGGCTAGGATTTTTAAAATCAGGAAGCCCTGAGTTCCAGGCACACTGGAGCTGTGAAAGGCATCCAAAAGGGAGTGCAAAAGTGCCACAACATGGCTGCTTTCACGGCTTTTTCCTTGGCAAGAAGCCTAACACCAGGCTGATTTACCTTCCCAGGGTTACTGTTAGGCTTAGGCCTAGGGCTAGGATTTTTAAAACTAGGAAGCCCTTAGCTCCAGGCACACTGCAGCTGTTCAAGGCATCCCAAGGGGAGTACAAAAGTGCAACAACATGGCAGCTTTCACAGCTTTTTCCTTGGCACCATCCCTATACCTAGGCTGATTTATCTGCCTAGGGTTAGGGTTAGGCTTCAGCCTAGGGCTTGGATTTCTTTAACCAGGAAGCCCTGAGTTCCAGGCTTCCTTCATCTGCCAAAGGCATCCCAAAGGGAGTGCAGAAGTGCCACAACATGGCTGCTTTCACGGCTTTTCCCTTAGGAAGAACCCTAATACCGGGCTGATTTACCTTCCTAGGGTTACTGTTAGGCTTAGGCCTAGGACTTTTAAAACCAGGAAGCCCTGGGCTCCAGGCACACTGCAGCTGCGAAAGGCATCCCAAGGGAAGCGCAAAAGTGACGCAACTTGGCTGCCACCACTGATATTTCCATGAGACCATCCCGAACCATAGGCTGATTTTCCTTCCTAGGGTTAAGGTTTGAGTTACGCCTAGGGTAAGGGTTCTATTAACCAGAAAGCCCTGAGTTCCAAGAACACAGCAGCTGCGAAGGACTAGCCAAGAAGAGCGCAAAAGTAGCACAACATGCCTGCCTCCACAGCTTTTTCCTTGGGGACATGCCTAATTCCTGGCTGATTTGCCTTTCTCGTCTTAGGGTTGGGGCTCGGCCTAGGGCTAGGATTTTTAAAATCAGGAAGCCCTGAGTTCCAGGCACACTGGAGCTGTGAAAGGCATCCAAAAGGGAGTGCAAAAGTGCCACAACATGGCTGCTTTCACGGCTTTTTCCTTGGCAAGAAGCCTAACACCAGGCTGATTTACCTTCCCAGGGTTACTGTTAGGCTTAGGCCTAGGGCTAGGATTTTTGAAACTAGGAAGCCCTGGGCTCCAGGCACACTGCAGCTGTTCAAGGCATCCCAAGGGGAGTACAAAAGTGCAACAACATGGCAGCTTTCACAGCTTTTTCCTTGGCACCATCCCTATACCTAGGCTGATTTATCTGCCTAGGGTTAGGGTTAGGCTTCAGCCTAGGGCTTGGATTTCTTTAACCAGGAAGCCCTGAGTTCCAGGCTTACTTCATCTGCCAAAGGCATCCCAAAGGGAGTGCAGAAGTGCCACAACATGGCTGCTTTCACGGCTTTTCCCTTTGGAAGAACCCTAATACCCGGCTGATTTACCTTCCTAGGGTTACTGTTAGGCTTAGGCCTAGGACTTTTAAAACCAGGAAGCCCTGGGCTCCAGGCACACTGCAGCTGCGAAAGGCATCCCAAGGGGAGCGCAAAAGTGACGCAACTTGGCTGCCACCACTGATATTTCCATGAGACCATCCCGAACCATAGGCTGATTTTCCTTCCTAGGGTTAAGGTTTGAGTTACGCCTAGGGTAAGGGTTCTATTAACCAGAAAGCCCTGAGTTCCAAGAACACAGCAGCTGCGAAGGACTAGCCAAGAAGAGCGCAAAAGTAGCACAACATGCCTGCCTCCACAGCTTTTTCCTTGTGGACATGCCTAATTCCTGGCTGATTTGCCTTTCTCGTCGTAGGGTTGGGGTTCGGCCTAGGGCTAGGATTTTTAAAATCAGGAAGCCCTGAGTTCCAGGCACACTGGAGCTGTGAAAGGCATCCAAAAGGGAGTGCAAAAGTGCCACAACATGGCTGCTTTCACGGCTTTTTCCTTGGCAAGAAGCCTAACACCAGGCTGATTTACCTTCCCAGGGTTACTGTTAGGCTTAGGCCTAGGGCTAGGATTTTTAAAACTAGGAAGCCCTTAGCTCCAGGCACACTGCAGCTGTTCAAGGCATCCCAAGGGGAGTACAAAAGTGCAACAACATGGCAGCTTTCACAGCTTTTTCCTTGGCACCATCCCTATACCTAGGCTGATTTATCTGCCTAGGGTTAGGGTTAGGCTTCAGCCTAGGGCTTGGATTTCTTTAACCAGGAAGCCCTGAGTTCCAGGCTTCCTTCATCTGCCAAAGGCATCCCAAAGGGAGTGCAGAAGTGCCACAACATGGCTGCTTTCACGGCTTTTCCCTTAGGAAGAACCCTAATACCCGGCTGATTTACCTTCCTAGGGTTACTGTTAGGCTTAGGCCTAGGACTTTTAAAACCAGGAAGCCCTGGGCTCCAGGCACACTGCAGCTGCGAAAGGCATCCCAAGGGAAGCGCAAAAGTGACGCAACTTGGCTGCCACCACTGATATTTCCATGAGACCATCCCGAACCATAGGCTGATTTTCCTTCCTAGGGTTAAGGTTTGAGTTACGCCTAGGGTAAGGGTTCTATTAACCAGAAAGCCCTGAGTTCCAAGAACACAGCAGCTGCGAAGGACTAGCCAAGAAGAGCGCAAAAGTACCACAACATGCCTGCCTCCACAGCTTTTTCCTTGGGGACATGCCTAATTCCTGGCTGATTTGCCTTTCTCGTCGCAGGGCTGGGGTTCGGCCTAGGGCTAGGATTTTTAAAATCAGGAAGCCCTGAGTTCCAGGCACACTGGAGCTGTGAAAGGCATCCAAAAGGGAGTGCAAAAGTGCCACAACATGGCTGCTTTCACGGCTTTTTCCTTGGCAAGAAGCCTAACACCAGGCTGATTTACCTTCCCAGGGTTACTGTTAGGCTTAGGCCTAGGGCTAGGATTTTTAAAACTAGGAAGTCCTTAGCTCCAGGCACACTGCAGCTGTTCAAGGCATCCCAAGGGGAGTACAAAAGTGCAACAACATGGCAGCTTTCACAGCTTTTTCCTTGGCACCATCCCTATACCTAGGCTGATTTATCTGCCTAGGGTTAGGGTTAGGCTTCAGCCTAGGGCTTGGATTTCTTTAACCAGGAAGCCCTGAGTTCCAGGCTTACTTCATCTGCCAAAGGCATCCCAAAGGGAGTGCAGAAGTGCCACAACATGGCTGCTTTCACGGCTTTTCCCTTAGGAAGAACCCTAATACCCGGCTGATTTACCTTCCTAGGGTTACTGTTAGGCTTAGGCCTAGGACTTTTAAAACCAGGAAGCCCTGGGCTCCAGGCACACTGCAGCTGCGAAAGGCATCCCAAGGGGAGCGCAAAAGTGACGCAACTTGGCTGCCACCACTGATATTTCCATGAGACCATCCCGAACCATAGGCTGATTTTCCTTCCTAGGGTTAAGGTTTGAGTTACGCCTAGGGTAAGGGTTCTATTAACCAGAAAGCCCTGAGTTCCAAGAACACAGCAGCTGCGAAGGACTAGCCAAGAAGAGCGCAAAAGTACCACAACATGCCTGCCTCCACAGCTTTTTCCTTGGGGACATGCCTAATTCCTGGCTGATTTGCCTTTCTCGTCGTAGGGTTGGGGTTCGGCCTAGGGCTAGGATTTTTAAAATCAGGAAGCCCTGAGTTCCAGGCACACTGGAGCTGTGAAAGGCATCCAAAAGGGAGTGCAAAAGTGCCACAACATGGCTGCTTTCACGGCTTTTTCCTTGGCAAGAAGCCTAACACCAGGCTGATTTCCCTTCCCAGGGTTACTGTTAGGCTTAGGCCTAGGGCTAGGATTTTTAAAACTAGGAAGCCCTTAGCTCCAGGCACACTGCAGCTGTTCAAGGCATCCCAAGGGGAGTACAAAAGTGCAACAACATGGCAGCTTTCACAGCTTTTTCCTTGGCACCATCCCTATACCTAGGCTGATTTATCTGCCTAGGGTTAGGGTTAGGCTTCAGCCTAGGGCTTGGATTTCTTTAACCAGGAAGCCCTGAGTTCCAGGCTTACTTCATCTGCCAAAGGCATCCCAAAGGGAGTGCAGAAGTGCCACAACATGGCTGCTTTCACGGCTTTTCCCTTAGGAAGAACCCTAATACCCGGCTGATTTACCTTCCTAGGGTTACTGTTAGGCTTAGGCCTAGGACTTTTAAAACCAGGAAGCCCTGGGCTCCAGGCACACTGCAGCTGCGAAAGGCATCCCAAGGGGAGCGCAAAAGTGACGCAACTTGGCTGCCACCACTGATATTTCCATGAGACCATCCCGAACCATAGGCTGATTTTCCTTCCTAGGGTTAAGGTTTGAGTTACGCCTAGGGTAAGGGTTCTATTAACCAGAAAGCCCTGAGTTCCAAGAACACAGCAGCTGCGAAGGACTAGCCAAGAAGCGCGCAAAAGTAGCACAACATGCCTGCCTCCACAGCTTTTTCCTTGGGGACATGCCTAATTCCTGGCTGATTTGCCTTTCTCGTCTTAGGGTTGGGGTTCGGCCTAGGGCTAGGATTTTTAAAATCAGGAAGCCCTGAGTTCCAGGCACACTGGAGCTGTGAAAGGCATCCAAAAGGGAGTGCAAAAGTGCCACAACATGGCTGCTTTCACGGCTTTTTCCTTGGCAAGAAGCCTAACACCAGGCTGATTTACCTTCCCAGGGTTACTGTTAGGCTTAGGCCTAGGGCTAGGATTTTTGAAACTAGGAAGCCCTGGGCTCCAGGCACACTGCAGCTGTTCAAGGCATCCCAAGGGGAGTACAAAAGTGCAACAACATGGCAGCTTTCACAGCTTTTTCCTTGGCACCATCCCTATACCTTGGCTGATTTATCTGCCTAGGGTTAGGGTTAGGGTTCAGCCTAGGGCTTGGATTTCTTTAACCAGGAAGCCCTGAGTTCCAGGCTTACTTCATCTGCCAAAGGCATCCCAAAGGGAGTGCAGAAGTGCCACAACATGGCTGCTTTCACGGCTTTTCCCTTAGGAAGAACCCTAATACCCGGCTGATTTA
This sequence comes from Ammospiza nelsoni, assembly GCF_027579445.1. NCBI lineage: Eukaryota > Metazoa > Chordata > Aves > Passeriformes > Passerellidae > Ammospiza > Ammospiza nelsoni. The sequence continues at coordinate 4,428,947 of NC_080663.1, forward strand.
CCTTCCTAGGGTTACTGTTAGGCTTAGGCCTAGGACTTTTAAAACCAGGAAGCCCTGGGCTCCAGGCACACTGCAGCTGCGAAAGGCATCCCAAGGGGAGCGCAAAAGTGACGCAACTTGGCTGCCACCACTGATATTTCCATGAGACCATCCAGAACCATAGGCTGATTTTCCTTCCTAGGGTTAAGGTTTGAGTTACGCCTAGGGTAAGGGTTCTATTAACCAGAAAGCCCTGAGTTCCAAGAACACAGCAGCTGCGAAGGACTAGCCAAGAAGAGCGCAAAAGTACCACAACATGCCTGCCTCCACAGCTTTTTCCTTGGGGACATGCCTAATTCCTGGCTGATTTGCCTTTCTCGTCTTAGGGCTGGGGTTCGGCCTAGGGCTAGGATTTTTAAAATCAGGAAGCCCTGAGTTCCAGGCACACTGGAGCTGTGAAAGGCATCCAAAAGGGAGTGCAAAAGTGCCACAACATGGCTGCTTTCACGGCTTTTTCCTTGGCAAGAAGCCTAACACCAGGCTGATTTACCTTCCCAGGGTTACTGTTAGGCTTAGGCCTAGGGCTAGGATTTTTAAAACTAGGAAGTCCTTAGCTCCAGGCACACTGCAGCTGTTCAAGGCATCCCAAGGGGAGTACAAAAGTGCAACAACATGGCAGCTTTCACAGCTTTTTCCTTGGCACCATCCCTATACCTAGGCTGATTTATCTGCCTAGGGTTAGGGTTAGGCTTCAGCCTAGGGCTTGGATTTCTTTAACCAGGAAGCCCTGAGTTCCAGGCTTCCTTCATCTGCCAAAGGCATCCCAAAGGGAGTGCAGAAGTGCCACAACATGGCTGCTTTCACGGCTTTTCCCTTAGGAAGAACCCTAATACCCGGCTGATTTACCTTCCTAGGGTTACTGTTAGGCTTAGGCCTAGGACTTTTAAAACCAGGAAGCCCTGGGCTCCAGGCACACTGCAGCTGCGAAAGGCATCCCAAGGGGAGCGCAAAAGTGACGCAACTTGGCTGCCACCACTGATATTTCCATGAGACCATCCCGAACCATAGGCTGATTTTCCTTCCTAGGCTTAAGGTTTGAGTTACGCCTAGGGTAAGGGTTCTATTAACCAGAAAGCCCTGAGTTCCAAGAACACAGCAGCTGCGAAGGACTAGCCAAGAAGAGCGCAAAAGTACCACAACATGCCTGCCTCCACAGCTTTTTCCTTGGGGACATGCCTAATTCCTGGCTGATTTGCCTTTCTCGTCGTAGGGTTGGGGTTCGGCCTAGGGCTAGGATTTTTAAAATCAGGAAGCCCTGAGTTCCAGGCACACTGGAGCTGTGAAAGGCATCCAAAAGGGAGTGCAAAAGTGCCACAACATGGCTGCTTTCACGGCTTTTTCCTTGGCAAGAAGCCTAACACCAGGCTGATTTACCTTCCCAGGGTTACTGTTAGGCTTAGGCCTAGGGCTAGGATTTTTAAAACTAGGAAGCCCTTAGCTCCAGGCACACTGCAGCTGTTCAAGGCATCCCAAGGGGAGTACAAAAGTGCAACAACATGGCAGCTTTCACAGCTTTTTCCTTGGCACCATCCCTATACCTAGGCTGATTTATCTGCCTAGGGTTAGGGTTAGGCTTCAGCCTAGGGCTTGGATTTCTTTAACCAGGAAGCCCTGAGTTCCAGGCTTCCTTCATCTGCCAAAGGCATCCCAAAGGGAGTGCAGAAGTGCCACAACATGGCTGCTTTCACGGCTTTTCCCTTAGGAAGAACCCTAATACCCGGCTGAGTTACCTTCCTAGGGTTACTGTTAGGCTTACGCCTAGGACTTTTAAAACCAGGAAGCCCTGGGCTCCAGGCACACTGCAGCTGCGAAAGGCATCCCAAGGGGAGCGCAAAAGTGACGCAACTTGGCTGCCACCACTGATATTTCCATGAGACCATCCCGAACCATAGGCTGATTTTCCTTCCTAGGGTTAAGGTTTGAGTTACGCCTAGGGTAAGGGTTCTATTAACCAGAAAGCCCTGAGTTCCAAGAACACAGCAGCTGCGAAGGACTAGCCAAGAAGAGCGCAAAAGTACCACAACATGCCTGCCTCCACAGCTTTTTCCTTGGGGACATGCCTAATTCCTGGCTGATTTGCCTTTCTCGTCGCAGGGCTGGGGTTGGGCCTAGGGCTAGGATTTTTAAAATCAGGAAGCCCTGAGTTCCAGGCACACTGGAGCTGTGAAAGGCATCCAAAAGGGAGTGCAAAAGTGCCACAACATGGCTGCTTTCACGGCTTTTTCCTTGGCAAGAAGCCTAACACCAGGCTGATTTACCTTCCCAGGGTTACTGTTAGGCTTAGGCCTAGGGCTAGGATTTTTAAAACTAGGAAGCCCTTAGCTCCAGGCACACTGCAGCTGTTCAAGGCATCCCAAGGGGAGTACAAAAGTGCAACAACATGGCAGCTTTCACAGCTTTTTCCTTGGCACCATCCCTATACCTAGGCTGATTTATCTGCCTAGGGTTAGGGTTAGGCTTCAGCCTAGGGCTTGGATTTCTTTAACCAGGAAGCCCTGAGTTCCAGGCTTACTTCATCTGCCAAAGGCATCCCAAAGGGAGTGCAGAAGTGCCACAACATGGCTGCTTTCACGGCTTTTCCCTTAGGAAGAACCCTAATACCCGGCTGATTTACCTTCCTAGGGTTACTGTTAGGCTTAGGCCTAGGACTTTTAAAACCAGGAAGCCCTGGGCTCCAGGCACACTGCAGCTGCGAAAGGCATCCCAAGGGGAGCGCAAAAGTGACGCAACTTGGCTGCCACCACTGATATTTCCATGAGACCATCCCGAACCATAGGCTGATTTTCCTTCCTAGGGTTAAGGTTTGAGTTACGCCTAGGGTAAGGGTTCTATTAACCAGAAAGCCCTGAGTTCCAAGAACACAGCAGCTGCGAAGGACTAGCCAAGAAGAGCGCAAAAGTACCACAACATGCCTGCCTCCACAGCTTTTTCCTTGGGGACATGCCTAATTCCTGGCTGATTTGCCTTTCTCGTCTTAGGGTTGGGGTTCGGCCTAGGGCTAGGATTTTTAAAATCAGGAAGCCCTGAGTTCCAGGCACACTGGAGCTGTGAAAGGCATCCAAAAGGGAGTGCAAAAGTGCCACAACATGGCTGCTTTCACGGCTTTTTCCTTGGCAAGAAGCCTAACACCAGGCTGATTTACCTTCCCAGGGTTACTGTTAGGCTTAGGCCTAGGGCTAGGATTTTTGAAACTAGGAAGCCCTGGGCTCCAGGCACACTGCAGCTGTTCAAGGCATCCCAAGGGGAGTACAAAAGTGCAACAACATGGCAGCTTTCACAGCTTTTTCCTTGGCACCATCCCTATACCTAGGCTGATTTATCTGCCTAGGGTTAGGGTTAGGCTTCAGCCTAGGGCTTGGATTTCTTTAACCAGGAAGCCCTGAGTTCCAGGCTTACTTCATCTGCCAAAGGCATCCCAAAGGGAGTGCAGAAGTGCCACAACATGGCTGCTTTCACGGCTTTTCCCTTTGGAAGAACCCTAATACCCGGCTGATTTACCTTCCTAGGGTTACTGTTAGGCTTAGGCCTAGGACTTTTAAAACCAGGAAGCCCTGGGCTCCAGGCACACTGCAGCTGCGAAAGGCATCCCAAGGGGAGCGCAAAAGTGACGCAACTTGGCTGCCACCACTGATATTTCCATGAGACCATCCCGAACCATAGGCTGATTTTCCTTCCTAGGGTTAAGGTTTGAGTTACGCCTAGGGTAAGGGTTCTATTAACCAGAAAGCCCTGAGTTCCAAGAACACAGCAGCTGCGAAGGACTAGCCAAGAAGAGCGCAAAAGTACCACAACATGCCTGCCTCCACAGCTTTTTCCTTGGGGACATGCCTAATTCCTGGCTGATTTGCCTTTCTCGTCTTAGGGTTGGGGCTCGGCCTAGGGCTAGGATTTTTAAAATCAGGAAGCCCTGAGTTCCAGGCACACTGGAGCTGTGAAAGGCATCCAAAAGGGAGTGCAAAAGTGCCACAACATGGCTGCTTTCACGGCTTTTTCCTTGGCAAGAAGCCTAACACCAGGCTGATTTACCTTCCCAGGGTTACTGTTAGGCTTAGGCCTAGGGCTAGGATTTTTGAAACTAGGAAGCCCTGGGCTCCAGGCACACTGCAGCTGTTCAAGGCATCCCAAGGGGAGTACAAAAGTGCAACAACATGGCAGCTTTCACAGCTTTTTCCTTGGCACCATCCCTATACCTTGGCTGATTTATCTGCCTAGGGTTAGGGTTAGGGTTCAGCCTAGGGCTTGGATTTCTTTAACCAGGAAGCCCTGAGTTCCAGGCTTACTTCATCTGCCAAAGGCATCCCAAAGGGAGTGCAGAAGTGCCACAACATGGCTGCTTTCACGGCTTTTCCCTTAGGAAGAACCCTAATACCCGGCTGATTTACCTTCCTAGGGTTACTGTTAGGCTTAGGCCTAGGACTTTTAAAACCAGGAAGCCCTGGGCTCCAGGCACACTGCAGCTGCGAAAGGCATCCCAAGGGGAGCGCAAAAGTGACGCAACTTGGCTGCCACCACTGATATTTCCATGAGACCATCCAGAACCATAGGCTGATTTTCCTTCCTAGGGTTAAGGTTTGAGTTACGCCTAGGGTAAGGGTTCTATTAACCAGAAAGCCCTGAGTTACAAGAACACAGCAGCTGCGAAGGACTAGCCAAGAAGAGCGCAAAAGTAGCACAACATGCCTGCCTCCACAGCTTTTTCCTTGGGGACATGCCTAATTCCTGGCTGATTTGCCTTTCTCGTCTTAGGGTTGGGGTTCGGCCTAGGGCTAGGATTTTTAAAATCAGGAAGCCCTGAGTTCCAGGCACACTGGAGCTGTGAAAGGCATCCAAAAGGGAGTGCAAAAGTGCCACAACATGGCTGCTTTCACGGCTTTTTCCTTGGCAAGAAGCCTAACACCAGGCTGATTTACCTTCCCAGGGTTACTGTTAGGCTTAGGCCTAGGGCTAGGATTTTTAAAACTAGGAAGCCCTGGGCTCCAGGCACACTGCAGCTGTTCAAGGCATCCCAAGGGGAGTACAAAAGTGCAACAACATGGCAGCTTTCACAGCTTTTTCCTTGGCACCATCCCTATACCTTGGCTGATTTATCTGCCTAGGGTTAGGGTTAGGCTTCAGCCTAGGGCTTGGATTTCTTTAACCAGGAAGCCCTGAGTTCCAGGCTTACTTCATCTGCCAAAGGCATCCCAAAGGGAGTGCAGAAGTGCCACAACATGGCTGCTTTCACGGCTTTTCCCTTTGGAAGAACCCTAATACCCGGCTGATTTACCTTCCTAGGGTTACTGTTAGGCTTAGGCCTAGGACTTTTAAAACCAGGAAGCCCTGGGCTCCAGGCACACTGCAGCTGCGAAAGGCATCCCAAGGGGAGCGCAAAAGTGACGCAACTTGGCTGCCACCACTGATATTTCCATGAGACCATCCCGAACCATAGGCTGATTTTCCTTCCTAGGGTTAAGGTTTGAGTTACGCCTAGGGTAAGGGTTCTATTAACCAGAAAGCCCTGAGTTCCAAGAACACAGCAGCTGCGAAGGACTAGCCAAGAAGAGCGCAAAAGTACCACAACATGCCTGCCTCCACAGCTTTTTCCTTGGGGACATGCCTAATTCCTGGCTGATTTGCCTTTCTCGTCTTAGGGTTGGGTTTCGGCCTAGGGCTAGGATTTTTAAAATCAGGAAGCCCTGAGTTCCAGGCACACTGGAGCTGTGAAAGGCATCCAAAAGGGAGTGCAAAAGTGCCACAACATGGCTGCTTTCACGGCTTTTTCCTTGGCAAGAAGCCTAACACCAGGCTGATTTACCTTCCCAGGGTTACTGTTAGGCTTAGGCCTAGGGCTAGGATTTTTGAAACTAGGAAGCCCTGGGCTCCAGGCACACTGCAGCTGTTCAAGGCATCCCAAGGGGAGTACAAAAGTGCAACAACATGGCAGCTTTCACAGCTTTTTCCTTGGCACCATCCCTATACCTTGGCTGATTTATCTGCCTAGGGTTAGGGTTAGGGTTCAGCCTAGGGCTTGGATTTCTTTAACCAGGAAGCCCTGAGTTCCAGGCTTACTTCATCTGCCAAAGGCATCCCAAAGGGAGTGCAGAAGTGCCACAACATGGCTGCTTTCACGGCTTTTCCCTTAGGAAGAACCCTAATACCCGGCTGATTTACCTTCCTAGGGTTACTGTTAGGCTTAGGCCTAGGACTTTTAAAACCAGGAAGCCCTGGGCTCCAGGCACACTGCAGCTGCGAAAGGCATCCCAAGGGGAGCGCAAAAGTGACGCAACTTGGCTGCCACCACTGATATTTCCATGAGACCATCCAGAACCATAGGCTGATTTTCCTTCCTAGGGTTAAGGTTTGAGTTACGCCTAGGGTAAGGGTTCTATTAACCAGAAAGCCCTGAGTTACAAGAACACAGCAGCTGCGAAGGACTAGCCAAGAAGAGCGCAAAAGTAGCACAACATGCCTGCCTCCACAGCTTTTTCCTTGGGGACATGCCTAATTCCTGGCTGATTTGCCTTTCTCGTCTTAGGGTTGGGGCTCGGCCTAGGGCTAGGATTTTTAAAATCAGGAAGCCCTGAGTTCCAGGCACACTGGAGCTGTGAAAGGCATCCAAAAGGGAGTGCAAAAGTGCCACAACATGGCTGCTTTCACGGCTTTTTCCTTGGCAAGAAGCCTAACACCAGGCTGATTTACCTTCCCAGGGTTACTGTTAGGCTTAGGCCTAGGGCTAGGATTTTTAAAACTAGGAAGCCCTGGGCTCCAGGCACACTGCAGCTGTTCAAGGCATCCCAAGGGGAGTACAAAAGTGCAACAACATGGCAGCTTTCACAGCTTTTTCCTTGGCACCATCCCTATACCTTGGCTGATTTATCTGCCTAGGGTTAGGGTTAGGCTTCAGCCTAGGGCTTGGATTTCTTTAACCAGGAAGCCCTGAGTTCCAGGCTTACTTCATCTGCCAAAGGCATCCCAAAGGGAGTGCAGAAGTGCCACAACATGGCTGCTTTCACGGCTTTTCCCTTAGGAAGAACCCTAATACCCGGCTGATTTACCTTCCTAGGGTTACTGTTAGGCTTAGGCCTAGGACTTTTAAAACCAGGAAGCCCTGGGCTCCAGGCACACTGCAGCTGCGAAAGGCATCCCAAGGGGAGCGCAAAAGTGACGCAACTTGGCTGCCACCACTGATATTTCCATGAGACCATCCAGAACCATAGGCTGATTTTCCTTCCTAGGGTTAAGGTTTGAGTTACGCCTAGGGTAAGGGTTCTATTAACCAGAAAGCCCTGAGTTACAAGAACACAGCAGCTGCGAAGGACTAGCCAAGAAGAGCGCAAAAGTAGCACAACATGCCTGCCTCCACAGCTTTTTCCTTGGGGACATGCCTAATTCCTGGCTGATTTGCCTTTCTCGTCTTAGGGTTGGGGCTCGGCCTAGGGCTAGGATTTTTAAAATCAGGAAGCCCTGAGTTCCAGGCACACTGGAGCTGTGAAAGGCATCCAAAAGGGAGTGCAAAAGTGCCACAACATGGCTGCTTTCACGGCTTTTTCCTTGGCAAGAAGCCTAACACCAGGCTGATTTACCTTCCCAGGGTTACTGTTAGGCTTAGGCCTAGGGCTAGGATTTTTAAAACTAGGAAGCCCTGGGCTCCAGGCACACTGCAGCTGTTCAAGGCATCCCAAGGGGAGTACAAAAGTGCAACAACATGGCAGCTTTCACAGCTTTTTCCTTGGCACCATCCCTATACCTAGGCTGATTTATCTGCCTAGGGTTAGGGTTAGGCTTCAGCCTAGGGCTTGGATTTCTTAACCAGGAAGCCCTGAGTTCCAGGCTTACTTCATCTGCCAAAGGCATCCCAAAGGGAGTGCAGAAGTGCCACAACATGGCTGCTTTCACGGCTTTTCCCTTAGGAAGAACCCTAATACCCGGCTGATTTACCTTCCTAGGGTTACTGTTAGGCTTAGGCCTAGGACTTTTAAAACCAGGAAGCCCTGGGCTCCAGGCACACTGCAGCTGCGAAAGGCATCCCAAGGGGAGCGCAAAAGTGACGCAACTTGGCTGCCACCACTGATATTTCCATGAGACCATCCCGAACCATAGGCTGATTTTCCTTCCTAGGGTTAAGGTTTGAGTTACGCCTAGGGTAAGGGTTCTATTAACCAGAAAGCCCTGAGTTCCAAGAACACAGCAGCTGCGAAGGACTAGCCAAGAAGAGCGCAAAAGTACCACAACATGCCTGCCTCCACAGCTTTTTCCTTGGGGACATGCCTAATTCCTGGCTGATTTGCCTTTCTCGTCTTAGGGTTGGGGTTCGGCCTAGGGCTAGGATTTTTAAAATCAGGAAGCCCTGAGTTCCAGGCACACTGGAGCTGTGAAAGGCATCCAAAAGGGAGTGCAAAAGTGCCACAACATGGCTGCTTTCACGGCTTTTTCCTTGGCAAGAAGCCTAACACCAGGCTGATTTCCCTTCCCAGGGTTACTGTTAGGCTTAGGCCTAGGGCTAGGATTTTTAAAACTAGGAAGCCCTTAGCTCCAGGCACACTGCAGCTGTTCAAGGCATCCCAAGGGGAGTACAAAAGTGCAACAACATGGCAGCTTTCACAGCTTTTTCCTTGGCACCATCCCTATACCTTGGCTGATTTATCTGCCTAGGGTTAGGGTTAGGCTTCAGCCTAGGGCTTGGATTTCTTTAACCAGGAAGCCCTGAGTTCCAGGCTTACTTCATCTGCCAAAGGCATCCCAAAGGGAGTGCAGAAGTGCCACAACATGGCTGCTTTCACGGCTTTTCCCTTTGGAAGAACCCTAATACCCGGCTGATTTACCTTCCTAGGGTTACTGTTAGGCTTAGGCCTAGGACTTTTAAAACCAGGAAGCCCTGGGCTCCAGGCACACTGCAGCTGCGAAAGGCATCCCAAGGGGAGCGCAAAAGTGACGCAACTTGGCTGCCACCACTGATATTTCCATGAGACCATCCCGAACCATAGGCTGATTTTCCTTCCTAGGCTTAAGGTTTGAGTTACGCCTAGGGTAAGGGTTCTATTAACCAGAAAGCCCTGAGTTCCAAGAACACAGCAGCTGCGAAGGACTAGCCAAGAAGAGCGCAAAAGTACCACAACATGCCTGCCTCCACAGCTTTTTCCTTGGGGACATGCCTAATTCCTGGCTGATTTGCCTTTCTCGTCGTAGGGTTGGGGTTCGGCCTAGGGCTAGGATTTTTAAAATCAGGAAGCCCTGAGTTCCAGGCACACTGGAGCTGTGAAAGGCATCCAAAAGGGAGTGCAAAAGTGCCACAACATGGCTGCTTTCACGGCTTTTTCCTTGGCAAGAAGCCTAACACCAGGCTGATTTCCCTTCCCAGGGTTACTGTTAGGCTTAGGCCTAGGGCTAGGATTTTTAAAACTAGGAAGCCCTTAGCTCCAGGCACACTGCAGATGTTCAAGGCATCCCAAGGGGAGTACAAAAGTGCAACAACATGGCAGCTTTCACAGCTTTTTCCTTGGCACCATCCCTATACCTAGGCTGATTTATCTGCCTAGGGTTAGGGTTAGGCTTCAGCCTAGGGCTTGGATTTCTTTAACCAGGAAGCCCTGAGTTCCAGGCTTACTTCATCTGCCAAAGGCATCCCAAAGGGAGTGCAGAAGTGCCACAACATGGCTGCTTTCACGGCTTTTCCCTTAGGAAGAACCCTAATACCCGGCTGATTTACCTTCCTAGGGTTACTGTTAGGCTTAGGCCTAGGACTTTTAAAACCAGGAAGCCCTGGGCTCCAGGCACACTGCAGCTGCGAAAGGCATCCCAAGGGGAGCGCAAAAGTGACGCAACTTGGCTGCCACCACTGATATTTCCACGAGACCATCCCGAACCATAGGCTGATTTTCCTTCCTAGGGTTAAGGTTTGAGTTACGCCTAGGGTAAGGGTCTATTAACCAGAAAGCCCTGAGTTCCAAGAACACAGCAGCTGCGAAGGACTAGCCAAGAAGAGCGCAAAAGTACCACAACATGCCTGCCTCCACAGCTTTTTCCTTGGGGACATGCCTAATTCCTGGCTGATTTGCCTTTCTCGTCTTAGGGTTGGGGTTCGGCCTAGGGCTAGGATTTTTAAAATCAGGAAGCCCTGAGTTCCAGGCACACTGGAGCTGTGAAAGGCATCCAAAAGGGAGTGCAAAAGTGCCACAACATGGCTGCTTTCACGGCTTTTTCCTTGGCAAGAAGCCTAACACCAGGCTGATTTACCTTCCCAGGGTTACTGTTAGGCTTAGGCCTAGGGCTAGGATTTTTAAAACTAGGAAGCCCTGGGCTCCAGGCACACTGCAGCTGTTCAAGGCATCCCAAGGGGAGTACAAAAGTGCAACAACATGGCAGCTTTCACAGCTTTTTCCTTGGCACCATCCCTATACCTTGGCTGATTTATCTGCCTAGGGTTAGGGTTAGGCTTCAGCCTAGGGCTTGGATTTCTTTAACCAGGAAGCCCTGAGTTCCAGGCTTACTTCATCTGCCAAAGGCATCCCAAAGGGAGTGCAGAAGTGCCACAACATGGCTGCTTTCACGGCTTTTCCCTTTGGAAGAACCCTAATACCCGGCTGATTTACCTTCCTAGGGTTACTGTTAGGCTTAGGCCTAGGACTTTTAAAACCAGGAAGCCCTGGGCTCCAGGCACACTGCAGCTGCGAAAGGCATCCCAAGGGGAGCGCAAAAGTGACGCAACTTGGCTGCCACCACTGATATTTCCATGAGACCATCCCGAACCATAGGCTGATTTTCCTTCCTAGGGTTAAGGTTTGAGTTACGCCTAGGGTAAGGGTTCTATTAACCAGAAAGCCCTGAGTTCCAAGAACACAGCAGCTGCGAAGGACTAGCCAAGAAGAGCGCAAAAGTACCACAACATGCCTGCCTCCACAGCTTTTTCCTTGTGGACATGCCTAATTCCTGGCTGATTTGCCTTTCTCGTCATAGGGTTGGGGTTCGGCCTAGGGCTAGGATTTTTAAAATCAGGAAGCCCTGAGTTCCAGGCACACTGGAGCTGTGAAAGGCATCCAAAAGGGAGTGCAAAAGTGCCACAACATGGCTGCTTTCACGGCTTTTTCCTTGGCAAGAAGCCTAACACCAGGCTGATTTACCTTCCCAGGGTTACTGTTAGGCTTAGGTCTAGGGCTAGGATTTTTGAAACTAGGAAGCCCTTAGCTCCAGGCACACTGCAGCTGCTCAAGGCATCCCAAGGGGAGTACAAAAGTGCAACAACATGGCAGCTTTCACAGCTTTTTCCTTGGCACCATCCCTATACCTAGGCTGATTTATCTGCCTAGGGTTAGGGTTAGGCTTCAGCCTAGGGCTTGGATTTCTTTAACCAGGAAGCCCTGAGTTCCAGGCTTACTTCATCTGCCAAAGGCATCCCAAAGAGAGTGCAGAAGTGCCACAACATGGCTGCTTTCACGGCTTTTCCCTTAGGAAGAACCCTAATACCAGGCTGATTTACCTTCCTAGGGTTACTGTTAGGCTTAGGCCTAGGACTTTTAAAACCAGGAAGCCCTGGGCTCCAGGCACACTGCAGCTGCGAAAGGCATCCCAAGGGGAGCGCAAAAGTGACGCAACTTGGCTGCCACCACTGATATTTCCATGAGACCATCCCGAACCATAGGCTGATTTTCCTTCCTAGGGTTAAGGTTTGAGTTACGCCTAGGGTAAGGGTTCTATTAACCAGAAAGCCCTGAGTTCCAAGAACACAGCAGCTGCGAAGGACTAGCCAAGAAGAGCGCAAAAGTACCACAACATGCCTGCCTCCACAGCTTTTTCCTTGTGGACATGCCTAATTCCTGGCTGATTTGCCTTTCTCGTCATAGGGTTGGGGTTCGGCCTAGGGCTAGGATTTTTAAAATCAGGAAGCCCTGAGTTCCAGGCACACTGGAGCTGTGAAAGGCATCCAAAAGGGAGTGCAAAAGTGCCACAACATGGCTGCTTTCACGGCTTTTTCCTTGGCAAGAAGCCTAACACCAGGCTGATTTACCTTCCCAGGGTTACTGTTAGGCTTAGGTCTAGGGCTAGGATTTTTGAAACTAGGAAGCCCTTAGCTCCAGGCACACTGCAGCTGCTCAAGGCATCCCAAGGGGAGTACAAAAGTGCAACAACATGGCAGCTTTCACAGCTTTTTCCTTGGCACCATCCCTATACCTAGGCTGATTTATCTGCCTAGGGTTAGGGTTAGGCTTCAGCCTAGGGCTTGGATTTCTTTAACCAGGAAGCCCTGAGTTCCAGGCTTACTTCATCTGCCAAAGGCATCCCAAAGAGAGTGCAGAAGTGCCACAACATGGCTGCTTTCACGGCTTTTCCCTTAGGAAGAACCCTAATACCAGGCTGATTTACCTTCCTAGGGTTACTGTTAGGCTTAGGCCTAGGACTTTTAAAACCAGGAAGCCCTGGGCTCCAGGCACACTGCAGCTGCGAAAGGCATCCCAAGGGGAGCGCAAAAGTGACGCAACTTGGCTGCCACCACTGATATTTCCATGAGACCATCCCGAACCATAGGCTGATTTTCCTTCCTAGGGTTAAGGTTTGAGTTACGCCTAGGGTAAGGGTTCTATTAACCAGAAAGCCCTGAGTTCCAAGAACACAGCAGCTGCGAAGGACTAGCCAAGAAGAGCGCAAAAGTACCACAACATGCCTGCCTCCACAGCTTTTTCCTTGTGGACATGCCTAATTCCTGGCTGATTTGCCTTTCTCGTCGTAGGGTTGGGGTTCGGCCTAGGGCTAGGATTTTTAAAATCAGGAAGCCCTGAGTTCCAGGCACACTGGAGCTGTGAAAGGCATCCAAAAGGGAGTGCAAAAGTGCCACAACATGGCTGCTTTCACGGCTTTTTCCTTGGCAAGAAGCCTAACACCAGGCTGATTTACCTTCCCAGGGTTACTGTTAGGCTTAGGCCTAGGGCTAGGATTTTTAAAACTAGGAAGCCCTTAGCTCCAGGCACACTGCAGCTGTTCAAGGCATCCCAAGGGGAGTACAAAAGTGCAACAACATGGCAGCTTTCACAGCTTTTTCCTTGGCACCATCCCTATACCTAGGCTGATTTATCTGCCTAGGGTTAGGGTTAGGCTTCAGCCTAGGGCTTGGATTTCTTTAACCAGGAAGCCCTGAGTTCCAGGCTTACTTCATCTGCCAAAGGCATCCCAAAGGGAGTGCAGAAGTGCCACAACATGGCTGCTTTCACGGCTTTTCCCTTAGGAAGAACCCTAATACCCGGCTGATTTACCTTCCTAGGGTTACTGTTAGGCTTAGGCCTAGGACTTTTAAAACCAGGAAGCCCTGGGCTCCAGGCACACTGCAGCTGCGAAAGGCATCCCAAGGGGAGCGCAAAAGTGACGCAACTTGGCTGCCACCACTGATATTTCCATGAGACCATCCCGAACCATAGGCTGATTTTCCTTCCTAGGGTTAAGGTTTGAGTTACGCCTAGGGTAAGGGTTCTATTAACCAGAAAGCCCTGAGTTCCAAGAACACAGCAGCTGCGAAGGACTAGCCAAGAAGAGCGCAAAAGTACCACAACATGCCTGCCTCCACAGCTTTTTCCTTGTGGACATGCCTAATTCCTGGCTGATTTGCCTTTCTCGTCTTAGGGCTGGGGTTCGGCCTAGGGCTAGGATTTTTAAAATCAGGAAGCCCTGAGTTCCAGGCACACTGGAGCTGTGAAAGGCATCCAAAAGGGAGTGCAAAAGTGCCACAACATGGCTGCTTTCACGGCTTTTTCCTTGGCAAGAAGCCTAACAGCAGGCTGATTTACCTTCCCAGGGTTACTGTTAGGCTTAGGCCTAGGGCTAGGATTTTTAAAACTAGGAAGCCCTTAGCTCCAGGCACACTGCAGCTGTTCAAGGCATCCCAAGGGGAGTACAAAAGTGCAACAACATGGCAGCTTTCACAGCTTTTTCCTTGGCACCATCCCTATACCTAGGCTGATTTATCTGCCTAGGGTTAGGGTTAGGGTTCAGCCTAGGGCTTGGATTTCTTTAACCAGGAAGCCCTGAGTTCCAGGCTTACTTCATCTGCCAAAGGCATCCCAAAGGGAGTGCAGAAGTGCCACAACATGGCTGCTTTCACGGCTTTTCCCTTAGGAAGAACCCTAATACCAGGCTGATTTACCTTCCTAGGGTTACTGTTAGGCTTAGGCCTAGGACTTTTAAAACCAGGAAGCCCTGGGCTCCAGGCACACTGCAGCTGCGAAAGGCATCCCAAGGGGAGCGCAAAAGTGACGCAACTTGGCTGCCACCACTGATATTTCCATGAGACCATCCCGAACCATAGGCTGATTTTCCTTCCTAGGCTTAAGGTTTGAGTTACGCCTAGGGTAAGGGTTCTATTAACCAGAAAGCCCTGAGTTCCAAGAACACAGCAGCTGCGAAGGACTAGCCAAGAAGAGCGCAAAAGTACCACAACATGCCTGCCTCCACAGCTTTTTCCTTGGGGACATGCCTAATTCCTGGCTGATTTGCCTTTCTCGTCTTAGGGTTGGGGTTCGGCCTAGGGCTAGGATTTTTAAAATCAGGAAGCCCTGAGTTCCAGGCACACTGGAGCTGTGAAAGGCATCCAAAAGGGAGTGCAAAAGTGCCACAACATGGCTGCTTTCACGGCTTTTTCCTTGGCAAGAAGCCTAACACCAGGCTGATTTCCCTTCCCAGGGTTACTGTTAGGCTTAGGCCTAGGGCTAGGATTTTTAAAACTAGGAAGCCCTTAGCTCCAGGCACACTGCAGCTGTTCAAGGCATCCCAAGGGGAGTACAAAAGTGCAACAACATGGCAGCTTTCACAGCTTTTTCCTTGGCACCATCCCTATACCTAGGCTGATTTATCTGCCTAGGGTTAGGGTTAGGCTTCAGCCTAGGGCTTGGATTTCTTTAACCAGGAAGCCCTGAGTTCCAGGCTTACTTCATCTGCCAAAGGCATCCCAAAGGGAGTGCAGAAGTGCCACAACATGGCTGCTTTCACGGCTTTTCCCTTAGGAAGAACCCTAATACCCGGCTGATTTACCTTCCTAGGGTTACTGTTAGGCTTAGGCCTAGGACTTTTAAAACCAGGAAGCCCTGGGCTCCAGGCACACTGCAGCTGCGAAAGGCATCCCAAGGGGAGCGCAAAAGTGACGCAACTTGGCTGCCACCACTGATATTTCCATGAGACCATCCCGAACCATAGGCTGATTTTCCTTCCTAGGGTTAAGGTTTGAGTTACGCCTAGGGTAAGGGTCTATTAACCAGAAAGCCCTGAGTTCCAAGAACACAGCAGCTGCGAAGGACTAGCCAAGAAGAGCGCAAAAGTACCACAACATGCCTGCCTCCACAGCTTTTTCCTTGGGGACATGCCTAATTCCTGGCTGATTTGCCTTTCTCGTCTTAGGGTTGGGGTTCGGCCTAGGGCTAGGATTTTTAAAATCAGGAAGCCCTGAGTTCCAGGCACACTGGAGCTGTGAAAGGCATCCAAAAGGGAGTGCAAAAGTGCCACAACATGGCTGCTTTCACGGCTTTTTCCTTGGCAAGAAGCCTAACACCAGGCTGATTTACCTTCCCAGGGTTACTGTTAGGCTTAGGCCTAGGGCTAGGATTTTTAAAACTAGGAAGCCCTTAGCTCCAGGCACACTGCAGCTGTTCAAGGCATCCCAAGGGGAGTACAAAAGTGCAACAACATGGCAGCTTTCACAGCTTTTTCCTTGGCACCATCCCTATACCTAGGCTGATTTATCTGCCTAGGGTTAGGGTTAGGCTTCAGCCTAGGGCTTGGATATCTTTAACCAGGAAGCCCTGAGTTCCAGGCTTACTTCATCTGCCAAAGGCATCCCAAAGGGAGTGCAGAAGTGCCACAACATGGCTGCTTTCACGGCTTTTCCCTTAGGAAGAACCCTAATACCCGGCTGATTTACCTTCCTAGGGTTACTGTTAGGCTTAGGCCTAGGACTTTTAAAACCAGGAAGCCCTGGGCTCCAGGCACACTGCAGCTGCGAAAGGCATCCCAAGGGGAGCGCAAAAGTGACGCAACTTGGCTGCCACCACTGATATTTCCATGAGACCATGCCGAACCATAGGCTGATTTTCCTTCCTAGGGTTAAGGTTTGAGTTACGCCTAGGGTAAGGGTTCTATTAACCAGAAAGCCCTGAGTTCCAAGAACACAGCAGCTGCGAAGGACTAGCCAAGAAGAGCGCAAAAGTACCACAACATGCCTGCCTCCACAGCTTTTTCCTTGGGGACATGCCTAATTCCTGGCTGATTTGCCTTTCTCGTCTTAGGGTTGGGGTTCGGCCTAGGGCTAGGATTTTTAAAATCAGGAAGCCCTGAGTTCCAGGCACACTGGAGCTGTGAAAGGCATCCAAAAGGGAGTGCAAAAGTGCCACAACATGGCTGCTTTCACGGCTTTTTCCTTGGCAAGAAGCCTAACACCAGGCTGATTTACCTTCCCAGGGTTACTGTTAGGCTTAGGCCTAGGGCTAGGATTTTTAAAACTAGGAAGCCCTTAGCTCCAGGCACACTGCAGCTGTTCAAGGCATCCCAAGGGGAGTACAAAAGTGCAACAACATGGCAGCTTTCACAGCTTTTTCCTTGGCACCATCCCTATACCTAGGCTGATTTATCTGCCTAGGGTTAGGGTTAGGCTTCAGCCTAGGGCTTGGATTTCTTTAACCAGGAAGCCCTGAGTTCCAGGCTTCCTTCATCTGCCAAAGGCATCCCAAAGGGAGTGCAGAAGTGCCACAACATGGCTGCTTTCACGGCTTTTCCCTTAGGAAGAACCCTAATACCCGGCTGATTTACCTTCCTAGGGTTACTGTTAGGCTTAGGCCTAGGACTTTTAAAACCAGGAAGCCCTGGGCTCCAGGCACACTGCAGCTGCGAAAGGCATCCCAAGGGGAGCGCAAAAGTGACGCAACTTGGCTGCCACCACTGATATTTCCATGAGACCATCCCGAACCATAGGCTGATTTTCCTTCCTAGGCTTAAGGTTTGAGTTACGCCTAGGGTAAGGGTTCTATTAACCAGAAAGCCCTGAGTTCCAAGAACACAGCAGCTGCGAAGGACTAGCCAAGAAGAGCGCAAAAGTACCACAACATGCCTGCCTCCACAGCTTTTTCCTTGGGGACATGCCTAATTCCTGGCTGATTTGCCTTTCTCGTCGTAGGGTTGGGGTTCGGCCTAGGGCTAGGATTTTTAAAATCAGGAAGCCCTGAGTTCCAGGCACACTGGAGCTGTGAAAGGCATCCAAAAGGGAGTGCAAAAGTGCCACAACATGGCTGCTTTCACGGCTTTTTCCTTGGCAAGAAGCCTAACACCAGGCTGATTTACCTTCCCAGGGTTACTGTTAGGCTTAGGCCTAGGGCTAGGATTTTTAAAACTAGGAAGCCCTTAGCTCCAGGCACACTGCAGCTGTTCAAGGCATCCCAAGGGGAGTACAAAAGTGCAACAACATGGCAGCTTTCACAGCTTTTTCCTTGGCACCATCCCTATACCTAGGCTGATTTATCTGCCTAGGGTTAGGGTTAGGCTTCAGCCTAGGGCTTGGATTTCTTTAACCAGGAAGCCCTGAGTTCCAGGCTTACTTCATCTGCCAAAGGCATCCCAAAGGGAGTGCAGAAGTGCCACAACATGGCTGCTTTCACGGCTTTTCCCTTAGGAAGAACCCTAATACCCGGCTGATTTACCTTCCTAGGGTTACTGTTAGGCTTAGGCCTAGGACTTTTAAAACCAGGAAGCCCTGGGCTCCAGGCACACTGCAGCTGCGAAAGGCATCCCAAGGGGAGCGCAAAAGTGACGCAACTTGGCTGCCACCACTGATATTTCCATGAGACCATCCCGAACCATAGGCTGATTTTCCTTCCTAGGCTTAAGGTTTGAGTTACGCCTAGGGTAAGGGTTCTATTAACCAGAAAGCCCTGAGTTCCAAGAACACAGCAGCTGCGAAGGACTAGCCAAGAAGAGCGCAAAAGTACCACAACATGCCTGCCTCCACAGCTTTTTCCTTGGGGACATGCCTAATTCCTGGCTGATTTGCCTTTCTCGTCTTAGGGTTGGGGTTCGGCCTAGGGCTAGGATTTTTAAAATCAGGAAGCCCTGAGTTCCAGGCACACTGGAGCTGTGAAAGGCATCCAAAAGGGAGTGCAAAAGTGCCACAACATGGCTGCTTTCACGGCTTTTTCCTTGGCAAGAAGCCTAACACCAGGCTGATTTCCCTTCCCAGGGTTACTGTTAGGCTTAGGCCTAGGGCTAGGATTTTTAAAACTAGGAAGCCCTTAGCTCCAGGCACACTGCAGCTGTTCAAGGCATCCCAAGGGGAGTACAAAAGTGCAACAACATGGCAGCTTTCACAGCTTTTTCCTTGGCACCATCCCTATACCTAGGCTGATTTATCTGCCTAGGGTTAGGGTTAGGCTTCAGCCTAGGGCTTGGATTTCTTTAACCAGGAAGCCCTGAGTTCCAGGCTTACTTCATCTGCCAAAGGCATCCCAAAGGGAGTGCAGAAGTGCCACAACATGGCTGCTTTCACGGCTTTTCCCTTAGGAAGAACCCTAATACCCGGCTGATTTACCTTCCTAGGGTTACTGTTAGGCTTAGGCCTAGGACTTTTAAAACCAGGAAGCCCTGGGCTCCAGGCACACTGCAGCTGCGAAAGGCATCCCAAGGGGAGCGCAAAAGTGACGCAACTTGGCTGCCACCACTGATATTTCCATGAGACCATCCCGAACCATAGGCTGATTTTCCTTCCTAGGGTTAAGGTTTGAGTTACGCCTAGGGTAAGGGTCTATTAACCAGAAAGCCCTGAGTTCCAAGAACACAGCAGCTGCGAAGGACTAGCCAAGAAGAGCGCAAAAGTAGCACAACATGCCTGCCTCCACAGCTTTTTCCTTGGGGACATGCCTAATTCCTGGCTGATTTGCCTTTCTCGTCTTAGGGTTGGGGTTCGGCCTAGGGCTAGGATTTTTAAAATCAGGAAGCCCTGAGTTCCAGGCACACTGGAGCTGTGAAAGGCATCCAAAAGGGAGTGCAAAAGTGCCACAACATGGCTGCTTTCACGGCTTTTTCCTTGGCAAGAAGCCTAACACCAGGCTGATTTACCTTCCCAGGGTTACTGTTAGGCTTAGGCCTAGGGCTAGGATTTTTAAAACTAGGAAGCCCTTAGCTCCAGGCACACTGCAGCTGTTCAAGGCATCCCAAGGGGAGTACAAAAGTGCAACAACATGGCAGCTTTCACAGCTTTGTCCTTGGCACCATCCCTATACCTAGGCTGATTTATCTGCCTAGGGTTAGGGTTAGGCTTCAGCCTAGGGCTTGGATTTCTTTAACCAGGAAGCCCTGAGTTCCAGGCTTACTTCATCTGCCAAAGGCATCCCAAAGGGAGTGCAGAAGTGCCACAACATGGCTGCTTTCACGGCTTTTCCCTTAGGAAGAACCCTAATACCCGGCTGATTTACCTTCCTAGGGTTACTGTTAGGCTTAGGCCTAGGACTTTTAAAACCAGGAAGCCCTGGGCTCCAGGCACACTGCAGCTGCGAAAGGCATCCCAAGGGGAGCGCAAAAGTGACGCAACTTGGCTGCCACCACTGATATTTCCATGAGACCATCCCGAACCATAGGCTGATTTTCCTTCCTAGGCTTAAGGTTTGAGTTACGCCTAGGGTAAGGGTTCTATTAACCAGAAAGCCCTGAGTTCCAAGAACACAGCAGCTGCGAAGGACTAGCCAAGAAGAGCGCAAAAGTACCACAACATGCCTGCCTCCACAGCTTTTTCCTTGGGGACATGCCTAATTCCTGGCTGATTTGCCTTTCTCGTCTTAGGGTTGGGGTTCGGCCTAGGGCTAGGATTTTTAAAATCAGGAAGCCCTGAGTTCCAGGCACACTGGAGCTGTGAAAGGCATCCAAAAGGGAGTGCAAAAGTGCCACAACATGGCTGCTTTCACGGCTTTTTCCTTGGCAAGAAGCCTAACACCAGGCTGATTTCCCTTCCCAGGGTTACTGTTAGGCTTAGGCCTAGGGCTAGGATTTTTAAAACTAGGAAGCCCTTAGCTCCAGGCACACTGCAGCTGTTCAAGGCATCCCAAGGGGAGTACAAAAGTGCAACAACATGGCAGCTTTCACAGCTTTTTCCTTGGCACCATCCCTATACCTAGGCTGATTTATCTGCCTAGGGTTAGGGTTAGGCTTCAGCCTAGGGCTTGGATTTCTTTAACCAGGAAGCCCTGAGTTCCAGGCTTACTTCATCTGCCAAAGGCATCCCAAAGGGAGTGCAGAAGTGCCACAACATGGCTGCTTTCACGGCTTTTCCCTTAGGAAGAACCCTAATACGCGGCTGATTTACCTTCCTAGGGTTACTGTTAGGCTTAGGCCTAGGACTTTTAAAACCAGGAAGCCCTGGGCTCCAGGCACACTGCAGCTGCGAAAGGCATCCCAAGGGGAGTGCAAAAGTGACGCAACTTGGCTGCCACCACTGATATTTCCATGAGACCATCCCGAACCATAGGCTGATTTTCCTTCCTAGGGTTAAGGTTTGAGTTACGCCTAGGGTAAGGTTTCTATTAACCAGAAAGCCCTGAGTTCCAAGAACACAGCAGCTGCGAAGGACTAGCCAAGAAGAGCGCAAAAGTACCACAACATGCCTGCCTCCACAGCTTTTTCCTTGGGGACATGCCTAATTCCTGGCTGATTTGCCTTTCTCGTCGTAGGGTTGGGGTTCGGCCTAGGGCTAGGATTTTTAAAATCAGGAAGCCCTGAGTTCCAGGCACACTGGAGCTGTGAAAGGCATCCAAAAGGGAGTGCAAAAGTGCCACAACATGGCTGCTTTCACGGCTTTTTCCTTGGCAAGAAGCCTAACACCAGGCTGATTTCCCTTCCCAGGGTTACTGTTAGGCTTAGGCCTAGGGCTAGGATTTTTAAAACTAGGAAGCCCTTAGCTCCAGGCACACTGCAGCTGTTCAAGGCATCCCAAGGGGAGTACAAAAGTGCAACAACATGGCAGCTTTCACAGCTTTTTCCTTGGCACCATCCCTATACCTAGGCTGATTTATCTGCCTAGGGTTAGGGTTAGGCTTCAGCCTAGGGCTTGGATTTCTTTAACCAGGAAGCCCTGAGTTCCAGGCTTCCTTCATCTGCCAAAGGCATCCCAAAGGGAGTGCAGAAGTGCCACAACATGGCTGCTTTCACGGCTTTTCCCTTAGGAAGAACCCTAATACCCGGCTGATTTACCTTCCTAGGGTTACTGTTAGGCTTAGGCCTAGGACTTTTAAAACCAGGAAGCCCTGGGCTCCAGGCACACTGCAGCTGCGAAAGGCATCCCAAGGGGAGCGCAAAAGTGACGCAACTTGGCTGCCACCACTGATATTTCCATGAGACCATCCCGAACCATAGGCTGATTTTCCTTCCTAGGGTTAAGGTTTGAGTTACGCCTAGGGTAAGGGTTCTATTAACCAGAAAGCCCTGAGTTCCAAGAACACAGCAGCTGCGAAGGACTAGCCAAGAAGAGCGCAAAAGTACCACAACATGCCTGCCTCCACAGCTTTTTCCTTGGGGACATGCCTAATTCCTGGCTGATTTGCCTTTCTCGTCGTAGGGTTGGGGTTCGGCCTAGGGCTAGGATTTTTAAAATCAGGAAGCCCTGAGTTCCAGGCACACTGGAGCTGTGAAAGGCATCCAAAAGGGAGTGCAAAAGTGGCACAACATGGCTGCTTTCACGGCTTTTTCCTTGGCAAGAAGCCTAACACCAGGCTGATTTCCCTTCCCAGGGTTACTGTTAGGCTTAGGCCTAGGGCTAGGATTTTTAAAACTAGGAAGCCCTTAGCTCCAGGCACACTGCAGCTGTTCAAGGCATCCCAAGGGGAGTACAAAAGTGCAACAACATGGCAGCTTTCACAGCTTTTTCCTTGGCACCATCCCTATACCTAGGCTGATTTATCTGCCTAGGGTTAGGGTTAGGCTTCAGCCTAGGGCTTGGATTTCTTTAACCAGGAAGCCCTGAGTTCCAGGCTTACTTCATCTGCCAAAGGCATCCCAAAGGGAGTGCAGAAGTGCCACAACATGGCTGCTTTCACGGCTTTTCCCTTAGGAAGAACCCTAATACCCGGCTGATTTACCTTCCTAGGGTTACTGTTAGGCTTAGGCCTAGGACTTTTAAAACCAGGAAGCCCTGGGCTCCAGGCACACTGCAGCTGCGAAAGGCATCCCAAGGGGAGCGCAAAAGTGACGCAACTTGGCTGCCACCACTGATATTTCCATGAGAACATCCCGAATCATAGGCTGATTTTCCTTCCTAGGGTTAAGGTTTGAGTTACGCCTAGGGTAAGGGTTCTATTAACCAGAAAGCCCTGAGTTCCAAGAACACAGCAGCTGCGAAGGACTAGCCAAGAAGAGCGCAAAAGTAGCACAACATGCCTGCCTCCACAGCTTTTTCCTTGGGGACATGCCTAATTCCTGGCTGATTTGCCTTTCTCGTCGTAGGGTTGGGGTTCGGCCTAGGGCTAGGATTTTTAAAATCAGGAAGCCCTGAGTTCCAGGCACACTGGAGCTGTGAAAGGCATCCAAAAGGGAGTGCAAAAGTGCCACAACATGGCTGCTTTCACGGCTTTTTCCTTGGCAAGAAGCCTAACACCAGGCTGATTTCCCTTCCCAGGGTTACTGTTAGGCTTAGGCCTAGGGCTAGGATTTTTAAAACTAGGAAGCCCTGGGCTCCAGGCACACTGCAGCTGTTCAAGGCATCCCAAGGGGAGTACAAAAGTGCAACAACATGGCAGCTTTCACAGCTTTTTCCTTGGCACCATCCCTATACCTAGGCTGATTTATCTGCCTAGGGTTAGGGTTAGGGTTCAGCCTAGGGCTTGGATTTCTTTAACCAGGAAGCCCTGAGTTCCAGGCTTACTTCATCTGCCAAAGGCATCCCAAAGGGAGTGCAGAAGTGCCACAACATGGCTGCTTTCACGGCTTTTCCCTTAGGAAGAACCCTAATACCCGGCTGATTTACCTTCCTAGGGTTACTGTTAGGCTTAGGCCTAGGACTTTTAAAACCAGGAAGCCCTGGGCTCCAGGCACACTGCAGCTGCGAAAGGCATCCCAAGGGGAGCGCAAAAGTGACGCAACTTGGCTGCCACCACTGATATTTCCATGAGACCATCCCGAACCATAGGCTGATTTTCCTTCCTAGGGTTAAGGTTTGAGTTACGCCTAGGGTAAGGGTCTATTAACCAGAAAGCCCTGAGTTCCAAGAACACAGCAGCTGCGAAGGACTAGCCAAGAAGAGCGCAAAAGTACCACAACATGCCTGCCTCCACAGCTTTTTCCTTGGGGACATGCCTAATTCCTGGCTGATTTGCCTTTCTCGTCTTAGGGTTGGGGTTCGGCCTAGGGCTAGGATTTTTAAAATCAGGAAGCCCTGAGTTCCAGGCACACTGGAGCTGTGAAAGGCATCCAAAAGGGAGTGCAAAAGTGCCACAACATGGCTGCTTTCACGGCTTTTTCCTTGGCAAGAAGCCTAACACCAGGCTGATTTACCTTCCCAGGGTTACTGTTAGGCTTAGGCCTAGGGCTAGGATTTTTAAAACTAGGAAGCCCTTAGCTCCAGGCACACTGCAGCTGTTCAAGGCATCCCAAGGGGAGTACAAAAGTGCAACAACATGGCAGCTTTCACAGCTTTTTCCTTGGCACCATCCCTATACCTAGGCTGATTTATCTGCCTAGGGTTAGGGTTAGGCTTCAGCCTAGGGCTTGGATTTCTTTAACCAGGAAGCCCTGAGTTCCAGGCTTACTTCATCTGCCAAAGGCATCCCAAAGGGAGTGCAGAAGTGCCACAACATGGCTGCTTTCACGGCTTTTCCCTTAGGAAGAACCCTAATACCCGGCTGATTTACCTTCCTAGGGTTACTGTTAGGCTTAGGCCTAGGACTTTTAAAACCAGGAAGCCCTGGGCTCCAGGCACACTGCAGCTGCGAAAGGCATCCCAAGGGGAGCGCAAAAGTGACGCAACTTGGCTGCCACCACTGATATTTCCATGAGACCATGCCGAACCATAGGCTGATTTTCCTTCCTAGGGTTAAGGTTTGAGTTACGCCTAGGGTAAGGGTTCTATTAACCAGAAAGCCCTGAGTTCCAAGAACACAGCAGCTGCGAAGGACTAGCCAAGAAGAGCGCAAAAGTACCACAACATGCCTGCCTCCACAGCTTTTTCCTTGGGGACATGCCTAATTCCTGGCTGATTTGCCTTTCTCGTCTTAGGGTTGGGGTTCGGCCTAGGGCTAGGATTTTTAAAATCAGGAAGCCCTGAGTTCCAGGCACACTGGAGCTGTGAAAGGCATCCAAAAGGGAGTGCAAAAGTGCCACAACATGGCTGCTTTCACGGCTTTTTCCTTGGCAAGAAGCCTAACACCAGGCTGATTTCCCTTCCCAGGGTTACTGTTAGGCTTAGGCCTAGGGCTAGGATTTTTAAAACTAGGAAGCCCTTAGCTCCAGGCACACTGCAGCTGTTCAAGGCATCCCAAGGGGAGTACAAAAGTGCAACAACATGGCAGCTTTCACAGCTTTTTCCTTGGCACCATCCCTATACCTAGGCTGATTTATCTGCCTAGGGTTAGGGTTAGGCTTCAGCCTAGGGCTTGGATTTCTTTAACCAGGAAGCCCTGAGTTCCAGGCTTCCTTCATCTGCCAAAGGCATCCCAAAGGGAGTGCAGAAGTGCCACAACATGGCTGCTTTCACGGCTTTTCCCTTAGGAAGAACCCTAATACCCGGCTGATTTACCTTCCTAGGGTTACTGTTAGGCTTAGGCCTAGGACTTTTAAAACCAGGAAGCCCTGGGCTCCAGGCACACTGCAGCTGCGAAAGGCATCCCAAGGGGAGCGCAAAAGTGACGCAACTTGGCTGCCACCACTGATATTTCCATGAGACCATCCCGAACCATAGGCTGATTTTCCTTCCTAGGCTTAAGGTTTGAGTTACGCCTAGGGTAAGGGTTCTATTAACCAGAAAGCCCTGAGTTCCAAGAACACAGCAGCTGCGAAGGACTAGCCAAGAAGAGCGCAAAAGTACCACAACATGCCTGCCTCCACAGCTTTTTCCTTGTGGACATGCCTAATTCCTGGCTGATTTGCCTTTCTCGTCGTAGGGTTGGGGTTCGGCCTAGGGCTAGGATTTTTAAAATCAGGAAGCCCTGAGTTCCAGGCACACTGGAGCTGTGAAAGGCATCCAAAAGGGAGTGCAAAAGTGCCACAACATGGCTGCTTTCACGGCTTTTTCCTTGGCAAGAAGCCTAACACCAGGCTGATTTACCTTCCCAGGGTTACTGTTAGGCTTAGGCCTAGGGCTAGGATTTTTAAAACTAGGAAGCCCTTAGCTCCAGGCACACTGCAGCTGTTCAAGGCATCCCAAGGGGAGTACAAAAGTGCAACAACATGGCAGCTTTCACAGCTTTTTCCTTGGCACCATCCCTATACCTAGGCTGATTTATCTGCCTAGGGTTAGGGTTAGGGTTCAGCCTAGGGCTTGGATTTCTTTAACCAGGAAGCCCTGAGTTCCAGGCTTCCTTCATCTGCCAAAGGCATCCCAAAGGGAGTGCAGAAGTGCCACAACATGGCTGCTTTCACGGCTTTTCCCTTAGGAAGAACCCCAATACCAGGCTGATTTACCTTCCTAGGGTTACTGTTAGGCTTAGGCCTAGGACTTTTAAAACCAGGAAGCCCTGGGCTCCAGGCACACTGCAGCTGCGAAAGGCATCCCAAGGGGAGCGCAAAAGTGACGCAACTTGGCTGCCACCACTGATATTTCCATGAGACCATCCCGAACCATAGGCTGATTTTCCTTCCTAGGCTTAAGGTTTGAGTTACGCCTAGGGTAAGGGTTCTATTAACCAGAAAGCCCTGAGTTCCAAGAACACAGCAGCTGCGAAGGACTAGCCAAGAAGAGCGCAAAAGTACCACAACATGCCTGCCTCCACAGCTTTTTCCTTGGGGACATGCCTAATTCCTGGCTGATTTGCCTTTCTCGTCTTAGGGTTGGGGTTCGGCCTAGGGCTAGGATTTTTAAAATCAGGAAGCCCTGAGTTCCAGGCACACTGGAGCTGTGAAAGGCATCCAAAAGGGAGTGCAAAAGTGCCACAACATGGCTGCTTTCACGGCTTTTTCCTTGGCAAGAAGCCTAACACCAGGCTGATTTCCCTTCCCAGGGTTACTGTTAGGCTTAGGCCTAGGGCTAGGATTTTTAAAACTAGGAAGCCCTTAGCTCCAGGCACACTGCAGCTGTTCAAGGCATCCCAAGGGGAGTACAAAAGTGCAACAACATGGCAGCTTTCACAGCTTTTTCCTTGGCACCATCCCTATACCTAGGCTGATTTATCTGCCTAGGGTTAGGGTTAGGCTTCAGCCTAGGGCTTGGATTTCTTTAACCAGGAAGCCCTGAGTTCCAGGCTTACTTCATCTGCCAAAGGCATCCCAAAGGGAGTGCAGAAGTGCCACAACATGGCTGCTTTCACGGCTTTTCCCTTAGGAAGAACCCTAATACCCGGCTGATTTACCTTCCTAGGGTTACTGTTAGGCTTAGGCCTAGGACTTTTAAAACCAGGAAGCCCTGGGCTCCAGGCACACTGCAGCTGCGAAAGGCATCCCAAGGGGAGCGCAAAAGTGACGCAACTTGGCTGCCACCACTGATATTTCCATGAGACCATCCCGAACCATAGGCTGATTTTCCTTCCTAGGGTTAAGGTTTGAGTTACGCCTAGGGTAAGGGTCTATTAACCAGAAAGCCCTGAGTTCCAAGAACACAGCAGCTGCGAAGGACTAGCCAAGAAGAGCGCAAAAGTACCACAACATGCCTGCCTCCACAGCTTTTTCCTTGGGGACATGCCTAATTCCTGGCTGATTTGCCTTTCTCGTCTTAGGGTTGGGGTTCGGCCTAGGGCTAGGATTTTTAAAATCAGGAAGCCCTGAGTTCCAGGCACACTGGAGCTGTGAAAGGCATCCAAAAGGGAGTGCAAAAGTGCCACAACATGGCTGCTTTCACGGCTTTTTCCTTGGCAAGAAGCCTAACACCAGGCTGATTTACCTTCCCAGGGTTACTGTTAGGCTTAGGCCTAGGGCTAGGATTTTTAAAACTAGGAAGCCCTTAGCTCCAGGCACACTGCAGCTGTTCAAGGCATCCCAAGGGGAGTACAAAAGTGCAACAACATGGCAGCTTTCACAGCTTTTTCCTTGGCACCATCCCTATACCTAGGCTGATTTATCTGCCTAGGGTTAGGGTTAGGCTTCAGCCTAGGGCTTGGATTTCTTTAACCAGGAAGCCCTGAGTTCCAGGCTTACTTCATCTGCCAAAGGCATCCCAAAGGGAGTGCGGAAGTGCCACAACATGGCTGCTTTCACGGCTTTTCCCTTAGGAAGAACCCTAATACCCGGCTGATTTACCTTCCTAGGGTTACTGTTAGGCTTAGGCCTAGGACTTTTAAAACCAGGAAGCCCTGGGCTCCAGGCACACTGCAGCTGCGAAAGGCATCCCAAGGGGAGCGCAAAAGTGACGCAACTTGGCTGCCACCACTGATATTTCCATGAGACCATCCCGAACCATAGGCTGATTTTCCTTCCTAGGGTTAAGGTTTGAGTTACGCCTAGGGTAAGGGTTCTATTAACCAGAAAGCCCTGAGTTCCAAGAACACAGCAGCTGCGAAGGACTAGCCAAGAAGAGCGCAAAAGTACCACAACATGCCTGCCTCCACAGCTTTTTCCTTGGGGACATGCCTAATTCCTGGCTGATTTGCCTTTCTCGTCGTAGGGTTGGGGTTCGGCCTAGGGCTAGGATTTTTAAAATCAGGAAGCCCTGAGTTCCAGGCACACTGGAGCTGTGAAAGGCATCCAAAAGGGAGTGCAAAAGTGCCACAACATGGCTGCTTTCACGGCTTTTTCCTTGGCAAGAAGCCTAACACCAGGCTGATTTACCTTCCCAGGGTTACTGTTAGGCTTAGGCCTAGGGCTAGGATTTTTAAAACTAGGAAGCCCTTAGCTCCAGGCACACTGCAGCTGTTCAAGGCATCCCAAGGGGAGTACAAAAGTGCAACAACATGGCAGCTTTCACAGCTTTTTCCTTGGCACCATCCCTATACCTAGGCTGATTTATCTGCCTAGGGTTAGGGTTAGGCTTCAGCCTAGGGCTTGGATTTCTTTAACCAGGAAGCCCTGAGTTCCAGGCTTCCTTCATCTGCCAAAGGCATCCCAAAGGGAGTGCAGAAGTGCCACAACATGGCTGCTTTCACGGCTTTTCCCTTAGGAAGAACCCTAATACCAGGCTGATTTACCTTCCTAGGGTTACTGTTAGGCTTAGGCCTAGGACTTTTAAAACCAGGAAGCCCTGGGCTCCAGGCACACTGCAGCTGCGAAAGGCATCCCAAGGGGAGCGCAAAAGTGACGCAACTTGGCTGCCACCACTGATATTTCCATGAGACCATCCCGAACCATAGGCTGATTTTCCTTCCTAGGCTTAAGGTTTGAGTTACGCCTAGGGTAAGGGTTCTATTAACCAGAAAGCCCTGAGTTCCAAGAACACAGCAGCTGCGAAGGACTAGCCAAGAAGAGCGCAAAAGTACCACAACATGCCTGCCTCCACAGCTTTTTCCTTGGGGACATGCCTAATTCCTGGCTGATTTGCCTTTCTCGTCTTAGGGTTGGGGTTCGGCCTAGGGCTAGGATTTTTAAAATCAGGAAGCCCTGAGTTCCAGGCACACTGGAGCTGTGAAAGGCATCCAAAAGGGAGTGCAAAAGTGCCACAACATGGCTGCTTTCACGGCTTTTTCCTTGGCAAGAAGCCTAACACCAGGCTGATTTCCCTTCCCAGGGTTACTGTTAGGCTTAGGCCTAGGGCTAGGATTTTTAAAACTAGGAAGCCCTTAGCTCCAGGCACACTGCAGCTGTTCAAGGCATCCCAAGGGGAGTACAAAAGTGCAACAACATGGCAGCTTTCACAGCTTTTTCCTTGGCACCATCCCTATACCTAGGCTGATTTATCTGCCTAGGGTTAGGGTTAGGCTTCAGCCTAGGGCTTGGATTTCTTTAACCAGGAAGCCCTGAGTTCCAGGCTTACTTCATCTGCCAAAGGCATCCCAAAGGGAGTGCGGAAGTGCCACAACATGGCTGCTTTCACGGCTTTTCCCTTAGGAAGAACCCTAATACCCGGCTGATTTACCTTCCTAGGGTTACTGTTAGGCTTAGGCCTAGGACTTTTAAAACCAGGAAGCCCTGGGCTCCAGGCACACTGCAGCTGCGAAAGGCATCCCAAGGGGAGCGCAAAAGTGACGCAACTTGGCTGCCACCACTGATATTTCCATGAGACCATCCCGAACCATAGGCTGATTTTCCTTCCTAGGGTTAAGGTTTGAGTTACGCCTAGGGTAAGGGTCTATTAACCAGAAAGCCCTGAGTTCCAAGAACACAGCAGCTGCGAAGGACTAGCCAAGAAGAGCGCAAAAGTACCACAACATGCCTGCCTCCACAGCTTTTTCCTTGGGGACATGCCTAATTCCTGGCTGATTTGCCTTTCTCGTCTTAGGGTTGGGGTTCGGCCTAGGGCTAGGATTTTTAAAATCAGGAAGCCCTGAGTTCCAGGCACACTGGAGCTGTGAAAGGCATCCAAAAGGGAGTGCAAAAGTGCCACAACATGGCTGCTTTCACGGCTTTTTCCTTGGCAAGAAGCCTAACACCAGGCTGATTTACCTTCCCAGGGTTACTGTTAGGCTTAGGCCTAGGGCTAGGATTTTTAAAACTAGGAAGCCCTTAGCTCCAGGCACACTGCAGCTGTTCAAGGCATCCCAAGGGGAGTACAAAAGTGCAACAACATGGCAGCTTTCACAGCTTTTTCCTTGGCACCATCCCTATACCTAGGCTGATTTATCTGCCTAGGGTTAGGGTTAGGCTTCAGCCTAGGGCTTGGATTTCTTTAACCAGGAAGCCCTGAGTTCCAGGCTTACTTCATCTGCCAAAGGCATCCCAAAGGGAGTGCAGAAGTGCCACAACATGGCTGCTTTCACGGCTTTTCCCTTAGGAAGAACCCTAATACCCGGCTGATTTACCTTCCTAGGGTTACTGTTAGGCTTAGGCCTAGGACTTTTAAAACCAGGAAGCCCTGGGCTCCAGGCACACTGCAGCTGCGAAAGGCATCCCAAGGGGAGCGCAAAAGTGACGCAACTTGGCTGCCACCACTGATATTTCCATGAGACCATCCCGAACCATAGGCTGATTTTCCTTCCTAGGGTTAAGGTTTGAGTTACGCCTAGGGTAAGGGTTCTATTAACCAGAAAGCCCTGAGTTCCAAGAACACAGCAGCTGCGAAGGACTAGCCAAGAAGAGCGCAAAAGTACCACAACATGCCTGCCTCCACAGCTTTTTCCTTGGGGACATGCCTAATTCCTGGCTGATTTGCCTTTCTCGTCTTAGGGTTGGGGTTCGGCCTAGGGCTAGGATTTTTAAAATCAGGAAGCCCTGAGTTCCAGGCACACTGGAGCTGTGAAAGGCATCCAAAAGGGAGTGCAAAAGTGCCACAACATGGCTGCTTTCACGGCTTTTTCCTTGGCAAGAAGCCTAACACCAGGCTGATTTACCTTCCCAGGGTTACTGTTAGGCTTAGGCCTAGGGCTAGGATTTTTAAAACTAGGAAGCCCTTAGCTCCAGGCACACTGCAGCTGTTCAAGGCATCCCAAGGGGAGTACAAAAGTGCAACAACATGGCAGCTTTCACAGCTTTTTCCTTGGCACCATCCCTATACCTAGGCTGATTTATCTGCCTAGGGTTAGGGTTAGGCTTCAGCCTAGGGCTTGGATTTCTTTAACCAGGAAGCCCTGAGTTCCAGGCTTACTTCATCTGCCAAAGGCATCCCAAAGGGAGTGCAGAAGTGCCACAACATGGCTGCTTTCACGGCTTTTCCCTTAGGAAGAACCCTAATACCCGGCTGATTTACCTTCCTAGGGTTACTGTTAGGCTTAGGCCTAGGACTTTTAAAACCAGGAAGCCCTGGGCTCCAGGCACACTGCAGCTGCGAAAGGCATCCCAAGGGGAGCGCAAAAGTGACGCAACTTGGCTGCCACCACTGATATTTCCATGAGACCATCCCGAACCATAGGCTGATTTTCCTTCCTAGGGTTAAGGTTTGAGTTACGCCTAGGGTAAGGTTTCTATTAACCAGAAAGCCCTGAGTTCCAAGAACACAGCAGCTGCGAAGGACTAGCCAAGAAGAGCGCAAAAGTACCACAACATGCCTGCCTCCACAGCTTTTTCCTTGGGGACATGCCTAATTCCTGGCTGATTTGCCTTTCTCGTCGTAGGGTTGGGGTTCGGCCTAGGGCTAGGATTTTTAAAATCAGGAAGCCCTGAGTTCCAGGCACACTGGAGCTGTGAAAGGCATCCAAAAGGGAGTGCAAAAGTGCCACAACATGGCTGCTTTCACGGCTTTTTCCTTGGCAAGAAGCCTAACACCAGGCTGATTTCCCTTCCCAGGGTTACTGTTAGGCTTAGGCCTAGGGCTAGGATTTTTAAAACTAGGAAGCCCTTAGCTCCAGGCACACTGCAGCTGTTCAAGGCATCCCAAGGGGAGTACAAAAGTGCAACAACATGGCAGCTTTCACAGCTTTTTCCTTGGCACCATCCCTATACCTAGGCTGATTTATCTGCCTAGGGTTAGGGTTAGGCTTCAGCCTAGGGCTTGGATTTCTTTAACCAGGAAGCCCTGAGTTCCAGGCTTCCTTCATCTGCCAAAGGCATCCCAAAGGGAGTGCAGAAGTGCCACAACATGGCTGCTTTCACGGCTTTTCCCTTAGGAAGAACCCTAATACCCGGCTGATTTACCTTCCTAGGGTTACTGTTAGGCTTAGGCCTAGGACTTTTAAAACCAGGAAGCCCTGGGCTCCAGGCACACTGCAGCTGCGAAAGGCATCCCAAGGGGAGCGCAAAAGTGACGCAACTTGGCTGCCACCACTGATATTTCCATGAGACCATCCCGAACCATAGGCTGATTTTCCTTCCTAGGGTTAAGGTTTGAGTTACGCCTAGGGTAAGGGTTCTATTAACCAGAAAGCCCTGAGTTCCAAGAACACAGCAGCTGCGAAGGACTAGCCAAGAAGAGCGCAAAAGTACCACAACATGCCTGCCTCCACAGCTTTTTCCTTGGGGACATGCCTAATTCCTGGCTGATTTGCCTTTCTCGTCTTAGGGTTGGGGTTCGGCCTAGGGCTAGGATTTTTAAAATCAGGAAGCCCTGAGTTCCAGGCACACTGGAGCTGTGAAAGGCATCCAAAAGGGAGTGCAAAAGTGCCACAACATGGCTGCTTTCACGGCTTTTTCCTTGGCAAGAAGCCTAACACCAGGCTGATTTCCCTTCCCAGGGTTACTGTTAGGCTTAGGCCTAGGGCTAGGATTTTTAAAACTAGGAAGCCCTGGGCTCCAGGCACACTGCAGCTGTTCAAGGCATCCCAAGGGGAGTACAAAAGTGCAACAACATGGCAGCTTTCACAGCTTTTTCCTTGGCACCATCCCTATACCTAGGCTGATTTATCTGCCTAGGGTTAGGGTTAGGGTTCAGCCTAGGGCTTGGATTTCTTTAACCAGGAAGCCCTGAGTTCCAGGCTTCCTTCATCTGCCAAAGGCATCCCAAAGGGAGTGCAGAAGTGCCACAACATGGCTGCTTTCACGGCTTTTTCCTTAGGAAGAACCCTAATACCCGGCTGATTTACCTTCCTAGGGTTACTGTTAGGCTTAGGCCTAGGACTTTTAAAACCAGGAAGCCCTGGGCTCCAGGCACACTGCAGCTGCGAAAGGCATCCCAAGGGGAGCGCAAAAGTGACACAACTTGGCTGCCACCACTGATATTTCCATGAGACCATCCCGAACCATAGGTTGATTTTCCTTCCTAGGGTTAAGGTTTGAGTTACGCCTAGGGTAAGGGTTCTATTAACCAGAAAGCCCTGAGTTCCAAGAACACAGCAGCTGCGAAGGACTAGCCAAGAAGAGCGCAAAAGTACCACAACATGCCTGCCTCCACAGCTTTTTCCTTGTGGACATGCCTAATTCCTGGCTGATTTGCCTTTCTCGTCTTAGGGTTGGGGTTCGGCCTAGGGCTAGGATTTTTAAAATCAGGAAGCCCTGAGTTCCAGGCACACTGGAGCTGTGAAAGGCATCCAAAAGGGAGTGCAAAAGTGCCACAACATGGCTGCTTTCACGGCTTTTTCCTTGGCAAGAAGCCTAACACCAGGCTGATTTACCTTCCCAGGGTTACTGTTAGGCTTAGGCCTAGGGCTAGGATTTTTAAAACTAGGAAGCCCTTAGCTCCAGGCACACTGCAGCTGTTCAAGGCATCCCAAGGGGAGTACAAAAGTGCAACAACATGGCAGCTTTCACAGCTTTTTCCTTGGCACCATCCCTATACCTAGGCTGATTTATCTGCCTAGGGTTAGGGTTAGGGTTCAGCCTAGGGCTTGGATTTCTTTAACCAGGAAGCCCTGAGTTCCAGGCTTACTTCATCTGCCAAAGGCATCCCAAAGGGAGTGCAGAAGTGCCACAACATGGCTGCTTTCACGGCTTTTCCCTTAGGAAGAACCCTAATACCCGGCTGATTTACCTTCCTAGGGTTACTGTTAGGCTTAGGCCTAGGACTTTTAAAACCAGGAAGCCCTGGGCTCCAGGCACACTGCAGCTGCGAAAGGCATCCCAAGGGGAGCGCAAAAGTGACGCAACTTGGCTGCCACCACTGATATTTCCATGAGACCATCCCGAACCATAGGCTGATTTTCCTTCCTAGGGTTAAGGTTTGAGTTACGCCTAGGGTAAGGGTTCTATTAACCAGAAAGCCCTGAGTTCCAAGAACACAGCAAGCTGCGAAGGACTAGCCAAGAAGAGCGCAAAAGTACCACAACATGCCTGCCTCCACAGCTTTTTCCTTGTGGACATGCCTAATTCCTGGCTGATTTG